>NC_066330.1:4952938-6186237 GCF_022539315.1 Serinus canaria | reverse complement strand
TGCATGCCAGGGACTATTGCCTGAAGGACGTTCCGGGTAGCCTGGACCAGCAGCTGCCCCGGTGCTCCCCAAAGGCACCGGTAACAGCACCGGCAAGGCACGGGCGAGGCACAGCTCCCCTCCAGACCGCATCCCGGGGTCGGCACAGCGGCACAGCCCCGGACCGGCCCCGCGGGGAGGCCGGGCCGGGCGATGCTCGGGGGGTCCCGCAGCGCGGAACTCCGTCCGCCCGCCCCGCACGGGGGTCGCCGCAGCCGGAGGGCCCGGGCAGCCGCCGCCCCGTCCCCGGCCGCGCCTTTGTCCGCCCAGCGGAGGATGGGGCGCAGCCCCGTCCCGCTCCCCGCCGGTGGCCCCGCTGACACCGCCTGGCCACGGAGCCGCGCGGGCCGCTCACCTGCGGGGCCGCTGTCCACAGCCTCCTCCTCCTCCTCCTCCTGCTCCTCTTCCTCCTCCTCCGCCACCGCCGCCTCCTCCTCCTCCGGCGGCGGCGGCGGCGCCGGGCTGCCCCGTGCGGGCGCGGCGGTACCGCGGGGCCGTGCGGGCGGCACCGTGCCCAGGCTGCTCTCAGCGGGGCCGCCGCTGCCGCTGCCGGGCTCGGCGGGCGGCGCGGCGCTGGCGGGCAGCGCGGCGGTGGCGGCGGCCAGGAGGGCGGCGAGGCACAGCAGGGCGAGCGCGGTGCTCGGCCGGCGCCTCATGGTGCGGCGCGGGGCTCCGCCATGCACTCGCTCATTGACGCGGGCGCTCGCACACGCACCGAGCGCGGCCGGGAGCGGCGCCGGGCGGCGGCGGCTCCTCCCGCCGCCTCAGCCAGCCATGCCGCGCCCGCGCCCTGCGCCCCTCCAGCGGCTCCCGCCGCGCCGCGCCCCGGCTGACAGCGCCGCGCCCGCCCCGCCTCGCGCCGCCGCGACCAATCAGCGCCGCGCCCGCCCTACCTGACGGCGCAGCGCACCCAATCAGAGCCGGGCGGGGGCGGGCCGAAGGGCGGTGCGCGGCGGGGAGGGGGCGGCATTGTGCGGGCGTGAGGGGCACCGGGCCGGAGCTGTCGTGCCCCCGGCAGCGGCGGCGGGGAGCACACGGCCGCCTTTCTTCGGGGGGTGTGTGCGCTCGATTTGTAAGAGTACAGGCTCTTAAAGGTTTTAACTTTTTGTTACGTTTAAAATTTTTATTAAAAAAATCAAATTTTCCCCCATCCTCCCCGGCCTCAGTTTTGGGAGACAACGAGCAAGGCGCCGGTGAATGGCATCGGGACACAAAGCGGCCCTGAGGAAGGAGCGCTGCTTCCTGCGTGCCGCTGCAGCGCTCCGGAGGGGTCGGGCAGGCCGAGGGGTGTCACGACCCCCTCGGCAGCCACCTGCATCCGCGTCCCCCTGCCCGCCTCGCCCCGCTCCAGGCCCCAGCGATGCCGCTCCCTTTGTGCCGCTCCTCTGCCGGGGACGGAGCTGCGGGCAGCAGCCGCAAGGACAATGACACCTGGGCCCCCCGGGCTGCCGGGGCCGCCACCCGCCGTGACCTTGGCAGAACCCCCCGGTCCCGGAGGAGCGATCGGCAGCGCCGCGGGGGGAGGAAGCACAGTGACACAGATATTAATTATTCACGGAGCCCAAGTGGGTGATCGCCGGTTCACGCGTGGTGGAGCGAGGCAGGAATGCGCTGGGGGAAAACGCCGCTCTGATCAACACAAAGGCACGTGGAAGCAAGGCTGGGATGTGCTGGAGGAGCTGGGTGGGCTGGGCAGAGCCGCAGGGCAGCAGCGGCAGCATCCCTTGCACATCCCCCGCACACCCCTACACACCTCTACACACCCCTGCACATCCCCTGCACATCCCCTGCACACCCTTGTACATCCCTACACATCCCTACACATCCCCCTGGAGGAAGGTGCAGAGCACTGAGAGCTGGGTAGCTCTCAGCTGCCCGGCCCTGCCCGCAGGTGTGTGGCACTGCCAGGTGAGTGTTTGAATCATCTCTTGTTCCTGCAGGAGCCTGTGGATGCTGATGAGTGTCCTTTGGGATGGGACAGCCCCACCTTCACCCACCACATGGTCCAGGCTGCCAGTCCTTCTCTAGCTTAGTATTTAGGAGTTGCCTTCAAGGGAAACACTGACCAGCATAGCTGCTGTGGGATAATTATTCTGCAATCACTCACCGCTCTTCCCCCATACCCATCCCCTTCTCAGAAATAAACAGGACTTTATTCCTGCATAATAATATAATTATTATTCCCCTGCAGCTCTGCTGCACCATTTCCCCCACAGAGACAAACCCTTCTGAGATCTGCTTTCCATAATCGCCACCAGCCTGTCGCTCCCCACGGGAGCAGAGGGTCCCTCTGATCAGGGGAACACAGCTGGCAGGGGGGCAGGAGGGTTTGCTGAGCCACTGTCTCCTCCAGCAGTTCACACAAGGTTGTGGTCTATGGGAACAGGATGGAGAAACCAAGCAGAGGAAAGATTAAGGGAAGAGTTGCCTGGAACAAAGAAATTCTTAGTGTGAAATAGAAGTTGCACAGCCTCAGGAGCCAAAGGATGGATGCTGTGCCCACCTTTGAGCTCAGGGCTGCTCCCCACAAGGGCCAGCACAGCACAGGCTGCCAAATCTGCTCATCTGGTTCCCAAAATATTACATTCTCACCTCTACTTGGGAGGAGCAGGTGAAGCATGTCAGTCCTTCATCTCATTATCCTCTCCTGTCACCCCAACAAAGGAGGGAGACAGGAAGGTCCTGGCAGTGTCAGAGGTTCTTGTGCGTCTTTAACCCAGCAGGACCCGTAAAAAAGGACTGGCCACCCCTTGGAGGTGGGATCATATGCAAAAACAAAGACTCCAACTGCCCAGCTGGCTGATTTCAGTGCTGATTTATTATGAGAATCAGTACAAAGAGCCACAGCAATAAAATTTACTGTTTCTGCCACGTTGTGGGTACACACAACCCAGAGCCTTCAGGGTAATGCCACATCCTAGTGACAGCAGGGGTGGAAAACCTGAGGGATGAATTCCCACCTAGGTGAAAACCACTGCCAGTCCCCCAAGCTGCCAGGAGAAGGCTGGGTGGAAGGCTGGAGAAAGCTGCCAGAAAACACTAAGCAAAGGGGATGGAGGGTGCTGGATGAAGGGGATGGAGGGTGCTGGATGAAGGGGGTGGAGAATCCTGGATGAAGGGGATGGAGGATGCCGGGTGAAAGGGCTGGAGGGTGCTGGTGGAGGGACTGGAGGATGGCTCGTCCCGGCGCAGGGACAGTTCCGCAGGACCTGCCGCTCCCCCTGTTGATGTCACACAGAGTTGCAAGTGCTCCGCAGCCCAGAGCACCGGACCCAAATCATCCCTGGCTGAACCCAACAACCCAAGAGCCCAAAAAAACGGTGGCTGCTTTCAAGGGCGTTCAACTGGAGCTGCCAAAGGCTCAGAGCAGACCTGTGCTGGCACCATGCCACCAAAACGTTCACTCTTCCCTTCTTTTTGTGTTTTCATTTTGCAATGAGAAGGGGAGGAATGCATATGTGAGCAGGAGGGGTCCCTGGGGAACAAGCCACGGAGCCCAGGTCGCATGCAGGCAGCCCAGCCTCCATGCCTGCTTTTTCCATAAGTTTTAGGGGAATAGATATCCTCCCAAGAATTGTTTCTATTCCATCAAATCAGCAAGATTTTCTTCCCCAGTGGAAAGTTTCTATCAGATATTTAGCAACCAGCTCTTTCTCTGACCTATTTGCAAGCCCCAAGCCACTCTCCACCACCCACTACTTGAAAGCTTTGATAATTCAATGAGATGTTAATTCTGACATCCAGCAGAACTCTCAATACAAAACCTTCTCTCTTTTTTTTTTTTTAATTATCATTAATTGCAATCCAGGAGTAATGAATCCTCTGCACAGACTTTGCCTTCCAAGCACCCAGCAGCATTTTGCCACACAACTCCCATTAAGTCAATGTGTATTAAGTAGGTTTTGACAGTTCTGTGTGCTCTGGGGTGGGCAAAGCCCAGAAAAGACAAGGCAGCACAACTCTGGCGTGGGGACTGAGGCACAAGGCTGAGTCCAGCCTGGTCAACACATGGAGGTGTCAGCACACATGTGCTTAAAACACACTGCAAAAGGGCACTGTCACTTTTAACCATGTCAGGATCATCTTTTAGGGCAAAATTCTGCTCTTAATGCAGAGGGTTGTTAGTGAGCTCCCATGTGCCTTATCAGGGCACACAGCCTGTGAGGCTGAGCCACACACAATGCTGGGAACTTTTTCACCTTCATTTAAGAGCCTGGCTCAGTAGGGTTTTGCAGGGCTTGCCCCTGAGCAGGGTGCCCTCCTCTCCCTTTGCAGAGCCCTGTCAGGCACTGCCCTGATCCAAGGGAGATCACTATATCCTTTAGGCTGCACTTCTTCCATGAATATTTGCATTATTCCATATGCATATTTATCATTTATTTAAATCATCAAATAAAGAGTGATTGGGGATTGAAATCCCCAGGAGCATCTCTACAAACCTGGTTATGAGGCACAGGCACTGACTTAAAGCACCAGCAGAAGCCCTGGCTTTATTTTCCCTGCTGGTGCCAAGAAAACAGCGTGTGTGTTGGAAAACAAATAATTTTTACAAATCTTTCTGTTTTCATGACCAGGCCAACATTACCAACAAGAAGGTGATAGTTAGAGTGCAGAACTCCCTGTCTTCCTTAATCTATTTTAAAAATAAAACACCTTCTCTGTGGTTGCTTTGGAGCAGCAGCCTCGCCTGAGCTGAGCGCACGCATTGCCTACATTTCTCCTCTGATTTGAATATAAATGAAAGCAAGTGAGTTAAAAAGGGAGCCTGGGGAGCTGTCTCTGTGCTCTGTCCCCACAGCTGCTGGTGGCAGGGCTGGGTGGGCAGAGGCCTGGAGCCTCACCTCAGTGTGCAGGAGGAGCATCCACAGCATCACCCAAAGGTGACCAATTCCTCCTTCACTGGGTCCAGCTCGCTCACACACTGTGCTCACAGGGAGTTTGCCCTTGTACATGTCTCTGAAATGATGATGTTGCTTTAAAGGTGAGCCCAGGAGAGCCCTGTCACTGCAGTGAGCTGAGCCCTGAGCATCCCTCCCTCCAGCTCCCTGCAAATCCACCCAGGAGGAGCCTTGGATTGGGATGTGGATGAGGAGGGCACGCCATGAGCCCCCACAGCCTCTGCAGCCTCACACTCCTTTTTATCTGCACAAAGCACTGCAGGGATGAAACAGGGAGCAGTTGTTGTCCTTGCTGCAACTTCCCAGACAGCAGCAGAAGTCCCAGCCCTGGTGAACAGCGCTGCAAACACTGTGTGCTGCAGCCACCACCACTCCTACATTGGCACAGGTCTGCTCCACCTCAGACCAATGCAATCAGCTGCCAGACCCCCCTCTCTTGCCAGAGGGACATCAGCAGGACACCGTGGGGGTGTGTGGACCACTAACAGATCCCAATTCTACACAGACTTAGAGCAGCTTAACTTTAGGCATGTCAAGGTCACAAAAATTCAAAGCTAAGCTCCTTTTCCCATCAAAAGTGTCCTACAAATGCAAAACACCAAATAAATTGCCTAATGTATGTGTTTATTGCTGTTCTCTGAGAGGTTGGATCACAAAGGCTGAGCAGGGAGGGTCAGGCTCTGCTCTGCTGACTCAGAGTGCTTGGAAAGTACAATTTCTCTTCCACAGTAAATTGTGGTGCTTTCAGATGTGTTTTCATCTCCAAAACCTCTTGTTCATCCCAAATTCGCTGGAGAAGGCTTTCAGAAGCATTGATGGGGAATGATTCCTTTTTTTTGTGCCATGGAAAGGTGCTGTGGGTGCCCAGCATTGGCAGGGTACAGCCAGGAACCAGCAGCTCACACACGTGGAAGATTAAAATGGCATCAATTTGAGTGGTAATATCAAAACTAAACTGAACAATTTGTTGAAAATAAATGCTTTGGAAGAAAAAAATGATCCTCTGAAGGTCAAAATGAATGGTTCAGATTTTTCTTCCCATCAATAGTTTCCTACGTGTTCCAACAAAATGGGTTGATTTCAGCAAAGCTGCACTTGCCAATAAAGATCATTTCCACTGAAACCCTTCCTATCCTTCCTGCTGCCAAAAGAGCTCTGCCTGCAGCTGAGCACCCCACAGATCTACAAGTGGGGCATATTTCCTCTCCAGTGCAACCCCCAGCATCATTCTGGATCCCTCTCCCCAGCCCCTGGCTCTGGGGACACTGGGATTTGGAGGGACATCCCTCCCTGGCAGGTGCTTTCTGCTCCCCTTTTTATTCCTGATTATTTCTGCAAATGTGTGTCACAACACAGGCACAGCCCTGCCACTCTCTAGGAGGAGAGGAGCATCCCTTCAAAGAAGATTTAGAAAAGCAGAGTGGGAAGGGTTTCTGTAGTGCTCATCTACAGAAGAGAGCAGCAAATCCTCTCCTCTGATGGCAGATCCTGAAGGCAATCCTTGAGCGTGAAACACTGAGCTACCAGTGATTATACAATTCCTTTGAAAAGGGGCTTTTCTTCCAGATCCTTTTCACAAATCTCCTGCTATTTCCCACCCTAAAGCTCTGTTAACACTTTCAATCTCTCGCTTCCTGCCACAGACAGGCACTTCACCTTTCACTCACTTTCACTGGGGTTTTTTTCATTGAAAGCATGTTATTACCTGGGACACAGGAGGGAGGGGATTAGGGAGTGAGAGGCCTGTCCAAATTAGACAGGCCATTAGCTATTCCCACACTGCCTTAGGCAGGGGACTGCCCACACCGAGCCAGGAGCTGTCCTCAGAGCCCAAGCTCCCTCCTAAAACACTCACAGTGTTTGATTCTTTCCACGTTTTTGTTTCAATGATTTCCCAGGAGGCTCCAGCAAGGCTGGGGCTCATCCTGACTCCTGGCAGTGACCAGTGCTGGAGCATCACACGAGCAGCAGGGCTGGGGGACACGGCTGGAGTTGGGAAATAAAGCCCAGCCAAGGACAGTGCTGGGGACAGCACACCTGTCAGTGTTTGATCTTTTCAGTGCCAGACCCCACAACCCCTGAAAAATTTAGGAAAGTGTCAGTGTGAAGGCAGGACACAAGGTCCTTGGTATTCCCAGGGGTGCAGGGGGGACATTGAGAGGCCATTTGGGCTCTAACACTGGGACAATCCATCAGCCAACAAAGCAAAACCTTTTATTTCTGCTTCTCCACCAAGTGCCAGGCCTGAGCTTCCCTGCTGTAATGAGAACCCACAACCTGGTACCACCACATCCCAAAATCCAACTGCCCCCAGCTGCTGGGAGCAGGGTGGGGCTGAGGAGCCTGAGAAGGAGGCAGGGGCTTGGCTGAGCCAGTGGGAACAGGGCCAGGAACAGCAGCAAGGGCAGGAGTACAGAGGAAGGGGCCTTCCCATTGTCCTGAACAAAGGACCAGATGTGCACCAGGACAGGGAAAATCCCCCCCTCCCACAGCCAGATCTGCTGTTTGCACTCAGAAGGGCCTCAAGGCTGTCATTTAGGAGTGTGTTCTACACCAGCACAGCAAAATCCCTTCTGGAACTTATGTCATTAATTCAGGACAGCAATTCATCCTATCTCTTCCAGAGGGTTCTTCTGCCTGACCATACCTGGCCAGCTGCTCCACACCTGCAGGTATCTGGGTCAAGGGGGTTGCTCTTCCTTGTCTCTGATTTATTTTTTTGCTTGATAGCCTGTAAGTAAAATCAACCCCATGATCGATTTTTTTCCCTTTCTTTTTTTCACTTCATCCTTGCTCCTGAGTTAACATTCTTCATTAGTCCTGCTCAGGAACCTGGTGGATAAGTCCAAAAATGTGTGCTAGTGCATCTTTTGGGATGCCACTGCAATGCTGAGTGTATCCACACAATCATTTCCACCCAATAATCTCCACATTAAGCTCCAGCCATTCTGTGCTAACTTGTGCCTCAACTAACACAGGTCTTTCAGAAAAGCTCCCAGACTTCATTTTCCTACACTGAGACTGAAAAAAACCACCCTTTTCCTTTGAATTTGTTCCAAAATGTTGGACCTGTTGGTGTTTTTTTAAACAATGAAGGTGATTAATTTCCAGTTTGATTTCATCTGGCTCTTGCTTCCAGCCATCCGTGGTTTCTCCCCTGTTAAATTAGAGATCCTGCAATGCCCATTCTTTTCTCCTCTGAAGGTATTTATACACTGTCATCAAGTCACCTCTCAACCTCTTTCTTTTAATAATGCAAACAGATGGAGGTCTTTAAGTTCTCTCCTCTGTAAAGCTGTTTCTCCAGTCTTTCAATCATTTTTGTAGCTCTTTTCAACACTCTCCAACACCCTCTCTTAAATGCAGACACCTGAACGGGATGCAAAATTCCTGAATCAGTCTCTCCAGCCCCACACAAAGGTAAAATCCTCTCCCAGCACCTACTCACTGTTTCCCCTCTCACACATTCAAGAATCTTATTCAGTCTTTTGCCTAAAACACCACACATTGCCAGGAAGCTTCCCCTGAGCTGGTAGTTCACTACAGCCCTGGCTTGGCCCCTTAAACAGAACCAAACCAGCCAAAGCAGCCCCTTTGCTAAGACTGGAGCTCCTTCTTCTTCCCTGAACTGCTCCAATTTCTCTTGCCACAAGGTGCCACAGCATTTTTTGGACTTTTACTGTAAATGCCTTATTTATTAAACACTGGACACTGAACCTGGGAAAAAGGAGATTTTCCTTGCCTCAGATGTTATAATTTCCCTGTTTTCTCTTTTTGCCTGTTCCCTGCCATCACCACTCCTGGGCTTTGGTGCTTCAGGCTGGCAGACATCCATCCACAACTGGGTTCAAGTCTGGGGACCCTTGCAGAGCAGATGATGGGCCCAGCTGGCCACAGCTGGCTCATACCCAGGTGCCACATGAGCTGACACTGTGGCAGCTCTGGGGAGCAGGGCTGGCAGACAGGGTAGCCCCAACCTCGTGTCATTTCCCTGGCCAGGCTTCAAAACACTTCAGCACTGATAAAAGGGACAGATTTTCAGCACAGGCACCCGGTGGCCAAACTCTTCTGAGCAATGTCACTGCCAACATCACACCCAGAGCTCCTGAGAGCTCAGACATCTGCAATCACTCCCCTCCCAGTCTTCTTCCCTGGGTCAGCATTGCAGCTACTTTTCCATCTGGGAACAGCTGCCTGTCAGCACCCTCTGGGGTGCAGCATGGTCACTTACCAGCAGTGTTATGGGGCAGTTTTACAGGAATTTAAAGAACATGCTGGGGAAAAAAAAAAATGTAAAGCTTCTGGCTAGCAATTCCCCCCTCTTTAACCAGCAGGTGATTTCTCTGTGGGAAATGTGAGAAATCTGTGGAAGATTTCTCTAAATGATTCAGGGGTTACAGGGTTTGGCACTGGAAAGGTGCTGAACGCTGCTTTTGTGGGAGGAAGATCACCAGCCGGGATGGGGTTTTTCCACTGGGAAGTAGCTAAATTTTTGGAAAGCAACACGGGGCTTGGCCCGGGGCCATCCCTGGTGAGGCTGAGCTCAGGGAGGGCAGGGGCAGGCAGAAATGCTGCTGCCGACCGCTGCATGTCAGTGTTGCTCCGCACAGCCCGTCCAGCTGTGCAACATCTGCCGCCCGCCGGGGCGGCTCCGCTGCGCCCAAAGCACCGCGGGCTCGCAGGAATGGAGCTCTGGGACGGCAAATTCCGGACAGAGGGACGGTCCTCCTTGTGTGGCACGATGGGACAAAAGGCTCCCAGCTCTTCCTGAGGTCAGAATTGCATCCCCAGCCAGGAAGAGGTGTCTGGCCAGCAGGTACCTGCAGACTGTGGCTCTGGGCTGCACCAGGAACACTTCTCATCCCTTCTGAGCCCCAGTAACACACAGCACCAGGAACACTTCTCATCCCTTGTGAGCCCCAGTAACACACAGCACCAGGAACACTTCTCATCCACTTGTGAACCCCAGTAACACACAGCACCAGCAACACTTCTCATCCCTTGTGAGCCCCGGTAACACACAGCACCAGGAACACTTCTCATCCCTTGTGAGCCCCAGTAACACACAGCACCAGGAACACTTCTCATCCCTTCTGAACCCCAGTAACACACAGCACCCCTCCATCCCAGCCCACTCTCGGAGTCTCCATGGTCAGGATGGCCCTGAGATGTGTTACAGAGTCTCTTTTCCCAGCCTGGCAGCCAAAGAAGGATCAGGATTCTTCTGTTCTGCTTTTCAAGGTTGTTTATTTGCAGTTATCTGTAACATTCTTTCTCCAACCTGCCGAGGTCTGTCCAGCAGGTCGGGTTGAGCCACACTGCCCATCCTCAGTTTTTATACTAAAAAGAACTGCATGTACATTGTTTACAATAATTGTCCAATACCTATCACCAATGTTAGAAAGTTTGTCTCTACTCTAAACCAATCCAAAAGTGCCAGCATCACCCAGAAGATGGAGGCTAGGGAGAGGCTGAAAGAAGGACAAGGCACGCCCAAATTCTTCCATCTTGGCCTGTGAACCCCCAAAATTCTACTTTTCCACCCTGTGACAAACTAACTACCTTTCTATTCAAACTCTTGTGGCTTGTACATCCTCCCACAAAGTAGGTAATTGTTTCCATAGGCTAAAATCAAAGGCACAGGTGTTTTTGACTCCGTGCCAAGATCTCTGAGCCCCCTGCCAGGGTCCCGAGTCCTCTAGGGCAGTCAGAAGAATTTCCTGGGTTCTGACAACCCAGCACCTGGCATGGCTGCAAGCACAAAGGATTACCCACCATTCCCACTCCTGCTTTCCACAGGGGCCAGGTTCAGAGTGAAAGGCAGCATGGTGCTGTGCTCTGGACATTGCCCTCAGTCCCTGGCACTGTGCTGTGCTGCTGTGTCACTGGTGCCACCCATGGAATGGCAGTGCCAGGGCTTGTGGTGAATTATTTCTGCCAGGGTCACCTTCCCCACCAGTCTCATGGAACTCCCTCTGAATTCAATGGTAATGCATTCAATAATAATGCATTCAATAATGATGCATTCAATAATGATGCATTCAATAATAAATTCAATAATAATGCCCTTGACTCCTCCCCCATTCCCTCCCAGTCCTGCTGGAGAAGAAATCTACAATATGGAGCCTGGATTTTCCATTACCTTGGTAACATGTTGTATCCATCACCTCAAAGAAATATCTGCTAAAGGTGTGAGGGAAAAGGTGAAAAGTGCTGTGGCCACTGGAGGAAACTCTTTATTCTGGGAACTCACAGATTTCCCACCTGCAGAATCAGGTCTAGGATTAACCACACAGGTGCCAGGGTGGACCTGTAGTTTCAAGAAAAAGGAAACAAAAGATAATAATTTTACTCTGATTTCATGGAATAACAGTTCTGATGGCGCCCCATGCCAGGTTAGAAGGGGGCTGGATTTATAAAGTGGAAATTCAGCTGTCCAGAGGTGAACAAAGCTCTCGTTGACTTTGGGGGGAGAGGGAGGTGTAGCATTCAAAGGCTGCAGATGTGTTGGCTTCATGCCCAGTCCTACAGTCAGCCAGAAAAGCTTGTCAGGTGTTCCAGCAGGAGTGAAGTGAGGCAGTTCCCTCTCCATCCAGAAGATCCAATGCTGGGCTCTGGAAGAGAGGCCATCCTCCAGATCAGCAATGTTTATCTGTGCTTCATTTCCTCCAGAAATGGAGAGGTGGTGAGACTTTCCAGCCTTACAGTGAGGCCCAGAGGTTTTATTTGTCAAAGCTCTCAGAACTAGCATTTCCCTAACATCTGCCCCAAAGGGACACCACTGGGAATTGAAGGGAATGACCAGGAGCTACCAGCTAAATAGGGGGGTTAAATAAACTGGGGGGGTTTTCATATGGAAGTTTAGTGCATATAAAAAGATTTATTATTTAGATTGGAGCTTGTTGCACAGCATCATTTGTTACACAGGAAGTCCAGCAGCTGGCATGGACATGGTCTGAGAGTGTCCTGATACCCACCACACCCTGAGTCACACACACACTGCTGGAATAGGGTTAATCAGCACTTTTTTATATCAAAACCATTTGCTAGAGCAGTGTCCACAAAACACTGCTGTGCTCCAGGGAGATGACAGGCCAAACCCTGGCTCACTCCAGCCTGAACCCTACAGGGAGCCATCAAGCTGGAGCTGTGAAAGCTGTAGAAATTCGTGACCCTGTTCTGGTCAGCCCAAGGGGCTCCATGACCCGTCAGGGAGGCTCTGGGGCAGATTACTCACTCCACAAGTATGAGCAGCAGGAAAGGATGAGCTTGTAGGGCTGCACTGCTGAGCCAGAGGCTGAGGCAGAGCTGTGGAGAGCCATGGAGATGCTGGGAGAGCCCCCAGCACAAGTATACCCTCTGTATTCTGGGTCTGCATCCCCCCAGAGCCTCAGCAGCAGCTGCATGATGGGCAAGGTGGCAGGAAATCAAATCCTGGATTTTCAGATCCTGGAAATCATATCAGGGATTGTCATCCTGCAAGGATCCCTCACCCAGAGCTTCCACAGGCTTGACCTGCTTGAATCCTGCAAGCAGCAGCTCTGCAGTTGGCAATGGCCTTGCAAACTCCTGGTGGCTGCCAGGGAGCAAACAGGAGGTTCCAACCTGGCACCACCAGAGTGTTTTGTAAGCTCAGAACCATATTTTGGCTGCAGCTTGGCTCCCTGAGCTGGGTCTGGCCTTTGCCTTCCCAGCTTTGTACTCCAGGGATGCTTCTGTGCAGCCAAGAGATTTGCTCAGTGGCTGCAGCATAAACTTGGGAACCCTTCCCTCAGCCAGGGAGTTATTTAAAGTGCATTCCCCAGGATGCATGACTTCTCTCTGCAGGGAATATCCATGGTGATGGTGCCCACAGGCACCACAGATTCTGTGCAGTTGAGCTGAAGCTTGTGTAGGTTCAGTTTAGATGTCATGTAATCTAGACTAATACAGTATAATAAAGTAATTAATTAGCCTCTGATATCCATGGAGTTCTCCCTGTCATTCCCCCTTTGTTGGGGTTGTCCTGCTTTTACATAATGGGGGATGTTTTTCTCCTTGTGATCCCCTGAATCCTGGAAGCTTTCAGCCAGGCTGAGCCATTTGGATGAGCACAGTGATAAGTTTTGGCATTGAAGAGGAGAGGGTTTTGTGGGAATTGAGATTTCTAGGGAATCAAACCCCCTGGACAGTGCCCTGGGGCTGTAGTGGCCCCAGTCCTTGTCCAGGATGTGGCATCTCCTGGCTGTGCCCAGTGGGCACCAAACACCCAGCACACAGGCTTCTCTACAGCTCCAGACAGCTCATTCCTGCAGGGTCCTGTCTCAGAGCCCTTCTCTCTCAGACAGCTGTTTACATTTTTGTTTGTGTGAATAATCTCAAATATGAAGGCTTTGCTTTGCTTTTCACCCTATTAGATAATGATAATTACTGTAGGGAGCCAAGTAGCTTGGAGAAAGGGGGGAAAAATAAAAGCACTCTGGAAAAGCTGCAGGCCTTGCAAGTATTTCAAGGGCCATCTGCAACTCCTCCAAAACTGTACAGACAAATGAGAGCAGCAGTAGCACACATTTATTCAGTAGACATCATGGCAACATTCCTGCTCCTGCCTCAGCCATGAACCAACACCAAAAATGTAAAGCTTGCTGCTCCTCTAGCCCCCCTCTCCTCTGGGAATGCAGCAGAGATATTGGCAGGGCTCAGCCTGGGGAAGGAGTCACCTGGAATTTTGGGTGCAGTGCCAGCTCTGCTCCTCAGAGCTGCTGCACATCTCCTCCCAGCAGCTTTTCCAACAATATTATGGGCTGGCTGGCCATTGGGAAGATGCTTGACTCAAGCAAACAAGCAGTAACCTCAGGTGGGCAGGGATGCAAACACAAACCCAGATTTCCCACTGCCCCAGAGACACAAATTCCCTCTGGGCATCTCTCATCAGAATTTAGATAGCATCCCCACTTTGGATCTGGACACAAATATTTGTTAGGCATAATAAGGGAAGGCTGAAATCCACTTTAACATGTGTACTGAGACAAGCTGCTTAAGAACAATAACAAATAACAATAAGTTTATTAATAATTCATCCCTTTCAAGCAAACATCTCCAGGCAGGCATTCCTGCCTATTGTCTCTCTGATATTAAGCAGAGCTACTGAGGCCTGGCCCTGATTTTTCAGTTGGACAGCAGCCAGCAAAGCTTCCAGGTGGATGATGCTGATTTACAGCCCATCTCCCTTTGCTGCTCTATTTCCACTGCTCTGTTTAGGGGGCTTTGTGTGAATTACCTTCCAGGGCAGTCACAGCTTTTGAAATATGGGAAGGAAACAGCAGCAATTGGAGGAAACCTAAAGTGAAATTCAGTCACAAATCTTGTCTGTTAATTCCTGTTCCATCCCTTTCTTTCACCAGCTCTTGCCTTGGGAAGTCGTGCCTACCCCTGGCCTGCTTTCCACCAGAGATATTAGACTGCTATAAATGTCAGACATTTGAAGAACAATCCTAGCTATTAGCATGTAAAAGAGTATTATTTTCTGCAAGCTATTAGGTTCAAAGGCATCTTTGTGCTTGGCAGATTGATGTCTGCAGCTCCAGATCCCAGTACCAGTTATGGGAGCACTCTGGAGAGACCAGGGTTCTCATCCTGCCCAAAACACAGTCCTCAACAAAAGGAGAAAACTGGGCAGGAAAATGGTACAAATGTCTTCAATACACTTTTGGAACTCTTTTATGATGTTACTGACTTGTTCTTAGAAAGTCACCTCAACTTGTAGAAGTTTTTCATTACTCCCAGACTAAAGTGGTACCAAAACAAGAGACCCAGATGTGCTCTGGCTGGCAGGTGGAAGAGCCCTTCCAGATGCTTCTCCAGCAGTAAACTGCAGCTGGCTTCCCTGCCAGCCCTCAGGGCAGCTCTGCTCCATCCCTGCAACCCCCTTGGTGGCTGCCAGCTCTGACCATGCTCCTTTTGGAACCCAATAATTGTGGGGAGTGTTACAAGGCTGGGTATATAGATATGGACAGAGATAAAGATATTGGTATATATGATATAAATTTTTATATATATATATATAGAGAGAGATAGATAGATAGATAGATAGATATTATATATTGATAGATATGGATAGATATATTGATATTTACTGATATATAATTATATATCTTATATATCATAATAGATATATTGATATAGATATTTTATATATGATATATATTTTAATATATTGATATATACTGATATATATTTATTTGTATTGATAGGTATAGATTATATATATATATATGATATATATATATCAAATATATAGATAGATATATTGATATGCATGTACATAGATATATATGCAATGGCTGTATGTAGTGATTTACAAAAACATCACACTGGCACAGGTGCCATCACAGCAAACGTGGATTTGGGCAGAGCTCAGTTCAACGTGGGTGGCAGAGCTTGTGCCCGTGCCATCTGGAGCAGAAGAGAGCAATAGCCCCAGCAGCTCCCCAGCACTGGGCTCTGATTTGGAGGGGCAGGGCTTGGGGGAAGCCAGCCCAGAGCAGGTGATTGCAAACCGTGTTAACAACCCCGTTAACAAGCACTGCAGATTAGAGCAACAACAGCTCATCAGCAGCCCCAAGGCCAGGGGCTGCCCCAGAGAGAACAGAGGAACAGGGACAAGGCGGGGAGATGAAAAGAAAGCAGAGATGGGAAGTGGTGTTAATAATATTGTTTCCTAATTACAGCACACACAGGGAGCAGATGCTGTCTGCTTTGACGTTTACAGCTCAGCAAAGGATGTGCCAAAAGCACAGCGAGGAACTGCTCACCCAGGGACACAGGGGCAGCACCTGTGGCAGCAGCAGTGGGGACTGAGTGTCCCAGCCTCTGACCTGGGGCTCCTGTCACCCCAGGTGAGCCACTGCTGCCCAGCACCCTGCATGTCACAGACATATTTTCTCAAAAATACTTTTGCCAGGATTTTTCTCCTGAGAAGCTGAGAGGCCTCAGAGACAAAATGTAAACAATAGTTACCTGCTGCTGTGGAATGCTACAGGTGCATCTTGGACTGGTCCATGTGAGTTGTTTCTACTTGATGACCAATCATAGGTCCAGCTGTGTTGGGACTCTGGTCAGTCACAAGATTTTATTATCATTCAATTTTTTTCCTTTCTAGCCTTCTGATGAAATCCTTTCTTCTATTCTTTTAGTATAGCTTTACTATATCATTTTTTTTAATATAATATATATAATCAAATAATGAATCAGCCTTCTGAAACATGGAGTCAAGATTCTCATCTCTTCCCTCACCCTGGGACCCCTGCAAACACCACCACACCTGCTGGTGTTTCTTTTGAGGCTACCAAATGCAGTTTAAGGGCCTCTCCTGACCCTGGTGCTCCAGTTTGCAGGGAAAGGGTGGCATCATCCTCACAGAAACTGGTCTCTAGGGTGGGGGACAGCACCTGCCCCACCTGGTGGGGAGGCACATTCCTCTAGGAGCTCTGTGCACTGGGAATGGGAACACCCCCCAGCCCCTGCAGAGCCATCCTCCCAGCACAGTGTGAACCTGCTGCCCTTCTTGCTGCTTTCTGACACTCTCCTGATGCGGGTTCAGCATCACTATCCCACTGTGAGAAGCCAAAGTGAATTACTGCACAGCCCAGCACCACAGCTGGGACTGTGGGGCACATCCCTGGCACTCACCAGTGCCCCACAGTGCACTGGGCACACGTGGGGCCAGTATGGACCTTCCCCAGCATGCCAGGATGCCCTGGGCTTCTTCCTCTGAACACTGTGAGTACGGGAAGAAGATTTTTAACTCCTGACAATCCTCCCTCCAGCCTAGCCTGGCATCTGCAAGCCCCCCACGCCTGTCAGAGCTGCACACAGCAGTGCACAGGATGAGGCACACTAATGCATGTTTTGGTCCCAGGCCAAAATAAACGCTGGCTATAATAACCCTCCCGGGAAAGCCAAACAGAGGAGCCCTTTGTTAGGCACAGCTCGGCGTGTCACGCTTCACTGGGGCCAACAGCACTTCCAGCACGAGGCTCAGGGCACCATCTGCTTGATGTGGGCAAGGTGGGCTGAGGCCAGAATCCAGGCAAAAAGGGAAATCTCAGGACAAGGAAATTTGGATGATGCCTCTTGAGTCAGCCTGGCCCATAAAGACTGCACAAATCTGGGGAGAAGCAGTCTGGCAGGTACTCTGGGCCCCTTGTGGTCTCTGCTGGAGGTAAGGGTTTGTAATGGGGCAGTGTCTTCTGTCCCACTCACCTTCTGAGCAGGTGTTATGAAACATCCAGCTTCAGGATCTGCTGTCTCTGGCTAATTGCTATTTAGTTTCCTTCAAAACTAGAGGCAGGGGAACACCAGCATTGGATGAAACCCTGTGGCTCTCTGCTAAGCCCAGCATGAGCTTTAGTCATTTGTGGAAACTTCTTTATTGATGTGTGAATATGATGAAATAACCCAGGGAAAAGTTTGTCCTGCCCTGAAGGGCTCAAGACAAACCAGATCCCCTGGCCACATCCCAGTGCAGACTGGGATCCTCCCAGTGGGAAGTGGCAGCTGTAGCCCAAAGCACCTGAGCCTGAGGGCAGCAAGGAGTGTGCTGATGTTCAGGTCAGTGTCAGCTACTCCTGCAAGAAGGAGGGCTTGGACTGGATGGGTCTCATGGCTCCCTTCCCTTCCAGGTGTGTGGAGATCACACCTGATTCTGGATGCTCTGATTACCTGCCCGCTCCTGCAGCAGCTGCAGCCAATCAGCAAATCAGTGGGTGCAGGTGGCAGCAGAGCCCCGAGCCCTGGCACAGGTGTTGATGATCAGGGCCAGCCCCAGTGGGCACCATCTGCTGATGGGAGCAGTTTCAGGACGTGCCTCTGCCCCAGGAAGGGCTCTGCTCTCCGAGGTGTGGGTGCAGGACCGTGGCTGTCCCAGGTAAGGCTGTGCCCTTGGGGTGGGATGGGCTCTGTGTGCTCCAGGGGATGGCTGTGCCCTTGGGGTGGGCTCTGTGTGCTCCAGGGGATGGCTGTGCCCTTGGGGTGGGCTCTGTGTGCTCCAGGGGATGGCTGTGCCCTTGGGATGGGCTCTGTGTGCTCCAGGGGATGGCTGTGGTTTGGGATGGGATGGGCTCTGTGTGCTCCAGGGGATGGCTGTGCCCTTGGGATGGGCTCTGTGTGCTCCAGGGGATGGCTGTGCCCTTGGGATGGGCTCTGTGTGCTCCAGGGTATGGCTGTGCCCTTGGGATGGGCTCTGTGTGCTCCAGGGGATGGCTGTGCCCTTGGGGTGGGCTCTGTGTGCTCCAGGGGATGGCTGTGCCTTGGGATGGGCTCTGTGTGCTCCAGGGGATGGCTGTGGTTTGGGATGGGCTCTGTGTGCTCCAGGGGATGGCTGTGGTTTGGGGTGGGCTCTGTGTGCTCCAGGGGATGGCTGTGCCCTTGGGATGGGCTCTGTGTGCTCCAGGGGATGGCTGTGCCTTGGGATGGGCTCTGTGTGCTCCAGGGGATGGCTGTGCCCTTGGGATGGGCTCTGTGTGCTCCAGGAGATGGCTGTGCCCTTGGGATGGGCTCTGTGTGCTCCAGGGGATGGCTGTGCCCTTGGGATGGGATGTGCTCTGTGTGGTTTGGGGTGCAGGGGCTGTTGTGGTGAGCCAGCCTGCTCTCCCCAGTCTCAGGGACAGGTACCTCATCTCCTCTGGTGGTGGCACTGAGTGTGGGGTGCTCAGGAGGGGAGCACTGCCATGTGACACAGGCTGGTGCAGAGGGATGTGTCCCTGCAGCAGCAGGTGGGGGAGGCAGGGATGGCCCTGAGGCCCCAGGTGCTGCCTGGGCTGGCTGTGCTTTGCTGCCTTAGAGCCAGAAGAGTGCTTGGGGTGTTTCATCTCTGTGAAAAGGCAGGAACAGCCTTCCAGCAGCAGGTTCCCAACAGCTGCAGTTTATGGCCTTCTGCAGAGTGGTGTCTGAGTTTTGCCTCTCCCGAGGGTGCTGAAGAGGGGAGCTGCTCCTGGGGCCAGCACAGATCCATGTGCACACCCCCTGTACCTGCCTGTGTGGGGTGGACTCAGATCTCCTGGGGAGAGCTTATTGACCTCTAAATAAACACAAGGAAGGAGCACAAAGCACAGAGGATTGAGGGTAATGGGCCTGCAGCTCCAGCTCTGCAAAGTTCATGTTGTTTCTCCCTGTATGGCTGAGGTTTCTGGTGTTACCAAAGTGGAAATCCAGGTATGTTTCAATCCTGTGGGGGAAAAGCAGCGAGCAGTTTATTTTTCCTCTGACAGATCACTTATGATCTACAGCCATCTGGCAAAGCAATTCTTTACTTTTTTTTCCCTTCTTATTTATGAGGGCCAAGGGAGCCAGAGTTATTTGCAGCTGGGATGCCAATTGCTGCTGGCAGCTGCTGCTGATTTGGGGTCTCTCTCCCCTCTGCAGCCCTGGGAGGGGAGAGGGGCAGCAGGCAGGGGGCTCTTATGTGCTTCTCAATGGTGTTTAAATTCCTAAATCATGGTGCTCAACACCAGAGCTGTGTCCCAAAAAAGAATGTAATGCTTATGTTGGGCTAGGGGAGAAGAAAGATGAGGGGGGAATGTGGTGTTCTGTGTTGGATGTGGCTGCACATGGCTCTATTGGAGGGAAGGGCACAGAAGGAAACTGTCTGTAGCTCAGGGATGTGGATGGTGCACATGAGGATGGGGCTGATGCCCCAGAACTGCCCCATCCCAGCAGCTGGTGTGAGCAGCAGAGCAGCTTTTGGCAGCCCTGGGTGTGCTGGGCTCCCTGCTGGCTTTGGGAAATGATGAGTTTTGGTTTCTTTATGCTCATAAAATGCTCTGCTAGCCTGGAAAGGAAGCATTAGGGATGTGCAAAATCATTAATTACTAATTAGCTGGTAGATTGGTCACAGGGTACAGCCAGGGACTGAGCAGTTCCAGCACAGAGTGCTGTAATCTGTGCACTCTGAGGGGTGGAGGTGCAGCAGTGGGAAACACCTGGGAGGAAAAAAAAAGAAACATTTTGGGAGTGAAAAGGGGCAACAGATGGTGCTGGGGGGACGATGACAAGGTGCCCTTCAGAACAACAGCAGTCAGAAATGGGATCAAAGCCCCTGTCAGGGCATTCTGGCTCCTCCAGGGAAGGTCAGGGAACATTTAGCAGGGGCTCCTCAGGGAGGAGCAGAGCCTGTGGGCGATTAGAGGTGAATTGTCCCCAGCTGAGCTGAGTTGAGCTGAGCTGGGGTTTGGGTTGTACCAGGTGTTTTGAATGCTCCCAGTGAGCCCATTCCATCTCCTGCCCAGGGTGGGATTCCCTGCTGGTTTTGCTGTGGAGCTGGGCTGGAGCTGCTGTGGCAGGCACAGGTGGCACAGTGTGCCCTCCTGCAGAGGGAGGGGGCAATGCAGGGCTCAGGCCCTGCTGGAGGGGGCACTCTGCTGCCCAGGGGAGGGATTTGCTGCAGGGTTTGGGGCTGTTTGTTTCCCCTGTCCCTTTGCCCACCTCTGAGCCTGTGCCAGTGGTTTCTCGTGCCACTGAGGGTGGCTGTGCCTTCTCTGTCACCTTCACTGCTCTGCATCTGTGCCTCTGCTCTCATTGACATGCAAAGCTTCCCTAATTTACTTTATTGATAAAAATCCTTGCTGCCAAAAGAGCTGTCAGACAGTAAGGTAAATCATCACTAAATTGGTGGTGAAAATACAAGTTCTAGGCATTCCCAAACTTCTTTCTCCCTTTGGCTAAGGGGCTGCCTGGTGAGGGGGCTGAGCAAGGCTTTACCCACAGCAATTATGAACCCCCTGGCACCTGGCCTGGCTGTTGGCAAGGGAGAATGAAGAGTCCCAGACAGCAGCTGGCAGGGCTCCAGTGTGACAGTAATCACCTTTCAGGTGGGATTTTGGCTCTGGTTAAACTGTGTCAGTCCTGAAAACATGTACAAGTGAAACATGAAAAATGGCCAGCTACCCCTTTATATTGCTTGGCTGCCCTCTGAGGGGCTGAAACAGCAGAGAAAGGTGGTGCAGAAAGGGTTAATGCCCTTGGGTGGAGGCTCACCTCGACCTGAGCCAGCAGACCCTCCAGTCTGCAGCAGTGATGCAGCTCCTTTGGTGTCAACGTGGGAAAGTGATAAGGGGAGGCTGTCCCTGCCCAGCTAATGATCTGCAGTAATGAGAACTTGGCCTCCCTCTGCTCCAGGCGGGGCTGCTCCCCAGGCTGGGTGGTCCTGCCCCAGCAGGGACTGGTGCCAGAGGCTCTGAGCATCCTCCTGGCTCCGTGTGAACGTGGGTGAGGGGGCACTGGGGGTTTGGGAGTGCTTTAGGGGTCCTGATGGGTGAGCTGAGCCCTCTGGGCAGAGGGTGACACGTGGGGGGAGCTGGTGAGAAGCCCATGCCACCCCTCCTGGGGCTGGCAGGGCCCCAGCAGCCCTGCCTGGGCTCGTTTGGTTTGTTTTCTTTGAGGAATGCCAGTTCTCTGTTTTTCCAGTAAGACTCTGACTCTGCAGTGGGTGCAGACCTAGGGGAGGTCCTTGCAGAGCAGGGAGCCAGGAGAAGTGAGTCCTTCCAGCACCTGCCTTCCTGTGGTGCAGCCCCAACCCAGCCTGGGGTGCTGGCAGTGCCCACAAGCTGCCCCATCCCTGGCAGGGGATGCAGTGAACCAATTAGTGCTGCTGGGTTGTTTCACTTGTCCCCAGCTCAGGCTGGCAGCTCAGTGCCAGGGTGTGAAGAGCCCTGCCCTGTCTCCTGCTGGGGTGAAAGAGCACCGAGCCTGGGTGGTGCCCAGGGCACCCTGGAGCCCCTGAATGAGCTCAGTGAGGCTTGGAGGGCACAGCTCCAGCCTGAATGTGTGCTGGTGCCTGGGTTTGTGGATTGATGGGTGTGTGATGCTCACAAAAGAGCCACCTGTGTGCTGGTGGGGTCCCTGTGTCCCAGCTGCTTGTGGCACCTCCCCAGCACCCCTTGAAGCCTCTCATCTCTCCTCCTGCATGGTCACAGGGGACAGTGCTCAGATCTGGGAAGCAGGAAATGCCCCAAGAGGATCAGACCAAGTTTCCCAGCTGTGGCAGAAGGAGATGATTTTTAGGGAGGTCATTTTAAGGAGATCTCATGTGAACTGACCTTCACCCCTAGCAGGTGGCCAGTGGGTTTCTCTAACTGGGTTTCACCCACCTCGAGGCACGGGCAGTGTCAGTGCAATGCAAGGCAGGTTTTCCCTCTTGCACTGGAGATGGCAGCAGAGCACTCCTGGCTGCCACTTCCTAAAATTCCAAACGGTGCAGGCTCTCCCAGAAGCACTCCCTGTGCATCTCCTCAATTCAATCTGCTTTTTCTCCCTTTGTGCCTTGGGCTGTTTACAAGTTGGATAATAATGGCTTTTTAAAGTGCTTGGTGTGCTGGTCAAAATATGGACTGGCTCTTCCATCTTCACCATTCAGCAAATTGCTTTTCCATTGATTTTCTGGGGATTGTTGTTTTTCTGAAATTCAGATTCTAGCAGCAGATCTCAAAAGAGTATTAAATCATCTGGCCTTGCCTGCCCAGAACGTGCAGCTCCATCCTCTGGGCTCTGTCCTGAGCTGAGGTTCAATCAAAGCAGATTTCTCTGCCTGGGGCTGGGTTGTTTTGGGGAATGGTGACCCCAAATCCTTGCAGGGTTTGCTTGTCAGAGTGTCTCACACTAAACTGTGACTGTAAATCATAAAACCCTAGAGGGGTTTGGGTTGGAAGGGACCTTAAAGATCTTGTTACAAGCCACAGGCAGGGACACCTGCCCTAGACCGGGTTCTTCTGTGCCACCTAGGTGGGAACACCTGCAGGAAGGGAGGCAGATGAAAAGTGGGATGTCTGTTGGTTTTAACCCAGTGTTCCTTGGTTGGAGCTCACAGCACATGCCCGAGTGGAAAATCTTGGTGATCCCAGTGGTGCCAATGAAGGGCATGAAGGAAGGGATCAGGTGTGGGATGTGCAGGACCTTTCTGAAGGCTGTCCAGCAACACCAAATACATCCTTGTGCCATTGGGGCACCAGGGCAATTGTAGGTTTCTAGAGAGAGCTGGAGGTGAGGCTGAGCTCAGGAGACCCAGCACACACCTCTGTGGGGGTGTATTTAACTCATTTCAGGTGGCCTCTGAATTCAGCTACCTTCCTGAATGCCAGGGGCAGTCTAACAGCCACCAGAGTTACTGATCTCCCACCCTGGTGTGCTTTCACCACTGAGTCAAGAGAACAATATTTCTATTTAAAAACAAATTTTAATTTAAACCACGAGCTAGTTTAATAAAAGATGAAGTGTCTTTGTAATGGAAATGATAGAAGTGAAAACAAGTAATCTCTATTTATGGTACAGCTTTTGTTGTTGGTTTGAAAGGATCCAGTGTTCCACAGGACTTATTTGTGGAGGGACAAGAATAACTTTCTGGTTCATTTCTTGGCTAAAGCAGAGTTTGTTTTGATTTGTTGAAAGAAAACAAACAAACACAAACTTTCAAATGATTTTTGGCTGGAGTTTTTACTGGAAATCCAATCCTCTTACGCATAGAATTTTTTTTTTTTTAATGCTTCTATGAAAACCAGCATTGAGTGGAAGGATGAAGCTGTGAGCTGAGGGATGGACAGCTCGGCAGGGCTCTCTGGAAAGGTACCTGGGGAGCCCGGGCTGATGTTGGCAGGTGTGCTGATCTGAGCTCCCAGCTCCACTGAGGGGGTAAATTCTGAAAATAGCTGCGGTGCCTGACTGGAGCTGCACCACAAGAGGGCAAGCGGAGGCCACAAATCCTCTGCTCCCTCCGGGGAGATGATGTGAGAAGGGCGAGATGTGGGAAAAGGTCCCCAGCAGCCCCGGGGCAGGGCAGGGACAGCTCTGGCAGGCGCTGCTGTGCTGGTTACAGGTGGCTTTCAACCGGGAGAAACTCGGTGTGTGTGTGAAATGCTGTGTGAAATTTAAATTTAAATGTTGTGCTTCATGGGAAGGGCCTGGAGCACAAGTGTCACTATAGGACATGAAATAAAACCCCACAGACACGCTGTTCTTTCAAGGTAAAAAAAGAGTTTTTAATTTCTGGCTCCAACATTTATGGATTTCTAAAAGTGGCAGTGGATTGCAGGGTGACAGTGCCACCTCTCCAATGACAGTGGGCAAACCAACAGCCCATCAAATTTCTTTTCTTCCATAAAAGAATGCAAACCAATCAGTTATTTGCATAAAGTGTGTGAGAAAGTTCATTACCAGAATGTAAGCATCAGAAGGCTTAAAAAATCAAAGCAACACACAAGCCTTGAGAGAAGTGGCTGAGACATTTGGGATTTTAGCTGGGAGAAAAGGAGACTGAGAGAGACCTTCCAACTCCAACCTCCTTGCAGGGCTGAGGAGAGCAAGGTGGGGACCAGTCCCTTCTCCCAGTAACAAGCCATTAGACAAAATTAAATGTTCTGATGTCATGCTGGGGGAGTTTAGATTGGGATATTAGGAGAAATTGCTTCATTGACAGGGTGGTCAGGCACTGAACAGGCTCAATTGCCATCTCTGGGAGTATTCCAAAAGCTTGGCTCTTGGGGCCATGGTTTTACTGGTAGGCAACCAGTGGGTAACATTTGGAGCTGGTGAGCTGAAGGTCTTTGCCAACCTAAATGGAAATATATGAAATTCCTGCTGGGTGCCTTGTGGCTCAAGGCAGAGGTTGCTGCTCTCAGCACAGGTCAGTGCTCTGGGACTCTGCCTTGGTAACTGTCTGCAGCCCAGCTTGCCCAGATCCCATCCCAGGAATGGAAAACACAGGGTTTTGCTCAGAGCCCTCCTTGGGAAGGGTGGCAAAACACTGAAGGGAGGCCTGGAGATATGCTTGGAGCATCCCAAGCTGCTTGATGCCATTCCTTGCTGTCCTGGTGGCATCTGCTGCTCCTTGGTCCTCCTGCACCTGGAGGGCAGGGGATGCAATGGATGCAGCAGAATGCTGAGCTGAAACTGAGCAGGGGAAGAAATCATTCCAGCTCAACAGTGGAAATGACCCTGTGGAACCAGACAATGGTTTTAAACTCTTCTGACATCACTCTGGAAATGGGTGGGGTGGGCTGAAAAGTGCCTTAAAACTGGTTTGAAATAGTTGGATTTGGGAGTGAGGTTAGAGGGAAGTGTGGAGGGATGAGCAATGCCTGTACAAGAGCCACAATCCTGCTGGGAAGGGCATTCCCTGCTGGGAGGTGGTGGCTGCCCTGCTCAGCCAGGGCTGCCTGACCTGACTCGGAGCAAGGGCTGGTCTAAACAGTAGCAGGAGCTCTTTAACTGAGCAGAGACACTCTCAATTTAAAAGTACCTAAAGGCAGGAAAAACAACCCATGATGAGTTAAAGGACTGAGTCAGGCCAGCAAAGGCCAGTCCTGAAATAGACCTCGAACGGGGCTGGTTGAAAATGCTTCCATCAGAACAGTTTCCTGATGGAGAATTTGGCATTTCTGCTCAAAGAAATCTTTCAAGAAAAGCATCTGCTTCTGCGGAAAAATTCATGTTGTTGGGTTGGAAAAATGGAGCATGTGAGAGCTGAAACCCTTCAGTGCAGGGATGTGTTGTGCCAGTTTTCAGGCAGGCTCCACCTCTGTGCTGAGTTTCATTCCTCATTCCTGGGGTGCCCACTCATCCTCACAGGAGGGAGCCCCCCCAGATTGTTACCTCTGCCCCTTCCCATCTGCCTGCTTTCCCAGCTCTGATCACAGCCTCCCCCTCCTTGTGGAGGACTGGAAGCTCAGCTTTTGGAGCAGTGTGTGGCTGCTCCCCTGGGACACCAAACTTTCTCTGCTGCCTCCACTCCTGGTCCCTTCCTCCATGGACTTCTGGGAAACTCATCTCCATCCCATGCTGGTGTTTCACACATCCTGGGAGGTGGCTGGCACTGGACGGCCAGGAAAGACAACTCATTCTACTGGGCTTATTTTGTGACTTTACTGAATTGTTTTGCAGCCAGGGGTTTGTTTTCCATTGTTGTCTTCTTGCTCATTTCTGTGCCTGTCCTAAATTCTGATGGAAATTAACATGGGAGATGGGCAAGTTGTCTGGCCAGGTCCACAAGCAGGGTCAGGGTTAGTCCCAGGACCTGTTTGAGTCAGGATGAGTCACCCTGTAAAGCACTGTTGGATTTTATTGTGCCTTCCTCCAGCAGTGAGAACTTGCCCTTCAGAAAACAGTGTCTGAAACATGAATCTGACACAGAAGTGCTTCTACCCATTTTTTAAATGTTGCCTTCTACACTTTAAAGTTGGAAAAACTACAGGACTCTTGCAAAAACAGATACTTAAATTCCCACTTGGGTGCCCAGACTTGAAAATGGGGAGGGAAGATGTCTTAAACCCTGTGTTTTCCCAAGACCACATCAGCAGGAGGCAGCTGAGGGAGAGCCTCAGGTTGGTGCCCATCACCTGGAGTGAGAGAATTGCTCCAAGTCCTTGCAGCTCCATGGGTGCAAAAACCTTCTCGGAAAGGGATTTTTGTGCATGGGTGTGGCCCTTCAAGGCCAGGGCATTGTCACGAGATGGGCTCACTGCTGATGTGAGTGAGGGGCTGAGCTGAAATCCTGCTTGGACCCTGGCATGAATGTGTTTTCCTCAAGTGAACTTTATGAAAGGACTTCTCAGTCCATTTAAGAAAACAAAAAAGTGTTAGGAGCAGAGGCTTGGCCAAATCTGGGGTCCTGGTGTGGAGACTGGAGGGAACAGAAAAGCCTCAGTGGAGAACATTTTCTAAAAAAACAACCCAGGTACAGGCCAGGCTTGTGTTTCTGTGCTAGCATGGGCTCTGTTTACCAACCTTCCTCTGCCCCAAGAGAAGCAGGGAGGCATTTAAAGAGAAAATAGGACAGAGCCCTCTGTGCAGAGGGCTGGTGTGTCCTGTTTGCTGAGTGCTGGGCTGTGCAGGGCTGTGGGAGCACAGGCTGCGGGCTGGCAGATGGGCTTTGACACCAAGGCTGCTGTCAGAGCCAGCCCTGAGCCAGGGCAGCAGCACAGGGATGGAGAGCCCTGTGTGAGCTCCCCTCTGGAGTCCCCACAGGCTGCTCTGTCCCTCTGAGCAGACAAGGTTTCCCTCTCCTCCCCCCAGTGTGACCCCAGGTCTGTTTAGTGACAAAGCCACTCAATCAATTGCATTTTTGTGCCAAATTTCCCTGCAGCTCTTGGGAATAGGTGTGCTCTGGGTAAAAGCAGCCTGGTCTAATCCCAGGCATCCTCTAACACTGGGGAAATATTGATTCTTCCTGCGTTGCCAGGACTTCTGAGAAATGAAGCAGACACAGGTACAGGCTTAACAAACTGTCATGTCCCAGTGGGTTTTATCCACATCTGCTTCCTGCAGGCTCAGAGCACCAATTCCCTCATCCCACAGCCCAGGAAGGCAGCCCTGAGGTCAGGCTCTCTCCTGCTGGGGGCCATGCTTCCCCTGGCAGCCTGCAGCATACAAAGGGCTGAGGAGAAAGGGATTCAGCCCAGTGTATTGGCATTTGTGTGTGGTGGCTGTATTAAAAGTGCTCACTGTCAGCCCAGCCATCACTTATAATTGGCTTCTATTTTTCCATGGGCCTCCTGGCAGCTCTTCCCAGGCTCTTGCTGGGTGTGGGGAGGCTGCTCTGGGCAGGAGAGGTGTGTGACCATGGGCAGGATGGGCTCAGGAAGGGAAATGTGGCCCCTTCCTGCCCATCTCTGGGTTTGCCTCAGCACCCCAGCAGCAGCAGCTCCCTCTGCAGATTTGCTGTCAGGCACTGGCAAAGGCCATCTCTGAGGGCTGGGGGTGCACTGGAGTGAGTGCATCATCTTTGGGGGGGCAAATCCCTGGTTTTGGGGCAATAACCCAGTTACTGTGCAGTGGCCTGGCTGTTCTGGGGGACAGAGGCTGGGTTTGGTTTGTGGCCATGCTGAGCAGAGTGCTCAGTGTGAGGTGTCACCCTGCAGTGAGATCCTTTGGTTATGGCCTCGTGCATCCCAGCCACGCAAAAAGCAGCAGAAGGAGTGGAGAATATGTGAGTTCAGAGCACATCTACATCATGGCTCTGCACAATGCAGACAGGCCTTGCAAGAACCTCCTGCAGCTGCAGCTCCAAATGCTGAAAGCACACGTTCTGTTTTCGTGGAATCATGGAATATCCTGAGCTGGAAGGGCCTGAAGGGATCACCCAGCCCCTGTCCCTGCCCAGACCCCCCAGCCACCCCTCCCTGTCCATCCCTGGCAGAGCTGTCCAATTCTCCTGGAGCTCTGGCAGCCTTGGGGCTGTGCCCATTCCCTGGGCAGTGCCAGCACCCTCTGGGGGAAGAACCTTGCCCTGATATCCAACCTAACCCTGCCCTGACACAGCTCCAGCTGTTCCCTTGGGTCCTGTCCCTGTCACAGAGAGATCAGTGGCTGCCCCTGGTGACAACATGCACCACTCTTTTGGATAGAATAAGGTACAAATTTCTGAGGTGCTGCAAATCACCTTCCCCCTTTCCCCCCTTTATTTTCCGCCCCCTTTATTTTCCCCCCCTTTATTTTCCGCCCCCTTTATTTTCCCCCCCTTTATTTTCCCCCCCTTTATTTTCCCCCCCTTTATTTTCCCCCCCTTTATTTTCCCCCCCTTTATTTTCCCCCCCTTTATTTTCCCCCCCTTTATTTTCCCCCACCTTTATTTTCCCCCCTTATTTTCCCCCCCCCTTTATTTCCCCCCCCTTTATTTTTCCCCCCCTTATTTTCCCCCCCTTATTTTTACTCCCCCCCTTATTTTCCCCCCCCCTTATTTCCCCCCCCCCTTATTTTTCGTCCTTTCCCCCCCCTTATTTTCCCCCCCCTTATTTCCCCCCCCTTATTTTCCCCCCCCTTATTTTTCCCATTTTCCCCTTTTCCAATACTGGAGCACCTAAACCTGCCAACACTTGAAAGTCAGACCGAGATTTCCTTGAAATAATCCCCATAAGTTTTGAGATGTCACAATAGTGTCATCAATGTATCCTGGATATTACCAGTTCCATCTGATCAAATTTTTATGTTTGCAAATAGAATAATCTAATGACCTAATTTCTGAAGGAGGCCTGTTATTTATTAACCATGATGTAAATTCTACCAGCATCAGAAGAAAGAACATTGGGCTTTTGAATTTCTGCTATTTTTAAAGATCCAAATCTCTGGGGCAATTAATCATTTTCCTGACATATTGAATTCAGCCATGTGTTATAGCAACAAAACTTGCAGTTTATGATGCAACATTAACTTGTCAGCAAGAGGGACAATTCATGACTGTCTATGGGTAGCAAGTGGCAGGCAAATTTGGACAACTATCCTACAGTTTTTGCAAGCATCAGCAAATTTTGTTGGCAAAGCCAACGTAGCCAGTGCATAATATAGGCTTTTGCTTGTATATATTAAAAAAAAAAAAAACCAAAGAATATAATCCCCTGCCAGGAGTTTCCACTTATTTTCCATAACGAGAGCTGGAGGGTCTGTAAAAGCTGGTCTCATAAAAAGAAATTGCAAAGGATGAATTTTTCCTTTACGAGGGAGATGGAAGGAATTGGGGTTTGGATTGTTTGGATGCACGAGTCTCTCTGACACGCAGTTTATCAGCTCTGCTGCTGCAGGGGGGGTGCCAGGTGGGGACAGGGGTGTGGGGGGAAGGACAGAGCCCACAGTGACAGGGCACGCTGGGCTTGGGAGCACCAAGAGCAAAATGCAGCTTTCAGGAGCAGCAGTGGCCATGGCACAGCAGCAGCCTGGCTGTTTGGGGCATTTTCTTTGAGGTGTCAGAGGGGAAAGAGCTGGAAAAGCTCCAAGGGAGGAGAGGGGTGCACTCTGCTGCTGTTTGTGGTGGGGCTCTGAAGGGTCCTTGAGAGTGCAGGGAAGTGGCTTTGCCTCGAGTGCCAAAGAGGAAATCAAAAGATAAAAGAAGAGGGAGAATTATTGGGGGAAGCGAAGAGATTTAAAAGAAAATCATCCCAGTGTGCTCCAGGCAGACACGAGCTGAGGCAAAGCCTCAGCCAAGGCCAGAGCAGAGGCAGCCATGGGAGGATGAGCCAACACGTGGGACCTGAGCAGGGCTTTGGCAGGTGGGGCTGGGGATTTTGGCAGGGTGGGGAGTGAGAGGCCACGTTCTGGAAATGGCAAACCCCCCAGAGTTACTGCACTTGGGTCGGGTCCTGTAGCAGGGAGAGAGCTGAGTGAGCTGAAGCCATGGCTGGGGTGCTGCAGGAGGGTGGGAGCTCCAGGATGGGCAAATCCCTTGGATTGGGTGCAATAACCCAGTTTTTGTGCAATGGCCTGGCTGCTCTGGGGGACACAGGCTGGGTTTTGTCGTGGTGCTGCATGGCCACGCTCAGCAGAGGAGCAAAGTGCTCAGTAAGAGGAATGGGATCAGCCTGGAATGGGATCCTTGGGTATGGTCTTGTGCATCCCAGCTACAGCAATCACAGACCTGTGGGGAGGCTTTAGGGGAGAGAGGTGAAGAGTTTAACTGGAGTAAGGCTGGGCAGAAGACTCTGTGTCCCAGAGAATAGAAATGAGAGAGAGCAGCAGGTGAAGAAAGCTGAAATTGCTCCATGTGTGGCACAGTGGGCTAAGATGTAATGCTGATGGAGGTGATTATGGGCTGCCATTCCCCTGGGGTGGGTTTGGACTCAGACTCCACACAGGATGAAGCTGGGAGCAGTGTGGCTGCAGTGCTGCCCTCCCCCAGGCACAGGGACCAGGCTGGGATCCCTCAGTGTCCATCAGCAGGGTGACACCAGGCTGCTGTGGCTGCCAGGGCTTTCCAAAGCACAGCTGGAGAGAGCACAGATGCAGGGATGCAGGCACAGTCAGTGCCCCGTGCACAGCCCCAGGTACCTCTGTGGCCCAGGAGGAGGCTGCTCCTGCAAGGATGACCCTGCAAGAGGGGCTGTGGGTTGAGCTGGCTCTGGCTCCTAGGGATGGCATGTCCTGGCTGCTCCTCCCTGATCACAGACCCTCTCTCCAGCTGAGGGATGCTGCTCTTGTAGCTGGGAGCTGAGAGACTTCACCAGCTTGGGTTTAAGCTGGATAAAAGAGGTTTCTATAGCAGCAAGTTGGATGGAAAGCATCAGTTCCATTGCATTTGGGGGTGGGAACGTGTGGCCTCCAGTATCTTCACAAGCCTCCCAGAACACAGTGATTTTTGTCTTGTTCCCCTCAGATCAGTTGATTGCTGTAATGACTGCCTCATGAGGGGCATTAGCACAAATTATCCTGATGAAAGGAAACAGAGGGAGTGTGGAGAGAGATCAGCTCAGCTGAGCTGGGAGCTGCTCAGTGCCCTGAGAATCAAAAAGGCAGAAACTAGATTGAACAAGCAGGCATACCTTAAAAAAAAACAAAACAAAACAAAAACCAAACAAACAAACCAAAAAACCAAAAAGAAACAAAAAACCCCTCCAACCAATAGAAGGAAGAATCATTGTGAAGGAGGCTGATCAGGCAGCCATCCTCTGCCAGCTGTGTGGTAAAAGAGTCCAGAACATTCCATGTCTTCAGAACATCCATCCAAACCTGTGTGACTGCAGCTTGAAATTCCAGTTACTGCTCAGCAGGCACTGATGGTGTGGGCTCACACTTGGATAATGGGCCAGGATAAAACTGACCCTCAAGGACCCAGAACGGTGCCAAGAGGGTTCTGAGCATCAGTTTGCTCCTGGCTCCTTCAAAGGCTCTGGGGATGTCACTGAGAACTGAAAGAGCAAACTCTGCTTTAAAAAGTACAGGGGGGAAGAAATCAGGAGCTGCAGAGCAGAATTTCTCCTCTCTGGAGAATTTCTGGAGGCTTCTGGAGTCAGGGAATGGCTGATGGCGTCCTGAGGGGTCACAGGGCTTTGTCAGAAATGAAACCTGTGAAATCCAGCAAGTCAGTAGCAGTGCTGTGGCAGGAGGGTGTGTGCATGGGGGGGAGCAGCAGGTGATGATGTGGGTGAGGTTTTTGACATTTTTTAGTGCTTGATGACCTTGCAATCAATCTGGTGTGATATAGATTTTGGTAACGTGCACAGCAGCAGTTTGTTTTTCCAAATTACTCATTACTCTCAGAACGTTGCCAAGCTGGAGTTAGGAAGAAGTTTCCAGGCTCCAAGGAGGTCAGGAGCAGTGCAGTGGTGCTTTGTCTGGATTCTGGGACCCCTTTCTATGTATATTAAATAACTGCATGGTCAGATTCACACTGGAGGCAGTGAGATGGCACCAAAATGCCTGATTCTGTTTCTGCTCCTGGTTTGTAGCAACTTTTTGGATTTCCCCACGCAGCAGCTGGTGCAGAGCCCTCCCTGCTTTGGTCTCAGAGCATCTCCTGTGTCTGTGGTGGCAGGTGGCTGCTGCTCAGCACTCAGCTGGCTGCTGGGATGGATCACGAGGCCTTTGGGCTGCTCTGTTCTTCCCCTGCTGCAGCAGGAGTGTCTCAGTCTCAGGGAGCTGGCATGTGCTCACCCTCAGCCAGTTATTTCACAGTGACCTTCTCCTGCCAAGCCAAGAGCCAAACCCACAGCAGACCAGAGAGAGTTCTGAAGTGACAATTGCTTCAAGCTCAAGCCACTCCTTTGCCCCATGAGTGCTTCCCTGGTGGGTGTCTCTCCTTGAACCTGCCTTGTTCATTTTTGTCTCTGATGGATGGTGTCAGAGCATTCCTTGGCTGTATCATGTGAATCCCACAAAATCCCTTGATCCCCCTGTCTGGTTCCAGACTTGTTTATGGAACAGAGTCTGTGTAGGCATTAGTGTCTGAATTAGAAATGGAGGAGCAAAAATGCATCACGGTGTCAGGCTGGCTTTACAGCAGTGCTTGGCACAGGCCAAGAAATCGTGTCCTCGTGACTGCTCTGAGGATGTTCCAGCCTGGATCACTCTGGAGGCAGAATGGGGCTGACTGGGTAGCCTTAAATATGACAATTCCAACCTCAGCTGTGGTGTTTTGGCCAGTGATGCACGTTGCCTTGGCTGTGGGAGATGACAGCACAGCCATCCCTTCAATCTCTTGGCTTCTGCTGCCTGACAAGACATCAGTGAAAGCTTCCTCTTTCCTTGCACCCTTTCCTCTCAGTGTGTGTGGAAATGCAGTGCTCACTGCTGCCTGATGCTTACCAGGGCTGTTTTGCTTTGATTTAATCCAGACTTTTGAGCCTCCCTGTGTCCAAGGAGCAGCGTGTGCCCGTGCACAGCCTGTGCAGTAGCTCATCAAACCCAGTATGAATGATGTGTGATGGAGTGCACCCTAAAACTCATGTCTGGATGTCCTGACTACACCTGTTTATCCTCACCAATCTCAATTTGTAGTCCCTCCTCCATTAAGGGAAAGGGATGGTGATCAGTAAGGGAACCTGTTCAAATGCTGGAGGTGGGAAGAAAAATTTTGTAAGCTTAGTGGGGGGAATCAAAGGCAGTAAGGACCAAGAAAGGAACAGGATCAAGAAAGCAGAAACAAGGCAATGGCTTCTTTCTGAAATGAGTGGAGCAGTAACAGATGTTTCCCAGGATGTGCTTGGGAACCAGAGAGTTTCTGACTCGTCTGCCACGGGATTGCTGATGCATCCTGCTGATGGATGTTGTGCTTTTCTAGCCAGAATGTGCTACAGCTCCTCCTTTCAGACCTGCCAGTACAATTCCTGGGAGACAAACAGGGAAAACCTCTGGGGATCTGGTGACAGCACATGCTGAAGTTGTGCTGCTGCTCGAGTGAGCTGTGATGGTCTCTGCAGGTCAGAGCTGCTGTGGTGTCTTAGGAGAGCTGCTGATTGATTTGGTTGAACTTCTGATGCAGCAGAAAGGTCTGAAATGCTCTCCTGAGAGCAGAGATGCCAAGTTCATTCATTCTCTGCTCAGAACTCCCCCCTGTTGTGGTTCTGCTTTAATTATCCTGAATCTTGATGCCACATGTTAGTTTGCACTGCTCAAGAGAAGAGCCCAGCACTTCCCTGTAGGTTCTCACTTCATCCAGCTCCCATCAGTCTGTAACAGGTCACTCTCAGGTACTGAAGTGGCTCCAAGGCCAGGGTTAAGCTCTTTGTGGATGCCAAAAGAGCCCGTGGGCACCGTCCTGCTGAGCAAATACCAGAGATGATCTCTGCAGGCCTTTCCTCCTGTTGAACAGAATGTTGTGACTGTTTGGACAGAGCAGCTCCTGCCCACCCTTCTCCTGTGGGTGTGTGATGCTTTCATGCAGTTCATCCCAGCCTGGTGCATTTTGGGTTTCTGGGTCAGAAGCAGAAAAGGCCCCAGCTCCATCACCAAAGACCTGTCACATTCACATGCTCTGGAAAAATCCCTTCACTCAGGATTTCTCAAAAATAATTCTGATCTCATTTGCTTCTCCTGTGCTGTGCTCATGTGGAATGTGTTTGGAGATTGTTCACCCACAGGGGATTGTTCCAGTGCATTCTGTGTGAGTTGTTTTTACTCTTTGGCCAACCAGGGCCAAGCTGGGTCAGGGCTCTGGAAAGTCAGGAGTTTTCATTATTATCTTTTAGCATTCTATCAGTATCCTTTCTGTATTCTTTAGCACAGTTTGGTATTCTTTAATATAATATAGTATTATAAAGTAATAAATTAGCCTGCTGAGCACATGGAGTCAGATTCATCATTCCTGCCTTCATCTGAGGACCTGGCAAATACAGTAAAGACCCCACATTTCTTCTGCACAGATCTTCTTTTCTTCCCAAACTAAGGAGCTGCCTGGGCAGTGCTGCTCTGGGGGCTCCCTGGCTGTGGGCAGGAGCTGGGTGACATTTTGAGCAGGGGCAGTGGAGGGCTGGGAGTGGAGCTGGGTTTGCTGGGAGATGTGTCCACCCTGTGGAGCCAGGGAAGGACCTTGCCATGCTACACAGCAGCTTTGTGGCTGAGCAAAAATAAATGAGGGACTTATCCCACTGCCAAGGACCGTCAGTGGGAGGTCAGTGTTTGATATTTCCACACCCAAAAAAGCAGCCCCAAGCTAGAATTACAGTACAAAATACTCATTCAGACCTCTCCAGCCTCCTGTTTTCATTGACTTCCAACCCTGCTTGTACACACAGAGCCCCTTCCTTTCCAAAAGAAAACAGGATTGCTGATAAGGGACACTTATCTCAGCAAGTCATTACAAAACAAGTGAGCTTTTGTGTTTGCATCTGATTCCTGTCTCAATGTTAACAAACTCCTGCTACAGAAGCTTTATTTCCATCTAAAGATGGCCCTTAGGGTACTATGTGAGGTGCATTATATGTCTCATAAATACTTCCCACAGATGTTTGTCCCTTAAAAATAGGGAAGAAAGAAAACAAACAGCCTCAAACCTCTTCAAGTTTCAACCTTTTGTTTGTTCTGTAAAGGATTTCTAAACAATAACCCTTGGCTATGCTGCACATGGATATTTACCCTTCCCATCCTCTCTGCTGAGATATTGTGGCCTTTGTTCCTTTCAAAGAACCAGCCAGTGCTGGAGTTTTCTCTCCCCTCACGGTGGGCTCCCATTAAAACTGAACTCCCTCCCACAGCTGCAGTAGTTCCAATTTAATGTGTCATTTCCAGTTGGAAATGTTGGGCTGCAGCACAGGCAGGTGTGGTGGCCCTGTGGTACAGGGGCTCCTCCTGATGGAATCTCTGACCCAGGAAGGATTTTAATTCCATGAGGTGCTCAGCTCTTTCCAAGGCAGCCCCTAAGACAGAGAATTTTATGAAAGAAGAGGTTTTCAGGGCAATTTGCACATTATTTCACAATAATCCTGAGGTTTTCCTATCTCAGAGGGTCAAACTGCCTTGCAGGTGCCAAGGAAACACCTTCCCACCCCACCTGTGAAAAAAGTGTCCCTGAGAGGCAGGAGGTGAGGGATGGAGGTGGCTTTGCCTGCATTTCTGGAGAGGTGCCAGCTGTGCCCAGAGCTGCAGCATCTGCCATCCCTGGGCACAGAGGGGTCCTGAGCCACAGAGCAGGCTGTGCTCAGCTGGAGGCAGCCTGGCTGAAGCCCTGGGATGGGAGAGGGTGGGAGAGAGCTCTCCCACCCCATCCCTCCCTCCTGCAGCCAAAATCTGATGCAACTCTGATTTGGATTATTTGTCCCAAACAAACTGGAGTGGGCTGTAACTATCCCCGACAAATAATTTAAAAAGAGCTGCCTGGAAAACATTCTCCTTCCAACAGGAATTATTTTTTTAATGGAAAACTCCAATCCAGAGTATTTCAATTCTTCTGTGGCACTTTCTGTTCTCCAGCAGAGCTCTGTGTCTGCTCCCCAAGCCCTCCCCTGTGTCTGTGCCATGGGAGCCCCCAGCAGTGCTGTTGGGGGGATGTTTTGGGCTGGCAGTGCTGCCTCAGGAGGAGCAGAGGGATTTTGAATAACTGATTCAGCTCCCTGTGAGATGCTTTGTGTTTTGTTCAGAATTTTCTGGTGTTCCTTTGGAAGGGAAGGTCACACAATCCTTAATCAGAAATCTAATTTCCAACTGAAGAAGTTCAAATGGATTTTCTTTCCTATTTTGTTTTCCTTTGCTTGCTGCATTTTAATTTTAAAAGCCCAGTTTAAAACAAGCTACTTGTTTTAACAAGGACAACAAGTCCTACTGAGATACCCAAAGCATCTCCCCCTTTTAGTCCTGTTGAAGGTCAGCTCTGTGGTTCCTTGTTCTGATTCCTGGCCAGTAATGAGCCCTGCTCAAGGATTCAAACATCTGGGCACTTTGTGTCAAAGGAGAATTCCTAAAGCCTCCAGTCAAAGCCTGCCCAGAGGAAATGACACCACCAAGTCTCTTGGAGGTGTAGGAGGTTTGGTGCCCAGTTTGGTGCCCTCCTTGAATTCTGCTGCCTCTAATGCTGCCCACAAGGAGGTCTGGAATTGCTGAGGGTCCCAGGTGTGTGCACACTTGGCTGCCAGCCCCACAGAGCACCTCACACCGAGGCCATGGGAAGCTCTGAAACGTTTCCCAGTCCCTCTCCTACCCCTGCCTGGTCTGAGATCTGTTTGCAAGCATGAATAGTTTTGAACATTTAAGTAGTCTTCAGAGGGATTACTTGCATGTCATGGCATGTAGGCTGTAGCTTTTCAAGAAGAGTTACGTGTCTTTTGGCCCTGAATGGGAAAATGGAAATTGAAAACGTGGTGGGGGAGAGGAGTGGGGCTGTCCCAGGCTCTGCTCCTGCCCATCTTCACCCAGCCTGTTGTCCTTTGCTGCCTGGAACCAATCCTGCTGCTACCCAGACTTTGACAATGCCCCTGGAAGAAGCTGGCTTTTAAAAACAGGAGCACCATCAGCTGTTGGATTCCTGTTGCCCTCTGGCATTGCTTCACTCCAACCTCTCACCCCAGTTGTGGCCAGCCCTGTTTCAGCTGGGGTCCTGCACTCTCTAAACTGGGAGCAGGGTTTGTTTGGGGGCACAGTTCCTTGAGGGAATGGCTGGATCTTGGTGGATGAAGCAGAATAGTTTGGGGGATTTGGGGGTGTTTGTGGTTTGAGGTTTGTTTTTTTTTAGAGCCACAACCAAAAAAGAAAAAAAAAAAAAAAGAGTCTGCTACTTTTGAAACAACTCCTTTACTAATTTTGACTGGTTTGGCAAAAGCAGCTTTAACACCCTTGTACACACTGTACTGCAGGAGCTGGAATGACTCTTTACTGACTCTTTAACAGCAAAAATGGGCCAAATTCTGCCACAGGCACGGAGCCACAGGAGCCCAGAGCCTTAATCTCCCCAGCTTTATGTCCTCCCTTCTTGCACCTACTTTTTTCATCTCCAATGAATAGAAGGCTTCATCTTTTTACACTCCAGCAGGACAAGGCACATGTGGCCTGACTGTACCACAAACTCCTCAGTAACACTCTCACTGTTTGGGGGAAGTAAATATGTGAATTTCAAAAGCCTTTCTGTGTGGAGAATCTGTTTGGATTTGTGCAGGAAGTGGGGAGCAGGCATATAGGTAGCAATATTAATGAAGTTTTTTATAAAGGCTTCATTCAAGGCTTTCAAAGAAAATATAACTCTTATGGGACCCATAGTTTATCTGCCAAGTCCCAGAATCTGGTTGGAATTTAAAATATATATTTAAAGGTTTCTGAGAAGTAGAGGATTAGAAAGAACAGGCCAGGAAGGGCACCTGGGAAATTACTGCTTGAAGAGGAGATTGGTCCTTGGGGTCTGAGCTCTGCAGTGGGGTGCAGAGACCCCAGAGGACAAATCCTCCTCGTGGCTGTACAGGAGCAGGACAAGGGGCTGACTGGGACAAATCCAGACTCTTGTGCCATGGAAAAGTGTCAAACACATCCAAAAGTCCTCCACCTGTTGATGGGCTCAGCCTTCTTGCAAGATCTTGAATTCAAAGCCTTTCTCTTTTTGACCCTCATGGGAGATGGCTGTGCTGGCTCATTTGCTGCCTTAAAAATGCTCTTTGATAGTTTGGGTTCAAATCCTTCAGTTCCTTGAGTGTCCCAAGGTCGCTTGTTGGAAGAAAAGAGCTTGCACCAGGCAGGTGAACTGCTTGGAAAGAGCACACCTGGGAGGCAGGGATGGCAAGGCAGCCAGAGACAGCAGCCTGGCATTTGGTACAGGCCTTTTTCATCCCCAAAATCCCTGATGTGCCTAAAGCCTTACTCTGGGGACAGGAGGATCAACCTGAGAAGCTTTTTGCTTATTTTAGAAGGAAATGGGTCCCCAAATGGAAGCACAGAGATGCTCAATCTCCTTGCCCAGACTTAGTGACATGTTTTGTGATCCAGTAGGATCACAGCTCAAGGGGTTTGTTCCTTCCCAGTCCTGGCTGTTCCTAATCTGCTGCAGCAGAGCTGAGGATCCCTTTCCTCAGGTGCCAGACAGGTGTAGCACTCCTGTCTCCTTTGCATCCTGCCCCTGTGCCTCTCTTGGACTCTCTACAAGCCTGTTCAGGGCTTTGGGGTTTGTCTGTCTGCTCACATCACATAACAAGAGATTCATTTTTCCATTCTTTGGGGACAGATCTTGTTAGCTTGGACAAGAAGAAGACAAGTGCAGGCCTGTGGGGAAAAAAAAAAACAAAACAAAACCAAAAAACCCAAAACCCAAAACTTCTAGACTTGTCTGCTTACAATCAAAGCACACCCCTGTCCCTGTGCCAGCTGATGGTCCCTGCCCAGAAGGCTCTCACAGATGATGTGCAAATCCCCTGTTTATGGTGATTCTGCTCCTGCCTGGCCCTGCTCCCTCCCCATTCCCCCTGTGCTTTGCACTCCCCATGCAGGCAGAGTCCTTTCAGAGCCAGCAGCAGGAGCACAGAGCTGTGCATTGCCCTTGGTGCTGCTCAGGAAAACCAGCAGTGCTGATACCAGGGCAGTGCCTGTCCCTGGGCATGAAGGAGCACTCAGGGTCAAAATCTGGCCCTGTCCCCAGTGAGAGGGTAAAAACCAGCACAGAATTTCCCTGCATATTTGGGTTTTTTCCAGTGACTTCAGTCTGGGGGGTTTTATTTGTGATGGTGCCTTTTGTATTTAGCACCCATGGACAGATTTTTCCAATTTCTTTGCAATGGGTTGCACAGTTGAACTGGGGCTGCACCCTGCTCCCTCTGACTGCATTTTGCCTGGGATAATTCTGATTTTCACACCTGTATTGATGCTATCAGCCTCTAGTTAGTCTGTGCACTGGGTCTGACACTTCAGCTGCATCAATAGCAGTTTAATGTGGTGGAAAGGATCCTGTGAATGTTACCTGCATTGAGCTCACAGCATTTCTTTCACATATTCTCTCCATTCTACCTCTTCTGCCACCTTTGCACCTTTGCTGGCTCCTGGCCAGGTGTCACAGTTTAATGCAGTGGCTTTGTTGACATGTTACTGATAATCCTCTTTTCTTCCACCAGCTCAACCTCACTGTTAGCAGAGCAAATCTGTGTTTCTACTACTGAGGGATCTGCAGGAAAACTCTGGCTCTGACAACAAAACTCTTGGGGAGGATTGAGGGAGACCTCTCTGCCACATTCCCATAAAATCACAAAATTCAATGGCAGCAGGAATAAGTGCCTGGAGAACAGGGTCAGGCTCACACAAAGAGTTGGACAGGCTTTAAATAAAACAACAAAATGAGGCTCCTGTTCTGCTGGGTTTGGTGAGGAGGTCTCAGCACAATCTGAAGTCTATCTCAACTTCCCATCCTTCCTTTTCACTGAAGAGCATCCTTACTCTTTAGGTCACTGCAAGAGCAAATATTGGTGTTTACAGAATAAAAATAACCCAAGGATTTCTGCTTCAGCATCAAATGAGCAGAAAAGACTTCCAAAGGAGCAGGGCTTGGAAATAAATAATAAAATTAGTGTGAGGAGGCTGCTCTCAGGAGCAAGCTGTCAGGGAGAAGTCAGGATTATTTTCTTTAAGGGCTAAAATAAACTTTGGAAACACCCACCCTGTTGTAGCAGAGGGTTTTTTTGGTGGCTCTGGTGGCTGAAATGCCCAGGAAAGGGTGGATATTTTGGCATGTGGGACAAACAGTGGCTAACAGGAGCAGCGAGCTTGTGACTCTCTCCATGTGTAAACTGGAGGTGATTCATCCTGGTTTTTATTTTAACAGCAAGGCCACCAAGCCAGCTGAAATCCCTCTGAGGTGAGTGCCATGGAATAAAAGGATCAGCTCAGGACAGCAGAGCTGCAGGAGGGTGCCAAGGGCCTGTGGTGGCACCAGGAGCAGAGGCTGCTCCTGCCAGGGCCAGGCACGAAGGGAAGGACAGGGAACTGCTGCTGCCCTGGCAGGGAGGGAACAAAACCAGGCACCAAACCCTGCAGCCCTTGGCACTTCCATCACTTTTGTGTGTGTGCTCTCTTAAGTTTCCTAAAAACTGGGGGAAAAACCTGGGGGCCCTTTTCTGCTACACATCCCCAAACCCCACTGCTTTCGTTATTTGGCTGGCAGAAGAGAGGCAGTTTCAGTAGGAAATGGTTGTTTGAGCACAATCTGGAGAAGGTGATGGCTTTTAGCCAAATCAATAACAGAATGCAGCTGAAGTGATGCTTTCCCTGTCCTGCCTGCAGTGCTGGCACGGGGCAGTGGGGCTGGGGGCACAGCTCTGAGTGTAACTCACTCCCTGCTCTGCTCCCTCCCTCCCTCTCGTGGCTCAGGGGGTCAGGATGGAGCAGAGTTTTTGCTTCTTCATTGCCTTTAATTGCAGCAAAGGCAAGTGGATTTCTGCTTGCAGGGGGAACTTGAGGCTTTGGAGCTGCTGAAAAACAGCAGCTCCCCCCTGGAAAACTGAGTGTGACCAAGAGTCTCAGGCAGAGAAAATAATTCCTGATTTCTTCAAAAGAATGGTTTAGAAATGGTTTTTATTTTAGTGGACACATCTGTGCTGCCAACTGCTGCTAGCAATGCCCAGGCCATGTGGCACAGGGGGGAAGGAGTGATACAGGGACTCTGGCTGGCAGACAAAAGAGCTCTGGCAGCTGTGCTGATCCAAACCCCAACCAGTTTTTGAGGGATCTCTTTTTCCTACTATTTTTTTATGAAACCAAAACACGCAAGAATTTTAGATAAAATCAATATTAAAGAGTAGAGCTTGAAGCCAGGATCTGCCCAACTGTTCTGCCTGGGCTCTGGCTGATTTTTTGCATATAGCTAAATAAGATTTAAACTGCACTTCACTGGCATTTTTGTTTGCTTTTTTTTAAAATATACATAAATGAAGGTGTTTATGGCTGAAGGAAATGCAGTGAGAAGAGCACAATTTTGTTTGGCTTTCTGTCTGGTCTCCACAACAGAGCAACACTGTGAAGAACACAAACAAATCTTTATTTCTGGGCTAACTACTCAAAGCCAGGAGCTTACAAGAAGCAGAGAATAATTTAATGCAGAATGCAGTTCTTTTCACACTCCTCATTGCCCCAAACACCTCCATTCCCTCTTTCCTATTACTTCTTCCTGTCCAGGCTATTGAAACCTGTAGGCTCATCCAAAATCCAAGGAAAGACACAAAGCTTTCCTTTGACTTAACGAGTTTCAGGTACTTAAGGCCTAAACTAACAGAGTTTTGCTCCCAGCCCATCTGTGGAAACAAGCTGACAAAAATTCAAATGCTGATTTGGAAGCACTTTTGACCATTTAAAGAATTCTGTGAAATCCTCAGGATTTTGGTTTCATCCTTCCTGCTACAGAAAGGTCTTCAGGAATAGAAGAAGATGCTGTGTACCTTGATTTGTTTTGGAAATCAACCTTTTGCCTGGGTTTTCACAGGCTGGAATTGCAGATGGGGCTGTTCCTGTGGCAGGTGGAGCCTTCAGGGGGGTGCCACCATCACCCCAAGCTCCTGCTGCTGGTTACACTGGAATGGGGATAAGGAAAAGTGATTTTCCTCCTCCCTGCCAGAACATTGCCTGCTGTGTTTGACCTCTCTTGCTTCAGACTTCTCCTTCAGCTGAGCACATCTTCTGCAAAAGCTCCCACAGCCTGAATTATCCCATGAAAGAGCCAGGGAATGTCCCTGCTTAACCCAGGGAAAGTGGTGGGATTCATGACCAGTTTGGTTTAAATGCATCTGGTTTGAGTCATTTGTACATTAAGGCTTTCATCACGAGTTTAACAGCAGAGGTGGAGACCCACATAAAATTTCAGATACAGATCAAGGGTGAGGACAGATGGGAATTTTCCAAACAACTCCTGTAAATTTTCTGCTCGGATTCATGGCACAGAAGCAACCTTAAAGAAAGAGGAAAATCCTAATATTGGGTGTTATTTTGGGACACATTCAGTCATTTAGGCACCACAGGAGATAACAGAAGTGCCCCACTGTGATTCTGTTCCCTGGCCTCTTCCTGCAGCCTCCTCCCAATCCATCCAGGAGCACTGGAAGCACCAAGTGGGAATTTGGGTTTGAAAAGGAGATCTATGAAAATGAGATCTGTGAAAATGAGATCTATGGCTTTTTGTTTTCCCTCCTCCTAAAGTCTGATTCTCTGCCAGATAATATTGATCTCATTGAGTGCAGAGACTCAAGGCTGGAAATTGCTTTGGTTTAGAACCATTTTTCTAAATGATGCTTGAAGACACTTTTTTTTGGGGGTTTTATTTTTTTTTCTGCTCTATTAGTTTAATAGATTAATTTGCCACTGAGGAGGTGGAGCCCATAATACCCTGTTCCTGAGGAAGGAGGGCTGGGTAACACTGAGCCACTGTTCCAAGCACAGGCTTATTTACTTTAATTAGAAAGTGCACTTGTTAAGTACTCAATTAATTACGTGGAGCAGCACCTATTGAGAGCAGATGAAAGAGCCACTGTGTGAGGAGGGAGGGGGAGGATGAAAAGGGAAAGATAAAACCAGTGCTGGAAAGTAAATGCTGTTAGAGAAGCCAGAGAGAGATCACAGGTACAGCTCTGTTGGGCCCTAAATTATGGTCACTGTTCATAAATTGGCCTCAGGTGTGGTGGCTGGGGTGGATTTTGTGGGATTATTTGGAGTCAGTCTGCAGCTCTAAAGCAGATCATTGAGTAGGACTCTATGATTTACTCCAAGGTCCTGCTCAACTTATCCCATTCTAGAGGCTGTGGGTCAGTCAGGAATATCTCAACCCACGGCAAAATAAGTGCAGCAGTTGGTTTTAGAGAGGAAATAGTTCATTCTGCTTTTAAGAATATTTGAATGTTTGCCGCTGTTTCATTTCCCTTTCTCTCCTTTTGCATTTTCCTTTGCATTAATATATCCAGAATTTCAAAGCAAACAAGTTAAAGTCAGGGTTTTGAAAGAAAATTTTCATGTAATGATTCCAGAAACACCACTATTAATACCAGATGTTTAAATAAAGTCATCAATACATTTCCCAAAACCAAGGACTCTTAAATGATACATCATGCATCATTCTTTCCTCTGGCTTCTGGAGGATAATTCTGGAATTATCTCAGGTCTGCAGGACACTTCCACACGAAGAGAGGTTTTGGGGGATTTAAGCAGAAGTCAGATTTCTTGCACAAGATCCCAGGGGAGAGCTGGGGCTTTAAGCAATATGCCAGCATCATGAGACCTTGGATAAAATCAGGCAGGGTTGCCAATTCTGAGCTGAAACCCATCTCCCCATCTAGAGGTTCACTTGGACTGCAGCCCCAACCCAGGGGAGGAATTTGGTGACGTTGGGCTGAGCCTTGGGCCTGACCCTGTGCCTGGCAGCCCAGGCTTTGCTCTGAAGGTTTCTGCTGGCTTTGAACAACTGCCTAACCCAAAATCCATCCAGAGGGTGGCTGCAAGCGAGAAGTTGTGTGTTGCCAGATGCACACCCTGGTGCTGTAGGTGGACAAGAGGTTTGTTATGATTCTCTGGGCATATGAGGCTTTTTTAAAGCTTCTCCTGGAATCCATACGCAGGAATGTTTCAGAGGCTTCTGATGAAATTTTATGCTCTGGTGATGGCTACACAGCAATTTCCAGGGAATTGTAATAACATAATAAACCAGTCTTTTCAGAGTTTGAAGGAATTTTTCCTCAGCATCTCTGAGGTTCACTGTAATTCCCTGTTTTTTCCATGTAGGAGTGCAGATGTGGTTCCACCATGGAGACAGGCAGTGTTCGTGGTGGGCACAGGAACACTGCAAGCTGTTGTGAGCCTTTTCCCAAAACCTTGGAATATTCCTAGCAAGTACATTTGTGTAATGGTACAAGATTAGGTCATGGCAATCTTTGGAGCCTGACTCTGCTCAGGATTCATTTCACTCCCATTCCACTCTGCTGGGAGCAGGAGCCTGGTGAGAAGCAGAAGCTTTTGGCAACAGAGGCAGAGAAATGATTGCTGTGAAAATATGATCATATCAGGGGGGGAATGGGGCTCGTGTGTGTGTGCAAAATATGAGGTTAATAGAAATCTTTGGGGATGCTCTATCTGTGCCTGAGTGTGAGAGAGGCTGGCTGCACCACTCCTGCTGCTGGTTCTTTTCCTTTTTGGCTGGGTGAACTTTAAAACAAAATCTGAGCCCTGGGATCTGAGGAGTCCCTGCTGCCTCTGCTGTGCTCAGGCCAGCTGCTTTTGTGCTCTTTGCTTTCCTAAGCCCTCGTGCTGTTGGTGTCTCAGCCCCTAAAACACTGCACTCCCCTCTAGTGACTCTGTCCATCTGTCTGTCCTGAAGCCTTTCCTTCCTCTTTCCCCCCCTCCCCAATATGTAATTTAACCTTAGATAATAATTGTGACTTGAAACACAACTCTTGTACAACTTTGTAAATCATCCTGAAGGGTTTTGTATGACAGAGGCAACTTCTGAGCCATAATGAGTGAGGTTTCTGAGGGAGCACTGGCCTTTGAATACAAACCTTTCATTAATTTTAATGAGGGCCAGAGATCCATGTGTACATCTCTGAAATTGCTTCAAAGCACTCAGCTGTTCATGGGTGAGCAATCCTGTCACCCCTTTGATGCCCCTGAGCTGATGTTGCTCTTCTGGGGAGCAAGAGCAAATATCAGAACATGGTTTGCTCCTTTGTGGATTTATTGAGTGGCTTTAATGTCCTCACCAAATAGGAGAGATGGAAATAAATGTGAATTCTGGGTGCTTCAGGTATCAGCTTTGCCTTGGGAATTGACCCTCACCTGAGGCCAAAGCCAGGGACAGGATCCTGCTCTGGATGATGCAGGTCCAGAGCCCTGTGTGTGGGCAGTAAATATCCCCCCACAGGTGCTGCTTGTCCACCTGCTCTGTGAAATTCACTCTGGGGATGTGTAATTTCAGAGCTGGGCAAGGAGTCCTAGATGAATTATGTACATGCTAAAAGTTGTTCACTTTAGGTCAACCAAAGGTATTTGTGCCCAACTCTGAGTGCTTTTCAGCTGGAGAAGGAAAAGCTGAAGCAAACCCAGGATATTTTCCACACCCTTTGAATACTGAAGCATTACCTTTTCTCATTTTCTATTTCTTCTGACAGCTTCTTTGCAAAGTGATCAGAAAGTTTTGGTTCAGCATTAAATACTTGGGCCTTTCTGGTAGCCAGAGTATTGTCAGCTCTCAGCACTGGTGTTGGCTGCAAGAACAGCCTGCCTGTGCCACAGAGCACTGGGAATCTTTGCCACTGGCATCTCCATGGTTCTGAAGGATGGGGTATTGATTGATAGGATCTTGAAACCAGAATCCCAAAACTCCTCATTTCACCTTCTGCACCAAAGCAATGAAGCCTGGTCAGGTTCTGCCAAGCCCTAAAGCACCCAAAGCCATGTAAGCATGCAGTAACTTTGGCAATGAGAGAGAAATAACTGCATTTTAACATCTGTATTACACAGAGTTAACCTTTGTAGGTGACTCTTGAAAAAATACTAATTTTTTAGCAATGGCTTAAAAGAAGCCTGTTTGGTTAATATTGAATAAGTTATAAAAACAACCTAGAATTCCCTGACATCTGTACTTGGGATTCAAACATCAAGAGAATAGTTTTGTGTGCTTTAGAGTGTTTCTATATTTTTATTTTATTTATTTCTATATTATAGAAATAATTTCTATATTATTTCTATAATTTATATATTTTTGTATTCACTGAAGTCCCAAAGGCAGACCCTTTGACTTGTGTAAGTGCTGACAACTAAATTTAGCTTGGACTTCAAAAGTCAAATCTGCACGCTGGGGGAGGGTTCCAGAGACAAAATATCCATTCATCTCCTTAAAGATGAAGAAATTGCCATGCCTTCCCAAAAAGATAATAATCAAATTGAGAGGCTGGGAGCCATTTCCCATCCAGCTTTGCTCAATTCTCATGTACCAGCCTGGGTTAAGGAGAAACTAAAATGAGGTTGTGTAGATTCAGCTATAGATTGTAGGGAGAGAAGCCTCACAAAGGTTATCTTGTTCTTTCTGTTTATTCTGGAATGCCAGAGGCAGTGTCTGAGGATGTGCTGCTCTAAAGGCATTTTGATCAAAAGCTGGAAAATGAGGCCCATGACAGAATTGATTGAGGCTCAGGGGCTGCTGTTGGATTCAGAGATGCAGAGTGACCCTGCCCCTCTCTGAGATGGGGATGACAGGGCTGGCCCTCTGCAGCAGGAACAGCAGGGCAGACACAAACAGCCCCCAGCAATGAGCTGCCAAGCAGTGGGAGTGGAAAAATCCATCTGTACTTGTGCCAAAATGCCAGAGGGCTTGAAGGATGCTGCTGAGAGAGAGGTAGAAAGGCACAGCCTTCGTGTATTCCTGCCTCTGGCTGAGGCTGGACACGGCTCACCCCCAGCCCAGTGTGTGCAGCAGCTGGAGCACAGAACTGTGGGGTGGTTTGGGCTGGGAGGACTTAAAACTCACCCAGATCCATGGATGAGGCTCCTCATCCTGCTGCCATGGGCAGGGACACCTTCCACTACACCAGGGTGCTCCAAGCCCCGTCCAGCCTGGCCTTGGCACGAAGTCCAACCCCCTGGAAATTCAGTTTTCCTTCTGAAGGGGTCCTTTTCCTTCTTCAAGGTCCTTTCTAACCCAAACCAGCCCAGGGTTCTGTTGGAGTCCCTGGGCTGTGCTGAATTCCTCACGAGGCACAAGGGGGCACCCATGGCTAAAGCTTTCATTGTCCGGAGGCCCTGGCAGCCTTTGTGTCCCTCTGGTGTCCCCTTGTCCCCAGCAGGGCCCAGGCTGTCTCTGTCGTGGTGGGGAGTGGATGCAGATGGGAGAAAAGGCAGAAAATCAGATCTTGGCAATGTGAGAGCATTTCCAGTTTGCTTTCATAGGGAACAGAGGAGGAATCTTAAAACACTTCACAGAGTCTGAAGACTGAACTCAAGCCTGCTGAAGTAATGAAATATTAAGATAAGACCATCAAATAATCCTTTGGGGCATTATGCCTTTTTTTCCTTTTTTTTTTTCCCCTCCACACAAAGTTTTAATCCTTTCTAGTTGATGGCAAGTTTAGGACCAGCTGCCAACCAGAGACAGTCCTTTATAATTAAGGACAGGTTCATGTTTTTGCAGTTAAAGGATGGAATTAGATTTCTGGGATAAGAGGGAAGCTTTCTAGTGATTTTCTTAAGAAGCTTGCAGGAGAACCTAGAGCTCCACAGAGCTTTTACAGCTCACACCTTTGCCAGCAGTGGAAGCTGGGTGCCTGGAAGTTCCCCTACTTCTCCAACTCTACCTCTCTTCTTTCTGCTCTTGTTCTCACCTGGCCCACAAGAAGCAAAAGCAGAGATTAATAATTGCCTTCATCTTTTTTTTTTTTTTTTTTAAAGCAAACCAGTCTAATTTCTGCTGAGTGAGCAGAAGCTCCCTGATTTGAGCAGGGAGGGAGGAATGTGCAAAGGGCCAGGACCCATGGATGAGCTCTGTGCTTCTCCCCACAATCAGTGAAGCTGTGGTGAAGGCACGAGCTCCATCACGAGCTCTGCAGAAGGTCCAGTGGGTGCTGTGGCTTTGTGGCATCCCTGCTGTCCCCAGCACCAGAACTTCTGTCATGCTGGAATGAATTCTGTCTTTATATTTTAGTGGCTTTGTTTTCTTCTCTGTTGGTGTTATTCAGATATTCTGCTTGCTGTGAAGGAGGTTTTCCCCAGGAGAGTGGGACAAAGATAGAAGCTGATAGTCCTGTCAGCCCTTCCCAAAATAAAAAGGCAGATTTATGGGAACTTTTTCCCTTCAGTGTGCAAAGCCTGCCTTGCTGGTGTGAAAGCAGGGAGTAACCACTGTGATGGGATGGCCTGAAGAGGCTGAAATGGGGGTTTCTTTTAGTGCTCAGGGCACTGCAAACCTGCTGTGCTGGGCTTGCTCAGCCTGTCCAAGGCTTTGGCTGCTCCTAAGGCTTCATCCATCAGGAGGGGAAGTGAGGTGGGATGTGAAAGGGGAGGTTCATGTGAGGAGCTGGGGCTAGAGTCCCCTCAGGGCTCCTTTTCCCTCCTTTCCCTCCTTTCCTTCCTTTCTCTCCAAATTTCACTTGTGGAGTTTTGAGTGCTGGGAGTGTTTTCTCTGCACTTGTCCAGGTTGAGCACACAGAGGTCCCAGCTGGGTGCCTGGAGTTGTTTCTATAAAGTGTGGAATAATGGAAGGATCCTGGATGAGCTGAGTGTTCTTTTGGTGTTGTGTCCTAAGGAAATTAATCATTTCTGTTGGTGTCTGTGATATAAAAGCATGTTAAAAAGAAATAAATCTGTTGTAATTCAAAGGATGTGGAGGAAAGATGTAAGTAATGTGGAAAAGGTTAACACAGAGATGGAGAAATGAGGGAAAGGCATCTGTTAATGCAAGCACAGGTGTTGCAAGTCCAGGAAGAAGGTGCAAGGTCTATTTTGAGCCTCCCAAACCCATTGTGAGTGTCTCCTGCCATGGGATCTCTGAGCTCTGGTAAATCCCTGCCAGTGCCTGCTCTGAGATGCTCTGAGCAGGAAGAGTTTGCAGATCCTGCAGCTGAGGGAACACCTGGGAAGTGTCAGGCTGAAATGCAGACAGTGAGAGCTCCTGAGGGTCTGAGGTGGCCCCTGGGGCAGTCCCAGAATGGCAGAGTGGGAAATGCAGCTCCTTAGGCCAGGGATGTGTTTGGGAGGGTCAGACACCCAAAGCACATCCAGCACTGGAGGCTCAGCAGGAGCAACACAGGCTGGCAGCAGGAGGCAAAAACTGTGGAAAATTGAGCTGGATTTGCTGTTTTGTGTGAAAGTCTCTTTCATTCCAGAGCCTGGGTTTGTCCCCTGGCTGGAAGGAGGGAGGAAAGGCAGGAGCAGGGATCTTCCAAACCCAGCCAAGGCATTTTCAAGGGAGTTGCTGTCGTGCCCCCTCCCCCTGACACCAGCCAAACCAAGAGAGCATCCAGTTGTGGTGGGGGTGATTTGTAAGGAGGGAAGAGAGCATCACCTTGGCAACAATCCTGGAAATGACAGTGGCCTTAGCTTGTGCTGCAGCACTTGTGCTTTTGTGCCTGGCTCGTGTAAGAGACAAAGGAGGAAAATTAAAATTGTGAGACTGACAAACAGCGAGCATCATTTATCAATGTTGTATGATCAGAAGGAAAAATAAGGGATAAATAGAGAAGATGGGCAGCATCTTAGTGTATCTAATTATTAATGTTTTGTGTGAATAGGATAATTTCTGGATGCAGATGAGGAGTGCTTTTGGAAACAGGGGGTTTTGCTCTGGGGTCACAAGCAGAGTTACAAAAGTAGAAGCACCTTGACCCAGTCATTTTTTGAAGTCTTTGACATTTGTGTGTCTGCCTCTGTCTGTGTTTACAAACTGAGATTAAGAGTTTCATTTCCACTCTGTTACTGAAAGCTGGGGTTAAGAGCCTTACAACTAACCAAGGACCCCAAATCCCTTTGCCAAATGCAGGTCTGAGTTCAGCATGACTTTAGGGTGGGCTGCTGCTCCCCTTTCCCCTCCTGGCTTCCATCCCAAAGCAAAATGGGGCTCTGGTGATCCAATGCCTTGCTCCTAATTTTTCTTTCTCATTTTCCTCGATATTTAAGATCAAGTTGGGCAGGGTTTAATGTGTTCCACCCCCTTGGTTTATGTAAAGCCCATCTTGCTCACGTTTCAGTCAAGCTTAGCAGGAACTCCCCCCTTGGAAACAGGACCATGATGTGCCAGCCTTGGGGGTTTCAGCTGAGCTCTGCTTGCTTGACTTTTCCCTGGATCCCCTCTGAGCTCCCTCCCTGATGAGAGGAGAGTGAAGGCCACTTGAAAGAGCAAGCTTTGAACCCTGCCTGATTTCCAGAGGGTCCCTCCCAAACTGTTTGCATTGGCTGCTCCTTGTTTCTTACCTTCCTGTGCTCCTTGTGAGCCCACTCTGAGAATGGCCTGTGCAAACACAAAAATAATAATATTAATTAATTATTATTTTTAAAAGCATCTTTTCATAGTTAAGCTGGAAGGATTCATGGCAAATTCCAGTAGAGTCAGCACTGTAACACTCTGGTTACTGAGCAAAGAGCCCTGAGCAGGTCAGGCTCCTTTTCCTTGTCTGTCCTGGACACTGCAAAAGGTTCATCCAAATTCACCCCTCATTTCATGTCACAGGGCAGCCTGGGGTACTCTAGAAACATAAAAGCCTCTAGGAGCCTAACTTGTACAAATTATTCCCAAGATCCCAATGTAACCTGAAGCATTGAATCATTTTGAAGAAGGTGTTCAAGGCAGTGAGCACAGCAAGGTTCTCAAACTTGACTCTTTCATTTTTCCTTCTAGAAATAGAAATTAATGCCAACACCTTTTTTTCCCTTGGAATGAGAAAATGTTACACACATTCCTGAGCTTTAGGAAACCTCTATTCTTGCACACAGCTAAGAATTATTAACAGAGAACAGATCCTGCACCCTGGTCAAGAAAATGCAAGGACTAAACCAAGCTATTGATGCTCTGCATCACCACAGGTTGTTCCCAAACCCCACATCCTGCTGGCTTTGGCACTTTGGGACAGGTGACACTCTTAGGAATCTCCTTTTTCTTTTGTGCAGCTCCTTGAAGGCTCTCAGGTCCCACCTGCAGCCTTTAGAGACCTGTGGAGACACCTGGGACTGTTTCTCACCAGCACCTTTAACACCTGGGGATCTTTTGTTCGAGCCTCTCTTGGGGCCTCAGAGGTGCAGGAGACCTCAGCTCTTGGCACATCTGTGTTCAAACAACTGCAGCAACCACAGCAGAGGCTGGATTTGCCTTCCCAGACTCCTCTTCCTTGCTTTTCTCTCTGCCTGATGCCTGGAAATGCTGCTGTGCCTCCCTCAGCCTGCGCTGGGAAATCTGAGATGCAGGGAAGGCGAGCAGAGCTGGCAGAACTGGTTGGTTGTGGTTCCTGCAGTCCCTGTTCTGGGGGGTGCTGCCAGCAGCATGCTCTCCTTGCCATATTATTTACATTTGTGCTCAGCATGTTCTTCCCTGGCTCCAAGAACAAAAGGCTGCTGGTATGGATGGGTGACAATGCATAGCTTTGTTATTAAAATTGGGACTTGTCCTGCTAGGATTCTTGCATTGGAAATAGCATCCAGTGATTAATCTCCTGCTGGCTTTGTTCTTTTTATGGCCAAGGGATTGGCTCGTGGAGGACTTTCTGCTTTTTTGGAGGGGCTTTGCAAGGTTGATTAATCTGGAGTAATGGTGGCTGGAGTGACCAGAGTTTCTATAGTGACCAGCTGGAGATAAGAAAGTAGTGTCAAGTGGTGGTTGCTGAAGATGCTGGATGCCAAAATTGCAAACTGTGTTTTGAAACAGACCAGCCAAGCAAAAGAGATCTGTGGCTCCACAGTCAGCTTGGACCTGAACGTCCTCTTTGTTTGGCTGAACAAAACCCAGATAAACAAAACACTGAAGGCAATTAGCTTTGTTTGCTTGCCTTTGTCTCCTCTTCTTCCAAATCATTGTAAAATTAGGAATAATGCCAGTGAATTCTGTAGCTATTCAGTGGACAAAAGCTGGTGCACAGGAGAGGAGAAACAAATAAGTATAATACTGCTGTTTTCAATAACCAGCCTGCTCAATTTTAGCTTTTACTCCATTTACTTTCTCTCCTCTAGATTTAAGGAGATTTATTTGATCACTCTCATAAATGGGAGCACCAAGCACTTGCTGTAACCATGGGATCTGTGTTGGTACCACACTTCTCCTGGGAAGGTCTCTGCTTCCCAGTCTCCTTTCCCCAGAGGTTTTCCATCAGCCTCTTGGTTGTGCCTGGGGCTGCAGATGCCACCTGTGCCCCAGAGGGGCAGGGGGGGTGGGATGGGCACAGGGCTGCTGAGGGACAGATCTCCTGGGTGTACATGCCCTGCAGTTCAAAAAGGGTTAATTCCGACCTTCCCCTTGTCACAAAAGCTTTTTGTCTGCCCTGTGGGGGGCTGGGGAGCTGCTCCCATCCAAGCTGGTGGCAAGAGCACACCCTGCATGGAGCAGGGATGGAATCCCACTGGCTGCTGGCTGAGGGCAGTGCCCTGAGCTGCAGGTACAGCCCTGCTACCCAGTGCCAGGGCAAAGGCAGCATCTCTTGATGGAAGAAACACAAGTGGAGGGAATCCAAGCCTGCCTGAACTTGTTTTTCTCATAGCCATGACCCTCTTGCCTCACACAGCCCATGGAGTGCACCCAGCCTTGGTCTCTCCATCTTCCCTTGGACTTTCTGATCCCTGCAGCCCCGTGGAGAGAGGGGCAGGGGCTGGGTGTGGAGCAGCCTCCTGCAGCCAGCACTTTGTTCCTACAGCTCCTAAAGCTTCCCTGAGGGTTTTTCAGGGACCCCCTTGCTCTGCTCTGAAGGGGGATTGTGGTGGAGCCCGCTGTTCTCTGCAGAGCTGGCAGCAGTGGAGGGGATGGGGAGCAGAGCCCTGGGGCAGGGGCAGCCCAGGGGAACAGCCCTGAGCCAACAGCCTGGCCTTGCTGGGGCCAGCAGGGACTGCCCTGCTGGGCAGGGCTGGTGGCAGAGGAGCTGGGCTGGTCTCGGGGCTCTGCTGCTCAGGGTGACCCCAAGGTGTGTCACAAAGTCTCTGTTCCCAGCCTGGCAGATGAAGGAGTCAGAGCTCTTCAGTTCTCGGTCTCAAAGTTGTTTAATGTTTCTTATCTATAAAATTCTTTCTCTGGCCTGCCGAGGTCTGCTCAGCAGGTCAGACAGAGGCACTCTGCCTGCCCCCAGGGCAGTGTTATCCTTTTATACCAATAACCACATGTACAATATTTACAATAACCTCCCAACACCTCTCACCTGTGTTAGACAGTGAGCTTCTACTCAAAACCAATCCAAAAGTGCCACCATCACAGCAGAAGATGGAGGCCAAGAAGAAGAAGGAGAAAGGCTCCATCTTGCCCCCTGAACCCCCATTCTAAAAACCCCAAAAATCTATTTTTCACCCTGTGATAAATTCACTATCATTCTACTTCAACTTTCATGGCTTGTAATTCTTCATATAAGGTTGGTAATTGTTTTTCCCACGGTCTAATCAAAGGCACAGGGGTCTTGGTCTCTGTGCCAAGGTCTCTGAGCCCCCTGGCAGGGGCTGGAGCCCTCCAGGGCAGCCAGAGGAATCTCCTGGGTTGGGCTCTTGCAGGGGGCTGTGCTCTGTCTCCCAAGCTCTGGCTCCCTCTCTGCCTGTGACAATGACCCAGGTCCTTGCTGCTGCCTCCCCCCAGCTCCTCCTGCCTTTGCCAGGCTGTCACAAGGTCGTGCTGTGGGTTGGAGGGGGCTCTGTGTGAGCAGTGCACTGGGACAGCCCCCAAATCCCCTGGCCCTGCTCTCAGTGGGCTCAGCTCAGCCCCAGGGGCACATCCAGGAGCCCTCAGAGGAGATGATGCTCAGGAGGCTCTCTGGGATCACCCAGGGATGCTCCACCTTTTCTAACCCTTCTAGCATCTCCGTGGGCACTCAGCCTTTGATGTGGCTGCAGCTGTTGGGGTGTGGAGCCTGCTGCACCCCTCCTTGGGGATCTGCCAGCACAGCCTGGGACAGAAGGGATGGGGCACAGCAGGCAAGGCATTTGCTAATTCCAAGGAGTTTCTAATTCCAAGGAGTGTCACACTTCTCTCTCTGGAAAGCCTTCCTCCCACCCAGCACCCCAGGGGGATGGGGGGCACCCACGTGCTCTGGGAGCAGCACAAATGCATTGACAATGCAGAACACAGGGATTGAATCCCTCAGCAGAGACAGGAGCTCCTCCAGGTCCTTCCTTGGAGAAGGAGGCACCTTGTGCAGCCCCACTTTATGGGGGCTAAATCCCCCCAAGGACACCAGCCCCATCAGTGTCCCCTGCAGGAGGGGACCAGGCCCTCTCTCTGTGCCCCAGTGCTGCTGAGGTGCTTTGATGTTACTTTTCTACCTTCACTTTGTGTGGTTATTTCTGGCCAAGGGAAGATTGGGCCTTCAGTGGGTGTTTGGAATGTCAATAACTATAATTAAGCCTTTGTGGTTCTCTTGGAATCTATAATTTTCAGCAGAGTCCCCTCCTAGCATCGCTACGGGGAAAGGGGGTCTTTGTTGGGCTGAAAAATAGAAATAATTTTTTTAAATCAAAGCTATAAAATAAAATGTTAATCAGTGGCATTTGCAAATATTTAAATTTAATGTTATTTCCCCTTTAAAGAAGGAGGGAAATAGAAATCTTGGCATTTCTTGCTGTCTTTCAGCTACTTTGGGGGAAGTTTTACCCAGAAGCCAGTTTGTTCCTGTTGTTTAATAATTGCATGTCAGGGAAAAAAAGTAAAAGCCAGCTGAGGAGGAAGGGTGAAGGATACAGAGAAACTTTATTTTCTGCACAAGGTCCCTTTGCTGGATGTGTGCACAGGACAGCAGAGTTTTCCAGAAGCTCCCAGAGCAGTGGTCAAGGGCAGGGATTCCTGGGCTCTCCTTGCCTTGCCTCTCACAGGGGTGGGAATGGGAATGGGACCATCACAAACGGTCTGGTTTCACTTTCTGCAGTTGGGGTGGTGAATGCAGCTCCCAGAGTCGTTCAGAATTAACCCTTTCTGCACCTGCAGCTCTCTGTGCATGGCTGGGAATTGAGGAAAGCTGCTTGGGAGGGTGATGAATCAAGGATGATCAACAGCAAGGCTGCAAAGTGCTTTTAGGATGTGATGGAAGGCACTTTAGGGACATCAGAGTGAGGGGTTTTTGTGGCAGAGGGGAGAGCCTCCTTACCCACACCAGTTAATGACTGTTGGCCTTTAATAAGGAGGGGTCAGGTGCAAATGCTGAACCTGCTCCCTGCCCAGGGCACAGCCAGCGGCAAGAAAATCAACAGAGCATTGTTGCTTATTCAAGGCTTTTGGAGATGGGAAATAGAAATAATCTCATTTATCCCATTCTGCTGATTAATGCAAGTTTTGCAGTGAGTTTGTGTGCTAAATGTGGGGTTTGATGGGAAAAGAGGCAGAGCTGTTCAAGGAGCACCTCAAGGTGCACCGAGCAGTGGAATGAGAGTGACAGTTGCCCTTTTAAAGCTAAATAAGAAATAACTGAATCTTAGCTCATAATGAAGGGAAGTCAGAGAAAAGCAATGTAACAGCAGCAGGGAGGTGTCCAGGCTGGCTCTGAAGGGAGATCACAATGATAAAACACAAACTTTGTTTACCTGTGCTGAGTGTGTCAGTGGAAAAGTTTGCTGATGGCACACAAATGAGAAGTTCCATGTGAAGAGGGATTTGACTGTTTTCTAAGAAACTGGAGAGTAAACAGCATTTTTTCCTTGGTTTGTGGAGTGTAGAGCTTGACCCTGAGCTAACTCAGGTCGGTGACAAGGCTCCTCAATCCCACAGATTCTGGGAGAATGGGAGTAAAAATCTCCTGATCTGGTCTGTACAAAGGCTCCTCTGCAGTGATGCCACTGGATGCTGCAAATGAGGGCTTGGCTACATTTCTGCAATATCACAGAGTCATAGAATGGCCTGGGTTGGCCCTTTAAGGATCACCTCTCTGCAACCCCTTCATTTTTTTGCTCCTCAGTGACAGGTCCCACTGTGAAGCTGCTCTGATGGGCTCTGTACAGTACAATTGCATGCAAATTACAATTATTTTTTTTTAAATCCCAAACTCTGAAAACAAACAAGCCAAGTCCCCTTCCATGAAACCCTGATTCAATCACTTCATTTTATTTCCCTCTTCTTGGGGAGGGCAGGATTTATTTCACCAGTGGGTGTATAAATATTGACTTATTGACTTGATTTTTTATTTTTTTTTTTAGGAACAGAGACACAACCAGGTCTCTTATTAGTTCTTACCCAAACATCAGTAAATACAGCCTTTCTGCAGTGGGTCCTGTTAGGAGAGCTTTACCAAATACTATTGCTGTTGAAGTAGAGAGAGTGAGAGTGTGCAGATGTGGAGAAGTGTGTTTGCAGGAAGGAAAAAAAAAAAAGCCTGTTAGCTTTGAAGCAGATTTGTATACTCTGGGTTAACACACTGAGTGTGTCAGAAGAGACCTTCTCTGTGGAAATGGGCTGTGCTTCTGCTTTATGTGCTAACAATTTGAGTGAAGTATGAAGAAATCCAGCATTGTTCTGCTCTAAGTGGCACAGATTGCATTTCAGTCAGTGCAGATAAAGCACCAGGAACTGTCTGCTCTGCTCCAGGAGATGGATTTGAATTGCATGTTTAATCAGCACAGCTTTATTTTATTATTTTTTTTACTCAGGCCTTTACAGCCAGATAAACCCAGGCAGTCTCTGATGAGCTGTGCATCTGGAGGATGGCAGGTTGTGTGAATGCAGAACTGCTTGGGAAATGGATTTACACTTGCTCCTGCATGAGGGGCTGCTGCCAGCTGCACAGTGCAGCAACAACAGCCCCTGGCAGTGCTCACTGTCTGAAGGTCTTGAACCTCTTTACACAGAAGGTGATCTGTATCACCAGCTTCACTTTGGAGACAAGAAAATAATGGCACAAAAGCAGTGGTTCAAGTTGCTTCAGGTCACCCTGCAGGTCACTGGAGCAGTGAAAGCCAAACCTGAGCCCTGCTGGGATCTGGGTTAGTGTGTGAGCCTCAGCAAGCTGCTGCTTCAGCAGGGCAGGGCTGCCTGGCCCAGCCCCAGGACCCAGCACCAAACAGCCTCCAGGGAAGGGACAGACAGACAGACAGAGCCCTCTCTGCAGCCTCTGCACCTCTCATCACAGCAGTGGTGAGCAGCAGCTCACTGAAATAGCTCAGCACCACTGCAAAAGGAAGGGGGGGTGCAGCAGTGCTGTGGCTCACGTTGGGTTCAGCAATCCCTTGATATGGCTGGGTCATACCTTAAAACTTGATTACACAAACCAAATTGCAGTTGGTTTTTGGTACTGACACCTCAGGATGTAGCAGAGCACAGGCTTTTTATTAATATATACATATGTGTTTGTGCAAGGGCTGCCTCATCCTTGTCACTGCTGCAGGAGCTCCTCTGCTGTCATCAGTGAGCCCAGGGCAGGGTGGAGCCCAAGAAATTCTCAGCTCCAATCTGTCTAGTCTCACCCTTTCCTCACTTTGCCTGGACTTATCATTTCCACTTCAGCTTCTTCCTGCAGGTATGGTTTCCCTTTGCCCAGAAACAGGACACAGGGTTATCTTCCCACAGCAGAGGGAAACAAAGAATATATCTTGCTTAGACAGTAGAAAAACTACCCTTTGGATTTAAATAGTATTACCCTAAGGTTTTGTCATGACCAACATTTGCTTTGATGTTTTCTAAGCTCTTTTTCCTCTCCCTTTCCCACTGAAACTCCTCAGATTCTGACTCAGGCTTAGTTTCTGTCTTGCACAAAACCTTTGTCCCAGGCACTTGTGCTGTAGCACACAAGGCCAAGATCTTGTACTGATTTCCATCTCCCTTTGAACTGTGCCTTGAGGCTGCCTGGGTGTGCACATGAGCTCCAGCTGCCACCAGCACTGTGTTCTCAGCCTCAGGCTTGTTCCTCATCCTCAGAGCAAACAGCATCCCTGCTCCAGAAGGACCTGCAGTGACTCCACAGCCTGTACCTCCCCACCTTTGCTGCCTGCAGCTCCCAGATCCTTGTCCCGAGTGTTCAGAGCGGGTCAGGTTCATCTCTCCTGCACCAGCTGTGTGTGGTGGGTGCAGGGCTGTGGCACAGGCACTGAGCCACACCTGCCCCAGGGTCACTCGGATCTCCAGGACTCTGGCAGACCACACTAGGACTGGGCACTGCTGCCTAAAAGTCATAAGGGTTGTGTGACCTGCAGAATTCAGGCTGAGACATGACACACTGGGGTGTGCTCCCTGCCATGGTACATTGCTGTCATAGCAGCAGCAACCACAGTGGCAGTTGTCCTTTTGTGCAGGGAATTATTGAGATCAGCAGGCACTTTAATGTGCTGGTGTGATTCCTTTGCTGAGGGGGAAGGCACTCTCAGGGTGGTTCTGTTTCATGAAGAAAGGACAGGCTGTCTCTTTAGAGAGCTCATGTTACCTGCACTCATCCAGGACAGCTCTCAACATCTCCACCAGCCTGTGACATGAGCAAGCTCCTTTGCACACTGGTGGGAAAAGTGCTTTGTGCTTGCTGATGCATTTCTGCACTTAAGCAGCAAACCTCAGGCAGGGAGAGCTGCTCCTCCTGTGCAGCAGCCCACAGGGCATTTCATGGTGAATTGTTTATTTCCCCTCCATGCTAAAAGGAGGAAGCAGGTCTTGGTATTCTTCTGTTCAAATGTAGGATCACCACACTGTGCCACAGGCAGCAGAACAGCTTGGGCTGGTGTTTGGACTGGAGAACACAGCTCCAAACTGGCTGCTGGTGTTGATCCTCTTGTGTTTTCCACCAGCACCACTGACTGAATAGTCCTAAACCAGAGGGAGAATACATGGACAAACAGTGAAATAAAGGGATGCTCACAAATCCAGGCAGTCCTTGCCTGATACCTTAAAGGCAGTCAGGGTTTAGGAGCTGTAATATCTTCCTGTCAGAGCCTGGTGATGCATTGCCCTGTCGGGGCTGACCTGTCAGCCCAACGCTGCTGCTGCCATCAGCTGAACAATCACCTCACAGCCATCCTGTGAGACTGCAGCTCTCCAAATCCCTCCATGGGAGGGGAGGACAGAGCTGGAATCAGCAGGCAGCCTTTCCATGGGAAGGGTGGGTTTGGCTGCATTGTGTTCCCTTTCATTCCCATGGAAAAGGGCTCCCTTTAATGATTAACAGCCATTCCCACCTCTCGGCTGGCCGTGTGATATGGTGCACTTGGAAAGCACAGAAAGATCAGTCTCTGCCACACGTGGCATCCCCACAGCACCGGCCAGGACACAAAAGCCTTTAGTGTTCCCAAAAAGAATTTAAAACATTTTACATCAAAAGGCTGCAGAAGTTCAAACATGTCACCGGCAGCCGGTGGCACAGGACAGGAATGGCTTTGTCAGGAAGGCTGTGGAGAGGGGGGAATAACACTGAGCAGCAATTCTGTTACATCCAGGATTTTCAAGCTTTCTGTACATCTCCTCTATAATTAATACCTTCCACAGTGCACTGGGAACAAGAAACACAACCCACAGCAGCTTTTGGATCATGAATAGCTGTCAAACAGCAAACCCTGAAACCAGGAGTGCTGCATGTTCTGCTCCTCTGCAGAAACCTCCTGACTTGCAGTGATGGCTGAGGCCAGAGAGACCAGATTAGGAACATCCATTGACCAGATCCCAGCTGGGCCAGCTTCTGCCTTCCTTGAGATCTTGACTCTGCCGTGGATGGTGAGACTTCTCAGCAGGCAGATGAAGCTCCTGAGCAGGTTTCTGCTCATGGCCAGGTCCCTACAGGGTGGGGAAGGCTTTAATCCAGGGCTTGAACACGTGCCAGTCATTTGAGTAGAGCTCATGGATGTGAAAAGCGCCGTGTTATCTGAATAGAAAACTCGTGTCGGGATTAGGAAATCCTACACAGGGAATTACATACCTGGGAGAGGACTGCAGCCAAATATGGGGGGGAAAGGGATAGAAACGGCCTCTTTGGCAGAAACACCTCAGTGCCGGCCCGGCAGGCAGGGATCAGCCCCAGCCCGGGGCTCTGGCTGCCGAGGCCGCTGATGCTCGCAGCGCGGGTGCTGAGTCAGCAGGGCTCGTTCACGGGCACAGCCCAGCCCTGCTGAGCCCTGCCGGGTGCTGTGCCCGTGTCTGGGCTGGGATCAGCCCTGATGTGCCTTCTCGGGATGCTGTGCCCGTGTCTGGGCTGGGATCAGCCCTGATGTGCCTTCTCGGGATGTTGTGCCCTGCCGGATGCCGTGGCCGGGGTGCTGTGCCCAGGGATGCTGTGCCTTCCCGGGGTGCTGTGCCCTGCCAGGATGCTGTGCACTGGATGTTGTGCCCAGGGATGCTGTGCCTTCCCGGGGATGCTGTGCCCAGGGATGCTGTGCCTTCCCGGGGATGTTGTGCCCAGGGATGCTGTGCCTTCCCGGGGATGCTGTGCCCAGGGATGCTGTGCCTTCCCAGGGTGCAGTGCCCTGGGTGCTGTGCCCTGCCGGGGTGCAGTGCCCGTGTGCGGGCTGGGATCAGCCCCACTCCTGTGCCAGGTGAATCCCCTGTCCCTGCCGGCTCCCAGGTGTGCCTGCAGCCCTGCTCTCCCTGCAGGGCTCTCCCACCCTGGCTGGCACCATCACCCTGCTCCCCACAGCCTGGCTGCCTTCTCCCGTGGCTCAGGGTCCGAGTTTACACACTCCTGCTCCAGGCTGGGTGTGGATCCCCAGCCCAGCAGGGAGTGAAAGGCTCTTTATCCCACCTTTCCTTCGCCTGTTTGTTTGATCCCTCCCACAAGTTTTTCCGGTGCCGTGGTTTTCCCTTCTGCCTGGTTATGCCACGGGTTTGAAACCTGAATGGAGTATTTATCTAAATATATCCAAATACATCCCTGTAATTCCTTGTGAGTTCTGGGGGCAGGAGTGATCCAGGACACTTTTTGGACTTGGGCAAAGGTGCAAATGACTGCAGTGTAATTCAGCTTGTCCTCCAGGCCAAGCCAAAGAGGGCTGGTAGGTGCAGGTTAGGCTGGGATTCTGTGCCCCGTGGAGCTGGGCTCTGTGTGTCACACGGGGCACTGTGACACCGCCTGCCCTGGCCCCCAGGTGCCTCCACACTGGCTTTTCTGAGAGGAGCAAAGGGACAGAATTATATTAATGAGAGCCTTGATGCTTAACCAAGCTGCAGCTCCTGAGGAGAGGTGGGGACTGGTTCTTCTGGCTAGTGGCTACATAGGGGTGAATATTTAAGGTGCTGTATTTATTCAGGTTGTAATGACATGCTGCTTTTTTTGAGTGTGTTTCATCAAAAGCAAGTGTTCTGTTCCCTGTTCCCCATGTTGTGTGGTGGCATTTCTTCCTCCCCTGTACTTTTTATTTATTGGCTAATTCCTTTCTTTCTTTTTTTTCTCCCTTTTTCTTGTTTCACTGCTGTGCTGTTTTACTTCAGTTTATTTAGTGTTTTAAAATGGCTTCTATTTAAATTTGGAAGGGAAGAAAAATAAATCTGCTAAATATATTTCTATTCAGATCATATGTTGTGGCTTTTCTCTTTTTGAAGAATGAGGTCTAATTTTTGAACCTGAATTCACTTGGCACAAGTCTTGGCTTCAGCAATGTTGGGTTTCCTTTTGTTTTAAAGTAATTCCCTTTTTCCTACTGCTGGGATACATTTATGTCTTCGTGCTAGCAAAGCTCTCAGGCATGTGTTTGGTTTGAAAATGTTCATGGGAGCCAATGTGGGCAGAGGATTTGAGGATGAGGCTGCCAGTGAGTTTTATGGTGGTCCTTGGTGAGCTGCTGTGGACCTGAAGCATCATCAGTCTTTTCCCGCTATCCATGCACATCCACTTTGGATAAATCTTTGCAAAAAGATGCAGCACATCATTTTCCTTTCCTTTTTGTCCCTCTCTCTGAAAAGCCAGGCCTTGTTCCTTTCAAGTAGGGTGGGGTTTGGTTTTGTTTGAGAGAAAGGGAGTTTCCTAAATATTTGCTGCATTCAGAAGAGAGAAAAGGTAGAAATAAGCAGGAGAACCTAAGGTATGTTCAACAGCAGAGGGATTAACCAACAATTATGTGAAGTTGGAGGTTTTTTTAATTGATTAAAGCTTTATCTTAAACACTTCAGCATGGCTAGAATATGTTTCTCAGTGAGGAATGTGTGACTGAGAAACATGGAAAGAACAGCTGGGGGAAAAAATAGCTAAGAAAAATAGAGATTTTATGGTGTTTCTGACAAGCTGTGTCACTGCCTGTTGTCCCTAAAGTCACAGTCCTCAAAGCTGGAGTGTTTGGGTCATCTGAGTTCCTGGGCTTTCAGAGGCGTTTGAGACACCTTTTTCTGTGAATAGGAATTTCTGACAAGGATGTGTATCTTAGCTGCACCCTGCTGAGAAGGTTTTGTGGAGGACAGAGGAACTGGGAGGTTGTTAGTTCACCCCAGTCCCAACACTGCTTGTTTCAAATTGTTTTGGTATCTCTACTTAAAACTTCATCTGCTACAGCGAGAAAGGAAGCAAAATGTAGATGCTTCAGAGCAAAGGAATGAATAAAATCTTCTGCCTATAGAAACTGGGAGATGGAAAACCACAGCTCCAGCAAGCAAGCACAACTAAACCAAATATATGCATTAAGGGAGAGAAGCCCTTAGCATGCATGGCAGCAGAAGATGTCACATAGGAGATCTGATTTATGGTGGAAACCTCAACTCTTGGCCACACTCTGAGGTCAGGTTTTGAGTAAAGCCTGCATTGCTGAGTCAGGCCAGTTGGTCCTTGAATTTTCTGGTCTGAACGTGATGTAACATCGCTCCCCCCTAGCCCCAAGTTCAGGGATTTGGTGGGTGGATGTGGGGTCCTGTTTGTGGCTGTGTTCTGTGTATTTTTTGTGTATTTTTCATGGGGGGTGGATAAGTTTCGTGCCCATGCCCAGCTGTGAGGTGCTTCAGCCCGTCCCCATCTCAGGGGACAGATAATGCAGTAAGACACAAAACACCTTTGTGGAGGGAGCCCCTGGGGTGGCTCAGCCTTGATGGCAGAGCCACGCTGGGGTCTGGGCTCTGTGCTGGCTGCTCAGCACCTCACAGGACCTGCCCTGTGCCCTGCAGCCCTGTCCCCTTGCCATGGGGGTCCTGCAGCCCCTGCAGCCCTGTCCCCTTGCTTTGCAGCCACACTGTCCCTTACCCTGCAGCTGTGTCCCCTTGCTATGGGGGTTCTGCAGCCCCTGCAGCCCTGTCCCTTACCCTGCAGCCCTGTCCCTTACCCTGCAGCCCTGTCCCTTGCCCTGAAGCTCTGTCCCTTGCTCTGCAGCCCTGTCCCTCACCCTGAAGCTCTGTCCCTTGCTCTGCAGCCCTGTCCCTCACCCTGAAGCTCTGTCCCTTGCTCTGCAGCCCTGTCCCTTACCCTGAACCGCTGTCCTTCACCCTGCAGCCCTATCCCCTTGCCCTGGGGGTCCTATAGCCCCTGAAGCTCTGTCCCCTTACCCTGTCCCCTGCCCTGCCCACGCAGCCCTGACCCCAGCGCTCCCCTCCCCGCCTGCTGGGGTGCCCGGGTGCCCTCCTGCCCGCCGGCAGCGCTGATCCTGCCCCTCGGAGGCTGGATCTCTGCTCATTAGCTGCTGTTTGCTGAAACCGGATACCTGGGGCACCCCCGCCAGCCCGGAGTCCCCGGGCTGCAGCTATTTAAAAGGACAAGGGCAGCCTGAGAGCTTCCACCTCTCTCACATCCATGTCCCTCCCAGCGCCCGCTCCCCACCGCCCTTCTCTCCCGGATCCCTGCAGCATCCATGACCCGCGAGTGCAGCCACGGCCCGAGGGGGACGCGCCAGCCCCGGGGAAGGATTATCTGCTGAATTTGGGGGGACCCCAGAGAGCCCCGGCTGGCCCCGGGCCCCTCACCCCGGCCGCCTCTCCCGGGCTGCCAGCGCAGGAGACGCCTTGAAGGGGAAGGAGGGAGGAAGGGGCTTTGTTTGAGTTTTCTTTTTTTCTTCCTTTTTTTAAGTTTTTTTTTTTTTAAATAGCTGTTATTATTATTATTAAAGAAGTCGCAATTGCCGTGAGCTGCTGGGATGATGAATGCCCAGGGCCATGGGGTTGCACGGAGATGCTGCTCAGCCTCTCAGCTCGCTGCAGAGTAAGTGCCCGAGGCAGAGGGGCTGGCAGGGGAGGGAGCAGGGCAGGGGCACCCCGGGCTGCGGGCAGGAGGTGGCACCGCTGCCCTCACCTGCCTCAGGGACCTGCCGGTGGCCCCGGGGCTCCACGGCTGGCTGGGTGGGACTTCGGATGAGGAGGGGAAGAAGGGATGAAGGTTTTATCCACATGTGGAAGTCCCCTCTCCTGCCAGAGCTGGCCAAGAGGATTTGGGATCCAGCGTGTTCTGGTGGAGCTCGCACAGGGAAAGTCACTGCCCCGTTCCTGCCCTCCGGGATGCAAATTCCCTCCCTCGTTGTGGGACAAGAGGGGCTCTGGAGATGCCCCGGGGAAGCAGAGCAGCGCAGGGAGGGGAACAGGGGCATGGGGGACTTTTCTCCTCCAAGTCTGAGTCCCATCCCCAGGCTCCCAGCTGCCTGCTCCAAGCGCTGATCCCAAGGGAAAAGCCATGTCAGGTACTTTATAAGGTGGGTCCAGGCCAGTTTGGGGCTCCTGGCCTTGGACAGGTGAGTGCAGGGAGCTGCAATTTCCATCAGCAGCCTCCCCAAAGAAGGGCCTGTGCTTCCCTCCCTGGAGCCTGGACAGGGTCTTCAATTCTTTCCCTGCAGTTCTGGCCAAAAAAGTTTTTTTTTTTTTCTTTCTTTCTTTCTTCTTTTTTTTTTTTTTTCTTCCCCCCCCCCCCATTATTTATTTATTTTGTATAATTTCTCGTAAATGCTTCGCTATTACAGAGGAGGGCAGCAGAGAGAGGCAGTAAGGACATCCTTAAATAATTTTCATTTCTCAAAATCTGCCTTTTCCTCTTCTCTCTAAGTCCAGAGGAGAGATCCTTGGGGGGTGGGAGGCACATCTGCATTGCAAATAAAAATAATAATTACAACAACCAATCAACCAACAACAAAAAATGTAACAGCTAAGAGAAAACACTTGAAATCACGGACTTTGGGAATCAGAGATCACAGAAATTGCACTATTTATAAGGAGAGGAAAAAAAAAGGCAAGAAATCCAGCGACCATGGGCCAGCCTGGCTTCCTAGAGTGTACTTTGTGTTCTCTCTCCTTTTTCCAAGGTAATTGCAGTCTGCCGAGAGGGAGTTAAATGGGATTAAAAGATCTGTGTAAGCAAAAGGACCCAGAAGAGAAGGAGGAAGGAGTGAGCCGTCCGGGCTAGGGGTGTCTGTGACACAGCTGAACCCCTTAGCGAGGCAGAGAGCCGAGCTCCTGGGAAGGATGTACCCACAAACCGCCTTATCCCCCGATTTCTGATGGATTGCCGCAAAAATTGCCCGAAAGAGACAATGCACTAAACGTGATGGAGCCGGAATCAGAGCCGGTCTCCAGACTCAGAGCTACAGCGGCAGGCAGGGGGTGAGTACAAACTCCGCTACTCCCGGCGCTGGGGAAGGGAATCCCGGGCGGGCTGGGGGTGCCGGGGAGCCGCAGGGATTTGGGAACGGGCTGGGGGAAGACATTCCTCTGCCAGGGGATGATGTGAAAACTCCCGGTCTGGAGAGGAGAACGGGCTGCGAGCAGGGAGGCCACGCTGCGGAGCGGGAGAGGGGGAAATGGGGCTGCGCTGTGCGGGGGATTGGCGGCGGGACGGGCAGGAGGAGCCCCCCAGCCCCCCCAAACCCCGGGACAGCGGCTCCCGGCCCCGGGGGCTGCTCCGGGAGGCCGCTGCAGCCCCCAGGCAGATGCGGCAGCGGATCCGCTGCAGCTCGCAGCCTCACCCTGCCCTGCACTGGGGGGTCCCAGCCCCTTACGGGAGCAGGGGATGCTGCTGCTCACCCTGTCCCTCGGGGACACGGGGACCTGGGGGGTGCTGCGGGAGCTGGGAGAGCCCGGGGGGCTGAGGCACGGTGCGCGGTGGCGGCTCTTCATGTGCTCGGCAGACACAAAACGCTGCTCCCTCTCCATCCGTGTGTGGAAAGATCCCGGCGCACACCCTGCCCGTCCCCCTTCTCCCACAGCCGGGGCCAGATTTTACTGTTTTCATTGTTAAACGCGTTGTTGGTGGTGGTTTTGTTGTTGTTGTTGTTATTTTCCTGGGATCCCGCAAAGGGTTAATCCCGCTGGCTGCGTTGTCGGATGTACTGATGATTTACCGACACTCCCTTGGAAAGGCTGGGATTCTTCTGCCTGGCAGTTTGAAAAAGTTGTGTACAGGATCCCTCTGCCCGGCTGGGCTGGGAGATGGGGGAAAGAGGGGGACGGGGGCCAGGGGGTTTGGGGGCAGCGCCCCTCCATCGCCGGGGTCATCATCCTGCTGCCGCCCCATCCCCAGAGCCGGAGGTGGATGAATGTGCAGCTCCCTTTGGAGGCTCACTCTGCGTGTGGAGTCACACGGAGAGCCCAGACCCCTTCCCAGGGGCTGCAACTGCTCTCCTTGACAAGTTTTCTGTGTGTTTATATACTCACAAGGGCTGAATCTCAGCGCTTTTAGGGTGCTTGCGGCGTGGGGGTTTTGTTTGGGATTTTTTTTTTTTTCATAGATGTGGCTGTGGCATGTCTGGAGCCGCCGGTAACAGCAGCATCTCGCATTTACACCTTTTTAGCGCTGGGCACGGTCTGGGAGAACCGCCTGAGACGGTGCAAGGGTGTCTGGCGTCAGATAGGGAGCAGCCCCAAGGGGAGCAGACAGAGAAAGGTTCCTTTGAACGAGCAGGAGCAGCGTGTCACACACAGCGAGGGGACGGGCTCCGCTCTGGAGTGACACTTGGCACCAGGCACAGCCGCTGACAGGGCACCAGGGGTGGCATCACGCTACCCATGGGGACAGCCAGGTGCCGCCCAGGTGCCAGGTGCTGCCCGGGGACAGAGCGGAGCCGTGCGAGCGCGGTTCGGAAGGACGGACCCAGCAGCGGGCAGCGCAGCTCCCGGCCTGCCGGGCATCCGTGCCCGCTCTGCCCCAGGGTGTCCCCGGCTGGCACAGCCCTGCCGTGGGCTTGGAGCTGTGCAGTGCCCTGGGCAATCTGCCTGTGGTGTGTCCCGGTGCCTCGGAAGGAGCGCCTTTTGTCCGGGGTCCTCCCTGGCCTGTCCCCGGCCGTGTGCTGCTCCGGTCCCTCCTCAGCAGAGGTCGCTTGCTGCCCTTCGCATCCTCTCCCGGGGGGAATTTCGGTGCTGGATTTGATTCCCTTGGCAGAGCGCCCTGCATCCCACGGCTCCAGGGTCCCCTTGAGGTCACTGCTCTTGGGGACGGTGCCCTGAGCCCGCGGCTGGCATGTCCCTGGGCTCACCAGGCCACTCTCGGGCTGGGGGAGGGCTGTGCTGCCTGGGGACAGCGGTGATGGCACTGATCTGGTGCATCCCCGTGTGGCACTGGGGGTTCCTCTTGTACCAGCCCTCCTGCAGCTGCTTCTGGAGCAGGGCTGGTGGCCGGGGAGCTGGTGGCCCCAAAGGAGACCTGCGGGTGACAGTGGCAGGGCTGGCTCCCCAGGGGAGGAGCGGCACTCACAGAGTGTGCTGGAAGACTTGAGCTGCCAAAGTTTGTAAAACCAGAAGGACACCAAGTTTTACAGGCTCTTCAAGCTCAGAGTGCCCCTCTTGGTAATTTTTGGTGAGCACAGGCCCCCCAAAGCACAGGGGAGGGTTTGCATTGCACTGCACGTGGAGCACACATCCAGGTGCTGTTCCACTGCCTTGTGTGACTTTGGTCCATTCAGCCCCAGGGCCCCTTGCTGGCCATGGAGAAGGCTCAGTGCTCCTGGAGACCTCTGAGGGGTGACAGCCTGCTGTCACAGCCCTGGGGTGGTGGCACAATGCTGCCCTGGGGCTGCCTGGCCCATCTGTGTGCTGGATGAGGAAGCTGCACGCATGCACACATGGTACTGCAGCATCTGCCCTGCACCATCAGGGTGGGTCAGCCCCTGGGAAGGCCTAAAAGGGCTGGAGGGAGGCATGGATCCTTTTTAAGAGGAAAAAAAGATTGCTTACAAGCTGGGCAGGTGGTCTGGGGACAGATTATGGCACTGCTGGACAAATTCAGCAATAGGATGTCAAATGGGGTGTGTGCTGGGTGCTTGGGGGTAGAGAGGAGGCAATTCCATCTGGAGATGTGTCTCATGAGGGATAGACAGCATCACAGTCCAGGACCACCCTCCTGCTATTTCCATGTGTCTCTCTGAGTGTGTGCTTTATTAAAATTAAGCTCCAGTTTCATCCCCTTTCTGCAATGGGTTGAGGGGTTAAAATCTGCCCTGCTTAATATCGGTTCATGGAGATTCTGTTATTGACTGAAGGTTGCCCAGGTTTGTGGTGAGATTGTTGGAAATCTCTGCCCAGGGACAAACACAGGGTTTGTGGGGTTTTTTTCCCCCCTTCCCTTTCTTTGCCAATTTGTTGGGGACATAAGTAGAAATGATGGACGCTTTTACTGGAGCAAATGGAAACAATGGGGAGTTCTGTATGGCTCTGTCAAACCCCATTCACAAAATGAAGGAATGCAAAGGCGTTTGTTGGAAGGACAAAAAAGGAGTTAGATGACAGATCAGGCTTAGCACTTCTGTTTGTCAAGGGCTCCAGTTACTGCAGAACACAAAGGCCAGGGCCAGCACCGAGTGTTGTCACTTCACACAGCAGCAAAGCCAATATCCCAGACAGACAGACAGACAGACAGACAGACAGACAGACAGACAGACAGGGATGGGAGCGAAGGGCAGGCGAGTGATGGGTTCCCAGGAAAGATTCCCCACTGTGGAGAGGTGCTGGGAGCTGCCTGGAGGGTGTTCGAGTCTTATCAGTCTGGCATCTCTGATGTGGGGAAGCAGGTTGGCCCCAGGAGCAGCTCAGCTCTGGGACAGCTCTGTGCAGTCAGTGCACAGGCTCCAGCTCCACTCAGGAGGACAAGAACCAGCAGTTTGGGACCCTTCAGCCCTCTGTCTGCAGGTGCCAACCTAAACCCCTGAGAGGACAGGGGGTGAGATCACCCTGGCCATGCTGGTGCTTCATCCCCACCTTCTGTGCACTGCAGGTCAGGATGGCCCTCCTGGAGAAGTCCTAAGAGGAGCTGTAGGTGCCAGATGAGCAAAGATCAGGCCTGCATGGATCCAACTCTCCTGCTATGGGCAGGGACACCTTCAGTAGCCCAGGCTGGTCTAAGTCTTATCCAATCTGGCCTTGAGCACTTCCAGGGATAGGGATTTCATTTTTCTTTACTTAATATTGACATTTTCTAGATCACTCTGTTAAGAATGGATTTCTAGGGGCCATATCTCTTTGCCTGCTCAATTTTCCTTTAAAATGTAGCTGCTGAATGGGGATTGAAGACTAATAGTATTTCAGTTGTTTCAGAAACTTTGCCCTTATCACAGTGGGGTTTGCAGCAGTGCCTGTGTACAAAATCATTGCCTGCAGGTGTAAGTCAATACCTCATTTGTGCTGCAGGAGAGGTCCAGCAAAGGACTCAGCAGGGTCAATATGGGGACAGCCGCACAGTTGTGTGTTTCCATTGCTCTTGCCAGAAATTGAGGGGGAGTGGAGAAATACCATCATTTCCAGAAGCCCCAGAAGCTCCACAGAAGAGGTTGCTGGTACAAAATAAGATTTCTACCCCAAAAAGCTGGGGTGGAATTGATGCACAGTACAATTTAGAGCCTCGGTTTATAGGTTGTGATTTGCTTCCTGTTTGTCAAAACTTACAGAATATCACCTCCAGTCATGTGCAAAGGGTCTTAAGCCGCACATGCATTTTCTCCTTTTTAAGATTGTCTGATCTACAGCTAGAAATGCAGGTTTGCTTTTCTTGAAAAGCAATTTTCAGCCTCCAGCTGGCTTTGTGGTCTTTTGAACAGGAAGAACGTACACCTGAGTGGAGAAAAGTGGTGGGGGAATTGTTTTTCCACCTTGCAGTAACGTTTGCAATCTCAAAGCCATTTCCCCACCGTAAATGAGGGAGAAAACAAAATAAAAAATTAAGTGCTGCCATGGGCCCTTGAAATATTTCCTTCAGCTTCAACCCATCTAAACAAACAAGATGTCAAAATCATTTGGACTTCTTATTTTAAGGCAGGGCAAACCTTTTATTTAAAAGCATCTGAAATTGTTCCAAACCAATTCCAGAAATAGTGGGGAATTAGCTGATCACAATAATTTTACAGGTTGCCTCAGCTTTGTCAAATTGTCACTTCCTCGAGGATAATTTGTCACCAAGTTTACCCTGAAGGTTTTTGTGTTCCTGCTGTCCTTAATTCAGGGCAGGGCTTCATTCCAGCACTTGTCTGGTCAGAAGGGAATGAGGGTGTTTGTGCTTCTCTGTCCCTCTCAGTTGTACTTTTCCTTGGACTCCTGGCACTGGGCAGTTCCCGTGGACTGATCCCCAGGAGTTTGCCAAAAGTAGGGAAGTGAAATTGGTCTGTAGTCAGTCAGTAACTTCAGTTTGCTATAAAGGGAGTTGGTGTCTGCATTGGAAAACTTTAAAGGCTCATGTGAGCTTACATCATGTGTGCTGTGGGGCGCCTCTGCACCCAGGGGCTGCAGCAGTGCTTTGGGTTGGAAGGGACCATACAAATTCATCTCATCCCACCCCCTGCCATGGCCAGGGACACCTTCCACTGTCCCAGAGTTCTCCAAGCCCTGTCCAGCCTGGCCTTGGACACTTCCAGGGATGGGGCAGCCACAGCTGCTCTGGCCAACCTGTGTCTCACCACCCTCACAGGGAGCAATTTCTTCCTAAATCTGCCCATCTTCAGTTTAAAGCCTTCCTCTTTGCCCTGTCCCTCCATGCTCCTGTCCAAAGTCACTCTCCATCTCTCTTGGAGCCCCTTTAGGCGCTGGAAGGTGCTCTCAGTTCTCTCTTGAGCATTCTCTTCTCCAGGCAAACAGCCCCAGGATGCTCACTGTGGTACTCACAGAGCCTGTGAATAAAAGCAATAAACACCTTCAGGGGTGTTCCTTGATAGAGTGGAAATCACTGCTCATGGGAAGAAGCTGACATAAAGGCAAGGTGGGTTTGATAGCTCTCTATAAGGAGGAAAATCTCCTTTGCTCTTGCTACTCTGTCGCTGCAGAGCTGTAACGGAAAAAGAGCCTGCACTAAAAACCCTGGGATAATTAACAGCCCCATCACTCACACAGCTGCCATTTGGAAGCTGCTTTTGCTTTTTCCATTAAGTTGGTGAATTTTGCCAAAGTGTTTTTCTGCAGTGTTTTGGCCCCCGGCCCCGCTCTCAGCTCTGACGGTGTTGGCCATGTGAGGGGTCCAGGAGCAGGGCTGGGGCCAGCTGGATCCCACACTGTGCACTCCTCTCCTCTACAGCCCAAGAGTGTCACTGGAATGAAATTACGTGCTGGATTCTCCCCCAAGACTTGTTCTCCTCATTGTGTCAATCAACAGGGAGTTTGGTTTGTGAAGGTGCCCCTCAAAACAAACCAAAAAGTGGACTTGAGAGTGTTGTGAGCAGCAGTGCTTGTACAAATTGATCCTCACCAGATCACAGGTTCTCAACACCTGGGACTGCTGCTGGTGATGGTCCCCTTCCCTGTCCTGCTGTGCTCCATCAGGCAGTCAAGCCCAGCTGGTGACACCCCGTTAGATCTTTGCTCCATGCACACATGGAATTGTGTCCACATCTTAAACTCTGTTGGAGATGAGCACAGAAATTCAGGTTGTCTTGTGGATTTTAGCCTCTCTCATGCCAAACTAAATACTGCCAGAGGTGGCCATGAAGAATCATCCTGTCCTGCTTCCCTTCCTGCACTCCCTGAAGGTGCTGGGCAGCAGCTCTCCTTGGGCTTGGCAGTGTCTCCATCCCACCAGCTGTGTCCCAAGGGATGAAGCTGTCAGAAAAGAACCAGGGCTCCCCAGCTGGAGATCTCTGGAGTGTGGTGGGGGTCTCCTGGTCAGGATAGGAGGAGCTCCCCAGCTGGATGTAGGACATGGCAAAAGAACACCAGGTCTGGGCCATTCCTGGCTGTTGTTCCATGAACTAAAGCACTCCCAGAGCTCCTGAAATGTGCAGCCTGGTGTCAGGGTGATGGAAACAGCAAAGGAGCACATGGATTGTTTCAGCTCATTTCTTTCCCAGTTGATGTGGGACCACTCCAGTATTTTATCTCTTTAAGCCTTAAAATATTAGTTAGTGGCTGGATTCCTGGATGGATTTTTACATTCAAGGCCAGTTTTCCTCACTGATGTAAATCACTGTGGCTTTGTTTTAGCTCTGGGAAAGGGTCTGCTGCACTGGGTGAGGAATGGCCAGGGTAATACACTGTCTCAGAGAATGATTTCTTGGGCCAAAGCTGAGCCTTGGTGGCAGGAGAGGAGTGGTTTGATTCATGACTTGTGCAGCAGATGTGGAGAGAGGAGCAAGCTGCACTTTGGCATGGCTTTGCACAGTCCAGTGCTCACACTGGCTGGGCTGAAGTGACAAACAACCTGTGGATGTCCCACACTGCTGCCTCCTGCCTGAGGACTTCCTGTACTTTACATTTCTGTCTCTTCTTCCAGCAGCCTCTGCTGATGAAGCTGTTAAATACCCTCTCTAGAAGATGAGGGAATTCAATCTTCAAACTTTCCACTGACAGCTTTAAGTGCTCCTAACCAAGGAGTTTCCCATGTTCTTTAGCTGGCTACAAATCAAGGAAGCTGATGGGGGAAAGGGGGGATTTTAGCTACCTTTATTGTAAAAGATTTTTTCCCCTGAGCTGCTGTTTTCAGTGGCACTTGAAGGCTTAAAGCTGAGCTAACAGAGAGGTTTGTCAAATTCCCTCTCAGGCATGGAAGGGTCTGTGAGAGCACAGGCTTGGAACTCTGTGGATCTCCTATTTTCTAAACTCTCCTGCCACACCAGCCTTGTGAGAAGGTTCTCAGTGGCTCAGCACAGGCTGCTGAGTGGGGAGAAGCTGTCCCCATCTTTGCACCTGGGTGTAAAATGAAGAACAGACCCAGGCAGGGTTTTGCATGCTTAGGACATTGCTAAGCACACAGTAGAGCAGGAGGACTCAGGGTTTGTTTGCTGAGGTGACAGGGCACTGAGTGCCAGCCCAGTTCCCACCCATGTCCCCAGAGCCCTGCACTGCCCTCCTGGCAGGGCTTTTGGGCCTCCCAGCTCAGAATGATTTCTCCATCCCCCTGCATTTCTGGTGGTCTGTGCTGGGTGGGCTGAGTGCCACAGAGCAGCAGCAGCAGCAAATGGCCCAGCAGTGATGGCCCTGCCTCTCAAAACACAGGCCTGCTCCTTGCTCAAGGCTCCTAATTCCCCTGGGAAACCTTTCCACTAAGTTCAGTGGGCTTTGGATGGCTTTGGAACAGAAAAATAAGGTCTCATCCTGGATCTACTTCCTGGATCATGCTGGCACTGTCACAGCCTTTGCTAGACCTGGGGTCAAGGAGAAGATCATAACAATGGAATTGGGTTTGTTACTGTTGTTGTAGAAATGCTTTTTTTTTTCCTTCTCTTCCATTTTTAGGGGATTCTGCTTTCTCTGGACAATATTGTGTTTTACTTGGTTCCTGGGATTCACACAGGGAAATTCTGAAGGTAAGCTACACTTTTTTTTTTTTTTCTCTTCTCATTCAACAAAAGTAAAAGCCAAGTGCTTTGGTATCAGTATAGGATTATAATTTAACAATCACTGAGCCCAGTGCACAGTTAGATGCATTTATTGCTGATGGTTGCAGTGCAGATGATATAGATGGTGCAGTTAAGAGCTGGCAAAAGAACCAGGTTTTGTACAGGTGATTTACCTGTCCCACAGGATTTTCAGAGTCTGTCTGTCTGTCTGGTGGAACTGGTGGGAGTGAAGCACTTTGTGTCTAAAATGTCACTGGCATCTACCTGCACTTGCCAGGACTTAGCTGCTCTTAGAAACTGCCCCTTGAGACTGGGGCCTTATGGAATTAAATGTCTCTGGCAGATTTTTCTGTGACTTTGGTGCACCCCAGGCTGTCACACACAGAAATAATGTGAGTTCTAAAGGTAAGAGCAAATTTAAAGGAGGAAAATCCCACAGGGTTGGTTGACAATGAAATGGCTGTACCTGGTTCAATCTCTGTGCTGTAGGGGAATATTCTATGGGAGTGACACCTTCTGACCCCTTCTCCAGGCATCACCTCCCTCCTGCTGCCAGGGACAGGACTAGGCTGAGGTACAATAACCAACAACCCTACAAAAGGAGATTAAACCAACAAAAACACCCCCCAAAAGATTAAACTTTAACAGTTGATAGTGGGTGCTGAGCATCTCTGCAACATCTGTTTGAAAAGGAGCTGTCTCCTCTCAAAATAGCAACACCTTTCCCACATGGATGCTTTACATGGGTATTTGCTGGAAGTGAACAGCTTCCCCTGCTGTCAGCAGAGAACACTAAGTGGACTAGCAGGCTCCAGGGCTCTCCTCTCAGTCTCTAAAACATGAAGGAAAAATAGAAATTTGGTCAACACTCAGCTGTCAGCCAGCCCATGGACCACTTTTTACAGGAGGGAGGGAATAGATCCCTGCCATCAGCAATTTTGAAAAATGTAATATTTTCCAAATTCTGCCTCCATGCAAAGGAGGTGAACATCTGGCTGAATTACTTAGGCAGTTTTCAGAGCAAGTTTTATGTCAGCTCGTAAAGAGGCAGAACAAATACTGGGTCTTGGCATCTTGCTTTTCAAGTAGATTATAATATGCTGTTTAGATTCACCTCTATCCATCATGTTACTCCTCAGATAATTATGGGATGGGGCCTTGTCTTTTGTTACCATCAACCTAAAGCAAACTCATTTCACTCTCATTGTGTTTACCTTGGTGGAGTTGATAGCTCCCCTCTGAGATACTTTGTCTGTGGTAAAAGAATTTTGAAAAACTTGCCTGGTTTCCACACAATGAGAGAGAGCATTTCATTCTGGGTGCCAGAAAACAAAACCTTCCAGGGAAGTAAAGGCTGTAAGAAAACATGGGTGACTTGGGGCTGTGTTATCACCCAGGATTTTCAAACATGAGACTCAGCAGCAGTAAGAACTTGTTCACAGGGCAGTGTGAGGATGAAATTAAGCCAATGCTGTGGGATTTTGAAAACACTCTGGCTGTAACTCTAAGGATTAGGAGTCTTCCTGTATGCTGGAAAATCAGGGAACACAGAGGATGATCTTTCCATAAGTGTTACAAATCCAAAAGATTGTGAGGTGAGTTCATTTGTTGTGTGCTGACTAAGGGTCTGGGCAGTAACTTTTGGAACTGCTGCACTTATTCAACCCAGTTTTAGCTGTGGGCATCACATCTTGGCTGCTGGAATCTGGGAAGCTGCAAGTTATTCCTCTCCTGCCTTTTGGCTTCTTTTTCTTATAGAGCTTTTTGTGTGGTGAAAGGGGGAGGGAAAGAGAGGGAAAGGAGAACAAGAAAATATTTTTTCCCCCTTTTTCAGAGATGATCATGGGGTTGCTCAGGAATCTCTGTGTATCTCACTTCATGCACAGAGTCTGATAGAAGAGTTTTTCCCAATTGCTTCAGGAATGTTGCTACTAGCTTTGAGGCACCTGGGATCAGGCAGCTCTAAGTGAATGTTCTTTTTAAATAATGTGTTTTGATGGAAAAACTCACAGAGGGAAAAAGTTTGAAGGGGAAAAAATCCTCTGCTAAACTTGGAGCTGCTTCAGGAAGTCAGAATTACCTTGCATTTCACTTTAGTTGTTGACATCCTGTATCCCAGGAGATGTGACCCAAGAGCCCAGGACAGTGGGATGGGATGGAGAGGACAGGAGATGGGCTGGGTGCACAGGAGCCCTGAGCTCTGTGCCTGGAGCTGGTGCTGGAAAGTTCCCCCGAGTGTCCTGCAGGAGGATGCTTTAATGGGATTTTGCGTGGGCACCCGGAGTGCGGCTCCACCTTGGCGGCTTTGGAGGGAGAGCAGTGTTTGGGTTGTGCTTTTTTCCCCTAAGCACTCCTGGGGGCTGTTGCTAACGAGGCTTTGGGATTGCAAACAGCAGCAGCATCCTCTGAGCATGGAAACATCCTTAGGTCTTTGCAGAGCAGCTACCAAATAAAAACTCCTAGAGCATGCAGCATCTCTAGCAGAGACAGCCCCTGTCTGCCTCTGAGGGAGAACCTAAAAATACACGGAGAAATTGGAAGCTGGAGACTAGCTGCTTGCTTAAGTGGTAAATTTATTTTCTTAGGGATAAATCCTGATGCCTTTGAAGTCTGTGGCAAAGCTCCCACTTCACTTCTCTAAAGCCAGGCTTTGGCCTTTGCTGTTTCATGGGAGATTATCCAGAATGAAGACACTGCCATGATTCCTCTGCTCAGTGCAGAGAGGGAAAGGCTACTGAGAGACAGATCTGTTGGACAGTATGGAATAAAACCAGTGGGGGACCCAGGATTTCAGAGAATGGGAGAGATGCAGTCATTAACACTTGAACATGCTGTGCAGTAAATTACCCCTCTGCACAGAGTGGGAACGTTTCCATCCTTTTCTACATCTGACACACCTTCTCCAGGGTAGTGTCTGCTAGAAAATGAGTCAAGCTGCTTTAAAAAAGAAAGGTGGGAATAAATCTAAACTCAGGCAAAGTAAATACTGATTGACTCATTCTTAATATACAAAAATGGCCGAGGTTTTTGCCAAAGTCAAGGAACAGAGGTTTTCTCATCATTCTCCTCCCTTCTTGGCCAGCAGCATTACAGGTCTCAGACTGCTTGAGTCTACAACCCTTCTGGCCAACACCAAGGGGCTCTTTATGTGCCAGTTCTCCAAATATTGTGTTCTGTGCAGAACAGTTAAGGGTGAAAGCAGCTAAATACCACCAAGGCCCCTTTAGGAACTGAGCTAGATGGTTTTTTTCTTTGGAAGACTCTTTATTTACTTTTAATCTAGGAAAGTTGCAATTCCGTGGTGTTAGCCGTGTTTGGCACCACCACCTTTCTGAGTGTTAAATTCTTCTCTTAGCATTTGGGTTGTACAGCCCTGGCTGGCTTCCCCAAAGAGCACTGAGATGGGAGAGTTGGCTGCTCCAGGAGTGGTGGGGATGGCATTTGGGCAGGAAGAGAGGAGGAAGTGCAGTTATCCCAGCTCACTGTCACAGGGCTTGTGTCACAGGAATCATGAACACCTTAACAGGGTCATTTGGTTGGAAAACCCTTACAATCATCAAATCCAGCTGTTAACCCAGGGCTGCCAAGCCCACCACTAAACCATTAGATGTCCCCAAGTGCCACATCTGATGTCTTTTGAGCACTTCCACGGATGGTGACTCCACCACTTCACTGGGCAGCTCATTCCAATGCTTTACAAACCTTTTGGTAAAGAAGCCTTTCCTACTCTTCATTCTAACACCCTCCACCCCCAGCACAACTTGAGGGCTTCTCCTCTCATCCTGTTGCCTGTCACCTGGGAGCAGAGCCTGACTACAACCTCCTGTCAGGGAGTTGCAGAGAGTGAGAAGTTCTCCCCTGAGCCTCCTTTTCCTCTAGGCTGAGCTCCTTTAGCTGCTCAGCACAGGACCTTTTTCAGGTCTGGGCACATTTGCTTTTGCAGCTTTGCTCACGTAGACCTCAGCATCTTCTCCTAAATAATTCAGCTGAGGCTGCTGCCAGCTGGCCCCAGTTTGTGTTGCTGTTTCCTGCTAATCTGAGCTGTGAATGACTCCTGATAGACCTCGGGGGCAGAAGGCAGGGGGTTCTGCTTGTCTGTCCATTGCAAATTCCTCCTGGAGTTGGGGAAGAAAGATCCTCTGGGCATCAGTCCCTCTCCTCCTGGCTTGAGCAAGGCACCTGGCTCCCAGGTGACATTATACAGGAGGCACATCTCACCTCCACTACTCAATGGCAGCCATAACCAATTTCTGAGCTCTTCACAAACCAGGTCTGGTTCCAACCTATTAAAATAATTTATTGCTGTAAGATGATCTGCTGGGGAAAAAAAAGTTCTGTTGAGAACCTTGAGCAGTTCACTGAAATCTAGGTGTAATGTTTTTCATGCTGGGAGGCACCTGTGCTTCCCTAAACTCTCCAAAGATCAAAAGCTGCTGCTTGCTAGCTTGGAGAGAGACAGATACAAGGCTTTGCTTCCTCTGGAAGTTTTGTTACTTACCCTCTGGGGATACAAAATTTTGCAATCCCAGCTCAATCTGTTCTTTGAATTCCTTTCCAGCTATGTGGTCAGTACTCAGAATTAAATCCCAGGAAGAGGACTAGGATTGCTCAGTGGGAAATTTCCTTGTAGTGAGGTCAGCTCCCTCCAGAACATCTGAGCTGGTCCCTGGTGGGACAGGAGAACTCACCAGGTGCCCCATGGAGCTGACACATTTTGGCAATTGCTGGTAATCACACTGAGCATGCCCTTGCTCCTCACACTGTGTGAGAAGGGCTGTGAGTTCTCCATGCTGGTTATGGGATTATGTATGTGAGAGGGTGGGATTAGATATGAAAGCTGGGATTGCCTGTAGCCTTGGTGCACAGATTGGTTTCACCTCCCTCCTCACCCATCCAGCCCCTGGGCCTCCCAGCAGCTCACATAACCTTTGTGCTTCCCTTTCAGATGTGGATGTTCTTCAGAGACTGGGCCTGTCAGGGAAAAGGCCATCGAGTGGATGGTCCTCCTCCCGTGCAGTTCCTCCAGGAGTCATTCCTTTCAAATCAGGGGTCATCTTCACTCAGCGAGCCCGTGTGGAAGCCCCGCTCAGCGCCCTGCTCCCGGCGGGCTCCAGCTCTGACCTGCTCCTGGTGCTGAGCCTCTGCTCCCACCGCATCAACAACGCCTTTCTCTTTGCTGTCAGGAGCAAAAAGAAAAAACTGCAGCTGGGGCTCCAGTTTGTGCCCGGGAAGATCATCGTCTACGTGGGCCACAAGCGCTCTGTATATTTTGATTACAATGTCCACGATGGCCGGTGGCACCATATGGCCATCAGCATTGGTGGCCAGACAGTCACTTTATTTACTTCTTGTGGGAAGCGCAGAGTACATGCGGATTTGCATTTTAAAAAGGACGAGGCGTTGGATCCACACGGATCTTTCCTCTTTGGGAAGATAAGCCAGCACTCCGTGCAGTTTGAAGGAGCCATCTGCCAGTTTGATATTTATCCTTCCGCCAAGGCAGCTCATCATTACTGTAAATACCTGAAAAAACAGTGCAGGCAAGCAGATACCTACCGGCCAAACCTGCCCCCTCTCATCCCCCTCCTGCCCAGGGATCCCAGTGCCTCCCCCAGGACCCCACAGCATACAGAGCCCTCACTGCAGGGCCTGAAAAACCTGACCACTGCTGCCCCAAACTCGGAGCTTGGCAGGGTCACTGCACCCCTCAAGACGAGGGGTTCAGGTGCCACAACCCCCACGTTGCTGTCAACCCCACCATCGCGGCCAAGACTGACTACCAAAGCCACCAAGGTCACCGTGGCCTCACCTGTTGTGTCAAGTACCAAACCACAGGTACCCACCCAGTCCCCTCGGGGCGTGGGGACAACCCTCAGGGTGTCCCAGCCCACTCCCAGCACACGCAGGGAGAAAACTCCCCTTCCCACTGCTAAAAGGGCCCCCCCAACGAGCCAGAGCCTGCTCACGGCCAGCAGGAAGGAGTCTGAGCAAGAGACCAAAAAGAAGACCAACAAAAAACCAACCTCTGAGGCCCCTGAAGCGCTCAGTACTGTAAAGCCACTGAGGAGGGTGACTGATAACACAACCAGCAGTGTCCACCTGGTTACCCTGAAGCCAACCCCGCAGAGCCCAAGCCGTGGGCCCATCCCAAAGAAGCCGTCCCCCACCAGGAGAGTGGATCCCAGTATCATCCCTCTGGTCTACACCAAGCCACCCCTGGGCTCTGCCCGGCCCAGCTCCAGAGCCAGGGCCTTCAACCTCACAACCCCAGCTGCCACAGATGGCTATCAAATCTTTGACCCCTTGGCACCCACTCCGTTTCCATTTTTACTGGGATTTCCAGGAGTGAAAGGAGAGAGAGGACCTCAGGTATGTTCAGGCTCTTGGTGGTGGCTGTTCCCAGTCACAGCTTGGCTCTAGGGCTGGCAGACCACAAGCTCCAAGGGTTTCTGTGAAGCTCATCCAAGTGTGGCAGCCAAGCCCTGCTGCATTCCTGCATTCATCACAATTTTAGCATAAATCTCAGTTTGAACCTGAGTGTTCAGTGATGGTGGATGCTGTGAAACATTTGTGGGTAAAGTTGCTGCTTAGTGTTAGATTTTTTAAAAAGAAAGGAAAGAAAAAGATAAATCACACCTTCTTTTCCTTTAAATTGCTGGCTAAATGACCAGGTTGGTGCTATCTTCCACACCCTTGGTTTATCTCTGGTCATCTTCCATAGAAAACCCAGATGCCTTAAAAACATGCCTCAAGTTAACTATTTCTTGGCACTTGTTATTAATTTGTTTTGTATCTGTTATTCACAAATCTAGAAAATATTTGTGCCCTGTTCCAGGAAATGCAAGTGCAGAGATGGGTCCAGGATTTATTTTTTTAAACAAAGTCTCATTTGTTTTTATGGTATAAGTTTTTCTTGGGTGTTTTGTTCTGGTTTTTATTTCTCATAGCCTGTGCTTAAAACATGCAAAAAGTTTCCTTTATAAATTTAACTACTGCATTCCATATAAAAAATAATCCCTTTCAGGTTGTATATATTGGCCATTATAAAAGCATACACACATTTTGTAATGCTAAAAGCACTCAGGCCCCACTAATTATCTGCTGGCTGTTCTTCTTTTTTTTTATTTCCAAATTTGAGAATGCAAACATGATCTTTAAACTGGCCAACTTTTAGGGGGATTTGGTGTTCCAGCCCAAACTGTCAATAGGAGAGAGGGGTTGTACATGTAAAATAAGTTTCTCCCAGACAGAGCCTTTGGTTGCCAAGATCCAGCCTAGAGGGAATTTTTATGGCTGACTTCTTAAAATAGTGAAAGAAGAGTTTACAATGGAAATATTGAGGCTGGTGTAAGGAATGACCAGCACTTGTCTCTGCAGAGCTGCTCCTTGGTGCAAGTAACACCTAAAGTGGAATGGCTCTCCCCAAGTCCTCAGTGGGAGATGAGCAGCTTGTGTTTCCTCCTGTCCCATCTCAAAGCTGGGTGGTGATTTCTCTCCCTGTTCTTTGGCTATGGAGTCAGCCAGGGTGGTGTTTTGTTCCCAGGTTCCTGCCCCTGGGAGAGGTGAAGGTGATCCTGGGCAGGGATTGAGCGTGGGCTACAGGCACCCATCCCTGATGGAGTCTTGCTGCTTGGAGAAGTTTTGCTAAATCCCTGAGTAGACAGAACAAGCTCCAGCAATTTGATCTTTGGGCAGGCTTCTGTGTTTTGTGGAGAGTCATTTCAGGCGTATTTCCAAGAGAAGAAGTCCAGCAGTTGTGCATTTCCCTTAAAACATCACTTAGCTTTAAGGGGTGAATCTGGATGCCTGCTCCAAGCCCACCACAATCCTGCCCTCTGCCACATTCTTGCTCTTCAGGTGTCATGAGGGTGACCAAGCTCTAAGCCCCTGCAATGTTAAGAGCTTATTATTGAACTGGAGTGGAAAATCTCTCTCAGGCTTGTGAATCATAGCAAAGAAATGGATTCAGGCTGTGGAGGGCTGAGGGAAGAGATGGCAGGATTTTTCCATCCTGTCTGAGAAAAACTGGAGTCCTGAACCGAGGGAAAGGAGAACTTTTGAGGCTCTGTCTGGCCTTATTCTCTTTGGCTGCTGGAAACAGAATCAGGGCTTGGGGAGGGAAAGGTTATGGCTTGGCTGGAGCTGGCTGCCACACGGTGCTCAGCAGCTCCTGTGAGTCACTCGGAGATCTCTGCACCACGCTTCCCTGGATGTCTCTGACGTGGGAAGGGAAAGAGGAAAAAAAGATCAGAATGGGAATGACATGTTGAGAAATTAATGCAGCATGTCCATGGCCAGATGAGCATGTTTGAGAGCAAAGTGCTGATAAATGTTCTGTGCCTGAGTAATTACCTGGCGCCATCCTCGCGCTGCCGGGCCGGCGCTGCTGATGAGGTCAGTGATATCCCAGCCTGGCCAGGGCAGGGAATGGGCTGGGAATGTCATCTGCTGTCTGGCACACCGAGGGAAGGACAAGGTGATTAATTAGTTTTCCCAGTTGCTGCCTGATACAAGGTCTCTTCAAGGAGATTGTCACCCTGAGGAGGGGGGTGTGGGGAGGGGGGAACTGCCTGCTGCCTGTTCAGCAAGGATTGGGGCCACCTTGGCTGTGATTTCTGGGCAGACTGGCAGCCACAGAACCCTTCCACCTAGAGAGAAAGGACTGTTGTTCATCCTGATCGTCCCAATGGCAGCCATGGTGTGAGGCAGTGATGACTCAAGGCTGTGTGGTGTCTGCACTTGAGGCTTTGTGAATTCTGCTAAAATAACCAATGAGATATTCTTAGCTGTGCAGAAAGGCCCCATCTAACAATAGAGAAAGGGTTTGATGGTTAGAGGAGTGTGAGCAAAGGACTGAAAGGATTTATTTGGAAATAAAATTCAGCACCCTCCAGGTATTAATCTGTCCTGAAGGACCACTAGGATGCTGTGCAAAAAGAAATGGAGACGCTGCATCCCACGTGGAACTCAGGCAGAGCATTAATTCTACAGGAGCATTGGGTTTGCTGAGCAGCTAGAGAAGGGAGGGCAATATGTTCTTAAAAAAGAAAAACTTCTTGGGAACCATTAATAACCACAAGCATCTGGGATCTCAGCTCTATGGTTTTTTTGGAGGGGAGAAATAACAAAAGGAACACCCAGATATCGTGCGAAGTTAGTAACGCAGCACTGACTCAGCAGCTGGCAAAAGTCCCTCTGGATCATCCCCACTGCCCAAAGCATCTCAGCCAGCCTTGCTCCAGAGCTCCAGGCCCTGCAGCATGACCCCAGCACGTGGCTGGAAGTAGCCTAAAACCCCCCTCAAAAGAAAAATGCATCCTGAAAAATAGTATTTGTTGTGGGTATGTCCAACCTGTGAACTGAGGCTGTGATGTGATGGGTATTTGAACCCTCCAGTGGATGGGTGCCATTTGCCTGTCTAGACCAGCAGCAGGTTTGGCAGGGAGATTTTGGGGGGCTACTGAAGCCTCTCCCCTGCCCACCAGCACCACCTGCCAGGTGAAGCTGTGCTGAACCCCTTCCCTGGCATGGCTGGGGTCTAGCACCCCACACCCCAAGTCAGACCTTTCTCTTCCCATGCAAAGCTGCAGTTCCTTCCCTACAGCCAAGCCTCTTGACAAGGCTGAGGGTTATTTTTAGAGCAAGAAAACCACCTCTTCTGCTGAATGGGCAGGCTGGGATCACTGAGAGGCTGTGGAAGTGCTAAGTAAGGCAAGAGGAGCAGAGAGTGCTTTTCAAGGACACCCCAATATCCAGCCAGAGGACAGGGGGCTCACACCCCCAGTTCCATCTGCAGGGCCAGGAGCCCCAGGCTGGAGGCAGAGGTGGTGCCTGGCAGGCTGCTCCCTCTCCCTCCCTCTCTGTCTCCCTCTCTGCAAGGCACATGTGTTTCCAAGGTCCCCAGTCTAGACTGCTCCAGCTGCCATCCTCTGCACGAGCAGTTTGTCTTGGAGCACAGCTCCTTCCCTAAAGGAACAATCCCAGCCAATTCAATCAGTGGGCAGGGAAGAGAGGTGACTGGAAACACAGATAAAATATATGAAGTGCCTATTTCCAGTCCTCCTCACACCAGAAAAGGCTGTTTGAGCTGCCAGCCCTTGATAAATTAAGGAACACACAACGTGTTTGGATATCTATTAATGAATGAGTCATATTAATAATAAAAAAAGAGAGACTGCATGCTTTGTATAATGCATGGGGAAAGTTTTACCCTTGCTCACATAACTGAATCAAATTTTTTTTGTGATTTAACCGGAAATATCCCTGAAGGGAAATCTTGCAGGCAAATGACCAAGCATCAGAGACATCTGTTTGTGTAAAATAAAGTTAATTTTGAAGAGAGATAGTTGATAGTGTGTTTGAGATAAATGTGCTGCAAAGAACCTAGGATCGTACAAGTATATACAAGTATTTTTATAATTTTTTAAAAATAGAAAGTGAGTAGTAGAGTAGGTGATCCCTGTATTCCTTCCCAGCCTTTCAGGCTGCCTTCCAAAGTCTGGGATCACTCCAGTGCCCTGCAGAGCCTGTTCCTGAAATGTCTCTGCAGAAAAGTGGCTTTCATCAAGCTGGAACACTCCTATTTTGTTGTGCATGGTGCTGCTACTCTGTGAGGAACCCAGTTGTGGACAAGGACCTTTGTGTGATAGGTGTTGCACAGACCCAGAGCAAACATCTGTGCCTGGTGAGGAAATCGTGTTACAGGGCTGGCTCTGCACCAGCAGCTCAGCTCCTGCCAGAATTCTGAGGGCTTTTTGTTTTTACACTGGTTGAAACCCAGACGTGGCCAAATTTTAACACGATAAGCCTGCCCTGGAGAAGAAAGTAACCAAAGTGTTGGGAGTTTTCCCCCCTAAAATTCTAGCTTTGTTTTAGGCAGTTCCTGAAGCCTGGCAATGATGGGGAGGTGAGGAGAAGTTGCCAGGCTGTTGAAGATGAGGGTTTTTTCTCCTCCTTTTTTATTCTCCTAAGCAGGGAATTTTGGCTTCCAGTGCTGTCCCTGTAGCTGTTCAGTCCTTCCTTGCTGGTGCTTCCAGAGGTACAAGGCTAAAGGGCAGGTTTGTGGCAGTGGCCGTCTTTCCTGTAGGAATATTTATTTTCTTCTTGGAAGAAAACAGTTCATTCCCCCTTTATCTGCTGGGGGAAGGTCACTCCCTGCTCAGAACGTGGTGCCAATGTGGGGAGAAGTTTTTGGTGTGTTTTCTGAACTCCTTTTTAAGCTGACTTTTAGTACAGGAATGAACACCTGAGAAAGAGGAATGCTCTCTCTTCTCTCCTCAGTCCTAGCAGCGTTCTGAACTTCTGAAAGTGAATTTTCTGGGACACAGGAGAGCTGTGCCACTAGAGGCTGGATAGAAATACATTGGGAATACCCTAAAGTAAATATGTCCATCTGTCAGTGTTCACTGGAATATGAGCTTAATAGTTTCCTGGGAAATCTCAGCTCTTTGCTGCCAGGCTGAGTACTCACCCCTGGGGAAACCATTACAGGAATCCTTTGCTGTCTGACCAAGTTGATTCAGCAATCATTTCCCAATTTCCAGCACCAGTTCTTGTACTCAGTGAGCTTTAATCCAACAGCAGGTTTGGCCTTGCTGAGTTTGGAGCTCAGAAGGCACCTTGCTCCCTGCAGCACTGCTGTGGGCAGAGGAAGCAGAGGGGGGGGGTCACAGTGTGGGAGAGGCAGAAGTATAAATTAGCAGCAAGAGGAAATGGCAAGATTTCCCTTATCCTCAGGGTCTGATGTATTTTCCTTTCAGACAAGTATGTTTAATTTTCCATTTGCAATTTGAAGCTCAGAGAGCTCAGATTAAAAAAAAAAGTCCCTTTTGCACCAGCAAGTTTCCCAGCAGCAGCTTAGAATAAATCCTGTAATCGTTTGGTGGGGTCGGTCGTCACTGCTAATGCTGCCGTGGGAAACTGAGAAGGGTTAAACTTTATTGTGGCTGCCCTGAGCTGCTTCAGGAGCTGTTCAGGCTGGTTAACAGCTCAGCTGTTTGGCTTGAGAAGAGAGAGAGTATCTGCTGCTGCTGCTGCTGCTGCTGCTGAGTTTCTCCTTGATCTCTGATCTTGCTTTGTGTGATAACAGGGTGGGTGTTCTCTGCCATCAGTTTGCAGAAGGAGCAGGCAAGGAGCCAGGAGACAGGAGCTGCAGTGCCAGGGGCAGGAGCTCACCACAGGAGGCTCCATCCCTGTGATGGGAGGGCAGGGCAGAGCACTGATATCCTCATCCCACTGCCAGCAGCAGGAAATCCTCCTTCCCTTGGAGCACTCCCCTCTGCTCCCGATGAAATTCCCCAGGGGTGCCCTAAAGGGACAGTGCAGAGGTCCCCACAGGCTCTGTGTGACCTGAGCTGGGGGTGAGGCTGAGTGTGCAGGCTCACTGATAGACATCTCCTGCCCCCCCTGTGGAGCCTGCACCTGAAGGGGACTGCATCCATCATGTGTGAGAAGCTGGGCCCTGATCCAGCCCCTTCTCCTCTGGATGCACACTTGCCTTGAGTGAATTTCAGCATTGCTCTCCCCAGCTGTGACATGTGGAGCCCTTGTCCCAGAGCTTGAGCCTCTTCTCTGAGAGCATGGGCTGGGTGATAGAGAGGCAGAGGGGAAAGGAGGCTCCAGGAAGGCACAGCCCATGTCCCATCCAAGCCAGCCACCAAGGAACTGAGAAATGTGACAAGTACAAAGTGGCCTCACAGGGTGTCACTTCTCACCACTGCCTGTGCCCATCCACTGCCCCAATCCTCTTCCACCTTCATTGGCTTCAATTTGAAAGTGGTCACATCCTTTCCTTCTGAGTTACTGTAGTGCCAGGCACCTCTGAGCCACTCATCCCACCTTCCCCTCATCCCTCTTACTCCTCAAGCAAGGAAGAATGAGTCTGAAGGGATGGCAGATCAAAACACCACGGCAGGGACTCCTGAGCTGTGTACTGCTCTGTGCTTTTCCAGCTAGAAACCTTTCTCTCAACTCTGTATTCCCTCTCCAGTGCTGGTATTAACTCTCTCCTTATTTTTGTGTTAGCTTCAGTCTGTTCTGAGCAGCTCACATTTTTGGAGAAGGTTTTTGCTCAAGCAGCCAAGTACAATTGCAGCTGCTGTTAGCAGGAAGGTGGAAAAGGTCACCTCAGTTCTGGTACACGGGGAATGCCATGCTCAGACAGTTGCATCTCCTCTTTTGCCTTCTCTAAGGGTGTAAATGGGGATGGAGTTTGGTGGAAGAGAGGTTAAGGACTTGGATTAATCTCTGATAAACTCTTATTAAACCTGCTGCTGCACTGGATTCATGGTTTGATAGTTATCATCCCAACTAAAAGGGCAGGGGGATATTTTTAATAAAATCTGGGATTCTGGAGCACAATTATACATGAAGCTTAAAAAAAGCCCTACAATGACGTGTCTATTTGCACAGCTGTATAATTGCATTATGCACAGGGCCCTGAGCTGGCACAATGGCAGGTTAAAACACTGGGATATGGCTAAAATGAGGGTCAGCTCTGTCCCTGAGGGTTGTTAATACAAAGAGCAGTAGCACTGTGTTAGCCAGCAGCCAGCAGCTGGCACAGGGGTCAGATGAAGTGTCCCAGGCTGTGGAGAGTGGACATCTCCAGGGCAGGCAGGGCTGGGCAGCAGCAGTGGCTCATGTGGTGACAGTGAGGGACATTACCTGTGGCTCATGTGGTGACAGAAGTTCATCCTGTGTGTCACACTGAGGGACATTACCTGTTCTGTGCTGTGTAGGCTCCTTTAAAACAAAACCTTTTCTTGTTACCTTCACTACAGGGAAAAAAGGTGCTGTTTATTGGTTGTGCTGATAAATTAACAGCACAGAGGACACTGGGGTGTCCTTATGCCTTCCTTGACTTTTTTTTCTACTGTGCCAAGTTTGGCTCTTAAAATAGATAAGACTTTAGATAATAGACTTTTATACAACCTAATGTGCTGTTTACATGTGGGAGGGTTGGTAATATCAGAGGAGTATTTATCCATTGGTTACCTGTATGGTTCAGGCAAGTTTTCCCTTTCCAAAATCTTTTCCTGGGCATGAGATTTAGGGTAGGGATCCCCTGGGCAGATTTTTTTCTTACTGAATCATGCCCTTGATGACTCCTGGGAGCTGCACTAGAGATCTTGAGCTTTTTTCTCCTGCTGGTGGGCAGCACCAGCCAGAGCAGCTCTGAGCAGCAGGGCCAGCCTGGCAGGGAGGAGATCCCACAGGGATGGCCCAGTGGGAAGGGAGCAAGACCAGAATGTGGCCATGGGGCTCATCCTGCACCTGCTCCATGCCCTGCACCTTCATCCCTGTGGAATGCTGTTCCTGGGACCTGCCATGCAGGCAGAGAGCTCAGGCTGCCTTCCAGACACCCTTCACTGGCTGCTCTGGATGTGTCTCCACTGAATGCAATGGAAACTTGTCTTTTGTAGCAAGCTACCAGAATATAAATCCTCTGGGAGACACTTTAATTCACAGTTATTCTTGTCAGACATGTTTGGCTTGGGGGAAAAAGAAGTTTTGAGGAGTTACTAGGAGTTGTAGATGGCTCTCTAGAAATCTGAATTCTCCAGCCCATTGAAAACAAAAAGAATAAATAGATGAACAAATTCAAAGGAGTTCAAACCTCGTTGGTTAAATATTTTTTCCTAACCTGTTTCAGATCAGTGCACAGCTGGGCTCGTGATATCTCCACTTTGTTCCTCCCCTCTTACAAGAGCCCCCACTACTCTGACGTGCATGACCCGACCTTTCCTTTGCTACAGAACCATATTTAAGAATTTCCAACATTGACACCAATTTTATTACATTTTATAACCTGCTGCTCTGATATATGAAGTGCTGGGGTTACAAATGCTCACAGATTTTGTTGTAACTCATGCAGGAGCCTCCAACACCAAGAGCTGCACGTGTCCAGCTGGTGGAGATTAGAACACACCATGTGCTTCCCTTGCCAAGGTGCTAACACAGAGCAGGAAAAGCCAAACTGGGACACAGTTGTGTCACCCCTGTGACCCAGCACAGGTCCAGGAGAGGGGAAGCAGGAGGCACAGCTGTGATCCTGGGAATGCAGGCTGCAGCAGGGAGATGGGGATGCTCTGTCTCTACTCTGTGGAAATGCGTGCTCCTGCAGATGTTTTTGTGCATGGCTCTTTATCCCTTTATAGCAATAGCCTAAGTTGAAGGGAAGTTTTGGCTGTGATGCTGTAATTGGCCCTTCTCCCCAGGTCCTCTCCAAATGACTGTGTTATGGCTGTCTGTGAAGCACTGTCAGGAGCACCATTCTGTTACAGAACCATCACTAATGCCTGTTTTTGTTTTTCTAGGGCCCACCAGGTCTGCCAGGCTTACCAGGACCCCCTGGCAAGAGAGGTTCTCGAGTAAGTGCTTTAAAAACTTCCTTCCATTTGCATTTGAGTTTGCCTGTCCTGTTGTTCCAAGGGCTGCTGTAGCTCCTGTGGCTGAGTAATGATTTCTTCAGGACCCTCTCTGCTGAGCTCTGTCTCCTCTCTCATTCCCTGCTGGAGGTTTCCACACTGGTGATTTGCAGCCTCCCTGAGCAAAGGTTTGGCATCAGCAAAGGCTGGGGATGGATGTTTCCAAATGGCTGTCAGAAGAATGAGATCTGTCTGTCTCATTTTGTTTCCAGTATCTTTTCCTTTTACAAGCTGAATATTAGCTGGATATTAGCTTTGGCTGCTTTTTGTACTCCCCTTCCCTCTCCCCAGCCTCACAAATTGTTTACTTCAAGGTCCTTCATTGGTGGGACCAAGGTCCAGGACCAAGGACCCAGCACACACAGAGATGAGGTTTTCCTGTTCCCCAGACCTGCTCTCTGACTCCTTTTCAAGCTCTAAAGCAGAATGCCTTATCAGTCCAGGAATTCGCCATGGCTCTCGCAGAATTTCTTCCTCCCCAAATGAAATTCTGCTGCAGATCTTTGAACACTGAGTGCTGTGCTGAGGAAACATCTGGAGCTGAGTGCTGCAGCTAGCTGTGAGAAAAGCCTCCTGCTCTGGCCCAGCTCTCCCAGGGCTGGGCAGTGTGCCTGACCTGGATAGGGTGCAGTGCTGGCACTGCTCTCCTGGCAGCTTGGGGCTGTTTTCCTGGGAGCACAGGGCTGTCCACAGGGTACAGCCATGGAGCCCCTTCCCTCAGCACTGCTGTGGGCTGGGAATCCAGAGCTGTGAGTGTCTGAGGCTGGAGGAAGGGAATATTTGGATCTGTGATCCAGGCAGCATCCTGGCCTGGCAGCAGAGGGAGATTTCCTCACACATACTTGGCTGAACCTCAAGCCCCATGTAATGTCTTTAAAGAGCAAGCAAGAGGCTGAGAGCTGGGAGGCTCTCAGGCATTCCCCCAGGACACTTGCTACACTCCTGTGAGATCTCACAGGGACCAGCAAAAACAAACTCCTCTCCTTTCTCCAACAATAAAATGCAGGTCTGCAGGACCCCTGGAGCCTGTGGGAATCAAGAGCTGATTTGGGCTGTAAGTGAGCTGGGTTAGGCAGCGCCAGGCTCGTGTTTATGGATGAGAAAATCTGTTCCACGTTAGAGGAGAGTTTTAGTGAAGCATCAGCCCTGATATCTTCTTCACAAGGGCCCAAGCTGCTCCCACCTCAGTAGATTGCCCAGAGTTTGCATTTCTTGCCATCCCCATTAAAGCTGGAAGTTGGTTCCTACCCCAGCTCATTGCTTATGAGAGGGGTTTGCTGTTAATTCTGGCAATCCTGTGCTTTGCAATCTAAACTCCAGGTCTGGAGTCCCCAACTGCATCCCCTGCCTGCTGTAGGAGTGACCAAATTTCAGCTCCACATCCCAACTTCAATTGAGTTTCTTCTGAAGGAAACAGCATCATGGAAGCTGTGTCATAATTGTCTATTATTCCCCAGCTATGGTGTGCTCCATCCTATATTTAAGATGATCCCCTGAAAGACAATAAGCAACAGAGGGTTTCTGAGCTCAGCCCCTGCCAGAGGTGCTGAGAATTGGTCCAGGAAAGAGTTCCCAGTTAGGAAGTGCTCAGCACAGCTGAGCCTGGCTTGGCTCAGACCTCTTCAGAGAGGCTGTGCTAATTTTGGGAGGGGGCAGAAGGGTCACTCTGTGAATGTCTGGCCTGGAGCACTGGAGACAGGACTGCTCTGTGCCTGAATTGTTTTGACTTTGGGAAGTGTTTCTCCTGGTAATTTTTTCTTGTCTCTCTTTGGGATTTAGGGATTTCATTGGAAAGTGAAGCTGCCATGAACTAAGATAGGCTTAGGGGAATTCTTGGCATCTTTTGCTTTTGTTGTGCTTGAAAAACTTAAAAATAAACGTGCAACATTGCAGGGGTTATGTTCTACCTCTCCTAACCTGATCCTCCAAAAATCCAGCTGCAGAGTTCCTGCACCAGCCCATGGATAAGCCATGAGGTGTCCCACCAGGCTACAGCCCAAGTTTGGAGCTCCAGAGGAGAGGTGACTATTGCAGGCAGCCTTGCAGTGCTGGATGCAGAGGAAAGGAAGGATCTTTTTGTCACCAGTGCAATTTTTCTGGCCTAATGCATGAGATCAATTGCCCTTGTTGTAACTTGTATAATTTCTGTGTTATTGATGCTTATACAGCTGCCTGGCACATTTGAAAATCCAGTAGCGGCATTTGACTTGTGACTTTCTGTAGTGTGAAGTTGCCTCATGCTGATGTGTAGTGCACAATTTCCACCCCATGTTGTCTCCTGCCTTTGTTCCCCCCCATAAAGGTCAGGGTGAAATGAAATCTCTGGTCAGCCTTTGCCTTGAGTGAGACTGTGGTGGTTGAGAGTCTGTAGGAAAATCGGGCTGCTCCCATGGATTTGTCTCCTGGTTTTCAGCAGATGAGTATCACCAGACCCACCTGTATAGTCTGAGGGTGGCTCTTCCATGTAGGTAATGCCACCTGCTGTGCAAAAACACCTCCCAGGCTCTGGGACAGCATGGAAGAGGGTCTGATTGGGACATATCTCAGCATTCAAGAGCAATCCAAGGCAGGGTAGCAGAGTGGATAGTGTGGTAGTCTTGTTGAAAATTACAGTTTCTCCATTTTTAAAAGTCAATCCCCATTTCAGAAGCATGGAATTAATTGCACACCCTATCACTCCAGCAGCAGGGGCCCAGTGAGACAGATTCAGGCTATTCCTGTGCTCTCCTCTCTGCAGCTATGAAAGAAAAATCTTCATTTTCATAACAAGTGAAAACTGAGTGTTCCTTCTTCTCATTATTTCCTGAGGGACACAAGAGAAATGAGTTAAAAATTGCAATGGGAATAACCAATAACACTATCCCAGAAGTGGCTAACACTATCCCAGGGGTGGCTAACACTATCCCAGGAGTGGCTAACCCTATCCCAGAAGGATAACACTATCCCAGGGGTGGCTAACACTATCTCAGGAGTGGCTAACCCTATCCCAGAAGGATAACACTATCCCAGGAGTGGCTAACACTATCCCAGAAGTGGCTAACCCTATCCCAGAAGTGGCTAACACTGTCTCAGGAGTGGCTAGCACTATCCCAGGAGTGGCTAACACTATCCCAGGAGTGGCCAGCACTATCTCAGGAGTGGCTAACACTATCCCAGGAGTGGCTAGCACTATCCCAGGAGTGGCTAACACTATCCCAGGAGTGGCTAACACTATCCCAGGAGTGGCTAACACTATCCCAGAAGTGGCTAACACTATCCCAGGAGTGGCTAACACTGTCTCAGGAGCTCTCCAGTCTGTAGAGATATTGCTGTACTGCCATGTGTGCTCTCCAGGAAGGGTTTCTCTGTCTCTATCCAGCTGGTTTTCAGGATGGTTTTCAGCTTTCATGTCTGCATTAAAGAATTTGAGACATAGGAAGAGGTCTGTCCACACTGTTTATTCTTGGATAAATGTGCTGTGTGCCTGATCAGGTGTCTGTGTAAGATCTGAGGGAATGGCAGTGTTAGCAATGAAGGATTTCCCCGGCTTTATATGATGTGAAATGCCAGGCAGGTCACAGGACACCTCTTCCATGGTGGTAAGTGTGAGTGGTGGCACTGGGTGACACCCCCAGTTCTGTGCAAGCCATGGGTGCTGAGCTTTTTGCATTTCTTCAAAAATCAGGGTCTCCCAGGGAGGCAGAGGCTGGGGCTGGGATTTGCTCTCAGGGATGTGCCAGCAAGCTCTACAAGGAGCTGTCAACAAAGGGCTCCCACTGGAGCAATCATTCCTTCAGCACTGCAGCTTGCTCCTGCCTCACTGCAGGCTCTGTGAGCTTCACCCAGGGCTGTCTGCATCAGGGGCTGTGCACAGCACATCTGCTTTGAACAGCACATCTGCATCCACCACAAGCTGGGACCCATTCCACTGGTGTGGTTTGACCAGCAAGGTACCCATGGTTGGAGCAGGTCTGCAGAAAAGAGCTGTGAGTGACACTTGGTCCTAAACCCTGCCCTCCAGATGGGGCTGTGGAAATCCCACTTACCTGGTTGGCCTCTGCATGAAGGAAACAGCAAGTCTCAGGCACATGCCAGACAGGAGCCCAGCTCTTGGCATGGTTTGGGCTGAAAGGGACCTTAAAGATCATCTTGGTCCAACCTGACACCATGGGCAGGGAACCTTCCTCTAGACCAGGTTGCTCCAAGCCCTGTCCAACCTGGCCTTGGTTGTTTGCTCAGCCCCCAGGACAGCAAGAAAAGAGCAACAGTCAGACTTTCCAAAACACTTAAATAATTCAGGAAGCCAGGTCTCACTGGTGGTCACTCCCTCTCCAACAGGTGAGCAAACTCAGGTAGAAGAAGTGTTTCATCCCTGTCCACAGCACAGGTCAGAGGCAGAATCAGCAATAAAACACCTGATGTGCTGTAATTGCTCTTGGTTTCTTTAAACTCTGAGACACCACAGGAGAAATCCAAATGGATTTGGGTGAAAGGAGCACACATGCACTCCCTGATGCTTCAGGATGCACTTGCCGTCCTCCTGTGAACCACAGCAGCTTGAAAGACTGGGAGGTCCCAGTGTAACATGTCCCTGTTACATTTGGTCTGTGGCTGGAAAAAATCTCCCTTTCCTTCAAAATGCAGGGCTTCCCTCCTGAAACAAGCAGCTCAGTCAGCTGGGGAGGTTCCCCAGGATCCTCATTCCCTTAGGAAGATCTTCCAATTTCTGAAAAGTGTTTAAAGAAACAGTTTGCTTGGCTTCTCCTCAAATATTTAGCTCTTTTTCAGCAAGCCAGAGGTCACAGTGGGATCTGTAGGTCAGAAGCAGAAAAAGTTGCTTTACACAGTGAAACCCCAAGACTTAATGAGCTTCAAGTGAGTGGTCATTCCTCTGACTGGAGCTCTCTAGCATTTAGCAGGAGTTGGGAGGAATTTTTTCCCCTTCCTTGTGAATACTGGAGGGTTTGGGGGGAGCTATGCACAGTTACACTTTTGTTAATTTTTGTGGGCTGGGAACCACGAGGCATAAAAGGGCTTCTGTGAGCAGGGTCCCATCTCCAGGCACCCCCAAGCCCTGCTGGGTGGCTCAGTGTCCTTCTCAAGCAGCATCATTCACACAGAAGGCATTCCAGGCAGATGGGAAACCCCTCCTGGCTTGGGGAACACATTCAGGGATTGTTCTGCTCTCCGTGCCACGGAGCAGCCTGGGGCTGCTGCTGTCCCATGTCACATTTTCCATGGAGTTTCTGGTACAAGGCTTGGAAGCTTCCAAATGCAAGTCTGCCTGCTGCTAGGTTGGATTGTTTCAGCAGATATAGGAAGCTGAAGTGGGTGGGGAAATGAGCACCCGACAAATAGTGACACATGCAGTAGGATTTTTTCATTTAGTGGTCTCAGCACTGTCCTACCCTGTGTGTAGATAAGAGGAGCAAAACTGAGGTATTGATGATAAATACATTTAGGAGAATCCAAATTTCTAGGTGGGAGTGGTAAATTGAATTAATTAATCCAATATAGCAATTAACTGTTGCTGACAGCTCCTGAGGCAGCTGCTATCCTGCACCTTTTGTTACTCAGCCCATCTAACTGTGCCACACAGCATCCTCCTCCTCTGCCAAGAATGTGGGTGGAATCCCAAATTCAGGACTCACCATGTTGGAACACATCAAGATCAATTATTTTTTACAATTTTTAGGACTGCTGGCAGGCTACACCCTTTTCTCTCCACAGTTGCCAGAGCAGTTTCAGATGTCTAACACAAGCCCCAGGACTGGTCCCAGCAGTTTCCTTCATGCCAGACTGGACTTCCCACTATCATTTCATCACCAGGATGAGGCCACTTCCACTAGGCTAAAACCACATCAGTCTTCAGGGACAGGATGAGTCTGTGACCTTCCTTTGCCTGGATTACACTGGATGCACTCTGTCAGACTCATTGAACTCGCTGCTGAAGGCTCTGCTTTATCTCAAGAGCCTCTGTTTTCATAATCACACTTTTAATCACTAGAAACTGTGACTGCATCCTTCCTCCCCTCTCCCCTCCTTCTGCTTGAGGCTTTTTAGGGTTTTGTATTTCCAGTGTTCCCAGACAAAGGAAGGAATGATGGATCTGACTCCATGTTCTCAGAAGGCTAATTTATTATTTTATGATAATATATTATATTAAAGAATACTAAAATAGCTATACTAAAGAATACAAAAAGGATACAGAGAGAAGGCTGAAAAGATAATAATGAAAATTCCTGACTCTTTCCAGAGCCCTGACACAGCTTGGCCCTGATTGGCCAAAGAGTGAAAACAATTCACATGAAACCAATGGAACAATCACCTGTTGGATAAACAATCTCCAAACACATTCCAATGCAGCAAAACACAGGAGAAGCAATAAGATAATTCTTGTTTTCCTTTTTCTCTGAGGCTTCTCAGCTTCCCAGGACAAGAATCCTGGGCAAGGGGATTTTTCCAGAAAATGTGATGGTGACATTGGGATTTTGTTGCTGTGCTTTGGTTTACTCTGGAAGAACTTGATTTTGCTGGGGGTGTGATTAGTCTCCTATCCAGGAGCTCTGGATTGGCAGCTGAGCTTCCCACAATCCAGGTTTCCTCCTGGAATGCATCACTTCCATCTGGGAGTCCCAGCACACCGAGCTGCTCCCTGCAGCCTGACACTGCTGTCAGCCTGCCCTGGGCTGTGCTGGAGCACAAACTGCAAATGACTGCACTGCTGTGGGCTTTGGGCCAAGCTGCCTCACTCCAAAGCTGAATTACAGCTGAGTTCCCTCCTCAAATCCAGCAGCAGGCTGGATTTATGAACCCTATTCAGAGCTACCTCGATTATTGCTTTTGTGTAAAAGCTTTTTAGGAACTCATCTTTTATAGAGACTTTGCTGGCCTGATTTCTGTCACTTATTATTCATTATCCTACATATTTGAGACTGGAAAGACTTGGGCTGAAGCATTTTTGCCACCATAGACTTGTTGAATTACCTTGAGCAGCACATTCAGTCTCTGTTTCAGTGTTCCACCCACTAAGGTGGGCAGGTGATTCCACAGTTTGCTGGGAAGATAAATTTATTTAAGACTCCTCAGTGTCCAGTACTCTGGCTCAGCAGCTGTATGGGTTTTTTTAAAAATGAGAAGTTGATACTCAAGCACCTTAATTTTAATTGAAGCTCTTTCAGTTTCACTGGAAATTCACAGATGTGCTAAACAAGAATTTCAGATGAAAATTTAGAAGTAAATTAAGAATGGGGCAATAAATGTATTTGGGTTCAGACTGAAAATTTGGAAGGAATTTAAGAATGGGCTGTTAATTTACCATTAGAAAAGTTCAGTCTCAATCTTTTAATTAAACAGCCTCTTGCAGCAGAGCAGCATGTTGTGAAATAGCTCTGAGCATTCAGCAACTGTCTGTTCCACAAGATGCAATTTTAAAAGGCATTATTTTCTATTAAAATGCAGTAAAAATAAAACTGAATAGAGATCAGTGCACTGATGTTCTCTCAGAGGACAGCAAGGGCACTGAACTTGGCTGCCAGTGGCATGTTGAAGTGCAGTGATTTTCCTTGGAAATCAGACCCTGAAGATTTTGGCCCCAAAATGCTCATTGGAAATGCTGAGAAAGTGCCTGAGTGGTTTTTTATCCCCTTGCCTGTGCTGCCCTAACTTGAGGGTACATCAAGACCTCCTCATGGCAGGGTAGAGCTCTCACACATTCCTGGCAGAATTCTTGGAGTTGAATTCTCAGGTTGTTTCATCTCCCAGGAACGTGTTCAAGAGGACTTAGAATTGTTATTACTCCTGCCTGAAAGGTTAGCAGATCTTCTGTGCTGGGTATAACCCAGGCATAAACTATTCTTAGCTGCTTATTCCAGATAACTCCTTAAATAGGCCTTGGAAAATGTGCAGGGTGCTTTTAAAATATGATGTATAAGGAGATACTGGTGTATGTGATTTGAGGTAGATACTCTGGCAGTGTCACTGGCTTGTGAGAACTAAAGGAAAAAAATAGATTGAACTATATGAATTATGGATTCAAAGAGTTTACATGGATGTGCTGCTATTCCCACTGTTTTGCTGTCTGATCATCCATTTTCTTTCCAATCTCTAAAGGCAAAAATCTGGTTGGCTTGTAAGGAAAATGAGTTCACCCCAAAGAGCTGAACAATTTTCCTTTGGTAATTACTTCTGTTCTCTTCAATCCTGAGCAAAAAAAAGCCCCAAGCTGTTAACACCCCCACACACTTCCTCTTCCCTCTGCCTGCTTCCATTCCCTTCTGCTGGGCTCCTCCCAGAGCCTGGACTCTCCTGACCCATGGAATGTTTGGTTTACCCAAATTATCTCAGTGTCATGACATGTCCTGTGGTGACAGACACACATCCCCTGCCACAGAGCTTGATGGGAGCTGAGTTTCCAGGGAGGGTGCCAGTGCCAGCATCCCCTGCCAGGGCACCCCAGGGCTCTGTAAGTCTGGCACAGCACTGCTCCAGCATTCATGCAGATCCCACCATCTCCTTTTGACTCTGTTTTGTGTTTGTTGTGTGTTTTAGGGTCCCCCAGGCCCCCATGGAAACCCTGGCTCACCTGGCCCCCCAGGACTGAAAGTAAGTATGAACTGCTGCAAGGAACTTTCCCCTTCCCATGCCACAGGACAGCTTCCTTTTCTCTTGCTCTGGACAAAAAGTAGCTGAAGCCATTCCTCCCTCCCTCCTGCTCTGCCAGGGGCTCTCCAGCAGCACAGCTGAGCCTTTCCCTGTGCCCAGAGAGACCCTGCTCTGTACCTCCATCCTTGCTTCTCCTCAATTTCAAAGACTGCCAAATTAGGATCCTGCTTAAGCCATGCCTGTGCCAGGGCACAAACTGCTGTGTCAGACAAGCGCAGTGGAATCCTTGCTCCAGAGCTCCAGCAGCTCTGAATTCCTTTGCTTTCTCATTTCTCTCCTCTGGATTTTGCAGTTCCTCTGAGTCTGGACAGTGGCAGGAGTGACTGGCAGCACCCAGCATCTTCCTCTCCCTTCCTTCTCCTGAAACTCCTCCCTCTGTCTTTCCCTCTCCAGAGTTTCTGGGAACTCTGAACTCCCCCAGAGCTCCCACACTGATCTCATAGCTACCTTCTAGACGCCCCCAGCTCTCCCAGGAGGGCTCACAGAGGGCTGCAGAGCCAGGGCCCTGTGCTTTGTGCTGTTCTCCTGCACACACATTCCCTGCGGGTGGGAGTCACCCCCTGCAGCTGGACCCTCTCCCTTTGCCTGGGATTGAGCACAGATGTGGCTCTGGAGGGGTCCTAACCCTGCAGTGTGCAGCAAAACCCTTCCAAAAGGTGTTTTAAATCCCAGCTCATTCTGTGTTTAAGGCTTTGTGTTACCTAAAGACTGAAGTTACTGGAAAACTGGTTTGGATTGCTTTGGTATGATTGTTTACAAAGGAATAGGTTTATATTTTATACCATCTGTGTTGGACTAGAGAACAATGGAGCTTGGAGAGGCAGTGCTTAGCAGAGATTTTCAGTACCAGGGAGCTGTAGAACATGTCAGCCAAACAGAGAAAGGTGTGAGCAATAGTTCTGTCTTTTCATGATCTCATCAGTAGGCAGAGATGTTATGAGCACTATTGATGCTCTGGGAAAAAGATTCTGGAAACTTGGCATGCTGCCTCTGTGTGATTAAAAATTAGGCACTGGAGACATGCTGGTGAACAGCAGCTGGTTTAAATTCCACATACAGCCTGAAAAGTGAGCCTGTAAAAGTTCTACATCTTAGTGTTCTGCATTTATTCTCCATCAATGACTTCCAGATCACACTTGTTGAGTTTTATAAGTCCAATCAAACTTCTTTTATCTAACTTCCAGCCCTGCAAATCCAGCCTGGTCCAAGCTGTGGAGTCAAGCTAAGTTTCTATTCTACAGGATTTTTAAGACTTTTAGCCTAATGACTCGTCAGAAATCATCATTTGGCTGTAAAGCCCTCTTCAGTTGGTCACCTAATAGAAATTAAGTCTTACTGGAAGCATTTTTCCTCCATCTCAATGCACAGTCTGGCAGCAGGAGGTCTCAGTGGATGGAGAGCTCTAAGTCTGCAGCAGAGATCTGGTCTCACCAGGCTCTGTGATGTATTTTATTTTTGTCCAGCCACAATTTGCAGGATAGTTCTGTTTGTGGTGCTTTGTCAAAAGAAGTATTAGGTTTGCAATGGGATGTGAGAGCTGGAGCTCAGCCCAGGTGAAGGTTCACCTCTAGCAGGGGGAGCCTGGTGAGCTGTGGTTACATCACCTCTGCCTCAGAAATGCTCTTTGGAAGGTGTGGATCAGATGCCAGAGTTTTGACTCCCCTCCTCCCCTTCAATTCTGTGGTGTTACAGCAGTCCCAGAAAATGGACTTTGCCCCAAAAAGTGGGTTTTCACCCAGTTATGTTTTACTTGCCTGCACCTGGAACTTGATTTCTTCATCATAAGATCATCAAAGAATGGTTTGGGTTGGAACCTGAGAGCTCATCTCATTGTGGGCAGGGACATCATCCCCTAGACCAGGTCACTCAGAGCTCCATCCAGCCTGGCCCTGGACACCTTCAGAGATGGGAATCTTGTTGACAGACCCAGCACATGGCAGAAGTTCTGGATTTGTGAAAGCTCAGCCTGCACAGCAGGGCAAAGCAGCTCCAAGTGGAACTTCTCTTGCTGAGAGGCTGCTGGGCTTGGTCCGGCTTAGATAGCCATTAATCCCACACACAAAAAAAAAAAAAAAACAAACCAAAAAACAAACAAACAAACAAACAAACAAACAAACAAAAAAAGTAATCTAAAAAAGGAAATTGAAGTTTCCCAGCTAGATACAGCTTGGAAACCATGACTAACACCAAGTCATTGTCACTCAAGAAGGGACCCAGGAGCATAACATTTACCAGCTGGATGAGCAGGGCCCTTGTAAGGCCAGGCAGCTCTGTGCAAGGGCTGTGGTGTGGCACTGCAGCCTCTGGGTGTTTTTCTGTGCCTCCTGCCTGGCTGTAGGGCTTTGGTTGTGTTTCTGCATTTCACAGTCAACCCTGTGCAGAGCCCAGTTTATCCTCACCCCTGGAGCTGAGCACTGCTTAGGGAGCTGATCTTTTGCACAGAGCTGTTTGTAGCTGTTGAGCCAAAACCCTGCTGATCTGCTTGGGCATGGTTCCACTGACTCCAGTGGCATTACACCTGCTTGTGCCACCTGGGAGTTCAGCCTGTGGTGCTCAGCTCAGTAATTCATGGTGTGAAACTGCTCAAAGGGGCATTCTTGCCACTTCCTGCATTCTGCTTGTTGTCCTTGGCAGTTGTAAAATTGCTGTTGCATCTTTTTGGCAGGGACTGATTATTGCAGAAAGCCTCTGCCACAGCTGTAGCCACAGGCTGGGCTGGGGCTGTCACCTGAAAGCTGCTGGGGGACAGGAGGAGTGGTTTTGCTTTGTTTTGTAGCTCTCAGGATGCCCTAAAAGCATTTGGGATTGGGCAGATGGTCAGACAAGGTGTGTTTTCAAAAGCCATTGCAAGAGTTGGGCTTGCATCTCTCACCTGGAGGCTTTTGGGTGCAGGTGTTAGGATGATTTGCTGCCCTGGATAAATCTCTTCTTAAAGCACTTGAAAAATATTGGTTTTTTTCAGTTAAGTGAGTGTTTTTTCTCTCCAAGGTAGCTTATCAGTTTGGCTCACTGATGTTTAAAATATATTAGTGGGACTGCAAAACTGAGATGTTTAAATTGCACAGCTCTAGACTTCTCCCAGGTAGGAAAAAATCACAGATGAAAACAATTTCTTCCTTTACAAGAGGAAGATGTGCTCTCAGTAAGTGAGGAGGGAAAGAGAAACTTGTGGGAAAGGTGTTGTGGCTTGGCTTGGACAAGATTTAGGTTAATTCCCCCGTTGTTATTGCTGTGTAAGAAGACTCATGCAATTAATCCACAATTTCAGCCCTCACATCCAGCTGGTGCCATTGCTGATTGATCTTGAGGACATGAGATCCTGCTGGTGGCTGAGCTCTGCACCTGTGTGATGGTCTCAGCAGGGCTGGACACAGCCAGTGCAAAGCAGAGACCTGGCTAATGTGATCTGGAGCTTCCCAGGGGAAAACACAAGTTCTTTTCCACGTCTCAAATTCATTGCATGGAGCATATGGGAAGATTTAGGGAAAGTGGTGGGTGTCTACCTGCTGCAGTAAATGAATTTTGCAGAGTTAAAATGAACACCCAGCGATCCCAAGGGCTGCTCTAATCTGTTCCCAGCAGTGGTAGCACCCACTGACTGCTCTGAAGCTCAAGGAGTGGGAGAATTGCCCTGATAACAGCTGCATGCAGAGCAAGATTATCTGCATGACTTCATTTGCTGTTTGGAAAGGCAGCAGCCTTCATTGAGAATTTGTGCAGATACATCTGCCTTGAATCAGCAGTGCTCCCTACAGTCCAGAGCCAAGCTGTCTCACTCCTGAGTCTCACAGCCTGTGGTGGATGCTGCAGGAGGAGGAGGATGGGGGGTTCACACTCTGTGCAAGGTGGGAAGTACTCCCAAGTGAGGCTGTGTGGAAAAGCAGCTCAGCTGACTGTGACCAGAGCTCTGTGCTGCTCATGAGAAATGCCAGTTCATCACCACTATTGCTCCTTTCTGGGTCTCCCCTCCAAGCACTTCCCTTGGCCATTAGTTAATCCCCCAGCTGTCCTGTGCTGATGGGCACACAGAGGTTGTGGTTTGTTTGTGATTCATGGGTGTTAAATAGTGACTGATCCTGGGATATCCATCTTGGCTGTGCCAGAAGAGATGTTCTGTGTGCTGAGCTTTACCTTTCCCCTCTTCAATCTCTCCTCTTTTCTTGGCACTCTTCAATCTCTTCTAGATTTTCCTACTTGCATCTCTCCCTGTGAGTGCTCACATTACCTTTCCACCTCTTGAAAAGTGGGATTTCCAGAGGAATCTGCTGGAATTAGATTACCAAGTGCTGCTGAGATTCCAGCCTGTGTTTGTCAGGAGATCACAGCCTCAAACTGTAATTTCCCTCGTCACAGTTGTTAAGGAGGAAAATAAGGAATACTGCCACTTAAGGTCAAGTGCTGCTTTCTGCCAGCCTGGGAGCCTCACAATTGCTCTGCCTGTTGGGGGTGTCTAATTAGTACAACTTTCTCTGCAGTCTCATCTGTTCCTCACAGTTAAAAAAGCAACAGCATCTAGTGAGTTGTCGAGAAGGATGGTTCAGCCCCAGTAATAGGCTTGGTAATTATTTTTGTGATGGTAGCTGTAGACAAGGAAGGAATTGCTGCTGTCTGGTCTAATAAGTATCAAAAGTCCTGACATTGCTTTCTTCCAGTTATCCTTTCTTTAGCCAATTGAATACTGTCAACTACTATTTAAAACTCAACTCTTTAGCAGCAGCAATCACTCACCAAATCCACTCCCAGCACAACAGCTATTCCAAGCCACTTTAATACTTTTGGGATGTCAGGGAAGACTGGGATAAAACAAAATTATTTTCTGATTTGGAGGCTCGGTGGAAGCAGAACCACATCTGTGGGCTGGGCCCTTGGGTTATGTCACTAATGTAAGTTTTTCATTTCAGGGTCAGAAAGGTGATCCTGGGCTGTCACCTGGAAAAGCTCGCAATGGGCAGAAGGTGAGATGTCACCCCGAGGCTTCCAGAACTGTGCACACTCACAGGGGGTCTGTACTGCAGCCACCAGCACCCCAGCTGCTTAGGACTGGGAAATAAGGCTTAGATCTTGGATTCAGGACTGAAGAGAGTTGGCTCTCAATGACCACAATGCACTGAGGTGCCACCTGGCATAGTGCTGTTGTCTGAGTGTTTATCCAGTTTATCCACAATCCGCAGGCCAGCTTCAGCCACAGGCTGCTTCAGCCAAGTGTTTCAAGTAGCACATCTGAGCTACAGCCACGCTCTGGGCATGCAGCTGCAGCAAAAGGCAATCCCAGGGTAAGGAATAAAAACCTTGGAGGCCAGGGAAAGGATGTTCTTGCCCAGGAGCTGAGGAACAGGGGTTTGCCTCATGCTGCAGCCCCATCAGGGTAGAGGTTTTTTGGTGGAGGCTTCTAAGGCATGGACCTCACTAGGGGGTTTCCACCTAGGGCTGCTCAAACCAACACAAAGCACTCAGCTGGGAAGGAAAGCTCTTTCTGGGCTTAGCAATTTTTGAGGATCAGAGTTCTGCTAATGCCTTTCAGTAAGTTACAACTCCCATTTTTGCTGTTTCACAGCTGAGTGATTTTTACTGAGGCAACAAGCCCTCACAGAATTTTAGAAATGAACAGTAGGGCAATCAGGGCTCCACATCACCTACCTCAATTACTTCTTTCAGTGATGCCTGCACAATCCTTGGTAACTCATGTCCAGGGCAGAAGCCTGATTCTCTTCCTCTCACCATAAGTCTTGCTATAAATGCACAGCTCATAGAAAGCACCAGCCTTGAGGAGCTTGGGCTCTTCATTTGATACCAGATGCCTCCATAAAGCACAGTGAGGCCACACAACTGCAGGAGGGAAGGCAATGCTAGAAAACATTCAGAAGGCTAAGACTGAAATTATGCTTTTAACTTAACACCATGAGATGTCTTCTGAAATTTCTGGTGCATTATATTGGAGTGGCATCATGTGGAAATCATCCACCTGCAGGGTCTGGAACTGTTTTCTTGAGGACAATGCTTGGTGTAAAAAAGGGAGAGGTCCAGATGACCTTCAGCTTGTGTTAACGAGGCTTTATCCCTGATAGCAGCAATATGAATAAGGAGTTTCCAGCAGTGGAGTGATGCCTAATTTTCAATCTAGACACTGGAAATATCTGTTGAATCTCAGAAAGAAGTCACTCAAGGGTTTTTGGTGCTGATCAGAGGAGGTTAAGTGGGCTCACACAGCCAGGCTGGGTGTTGGAGAGGTCTCCCAGCGACGCGCTCACCCGTTCTGTGATGCTTTGGGTTTGCCAGCTGGGATGTGATGCAATCCCCTTTCAGAAGCACAGGCCACTGAGCAGAGCCTCCCACCAGCAGCCTGCAAAGGTTCAACTCGTGTCAGACAGACAGGTTAAATAATTACACCACCAGCACCATCCCAACGGGAGCCATTGGCTGAGCCAGTGCAGTAGCAGAGTGTGAGAGCAAATCACAGGGTTTGGCAGGAGGTACCTGTTGTTCTTATTGCATTTAAAATCTAAAATTTCCTTGCCTTGGCGATTTCAATGCCTATTGAAAGGCGAATGAAGCATGTGACTGAATGAGATCATTGAGGGGAAAAAAAGCACATTCATTCTGCTTGCAAAGAGCTGGACTCCAGCAGCAGCTGCCATTAATTAACTGGGGTTATTATTTATATGAGCCAGTTAATAGAGATGTTGTTTAAATCTACTCTTCTTATCCAGTCAGGTTTTGAAGAGTTGTGATTAGAACCAGAAATATCAATAGCTGGGGGCTGGTGTCAGCAAAATAATTGTGGAAACTGCAGTAGGCATAGGGAAAATATTGCTGCAAACTAATTGAACTTGCTTGCTTCCAACAGGGAGATGTGGGCTTACCTGGTTTAACTGGGTTCCCTGGACCACCTGGTAGAAAGGTAAGAGTGTTCTTTTCTAGTGAATCAGATCAGTAATTTTATTTTAAAATTTTCTTCTATAACTCTGCCTGAAAGATTTAATTCAAACTCCCAGTACCCACCCAAAGAGCCTTATGCCTGTTCAGCAGGTGTATAACCTGGGGAGACAGGCTGAAGCAGCTGCCCCAAGACTATGTTAGAGTATGAAATGAAATTCTGGGTACAGAACTCTGTTCCTTCTTTGTATTCCTCATCCCTCTGCACCCTGACTCTGGATGTTCCTCAGCAAGCTCAGTTTGGGCCTGGTGCAGCCAGTGCATTATCTAAAGGGATCTCCAACCAACAGCAACACTCAAAGGATGGATTCAGAACAGTGCTAGCATTCCAAGGAAACCACAACTGTCTATCCTGGTAAAGCACATTTCAAGAACATCTCTGTGTGCCTTCCCTCTTTATTTTGCTTGGAGACTGTCAGCACTGGTGAGGTTTTGCTTTATTTGCTTCCATATTGATGCTTCAACACCATTAACATCACAAACAACACATTTATGCCTGGAAAAGGGTATGTAGGGATAAAACACAAGATCCATCCCTGTTTTCCTGAGGCAGCAGGGTGTGTTCCTATCCATGCCTTCAAGTCTGCCCAGCAATACCTGAGCTATCCATCTGGAGCTCAGATCTTTCATATTTCAAGGATATTTCAGCTGAGTTTCCAGTTCCAGGCTGTGTTGGTGGGTTGGTTTCTTTTTTTGGAGGCTGGACCTGTTGCAGGGAGCTGTTTGGGGCTCAGTGGCCATGACTCCCCCTCCCAGCAAGCCAATATTGCCACAGCTAACCTGAGCAGTTAAAATTAGCATCTTGTTTCCATCACTTCATCAGTCAATGGGCCATTGACCATGCACTGTTGCTCAGGTCAATTAGCTGCACACAAACACCTCCTCTGGTATGTTTTAAGACTCCAAGGAGAGAAAGAAGGTGTGGAGGAGGCTGAAAGGAGCCCTCCCTCTCCAGGATTATTTGTTGTATGCTTTATACTAGAACCAAATTGCCAAGAGGAGGGGCTGAGTTTATTTTTCTACTCCAAGGCTGGTCATGCTTGGGGTGCTGTGTGGAGTAGGAGCGATTGAGTGATTAATTACAGATCTTTTGCTGTCACAAACAAGTTCTAACTAATAGGGTGCAAAGAATACCATTTTCCTGGTATAACAGCTCATAAAACAAAACCTTGTGGTTACGATCAGCAAAATGCAATGTCAGGAGTGCAAGCACTCATAGTGGAAAAAGCAGAGAAGGAATAGGAGATTGAACAAACATTCCCAAGTCCAGCACATGGCCTTCACATCTGATCTTAACTCCCACAGGACAGGGTAAAGGCAGGGATATGCTTCTGTTTCTTCAAGTAATGAGCAAGTTGGATGTTGAAATTTTTCCTTTGGTGCAGCTTAAAAACACCTCCCAGTAGCACTAGTCTGGCAGTGGGTTTGGTGTAACCTGGCTTTTATTAGCATCTTGCATTAAGAAAAAAACTACAGCTGTTGGAGAAATGTTTGGAAAAAAATCTTTTTTTTTTTTTAAATCTGGGTTTCCTGCTGGCATTCTCCCAGTGAAAATACACTGCTACTTGGCTGAGGGTGGGCAACATATCTTGGCTACTGGAAAACAGCAATGCCTTGGAAATGGACATCCCTCCTTTCATTCCATGGAGGTGCTGCAGAAAGGGCTCTGAGGGCTTTGATCAGAGAACACCATGTAGAAACCTTCAAATGGTAAAATATTTCACCATGAGAAACAAAATGCATTTCCCACTAAATGAAAGCACTGTCTCAGCAGTGTGAGCTGGAGCCACAAGCAGCAGTGTGTGGTTTTGGACAGTGTGGCTCAGTCCTCAGTGCCTGCCTTGGGAATGCTGACAGGCTTGGATTGGGTTTAGGATTGGACAGGCTGATCCCAGAGCACCCCTGAAGTGGTTTTAGCTCCACACATCTACGAGTACATGAAACTGCCTTTGGAGCAGCAGGTGTATTTCTCATCCTCTCCACACAGAGCAAATGGTGCTTTTGCAGACCAGGAAGGATGGCAGGACTAGGATGTCCCCTCTGCCTGTCCCTGTGGTGCCTGTGAGGTGTCTGTGGGCTTTGGCTTTTGGTTTGGGGCTGCACACCACAGCTGCCTTGGAGATAGATCTCAGGAGAGCAGCATCATTGCTCCAGAGGAGAAAACAGCAGCAGTGAGAGAGACAAAGTTTTGTTGGAGTCAGAGGGCAAAGATAGAGCTGGGAAGTGGTCAGTGCTCCAAAACATCCTGTATGCAGGTCTCATTCCCTGACCCCTTAATTCTTCACATTTCCTACCAAAGTGCAGGATGATCCCTTTAGCTAGGAGAGAGTGGATTATAAATATCATCACAGATGAGTAAATCCTTCACTGGAGTGCAATTTCCTTTCTGAATCACAGCCCTTTGTGTGGAGTGCCCTGTAATCATCACGAAGTGTTCAGATAAAAGAGCAAATGCTGTTGTTTTCATACCCTCTGCCCTGTCATTTTAGTGCTATTTGAAGAGGATTTTAGCAGGTAAATACTTCCACACAAAGCTTTAACATACACAAGCTTTTCTGGTTTTCCTTCATTGTAATTCACCTGAGGCAGAAATAACTGGGGTACATTGGGAAGAAATAGGTGTTTGAAACTCTCCAGAGCCCAGGGTATGTAGTGAGAAGGATATTTAATAGAACATAACAGTGCCTACATTTTTAAGAATATAACATATTTAACCTGATTGTCACTCACTTCCCACTACAGAATTGGTGCAGAATTTAGTTCAGGATGTGCTTTGAGCATCTCAAGGGACCATCATGCAAACACCTACTTTGGGTGGACACTGCAGGCTCAAAACACCCATCCTGCAGAAATCCAGCTGGAGCAGAATGGTTCAGAGCAGCCAAGCCAGGCACTTATTTCTTATCAGTGGAAAAGCAAGATATTGTTAAGCTTGGTGTTCCTGCTGCAGACTGGAAGAACTGGGCAGAGGTTGCAGGAGAAAACCCCATGGAAATCTAAATTTCATGGAATGACTGGGGATGCTGAACTCAGGGATGTTTCTGTTGGAAGCTCTCACCTACAGGCCAGACACCCAACCAGGGTGGAGCATCCTCCCTCCTCTCTGTGAGCCTCTGTCAAGGAGCCAGGGAGAGGATGAGCAGGAGAGGATTTCATGGGGCAGAGAATCCTGTGTGCTGGTCCTACTCCAAGAACCCCCAGTGAGGAGTCTCTGACTGAAATGTCCTCACAGCATTTGGAGAAAGGACCCTCGAGGTGGTTCAACCAAGGGTTTTTCAGGGCAGCCTTGTCAGAAGGTGCAGCTCTGTCCAGAGCCATGGCATATCAGCAAAGCCAAGCAGGAGAGAGCTGGTGAGAAGGGAATCAGCATCACTGCAGGCCAGACTGTCTGAAATAACAAGGCAGGAGGAATGCAAAGGGGAGAGGGCAGTGGCCAGCATGGCTGGGAGCACTGCACACCCTGCCAGCAAAGGCTCAGGCTGCAGGTCTGGAATGGCCCGTGGGAAGGATAAAAAAGCTGTTCAGCAGAGGTGTGGACCTGGGAGCAGAAACAGTCCTGGGTTTGTGTGGAGAGTGGAGCCAAAGGCCAAGTGCTTGGTCACCCCTGTGACTGGTGATGGCTTCCAGAGCAGGGACACTCCCTGTGGGCTTCACAGACAGATGAGGTGTGCTGAGCCCTGGCCAGAACAGGGTGAGTGGCAGGGACTGAGGTACAAGTAGTTGTAAGCCACCCTGAAAGCAATTTGTTATTTCTTTAGTATTTGTGCAAGGATTGTTCCATCTTAATTTTTTTTCTCTCCCATTTGTTTCAAGTTAAATTTTCTGCCTTTTTTTTCATCTTGCTGCTGGCCCAGCTAAACAGCCATCTCTGTAGCTGAGTTCAATCTCCTGATCTGCTTCTCTTGATGGAATCTTGTTTTAAACAGCTGAAGCAAGATAATAAAGAAGAGGGGAAACAACCTGAACTGTCCATCACATAAAGAATTCACTCTGTTTGAAGGGAGCTCTAGGTAAATCTAGGAGAAAGCAAACTCCCTTAAAGACACACAGTGCTCACTCTGCAGTCAAACAGGCTGCCCTTGTCCTGCTCCAGTGTCTGCAGCTCCCCCAAAAAATGAAATATTAACAAACTGCAGCAGGATTATGAAAGACCTGTGAGAATGATTTGGAGCCTGAAACACTTGCCAGTAAGCAAGGTGGATTAAGAAACTCATTCTAATTAATTCAGCAGAGAGAGGAGGTTGAGAGGCAGCTTGCTCACTAATTTTAGTGGCTTCATAATCAAGCACTATGGAGTTTGTAATAATTCGATTAGAAAAGCTGGAAGCTGGACAAGTTCAAGGTAGAAAAATTGAAGTTTCCTGTGACAGTAAGTGGTTTTTTTGGTGTTTCCTGTGGCATTTCAAACTCTAAAGCAAAAGTAAGAGCTCTGAAACACTCAGAAACACAAGTGGGTCATGTTGCTGTAGTCCCCAATGTGCCCAAAGCCATTTCATTCTGTGGTTTCCTCAGGATTAAGGACAGCCTTGCTCAAGGTGTAGATTACAAACAGATCTGAGCATGGAGACCATTCCAAATGTGCTCATGGAGCAATTCCTTCTGGAGTATTTACCACCCCAGACCACAGCAGGGCACATCAGCAGGTTTGGGTGGTGCAAGCACATAGCAGCCTGATAAAAGCTTTCAGGATTGTGTAATGCTCTCTAAAATCCTCCTTCTCCTCAGAACTTTAGTCCCACCTGCAAAGAGAAATAGAAACCAAGCCCAGATTATTGTACTATATTTTTGTTTCTTGGTATTCATCTCTTCCATGCTCTTTTGTCAGGGATATAAAGGCTACCCTGGACCACCAGGTCACCCTGGAGACCAGGTGAGTTTTCCCACTTCCCAACAGGGGAGCTTTGAGGAGGGATGGGTTTGCTGGCTGTGATGCTGGTTTGGCTCTGATGCAGCCTGCTCAGTGTGGACAGGCAGCTCCTCCCAGGGCAGCTGGGCACCCACCAGGGTCTGAGCACACACACAGACCCAGAATCCATGGCACGGTGGGAGGAGGCTGCCCCTGAGTTTCTACGTCTAATTTCTAATTTTTACTGCTCAGCCACACTAAGTTTACTTGGGGGAAGAAAAGCCAGCTCACCATCCTACCCCTTTATTTGTCTTTTAACATTAATTTCACCTGGACTTTACTAACCACACTGTGTTGAGTATTTGTGATTCCCTTCCCAAAGCCCATTTCCCCCCCCTCCCCTCCCCTCCCCTTTTCTCCCCCCTCTCTATTTGGTTAAGTTTGATGTTTGCAATGCAGTAAAAAAAAAAAAAAAAAAAAGGCAATGAATAGCAGGCCCTGTTAGCAATGATGTTAAAGGACATTATACATGAATCCATTTAGTTTTGAGGAATTTTGGCAGTGCTTTCCCACCAGCAAAACGGTTCCATATGCCAGATATAGATGCAGCCTTACACCTTCTCTTAGTGTCCTTGTTCCAGATTCTCTGCTGCTTTCCCCCAAATGGAGGAAGAAGGAGAAACAGCAGCACTTGCTCAGTGCATGGATCCTGCTGACTTGGCTTCCCTGGGCTTTCCCCCTCATTAATTAACTTCATTATCTACCCTTAATATTCTTTTCCTCTCAATAAATGTGCATCAGGTTTATCCACTCCATAATGATTCAGCTAAAACCACTTCCCAGGTGGGACATTCACCTGATTTTTTGTGTCTTTTCTTTTTTTCTGTCCAAAGGGTGAACGAGGACCAGCTGGAAGTCCAGGTGCCAAAGGTTATCCTGGCAGGCAGGTGCAGTAAATCTCATCGTGCTGTGCACAGAGTAGGGATTTGGGTGTGCAGGTAGCTAAAGACATGGCCCCCTAAGGACAGTGCAGTCCTCTAGAAAATGTTGGTATATTTGAATATTTGATCTCTGAATATTTTCCTTCTTTCCTCCTCAAGATGTTGTAGCAATAACACAGTCTTTCAACTCTGAAATGTTCTTAGAAAGAATTTTGTGGCTATGAGAGATAAAACCTGAATTTCTTCAGCAAATTATGGCAGATTTTTCTTCAGCAAAACAAGAGGGAAAAAACAGAAGAGCAGAGCACAGAAAGACACGTGCAAGCTGCTAGCTCTTTTGTTTCTAGGCATATTTTGCATCTAATGTTGGACAAGTTAGAAACCTAGGATGGAAAAAGGTGTATTTATTATTGGAGTAGGAGATTTAGATGAACTCCCATTAATAAAACACATTGGCATAAACCTATGTATACACACACAATGTTATGTGTGAACTGTAAATATATATATAAAAATTGTATTTGCTGTTGCAAAAAAAGATAATGAAAGACAATCAAGTCATTGTTCTCATGCTGAAAAAAATACACAGAGACAACTTTAGGGATGGAGGAGTGTGCATGGGGAAATGGATCAAGATTGGACACTTTGTTGTCCTACTGATGTAAGGTGCTGAGTAGTGTAAAGGAAACAGGAGAAATTCTGTGACCCTAAAAAATGGAATCTCATGGAGGACAGAACATCCAGCCCTACAACATTTTGTGGTGAAGTGAGTTTGTCAGGATTTTCTAAAATGGACACATTTAATGTTGGATTCAGTCAGGTTTATCTGCAAGCCAAGAGACCAAGCAGATGTCAGAGATCCCAAATGCTCTGTCCTCAGTCCTTCAGACTTAACACAAGTTTGGATGTGACTTTTTTATGCAGATGTATAGGTTCTTGGATTAAATGTGATCTAGACCTGCAGAACAAGTCTGTATCTCTCTGATTCAGACTGTCAATAAAGCATGACCCATTTTAAATTGAAAATCAAGCTGATACCTTGCTTAGCACACTGGAGAGTGCAGATGGCAGAACTGCATGGGAGCTTTATGCACCTGACTAAATGCTCCATTCATACTCTGAAAGGCTCTTAGAGCTGAGCATGCCAGAGAGTCTCCTAGGTGTGAATGTCTGTTAGAGGGCTAATAAGAAGAAGTCCAAGAGATTTTGGACATACAAGGTTAATGAATGCTGTTCAGCAACTCAGCCCATCAGATAAGCAGGATGAAATCTGTGCCTTGGCATTCAAAGAACAAATCTGGCTTCTTAAAAACATGGTTTGGGTCAGGAAAGTGACTTTTTCATTTTTTTAAGGCAGCTTTTTTCAGCCTGTCTGAATGCTGTGTGTATCCTGCATCAGGGCTGTTTACTTTGCAGAGATTTTACTACTTGTTACTCCTGTCAGCTGTGCTGGCTCTGCAGCCATGGGAGAGACTGCTTGGCTCAGGTTTGGTTTGTGCATCACAGGCAGGATTGTAACTTCACCCTGATGCCTGAAATCTTTGGCAACGTTGCAGGAGGCAGGAAAGAGCACAACCCAACTTTCACATCCCAGGCTGAGCCTGCAGTTCTGCCAGCTGAACAAAATATGGACTTAGCTTTTTTTTTTCTTCCCCCAGAAAAATCCCATCAAAATTTGGAACTTAAAAAAAAGTTATCTGGAAATTTGCTAGAAGGCAATAAACATGAAAATTTATTTTGCATTCTTGCACTTTTCTTCTTTGCAGTATTTTGAGTGAGCAGCATTAGGCATAGAATTAGAATAGGGAATTAATTTTCAATTCTTCCCATAGCTGATGCTGCAAAGGGTTAGTGGTATCACAGAACCTGCATTGCTAAGTGACTCTCTGGGCTCTAGGAATTCCTCATTGCCCCAGTGTTCCCTAAGCAGGTATTAGAACACATTTGCTCTGCATGTCTTTGCTCAGGCAGGAGGATGAGTGGAGAGCTGTTGGGCACAGAGCATCACTGTGTCTCACATCCCAAGTGTAACACAACCTCTGGGCACCCCACTGCATCAGCCCTTGTGGTCTTTATTATCAGAAATCTCAAATTCAGCCCCAGGGAAGGCTCACTGTGTGCAGCAGTCTCAGGTTCTGCTGAATCCCAGCTCCCCAACAATGGCAGATCTGTTTTTTGTATTATTTGGTCTTTTTTTCTCCTTTGTTGATATTCCTTGGATGCTTAAAGCAAAACCTGAAAGCAGAACCATGCAGGGATGGTGCTTGGGGGGTTGGCACTGCTCATTATTTTAAGTTAAAGCTTGTCCACATTTGTCTTTGTTTTTTCCTTCTGTTCTAGGGTTTACCTGGCCCCATAGGGGAATCTGGCCCAAAAGGCACTCGGGTAAGCAACCTTTCATTTGCCTTTTCTCTGCTTGTTTTTATCACAGACTTCTCAAGAAAATTTAGGCTTGATTTTGCAGTTCTGAAGCTGGTTGCTTTAATTTGTTGGGTTTGGGGGATTTGAACTGTGCACCAATTGTTTATTGAAGCATTGTTAAGTTTTTTTAATTAAACATGGAATATACCTTGATCAAACTCCCCCAGTAGTGCTGATGATGAAGTCAGCCCCTTCAGAGCTCACATTGCAGGAGAGGAAAGAATGGCTTACAAATTCCTATCAAAGCCTGCAAGCCCCATGTCCCAAAGGCCTCTTTAGTTTCACTCAGTGTGGTTCAGCAGACTTTAACCACGCTGAGTATGGGCTCACTTGGGCACAGGCCTGGTTTGGGAGTGGTTTATATCATTATGAACAGCAGCAAGCCAGCATCTTGAAGCCATGTGCAAATACAAACAATATCTCCATCCTGTCTGGTTTTGCTCACCAAAAATAATTGCTGGGGTTTTATTCTCACTGCAAAGGATTTTTTTTTATTACTACTTAAGGCTCTTGTTAATCACATTTTGTTCTTTTCCTGCAATTATAAATTCACAATGCAATCCTAAGCCAATAAATCCCCATTTCTCTAGCACGTGATACTTTCTCTATATGCAGTAAATTCAAGCAGCTGGCTTTCATCACTAGGAAAACTGCAAGGAATAAACAAATGCTGACCCTGTAGCTAGCAGTATTCCTGAGCTGGGAAGGGAGAGGGCATGTTCAGTTCCTGCAGGAGAGGAAAATCTGAGACTCAGCCCACTTTTGCAAGGGCTAAAGTTTTCCCTGGGGCATCTCTTCCCTGCTCTAACCAGGACCTTGTGTAATTATCAGGTGCAGAATGTAAGATTTAGAAATTATTCTCCATTTTGCACCCCTGAGTGGTGAGGACTGAAATGTTTATAAATACCCAAGGAAGCCCTTTGTTAGCTCAACCACAGTAAATCAGAATTGGGTGCTAAGGTAAGATGCGTGCATTTTGTGGTTCAAGGGAGCCAGCTCTGGACTCTTCTTTGTCCTCCACCTCTACTTTTTCCTTCTCCAGGAAAAGTTTGGGAGTTATGTGGTTTCTTTTAGGATTCAGGAAGCAAAGGCAGGCAGGATCATTTTAATGTAGCATTATTTCCCAGTTAGGTGTTGTCCCTAAAGGAAACACATCCCACGGGGAGCGATGGACTGGTGGAAAGGTTTGGTGGGGCTGGCAGATAGAGATTTAGCAATGATGGAGAAAGAAAATGAGAGACAAGCAGTGTTAGCACTTGGCTCCTGTAACAGTGAGGTGCCACAGAGGGGGCTCCCTGCTGAAATTCACTTCCTCAGGATTTGGCATGCTTGGCACCAGTGGGGCCCTTGCAGAGGCCCAGCACACAAGGTGACTTTGTCCAGGCTGCTGAGCAAAGGGATTCAACACAAGGCTGCCATTGTGGCAAGGCAAGGGAAACACTGTGTTTTATGCAGCGTGTCTTGTCTCAGCAGGGCCCCAAGGCCACAGAGAAACCTGGAAACACAAGGTTTCTGATGAGTGTGGAAGCAGCAGGTTTTAAGTGGAATGTGCTGGTGCAAAGGTGGTTTCCCTATAGTGTGGGTGTGCAAGCCATCAATCCCCCAAGCCTGGAATGTCAGGTTCAGCCTCTCCCAGCCCATGCAGGGCCTTCAGTGCTTGGAATGATGAAGGTTTGCACGAGGTCTTGGTGGTGCAGGGACAGGCTTTGGGCAGAGCCAGGACTCACTGCAGGGTGGTGGCAGCCCTGGTGCCAGGAAAAGGGGGGTTTGCCTCAGCAGGGGCTGCAGTGTGTGACCACTGCATGAGAAGTCACCACAGATGACAGAAGACAGACAGAAAGGGCTTGGACAACAGGACAGTTGGAAATGAGGGTCAAAAGCAAAGAAAGAGGCAAAAGGAGGTATAGATCTGTGGATTACTTTTGCTAACCTCGAACCAAGCTCCATTTCCCCCAGGTACACTTAGAGCCAGCCCAGGTAAGGTTTCTTCTGGCTGTCCTCTTGCTGCCTGGAGTCCTCCTGATCCCTGGTGTGAGGGTATGTGCCCTTGGACTACATCGTGGAAGCCAGCACCATGCAGTCCATGGGCATATACACTTGCCTCAAGGTTTATTTCATCTCGGCTGCCACTGACCAGCGCTGGAGGTTCTCTGCTCTTCAGGAAGCACAGACTGACTGCATGCTAGTGGAGAAATGTCTTTGACTGCTTGTTTCCTCTTTTCTTTAGGGGTATATTGGTCTCCCAGGATTATTTGGGCTACCAGGAGCCGATGGAGAACGAGTGAGTATTTTGTGAAGAAAACCTTGGTTGAATGCAGTTCTTCAGAGCCTGATGTAGCCTTCTCTATCCCTGCTCCCTGAGGAAGGAGGCAAGCATGCCTCATGCTTACCTATCCCTTCTTTAGTCTCCTCCTACCCTTGAATGAGGTCCCTGTATAAGGCTGATGTTCAGCTGAGGAGAACTCAGGCTTCAGGCAGGGCCGTCAGACCTTGCTCTTGACTACAGAGTTTTCTATATTCTCCTTCACTTAAAAACCTGCCTTCCCTCTCCCCCGTGCCAGCTCACCTTAGTGAGGTGTGGGGCAGGGTGAGGAGAATGTCCGTGGAGATTCCCTGCTCCCACAGGGATCCCCTCCCAGCCACACTGCCTCAGCACTTTGTGTGCCTGACTGGAGATGTTTGGAAAGAGCCTGGCTCTTGGAAGGGACAGTGCTGAAAATGGCTTTATTTCCAGTTGCATTGAGGTGGGCAGTCCAGCCTGGGGCTGTGAGTGGGCAGCTGTGGCTGTGCCCTCCATCCTCCCATCCTTTTCATCGTGCCTTCCCCCAGCCCAGATTTTCAGAGCCTCACAGGTCATCCCTTGCTTTTCCACTCTCCATCTCCACATCCTCCCACCTGCCCGATCTCTTCCCATCCAAGCACCCCCTTCTCCCCATACCAGAGCTCCTAAAAAGATCACTGGAAGACGAACACAGTTTGATTCCAGCCTTTTCCTCCCTCAAGTGCAAGCTCCAGGAACCAGAGAGGCCGCGGGCCCACGTGGGAGGGTGCCTGCCTGGGAGGGGCCTGCCCCGCACTCCGGCCACGCTGATTTAATGCTTGTATAACTAAATAAGAAACATAAACACGAGTTCTGCAGCGAGTGCCTCAGCAGTGGCCCTCATTTGGTTCCAGACCAGTAGCTTAATGACTGCTCCTGCTAAGGCCAGCCCCAGCCTGGGGATGCGGCCTGCGCGTGGCCTCGGAGGCCGCAGTTAATGGGTGAAGGTTAATTGTCTTCTGCTCTGCAGCCCACTGCAAGTAGCTGACATTTTGATTCCCAGACAATGCCACAGTCATTAGCCTGTTTTGCATTCTCCTTTCTCTTCTCATTTTGCTTTGTATTGTTGGTTGGCTGTTTGATTTCTCAACCAGAACTTTTTTTTTTTTTTCTCTCTCTCTGTGTTTTTTCCTTGCAGGGGATCCCTGGAGTTCCTGGGAAGAGGGGCAAGATGGGTAGGCCGGTAAAGTTTTTCCTCGTCTATTATGCAGACCTTGTTGAATGAAACTGGGAACAAGACATTTGGCTTTTGGCCAGGTCCCTTCATATCTTCAAACAAACCTTTCCAAGTCTGTCTTCTCAAGCAGGAAGAAAACCAAAGATAGAGATATTGCTCTCTTCCTTTCTTCCATGCTCTGCTCAATTCACAGGCATTAGTGCTCTTTTCCCATGCTCCCTTGGATCTTACACTTCTCAGATTTTCTTCTACAGCATCTTCCCTCCTGCCCTGCCTCTGGCCAATTGCTTCCCTAGATGCACTTTTTAATTCCCAGCCGTGGCTGCAGGGTCCCAGGTGTCTGTACTGGCTCTGTTCCATTTCTTGCTTTGCACTCCCACCACTTCTATCACATCTTCTGTCACTTCTATCACATCTATCTTCTCTTCTTGCTGTGTCTCTCTCCAAGCCCTGCCCCATCCTGGTTTGTGTAATGCAAGTGTGGTTTTGTATAGAAACCTTTTTGTTCTTGGTGGTGCAAAAGATCAGGGAAGATGTGTTTGAGGAGCAAGGAGGCACCAGGTAGATGTGAGAGCTCAGCCAGGAGGAAGAGGTGTTTGCAAGCAGGGCTGAAGATAAATAACTGTGAGAGCTGTGTAGGAGAACAAGGGGGGCTGTGCTGACTCTAGCAAAAAGCAAGTGGGAAAAATACTGAACTGAGCAGAGGAAACAGGGAAAGGACAGAAAGAAAAGACTTTACCCCATCAACCTTCTTCCAAACAGTTCTGTATGCCTCCTTTAGGAGGCTGGATAAAGCTTTTTGCTCCAGGAATCAGCAGAGAGCTCAGGCATGTTGGATCTCTGTTGTGTCTCATTGCCTTTGCACCTTGTCCTTCATGTTAGCCTGAGTTTCCTCTGACCTCTGGACATCATTGCACTCGCAGGCTTCTTGCAAAATGTCCACTCACCCACACATGGAAAAATCCAGTGCTTTCCCCTTGTCCCCCTTGCCTGGAGCACATCCTTCCCAGGAGCCCCACGCCCACCACTTGCTGATGTTCTCACTGCAAAAGCCATGCAGACACCTTGGCAGTGCTGGGATTTCTGCTGGTCAGAGTGACTTTGAGATACATACAAGGCTCTTTTTTCAGCTTGGCAGTCGAAGAAGGAGTCAGGATTCTTCAGCTTGTAGTTTTCAAGGTTGTTTATTATTTTTTATTTATAACATTCTTTCTCTGGCCTGCTGAGGTCTGTTCAGCAGGTCAGACAGAGGCACTCTGACTGCCCCCAGAGACAGTGCTATCCTTTATACTAAAAACTATGTGTACATTATTTACAGTAACCTCCCAATACCTATCACCTATGTTAGTGAGTTTCTACTCTAAACTAATCTAAAAGTGCTAACATCACTCAGAAGATGGAGGTTAGTAAGAAGAAAGAAGATGGACAGGGCATGCCCAAATTCCTCCATCTTGGGACCCCGAGCCCCCATTCTAAAACCCCAAAAATTTGCTTTTCACCCGTGACGTACTATTATTCTACTTTATCTCTCTTGACTTATAATTCTTCACATAAAGGTGGTAATTTGCTCCATGGGTCAAAATCAAAGTCACAGGGGTCTTGGGCTCTGTGCCAAGGTCTCTGAGACCCCTGTCAGGGGCTGGAGCCATCCAGGACAGCCAGAGGGATGTCCTGGGTTCCGACATGGCAGTGCAAACACCTCAGCAGTGCCACACCCATCCTGCCTCTCCTTTGCCTGAGATGAGGAGCAGTCGAGCAGATTTTTTGGAGGGGTACTGGAAATCCATACCAGATCTTTTGCCAGTTGCTGGTTGCACCAGAAACCTCTGTGATGAATAAGTGCAGAGCCCGTGGTGTAACCATGACTCACTGGCGAGGGCAAAACAAACACAGCAACTGTCGTTAGGTTCAGGGGCTGTGCTCTCTGCTCTCTCTGCACAGAGCATGCTGCAGGCTCACAGCCTTCCAGCTGTTGGCTGGCCAGGATTTGTAATCTTCCAGGCAAGGGTTTTGGTCTGGCGGTCACTGCTACAAGCAAGGGGCTCCCCTGAGATCAGCAGGGAATCTCTCAGCCGTGGAGGCATTTAGGCTGGGATCTAGGGAAGGGATTAAATGGCTACACATGAGCACCTTTGTTCTGCTTGGCTCCTTCAGAGAGCTCTGGCTCCATCCCTGGTTTATGATATCAGGTTTAATAGGAAATCTTGAATGGGCCGATGCTGACGATTTGAACTTCCCAGCGTGAACAGAAAGATTAAGTGACATCTACAGTTATTCAGGAAGTCTCTGGGAGAAATGGAAAGCATGAACCAGCTGACCTGGTTCTCTTCCCAACACTTATCTCCTGGCCACTGCTGCCTCCCAGCTGCCTTGGGGTTTTTGTGAGCCTTCTGGGATTGCTCTGGTCTCTCCCACCCCTGCTCCCTTAGATTTGCTGGTGTGGCTGCTGTTCCTCTGCTGTCTCCGTGTTGTCATTGCAGCAGGGAGCTCTTGCAAGCCCTTCTTAGCTGCCTTCAGAGCTGTTGAATGCCCTGGGAGGAGGAAGGGAGTTGGTATCACACACATTTCTGTACCTAGCTTCGTTTGGGATGAGAGCTGGCAGTGGACCAGTGCTCAGCCGAGGAGGAGCTGGGGGCTGGGGGAGGTTGCATGTGACACCGTGGGCCTCTGAGAATGATGTAAGAGGGAATGATTAAAATAGAGGAACTGGACATGAGTCAGAGCTTGAAATCCTTCCAGGGAAGTTAAGTTTTGCAGAGCTGTGAGGGACAGGGTGAGTCTGTCGTGGAAACAGCTGACTCCACCTCTCCCTGCCCGACATCAGCGATGCAGGAGGCCAGTGCATCCCAAAATGTGGGCCCTGGAGAAGGAGAGGGCTGGGGGTGGTCTGGGGGCAGAGTTATGGTTGGAGCCCAGTGCATGAAGGAGGCTGAAATAACAGAAGTCTGTGTGTCTCTGGATCTGCCTGTTTTAGAGGTGGGCTGAGGGGCTGCAGCTGCTGCAGCAGCTTGATTAAACCTTCAGTCTTGCCAGTGCAGTGGCTGAAAAATATGTCTTTTTATGGTGATTTTTGTGGATTTTTATGGTGTTCATTTGAGCAGCTGGGAAAAGAAAAATTATAAAAACAAGACCCCATCAGGGGTGCTGGGGGAAGGAGTGAGAGAAGCTGTTGATGGCATGTCTTGCCATGCAGAGACAATGTGCCAGTCCTGGTTCAGCTTTAGGAGGGAGCTGTGCTGCCACTATAGGAAATGACTCATAGGAAGAGTAGGAGATAGAACTAGCTCAAGGAACACCAAGTTGTTCTTGTGCTGTGGGAGATGGGTAGCCACAATCAGAAGTGTCTGCACTGCAGATTGTATTAAACTTCAAATGGAGTGGAATATTTTCAGAAGTTCTTAAGCTCTGCTAGAGGAAAAGACTTAAAGGCAAAACTTCAGGAAATATATCCAAAGAGCTTTGAGCTCTTTTTTGGTTCATCTTTGGTTTTGATGTGTGCTTATATCTCTCTTTTTCACATAGAGTGTTAGTACTGCACCAGCTGTGCTATTTTTTATCTATGATTTTTTGCTTATAATCTGTTTTGTTAGCAGTTTCCTTTTAAAAGAGATAGAAAAGAAGGAGGAGAAATTTACTTCAAAGATATACTTAGTAATTTCGAGGTTCATCTGAGGTCTAGTCACAAGTCAGTTAAACACAAGTTTCCTTACATTTTTCTAGGAACCTGGTGATGCTGTTGGTCCTGTACTCAGAGCCTCACCATGCAACACCTTGTGAAAGGGTCCACAAAACAGCCCAGGATCAGACCCTCCCCAGGGCTGCAAGGGTTTGGTAACAGCAGCACGAGCAAGCCATGAACACCACGAGCAGATATTTCTGTCTCTGTGCTCATCGTTCTGGTTTCTCCCCATGACACACAGTGTCACACAAGCTGCTTGGCTCTTCCAGCTCTGTGCAAACCAGGGACAGCCCTGTCTTTGGAGAGCTCTGCTTTGAGCTCAGCAGCTGAAGCTTAGCGTGGAAAGGCCGAGGATGACAGCTCATGTCTCAAGGAGGAGGTGCCATAAAAAGGCACATGGATTTGAAGTCACAGAGATCAGCATGGGAGTGAGTGCAGCAGGGTCCCTCCCCTCTGTCACCCCCAGTGTGAGAGCCAGCAGTGAGCTGGCAGCCACTGGAACCAGCCTCAGAGTTTGCTGGGAGCACCAGTGCAGTGCCAGGCTGCTGGAGCTGGCACCTTCTCACCAAGCTCTTTTCCATGTGTGCTCTCTTCTTCTGTGGTGACTTCTCATGCATTAACTCCTGCCTCCAGTGAGCACCAAGTTGCAATATATTGGTTTTTCCTTCATCTCAGAAGCTGTCAGAAGGTCATGGGGTACCCCTGCCCTCCCCACCAGCATAAACAGGCTCTTGCATCATTTGAGAAGGCGTCAATTGTGTCTGGATAGCCAAAAGCAGGGCTGCCTCTGGGTCAGGAAGGTTTCATTTTGTAGCCTCCCTAAGCTCTTGATGGAGGGCTGAGATAGATCCATCCTGAATGTCAGAGCCTGGGGTTTGCCAAGGCTCACAGTCCCAGCTGCTGTCCATGCAAACAGAGGGGAGCCAGGCTCTGCCATGGGTCTGCAGGGGCTGGCATGGCCACAGACCACTGACAAAGCAAATGTTGCTTCTCTCTGTAGGGACTAAGGTGATAAACATCTCCTCTCTTGCTCCAGTCTTTTCTCTGCTTTGGATGCAGCTGAGCCCCTTCCTTGAGTGAGTGAACCAAGAGTCTCCTGCACCACATGAGCACTTGGGAAACTGGTAACAGCATTTGATGGTACTCTCAGATGTGGCCAGCCAAAGCCAGCAGAGAAATGAGTGGGCTGAAGAGCTGTGTGTACAGGTAAATCCACAAGATGAGCTGCAGGAGGGAGCACAGATGGTCTGTAGGAGCTGATGGACAGGACTGGGTAGTGCTATCTTGTACCAATACCCCAGCATTGCACCAAAATGTTTGGTTCTTTGTACAGGAACTGATTAATTTAAAAACAGAATATGCTTTTAATCATTCTGTTTGCATGAAAAGTCCAGTGGAGGTCCTGAAAACTAGCCATGAACAAGGCTCCTCTTTTAATGAGAGTTTTAGCCCATGGATCAGATGTTTCCTGTTAGCCATTTAAGTAAATTCTTTGCTATTTTTTTGCTTTGTTAACCTGAATTTTTAAAATAGATGTGGTTTGAGCAATCAGTGACTTTTTTTAATGCTGAAGTTGGACACTGAAGCTGGGCAGCTGGTCTGGTTTCTCCACCCCTCTTGGCCTGGTTCACCACTCTGAAATGCAGGCGTGAGCCCAGAGCAAATGTCACCATCTCTTTTTGGCCTGAGCTGAGTTCCACATGTCTGGAGTTTCCCAAATCTCTGTGGTGAGGTGCTTGCATGGTTACTTCTCACATGTTCCTATGTCCATGATTACACCATCCAAATAACCTGGAGAGGTGGACAATATCAGTGTGTATTTCATATTGGTAAGAATGGGCAAAACAAGGTACTGAAAACACAGGGAAAAGGTGCCAAGAGCTATAACTTCCACTGAAAGAAAAGAAACAATCCCAAAGATTTTATTTTTTTTCCAAGAATGCTCCTAAGTGACTTGTCCATCATCATTCAGAAATCTCATGAGGATCTGAACCAAGGTCTTCCAGGCATCTTCAATCCTTCAGGGAAAAGCTCATTCATGAATCAAAGCTCAAAAATTATTCTCCTTAGAAATTATAAGGAAAAATAATGCAGTTGTCACCTATGAGTCTGAAAGCATTTTGACCCCGAAAGCTGCTTGACATTTTTGGGTAGGAGGCTGCTTGATTTGGCAATGTTGGCCATAGATAAGCTCGAACTCAATTAGAGCTCTGCAGAACAGGAAAAGATCCTGTACCAGGGGAAGAGGAATGGAGCAGGAGTGTGGAGGGGCTGGCATTTCACTTGAGAGGTGTTTGGCTGGAGGAGCTTCAGGAAATTTTTCTTGTGCTGCTCCTGCTGTACTCCCACAGCTGGAGGGATAGTTATGTTTTAAAATGCCCTGAAATCTTTGTCCCAAGAGGTGACAGGGAGCTGTGAAGTCTCCTGGGGGTGAGAGCAAAGCTTCCTTTCAGGTGGCAGAGGGGCAGAGCTGCAGCAGGACCCCCACTCCATTCCCAGCCAGGGATGAGAACTGCCTGGACCCAGGGGAGGGCAGAGGTCCCCGTGTGGCTGTTGAGGCACAGCAGGAGCACAGGGTCTGCCAGGCTCCCTTTGGGGTGGCTCCTGCTGGGGCTGAGCCACTCTCTGCTCACCTGTGGAGGGGCTCAGTCTGCTCTCCACACCAGGAATTCTCTCAGAGGTGTGGGCTGCCAACATAAGCTACACTTGTTTGTTTTATTCTCCTTCTTTTTTCCACTGAAGGCTTTCTCTCACCCTCAGCCTCGCTTCTCCACCACCTTTTTTTTCTTTTTCCTTACTTAAATTATTTGACTTGCAAGTTCTGTCCCTGGGGAGGCTCCTGGGCAGTGATTCACCTGGCCAGAGCCAACTGGCAAATAGAGACTTTTGCAGACAAGACAGGAGGGCTGGTTGGTTTGAGCAGCTTCACCTTCAGCCAACAGGAAAATAAAATCCTATTTTTGGAGAACGATTCTGTTGGCATGAAGACCTGCCAGGATTCTTCAGAGCAGCAGCTGCCAGACTGCCTCCCTTGCTCCTACAGGGAAAGTGCTTTAAACTGAATCAGATGTTGTGCACACACAACACACCCAGCCACACGTGAGCACCTGAGAGGGCATGGGGGAGCAGAGGCCATCGTGTGTGTCACCAGTCCCTGCTCCTTGGGCACAGCTGCTTCCAGGGACAAGGGGTCTGCTCTGACAGGAGCAGTGCTTTGGCTGACAGCAGCCAGCAGAAAGGGCAGGCTGCTCTGTTTGCTTTGAGCAGTGGAAGAAAGGAAGGGGAGGTGGAGGGGGATGTAATCCCCTGATGCAAGAGGAGCTGGTTCCAGTGTCTGTCTAGGTCTGGTTGTTCTCAGCAGGAGTCTCCTGGTGTATGAAAGGATGCCCTTTGCAGGGATGGGCGATGAAAAGGAATTAAGGCACTATTGGAACATCTCAAAGATACAGACTCTGTTACTGCTTCAGCTGCAGACTCCTCAGTGTAACCTGGGATAAATCAGTTTGGATCTCTCTGTGTCTCAGTTCCCAAATTGTGCAAGCCCTATAAAGCTCTGTTTGGGCTGGGGACAGGGGAGCCCAGGAGCACCCAGAGCTTGTTGGTGCAAAGTATCTGCCTGTGTGCTCTCTCCAACTCCTCATCTTGCTTCTTTCATTGAACTTCTCCTTCAGACAATGTGAAATCCATTCAGCTGGACATTTTCCCCCACCTCCTCTCTGAATTTCCCAGCTGTGAGATAGAGCCAAAAGTTTTGTCATACCTGACTGGAGCTCTGTGGAGGAGCACCCTGCTGGCTCCTGGCCAGCACAACTTGTTAGTTGAGCATTTTCTTCCTACTTCTGCTGCCATTTGCCATTCCCTTCCCTGTCCTGGTCCTACTCTGTACATCCCATCCCTCCCACAGAGCAGGCTCTGTGTTTTTCACTGGGTTGTTTACCTTTGCTGTCCCAAATCTTAAGCATAATTTCCAGGGACTAGTTTTCCTGAAAAAAAAAAACCACCCTGAAAATTGACAGATTTTCTGTACCAAAACCCCTTCTGCACTCCCAGGAGACTCTGAATCTGCTGGATTCTTTAATCTCTTTCAAAAGTCTCCTGTAATGGGCTGCCAGTTGTGACCCTCCTGTCTGCCAGCACCATGAAATGAGCTTCCTGCCCCATGTGTTCTCCCTCAGTCTGGGCTCCTCAGGCTGTTGGAGCAGAGCATGGGAGAGCAGAGGTGTCACTGCTTGGGGGAGTGAAACCAGTGGGATTAACAGAGTCTGCTTATAACTTCTGGGCTACTTGTTTCAGTTGAATAGTGCTAGTTCTGTTCCTGGGGAACATCTCTCTCCTTTAGGCTCAGGCAGGAGAGGCACCAAAAAAATAGCTTTTACAGACGTGTGAGATCCAATAAATTAAGACACTGTGGTCACTGGAACTGTTATTGTGGTTTAAACTGCTACTGCTTACCCCATGGAAACAAAGTGCTTTCTTTTTCATTAGGGGCTTAAAAGATTGATTGTTTCCTGCTGTGCAAGAACTTTGCTGGTACAGCTTTCACAACCTGGTTTGGGTCTTTGCAGACTGCATGAAGGCTGAAATAGCCTTCTCCATGCCACAGCCACCAGCCTTAGCCTCATTTCATGTGCAAAACCTGTGCTAAGCTCGACTTCTGGGCTAGGATGCCTGGGAGTAGTTGAATTGAAGCTGCTCTTTCCATTTGTCTCCTGCTCTGGGTTGGTTTTACAGTTTGGGCCAAAAAGTACCTGGGGAGCACCCACCACCCCAGCAATGGGTGAGCTGGGCTGGGGGCTGCTTGTGCCAGCAGTGCAGATGGTGTGTCAAGGACAAAAAAGGTGTTGGCAAGGATGGGGCTTTTGTGCAGGGTGTTGTCCTGGGCCTGTTCTGCTTTTCTTCTCAGCTTCCTCCCACTCTGACCCTTTCCATGCCATCTTGAGGGCTGGCAGAGCCCTGAGCTCTGTGGGCAGTCACAGCCTGCTGTGAACAGGTTTCATTGCTGCATCTCTTGGTTGCTGGGTGGTATTGGCCAAGTGACCTCAGGTGCTCAGCTCCACCTTCCAAACACAGGAATAATCTGGTTTTCTAGATATTTGGAGTGCTGGAAAACCTGTGTAAATGTAGACTTCTATTAACTCTATCACCAAGTGCCTCAAATTTCCTGTCTTTAAGCAGCAAGGTTAATGCTGGAAACTGAGGCATGAAAAAAGAGTGAAACACATGTGCAAAACATATGCATTTAAATAGTTCCTTATCTGGGTTCTTTTATTCTGGCACAGGAGCACATTGCTTATGTCACACTGCAACAGTTTTAAACCAAATTCAGACAGTGCTGTTTTAGTCTGGAGCAAGCATTCCCCTAGCTGATACTCTGCTGCTGTAGCAATATTGTTTTCATTGTACCATTCAAAGTAGTAAAATCTCCCCTGTTGGTGAGAGCTCAGCTCCATAGCAGACACCTCAGCAGCCACAGGGCCAGGCTGCAGCTCCGTGGCACCCGTGGGCCACTCCATGCCCAGCTCTGCTCCCTGAGGAAGGAAGGAGAGATGGGGGAATGCTGAACTCTGCAGCAGTGTAAGTACAGTATCAGTCTATGCACACTCATATTTTCCTTGGCAAGCCACATGACTGTAAACAGCAAAATATTCTGGCAATCTTCTTTTTTTTTTTTTTTTTTCTGTCTTGCCTGAGCAGTGAGTTTTCCCTGCACATCTCTCTTCTGATCTGATTGATTCAGCATGTAGCAAAATTATTTTTCTCCTTTTTTCATTAAAGAAAATTGTAGGCCCCCCCTGCCTTCTTGTTATATTTGACATCTTTGTCTCTAGATGGCAGAAGGCTGTTTCCAGTGGTTGCTTACCACAGCTTCTTGGCATGTGCACAGGCCTCGGGGATGTAGTGCCTAGCTGGAGAGAGGCAGACAACTTTCCTATTCGCAGTGATTCACACAAAATAGAAGTGTTGAATCCAAGCAAGCAATAGCTCATGTCAGTTCAGTCCTTCATGCTGTAGGGAGTTGGTAGAGAAGAGCTGAAATGCTGGCTCTGAGGTCAGCAGCAGAATTTCTGTTGACTTAAACAGGTCTCCCACCTCTCCCCTTAGATTTTGCCAAGCAACTTTTTATCTTTTCTGTTCACCAGGAGTTGTAAACACCCAAAGGTCAAGGGAGGTCTTGGATGACAGTTTCCCAGTGTAGCTTTCCTGCTCTGTCTGCTGTGATCATTTCAGTTTTCATTGTTGCTGATGGGTTTCCAGATAAGCATTGTCACCACTGGCTGTTGCATTCAGATTTGCTTTTCCCAGATACCCAGTGTTTGTAGCATGCAGGGAAGCAGGCAGGAGAGGACAGAATCCTCTACTTTCCTCTTCTTTTCTGCCTCTTAAGCTCTCAGGTATTCCAGAAGATGCCCATGTTGTCCTCTGTATTCTGGTGAGCCAGAGAAGGGGATAAAGCACTTTGACTCCCAGATTGAGCTCTTCCTGTGGGAGACCGAGCATGGCAGGACAGGGAAGAGAGATCTGCTTTGGAATCTGCTTGTAGCAGGGACCTGGGGGGCTTAGAGGAGCACAGGGTCTGTCCAGGAGTGAGAGGGGACGTGTCACAGCACCGTGGTCTGGCTCTGGCTCAGTACCTCCCCTCCCTTCTCTGCAATTGACTGAAGTCTTCCAAACTTGTCTCGGATATAATGAGATGAAGTCGTCTTTTGTGGTGACTTTTTCCTGTAGTAAACATGCCTTTCACAGCCCTGGGGTGTGGGCTGGAATGAGTTTGGAAACATTTGCTCCTCTGGCAAGCTGAAAGGGAGTGAATTCACCAGGCATCTCCCATCAGCTCCATTAAGCATCTGCATGGGCTCCAACAGGCTTTGTGCTGTCCAGCTATCCTGAGAGGAGGGGGTGCTGTTCAAAGGGTCCTGTTAGCAGACAGCACTAAATAATTCAAATGGATTGACAATCCATTTTTACTACAGTCACTGTAGTGAGTTTGTGAATCAGGGGTTTTGGCCTTGCTGAGCTGTGCTGGTGTGGCAGGAGTGGTTTGGATGAGGACAGGCAGGCAGGTTGTCCCACATGTCCCCGTGTTCTGCTGCTTTCCAAAGTGCTGCACGGGGTGCAAGGGGAGTGGTTTGGAACTGGCTGTCCACACCAGGGAGCCTCAGTAACTAACATTCATGTTTGCCTCCTCAGGGTTTTCCTGGTAATTTTGGAGAAAGAGGACCTCCAGGCATCGATGGGAACCCTGTAAGTTCACAACTTTTTTTCTTTTTTTTTTTCTTTTGCAGTAGACAGCACACTGTACTGCATCATTCTAGGGGGTTTTTTAAGCTTGGTGGCAGCTGCTGGCTGGTTTTGTCCCTCTTGGAAAAAAAAAAAGTAATCCCTTCCCTACTGAAAATTCCTGTTTGGCTCCTGTAACTGGCACGTCCTTTGCCATCAGCTTTCTGTCTCCATCTCTTGCCTTCCCTGCACCTTAGTCATGACTGGTACTTCTTTATGCAGAAGGTGGCTAGGAGAAAATAAAGAGAAAAAGGGCAAGGGTGTTGCTCTGGCAGTGTTGGACCATGTTGTCCATACCACTGGGCACAGAGTCCCTGCTCCAGTGTCTGGGAGCACTGAGGGACAGACCCCACAGCCCAAGCTGCTGCCTGCCCCATCCCTCAGCCAGCCCTGGGACTGCATGGTAATAAGTCTCCAGTCTCCTGAGTTCTTGCCCTTCAGTCTTCATCTGACCCCTGCTGGCTTCTTAAGAGTGGGATGTGTCTCCTGGGAATTGGGTCAGGATGGTCACCAAGGTCATTTAAGCAGCTGGGTGCTGATAAAGTTTAATTTGCTCTGCTCTTGTAGCAGTAAACTGTGGGATATGCTGTGTTTGCCACTGCTCACAGAACATGTCCTTGTGGTTTGCAGCAGTTCTCAGATGTATTAATTATCCTGAATTATTTTCTGAATGACTTTGTTGGTTCTCCCCGAATTAGCATGTGAGCAGCACTGATTCATCTTTGAAATTCCTGCTGCCTTGGTTATTCACACATAATCACCGTGCTGCTCTGGGGTTTGAGGGGATGATTTGTGTGAAGTAACCCACTCCACATGTGCCTGCAAGCTCCCATTCGTCATATATGCAGCACAAAAGTTATTTTCACAACAGACTCCAATCACCAAGCCAAGCTCAGCTGCAGCTCCAGCCTTTGTGGGAATTCAGCACAAGAATCATAAACGCAGTGAACTGAAAGAATGATGTTCCCAAGAAATACTTCTGCAGCACTTTTCCCATCCTTCAGTCAACTTAAGGGTCAGAGTGGAATCAGTAGTCCCAAAGTACAAAACTTTCTGATTGTACTGCTATTTCCAGCCAGCCCACCAGGAAGAGCAGGAATCCTGGAGGACAGGAAGACTTTTTTTTTTTTTTCCTTTCCCTAAATAACTTATTTTGTTTTCTTTTGAATATGCAAGTTGTCTAAGCCCCATTCAGAAGATGTTCTCAATGCCAGTCAGCTGAATGGCTGTTCCCAGAGCCTGGGAGAGCAGCAAATGTCCCGTTAATTCATCCAGAAGGATTGCTCCTCTTTCATCTTATCAACGGCTCTTAAATATTAATGTGCCTTGGCCATCGCAGAATGAAAACAGACTGTTTGGGCTGACTTAAAGGGAGGTTCACAGGGTCACAAGTGGAGTCACAGACGCAGAAAAATGCCAGAAAGTCTGTTTGTGGAGCACACAAATATGCTAGGTTTGGTAGGTGGGGTGTGCAGCTGAGCTGTCAGGGGCGGGATGGCTGCAGGCCCGGCTGCCACATCCTCTGCTTGATCCCCTGCTCGCTGGGAAGGCTGAGCCCACAGCTTCTGATCTCCTGAGCATCCCCTCCGGGCACAGCTCCTCCACCCCAGGGGCATTCTTCCCTCCTACCAGCTGATGAGAACTGTAGAGCCATGGCATTCCAGATCCCACGTTCCCCCGGAGTGCTTCAGCCACTCCAATTAGGCTCTTAATCACAGGAATTAGACGTGGGAAAGGGCTGTTGATTCATCTCCTTCTCTCTTGTCCCAGTGCCCGGTCCATGCGCTGAAAAAAGCAGAATAGAGCCTGATTTCCCTCTCAGGCCAGGGACTGATAGCCAGGAAAGGCCAGTTGTAAATCCTCCATTTCCTAGACCAGGGAATGGCTCAAATTAACAACTAGTCCTGTCCACATCTCTCAGGGGAGTCCACCCCCTCCTCTTGCAAGAGGAAATCCTCTTCTGTTAGCTGTGAGGTCATGCATTTCCACAGACAGCCTGAGGAATAGCAATAGACACAAGTCAGAAATCTGGGAAGTGCCTCTTGGAGCTGGTGGGACCAAGAGCTGAGCATCCACCCAGCCACCCTGGGAGCCTGCAGAGCTTCCTGGGGAACCCAGGCCACCATGCAGCCTCTGTGCTCAGCATTCCTGGGATACTCCCTCTCCTTCCCGAGCCAGTAATGCCAGGTCTTGGCTGAAAGCTTGCAGCCGACCTTATAACAGTAGCTCTGAGGACACAGAAATCCCACCCATGAGGAACAATTGCTCCACAGATGTCCCAAGTATGCAGGAAAGGAACTGGCCATTAAAAAAAAATAAAAAAAAAAAAAAAAGCAATTTTAGGCTGGTTGAGATTATGAAACGCTTTTTTGTGTGTGTGCTTGCCCAATAGTCCTTTACTCCATTTCCCATAAAATAAACACACGTAACCCTTTAGCCAAGGAGCCCTGAGCACATTCAGTCACGTTGCGTCCCCTTCTCCTTCCTAGGCAAATCTTTCCATAAAAGGGGAGCTGTATTGCACTGGAGGGGGCTCCACCAGATGTGCACCATAAACTGAGCAGGGCTGTCAGAGGAAGTAGCCAGCATGATCCAGAGCAGGGGCAGGACTGTCTGAGTTAAAGGGAAGTTCAGCATTTCCAGTGCACTTGTTTTGAGAGGCCCTGCTGGAGATGGAGGTGTGTAAGAGCAGGTCCGTGCCCTGGCGAGCAGCTCACTGTTAGCATGGCCAGGGAGGCCACTGAGAGGGACATGGGACAGGCTGAGCACTCCATGGCTGCTGAACTGCTCAGAGACCTGGGTAGATGAGCTGTGGGGATCTGGCAGAGCTTCTCTGCTGTGCTTTACTTGGAGATGCCATCAGGCACCCACCAGTGCTTCTGTATGTCTTTGGAGAGCTCACACAGAGAAAGTTTGTGGTGAAGCTGGGGAGCCAAACCAGCTCCACAAGCCCCATCAGCACTCTGGAATGGAGTGATGAGCTCCAAGGTGCCATAAACACTCCCAGCACCAGAACCTGCCATACCCTCTCCCCAAACTACCCAGTTTCATTTTCAAGCAAGTCTTCCTTTTCCTAAGAGTTTTATTATTACATAACCACTCCCAGACCTCACCTTTCCCAGTGCTAAAGCAGCAGCTTTCCTCTCCTTCCCACCTCAGCCTTGCTCTCCCCATGTCTCCTGCCCCTCTCCCTGCCAGTGGCTGGGTCTCACCTGGGGCAGGCTCCCACCTCTCCCCTGCACAGTGAAATGTTCCTTTCATCCAGCCTGCTCCTGGGAAGGAAGTCAGCCCTTGGAATAACTGCCCAACAACAAGCAGCCTGTGTCTTCCCAGGATGTGCTCTCCTGAAAATGGAAGTTCTGGATTGCTTTGGAGGGGAAAGGGGCTGGGGATGGAAGGGATGGAAGGGGGAGGGATGGTCTTTTCCCTTCTTTTCCCTTCCCTCAAACCCCTGAAACACTAAGCTGCCTTTCAGTCTCTGCTTGTCTATAAAGTGTTCTGTAACCGTGTGGGTTTGTCTTTCCTTTTAGGGAGAATTGGGAGCCCCAGGTCCTCCTGGAGTCCTTGGACTCATTGTAAGTACAAAAACAAATGGAGATCTGGCTTGTCGGGCTTTAACCCTTTCAACCTGCCTAACTACACACAGATTTTCTTCTTCCTGTGAGGAGGATGACTGTTTGCATGGGGGAGGTGTGGCATCTGGGGAGAGAGGGGCTTCCTGGTGGATTGGGAGGTGGAGGAGGGCAAACCTTTTCCAAGCAAAAGGAAACAGATTAGAAGTCTGTTGTTAGTGTCCTTTTTTTCATGGTAACTTGCCCTTTTGATAGCATTTGCCAGGGTTTTTCCTCAAAGATGCAGCATTCATTCTACACCAGGATCTCTTAAAAAGCAAGTCCCTGTAAGCAGTGACCTCAGGGACACACAGTTCTTGTTCACTGGAGAGTCTGAGGGCAGGAGCAGTCTGTCCTCTGGGTAGACAGGAATTTTAAAAGCACTTTCACCATCCCATCACTAATCCAGGTAATTTTACTCAGCCAAATTCCACCCTTCATTACACTTTTCCCTCAGCAGGAGATAAATGGCTGTAAGGATGGGTACCAGCTCCTCCTCTGGAAGCTGTGCTGGGGGTTAGTGAATGCCCAGATGAACTTTGTATGGTTTATTTTTAGGTCTCAGCACTTGTTTTAGGTTATTTCCTTCCATGCACAAAATTGGTAGGCTCTGTTACTACTACAGCATTCTTTCATAATGATTCCTCCTCAGCTGTGACAAACCATGGAAACTTGACTTGCAAGGAATGATTAAAACCTTCCCCTTTTGCCTTCCCATAGCTTAAATTACAGGAGTGTGTCAGCTTAGATCAAGGCCTCCGTTGCACTAGGCATTGCACAAACCCAGAAACCTCACATTCTTTGAAGGAACAGCAGGGAATCTGGTGGAGCACCCATCTTGGAGATGGGCAGAGGTGGTTTCACAAGAAGGTTTTCCAGGGAACCAGGAATTAGGTCTGCTTCCCCTCATTACTGGAGACAAATAGCTACTTTAGCCATAGCAGCAGAAAGGATGTGCTCCTGCCAAAGAACTGGAAGATAAATATTGCTATTTCAAACAATACCATTGAAGACATAGTCCAGATTGAATTATATTCCTCCTTGCTTTTGGCAAGATTTATCTTTTCCTTGTTGCCATTATCTCACAGATATTTTGTTTGTTAGAAAGTGTAAGGTCAGAGATGGCAAATGTGATCATGATCCTTCTAGAGATAGTGGAGTCAGTAGCTGCCTATCCTCCCCTCCACACTGGCCCAGCCAAACTTCAAACTGAGATTCAGGTCAAGCTGAGTCAGATCTTGTGTCCCAGGGTAACATGCAGCTCCTGAACTCAGGCTGCTGAAGCATCTCTAGTGGGGTAGAATGAGAGTGACCTCCTCAGTCCTCCTGGGGAGAAGGGAGCACATCCATCCTGCCTTGTCCTCCCTGTGGACACAGCTCCAGCTCCTTCCCGAGGGTGTGCACACACTGCAGGGCACAGAGGAGGTGACACATGGCCCCTGCTCTGTCTCCTTGCCACCTGCAGCCACCCCAGGGACCATCCAGGCTCTGGTGCCTCACGCGCCCTGCGGAGTTTGGTTCACGGTGTAAGAGAGGCTGGAGAGCAGAATTAGGTGTAACTAAAGCCTCTTGCTCTCCTGATTAACCATGTGGGCAGAGCTCTAAGTAAATGCATTTCCACAAGCAGCCTTTATGCTAGGAGGTATGAAAAGGGCTCTGTTGGGGTGGCTGCAGCCCAGCTCTCTCTGCGTGACCGCGGGCCCGGGGCTCGGCTGGAGAATGGCTCCTTCAGGGAGCCTGCCCTGTTTATTTACACTGAGGCCAGGCTGCTGCAGCCTGTCACTGCCTCTCTTCATGGCAGGGAGCAGCCAGAGCCCGTTTCAACACCAGCACTGAAGGGTTTCTGTTGTGCATCACACATGGGTGCCCACAGCAGCCAGGGCTCTGCTGTCCTCCTGTGTTAGACTAAGTCCCAGCACACAGTGCCACACTGACTTCTCACTGCAGCAGGATGAGACCCCTCTGTCCCCACCTCCTGCCTCTCCTCTCTTTTCTTTGAGTGCTGCATTTATTTAGGGCCTGTCTGTTCATTCAAAAGCCTTGACTCATGCCAGGATGCTGCTGTTGATATCAGTAGTGCATTTCTTCAGGGATACTGAGACTGGATGTCAGAGGAATTTCACACCACGTGCAGGGATCTGCTGGGTTTGCACCTAATGACTGTGGTAATTTTCTTTCATCTCACTAGGGTGACATGGGCCCTGTTGGACCAATCGGCTATCCAGGACCAAAAGGATTAAAGGTGAGGGAATCTCTGAGCTCTCTGAGCTCTCATCCCTCCATGGCTGGGCTGAAGGTTGTTCTGTTCCTCCTTGGGGCCGTGGTGACTGTGCTGAGAGAAAGGATGGGCAGCAGTGGTGTTGAACACAACATCCCACTGGTGCTCTGCAGTGGGTGTAAGTCAGTGGAGAATTCCAGAAGCATTTTCCCGCATGAAGAGTGTGTGATGGAGCATCCTTTGGGAGCAGTCTGGCATTGGACCTTGAGACTGTGTAGGCCAGTGCTGTGGGTGTGAGCCACCAGCCCCATCAGCAAACAGCAATGTCACAGACCTGAGCAAGTCTCCACCGTGGCTCAGCCTCACTCTGAACTTTCTTTTGTTTCAGGGGCTGATGGGAAACCCTGGAGAACATGGACTGAAAGGTGATAAGGTGATCTGAATACTCCCTTATTGCACTGTGTTTTAATTTTGCATGTGAAACCCCCTTTCTAGTTTCTTTCTCATTCAGGATTATAGTGCTGGTTCCACCCTGGCCATCTATACCCCATCCTCTCACTCTCCCTCCATTCATGGCACTCTAGTTTTGATTTTTTCTTTCTTTGATATCTGCCCCATCCCCTTTTCCATGGAGTATAGATTAGTTATGCTCAGATCCTCTTTGGAGCTCCCATCTCCCACTGATGATGACAGAAACTGTACAATTACCTGGTGTTGCACTGGGTTTATGTTATTTACATGATGGGATGGGGAGGAGATGATCCAACACTGACAGTGAGTTTGCATTAATGCATTTGGGGGAAAGATGTGGTGTGAAAAAGCAGCCCTGTATCAAACAAACCAGGTGGATCCCCTGGAAAAACTGTTGTGTGTTGGATACCTCTGCTCCTGTTCAAGGAGCCTCACCTCAGTTCAGCTTCCTACTGGGAGGAAATTGCCTTGTCCCAAACTGATATAAATCACTTTAGAAAAAGCAAAATGGAGAGGGGCCTTGATTGCAGTGATTTAGTGGTGCTGGCACAAAAGCACACAGCTTCAGCTAAATCAGCATGAAGCTGTGTGTGTAAATGTCTCACTGTCACGAGAACCCTCCTCCTACAGATATTCAGCTGCAGGATTTATTTAGTCTGAAGGAGTGGGAGGTGCAGTTATTTATTGCTGGCTCTGATTGCTCAGGAGGGCAGTGGAAAATGACCATTAAGTGTCTTCTCCTCCTCCTCCTGTCAGATGTTTTATTCTCTTCTTAGATGTTTGCTTTTAGAGAGTGATTTAGCAGCCCAAAACTGCACAGGGGGGAAGCAGTGTCAAACCAGTGATTCAACTCTTCTTATACTATAGCAGCTCTTTGCCAGGATCCTGTGTCTGCAATTTCCATTTCTCCCTTGTGCTGCTTTCCCACTTCTGTTGAGAGCAATGACAAGGCAAGAGAAGGACTTTTTCTTTAGGACAGGCTTAAGGCATGGTAGCTGGTTTCTGGACTAAACCCCAGATCCTGGAGTCCACGGACTCCTCCATCCACTCCTTGGGAGAAATGGTTAAAAATCTTCAGAACCACCAAGATCTAAACCATTGTTTAGCAAAATTCACCTTCCTGGACAGTTCAGTCTTCATCACTTTATAGACACTGCTCTGTTTATGCCCAGTATTTCCCCAGCCACTGCTGTCACAGTAGCCAAATGGTTTGTGGTTTTCTCTGGATTTATCCTCACAATACTCCCAAGTGTGGAATTATCCATCCTCCCAACAATCCCATGCTCCTGAGGTACAGGAAACCTTTCCTTCCCCCACAGCTGCCTCCCCCTGCAAGCTCCAGGCTGCAGTCATCCTGCCTTCCTGGGGTGATGGAGATTTAATTGGATGTCTGCAAGCTCCTAGTGATCCCATCTGTCTTGGTCACATCCAAAATACATGGCCTTGTACAGGTTTGTCTTTTTGTAGCTGAGGAAAACTCCCTTCAGTCAGCAGCAGTCAGATGGCTGCTGGTAAAACCTGAGAACAATGACAGGGTGGCTGGATGGTTGTGTAGGTAGCCGGAATGTCACTGGATCTGCCACCTCAATCCACCTGGGAGAATGCCCTCACATCACATGGCCAGGTGTGAAGCAGAATAAGGGACAGCATCTCACTCCTCCAGCTAAAATCACATCCTTTTATCTAGAAGCTAGACAGGCAGATCCAGGTCATCCTTCTGTTCCCATTCCTGTGTTTTCATGGAGGCAAGGAGAGGGGGAAGAGAGGGAGAAGTGCAATTACTGTGTAACTCTGAAATCAAGAGTGGCCCTGAGAAGGCCATGTGGGGTGATGAGAGCAAGGTGGAGGAAGCAGAGGAAATCCCAGCTACTTGTTCTCACAAAGGAGTTTTATGAATCAGGACATCTGTAACTTGTGGAGGACATGGCTGAGGCAAATACCTCTGGAGCTGTGTGGCATTAGCTCCCTTTGCATTGCTGAGCAGGAAGTCTTGGGAACAGAGACTCCAGTTGAGGAAAATTGAGGGGATTTTGCACAACAGCCTCCTCTGCATCCCCCAGACAGCAAACACATCCCACAGCTGTGCATTTGGTCCCTTCCCTGGTAGCCCCTCTCTGTTTGTGTTGGGTTACACAAGCCCTGGGGGTGTCTGAAGCTGCTTTTCTTTTTATAGGTGAAACATGAAGCACAGGCAACATCCCATGGGCAGAGGCTGTTTGTAATTTCAGATCCTGCATTCCTTTTCCTGCCCCATGAACCAGTCCTTGCAGGCCCATTTTGTCATCTCAGCATCTCAGTTTTTAATAATAAACATGCCTGACCTCTTCCCTCTGTAATTTTTCCCTCATATGAAGGACACAGATCCCAAGTCCCAGTTCCAGGGCAGGTAAAAGGTGATGCCCCAGTGCTCAGTTCTGGTTTAAGAGATTGACAGCCATAGATGGACTGTTCATGCCGTGACATTTTGCTGTGCTATCACAATAACATGTGAACATCTGGTGTGAAGTCCAGCTCAGGTTCAGATGTAAGTTTTGTTTCTCTTCTTCCTTCTTACCCTCTCTAATGCCCATTTCTCAGAGTTGTTTGAAAACTGGCTTCACTGTCATGCCCCACTTTTGCTAAAGGTTTGTTCCTGCATTTTGCTACTCTCAGGAAACTCTTTTATTTTAGTAGTTCTTACTTAGTGCCCAAGTATTTCTTCTGAAACAGTATTTCAATGGCCACTTGTACTCTCTGGGTAGAAAATTGCTTAATAAAACATACAATCTTTCTTCTTTGACCCTCAGAATTGATGATAAAGCCAAACCTCAGAGCCAGCCTGTCACTTCCAGAAAAGCTGTTTTCATGCTGCCTTCAGTAGGGAGCCAGAATTAAGTAGATTTCAGTGTTTTAAGCCTTGGACTACATAAAATAAGTAGAAAATTCAGAGAAGATGAGAGAAATCTGTGAAAGAGCTGGGTCACACAGTGGCTTTTTTGCCATTTCTGTTCTATCTAATACTTGGGTTCCTTCTGAACTGAAGCTGTGTAAAGAGCTGATTGTTTCCATTTTGCATTGCCAAAGGAAAAAATATGGAAAATAGTTCAGATGAAATAAAATGTTGGTTATTTGACTCAAATTAAAATATTTTGGGTTGAAAACCAAATGAGTAAAATCAATTTAACATTTTTTAAGAGCAACATTTTAATTTTGCTACGTAAAAGACTTGTTTTGAAGATGGTTCAGTGAAATGTTCTGGGAACATTTGCCAAAACATTTAAGCAAATTTAGCATGAATCCATGAAATGTTTCCATCATTGAATCTGCATAGTTCTTAATTATTTTTCTTCTGAAAAACTGTCTTTGAAAAGTTTTTACTAACCCAAACCTGAACCATCCACAATTTGATTATCCCCTGCATGTTCTGAAGCAGTTACAATTATTGCAGCTCTCTGATGGGTGAGAGTGGGTGGTTTTTCTGGAGTGGACTTTCTCTGACATCTCTCTGTGGACTTTGGCTCTGTTGCAGGACTCCATATGTCTTCCATGTGGGCTGTGTTTAAACATATAGCCCTGGAGTGGCTCATTCCCTTGCTGGGAAGCCAAGTTCATGGGACAGAGTTCCTCCAGCAGTTATTTTTGTTGGGTCTTGTCATTGTACCAAGTTATTGTAGTCATTCCTCCCTTGACTTCCCAAGGAGAATTTTCCTTTCTCTGCCCCATCATTGACTCATCCTTTGTTTAAGTAAATCACTAAACACATGAGGCTGGAAGGGGCAGCAGGAGGTGATTTGGTCCAGGGCTGCTCCCAGCAGGGCTGAGAGCCAATGCAAGGTAGCCCACTGCTCCTTGGAAAACCTTCAGGGATATTTGGCTTCCACCCAGGGAGTCAGAATCTGTTATGTTGGTCCAGCTAGGGGACAGACAGCTTGGTGAGGAAATACTGTCAGTGATGGGCTCCCCATCCCAGTGAACACCAGCTGACCCCTCCCAGGGAATCTCAGCTCAGAGACTGGCAGTGAGGTACTACTAAAGCATTACCAGAAATTGCTCTTGTTTTCTTATGAAACAGGATTGATGTTTGATGTCAGGACTAGGATATGCTCACAGAAACCCCGAGGATTGTTTTCTTTTCTATAGAGCCTTGTGAGAGAAAAGATTCATTCATTGAAAAGGGAACTCTTCTGTTCAGCTGAATTTAACACTTCACCACCATCATGGTCCCTGTTAGCCAGAGGAATGTGCTCCCTCTGCTTTCAGCCTCTATAGATACACAATGCTGGGGAATTCCTGGGTTTTGCTCTCCTGCAGTTCCCTTCCTCACCTTAGAATCAAGCTGGGAAATACTTTGTTCAGGGTTGTTGCTGCATTCAATGTGATCTGCAGCCTGCCAGCAGTTCAGCTCTGAGTGGAGCTGTTCTTGATCCTTTTGCACCTTCTGAGCATCAACCTGGGCATTTTGGCTGTTGCTGTTGCCTGTTTTAACTCTCTGGTGATGTGTACCCAGGGTGATCAGGGAAGAGCAGGTGTTCCAGGAGATATTGGCTTCCAAGGAGACAAGGTAATTGTTTTTCTTTTCTCTTTCTTCTTTTCCTATTACATAGCAGTGGCCACCAGTTATCTCAGTTCCTCCACTAGGAGCTGGAATTAGCTGCATCCTGCTGTCAGGTTCCCCTGCTTGGATAGTTCCCATTTGGGGTGTGCTGTGCCTTTCTAAAATCCACGTCAGAATGTGGATTTATAGTTAGTCATAGTAAAAGCAGTTCTGCAGGGTTTTTTGTAGGGACTGTGTCTTCTCTCAGGGGTTGGAAGTGATGGGATTGATGGGGATGTGTGTGAATGTGTGTGGTCCAGAGGCTGCAGACTCAGGAGATTTTGTCTGCTCAGTGCAGCAACTTAAACCCTGACCCAGGGAACCACTTAATGCTCTGTATAACTTCTGATCAAATGACTTCTCCCCTGTGATTTAATGTGATACTGGCTGTGGCTGACAAATGCTGCACACAGCCCTGTGCTGGAGCCTGTGTGGCTCTGAGCCACAGCCAACTGCAGCAGCTCGTGTTCTCTGGGGCTAAATTCAGGGCTGTCCTCAGGAGCATCTCCCTGACATTAGTGCAGCTGTCTCAGCTCCATGCAGGGCTGAGCTCAACCTTTAGGAGATGCTCCTCATTCTGCAACAAAGCTGGAGCCTGGGGGATTGGAGTTTTTTTGATGCCTCTTTGTGTTCTGAAAAAAATGTGTCTCTCTCAGGGCAGCCAGGGTTTGCCTGGGGTTCCTGGGGCTCGAGGGAAGGCAGGCCCCCTGGTAAGTATCCAAGCACCCTCTGCTTCCTCACCTCCCTTGCTAAGGTTCTGTGCCCAGCTGGAAAGACAGCTTGGCAGGGGTGGGCTGTTCTAAACAGGAAAGCTGACAGCCAGCAGCCAGCTCACTTTTCCCCATGTTTTTCCAATCTCTGCAGGGAAAAGTCGGTGACAAAGGACCAGTCGGGTTTCCAGGACCTCCTGGCCCTGAGGTATGTCCCACCACCTCCTTCCCACATCCTCCCAGCCTCAGGCTTCACTTCTCTGCTGGGATATGAGGGCACATGGGTGGTGATGGGGCAGGAAGAATCAAGATGGGTTCATGACCCATTCTACATCTCATGTAGATGAGATCCTGTTTTTTCCTTCCCCTTTTTTGTCATAGAAAAAATGAAGGAGGTTTTTTTCAGTTTTTCCCCCTCAAGACACCATTTAAAGTAGAAAATCCTCTTACTTTCCTTACAAAAAAAGCGTCACAGTGACACCTTAGATGCAGGATGAGCTTCCCCCAGCACACCATCATTTTTCTCCTTCCTAAGTGACCAGACAAGGTCTGTAAGATGCTGGAGAGCCACTTCCAGCACAACTGATGTCTGTTTTCCCCTCATCAGCGTTCTGGTATTTCACAGGGTCTGGAAGGGCTCTCAGCTGAGTGCTGCCACTTAGCAATCGTTCCTCTTTGTTGCTATTGGAAATAAGCAGGGATTCCTTTGTTTCCTCCTCGATGGGTGGGTGGCTGGCTGGGAAGGAGCCCTGCCAGGCTGACGGCAGCTAACGAGGGTGTCAGCACCTCTCCTAATTCCTCGCCTGCTTCCCTTTGTCGCCGAGGCTGCAGCTCCTTTCTGGGAGCACAGAGGTTATGAGCTGGCTCAGAAAGATTAATTAAAACCCAAATCGCTGCTTTTAGCTGTGTGATGACAGGGAGGGCCTCACTGCAATAAATCTTGTAAGAAGATGGACCTAAAGGGAGTTGCTGGGAAAGGCTGCTCTTCCATCAAACTGATGGTGCTGCTCCTTTGTGTCCCCTGCCCTCCCAAAGCCATGGTGACCCCCACATGGACTCTGCCAGCATGTAACACATCTTGTCCCTTAGCTTCTAACTAAACCTCTGACAGAGGCTGACACTGCCTGCAGAATTCCACCATTCCACCTTTGCACCCTGACTGTTCCTCATTTCCCCCAGGGCTTCCCAGGTGACATTGGCCCACCAGGAGAAAACGGTCCTGAAGGTCTGAAGGTGAGTAGAGCAGAGTCTGCAGCTCTGTGTGGGGTTGGAAGCAGCCAGGGAAAACAAAGTAGTGGGAAGGGGGGAAGAGAGAAAGCCCAGGAGATTCCTAAAGATTGTCCTGGCCAGCATGTCCACTTGGTCTGTTTGGCTTGAGGTGCCTCCAAGTGCAGCACTTTCTTTTCTTCCGATTTTTTTTCTGTAACAAAATTGACATTGGATAATGTCCCATGGCTGTGAAAGAGGCTTTCTCATTTTAATTGCCCTTCTGAGCTTATGTTTCTATTTTCTGAGTATCTTTTCCTTTGGCTCTTTCTCAGGGAAAGCCAGGAGCACGAGGTTTACCTGGACCAAGAGGGCTGCCTGGACAAGAGGTGAGTGTCCTCAGCTCAGAAGGGGTTTGATTTAAAGAACAATGCTGAATTTTCTAAATTAATGCATGGTGAAACAGTGTTTATGGTTTAAAAATGCTCTGGTCCCTCTGAATTTGGAAGCAGATACTTATACTGAGTGATCAGAGACCTGCAGAAGAGGAGCTTCCTCTGAGCTGTGTGATCTCCAAGGCCTGTGATCTCTGCTTCCAGTCACTGCTGGCATCTGCTGACCCTAAACTCTGCCTTGGCTTTTCTTTTGAAGCCTGTTCCCCACCTCCAGATGGGTGTTAGAGCCCTTTTCCCTGCACAACCCCTTGCACAGACATGCCCTGGCCTGGCATCTGCTTTCTGCTCCTTTTAAGTGTGCTCCTTTTCAACCATGAGACCTGAAGACTCTGCTCTCTCACACAGAGAAACATCCCTCTATAAAAGGAGAGGGAAATGGGAATTGCTGCTCTGCAGAAATTCATTTGCCCAGCACCTGAGAGCTTTCACTCACCACTTCCCCTCAGAACCTGAAGCATCATTCCACTTGCAGTCATTAGGAAGGGAACAGTTGTCACGGATTTAATTGTACATTATGGGAGCAGCAGAGAATGTCTGGGTTCCCTGTTTATCCTGTTGTAACTCCAGTGACATTGGTGTAATTTCCTCTCACTCAGGCCAGTGTAAGCTGTTTGTCCAGAGTCACGAGACATTGTGTAAATAATACTGAGCACATGCATGGGCAGGAGCTCGTTTTAATGGCACTAATAATTCTTAACTTTTTCTGGGAACTCTTCTGCTTGTTCTCTAAATGGGATTAATGCAAATTAGCTCATTTATTTGCAGTGAAATAGGGGGGAAAAAAAAATATTCCAGCCAAAATACAAAGGGAATCGAAGCCCTGCATTCCGGGTTCAGGCAGGCGTGACCAAGCTGCCTTCAATTTGCTCTAGTTAGTGAGTGTAAGAGTAAGCCCAAAGACATGGACATGGAGTTTGGTGTGAGCTGTGCTGCAGGGCTCAGAGTGTGCAGCAGAGCACAGCACCGTGCTCTCACCACTGTGGTCACCCAGGGCACTGGGTCAGGGCTCTGAATTAAATTAGATCCCTCTGGAAATGGGGCATATTGTGGGTGGCTTGTCTGAGCCCTTGGAGCTGGGTTCCTGACCCCAGTGCCACCCTCAGCCTGGCAGTGCCCCTTCATTACCAGGGCTGACCACCAAAAGGAGACCAGCCAGGCTGGGGCTGCCAAGGGCGCTTTTAATTTCTCTCTTGGCAGTTGGGTTGAGACACTTGAGATAATTTTTGTGAAGCTTAATTGAAGGTCTCTTAGAAACTGTAGATCTGATCCTATCACATTAGAAATTGGTGTGGAGCCAAGGGAGAGGAGCGAGTCCAATTGCTGTGTGAGATTTTGTGATAGCTCCATTCTGCAGCATGTGTAGTCCCAGCTGAAAGCAGAAGGGAAACATTCATACAGTTGCCAAGTGGTTCTGTGGGAAATTTTGGAACATGATTTTTTGGGGGGAAGGGAGAGAAAAGAGGGAGAAGAGAGAAAAAGGGAACTCTATAGCATTCACATCCCTGCCAAATCAAATGAAGCAGAGTTATGGCAGCATGTCCAGGGTACCCTAGTGGCCAAATCCAGCTCATCATAGACCAAATCAACTGGTGTTCCCTTGGTCAAATTCTGGATGGCTTTTACTGGCAGGACTTGACTTGAGATCTTTTTTCCCTGAGAAACCTCAGAGGCTGTTCTAAGATAGAGAAGGGCTCAGCTGTTAAAATGTGACAGCTGAACACACAGCCTGTGTTTAACTGCTGCTCATACTGCAGGCATTTCATTCTTGCTGCATGGTGAGTCCAAATTTTGTCACTACTCTGCCTTTTATTTTCATTTCTTTTCACCTCAGGGAGATGAAGGCCCCTTAGGACCACCAGGAGTCCCTGGTCCAGAGGTAGGTTTCATTCATTTATTCACTCAGCTATTACCAGCTCTGATGACCTTGCAATGGAATTGTAGTTAAATTCTCATAAAGCTTCCACCCTCCTGGTTTGGGAAGTTAATCTGCCCTGCTATGAATTATTGTCTTGTCCAGGGCTTGATTGATTGCTTGATCCAGGATGGCTGAAAGTCCAGGAAGTGACTTGCACAGGGTGTTGAGTTTATGACTTTCCTGAAGTCTCAAACCTTGAAAAACTCTCTAATGTTTAAACAGTTCATCCTCAAGATAAATGACATTGATTGGAAACCATCTCCATAACCAGCCCTTGTGTTGCTTCCTTGATTTATAGTATTTTTCAATGAGTAGACGAAAGAGAAAAAAAAAAGACTGGACAGTCAGAGAGAGTCCTTTTGACCTCTGTGATGTATCCCAGAAACACAGTTAGAAGAAGCAAAAATAATATTATCATATCTGTGGGCTTGCCAGCTCAGGATTTTGTAATGGATCTGTACATCATTGTCTCCTCAGGATGGTAAAATATCCCAAAAACTGGTAATAGGTGGATCAGAAAATGAATGTTTTATCTTTATCTTTTATTTTACAAGCATGTAAGCAGCACCTGTGAGCAAAGCTGCTGCAAGCTGTTGATGTTTATGGTTTTTCCATGTATTTCAGGGTCGATCTGGTCGGAAGGGATTTCCAGGAACACCTGGTCCCAATGGTCTAAAGGTAAGAAAAGAGTTTGTTCCTGATCAGGAAAGCAGTGGGTAGAAGGGAGGAAAGGAAGAGGGAAATGTCTTTTCTCACCTTTACCACTCTCCCAAGTAGTCATTCCAGAGAAAACAAGAGAACTGAGGGTTCCTCTTTTTCTCAGAATTTTGGGGTCTCAGCTTCTGCTTCTTTCTTCAAAAAGAATGATGGTGCATTTTTAAGCTATTATAAACAAATGTGTTCCTCTTTTGATATTAACCAACTTTTCCCTCCATCATCACTTCATTTTCCATTGCTTCTCCATGGTTTTGTTCTAAAACAATGCACATCATTCCTATCTTTGCTGCCTAATTATCAGCAGGAGCCATCCCAGGGCAATGCACTCCACAAACCCATACTCGAAAGGAAAGAGAAAGCCCAACAAAAACAACCTCTTCAAACAGTAAATAGCAAAAATGTGGTCTGGCAGCACATCTGGAGTATCTGCCTACTGAGGAAATGCAGCTGCTGTCCTGGAGACACTGCTGGTTACTGGTGAGCCTGGCCCCTGGATGGCCCTTGCAGGGCACTCCGACTGCCTCCACGTGCTGCCCTGGTCCCTGGTGGGTGTGCAACCCTTCTCCTTCTGCTTTCTCCTTCACCCCTCATCATTTCCATGCTCTGAACTCCTTCTTCCTGCACTGGGATTTATCTCACATTTATTTTATGGGTTCCTGCTGCAGTTTTCTTGTGGATGCTCCATGTGACAGTAATGTGTGCCTGTCTGAGGTTTTCTAACAACAGGAACAGGGTGCAGCATTCCTGGGAATATTTGTGTTGTCTTTTCTTTTTATGCTTTGTTGAACTTTGGGATAAAGTAACCAGGACAAGGCTGGGCCTGCACCATAGATATCTTATGTTTCAATGTGATTCTCTGGAGGTTATTTTACTGCAGCAGGATCAGCTTTTGGGGCATTTCACTCCAGAACAGCAAATGTTTGCTCCATGTTTGTGTCAGTAGTGTTTCTTACTTTGGATAAGTAAGAAAGTTCTTTCTTCTTCTCAGTCACAGTTGGTTTTGTAAGATGTTTGTCACAGATTTTCGCCGATTCACACTTTGCAGCCCAAATAAGGGGTGTACAAAGAGCCAGGCTGTGCCCAGGGTCTGGCTGGCAGTGCCCAGTAACCTGTGTGCCCTTGTCTCCTTGTCCTGCAGGGTGAGCCAGGAAACCGTGGCCGACCAGGGAAAGTTGGTGAGCAGGTAAATTCCTTATTTCCCTTGTCTCCTTGAGGATCTCCTCTGTACAGTGTGTTCTGGGTGCTCAGAGTGCAGGCAGGGGGCAGTGGCCAGGGACTTCTGACCACCTCAAAGCTGCCCACAGCCTCAGTGCTCCAGGTTCCAGGCTTTAAGGATGGGATTCTCTGCTTTGGGTGCTATGTTGCTTTCACTTCCCCTAGATTTTCTGGGGAATAGAGGAGATAGCAGCTGAAGAAACCAGACCCTGGGGAAGAGAGACACTGAGCTGCATTTTGCTGTAATTCCATGGAGAATGTTCTGCTGGCATAACCCAGGACATGCACGATCCCTGTAGGCTTTGGGGGAACCACAGGCATCAAAGAAAAAGCAGCAATAGTTCCCACATCTCTGTGATTGAAACCAACAAACTTGTCCACCAACAACCCTGAAAGTGAAGCCACAGAGCCTCCAACAAATTCTGTGTGTTCCTGCACGACCACACCAAAGTGGCTGTGGCAGCTGGCCCTGGCACTGTGGGTGCTGCTTCTCACCACTGCTGTCCTTCCCAACACTTTCCCTGCTGGATGGTCAGCACACTTGGTTTGGTTTGGTTTAGATTGTCAGCCTCTCTGGCTCTTCTTTGGGTCACTTCTTCCAAGGGTTTCTGACCAAGCAAGTCTAAAAAAAGTCAAGGTGGATCTTTTTCAGTACCAGCAGTCTGATACCAGTCTCTGTATATATCAAAGGTGGTTACTTCTCTTTGGAAATTAGAGCCATTTCTGTGTTATGGTTGTTAACTTGCTCCTTGAAAAGCAACTACTGAAGGAGAAAAGTTTTTCACCACATCTGAGTTCTACTTGCAGCTTTATCAGATTCTGCACAATCTCAGGCAACACTTCCCAGTGCTTTGTGCCTCAGTTTCCCCTTCTGGGGAAGGTGTGAGACAGCCCTGAGCAGAGCTTAGCCCAGTGCCTCCTGTTCTGAAGTCGCACCTGTGGATACTGTTAAAAATTAATATTTAGAAGTGCTTTGAGATCCTTAACCAGACATTGTCCTTGAAGGGCAAAGCATCATTAGGATTATTATTCTTTAACTTCCCTCAGGACTGACCTTGGATGAGAACTGTAGGCACTGTTCATCGAAAAGAAAACACAGCTGGCCTCTGCTGACACTGAAACCAGCACAGTGGTAGGAAAGCTGCCTGTGTTATTCTTAGTCAATTAGTCTCTGTCTAGAAATATCACCCAGAAAATTTCCATTTCTGAACCACTCAAGTAATTAGAGCAAAAATGCCTCACCAGAGTAATGAGAAATAACCTCCTCTCCCCTCTCATCTCCACTGAACGATGCTGGAGCATTGGGGTTTCCTTCCTCACTCCACTTAAACATCAGCAGTTGGTGTTGGGGCTGGGTTGGTTTTTTGCAGAGCCCTGAGAGGCTAGGCCCATGCCCTTGGCACTGAAGACACCATCACCTCACCCTGTTTTCTCTTGTGCAAGTGAGAGTGGAATAGAAAACACCAGGAGACCCTGGTGTTTTCTATTCCACAGTAAGGGTGGTCACACTTCTTAGCCCTGCTGCTCTGCCTGGCAAATGGTTTCTCTCAGAGTAGAAAATCTCAGCATAACAGCATGAGAAGAGATCAGCCATCCATCTCATTGGAGATTTCTTCCCTTTCTTAGGGACATCTGGTTAGGAAAACACGGGAGTTTCTGTGAGGTTTCCGGTGACACTTGAGCTCTCGTTGAAAAATGAGGTTTTAAGGCACAGGGCAGTCCCTGATGTGTTGTTTTTCCATTGCAAGGACACAGACTGGGGAAGATCATTCATGAGATGCTTGTTGTCTCCATGTGCTGGAAGGATTCCAGCTGCCAGGCGCCCCGGTACCCTGGAAATGTGTGGGTTAACCCTTCCTTGCCTGCAGATGGAGTCAGAAGGATATGAAGAGGAGTACAAGGCCCCTGGCCAGGGAAGCCACCAGCTTTCCTGTCCCCAAGCTGGGGAATGCACAGCAGGAGAATGTCACCAAAATGTCCATGTTGAAGGTCAGAGAGCCCTGTGGGAGAAGCAACAGCCTGGAGCAGGCAGGAAGGTGCTGCCACCCCAAGGACCCCCTGCTTGGCACCAGAAAATCCCAGTGAAGAATTGTGCCAGCTGAAAGAGGCTTCAATTGCCTTGTGTCCTCAGTGGAACTGGGAGGTGCTGTCACAGCAGGAGCAGCTGTTTGAGTCCCTTCCCCTGGACAAGAAGTGACAACCCTGCTGGCTCACAGGCTGTGTCAGGGTCAGCCATGTACCCATCACTCTGTGCTGGGAAGGGCAGCCAAGGCCCTTCTCTTGTCCTTTAAGGTCAAAGTATGTTGTCCCAATATCAGTATTCTAAGATAATTTGTCAAAGGACAATGGATTCTGATCACTGAATCAGTGTCCCCATCTCTCCCCATCTCCAACACAATGGCACCATCTCCTTCATGCCTTTCCCCTTCCAAAGGAGAGGGGCTGTAATGTCAGGTTTGCAGATGGGGACGTCCTGATTGTCCTGGCCAAGGTCAAGAGGGTCACCAAGAACGGAGCAGGGAACTGCACTGGTGTTTCCCACATGTTAGCACTGCTCCTTTCCAGCCCTTCACCTTCTCCTCCAGGATGTCTCTGACCTCCAGACACCTCAGTCAGGGATTTTCAGACACTGTGGTGTTTCCACAGCACATCTCCACCTTCTCTTCCCTCACTCCCAGGATGGTGGAAGCCCAGCCCAGCACCAGGGCCGGGCTGAGCCCGGTGCACAGAGGGTTAAACCACATGGCTGTTCTTCGCGGGTCAGAGCATCCTCCTGTCTATAAACCGCGATATTTACTGTTTTACTTTCCCTTTCTTTCATCTGAATGGGAGGATTGTACATTTCCTCCCTCCCGTTCCTTCCCTTTGTGCCTGGTTTGTTTTGTTGTGAGTTCTAGCGGAGCAGTCAAACAGAGAGGCCGCCATCGGTTCCCGCTGGGAGCGACCAGCGCGCCCGTCCCTGGGAGACCCTGCTCATGCTGGGCCGCTTCTTCCTCTCCAATGGGCTCTGATTTATGCAAGCCTTCAGTGCTGACTTGCTCTCTGTTGGTGCAGCCAAGAGGGGGGGCTTAATTATGACAGGGCTGAACAATAAATGGGGAAAGCGAGACAGGAGTTAGGAATTACAACCCACCAGTCCCCCCTCCTTTCCTTGCCCACCCCCTCCACAAGCCCCCAGCAACTTTTTAACAATCTCCATCCCTTTTCCGCCATGCCCTTGGCTGGGGAATACAGCAGACTGAATCATGAGCGACATGCTGAACTCCTGTCTCATATAAATGTTTTACATTCTTTCCTGCATAGTGTGGGCCTTTATCCGGGCAGCCACTGCTGCTGGGACTTCACGTGCATCATTACACACACTGCCCAGAGCCCTGTTTGATGCAGGCCCTCTTTTCAACCCTGGGAACCTGAGGAAAATATGTTGTGCCACGGCCATTTTAGTGTAATGACCACAATTCGTGTCTGCTTTGATTAAATATTTGCCATTGGCAGCTCTTCTGGTTCTTAAAGCCTAAATCTTTCTGTCCTAAAACCTGAATCTCCTTGTCTTTAGTGTCTATCCTGTTTTGGCCAGTGAGGAACATCATTACCCAATCTTCCCCTGTTTTTTCTTATACTCCTGATAAATTACTGAGATTTATTTGGCATAGACATATCTATCTCTATTTGTGTCTGCTTGCAGACACAGCAATGTTGGTTAATTTAACCCAGAGCAGACAGTGCTGGCTGCAAACACTGCAGAGCTACTGTGCTGGAAGCTACAAGGTCCCAGCTCTGCATCTTACATTCACACCATGGGATGCTCCTCTCACGTGGGAAGCAGTCACATCTTCCCCTGTGCAGTACCACAGTGCACCAGCACAGGCAGAATTTTCCCTGGGTTTGGGCTGAAATGTTGGCTGTGCTCCCCTTCCATCCCATCTGTGCAGCAGGACCAGTGTTGGCCATGCCAGAAGGTTTCTGCATGAGCTGCCATAGCAAGTAGTACATCTGTGACAGCAAGGGGGGGTCTCAGGAGGGTGTTGGGGGCTCTTGGTGTGCTCAGATCCCTGCAAACCCCTCTGCAAGCAGGGATCTTGCACCAGCAGGCCAGCACCAGCAGGCCAGCCTGAGTAGCATCACCAGTACACCTGGCTTCAGGACCCAGCTTCCTGGGAGGCTTTTTAGGGTGGATGCTGCCATGGACAGTGGGTCTGAAGATTGGCCTTCAGGCCTGAGCTTGGACATTCAGCACCCCTTGGAAGGGAGCTTGAAACAGTCATATTCTGAATAGGACCAACACTTTCTGCAGAGCAGGGATCCCTCTTCTGCAGGGACTGGCCTAAGGAACCAGAAATTTCCTAAAGATCATATTCCCAGGAGAGAGAAAAAGAGTTCTGTGGTTTTCCAAGAAATTGGAAATGAACAAGAGATGTATTCTTTCTTCCTTTATTGTCTATTTTTGCCTAGCAATGCAAATTTCCCTGTTGCATCTCATTGCTTTGCCATTCTCTGCCATAACGTTTGTCTTCTTTGTGGCTTTGGGCTATTGGAAAAATTCAGAAACTGGATGCAGTGTAGTACCTGCACTTGTGTCTTATTGAAAGGACAATTGATCCAGCAGCCTTCAGCAATGCCACCCAGTGGCAACCTTGCATAGGCAGATGTTGCAGAGTTTTCTGCTCTCCAGTTGATTCCTGCACTGGGCAATCTGTGGGGAGTCCAGCTCTGCTTGCCACGGGTGTCTGGTCAGTGCAGCCTGGCCAAGGTGACAGTCTTGTGTTCCAGGAGTGCCTCAGCTTCTGACACAAAGACCACTTCAGAAAGGCTGGTGACACCCCTACAGGATAGTGGAGCTTTTCTGTTTGTAGCTGTCATCCCATGACTAATTGGTATTTCCATAATGACACAGAGGAGACGTCTGCCTGCAGTGGCAGAGGGGACAGTCCCTTGCATCTCCAGAGCCAGAAATCACTGGAGGTTTTAGGGAGGTTAATTTATCTTAATTCTCAGGAATCTTCTCTTGAGATTGCATCTGTTTCCATCTTCCTAATTAAAAGCAGTTCTGTTTGCCTCTTGGTTATCCTGAACATTGTTAAACCCTGAGCTTAGACTGGAGTTTTGTTCCAAGATGGTTTTGGAGTAGTGTACGAGATCCACTGCCCTGCTGGCGTCTCTGGCTGCAGGAACCTTTATTTCCTACTGGCATCCCACCAGCACGACACTATCCAGGGCAAAATTAGTCTGCACAAAGGGCTGAGGCAGCTTGGATTAACCCAGAAGAAATCTACCCAGTCCAGCTGCTAAATGATGGTAAATCTGTCTCTGTGCAACCCAGGAGCTCCTGGGGAAGCTGTTTTGGGGAAAGCTCACAGAACAAAGCCACACTATGGACTCAGCCTTCCTTCCTTCACTCATCCACTGCTCTGTGTGTTGTGGTTCTTGCAGATCCTCGTGCTGCTGTTCCAGCTGGCCCCTAAAGCAGAACCAGCTGTGGAGTTAGACATTCCCATGGCCGGGAGCAACTCCATCCGCTCTGGTAGCCAGTGGGAATTACTGAGCATTATAGGAGGGATGCTGTGCTATTGCAACCAGCAAGGTGGACCAAAGGAACTGTTTACTTTCTCAGCAAATAAAAACTGAAAATTAGCTGTGCTCTTCTCTTTCCTCAGGGTCTCATGGGTTTCATTGGTCCGGTGGGGGAGCCTGGAATAGCAGGAGAAAAGGTAAGATTGCTTGCAATGAAATTGTTGAAATTTTTGCAGGATAGGGAGGCTGGGGTGGGAAGAGGGTTGTGGAGATTTAAGTTGTGATGTGAGTGCAACACCCAGCTGGGAATGAAGCACGTCCAGGGTGTCTGACCTAGATTAGGACCAGGCCAAAATCATCCACTTCTCATTCAGGAATTAACACGTGCTGCCCTCCAGGGAGATGCTGTCAAATATTCTTTGAAAAATTAACTTTCCTCATTCATAATGTGCCAGGCAGTTTGTATTTAACAGTCAGCTCTGGTTTTTATGGGAATGGGGGATCCATCAGCCCTGTGTTGCTGGTCATGGCAGGAGTCCATAGGATTGAGGTTACAGATTTCTGCAGAGCTGTCCTCTGGGTTGCCTGGGGGGGGGGTCACACAGAACCAGGGCTAAACCTGCATGGAACAGGAGGTCTCAGCAATTTCTCAGGTGTACAAGAGTGCAGCCACCCATCTGAGCTGGTCCAAATATTTCCCTTTTTATCTGGTGAGGACCATCCCATCTGGCTGCCCCGGTTGCTTTGGGCACACTCGGGGCTGGTGCCCTCTTGTGTACACTACAGACACAAACCTCTTCCAGGGGAATAAAAAGGGCTTTATTTCACATAAAAACGTAAAAGGACGTTAATTTGTTTTCTGTTAGAGTGTAAACTTTTATTCAGAGGCAGCTCCCAAAGACAAATCATCTGTGTCACTCATTGTATCTCACTCGCACGCTGCTGGTTTTCACTGGTGGTTTAATTATTCACAGTGCGGCCGTAAAGATAGCGAGGAGCATAAAACGATGCATTCCACACATCAGTGCTCTCTTTCTCACTTTTATTGCTTCAAGCCCTGTCCTCTGGGTAATGATGTAAAGACTCTGTGACAGTTATACTGTGTTTGCTGCAGATCCATTTTATTGTCTGTCCACAGCAGCCTTTGGAAAGGCCTCTCTGTCCTGTGGCCCCGGTGGGGCAGTAGCAGAGTCAGTCTCAGTCCAAGCTGTCAAGGCTCACAAGAGCTAAAAAGAGTGACATGATGTGGGCCGTGTTTTAGAGAGGGAAAACAGAGGAATAAAGAGTGATGTGTCCAGGGTGGTTACACAGAAAATTGGTGCCTGAGTGAGCTGTCTCATTGGCAGCTGCAGCCCTGAATTGAATGAAGAATAAGGTGTTTGCCATGCAGGAGACGTGGGAAGATCTTTTCCTCCATTCCATTAAGTTCACATTTGTCCCTGTGCCTTCTATGCCAAAGCCTTGACCACATGAAGTCTCCTCAACTTCCAGATCAGCTCTGTAATGTGATGATGTTACATCAGTGTCAAGGCAAACCCAGGCTGTCCTTTGAAAATCTGCCCTTGTAGATCCTCAGCACAGCTGGGATTTCCATCAAGCTTCTCTACTAGGACAAATTTAGGGATGACAGAAATAGCTATCATCAAATCAAAACCTCAACCAGGCCTCCAGTTGGCATAGTGTCCTACAGCTTACTATGCTCTTGTGAGCTAAATGAAGTGGGAAATATGCTTTCATTAGACATAGCTGAGTCAGCAGTCTCCATCCTGAGAGCTGCAAAAGTTAAGACTGAAGCCAGTAGAATCCAAAGATTATCAAAGAGAACAATACAGTTAATACACACTTAATAAAATCCATCCATTCAGGGAGAAAAAAATCCATACATTGGTTTTCAAGGGCCAACTGGTGACAACACAAACTCTGGGGTTTGTTTTTAATAAGCTCCTTAGAGCCCAGAAAATATTTCCCCTTACACTTTTTGCTGTTGGAAGGTAGGTCAGATTTTGGGCGTAAACTAATTGGCAGCATTTGCTAAATCCTCCTTCCTCATCCCCCTGAGCATACAAACCTAACACACCAAATTCCCAGGGCACCCCTGGGGCTGCAGGGAGACCACAGACAGTTGTGTGGCAACAGCCACCATCTCCCAAAGGAGCTGTTGATGTCCCACTGCTAAAGCCACACCTTCATGTCACCCTCACATGAGCAGGTTGTAGTGGTGCTGGTGGGGGCTTGACCCTCTTGTCTCCTACCTTTGGGTCAAGGAACTGTTCATGGAAAGTGAGAGGGCCTGCATGAGGGGATAAGGAAGACTTTTGCAATGAATAAGTGATGTTTTGGTACATTGTTTTTTTAACTGCTTGTTTTAGGCTGGGCTGGGGAGTCATCCAGCCCTGAGCCCCTCATAAATCAGACCTCCAGGTCATTGTTGATGGCACTGTGGTCTCAGTATGAGCCACAGGACAGGGAGTTCCCCCAAAACACCCACAGTCTCCTCTGAAAGCACCAGGCAGCATCTCTGGTCTTTTCCAGCTGGATTCCCTGCTCTCAGCAGGGCCTTGTGACAGCAGACTTCAAATCCCACAGCACGTGTAGGGATTGTGACTCTGCAGAACAGACATGTCCTGCCTGGGGTGGGCAGGGCTGCACATTTCCTTGGGTTCAGCCCCAGCCCTGTTTGGAATTGAAGGTGCTGTGCCTGTTTCCTTCATACCTTGGTGCTTTTGATGGCAAGAGTAAAGTCCCCTCTCTTGGGATTAGTTAATTCCTGCAATTCTTCCATTACTGAGATGGATGGAAAGAGAGTAATACTGGAAGCATTTCTGGTAGAAAGCTGATGGCACAGACATGAATTGGTTGGATTTTTTTGGTTGTTTCATTGCTCTAGGTCACTCTTCCCCATGTCTCTCTCCTAGGGTGACCGTGGCCCAGTGGGACCCCCAGGCCCTCCAGGAGTCAAGGGGTCGATGGTAAGGAGTAAGTCTGCATTCTCTCACTCTTGCTGCCACCTCTCTGTCTCTCCTAGCCAAGGGTGCAGCTTCTCCTCTCTTTTAGTTTCATGACAATAGCTGCAATTTCTTCCCCTGTCTGTGGGGATGGCAGTGGGCATTTGAGTGGATATTGAGGTGCAGCCTCTCCCCAGCAGCTGAGTCCAGCAGTTTTCCCAGCAGTATGAGGTGTGTTCTGTGGCTCCATCAGCTAAGGACCTGCTGTGACAGCCAGGAGCTGAAAGACTGCCTGTTCCCAACTGTCCTGGCTCTAGAACAGACAATGCCCACCAACAAGGATCTGTCCCAGCTGACCAGGGCAACTGGCAATGCTTGGGCAGCACAGTCACTGTGCTTGCTGTGCTCTGCCTTTCAGGGAGCTGCGTTTAGGAATTTCACACTGGGGACCTCAGCTGGATCTTGTCTCTCTGACACTTCTTTCCTGTCCACTGTAGTACAAGACCCAAAGACATATTTTTGTATTAATTCAGCCCATTCTCTTCTGGGCTGTTCAGAAAACCTTGCTGCTGATATCGCTGGCTAGTGGCAGCCTGGCCATTTCCTTCTGCCCCTGAGCAATTTTACCCTGACAAATATCAGATCTGCCTGACTGTGCCAGCAGCCAACAATGCCATTTTTCCTGTCTTCCCACTGGGAGGAAAAAGGTCAATGCAGATTGTGGACATTCACAGCAGGCATGTTCTTTTGCCTTCCCTTTTAGGGGCACCCTGGCATGCCAGGAGAAGTGGGTTTTCCTGGGATCCCTGGACCAACAGTAAGTAAAAGCTATCATCATCTTGTAGCACCACATCCTGGGCATGCATGGACTAAGTCCAGCAACTGTATTCTAGTTTATTTGAGTTTGATATAAACAAGAGATATGGGGAGAGGGATGGGACATGGGTGGGAGCAACATGGAAAGAGACACAAAAAAACCCACAGTGCTTAATTCAAAATTTTGTACTCCCAAGGAAAGTCACAATCCAGCCTCAATCTTTTGGCAGGACACAAGCTCCCTAGTTCAAGGTGTTCTGGGCTGGGAATGGTTGGCAGTGTGGTGCTATGTGGTATAGTGATGTATCCCAGTGATTTATCATGGTGATTTATCACAGTGGCCATGGCATGCAGCGTGACTGTCCTGCATGGTCAAATCCCCTGCTGGCATGAGAGGAGCAGCAGAGCAGCTCCCCCAGACAGACCCTCCATCTGGACAGGCTCATCTGGCACACTGCAGCTGTGGCTGGAGCATGCAATGGCCATGGAGGCAGATTTTAGCCTGGCTCCAGTTTCCCACAGATGTTCTTTAGATGTAGTTCGGGCTCTCCCAGCAGCACAAGTGCTGCTGGAGCCAACAAAAAAGCAGCCCTGGGTGGGTGCAGGGAATGGATTTTGCTCAGTGTGTGAATTCCCACAGTGCTGGTAACTGGGAGGAAGATCACAGCAGTGAAATGGCCTGGAAGTGCCAGAGGTGTGGCCTCCAAATCAGGGTCAGCTGTGCCACTGCCAGGAGCTCTGGGTGCACTGGCTGCAGGCGGCTGCTGCCTGGGCACTGACTGTGCAGTAACAAGTGAGTGGAGGTGAGGAAAAGAGAAAATCTGAGTTCAAGCAGCACCTGGGAGTGACCCATCTCTGCCTGGAGAGCAGCAGTGTGGCACCAGCCAGCTCCTTACAATAAAAGCAGCACGATGCCACCCTCAGCCCCCAGCACTGAGCTGCTCTGTGGCCCCTCATGGCAGCACCTGCTGTTGACAGAAGCCTAGAGGCAGCTGCATATCTATAGATGTCTCATTTTTAACAATTCCCACCATGCTGGCTGCCACTTGACTTGGGGACAGCTGGAGCACTGGGCTCCCTCCTGCTCCAGGCCTGTGAGCACCCCTGGCCAGGCAGTTTCTGTGCTGTGGCAGAGAGCTCCAGCCCTGAGCACCATCCCATGCACCACCAAATGTACCTTCAAGTGAGGCCAAATTTTGTCTGTCTTCACTGGGGCATAACAATAGAAAGAGCTGAGGCATCAGATGCAGGTAGAGATACCAAAACCTCTCAGCAAAGCTCTGGGAGCTGAGACTGTCCCCAGGTCCATCTGCTTCCTTCAGTTCCCTCTTCTCCTGCAGGCAAATAACAATTTCATCCAAGCAAAATGTTTGCTTCACAATTGCATTTTAAAAAGTCATAATTCAATAAGCCAAACTTCCCCACAGAGCCAGTAAATCAAATAATCTCCTAATATCAAATCCCCACTCATTAACTCCAGCTGTTTTTCCATCAAACATTCCTTATTTGCCTTTCAAGCCAGACCTGAGGCATGCAGTTGTTTGTCCTAAACTGTTAAAATCTTTGAGTGAGCTTTAGTAGTGATTAATTCAACAAAAGATGACTGGAAATGGGGAGCAAAGTCAATGGTAGGAAACTTTGTCCTTGGTTTCAGCTTCCTGAGGCTTGTGAATTCCTTTTTCCTCTTCTTACTCACCATTACGGTGCATCTTTTCTCTTGATATACAGTTTTGGGAATAATGTGTATATATAGGAATATTTAGGGTCACTTATCTTCTCCTAAACAGTCCATTGGAATTCCAGCAGGGTATGTAGCTATTCCCTCCATGTTTGCCATCACAATGAGTGTTTCTGTCCTTGTACTTTTATAAGCTGTTTGGGATAGGCTGAGACTTCCAGAGGAGATTCCAAATGCCAGCTAAGGATTTCATTTCAATACATGGTTATCATAAAAATCTCTATAAAACAGGCCTCTGACACATCCACTGCCTGTGCCAGTCACCACTGTCCTCGGTACCAAAACTGAGATGTACTGTGATCACAAACACAGCTACAGTCTACTGGCTTTGCCATCCTGAGTGAGAACAGCTCAGCATTTGTATCCTGAACTTACATGCCATGCACAAAGGCAAAATCCTCATAACTGGCAGTTGTAGGAGCAGGAGGAAGATCACAGTCCAGTTCTGTTCTGATCTGTGGTGGAATTTGCAGGGCTGACAGCTGGTAAAAGCTATTAAGATGTAAACAGCCAAATTTGATGTGGAATGTTTAAAAGAGCAAGGAGTGAATGTGTCATTTTGAGGTTTCCTTTTCTGACAGCAGGAAGGCACTAACTTTAAATACCAGGTTTAAAAGCTGTGATACAGAACTGAGTACTGTTAAATAAGTATATCCTTTATTTTTTTTTTTTACTCTGATAAATATGCTAGCAGGGAAAATAAACTGTCTTTCTGCATTTTCTGTATGCACATTAATGAAACATGTGTGTACAAATCCAGATTAAAAGAAAACCTGAAATCCTTCTATAATTGTAAGAACAGGATCATCCACAACACCAACAGTCCACATTAAATTAGTATATATCTGCCAGTATCAATATTTATGCAGCATTAACAGGGCAACAATTACTTTAAGTCAGTATTTGGCTGAAAAGATCAAACTTGAATACCCAAGATGAGGTGTCTGATTTTGTATTTGGACATCTAAAATCCAGATCCTGGTTATTATTATTTTTGAACAGATGCTGAGAAACAGCTGCTTTTAATAGATTCAGAGAGGGTTCTGGATGTTCAACTTCTCTTCACATCACACCACTGACACAGATAACAGCCTGCAGGTCATTAAGCACACAAACCTCAGCCAGGATCTTTGGCCTAAATGTTCACAATCCAAAGTCAATCTGTGACTTAAAAAAAAAAAGGCCATTTATAGGCAAGTAAAAATGGTGATGTTTTTAGCAAGTGTTTAATGAACCAATTTCCTGGTCAAGGGTCTGCATCTGAGGCCCCTGCAGATCACAGAGGAATGTAGGGTCCTACCAAAGCTGCTGCCTTCCTCATTTTGTGTCCTTTTCCCCTTGCAGGGTCCAGCAGGAGCCCGGGGTGCGCCAGGGGTCCGAGGGATGAAGGGTCGCAGGGTAAGCACTGAGCTTTCATCCCTCTCCTCTTCCAGACACTGGAAAAATAATCTGCTGGCTTGGTCTGGGGTGTGAAGATGAGCAGAAGTTGGGCAGCAGCTGCACAGACAGGTTTCTGCTGCACGTAAAGGTCCTTGGAACAAATCTCACCAGGGAAGTGGGTGCAAAGGATGGGTAAGGGCAGAGGAGTGCCCAGAGTAGAGGTTATCATGGAAGTGGTCCAGACTGCCTTTTCCAGCTCCCTGCCATGTCAAAACACAGTTTAGGGATGCTTCTGGTGAGGATGAGGAAGATTTAGTTGTCTGAAATTGTGGGAGAGGGTGCAGGTAGAAAACCAGAGAAGGTGTCTGTTGCTGTGGGAGAAAAAGTAGCTGAGATACGAAGTGTTGTGAGATAACCAGAGGAAATGTTTTGTCGTGACATAGAATTTAGAGGCAAGTCTGACAGAAATAGAGATGGGCTGTTCTACCCATGTGTTCCCCTCCAGTCCCACAGGACTGACACCTCCCAGCAGGGCTCCACAGGCATGTGAGCAAAGTGTGCTTTGCATTGCCAGTGGATCAAATTATAAGCAGTTCCTGTGCCTTTCTAAGGACTTTTCCAACCCTGATTTTATGTGTACACGCCTCACAGTGCCATCCTGTGAGCACAGGTGACTCCTCATCCTGCCTGGCAAGAGCCCCCGTGCTGGATGCCACTGCCTGGCACCCCTGGCAGTGCAGTGAGTTCACATTTCCCTCCATAAAGAGCTCACAGACACTCAGAGTCACTTCTGTGGCTCTCCCTGCTCTCTTTGGGTGACAGCTGACAGGACAGTGACCTCCAGACCTGCCAAAGCTGCTTGTTTTCCTGCCTGTGACATCCAGCCCCCGTCCCGCTGAGCTCTTCAATCTTTCTTCTCCAATGGGATATTTATTGCAGCAGCATCCCTGCTTTGGGTTGTTTTCCCTTGTCCAGCTGCTTTACAAAGTATTAATAACAAGCACACATGAGTTCTGCTGAAGGCCCCAACAACAACATATTTTGCATTTCTCCCTCCAAGGATCTGTTTCCATGTTTCATTTTCAAAGGCATACACTGGAGTAAACCATACATTTTACCTACTCCCACTCTCTGCTTCTCCTGCAGCTTCTGCTTGGGGGATTCAGGACAGCCAACAATTTTGTGTTTCCCTATGCCAGAGTGAATGTTTTCTTCAAATAGCTGGGACCAGCAAAAGAAAATGGAATAACCAACTAGAAAGCTTTGTAACCATGGAGTTATGGAACTGCTCTAAACTTTAAAATCACATCTAGAAGGATGCCAGTAACATCCAAGCTTGGCAGATGTTTATCAGGGTTCATCTTTTAAGAAAAAGCTCCCATTCCTCTGTGCTCCTTGGTGGGAAGGCCCCTGGAGTTCCCTCCCCAGGTCCACTTGCAAAGGGGTCCCTGGGCAGTGTGGTTCCCCTGTGCTGCCCAGCAGGGATTGACTGGGCTGTCTGGGACATCCATGATCATGCTGGATGAGAAAATGGAGGTGTTCCTTCATGGCAGGCTCTGAATGGATGGTGGGAAATACCCCAAGGTAAAACTGCAGCCCTGGGCTGAACAGGAAACACTTTCTGATGGACCCAGGCTACAAATGTGAGGGCTCTGAGAGAGGGGGGGTCCTCTCAGGGGATCAGGTGCTTTTGCCAGTGCCTTTAATGCTTGCAGTGACAGCTAAGGAGTCCAGGAACTGCCTCCTCCCAGGTGCCAGCTGGGGATCCATCCCCATCCCTGTCCCTGAGCTTCTCCCTCCAGCAGGCAGGCACAGGCAGCTGCAGTGACTGTCCAGGGTTCCCTCACTTCAACCTTCTTCAGCTTCTTACATCCATGCTGGCCTCAAGTCCTCAGCCCACAAGGGCAGCTGGATTCAGCTGCCAGGACAGGAGGTTGCCTGGGACATCAGGGATCTGCCTTTGGCTGTGGCTGGGTCCAGAGAGAGGGTGTCAAACCCTCCAGAGGAATCCTGTGGAACATCAGCTGCCAGCAGCACTGTCCATCCTCAGAATGACACATCAGATAGCAGAGACCTTCAGCTGCATGGCCTGGCTTTACATTTCCCCTCCAGGTGTTCAGTCCAGCAGGTCCTGTGCCATTCCCTCCCTCTGGACATGCCTCCACAGAGGGAGCCAGACCTCAAAGTGCATCCCAGCCCTGCAAGCAGGAATGCAGCAGTGGCTGTACCCTGACAGGCTGCAGTGCCTGCAGAAAGTCACCTCAGGATGTGCAGAGCACTGAGGCAGAAAGGAGGCAGTGTCTGGGGAAGAGGGAGCATTAAGGAATTGGTCTTGCCCTAAGGACACCAGTACTAGAGAGGAGTAAAACTCTGCCTAAAGCTCTGCCAGCAAGGACTGAGCCTCAGGATCTGCTGCTGGTGCTCCTGCTCTCAGCTCCCATTGCTGGGCTGTGCTGTGGTGGAGATCTGGTGGTGTTTGAGCACTGCAGTGTTTGATCCATGCAGAATTTGTGAGGCAGAGAGATGCACTTCTAAGATCCCCAGCAGGAAGGCCAAACCTTGGCTTTGCTGTGGAATTCTACAGATTTCAGTGGATCTGATGTAGGGAAGTCAGTATTGTAAGAACCAGCAGATCTCCTGCCTGGAGGATTTCTGGTTCAAATCTCTCTCATTCACTTTTTCCTTCTCTTCATACTCTCAGAGGACATTCCAGGCACACAGCATCCTATGTCTGCTTACTTGCTCCTGTGATTCCAGCTCTTGCTTTACTCAGGATGGGGAAATGATCCCCCAAGTGTAATTTCAGCCATTACCCTCTGTCTGTCCCAGCTTACAGAAGGGATGTAATTCAATTCAGAGTGGAAACATGAATGCAGCCCCTGCCAGATGTTTGTGGAATCCATGAGCTCTGTTTGTGGATGCTTCATTAAAGTTATTCTGCTTTTGAAGGAAACCTAAATAGCAAATATGGTTTTGATTGTAAAGAACAATGGAGACTTTTTGGGGTCTGCATTTATGTTGTGATAGCTTTTATAGTGTCAAGATATGCATATTGTAGAAAGAAAAGCTTTTTAGAAATTCTAACCTTCTTTTTAGTCCTGACAGAGCTATTGTTCCTTCACAAGTCTTTGTTTATTCCACCAAACTGATACCGAACAATCTTCCTCAAATGTTATTTCCTTTCTAGTCTTCCCTGAGGAGAAGAAACTTGGACATGTGAGCCCAGGCTCGTTTCCCTTCATCTGTACTCAGTGTAGCACTTGGACATGTGCTTAACATCCAGCTAGTGACAGCTATGTACATGCTTAAACCTGATTATTTAACCAAATCAAGGTTTAAATTTGGAGGCAGTTGGTCCAGCAAGCCCCTCGCCCTATGTCACTTCAATCCTAAAGCAGATTTCTCTTAATCTGCTCCTCACAGCAGGACAATGTGTGGTCTCCTAAGGATAATGTCATCAGAAATACTGGGAGTCTCTATGAAAGGCTGAATATCAACCAGAGCCATGATTTCGTAACCTAGATTATAAAGCTGCACCTGAAATCCTGCTGTAAAGTGCCTTTCCTTGCCCTGTTCTCCTGGCCAAGGTGCCTGCCAATGTTTCTAGAGTTTTATCCTCTCCCTGCTGGGTTCTGGCTCAGCTGATACAGGGGAGCTTTTCAAATCCCAAAGCACATTTCTCTTTTCCACTGTGCCATTCATTCATCCTCTCCTGTAAATCCAAGTTAAGGGGAGCACCCCAGGCCCTTTGCTGCTCCTTGCCAGAGGGAAGGAATTGCTGCCTCTGCCACATGGACCCAATGATCTCCAGCATCACCAGGAATTTATAAATGCCAGGCATTTGCAAAGTGGTGTTATCTAAGCAAACCTGAAAATATTTGCCTCTCCAAGCCCAGCTGAGTTGTTGTTCATGGAGAAGTGGAGGGTATTGTTCTGCTTCCAGGGATCTTTCTGGTTGACTGAGAAAGCCTTAGAAGTGTTTGAAGAAAAGCTCTTTCCAGATCCATGGCCAGGGATGTCTCCCTTTGGCTTCACTCAAGGCATCTGCTTGCTTTTTTGTTTGGCCAGGCTGTGATAGCAAAATATCAATATTTGGATAACTGGGTAAGGAAGGAGCTTTGGGTTTCTGGAAAGGAGCTACTGCCTGCTGCTTCATGCTGCTGTTGAGAGGCTGGTCACTGTCTGCCTGAGCTCTGAGGAGGTGTTTAACAGCAGGAAATGCAGCACTGCTCTGCAGAAACACCTTGCTGAGTAGCCAGTTCTGCAGGAGCACTGTCTGCTTTAGCAGCAGGATTTATCCCTGCTGCCTCACCTGGCCTGGCAAAGGCTGGAGCTGGGTTCCCCTGCCTTTGTGAGCTGTCACCTCCAGTCACTGTGGGAGCCCCTTGTTTAGCCTGGGGGTTCTGATAGTGCTGCTTGGTGTGGCTCAGCACAGGGAAATGCTGAAATGTTGTCCTGGCCTGCACTGAGGGTCCCAGGGGAGCCCAGGGGCTGTGCTCAGCCCTGCCTGCAAGGCCAAGCTGCCAGGCCTGCAGGGGAAGGCACCTTGAGGTCCTTTCAGGAGTCTTGAGGCTCTTGGCTTTGGGATGCTCCCTGGAGAGCTGCCAGGACGTCACTCACTCCTCTCTAACCAGTGTTGTCAGTAAAAGAGAGTTTTCAAAATGTAACTAATTGACTAAATGTAGCTGTTCCTGTCAGGGTGGATTAGGGGAAGCCTTTATCCCAGGTTTCAGCCCAGGAGGCTGGAGAAGGTGAGGCTTGCCCATGCATTTGAGAATAGAGTGTCACTTTCTCCTTCTTCAGGTCAGATGCCAATGGGATGTGCCGTGATGGGATTAGGCAGGTGACAGCTGTGAAGGGAGATTGCCCTGGCAGATCCTGCCATGCTGGTGACAGGGCTCTGCTGGAAGAGATGAGGATACTGTGAACACCTCCCCAGGCAGCCCTGGTGAGAGCCACAGCCACCACTGAGGGCACCCAACAGCCTCCACCAGGCTCAGAGCAGCCCCTGCACTGGCAAAGGGGCTGGAAAGGGCAGGACAGGCTACAGAAGATGGGTCTGGAGGGCCCAGACTCATTCCAGTTTCTTTCCCAACTCTAACCTGGATCATCACTGTAATTTCCATGTCCCACTTGCTTCTGATCCCTGTTCCCCCTTCCAAGCCTGAGCTAAGGAATCCTTGCCCTCTGCACATCCTCCCCCTGCTTCACTAGCAGCTCACCACATCCTCTGAGACAGTAAAGATGTAATTGCACAAAATATACAAGAGGCTGCTCAAAGAAAAGGGGAACAGTTTGCTTCCCAGGGATGATGAGCATTTGGCTGTTGAGGGTGCTTTGCCAGAGTGCCAACACCATACCCATGCTGCCACCTCCCTTCCCAGAGCAGGTCTGGGTGTTTGCTGGGTGTCCCAGCCACCCCGGGCAGCCCCTAAGATGCCCCCAGGCCCTGCTCTTCCACCACCCCAAGGAACAGGGCTGTCTGGCTCCAGCTGTCAGTAGCCCAGCTTTTAAGTGACCTTCTGGTCTTTGTCATTGTGCTTTGAGGTTTATAGGGACATGGATTAATAAAACTTTTGGTCTTTACTGCTCTCTGATCTAGGGACCAGCATGAGCCGCAGCACTTGGGGTGTTGGGCTGGTGAGAGGTGCTGTGACATTTGTGCAGCACAGCCCCAGCTGTGAAACACCCCTTTGGTTGTGAGGATCCCATCTGGGGCACAGCCCTCTGTCTGTCTGTCTGTCTATCTGTCTGTCCTGGAGGCCAGGCTGAGCATTCTTCAGAGCTGTGCCATACTGGCAGTGCAAGACAGGCTCTTGGTTCTTCAGTCCCTGCTCCTCTGAGCAGCACAGGGCTCTGCCAAGCTCAGTAGGAGTTTTTGCATTATTTTATATTGACAATGTTTGTCTGCTGTAATAATTTGGCTGGGGTTCCTATACATTTCTGCTGTACACTGCTTTTCTTTGTGAGTCTCTCTCTTTGCCTGTCATCCTGGAGTTGCTTTTCTAACACACTGGCTCCCCAGCCCTGTTATTACTTTTGGCACTGGGTTTGCATCCCGATTAAGCACATTGGCTCCTGTTTTCCCTTTCTGCATTGGCCAGCTCTCAGGATTCCTCTTACCACTACGTTCTAGCACTGCTCTGTGCTTTTATTTATTATTTATACTGCAGCAGTGCCTAAGAGTCCTAGCAGAGCTCCTGAGCTGATTATGAACATGATGTCTGTTAGAAGAGTCTCTTCATACGCCCTTTTTTAACTCTTCTTTTCTTTCCCTGTGGCTCTTTATTCTCTGTCCATGTGACACACTGGTCTCTGGGGGTCAGGTGGTGCAGAGGGTTGTGTGCTGAGCTTTCCTGAAAGATAGATGGCCTTTAAAGTCCCTTTCAACCCAAACCATTTTTTCTGTGATTCTCTGATCATATCCTTACTCTCTTCCCAGGGCTCTCCTCACTTGGAACCCTCTAAAAGAACAAGGATGCCCCTTCCTCAGTGATGCCCAAGCTGTACCATGAACTGTTTAATTTTAGCTACTCACACCTGCTCATTTGCAGCAGGGTGTGTGTCCCACACACCTCCTGAGGCCCCTGTGCCCACCTCACACTCACACACCCAGGAGCAGAGGCCAGACATGGCACCAGACCCTTCCCACCTCCATATCCACGAGCACCTGGCTGGTCCTTAACAGCAGTCAGATCTTTAAATATCACTCAGCTGTAGCTAAGGGCTTGGAGTTCAGCTGCCAGCAAATGCACCTTTTTCTTTGGGAGGAATTTGGGAGGAATTTTCACACCCAGTGTGAAGGTACTGCACAGTGGGAGTTGTGCACCTCTATACCCACTGGGACAGTGTGGTGTGGCAAGGGTTAAGGGCAAAGGTGTTGGAAAAGCAAGGTTTCTAGGAAAGAAAAGGTTTGCTGTCAATAAGGCTGGAACTGCAAGTTTGTCTGTGCCCTGCAGAACTGTTGTCATGTAACCATTGTCTGAAAATAAGGCTGTTCCTGGCCTGCTTTTCTCCTCTGGCTTGGCTTAGTGGTTGGTAGTTGGTTTAACAGGAATAAAAAGTGCTCTGTGCTGGTAACAGTGGGAAATGAGGCAACAAAACACAGAAAGAATCCTTTTAGTCCTGGGCTCTGAGCTGCTGTGCTCAACCCAAGCAGGTATAACTTGGCTAAGCCAGGATTGATCTCATGGACTGTCCTGGTGGCCAAGGCTAAAGTGACAGCTGGATTTTCCAGTGAGCCATATCCTCTGTGTTCTTATTTTTGCCTCTCTTTTGCCTCCTTCTAGGGTGCCAGAGGGCCTGATGGCCCCGTGGGCGAGCCAGGGGCGCGAGGTGTCAAGGTGAGTGCCAAGGCTGCTCTCAGCTCTGCTGTGAAATGCTCTGGGCAGGATGCAGGTCACATCCTCCTCCAGGAACAGGGATGTTCAATTGCTCCATGAGGATCAACCATCAGGGATGAGTCTGTCTTGCAACCAGAGTAAAAATCATCCAGCATTGCTATCAGGGCCCTTGCCCACACTCCCGGCTGGTTGGGTGTTCCTTGGGGCATTATCCCAGGTATTTGGCCTCTCAAAAGCTGCAGGGAACTGGAAGGGAAATTTGATGCATAAAAATGCAAGAGCAGGTGGGCTGGGGCAGAAGAGCATCACCAACAGCTTGTGCTCCTGCTGGATGTGTCTTTGTCTCTCTGTTTCACAGGGCCGAGCAGGGGAGCCAGGCAGGGTGGGCCCAGATGGGCTGCAGGTATGTCCTCTGTGAGAGCCACAGCTGCCAGCCCTGGGGACAGCCACATGTCCTCAGAGCACCACAGGTGAGCCAGCACATCCCCAGGTGATAATTGCTGTAACTGTGTGTTCACAGGGCAAGATGGGAGAGACTGGGGAGACTGGAGCACGTGGCTTCCCAGTAAGTGTCCATCCCTTCTGCTTCCTTTCATAACCTCAGGTCCTTAAGTTTTGAGTCCTGGTCCAGGTGGAAGAATCTGGACCCTATCTCATACAGGCAGGGCTACCTCTCCCCTCCTGTCACTGGAGCACTTTGGAGGTGCACATTTCTGCCATGAGATGTGAAGGATTACTGCTGGGTTGGAGCTGACCCTGGTGTTTTTAATTTTTCTAGGGTATCCAAGGACCTTCTGGACCTCCAGGAGCAAAAGGGGCTCCAGGAGACCCGGCAAGTCCCTTATCACTCTCTCTCCATCTGTCTTTCCTTGCACACAGACACTTCATTTCTTTCTCTGTCTCTTCCCCACCACTTATCCCATTCCCAGCTTCTCTGTCCTTGCCAACTCCAGTGTGGTCAGAGATGTGAAAGACTTGGCTAGAGTCCTAGGAGCCAGAAGGAAAGACAAGGTCAGACCCTGGAAAGCCAAAGAGAGCCATGGATCTACCAGGGAGAGTGTAGGATACAGCCTGGGGTGGATTTTGGAAGGAAAGGTTGGAAAGAAAGGCAAGGTTGGGTCTGGGACAGGGTCAGATGTAACAGGAGGAGCTGGAGTGTAGGTGGAGTGGAAGCAGGAGCAGGAGGGAGGCTGATGGTGTCAGAACTGAGCCCACAGCTTTGGGGGAGTCACTGGGGAATGACAGACCTTGAGGAGGGCCAGCAGTGCTGACTGTGAAGGGAGAGAGTAAACCAGACACTTGCAGATTAGCCACTGCAGTTGCTTCAGATGGCAGCCAGGAACAGGAAGGTCTTCTGAGCTCTTTGCCTGTTAAGGTGCCTCAGCACACCCACTGCTGGCCTCTCATCCCACTGGCCAAATCTTGCACAGTGAGAACTCCTCTGAGATGTGGGAGGGAACTGGAGTTTTATCTTACAGACCATGGAAGTGATGGCCCTTCAGAAATGAAAACATTTGTGTGAAAAGAGCCTTGTGTCTCTATTTTGCAGGGTCCCCAAGGACCACAGGGGCCACCTGGGCCTTTGGGAGAAATGGGGCATAAGGTAGGTCTGAGCTTTGCTGCTGTTTGCTTTCCCCTTCCATCAGGAGTGCAGGACTGAGGGAGTAGTGACCCTCCACACCTTGCAGTGTGGAATGAGCAAGGAAGGATTTCCCTGAAGTCTGACACTCAGCTTCCAAAAGAAACAGTGAAAATCAGGAATTTGAACACCCTTCCCACCACAGGCCACAGACACCCAGCTGCTGGGAGAGCAGACCCATCTTCTCAAGAGAAGATACATTTCAAAGGTGACCACGGCAGGGATCAACTTCCTGCACCAAGGGGCAGAGTCAGGGAGCCAATACAAGCACAATTCAGGCTGAGTACCAGTCCTTCCCTCTCCCTGGTGCTGTTGCTGACACACAGAGCTTTGCCAGCCTGCCCAGATGGCCAAGGCAGCCCCAGCAGGAAGCTCAGAGACGCCCTTGCTGCTGACAGTGCTGCTGGGCTCTGGTTGCCATGAAGCAGTGACACAAACACACCAAAACCAACCAGCAGCTGCCAAACACTGCCCCAAATGAGTGCAGGGGATGCCTCCATGGTTTGCCCCAACTCCTCTGCACTTTTGGCTTTTTTTCACTCCTCTTAAAATAATACAGCCTTGGCTCTTTCTATCACATGTGCCAATGCCCCTTGCACAGCTCCTTTCTGTAGGTCCTGAGCTGTAGCACAGACGTGGAGGTGGCTTTGAATGCAGTCTATGCAAAGTGTGTGAGTCATGAAAGTTTCCATTCTCATGGCTGCTGGACTGGATGGAGTGAGCTCTCAGCATGGTAAACCACACTGGGGAGCTGGAAAGCTGCTACTGAGCCACTCTGGATGCTGCCAACCAAGAAAGTACAGACCTTCATTCAAATCTGTAACTCTTCCAGGAGCCTTTCTCTGCACTGGCACCTCTGGAGAAACCAAAGCAGGATTTTTGCTTTCATTGGAGCTTGAATTTTCTCATTGCGTGACACGAGCGTTTGTTCACAAACCCAACACACACCCTGCTCCCTCCTCTGCTTGAATCCACTTCAGCAAGCCAGGAACTGGCTTTATTCCCTGGGTAGCTCCCTTGACTATGTGCTCTTTTTTCCTTTATTCCCAACTGTAAAGAGAAGGGAGATTGTTGTCTGGAATGCAAATATCATAAGTAAATAAACCACTCAAATCCTTTAAAGAGAAGCTTTACTGTCCCATCTTTGGGCTGGTTTTACAGACTCTCATTCCCCACGCTTCTCAGAGGTAGGAGCAAATGTACAACCATGAAAGCTCCCAATAGATCTTGGGACTAAAGACAGAGAATGACTGTGACCCCACTGTCAGGGGCTGCACATGGAGCTGGACTGAGTGAGAACAGTTTGCAAGGTCGTTCTCACATCTTCCATCTTTCTATCTTAATTCCTATCTTTTTCCAGGTCAAGCACTCATTTTTGGCTCTTTGAGGGATGCCAAACCTCTCTCCCAGAGTCTGTGCTCACACAAGAGGGAGAAACTTTCTCTCAGCCAGTCCAGCCTGGGCTGTGGATTTCTGGTCTGAGCCCAGGTGTTGGCCTTTGGATATTTTCTGGCCCTGTACAGCCAAAAACAGCTGGCTGATGGATGTCAAGGCTAATCTGGCCAAAATTTGTGCTGGAGGGCTCAGTGTCACCTTGCTGCCCTCAGCTCCCTTTAGCAGCAGCACCATGGTGCCCCTGCCTCTCTGGGAATGTGGGCAGAGGCTCAGCTGGAAGATGTGGGGCAGCCTGCCCCCCTGTTGGTGCAGAGGATGTGCTCACACAGGTGGAAATGGAGGGCAAGGCTGCAGGGAGCAAGAGCAAGAGCACAGCCAAACATTTCTGTTACCCCCTGTAGCAGCCCAGCCTGCTGGACCCTTGCAAAGAGCTTCCAAGTCCAATTCTGGACCTTTTCCCTTCCATCCCAGCTGGTTCCAGTGCTGCTCCCTGCTGGGGTTACAAACCTTAGAGAGCTGAGGGATTGCAGGGAGCAGAGAAAGGTGCTTGGCAGAGGAGGCTGGGGAGAGGGGAGGTGTGAGAGCTGATCAGAGCCCTCCCAGGCACCAGGGGCCTCTTTGATGCTGTGGACCCCGAGCCAGCTCCAGGGAGGTAATTGCATTGCAACCAGGGCTTGGCTGTCCCAGGAGAGCTCTGCTAAAGGAGTTATGTCTTTGATCTTGCTTTCTGCTTTGTTACAATGGGTTTTTTCATCATCTTGTTGGGATTTTTTTGTTCCCAGGGACCGCCAGGCTCAATGGGACAACCTGGTCTTGCAGGTGAACCTGGCATGAAGGTAAGGAAAGCCCTGAGTGCAGTTCCTCTGTCAGACTGGGGGCATAAATGGCAACTTGTGTTCCTGAAGGACTGAGTAGTAATATTGCAGGTTTACCCTCCAGCAGCCAAAGCAGAAAGTGCATTCAATGAAAGATAAAGTTTAAAAAACCTAAAAGTGGGTTAATTTTAGCCATTTTTACAAATTCTGAGCCCCATCCTGAGGGAGAGGCTGTCAGTGCTGGGGAGAAGCCCCATCCCAGGGATCTTGTGCCTCAAGAGCTGTGAAGGGCCTTGGAAGTGAAGCTCAGCTCTTTGCAGATCCAAAATCTCAATGGAGAGAGGAGTCCTTGAGACTCAGAGATCCAGACAGCTTCTAATTCAAAACCAGAAGAGTCTTAGCAAGGTCTCAGACTTAAAAATACCCTCAGACAATGTCCTGCCACAGTTTCCAAGGCTCAGCTCTCTGGGGACTGAACTCCTTGGATGGTTAAGGGGGAAGGGTGCCCTGCTGCAGACCATGAATGCACCTTCTTGTCCACATAAAAGCCATCTCTTTGTTTGAGTGAAATCCCAATGCTGGGCAGCTCAGAGGGGGTTTTATTTCATCTTAACCCACTTGGTCTGAACATTTGCTCTTGTGAGCAGAGCTTTTGAACAAACTCTATGTGGGGATTAAAAGCAATTTCCTCTGTGCTGCTCTTCCCTCCCACTCCCCACCCCATCCTTTGCCATGTTTTCCTTGGCAAATCTTCTGACACTTCCCTGGAGCTACCGTGCCTTTGGCATCCTGACACTGCAGGAGTGTTTCAGCTCCAGTGCTGCTGGCTGGCCCTCCTTGGAGCAGGACATGATGATTTGCACAGACACCCCCTGACCTGCTGGCCTTGCTGGGAAGGTGTGGAGTGAGAGTCCTGTCCTGCTCCTTCTCCAAGCTGGAAGGAGCTGGCCCAAGACTGGTCTGTGCAGAGCAGTTTGCTGGGGGATGAGGTTTATGGATATCTCAAACCTTTTTCCCTTGAATTTATGGATATTATGGTTATGGAATTTATGGTTTATGGATATCTCAAACATTCCCCTGAATGCTCTGCATTTCCTGAGCTCTCTTCCATGCAGAACAGGTTGCTTGGATGGGCACACCTGGGAGAGAGCTGCCCTATGGCCATCCTACCCCCAGTGCCAGGTTGGCAAGGTCCATTTGTTTGCCAGTTCCTTCTGTCCACTCATTTCACTGCTACCAAAGATTCAGGTTCTTCTGGAACTGGGCTGAAAAGAGCTCTTGGGGTTTTTTCTCCCTCACTCTGGTCATGTCTGCCACCACAGCACATTGCACCCACCCTGCTGCTGGTGTGTGAAGGGCCATGCCAGGAAATGCAGCTTCAGGCAGCCCAGACCCTCTGGGACCCCTGTCCTGTCCATCTTTGCATCATTGCAACAGAGCCTGTGAGATGTGTCCTTCTTTGCTGCCCCCGTGCTGGGCCTTTGAACCCCCTTTGAAAACTCAGCTGAAGGTGTTTGTGTGGGAGAAGGAGAGAAAGAGACAAAATGAGGAGTGCAATGGGAGGTACTCCACACTCCCTCAGTGTCAGTAAACAGCTGTGTCCCTGTCTGTGCTTCCTTCCTTTTAGGGTGATCCTGGCCAGCTAGGGATCCCTGGAGAGCAAGGTCTCGTTGGCCAAAGAGTGAGTATGGCCACCTTCTGTGCCTCACCATTTCCCCAGAGGTCCTGTCCTTGCTGTCCCACAGCCTGCACAGCCTGACCCTGCTCTCTGCATCCCTGCCCCTGTTCCTTCTGTGGGTGGGGGAAGCACCTTCCCCCCAGAGCCCCCCAGAGTCTCTGAGCCCCTCTGAGCCCCAGTGAGTGTGAAAGGGGCAGTGTGGGAGCACAGGGGGGAACAGACCCCTCCTGTTGGCCAGGGAGGAGCTGGAGCAGGGGCAGCTCAGCAGGGAAACACTGCACCCACTGTGTGGGCATGGCAGGGGGATGAATGCATGGATTGAGGCTGGCAGGGGCTCTGTCCCTTCCCAGGACTGAGGTCAGTTGTTGGAGCAGGAGGAGGAAGGCCCAGGTTAAATGAATTCAGCCTGAGCTCCCTTTCCCACAGGGAAGGAGAGCTTCCCACAGCGGGTCCATGGGGGAGAAACCGTGGCTCAGAATAGAGCAGGAGGTTGAATTCCTGCTCCTGCTCCTTGTTCAGCTTTAGGGTAGTGTGTTAGAGTGCAGAGCTGGGCTCCCATCACTGCAGGCTGGCTGGGAAAAGCCCATTTAGGCACAGCCTTACAGTGTTTGTTCTGTGCACAGGGGGAGCCCGGGCTGGAAGGGGACAGTGGGCAGCTCGGGCCAGATGGCATCAAGGTAAGCCTCACTCCATGGAGTTCAGCTCCCACACACACCTCTGTGCACTCAGGTCCCTGTGATTCCCAGAGCCAGCAGGAGGCTGAGGGGATTATTGGGTCCTCTGTGGGATAAACCTTTGCCCTGCAATCTCTAAGGACTTTTTTCTGCAAGCACGCATAACAAACCCCTCCTGTTTCACTCCTCTGCCCACGTTTTTTGGCATCTGATCAGATCTCCAAAAAGGTCAAGTTCTTCAAAATCTGGCTTCCAACAATTTGTCTGTTTTATTTGAGTCTTTACAGATCAAATTTCCAGCTAATCAGGAATTCCTGGGCCTGGCAAGGGAAATCAAGGATTGTCCATCACTCTCCCCTGCACCACTGACCAGAGCAATGTTAGAGAGCAAAGAAATCAGATCCCCTTCCCTTGGCAGAGCCCCAGGATCTCACTCAGGGCTTGCTCTGTCTCTCACTGCTGTGAGTTTGCTACCTTGCCTTTGGAACAGGGCTCTGATTCCTGCCCCTGCACAGCCAGCCTTTCCAAACAGGCCAACAATTTTGTTCCATGGAAAGAAAGAGCAGCCCATCCCACAACAATGCAGTTTATTGCTTCTTTCTAGTTAAACTATTTGCCATGTGTCTCTACTTCTGCTTATCTCTGAATGTTGGACCAAAAATCTCTTCCTTGAGGACAATCAAGGCTTCTGTATTCTCTTGCACTGCTGGCTGTGCCCAGGAGCTCTTGAAGCAAAGCAGCTCTTTCCACCCCAGATGTGTCTCTGGACACTTCACCAGATGTGTCTGTGCTCTTTAACCAGATGGGATCCTGTTGAGCTCTCCCAACACAGGTGCAAGAGGAAAATGGTTCAGTTCAAGGCTGCTTGGCTGCACATGTTGCTCTCAGTATAAAACTGGCCTTTATCACTGTCTCCATATAATTTTGAGTGTTATACTGAATAGTACAAAATATTTACAGTATTTTATTTATTTTGATAAAGGAAAAGCAGCTATAAATTTACTTCTTACACTTCTATTATTATATTTCTGGTCTGTGTTCCAGTTGGTTGATCTTGCCAAATACTGAAATTTTATTATCTGCCAGATTTTTTTCATAAATTTCAATGACTGGTTTCACCAGGGGAGCTTTAAATGGGTATTGGGAGAATCTCTTCACTGAAAGGGTGGCCAGGCATTATAACAGGCAGTGGTGGAGTCACTTGTCCCTACAAGTGGCACTTGGGGACATGGTTCAGTGGTGGGCTTGTCAGTGCCGGGTTGAAGTTTGGATTAATTTGTCTTAAACATCTTTTCCAACCCAAAGGACTCTTTGATTCTGTGATTCTGCAAGTGTCAGAGCAGTGATTTGACAGCATACCCACTGCTCAGGCCATGGATCCTTTACAGGGCACAGTGACACAGTTTCACAGAGTGTTTATTGGAGCCCTGGGCTGATTTCTGTTTGGCAGCAGGGGCTGAGCAGCTGTTCCAGACAAACCCATCCTATTAAAAGTCCTTCAGTATCCCAAGTTCAGGGCTTCTGGATGAGGCAAGGGAGACTTTCACATCTTGTCTGCCTGCCTCATTCACGTGGGAGGTTCAGGAGAAGCAAAGGGGTTCAGGTTACTCTGTGTTATGGGGGAGTTCTTTCTCCTTCAGCCAAGAGATTTTAAAGAAAAGAAACCTGGGTTTGCTCCTTTTTTTAAATGTCAAGTGTATTATGACTCATCCTCATTCATCCCTTTTCTTGCAGGCTCTTTTCCTCTCAGACTCCTGAAATATGAATTATATGGTGGGGTTTTCCCTCACAAGAGCTTTGCACAGTGACCCACGTGTTGCGTGGGGATGAAAACCTCCCACCCTCCTCTCTTCCACAGGGAGACAAAGGAGAGCAAGGCCCAGAAGGAGAGAAAGGAGAGAAAGGCAATGAAGGGCTGAAGGGGAAGGAAGGAGCTCCTGGATATCCCGGCATCCCAGGTGTCCGAGTGAGTCTGTGAACCAGCCCTGGGGACCCCTGGGGTCCTGCTGTGAGGAGTTTGTGACCCAGGCACTGCTCAGGGCAGGAGCTCCCCTGAGGTGCAACTTGTCCTGAACATCATGGTAAAGTGTGCTGTTCTCATGACAAACTGTGTCCAGGAGATGGTTTGGTCTTTCAGCTAGCACTCACACTTGAGAAAGGGAATCTGGTCTGCCACAGGCTCTGAGAAATGAGGGATGTGTCTCCCTCCCACACCTCTGTAAGGTGGATCCCACAGTGTTAGAGGGGGAGGTCCAGAGGACTCAGGGAGGCTGATTTTTCCCTGGTTGCCACAGCTGGCTTGGGCCTGGAGCTTGGAATTGACCACCTTGTGCCTTCTCTGATGGTTACCTGCTTGCTTCTGGTCTTCCCTTCTAGGATTTCCCCATTAAATATAGAAATCAACTAGAAGAAATCAGCAGGATATGACTCCTGAATCCTCAGTGAATATCCTGGGCATGTCTGGTTCACTTGGAGGTCTGATCTTGGTGCTGTAGAAAGAAAAAGTTTGATTCTGGCTCTGAGATGAGAGGCAGCAGGGCAGTGCCAGGTGGAAGAAGGCTCTGCCCAGTGCCCCAGTGGGCTGCTCTGCCAGTCAGGCCTTTCTGCCTGAAATGTGGAGTTTATCAGGTTGCTGACATGGTTTATTCCTTGTGATTGTTGTCTTGGATCAGAGTTCTCAGCAGTGATGGCTTTGCAGGGCTCGTTCAGCAGAGGGGCAGCCCTGCTGCCCTGTGGCACGTGCCTGAGCCCTCATGCAGCTGGGGAGCACACAGCTCCAGCCCCACACAGCTGGGGAGAAGGAACAAGAAGCCCAAGTGTAAAGGCAGCTCTGAAATCCCAGCCTGAGCTGGGTGTGAAGCAGCAGGGCCAGCAGGTACTGCTGAGCCCTGGGTGGATGCTCCATGGTGAAACGTTGATTTTCCTTTTGGTGCTGTTGTGGCTGGCTAAAAGGAGGGCAGGGAGAAGGGTGTGAGGGGATGGAAGCAGCAAAAGAGATGGATTTATGTTATTTTTGGGCTGAGGTTGGGATTTGAGCACTGACTCAACTAGAAAGTGGAAACATTGGCTTAATACTGTGGTGCAGCACCATAAATGTGCAGAAGAAGCCTGTAGTCCTGCCCCAAATAAGGCCACCCTTGGCCACAGGCCCCTGTCCCCAACAGGGAGCCCTTTCAGGACTGGGATCATACCACAGGCAAGGGTGGTCCCCAACAGCCCAGCTCCTTCCCAGCTGCAGGCTGGCACAGCTGGACAGTGGCCCTCCATGTGCTGTACTTCTGGCTGCTTCACGTGTTTATATTGTGTATGTTTTAAGAACCAATAAAAATACTAAAATCATGCAAAAGCCATATTAAGTTATAAAGTATAAAATACAGATTCTGTCAGACTCTGTCCCTGCTGTTTGCCAGCATGTCCCTGGGAACATGATGGTGTTTTCTGTTTTATTTTTTTAAAAAAAGCAGTCAATAGAGCCAAGATTCCTGCTCATAATCACTCCCTTTCGGTTTGGGGATTTTTTTTTACTGCAAAGTGCTATATTTCCATCTACTATTTTAATATACTTCTTTGTATTTCCTTGTGCCTAAACTCAGGCAGACTTTCAGACCTGCACAGTCTCCAGATAGTGCTGCCTGCCCTGCCAGACACTGTTACCTAATACACAGCCTGGTGTTCCTGTGCTCACTGAGGTCATTTAAATATGGAAATCCTCTGATAGAAGCAAAATTATTTTCCTCTTCCCATTACTGAGAATTTCATTCTCCATTCCCATGGGGAGTAGAAATATCAGTGGGATCTTCCCTAGATTTCTGTCAAGATAAGGTTCACAGCTCAGGTGGAGATAACTGCAAGCCCCTCCTTTCCAGCTGAGGGTTAGAAGCTGGAATTTCCAGCCAAGCCATCCCCTGGAGGACATGCTGCAAAAGCCACCACAAACTGCACAATGCACAGAAGTCTTTGAGGCTACTGGACCAAGATAACAAAAAAACCTTGTCATGGGGAAGTTGTGAAGGTCGTTCACCCAAGGGCAGATATCAAAGTGACAAACTCCTGTCCAGGATTTGTGTGGTGGCACAGAAATTGGTTGGGGAATGTGTTGGAGGTGCTTGGATTGCAGGGAGAGGGAGCATGTTGGGTTTGTGCAGGTCCTGAGTGATTCCACACCACCCTGTTGTGAATGGTTCTGACACTTCTGATGTGGCATGTTCTGCTGTCCAATAATCAGTTTAGATGGTGTTAAGAACTTCATTTTTGGCTATGGCATCTCCATTTGGCCTCTCCTGGCGTGACACCTCCAAGTCCTTACATCTGTGCTTCACCACATTCCTGCCTGGATGCACTGATGCTTTCCTGGGCTTTTCCTCAGCTCCAGTCTTTGTTGGGATATCCTGCTCAGCTGCAAAGGGCACAGGGAAGGTGTTGGTTGCTGCTTCTGTGCCCTTAGCAGGAGAGATGCACACACAAGGATCTGTGCAGTTACCTGTGCCAACAAACTCCACCTACATTTGGGGTGTGAAGCTCATCTTCTGCTTCTGGAAATTAGCTTGAGGAAGCTGATGCCTATCTGCAGTTGTGGACACAAAAAAAGGTTCTCCTAAACCTTGGCTTGTCCCTGTGTTACTCCAGAGGGAGCACCCACAGGGACATGCCCTCCATGGACAGCAACAACCTCTGGCAAAACCCTTTTCATCACAGGGTTCTGCAGCCACGCCATGTCCTGAAGGTTTGTCCTTAATGCCAAGGAAATGTTTAGTCTTAATCTTCATTTTGCTTATGTCTGCAGGAATGTGACACTTCACTATCAAGTGTCCTTGTGACAGATGTAGGAAACGAGGTGCCAGATTGCTCTGAAGGGATCTGACTTCACTGCTGGTACATTTTCAGCCTGTTTTGTGTGTCCTGGCTGCAGCAGAGGCTGGTGCTGGCAGAGCAGGTAGAGGAGCTGGGGAATTTGGCACCACCAGCTCACACCTAATGTGGCAACAGGCCAGCATGAAGGATGGTAGGAGATTAGAGGCTCTGCAGTCCTGGAGCTCCCTGGAGATGGCAGATGAAGGGATTTACCCCAGAGCAACCCTGAAAGCTGGAGGAAGCACAGAGGGTCTGTGCTGCCCTTTTGGGTCCTGCAGAAGAGAGACACTCACCTGGTGATCAGTGGGCTCAGCACAGGCACATCTGGCTTTCCTGTGCAAGGCTTTGTTTTCCAGAGGCTCATCCTGATGCTGATATCATGACTGCCTGAGCACAACCAAACTTCCCTCTGTGCTCAGGAAAGGTTTTTCAGAGATCTTTAGCTTTCACTTGGCTCAGCCATTTCCAGCATTAACATATCTGAAAACCAGTTTCCACTGTGGTTTTGTGTCTCAAACAAAAAGCAGCAGGGAGGCCCCAGTCCAGTCTCCAGGGGTGGTTTGTATGTGTTTCAACGCCAGTGGATTTCAGCAAACAAACCTGGCAGCTGAGATGGTCCATGAGCTTCCCAGCTGTGGCTGGCAGGGCTCGAGGCAGCTGGAGCTGAGATAAATGAGTATCCTCTATCTTTTGGTCACTTTGTCCAAGTTCACACTGCTCCTTTCAGCTCCAGTTCCTGCTCAGTGGAGGAATGGGCCAGTTGTCCCCCTGGCTATGAGAGAGAAATCAGAGCACCAGTGCAAGATGCAGTTGGAATTTGCAGAGATGTGTACCTTCCCTGAGCTGCCTGCCCACATATTATCTCCTCCCAGTGGTTTCTGTCTTCTAACACAAACTCACTGCCTTCACTGGACCTTGACTCTCTTCTGAACATGGCCATTTGCCCTCTGGTTTGAACAACAGAAGGCTGAAAATCCCTTCCCCTTGCAGAGCACCAGGGGCAGTTTGGGCACCTGCATTCAGAGAGATTGGCTGGAAATCCAGACCTTGCATGGGCAAGGCAGAACAAGGATATTCTCCTCACTGTGTGTGGACACCGGGAAGTACAAGAGCCTGGTGAACTCTGGCAAGGCATCCCTCAGCAGTGCAAGTGTCGTGGTGTGGTTTGCCAGAATAAAAAGATAATTTATCTGCTCATCTGTAAGCCTGTGAGGGAATAGTGCCACAGAGCCTGAAACACCCAGAGAACATCCCTGGAGAGTAACCTGCACTCACAAAGGATCTGACTGCCCATCAGAGCTGCTCATGGCATCAGAGAATGGTAAAAGCCAGGGGCTGAAGTCACTGGTGTGCCACCAACAACCTGGTCACAGATGAGTGGGCCCTGAGAACAAACTCTTCCCCCCAAAAGTGCTTCCCTCTGCTGCTTCTCCTCTGCAGTGACAGCAAATGTGGCACTTCAGCCCTTCCCTGGGAGGATGACAGATGCAGCAGAGGCTGAGGAAGGCCCAGGCCAGTTGGAGGAGGGAGGTGATGGGTTTCCAGCTGCGCTCTGTGGCTCTGCACTGCGGTTTGTGTAATGTGCTGGTTGCCATACACAGCAGACATCTGATAGCAAGGGGTTTACAGTTCCAGGAAAGCAATTGGAGAGCCTGGAAGCACTGAAACACAACATGCTCTGAAACAAGAAATTCCCTCATTGTTCAGCAAAACTGGGAGTCGAGTTCTTTCCACTTCAATTTGAACCTGAAATCCTGTCTGCAGTGTCATTCGAGCCATGTCAGGACTCAGAAAGCTTTGAGCCAGACACTCCAGTGCTCTGAATTGCCATAAACAATTACATCAGAGGAGATCTTGCTGCATTTGCCAGCCCTGTTGTGGCATGCAGATGTGCACCATCAGCCCAGAAGAGCTTGAAGGGCTGTAAATCCTTTTGCTCTGGTGCAACAAGATCCAAAGTCCTTTCATTTGCTCTTCAGGAAGGTAGACTGACAGAGCTGGGCTGGGCTGGAGAGCTGAGAAGGTTTTTTGAGGGAACTCACAAGATCTAGCCACTCTCCAGCCCAGTGTAGAGAGTGGAGTGAACTCGTGGCTCTTGGCTCTGTGCTGTGGTCGCTCCCCAGAGCAGCAGCAACCCCACACACAGCTTTGGATGCTGTCCTGAGGATCCTTCCCACCACATTTCTGTCCTCCTCTCATCTACAGGCTACAATCCTGAAGTGGAAGGATGGCTTGCTGGCCAGGATGGACCTTCTGCTCTGAGCTGACAGAGCTGCTCCTGCAATGCCAGGCTGCTCTCTGGGCTCTGCAGTGCCAGGGCAGAGCAGGAGCATCTTCTCATCCCACACATTGCTCTTGTACAATGTTGTCCAAACATCACTTACAGCAGAATTTGTCCCAGAGTGGTTTTTCCTCTTTGTTCTTTTCTGTTTCCTGCCACTGAAAACATTCAAAGGTTTTCTGCAACAAAGCCTCTTGCTCTGCTGCTGCTGAATCCAGCCATTCTCTGCATGCACATGAGCTCAGCCACAGCTGGCAGCACCACATCCATGGCATTCATCTCCCTGAAAACACTGAGGTTGCTGAAGGACAATCCTGGAGTCACCCCTGGTTTTAATCTCTGCTCTCCATGCAGAAATTTTATGGGATTTTTTGATAATGTACTGAGCTGTTGTTTCCTGGAAAAGCTGGTTTTTGTGCCCTGGACCATGGGCTGTCTGTGGAGTAATTACTTGAATGAAATTTCTTAAAAATCCCCCAGCTAGAGAGTGTGGGGTCACCCTCTGACTGAGCAGAGGAAGGAATGGAGAACACCAGGCTGGGTGTGCAGGGAAGGGCAGTGTGTCAGTGGTACCAGCAAGGTCCTCACACCCTAAATCTTGGGAAATGAGTGGTGTTACTCCAAATCCTGCCTTGAATAAGGTGTTAGGAGCAGAAGCACAGGACAGTAAAGTGGCTTGCCCAGGATGATGCAGGAGGTCAGTCAATGGCAGAGGGGGCCCAGGAGGTCACAACAGGCCATCCCTGCCCTATAGCCCATCCTTTCCAGTAGCTGCTAGAGCAGGGGGCAGTTCCTGTCCTGGAGCCCAGTTTCCAGGGCTGAAGGTGTTTGCACTTGGCCTTGGTGTGTCCTTGAGTTACAGCCCTGGAATATCAATGCTCATGCAGACCAACACCTATAAGCATTAGCAGGTATTTGTCCTGCATCAAAAACCAAAGGTGAATGCAGTTGCTCAGAAATGCAGTCAGGTATGCTGAAAACCTCTACTTTGAAGAGTTTGAGGCCAAGAGTCAGGGCAGTGCCTCTCAGTGGAGCTGCAGGCCTGGGTCTCTCTCCTTCCCCTCCTAAACCCAGGGTGAGCATCCCTGGGCATCCCTGCCCACAGCTGCAATCAGCTTCTCCTCTTGCTTTGACAATCAGCTGGTGGCCCCAGGGTCAGCCTTTCCTGAACATCCCACTGAATGCTGAGGTACATGCTGGATTTTGTTGTTTGGGTGATATTACTGTGTGGGGCTTTTCCCCTCTTTTTTGCCATTCTACTCTCTGTGACTCAGCCCACCAAATCCATGGACACCTTTGGAGCAGAGCAGGGTTCCTGTGAGCCCTGAGCATCCTACAGGGAATCACAGAGCTTTCCCAATCCCCAGGGAACTGCTGCTTGCAGCAACTGAGGCTGCTCTCCAGCAGCTGAGGGGCCATTTGGCCCTTGCAGGCTCTGCTGCTGGGGAAGGCAGGCTGATCCCAGCTGGTCTTAGTTTAGAGTTAATAGGAGTCAAAATGAGCCAGAATTTGAAATAAATCCCATTGACTTGGCAGGGTTTCTTTCCTGACTCAGACGAGGGAGACACACTTTTTGGGCAATTGCTCCAAGATTCCCCTCCTTATTGCAAGAGAGGATTTCATTCCCCTCCTCTTCCACAGCCCCAGGGCATCTGTGTCCTTCAAAAGGAAGAAATTAACCCTTAGTGTTTGGGGGAGTGTCAGTCAGAGCTGTGCTGCCCAGGTGCTCTCTCTGTTCTTTTCTTTCCCATTGTCAGATTCCAACACTAATTTTTTTGGAGCATTTTGGTTTCATTGTGTATGAAAGGTTCACTGCTCACTGGGGATGAGGCCTTGCACTTTTTCTACACTTCCCACTCATCCATCAAGAATTTAGAGGCACCTTGTCTCCTGTGCTTTCTTAAGAGATGAGGAAGGAGAGGCAAAGAGAGTGGGGGGAAAAAAGGATTATCCCAGAAACAACAAATTAGTGGCAGTTCAGGGCTATCAGACTGAACCAGAGCAGCTCAGAGCACACAGCACTGCTCTTTGCTGCCTGACACTGTGGCTGCTCAGAAAAATCAAGTTAAATAGACCTCCTCCTCCTCCACAAAACCGAAAGCAGCAAGGTTCAGAGCAACAGCTGCATGCTGATAAGAGTTTGCTCTTAAGCAGAGAGTTCAGGATGCACAATTTTGGGCTGGATTCCCATTTTAAGCTGAGGAGCTCAGCTGAAAGCAAAGTCGCAGCGACTCTGGCTGTAGCCTTGCCATCCAAGACCTTTTTATAGGATTTCCCCAATTTGCTGTTTCTTTGAGCACAGCCAGCTCTACCTGCGCTCCCCACTCGGGTTTCCACAGGCAGGCCAAGAGCCCATTACTTCCCAGTGCTCCCAGTGAAACCCTCTGAACCTCACAGCACAATCAGGTCTTTCTTCTCGAGAACAGTTGAGTCTTTCTTCTTTCCCCATACTCATTCAGGAGCTGCTGCTCTGTCTCCTCCCCTTCCAGACTACTGCTAGGCAGAGTGATTATGAAATGTGTTTCTTATAAATCCAAAACATTTATGTCTTCAAATGCCCGGCCTAAATAATCCCACTAATTTCCTGAGTGCTTGTGAACTGTCCTCCATGGGGGGAGGCTTTTCTTGATCAAAGTTTATTAAGTAGAGGTTCTCTCTCATATGGAGACATTGCTGAGCAGTAGGAAATTATATGGGGCTTTTTCATTTCCCTTTAAATGAGCTCACTGGCTGGGCCTGGACAATATGGGCATGGTCATCCTATGGTTCATGCTTCCTACCTTTATTGCTGCTTTTAGTTTTCCTGCCCTTTTTACATCCAGTGCCTCAAACTATCACTTTTTTTTCCCCTGTCACCATGTCACTTTTTTTCTTTTGCTCAGTAGCTGTATTCTGGTGGTTCTGTTTCTTCCTTCCTTATTTTTGGGAGGGAGGAGTGACCTCAGACCTTCACTCAGTGACATGCAAAAAAAAAAAAAAAGTTTGAAAATATGCTCCTGCTCCACAGCAGTCCTGAGCAATCCTGAAGCAACCTGAGGCAAACTTTGGGAAGCTCTCCCAGCAGTTCTGTGCCCTGAGAGCTTCCTTCCTGTGCTGTGCTCTGCTGCAGGGAAGGCAGGAAGACATCTGCCCTCTGGAATGCCAAGAGCCAGAGCAGGATGGTGAGTCACATCTCTGTTACCACTTCCCCAGCCCGCTGCCTGCAGCAAGAGCATCACTGGGTGTGGGGAAGTTTGGGTCAGGATTTGAGCCCTGTTTGTTGTTTGGCTCTGCTCAGGGCATATCTCTCTGCAGTTCATTCAACTTCCTTGTTTTGTTTTTCTGGATGCTGTTGTCAGAACATAGATTTCAACTGTTGATGTCTGGAGAATTTAAAGCTGAGCTGCTCATCTGTTTGCTCACACTAAACATTGCTGTTGTGCTGGGCAATAGATCTGACTTTCCTGTCAAGGCCATCAGCAGCTGGAAGTCTCTTTTTCTTTTTCTTTAAAAATTAACCAATTTGCATTGGAAAATAAGCCATTCTTCTTTCCCTTAGGGGAATATCTAAGGCTATACTAAAAAAAATCCTTGTAAATCTGTGTCTTTACTGAAGATGACAATGAAATTTTAAACATGCTAGACCTAAGACTATATTTTTTTTTGCTTTCCTTGGATATTTTGGCATAGCTGAAGGCATGTGACTTAATAAAACTGCTGCTTTCCACTGTCCCTGGTCACAAATACCATCATCATCTGGAGGTACTGATATGCTTCTCTAGTGAAGACTGCAGCATATAAAGAGAAATCACCACTTAAAAATAGTCCCACTGACAGGAGAGGCTTGGAAAGAAGATATATTTTCTCAGCAAACCAGTAACCCAAGGCATAATGTGGCACCAAGTGTTCAGTGCCTTGGCACAGTGACCCAGCTGATGTGAATCCAGCAAAGGGAACTTGGATTTAATTATTTGGATGTGCAGGCTTTTGTACATCTTCTGCCCTCACTCCTATCTCTGCTAAAGAGAGAAGAATTCTTAGGAACCTGAGGAACTTCACACTGCAGTAAAAGAGGTACCAGAAGGTGCTACACTCCCAATGTACTTTGGGGAGAGCCTGGATGAAGATAACATCTCATTGAATTTTATTTTTATCCTTTCTTGTTTTCTTCCTTTTCTGGCCCTGATTTTTTTTCATCCCTGGACAGATGAGTCAGAAGAATGGAGAGAAAAAGGATGGGACTGTTTTTGCAGGCTACCAAAGTTGTTGCTGGGCTTTTCCTTCCCTGTGCATTGTGTGGGGCAGTGCAGTGATTTCTGGGAACTGTGCAAACCCCTGCATATGTGCCCTGGGAACATCTGGGATTGCAACAGCAACCACATCTGGATCATCACAAGTAGAGATCTCACATATCTGGGAACCCCAGACAAGTGCTGAACTGCCTCTAAATTCATCTGGGCAGAATTCCTGCGCAGTTGGAGAAAGCATATCCAGGAAAATCAGACACATGGTAGGCTTCCCACTCACCAGCAGAGCTTGCTGGCCAAAGTCCTAGAAAGCGTGCTGGGAGAGCAGGGAAATATCCCTGCCTGATAGAGCCTATTCCTCTCGAGGAGGTGACTCAGGAACTGGAAATCTGAGCCACGTCTCTGCCCGTGGCGTCGCCAGCGTGGTTTGACCCATTTTTTTACCCCAGCCAAGCTTTTAACCAGTGGAAGAGAGTCAAGAACAGCAAGGGAGGCTTGGAACGAGGTCTCCATGGCTTCCTGTGAGTGACAGCTCCTCTCCCTGGCACTGACAGGAGCTGGTGATGCTGCCAATGCTTTTTTTTTCTTCAGTAATGGAGAGAGAGCTGCATCCCAGCTGGAGGACCCAGGAGAACCTTCTGGAGCAGATGAAGATCCCTGCTCCCTGAGGCTGATGTGTCATAAGGGGAAGCTGGTACAAGGAGTTTGTTGGAGCCCATATCTCTGTTCACACCCACCACCTAGGGAAAAGACAAGCTGAAGGAGCCCTGAGAAAGTCTGAGAAGCTGTTTGTACACAGCACACTCTCACTGTGGCTTGAGCTCCATTTTGTGAGCAGGACTTGGGCTGTCAAAGTTTGGTTTGGTTTTTATTGTTTACCCTCTCCCAGGTGACTCTGTCTGTACTCCATGATGGCAAGTGCAAGCAGGAACTTGAATGCTGGCAGATTTTAGGAGCAGTGTGGAAATTTTGTTTCTCAGAAGGGAAAATTTAAAGCCTAAACTTGTCTTCTCAAAAAACAAAGACATTTTCGAGAGCAGGGTAGAATTCAAGTTTCAGTCATGAAACTTCCATGGGAGATGTATCCTGGTGGAGGGAACCAGGCTGTACTTCAGACTCTTCTGAAGTAGCTGTGAGGTCCTTGTGACCTCCCCATGAACAGGGTCCACCTGCTCTGCCCAATGATAAAGAGTGTGTCTCACCATTGTACTGCTATCTGCATTTTTCACAGACAATAGAACACTTTCTCAGCCTGGGGATAGAACCTTTGCATGGCAATCCTTGTTTCATGAGCTGCCACAGCACTGCAGTTCCAGGAGCACATCTGGGTGTGCAAAACCTCTCTGCTGGAGAAGACCAAGGCCTTGGCCATCACTGGGTTAGAAACAGATCTAGCTTAAAGTGGGCTTTATCCCATCTGCAGGAAGCATCTACTGCTTGTGCTTCCACAAGCTCTCAAAACACAGTCCAGGGAGACTGATGGAAAAACACTACGCAACTGATTAAAAACCCCAGTTGTCTCGTTATTCAGTCCCATCTTGTTTTGACAGTAAAGCTTTATGACTGATTCCACTATTCCCTCTCCAAATTTTTAAGCCATAATGTGCCAGGGCCCTGCTGCAGAACAGGGGCAGTGGGAATTACTGTGCTTCAGGTGCTGAGTACCAGCTCCCACGGCGAGCTGCTGTGGAGCTGGAAGGGTCTGGCCATTTCTGATGCTTTCATTAGTGAGGATTTCTCTGTACTCCTGTCAGAAGTGTAAATCTTGTGGGTGATGCTGGAGGCTTGGCACCCACCATCCACTGCGGCTGCTCGGCATCTGTGGGAAAGCAGCTCCAAAAGTGATCTCTTGGAAAGTGGCAGCAAAAAATAGCACACAAAAAAAAAAAAACCAAAAAAAAACAAAAAAAAAAACAATCCTGAGCAGTATGGAAGAGACAGAGAACAAGGCTCATGTACTCCTCTGCAGGGACCTGTGCTTTGTGAAGCCTAATGGTGTTGGCAAGGTGGACTCCTGAAATGTTTGACTTAGGTAAAATGGAGCTATTCCCTCCGGGGAAGTGAGCTGGCACAATCCTTTAGGGTTGGAATGAGTCTGAATTGCTCCTTTGTGCTCAGAGCAGGCACTTCTGAGGCCCATGTTTCAGATCAGAGTGAAAACCCCCTGATATGTCTCTATAAGTTGCTTTTATTCAGCTTTGACTGCAACACCAACCATGGTGAAAATTATACCTTCTTAGCTGGGAGGAGGGGAAACAGAGGGAGAGACGTGGTGCTGGTGTGGAGATGCTGGTGTTGAAAAGTTTGTCACAATTGCCAAAAAGCATGAGTTATTTTCTGCAGTTATACTTTTCACTTCTTTCTGTCAAATTCAAAAATATTCTGTCTCCCTTGCAGCCAACAGGGTCAAACACTGGAAAAAATGAGCTCCCTGAGGTCCCTAAGGAGAGGCTGCTGTATTTAGCTGCTCATGGTAGCACATGTCTGTGGTGTGGGTGCGAGGAGGGGCAGCAGGTTCTGCACTCACACTGGGTTCTGAAAGCAGTTCAGCATTCCTGTCTCTGCTTGCCATGGCCCCCACCTCAAGTTTTGCATCCCACTGCATTTCTAGAAGCCTGATCAGTAGATTGTGGTTTCTGCGTGTGGCAGTGATAACACAGATAGAGGGAGGGGGTTTCACTGTGAGCAGGAGGCTGTGTGTGGTAGGTGCACAGAGAATGAAACCATTGCCTTTTTTCACAAGGTAAAAAATAAGAAGTGCTGTGGAATCAGTGCTTCTATTGATAGGGTCCTAAAACTATATAAAAAGTATTGATACCTAATTTAGTGCCTGTCAAAAGTATTGATATCTACTGGTTTGCTACTGGTTCAGGGGTGAACCAGAGGAAACCTTTTGTGGGAATCAGGGTAAATGTGTTCTCCACATTTTAGCCCATTCTGTGGCAGAGGCTGGGTAGGTGCACTTCTGGAGATCCTTCTTTTGCACCCTTTGAGAAAGAGGGACACAGTGTTCCATGACCCACCTATCTTCAAGATGTGATTTCAAAGTCACCACCATCATCAAAATTATCACAGTGTCACCTTTCAGCTGTGTTGCCCAGTAGCCACCTGAGCACAGAGATCTTTCTACCTTTAGGCAATGAGTTTTCCTCCATGTGTTGGAGCAGCTCAGGACCAAACTCAGGCATAGCCCAGCTGTAGCACCTGTGGATTGTGACCTGACCTGCACAACTTCCTGGCCTCCTTGTTGGCCCCATGTGTGGGTGAGGATGCTCTCAGGTTTGTGTGTGCTAGGGAAATGGCTCGGGAGTGGGTGGTTGGGATGCAACTCCTTTGCTTTCCCATTCCAACAGCCTTTTTTTTTCCCTTCCAGGGACCAGAAGGGAAACCAGGAAAACAGGGGGAAAAGGGCAAGCCTGGCCAGAAGGTAGGAACATCTCTCCTTGATAACATCACAGCCTGTGGTTCTCCCTGCCCTTCCTCGTCTCTGATGTTTTCCTGCAGAAGTTTTGTCCCACACTGATGTCAGTGCCTTTGTTCTGCAGGGCAGCAAAGGCTACCAGGGGCAGCTTGGAGAGATGGGATCCCCAGGGAAGCAGGGGCCAAAGGGGAACCAAGGCCCTAAAGGATCCCGAGGTACCCTGGGACCGATGGTGAGAAGAGCTCTGCAAACGGCTGAACACAACCCACAGAAACCTGGCTGGCACTGGTGGGCACGGGCCTGACTGGAGCAGAGAGCCCAGCAGAGCCTTCAGGGCACTGAAAAATGCTGTTAGATGGGTTTAATTGGCCAAAAACATCTTAACCCTTGTCCCAAGCAGCACGGGGAAGAGTCCATGGGGGTGGTTGGGTTGATGCCCCGTGAGCCCAGCTCACGTTGCATCGAGGCAGTTCTTCACAACTCCCCAGACAGGCTGAAATTGCTGAAATATTGGGGATTTTTCCTCAGCTGAGTGAGCTGATAAGCTATTTTTTGCTAAGATCTTCCCCTTTGAGACTGCACACTCATGGCAAGAGCTGCTTCCAAGTCAAGCTGTGTTGTTATAAGGAACTCTGCCTTGGATTTCTGCCCTGTTTCTACACCCACTCTTGATCTACTTATCTAAAACACTTGGAGCAAGAAGAAATATAGCATGGGAAAGGGTTTGAACTGGGTACTGAAGGTGAGGCTTCCATGGTATGGCAGAGAGGGGAGATATTTAATTTGCTTTAGCCAAAAGAGATAATGCATCAAGTCAGCAGTGGTACATAAAAGTGCCTCTCATGCATTGCAGGCTGGTTAGGAAACTTCTTGCACTCTGTTTGATAGAACTTAGTGCAAAACCAGCAATTATTTACGAACTAGGAGTAGTGGTGATACTTCAGAACAGTAGCAAATGAGTGATGGAGTGATGGTTTTGCTGATGGTGTTTTCCTGCACTAAAAATTGTGGCCTCACCACATATCCTCCCTTAATAGTCTTTGGCAAAGCCTCCGTGGCTTATTTCACAAGGAAGCAAAGCAATATCTGAGCAACAGTACTGGAGTGGACATGTCTTTGTCTTGTGGAAAGGGCTTTATTCCATGCTAAATGGGATTATATGGAAATTTTGTGGCTCACTTTAATCTGATGATCTGATTTAAACCCCTTTGATCACTGTGCTAAGGGGGTGATTGTGGTCCATGGAAGTCTGGTGGAGTTCCTAGCACATCACTAATTTGGATATAGAGGTGGGCAGGAGGGCAGGTGAAGAGCACACAGGTGCAGCCATTTCTGACACCAAATCTGAGTGAGGTGGGGAAGCTGTTGCTGCAGGCAGGCAAAGGCATGGAGAGGCCTCCTGGCACACCCCTCTCCATGTGTCAGAGGTTAAAGCCAAGGAAAAGCCATCAGGTGGCTCAGAGGTGGCCAGGACAAGGACTGGCCACACTCCCACGTGTGCAGAGCTTTGCTTTGCACAGCCCAGTGCCTCCTCCCCTCATGCCAACACCATGGGCTGCTCTCTCAGTCCCTCTGTCTTTGCCTCTCCAGGGAGCTCCAGGAAGGATGGGTGCTCAAGGGGACCCAGGCTTAAAGGGTTACCAGGTAAGGGGTTTATTTTCACCTCCCAGCTTTTATCTGTTCTTAAACACAACAAAACTGCCACTCCAGGATGCAAACTGTTCTTCAGCCATGACCTGGAGTTTAGTTCTCTGTCAAGTCTCCATTGGCACCACCTGCATGTGGTTCATCTCTCCCGTGTGACCCACGTGTCCCTCCAAAGCTGGCATGCACCACCCAGGGCTCGTGAGATCTGGCAGGGAACCAGGGAGGACTTGCAGTCCCACAGCTCTTTCCTGCCTTCTCACGTGCTCTCTGCTCTCCACAGGGACATGCAGGACCACCAGGGCCAATTGGACCACCAGGGCCAAAGGGGGAAAAGGTAAGTTCAGGGGGTTTGGCCATCTCATCTCCCCTTGAATGAGACAGTTGCTGTAAGTGCCATGCATCTGCACTCTGCTCACCCTGTGGCTGAGGCAGAGGTGTCTCCTCGACCACACAGCCACTCACACAACCCCTCAAAGCTACAGCCTTGCCTGTGCCAGCCAGTGCCAGGACCCCCGTGCCACCAGCACGTGCTTCCCAGACACCACGTGCCCTGTGCCAGGGGCTGAGCCAGCCAGCATGACCCTGAGGATGTGCTTTGCCTGCATCCACAGGAATTCAGCTCAACCTCCAAGCCAGAAGGAGTCAGACTCGTGGCTTTCTGTGATCAGGTCACAGTAACTCCTGCACAAAGCAGCAGATCTCCAGCTGCTGGTGTTTCCCCTCTCCATGGCCCTTGCTCCATGTTCCCTGTGCCCCACCTTTCCACAGCCCCCTGGCTGCAGCTGCCCTGACTCAGAGCCCTGTTTCCACAGTGGCTTTTCCCGGGAGTGTTCCCCCTTTTGCTGAGTCAGCAGAGCCATAACCAGTTCAGGCTGGAGCAGTGACTCACTCTTTAGTGGTTTCCTGTCGGCTCCAGGGCTGCTTGGCTCTCCCAGGGCTGATGGTGTCCTTCACATGCCTTCTGCAGCCATGCTCCCTCCCTCCTGAGATCCCTCTGTAGAAGGCTCTGGGGAGAGCTCCTTGTGACCTTCCAGTACTTAAAGGGGGCTGTCTAGAAGAGGGGAGCAGCTTCCTACAAAAAACAGAAGTGGATTTTGGTTAATGTCAGGAAGGTCTCTACTCAGAGGGTGGCAAAGCACTGGCACAGGTCTGGGCTGCCCCGTCCCTGGAAGTGTCCAAGGCCAGGTTGGATAGGGCTTGGAGCACCCTGGTCTGGTGGAAGATGTCCCTGCCCATGGCAAGGAGTGCAATGAGATGAGTTTGAAGGTCCCTTTCAACCCAAACCGTTCTGTGATTCTCCCTTGGTGTGGGAAGGGAAGTGCTGGTGATGGAGACTGGTCAGTTATGAGGTCTCCATGAAGAGGAGAGATGCTGAACTCTTTCTGCTCATTTTCTGCTCCCCATCACCAAGAGAGCATTCAGCTTTGCCTCTGCACACAGGTGGGAGGGCAGCTGTAGTGCAGACAGGAGCTTCATTGCTTATAAAATGAGTTTGTAAGGATTTGCCCTTGCTGGGGCTTTGAATGGATCCCTTCAGGCTCCTGGTGTCAGGATACCCTGCTCACACCCCACTCTGCCTGGAGTCACTGGGGCAGGGAAAGCTGTTGTGCTCCACTAAGACATTCACATGTCTCAGAAATCTTTCTTTGGGGGTGAACAATGGCCATTGTGCCTTTTCTCCCATTTCCTGCTGCTGAAACACATCCATGGAGGAACAGCTGCTGATGTTCCTGCTGCTCCCTATCTCCATTGCTGCCTTGCTGAACTTCCTGGCAAGTGTGAGGCAAGCACAACCAGCCCAGGATGATGTCAGAGCTCATGACCAGGCACATTGTCAGCTCAGAACCTGCCCCAGAGGTTCCTTACACTTCCCCTGTCGAACCTTGAGCATCCTGGCAAGGAGTTGTGAGTCATGACTAGCAAAAGTAAGGTCAGCCATTGACCCTGCAGCCACTCAGGCGTGCAGATATGTATGTCTATTGCTTAAATTGCAGCTGTAATTTTATTTGAAAACATTTAAAATTGCCATCTTGAAAACTCCTGTAATTTCAGTAGCAAATGATCCCCAAATTATTCATCTGAAGTGCTCAGTGGAGCAATTTGCCCTTCACCAACAAGATGTTGCTCTGCAAAAGGACACTGGAAAAGCACTCCCTGAGTGGATCTGGTGTCAGAAGAGCACAGCAGTGTTATGATAAATTCATTCTACATGCAAGTGTCCAAGCTGAGGCCTGATGAAGCCACCAAAGTGTTCAATGCACCCTGCTAAGAGCAGTCTGCCCTGTTAGTGACCACTGGCAGCTGTATCTCATCACTCATGTTCTCCTGGAAGGCCAGTGGGTCTGCTGACACCTTGCTGGGGAGCAGAAGGAGAAGATGCTGAACCAGGAGAGCACAAATTCGTGTACTGAGCCTCCAGCACCCCTTCCTGCAACATCCAGGTGCTCCACAAAATCTTCAAATTTTCCTATCCACCCTCCCTCATCTCCCAAGATTTGCCTGGATCCCAGCCTAAAGGCAGACAGATTCCTTCCCTCCAGACATCTGTAACCTCTCACAAGAGTGTGAACACAAAAATGGAAGCCTGAAAGTGAGCAATAAAGAGAAAATGGAAATGGGACCGTGAGCACTGTGAGCTGTAAGTGACATGGTGGATGGAGCAGTGCTGAAGGAGGAGAATGTGATGGTGGGGAAGGTCTTCCCTTTTTCAGAGAAGAAAGTTTGGTGAGAGGCACTGCTGTGGAATCCTGCTCCCTTGTGCCATCCCAGCCAGCCACTCCACCACATTTCGTACATTTGCAGCTCCTCAAAGAGGCCTTGCTCAGAGCAGACGCCTGCTCTTGGCAGCTGCTTAAAGCAGTCCAGATGGGATCCTTTTAAAAATTACAAACTGGTGTATCTCACTTTGGGACAGGAGCCAACAACAACAAGCCTTCCCTTCTTCTCCATGCATTTTCCATTTGTATCCTAACATGTTTACTTTGCTGCCCTTTACTCTAACTTTTTTTCACTGCAACTTTCTGAAGAATGAGCACAGACCTTTCATCTCTCTCTCAAGCAGCTGAGGCACCAGGAAGCTCTGGAGGAGCTCGGTTTCACAGTCCTAGAGCTGACCAGGCTGCAGGATTTTCTCAGGCAGGAGACAGAGAACAAGGTGGGGATCACACTCAAGGGGAAACAAAGCCACAATGGGGAGAAAATCCCTGAGTCTTGATGCTCTTCAAGGGTCCCCAGAATGAGGAGCTTTCTCTGAGTTCATCACGCTCATCTCAGGTCCCAAGTGGCAAAGGTGTGCACATCCTGCTTGGGAAGAAGCAATCAGTGCCAAGACTTCTGCATAGCAGCAGACACACTGGGATGATTTTTTCCCCTGAGTTGAGAAATGGTGGCTTTGTTTCCCTTCTAGGCAACATTCCTTAGATAGTGGCTGGAAGGCAAACCAGTTGCCAGGTATTTTGCTGCTGGCTTCCAGCAAGTTCAGTAGCACTGGAAATGTTGGCAGAGCCTGTGAGGGTTTGGTTCCCCTCCTCTCTGCCACCCAAGTTTCTCTCAGAGGCAGGCAGGCTCACCAAGAAATTTCCTTACTATCAGCAGCTGCAGCTCCAACAGGAGAGTAGCCCAGAGAGAAGGTCGAAGAGAGCTGTAAGTACACCAGAAAGGGCTGGTGACACCACTGAGAATTACACAAGTCTGTGAAAAACTTGGCTCTGCAATCTGCTGAAGTTTGGATGTTCAAGGCATCTTGGAGCACCCGAGCACCTCCAATACAGCACCTCCACTGTGCCAGAACCCCCAGAGTGCACCAAAGGAGCTCTGTGACATGTTCATCCTAAGGAGCCAAAGTACCAGAGACTGCTGTGGAGTAGTCAATAACTGGAGGAGCTGGAATGTTGCATTCTTCCGTGGGGAGCTGAGAAACAGCCATCTCTGAGCTGGGCTCCAGAGAAAACAGGACACAGTGACCCTGAGTGACTTTCACAACAGAATTTAAAAGGATAGTGTCTCTGCTAAGTCTTAAGGGATCTCTCTGTGGATGTTTTGGAGAGACCTCAGTCATTAATAAGCCGGGTGATGTTATCTACCAGCCAAACCATGAGCTCTGAGCTCGTGCTGTGGAGCATCCCAGCAAGGAGAGGGGTGTGTGAGAGCATCCCAGCAAGGAGAGGGGTGTGTGAGAGGCTGTCTCACCTGGCTGATGGTAAAACAAGCCCACAATGGTGGCACACAACCCAGGAGCCCATCCAGACCACCCGTGCTCCCAGGACAGCCCAGGCAGCACTCAGCAAGGGTGGGGAAATGCTTGATTAAAGAGTTTGGTTGAACTGTCAGCAATAAAACTCAGAGGCACAGAGCTATTTCCCATATTGGCTTAATTACATCCTGCTTGCTTAGTGTTAGGAGTTGTTGAAAATAACCCTTTGCACCTGGTTACTTAAGGAGGAGAGTTAGACCAAGGAAAAACAACCACCAGAAATCAGGAAAGCAATGTGAAGAGCCAGTGAAACAAACAACACAAAAATTTGTTTAGTCTTTCTTCGGATGAAAAGGGAGTAAATTCAACAGAGGCTTTGACTTCCCATGATATGGAAGGACAGGACTGGGTCTGTGCAGAACATCTGCTCTAAAATCTGCTGTTTATATTAATACTAACATTTTACTCACAGGGACAACAAGGTGATGATGGGAAGGTAGAAGGCCCACAGGGACCGCCTGGAGACAGAGTAAGATGTTAAATCCCTTCTGCAATCAATCCTGGAGTGATTTTGGGGGGTGGATTGGTTGGGTTGCTGCCTTACTTGCAGAGCATGCACAAGCCACTGAGATATTGCAGATGACAGCTTGTTCACATCCACCTCAAGTCTTTGTTGTGCTCTTGTAGGGCCCCGTTGGTGACAGAGGTGACCGAGGGGAGCCTGGAGACACTGGTTATCCTGTGAGTCTTATTCCAAGTGCATGATTCGAAAATGTTTGCCTTGGGGAGGTGCTCCCAGTCCACATCAGCCCACAGAGCTGCAGTCCCAGTTCATAACCTGCTGTTGTCCCTGGCCAGCTGCTGCACATGGCTGTGATTCAGACAAGGAGCAATTCTTTACCTAAAGCAGTAAAAACATTGCTGAAGGCAAGGTCAGCACCTCACCCTGCCCTGCACCTGCTGAGTGAGGATAAAAAATGAGCAGGACCATTTGGGCACAGTTCTCTGTGATTATCAAGGAGACATCCTAGACAAGATGTGTGCATGATGGACAAATTTCAAGACTGATGTGCCCGTGGCTGTAGATTCTTCCATGGGAAGATCTGTGAACTTTAAAATTTGGAGACTTCCAAAATCTTTGCAAGATTTCCCTCAAAAGCAAAGCCAGGGCTATGAAATATCCTGCTGTGCTCCTAATTCCCTCTTTGCAGGACATGTTCAGCTGACTGGGGCTGATCTGCAAAGGCTCCATTAATTAAGTGTTACCTCCATTCAAAAGCACCTGGTCAGAGGGACTCATTACAGTAATTTACAGAAAGTTTTGAATTCCTCAGAGTTGCAGTGCTGCTGCCTTATTTTCTAGGACAGCTGTCTCCAGCTCTTCATTTCCATTAGTGTGTGTGTATTTTAGGATGCATTAGAACACCTTCTTTGCTGCTTAGCTGGTGCTGAGCAGTTCCTCTTCCCAAAGCATATCCACAGGATTTGGGCACTCCCCACAACTTCCCCATTTCTGTATCAGCAGAATGCAGACACATGTGTCTTCTTCTGCCCCTTAAATCACTTTACATTCTTTTTTTCTTTTCTCATTGGCATGTTCCCTCTCTGTTTTTTATTTAAGGGTCAGGAAGGGCTTGATGGCGAAAGAGGAAAACCTGGGCAGCAAGGCTCACCGGTAAGAGATGCTGCTTTATGGTGAGGTACCCAATGCCCCAGGCACAGGAAAAACAGGGAGGTGGGAAGGGCTGCAGTGGGAGTGTGTGGGGAGCTGTGAAATGTGGCCATTTCCATCAGCCAGGCCTATGGAATGGGCATTTTGAGCCATGTTTGAGACTAATAAATGGGTGACCAAACAGGGAGCCCTCCCAGTGCCTGTTTCCAAAACCATCCTTCCTGAATGATCCCTGAGGGACTGGAAATCTTAGAAGATGGGTGGTGGGAGATGACAATGGCAGTGGAAGGATCTGCTTGGAAATGATCCATTTGATGTGCTGCTGGACCAGTGTGAAGTGAAACCATATTATTCCACTTGCAAGATGTTTCCTCTCAAACTACTGAAGGACCTTTGTGAAAGACTAAATTAAATCCAAACTCCAGGGAAGGACTTTTTATTCCCTTGTTACATACAGTAGCAACTGATCTTTATATGTGACTATTGCAACTGTGAGTGCAGCAGCACATTAAATGTAGTTTGTATTGGGAAATAAAGTTGAATCAATTCCCACTCTTTGTAAGGATGTTGGGAAGAACAACAGATTCTATTTTGGGTTTAAAATGGTAGTGCTCTGTAATATGGCCCAGAAATGAGTAGAGCTGCTGCATTCCCCAGTGGATGTTGTTTATTTGGGGGTGGGTAGCCCCTCAGATGATTCAGATGGAAGCAGGAACTTTGGATTGTATTTAGTAAAGGTCCAAAAACAGGCTGAAAAAGGAGAGCTCTGCTGGGACTCCTTCCTTACCATTTATTTGATGTTAGTCCAGAAATTGCCACTGTCACAAATACCAAAAAACCCAGCCAGGCTGGCCAGGAGAAAAGACTGAGATGGGTGTGATGGGGAAGAGAGCAGTGAAATGCTTTACTCCTTAGGCAGTTTGCTGACACCTGACACCCAGGTGAAACCAAGGCAAGGGCTGCAGTGCTCAGAGGGGAGGTGGCACCAGCAGTCACTGTGTAAACTGCTCATCCTGCACACAGTTCCTGCACACAGGCTCCTTCCTGCCCACCTCCCAGCACTGCTCTCCAGACACCATCTGGAATGTGGTGAATGATTTCCACAAATACAGGCACCACCCAAGCGAGGGGCAGAGTTGCTTCTTCTCCAATTGACACCCTGTTAATGCTCTCTGGAGACAGTTCCTTGCTCCTTTTTTCCCCTGGGGCCTGTCTGAGTTTCCCTGAATTGGTTCCATACAGTCAGTGTTATTAGGGCACAAAAAATGCTGTTCTTTGTACTTCATGCAAGATACTGCCAGAAGAGAATTTTAAGCAGATTTTTCCTTGTTTATGATTTGTAGGGGGATCCTGGATCACCAGGCAAGCCGGGAGCAAAGGGATCCAAAGGTGATGTGGTAGGTTTCAGCAGGGTGGATTTACAGTGTCCCAATTTAAAGATTTTTTTTAAAATCTCTAATTAAGAGGACTCTCATGGTTTTGCCCAGCATGTGGGATTTTTGCCTATACTCTGTGCCTTGAAAGGCTGTGGAGATCCTTGTGGGAGGGCTGTAAACATTTGGGTGTCCAAGCCCAGTGGTTTGTTGGCTTTGTGGAGCTGGAGAAGATCAAGATCAGTTGCAGCTCCTGCATGATGGGTGACCCCTGGGCAGGTCTTGAGTCCCTGCCATGGGTTGTGTCTCTTTCCTGTGCCCTGTTTGTGCTGTCTCCAGCCACAGCTGGCTCATCCATCCCCAAGGAGGGCTGAGCCAGGCAAGAGTCTGTCCCTTTCACTTGAACCATAAACTTTTCTGGCTTGAAACCTTCTGGGTTTGGAGTCCATTTACCCATGGAGTTGTTTCTTGGAAGAATCCCTCTAGCTTCTTGTCCTTATTGAGCAAGAAAGCCCAGGACACATGGGTCCTTCAGGGGTCACTGGGCACTCAACACCTACTCCTACCTCCACACCTGGCTGTTGGGACAGTTTGCTAATTATCCTCACAGATCAGGGACTTTATTTGCTAAAACATAAGTATGTGACCTCAATACTCAGCAAATTCCTGCTCTCTCTTGGCAGATATCAGGGGTTTTAATCTGACCCTGCTGGGGGTAATGCCAGAAGACAGTTTTAGGTCTTCTTGGCAAGAAGTGTACCAGGTGATAAGACAAATAAATTCTGATGGACAATCAGAACTGATGGACAATCTGGAACTGCCTTTGAGTCTAATGAATAGCAGGGGCAGCACCCCCAGGAATATTTCTTTTATGTAGCTGGCCAGCCTGGTCCTCTGCAGATGGAGAAACAATGCACAGAAAATGAGTTCTTCAATTTAAAAGTGCTTTAGTACATGACCTCACTGAGAGAGCCCAGTGAAGGTGATGAGGCTGAGTTTTCCGTTCATTCTGCACAAATTAATCCTTTTTACAGCTAATAAACCTCAGGAGTATTTCTTTTCTGCCTTTATTCACAAAGCAGCATTGCAAATTTCGGACAGAAGACACCCTTTTTAATTTCCACTAGCTCTCAAACACAGAGTTACTTCTCAGAGGAGCCCCCCTGAACCCCCTCAGAGGACTCTGGGTCCTGGGTTTGCTGTCGATGAATTGATGGAGGACTCAGGTTTTTAGCATCTTGTTCTAATGTTTGCCAGTGTACCAAATCCTCCCTTGAGTTCATCCTGCTTTTTTTTGTCCTCATCTGCTCTGTATTAGGAAAAATGCAGGTCCTTGCCTTCTAGCTATTCATTCCTGCCCTAGAACTCTCAAGACATACGAAGAATCACTTGTAATAAAACCAAATAGCAGTTCATTCCCCAGCACTGGAGCAACTGACTTTATAAATGTCCCTTTTATAAAAGCCTTTCCAATCGTTATCCAAAAGCACACCCTGAAGTCACAGTCCCAAGTGGAGCTGTGCTAGAACTGCTGCAATTTTAGATGTCTCTCTTTTTTTTACTTGCAGGGTCAAAAAGGAAAGCAAGGAGCACAGGGCAGTGCAGGGAGCAGGGGCTCACCGGTAGGTGAAAATTCAGTTTTCTGCCCCAGAAAACGCTGTCTGGGAGCTCCTTCTTTAATACTTTTGTGATTTTAGGGCATCCTTGGGCTACCAGGTCCTCGAGGAGTGGTGGGAAGGCAGGGTCAAGAGGGTGCCCCTGGAGTGGACGGAGTGCCAGGGAAGGACGGCGTGCCTGGGATGCTGGTAAGCTTCAACTGCAGCCTTGGACAGCAAACACGGCCTTGGAGCTGGAAAACTGCAAGGTAGCACAGGACAAATTATGTGATCCAGCTGTGGATATTCCAGTTTACATGCACCCAGAGCAGATCTACACATATCACTTGCATACAGAGGCAGCAGCTGCCTTTGCACATCCAGATCTGTGAATAAAGTGGGGTGTGACAGACACTCACAATTCTGTCTACCCCTGCAAACCTTTTCCCCTCTTGCTGAGGGCAGAATCCCACCACTCCCCTGTCCCCCCAGAAGCTGTGCAGAAGGGGAAGGGGTTTTGTTTCATAAACCTCCTGTGTGTTTCTTTCCTAGGGAGAGCAGGGAGACGATGGGGACGAAGGCGTGACCGGGATGTCAGGCAAGAGAGGGAACCCTGGCGTGCCAGGACTCCCAGGGGCCCAGGGACCACCAGGATTCAAGGTGAGTTCCTGACTGCCTCAGATGCTGCTGTGAGTGATCCAGTCTGTGAGCCTGATGCCTCTGAGCTTGAGCTCTCCAAGGTCTAATATAGTCTCAGCTCCTGTTGCCATCTCTCACTTAGCTAGAGGCTCTGCAGATCTTTCTTCTCATCATCATCCATCCATCCATCCATCCATCCATCCATCCATCCATCCATCCATCCATCCATCCATCCATCATCCATCCATTATCCATCCATCCATCCACCCATCCATCCATCCACCCAGCCAGCCAGCCAGCCAGCCATCCAGCCATCCAGCCATCCAGCCAGCCAGCCAGCCATCCAGCCAGCCAGCCATCCATCCAGCCAGCAGCCAGCCATCCAGCCATCCAGCCATCCATCCATCCATCCATCCATCCATCCAGCCATCCATCAGCCATCCATTAGCCAGCCATCCATCCACCCATCCATCCATCCACCCATCCATCCACCCATCCATCCATCCATCCATCCATCCATCCATCCATCCATCCATCCATCCATCCATCCATCCATCCATCCATCCATCCATCCATCCATCCATCCATCCATCCATCCATCCATCCATCCATCCATCCATCCATCCATCCATCCATTTTCCTGATGTACACAGCAGCTGAATGTCCCAGAGACCTCTCCTCCCTTACCAAAGGAGCTCAGGAGCCTGCAGACACGTTACAAACACTTGAGTGTTTCATCATGAGAAACCTGGCTAGAAAAAACATGGAGAAGTTGCAGAGGAACTGCCACAGCCAGCTGTAGGGTGTGCAACAGCCAGTGTAGGATGTGCATGGACAACTCCATGGGAGATTCAGGTGTTCTGCTGCTCTGCAAGACCTGAACTGCTGCAGGGAAATTTTGCTGCTTGGTTTTTAACATATTTACTGGTTAGAACAACTGGAGCCAGTATGGGCTTGGACATCACTCTGGGTGGAAGCAGGGACAAGCTGCTTTTGTGACCTTGGGGTTTCTTCCTGGTCCTTGCCCTGATCCAGGCTCACCACAGGATCTAAACTGGACCCACAGCAATTCAGTCGTTTGTAGAAAGACTCTGTAAATAGGAAGACTCCAGCTGGGTTTGGAGAGGCTCTGGGATCTGATTTAAATTAGGGCTCCAAAGCCCTTGATCTGTCACTTGCTGCCCTCCAGCTGCCTTGGGCAGTACAACAGGAGGTGACTGAGACTCCGTGTCCTGGTCACACACTCACACCCTGCCTCCAGGGGAATTTGTTGCCCCTTTTCCAGCTGTTCCACCATCCTAGGCTCTCCCTGCCTTTGCTCCTCTCTCCCACTCTGCCCCAGATTGACCAGCTGGAGCTTGTGCTGCTCCTGGCACCTGGCAAGGGGAAGAAGTGGGCAGCAAAGTGTGGTGCTGGGTGGCAGAAGGCCCTCTCTGGATTGAAGTTGTAGGGTTAACAAAGGGGAATTGTTGGCTTTGCAGCCTCTGGATTGAAGTCCTGCTCTTGGCATGCCTTCAGCATTTTCCAGGAATTAATCATCAATTGCCAGCCTGCTGGGGGAAGAGATTATGGGAAACTGCAGGGCAGACAGAGAATGTAGGAAGTGCAAAGAAGACATTTGCTCCCCTTTCTCTCCCTACCCCCATGCAGGTGGGACAGCTCTGCTGAGGCTCCTGCTCCGGGGGCAGCCCAGGAGGGAACACAGCCATGCCCACCTTGGTCTCACCCTGTGCATCCTGAACATCCTGCCCTGGCAGACCTGGGGCATCCCCTGATGGAGCCACATTCCTTATCCCATCTTTGCCAGCCTCCCATCTATGGCTTTTTCAGCTGAGTGCTGTTCTATTCAGCTCCCCTCCTTTGGAATTACTTGAATTCTGTTCTTTTCAGGGTGAAAGAGGATTGCCTGGACAGAGTGGCCAAGCAGGGAAGCGAGGATCACCGGGAGGAACGGGGCCTCCAGGGAGCCCTGGTGACCCAGGAGCCAAAGGACAGCGGGTCAGTGGTGCAGGAGCTGAGCAGAGCTGGGCCCTGCAGGAGATCCCTGGGGATCCAGCCTGGGCAGCAGGGGGATTCCAGGGAGGGGCTGTGCAGGGGAGCCCATATCCAGCTGGAGCATGACTCTGGGAGAGGGATGAGGACTGGTATTGTTAGGAAAATTAATCCACAAACACCAGAGGTTTATGTCCATAAAGGAGACAGAGGAGTCCTTTTACTTTATTCCAATAAAGGGTGAGGCCATGGGGCATCCCCTGGGATCTCTCACATTTTTGGAGGACACAGCCTCCCTTTTATCCCAATTTCCAGCCACATTTCCCTTCTCTCTTTCCCCATTGGTTGAGGTACTTGAGAGGTACAGACTTCCCAGAACACCTGATCCTGAAGAGCTCCCTCTAATGTATAACCCTGCCTTTTAATTTTTCATTCTTATGGAATTTAGGCTGAGGTGCTTGAGAGGTTCAGACTTCCCAGAATGCCTGATACCAGAGATTTCCCTCCAATGTATAACTCTCCCTTTTAATTTTTCATTCTTATGGAATTTAGGGGCTTTTCTTCCCCATTGTTTCTTTCATCTTTCAGTGTCTAATTTCATTTATCAGCAAACCTAAAGTTTATTTGTAAAAGCAAACATCTTTTTCCTTTCATCAATCAGTGGAATCCTTCCCATTGTTCCTTTTATCTCCCAGTGCTGGTTTTACCTACCAGCAGACCCACAGCTGGTTTGAAAAGACAAATCCACCATTCCTCTCAATATGAAACGAGGCACAGAATGAATCCAAACTACCTCAATAAAATGCACTTGTTTGCTATTTTCTATGAAAGCTCATGCTAACAGTTTTCAAGCTGAAAGGCAGTGACCAACACCACCCTATATGATTTTGTCATTGCTCATAGATCAATTACAGATTATTTTGTCTCTGTGACACAAGTGACACATTCCTTTGCCCCATATTGTCACTGCCTGATTTGCTGCAGGACCAATGACCTTGTGTTCCTTTGGCTGAGATGACTCCATGACATTTAAACCCTTCTGACTTTCCATGTGCTTTTGCCTGAAATTCCTCTAGAAAGAAGGCTTGGTTGATTCTCCTCATGCAGGAAAGACCTTAGTCCCCTGTTAGTAGCAATTTTCCTTTCCAGGACCCAGAAATGGGCAATTAAATCAATTTGTATCCTTGGAAAGTTTCTTGCACTCCAACCAAGCCCTTTCTTGCCAAGCAGTTTCTCACTCTCATGGCCTTTTCCAAGGGAAAACTTCCCAAGAGTGAGGTTTCTAGGCTGATGCTGGAACAGCTGTGCAGTAAAGGGGGTGGAAGCCCCATCACTTGGGTCATTCACAAACCACTGTAATACACCCCAAAAAGCACAGTCAGGGTGGGTGAGACAGTCCTGCCAAAAGGGAGGACAGCCTTATCTGTCTCTGATGTTCCTAACACTGGAGAAGAATCATCTGGTGAAGGTTTCTGACCCCTTTCTTTTTTTTAAACATTGAATCATCTTGAATTTTGACATCTGAGAAGCCCAAAAGTATTAAAGGATGACCATTTCCAGCATGGTGAAAGGAGGATGTTTACATAAGGACATGCTACCCAGGGTGGGTTTTTTATTCTCAGAGTACATGCTATGTGCTGATTCAAGCTTGATGGTCTTTCAACTATTTTATTATTATTTTTCTTACAAAATTGAGGGAAAATCCCTGCAGAGTTGAATAGGAAAAGAATTAGAGATATGCATGGTTTTCCTGGGCTTGAGTGGGAGGTTATGTTGTAGGAACATGCATTTTTTAACAGTTTGAATGAGCATAGTTTAAAATTACAGTTTGAAGTAGTAGGTCAGTCCAGTTTGTAATATAAATAAAAGAGGAGCTTTTTTTTAAAAAAAAAAAATTGAGGCTGTTATTTTGCAGCATGAAATTCCAAGATCAATCTCAGAGTAGATGCTCTGCATCCTGCTTCTGCTGGGCCAAGCCAGAGAAGCATCTGCTGGGAATAGTGCATGTTTGCCTCCCATTTTGGGGACAAAAAGGTGGCATTGGTGAGCTCTAAGGGATCAGGTGAGTTGCTTCTAGCCTGATGTTTGTGTAGCTCCTCCTCCAGGTGTTCTTCATTCTTTCTCATCAGTCCTGCTTGGACTGAGGGATACTCACAGGTTTGTCTCTGGAGCTGCTGAGCTCTTGGTGCATCTCTGAGTGAGCTCTGCAGGCACCAGTGAGAATTTACTGTTGTCCTCTGTTCTTGTCTTGGCTGTCCCATGCAGGGAGACTTCGGAGAGGCAGGATTCCCAGGGATTGCAGGGCTCTTTGGCCCAAAGGTAAGAGGCTGCTGGGGACCAGCTGGTTTTCTGCTCTCACTTTACTGGGGACGGGTCATGCCACACTTGTTGCATTGCTGGCAGCTCTGCAGGAACTGTGGAAATTGAATTTTGATCCCAACTTTCTTAGGTTTATGAATCTTCATTTGTTAAGTGAGTGTGTGCTTACACATGCTTTGTTGGAGGAAAAGGGCAGTGCTAGAGATTCTGTGGCTGTTTTCTCCCCTTCTGACATTTGTATTTCCAGCATCAACCATCAGCCTGCACCTGAGACACCAGTGTGCATTCCTAACTCTGAGAGCCTTGACTTGAAATTCAGACTCATTTTATCACCATATCATTTCCCTGGTGAAGAGGAAACTGTTTGTTTTCTGTCAAAAGTAAAAGCCATGCAAAACAGGAGTGGGGAAAGAATTTACAACAAACTGGATCTTCCCTGTCCCATAGACAAGAGGCAGCACCCCTGTCCTTAAAGCAGAGCTCTAAGCAAGGGCACAAACACAGGGTTTGGTTAATTAGTGCTAGGATTTAGTAGTATTTACCTCACATCTCATTTTTTGCTCACAGGGCCCCCCAGGAGACCTTGGGTTCAAAGGCATTCAGGGACCACGAGGGCCACCAGGTCTCATGGTGAGTGCTTTTCCAGTTTGTGGCTTGGGGAGGATTTTCTCCCTTCAGCCCCATTTCTGTGAGGAGCCCAGTGCTCAAGGCCATGGCACCACCTCTGAGCCCCACAGCTGGAGGTGACCACAGGGCTTGGGGACAGCCATGCTGCACAGGGCCCTCCAGCCACCCTGAAATCCTTCCATTTATGGGGTTTCTGAGGTTTAACAAGGCTCATGACAACCACACTGTCAGGACCTGCCTCTTTGGAAATGGTTTTTTATTCCAGATACAGCAAACACCACCACCAAGAAAAGAAAAGCAGCAAAGATTCAGAGTCTTCACTGAGTCTGCCCTAGTGGAAATGCCTGTCAGGTCCCACGTGGTGGCTCACAAGTCTTTTCTTTCCTAGGGAAAAGAAGGAATTATTGGTCCTCTGGGCATTCAGGGTCCCACGGGAAGCCCTGTAAGTATCCACACTTCTTTCCTGCCTGTATTTTTTAGAAGAGTTTAAATGAGATCCAAGATGTTTGAGGCCAGCACAAGGAGCCCCAAATCCTGCTGCAGCCAGGACAATAAAATGGGTTTTAAGATCAGCAGCTTCAGAAAAGTGCAGGCTTAGTCTCTGGCTGCATAGACAATTTCTGGGAGATTATTAGCTGAGAAGTGAGGAGCAACAATGCAGAAGTGCAAGGTTTTCAATAGACTGGAAGACAAGAATGTTACTGCAGATTTTTGAAAGCCAGATTTTCCAGAGAACCTGGCCTGGGGTGGGGGGAAACACATTTAAATAAACTTTTTTTTTAACATGTATTAAACCTGGGAACCACTTGATTTTGGGAAGTGTTGAAAATCCCTGCCTGCCCTAAAAAGCCCTGAACACAGATGAAAGATCAGGTGAGAGCTTTGTGCAAACACAAGCATGGCACCACTCAGAGCTTGCTCCAGAGATAAAAACCAGTCAGATGAGCTCAGACATTGCCAAAACTGCCAGTAATGGCATTTCTTGCTTTGGGAGAGCCTGAGCTGTGAGTTAGAGATGAGTCCTTGCAAGGAGCTTCTGGGGGCAGCAGCCAGCAGGGCAGCTTGTGCTGGTCAGTGACAGCCACCTCCTGTGCTTTCAGGGCCCCAAGGGAGACAAAGGCAGCCGTGGGGACATGGTAAGTGCTGCTCCCCCCTAAGAGTGCCCCTAAGAGTGGCCCTGAGCAACCAAGAGTCACTCTGGGCTCTGCTGTGACCACAGGGTGCACCAGGCTCCCACGAGGGCAAGACACTGCTTACAGATGTGTACACACATCCACACCCCTCTGCTGGTAAAATTTCCATTTCCTTAACCCAGCAACACTGCACCATGCTGGCCACAGCTGTGCTATCTCCAGCCCTTGCCTTGGGAACAGCACATGGGTGTACAGGGAGATTTTGGGTCAGTGATGAGCATTTTCTGACAGCTTCTGCACTTTTTTTTTTCCCCTGCAGGGTCTTCAAGGTCCAAGGGTAAGTATCTGACATCTCTTTTTCTGACTGAAATCTTGTGTTTAAATAAAACAGTTGCTTTTAGCAAGTGTAAAGCTGCAGGGTGGGTACTTGCACACCTGGAATGGGATGAGTGCCTGGGGATGTGGCATTAGTGACAGCTGAGGAGCTGAGAGGGCTGGGAACAAGGGATGCAGCAGGAATGGACCAGGTGTAGAGAGATGTACCCAGAGCAGGGACAAAATGGAGCCACCCCCTCTCTTTTAAAAGTTTTGGGACAGGCTGCTGTGAGGTGCCAAAAATCCAGCTGGGAACAGATTCCTGCTGGTAAAAACCATGAGAAATGGAAATAAAAACTGGAGATGTTTCACTAACTGATGCCACTCTGTCTTTAGGGTCCTCCAGGCCCACGAGGACACCCTGGCCCCCCGGTAGGTATCTGTGGGAAGGGCTCATGATTGAACCAAGCTGAAATGATGGCCATGACACTCCAGAGGGACTGCTCCCTCACTGGAAATTATGGCTTAGCCCCATTCCTCACACACAAAACCACGTGTGTGAATGCACCAGTGTTTCTTGTGCTTTGGTCCAAACCATCCCCAAGGGTTTTACAGAGACAGCATTGTTGCCTCTCTCACTTCTCTGCACTGAGGGGCATTTCAAAGGCCATGGCTGAATATCTGTGCACCAGTGACTGACCAGCTTCCTGCCTGATGCCCCTTTTCTCCTCTGATTTCCAGGGACCTCCAGGAGTTCCAGCCTTATTTGTAAGTTGCCAATCTCTGTATCTTTGTTCATAAAGATGATCACAAGTCCTGCAGAGCCAAGGGGCTGCTGGGACCTTGCAGACCACACTCAGGTCCAGCAGGAGATGCTCTGTTAGCAGAGCAGTGCTTGAACTGCAGCCTTGGATTGAGAAGTGTTTTCTTGCATCAGGGCACGCTCAGCTTCTAACAGTCTCAGTTTCCATCTTTTTCACACCACACCAGCAGCAAGATGGCTTTGGGGCAGCTTTCCAGACCCTGATCGACTCCAACACCGCGCTCAAGAGAGAGGTACGAGGGCATTTTTGTCTTTGCTTGGGCTGGAGACTGGGAATGGTCCCATCAGTGCTTTCTGTGTGCAGAACACAGAAACAGTTTATACAAAGCCCTGATTTGTCACTGTTCTAGTGGAATATCTGGAATTTATGCAGGCAAAGGTCCCGTTCTGTTGTGTCACTGATTTGTGGAGCTGCAGACCTCCTGACTTTGCCATTGTGACTTTGCCAGCATTTCAGTAATGTCCTGTTTGGGACAATCCAAGGCCTGTGGCTCACTGGCCCCAAGCCACCACAGCCTGTCTTTGACCACTGATTTTTCTCAAAATGATGTAGAAACCCTTGTGGTTACAGCCCTCAGTGGCCCCAGGGCACCCCTGACTTGCCTTTTTTTCTCTCCAGGGTTACCAACACCCAGACCTTCTCATGCTGGACCATGGAGGGGAGATCTTTAAGACTCTACACTACCTCAGCAACCTCATTCAGAGCATCAAAAGACCCCTGGGAACCAAGGAGAACCCTGCACGCATCTGCCGGGACCTCATGAACTGTGAACAGAAGATGACTGATGGTAGGAGGCCCCAGATGTGCAAAGGCTGCATCCTCCCCCACAGGGCTGTTTCTCACAGCCTCCTTCCCTGGGACCAGTCACCAAGAAACCAGAGCTGTCCTTTTGTCATTCTCAGAAAAGGTGAAGTGTCCTGGTTAATCCCCAACTCCTGCATTTCCTCAGGTACCTACTGGATCGACCCAAACCTCGGCTGCTCCTCAGACACCATCCAGGTCATCTGTAACTTCACCAACGGTGGCCAGACGTGTCTCAGCCCTGTCACTGTCTCCAAGGTAGGCACAGCCCAGCCCCAGAGCAGCATTTCCCACTGACAAATATTTACACAGCTTGTGTTGTCCCAGGACACTGGACAGTGACCACAAGGACACGGCACACAGGCTCGGGGAGCATTGGGGTGACACTCAGAACTGCTCTCAGGAGTTAAAAAACACACCAAGGCTCAAGACAAAGCCCTGTGTTCCAGTGGTGTTTAATGAGCCCATAACCTTAACATGACCAGTAATTTTACAAACATGCTGCTCCCAAATCCTTTATTGACTTGACTTAAGTTTGGGTCACTCTTGCATTTTGTTCTCTGCCACCTGGAGAAGTGAGGTCAGCCTAAACACACAAGTTTCCAGTGAAGTTATTGCCATGGGATTTTTGTTGAGGAAGTACCTGTACTAAAAACACAAAGAGCAATGTCTGGGCTCGTTTGCAGATGAACTGGAACCTGATTTGCAAGTGTATTGAGTTTGAAGTTTACATTCTTTTCTTCCTGCTTAACGACCTTCTAGTTTGTTCTGCAAAGCCAAGGGCCTGCTTTGCAGAACAAACTAGAAAGTTTTGTGTCGCAAAAACTTTCCAAAACGCCTTGGCCTCTGTTCCTGATGCCCCTGCTGACATCAGACCCAGCTCTGGGCACGGGTGCAGAATGAAGCAGAGGATGCTCCCCCACCCTGCACTAACCCTGCTCCCCTCAGCCCCTCTGCAGGGTGTCCCCATGACCTCTCTGTCACCTTCCAGCTGGATTTTGACATCGGCAGAGTCCAGATGAACTTCCTGCGGCTGCTGAGCTCCGAGGTGGTGCAGCACATCACCATCCACTGCCTGAACACCTCTGTGTGGAGGGAGGGCTCCTCCGAGAGCCCCTCGGAGCGCGCCCTGCGCTTCAGGGCCTGGAATGGGCAGGTCTTCCAGGCCACTGGGCAGCTCAGGCCAGAGGTGGCAGCTGATGATTGCAAGGTATGATGCTGTGAAAGAGGGAAGAAAAGGGCCAGAACCTGCCACTGTCATATTTTCTGAAAAATCCCTTCGCCAGGATTTCTTTTCCAGGGAAGATGAGAAGCCTCAGAGAAAAAACAATATTATCCCATTTGCTCCTCTCTGTTTGGCTGCTTTGGAATGTGGCTGGACATTGTTTACCAACAAGTGCATGTTTGATTGGTTTTATGTGAATTATTTTTACTTAATGACCAATCACCATCAGCTGTGTTGGACTCTGAAGAGTCAGTCATGAGTTTTTCACTATCATTCTTGTTTAAGCCTTCTGTCTGTATCCCCTCTATTCAGTAGTATAGTTTTAAGAACAGAATAGAATAGAAATTGGAATAAAAATTGGAACAGAAAATGGAATGGAATGGAATGGAATGGAATGGAATGGAATGGAATAGAATAGAATAGAATTTGGAATAGAATAGAATAGAATTTGGAATAGAAAGTGAAATAAAAACTGGAACATAGAATAGAATAGAATAGAATAGAATAGAATAGAATAGAATAGAATAGAATAGAATAGAATAGAATAGAATAGAATAGAATAGAATAGAATAGAATAGAATAGAATGTGGAATAAAAATTGGAACAGAAAATGGAATGGAATGGAATGGAATGGAATAGAATAGAATAGAATAGAATAGAATAGAATAGAATAGAATAGAATAGAATAGAATAGAATAGAATAGAATAGAATAGAATAGAATAGAATAGAATGTGGAATAAAAATTGGAACAGAAAATGGAATAAATAGAATAGAATAGAATAGAATAGAATAGAATAGAATAGAATAGAATAGAATAGAATAGAATAGAATAGAATAGAATAGAATAGAATAGAATAGAATTATAATAGAATTGCCTTCTAAGAACATGGGGTCAGAGTCACTCATCTCTCACTTCATCCTGGGGACTCCTGCAACTACCATGTGAGCCCACTCTGGGGCTCCAGTAACACCTGTGCTGCTCATCCTACAAGGGAGAAGGGTCAGGTTTCTCACTAATTTTTCAGTTCAGGATGCTATACAGCTCCTATGAAGCAGATGGCCTTCAAACAGAAAGCAAAAGATGAATTTCTGAAGTTACTTGTCATGGATAGCAGCAGTTAAATGGCAGAAGGGGGAATGGCTCCCCATGGGTGGTGACCCTGGCTCTGGTCTGGTGCCACACAGAGTCAGGAGACACAGGGCTGCATTCAGGCTCCCAACATTAGGAGTTTGTTTTGGTGGTACCACTCAAGCTCAGTTTTCACCAGCCTGATAAAGAGTTCCCCAAAATGTTCTCTAAACCCACCCCAGCCTTGCTCAGCCCAAGGGACAGTCCCTTGTCTCACAGAGGGATTTTCAGGCTCACAGCTCATGGAGCACACTCCTTTCCAGCAGGACCGACCCCCTGCTTCACCCACTTTCCCTCTGCCCCCCTGATTTATTAAAAATATGGATATTGATCTAGTACCGATATCCAACTGTGATGGACATAAGCTCTCTAACAGTTTAAAGTTAGAAAGTGTGTGTTTATTGTGGGATAGCTTCCAAATACACACTGCAATTTACAGGTGATTACAGAGCCCTTTTATCTATACAAGCATTGAATACCCAAAATACAAATGCATATTCATAACTTTGGTACATCCCATTCCTTGTATGATAATTAGTTCAAAAGCTGTTAACAGGGGTAATTTGTTCCTCAAAATGGGTCAGTGGTCCTTTTCCTGGGGAGGGGTCCCAAAATGAAGAAGTAAATGAAGTCTTCCTCATTCTGACCTTTCTACCTTTTCAATGCAAATCTGATAAATGAACCCTTGGTAGAACTCTCATTCCCCATGTTAATTTGGTTTCAGAACAGAGGAGCCCCACAATTGTCTTATGTTCCTAAAAGCTATTTATCAGTTTCTATATTCTTTATTTTAAACCCAGCTAACCAAACATTGTGTTGACAAGCAATCAATTATTAGTTAACTACTAACTCTTAACTCCACCAAGGCCCACCCATTTATTTTAATTAACTCCAATAAATCTTATTTCTAGCTAAAACCTTAGCCCCTCCAGAACCTCTAAATTCCCTGAAGTCTGTCTCACCCCTCCCCCGCAGATCAAGGACGGACGCTGGCACAGGACCCTCTTTTCCTTCCGGACCCAGGACCCTCAGCAGCTGCCAATTGTCAGCATCCAGAACCTGCCCCCCTCCCAGCCAGGACAGCAGTATCACCTCGAGGTTGGCCCTGTCTGCTTCCTCTGAACCGAGCTGTGGGACCAGGCTCTGAGGCTCCAACCCCACCCGTGACCGGTCCTTGCAGGGGCTCTGCCCTCTCAGCTGGGCTGTGCCTTCTGGGCCAGCTCCTGCTCCAGCCTTTGGCTCAAGGTCTCCAAGAGCCCATGATCTACTGAACTCAGCCAGTTGTTGAAAAAGGAGGAGGAACAAGGACATGGGGGAAGCGGGCATCAGTCAGGAGTGAGCAGTGAAAAGGGATCAGGGGCTGGGTGTTGTGGTTCCTCACACAAAGCTTTTTCCATGACCAAAGAAAACATTGAGAGAAACCTCAAGCGACTTGCAGCGTGTGGGTTTTTTTGTTCTTTTTCCCTCCCCATCCACCCACCCACCCATTTTTGTCTGGTTCCTGAGTTACCAAATGTTCTTTCCATTGGAAAAAAAAAAAAAAAAAGATTAAAAAAAAAAAAATAGAGCTTCCCTCTCAGAGCTTGTGGCCTTCTGGACAGCCACGTGCTGCATCAGGTCTCCCAGGCGGAGCTGCAAGTTGAATCTGGCTGCTCTGTGTACAGGAAGCATTTCGATGTGCAATATTAGAAGAAACAAAATATATATATTATATTATTTAAAGCAAAAAGAAAAAGGAAAAAAAAAAAAAAAGAAAAAAAAAGCCAAGTTCCTCCTTCCATGAGTTGAATCAACACTCCCTCTCAAGGTGAGGTGTTGGAGTAGGGGAGAGTCACAAAGCAAAGAAGGGGGAATGGAAAGAGGAGAGGGGAAGAGATTGGTGCTAAAATAGAGAGAGGGAATGGGCTCATCTGATTTGTTTCTACCTCTCACTGTGAAATCTCTGGTGCTCTTAAAAAAGTGTGTTATTTTATATATATGACTTTATTTAAGGTTGTGAAGGTGCTACAATGTCTTGCCACAGACCCAAAAAAAAAAAAAAGCCCCATAGAATCAGCTCTCTGGGAAGAGAGGAGAATATGTGCTACAGTTAAATCAGAGAAACAGCCACCCTAAAAGGGATCCTTCAATGGCCATGGGTGTCAATAACACAACTCACACCACAGCCAACATCGCTTAACGGGATAATTTAAAGCAAATTTGCTTTTTTTGGTTTTTTTGTTCATCAGCACTTCACTGCTTTGGGAGGGGAGTGAGGGACACAGCTCATCTAGAAGTGTTGAGCCTCAGAGAGCTCCTTTGGAGTTGGTTGAGTTGGGCTGTACTGAGTTGCCCACAAGACTCCCTGGACTAAGCTCACGTTTAAACCCAGCTCTGCAACTCTTCCCTCGGCCCCTCTGTCAAGACTGACATGATGGTACCTTGTTTCAGAACCCAGCCAAGCTTGCAAGGGTTTTGTTCTGTTAAGTTTTGTAGAAATTTAGTCTCTATATGTAAATTTGGAGGATTTTTTTAAAGAGGATAATTATGATAATCTTTAATTCTATATAAGGAATAATATTGGTGTAATCAGAGCTGTACTGTATCAGAAACTCTTCAGTGCCTGTTTGGAGTTTTCATGTCTCATATGGACTATGGATTTTATTTTTTTGAGGGGAAAAAAAATTATCTGTGAGTCTCTCTTTGTGTATTTTTTTTTTGTTTGTTTTTTGTCACTACTGCCTGCTGGTTGGTTCCCAATCACCATCAGAACAGTTTAACAGGATCTGTCCCTAATACCTCGCCCTCCACGCAGCCCCTGCCAGAAATACCTCATCCCCAGGCCAAAATCACCAGCACCCATCACTCACTGCCTCCCTGCACCCCCCCATGCTCCAGATCCTTCCATTTCTCATCCCATGCCATTGGTTTTGTGTTTTCTCAAGGCTGCAGTTACCATTTGTTCTCCTTAAAGCTTTTTTTTTCTCCTTTTCTTTTTCCTTTTTTTTTTTTTTTTAACTTTAAATAAATATTTAAAACTGAGGCAATGGAACAGAACTGGAATGGTTTGGTTTTTTCTTTTCTTAATAAGAAACTCGGTGGGCAAGAGGTGCAGAAACAGCCCATGTCCCAGGGTTCCCCCAAGTGATCTGAGGAGCCAAACCCACACCCCAAACCTCCCAAATGCACAGCAAGACTGGGATCCCTTGGCTCCCAAGTGCTGTGACACATCCTTGTCCCCATCCTGCCACAGGGCTGGGGAACAAGGTGGGGGGGTGGGGAAGAAGAAAAGGGAAGGAAAAAGGGGGAAAAAAAGGGGGAGAGAAAAGAGAAGAAGAAGAGAGAGAAAAGAGAAGAAGAAGAGAGAGAAAAGAGAAGAAGAAGAGAGAGAAAAGAGAAGAAGAAGAGAGAGAAAAGAGAAGAAGAGTTGGGGTGGTGGGAAAAAACTAAGGGAGAGAAAAGGGGAAAGACAAGGGCAACAGCCGGGGGAGGGGGCAAAAAAAGAGGGCACCAAATGGAAAGAAGGAAGCAAAAGGAAAAAAATCCTGGTTTTTTGGGGGACAAAAAGCAGAGGAGCTGCCTTGGCCGGTGCAGGTTGTGACAGGGGCAGCGGGAAGGGCTGAGCCGTGTCTGCCCAGCCCCGCTCTGCCCTTCCCGGCACCGCCGGGGCTGGGGCTGGCACCAGCCCTGCCCTGGCACCAGAGCCCGGCTGATTGTGTCCCGCCCCCCCGAGCCATCGGTTCTGGAGCAGCTGCAGAGGGCAGGGTGAAAGCAACCACGTTTAATTCATTAATTAATCACCACACTTAATTAGGGTGCCAGCATTAGAGGAGCTGTATGGGGCTGATAGACAGGGAGATGCTGCATTTAAAGAAGTTGTAATTTATAGTTTTTAAAAGGTCTGAGCCTAGTTTATGGTTTTTAAAAGGTCTGAGCCCACTGCACTGATGGGTTCCCTGCCTCTTGGCCAAGGCCCATGGAACCCCCCATGGCCCTGCCCTCCCAAGAGCACACCTGAACCCTCGTGCCAAGGGGAAACCAGGTGAGTGTGGGCCAAAGCTCTTGGCACCACCTCCATGAGGGTTCCTTTGCCCTGTGGAGGAATGCCATGTCCTGCTGCCCTCAGTGTCCCCAAGCTCTCCAAACACACCTGAAGCTGCCGAGCACTTGGCCAGGCACCCACAAAATTAATTGCAGTTTCTGAGAACAAAAGCCTGCACTGGGGAAGCATTAGGTTGGGGCAAGGGGGGGGGGGGTGTTTCCTCCTTTTGTGCTGGAGAAATCCAAGATTTTGCAAGTTGGATTTCCTCCACCTGCTGTTGCTTCATGCCTGAGCAAACAGCCCAGCAGCAGAACAGGGACCTTGGTGCTGGGGATGTCCAGCCTTGCTGGCAGCCCTATATAAGGGACAGAGCTGGGCAGCAGCCTGGCAGAGCAGGAGCATCCTCCTGGACAGCCAGGAGATGTTGGCCACCCTCACCCTCTTTCTGGGGCTGCCCCTGGCCCTGGCCACCCAGAGCTGCGCCCCGCTCGTCCCGGTCACCTTCGACAGCACCACCATCCCTCAGGTAAGCCCTGCCCTCAGCCAAGGCAGCAGCCTCTCCTCTCCTGTCAGCCCCCAGCCCTTATGGACACAGGAGGAGGTCATGGGAGAACCATCAGCAGCTCAGGGTTCATCCCATTGCCTGTCCATGCCTGTTTTCCTTAAAAAACCCAGACTGCTGCAGGGGGAAGGGGTGAAGCCTTGAGCTCTGCACCCATAATCTCAGGACCAGGCACTTTTGGGGGTTCCTGCTTCCATCTCCCAGCAAACCAGGCTGGCCAGCACCATCCCAATGCCTCACCACTCTATTTTAAGTCCTTCAAGTGGTGGTGGCTCAGGTCACGAGTCTCCATCTGCAAACCCTTCACTGCATAAACAGAATTTAATCCCTCGGGAGCCTTTAATGGGAGGAAAGCAATGACAGCCTGGCCTGGAGCAGGAGAAGCACCACTGCAGAAAGAACTGGCCAGCCTGGGAGCTGGAGCAGTGCCTTAACAGAAAGGGGACAAAACCCAGAGACCCTCACCCAGCCTGGATGCACCCAGGGCAGTCACCTTCACCCGCTCCTGGGACATCAGACACAGCCTTTGCTTTCCCTCACGGGGCACCTGGGGGTGCACCTGGCACAGCCCCTCCAACCTTCCCCACTCTGCTCCCCTCTGCAGCTCCTGGGACAGTGGTTCTACATCGCTGGTGCCTCCAGGTACCCCCCTCACCTGGCAGAGCTGAGGGCAGTGACATTTGAAGCTTTTTCCTTCTCTCCTGGCAGCCACGAGGATGAGCTCAACATCACTGAAATCATAAGAATGTAAGGACAGGGATTCATGCCCTGATCTGGCTCCCCCATCCCAGGGGCATTTCCACCCTCTGGTGTCATCCTCTGGGCTGAGACACTCCACAAACTCAGGGCTGGAGAGCAGCTGTGCCACATTTATTTAAGCTCTGCAGTCCTGCTCGTGTTCCAAACCCCTCAGGTTTGGTTGGGGTAAGCTGGGGGGTATTTGCTCCCTCTGACCTCTCTGCCCCACAGGAACGAGACATGTGTGGTGAGGAACTCCAGCAGGATCCAGGTCTTCCAGCAGAATTCCACCCTGGTGCATGGTAAAGCTCCATTGGGGTGGGAATGGGATAATGGGATGGGAGACAGCCTTGAATCCTCCTGCTTCTGCCCCTCAGGATGTGGCACCCTGAGCCTTTTACACCTAAAATCGTGTCTGGAGGTGGGGAAAAAAATTTCTTCCACCACACAGCACATCTAGGGCAGCACTGTGGGACCAGAGTGGTCCCCACTGGGATGAGTGGCAAGGATAGAAGGTGATGAGGCTCAGCATGGGGTGGATCCTCACCACTGGGGAAATCTCACTCTCTCCATTCCTTCCAGTTGATGATAACGGGGTGGTTTCCACGGCCAGACTGATCCAAAGTGACAGAGACCTGCTGATCGTGAACCACATCAACATTGACTCCCCAAATCTGAGCCTCTCAGGTGAGCAGATGCTTCCCCTGGGACAGATCAAGGGGCATGGACATCCCCAGTCCTCACAAGCAGGGCAAAAAGTCCCTTTTCAGAGGTACAGAGGGGAAAGATGAGGACAGGCAGTGAGCTGCCCATCTGCACTGCAGGGAGCACCCTAAAAAAGCAAAGCAACCCTAAAAGTGCATTTCCTTCCCTCCCTTTCCATTTCCCTGACAGCACGGACCCCCAAGGTGAGCAAGGAGCACATGGAGGAGTTCAAAGCCCACCTGCAGTGCCTGGGCTTCACTGAGCAGGAAGTGTTCTACGCTTCCACAGAGGTACAAAGCCCTCCCTGGCCAGGTTCTGTTCCCAGCTGGGATGGGGCTCTGGGGGGAATGTCAGTTTAGTCCCCCAGCACAGCTTCCCTGCTGTGCATCCCCCTCGAGCCCCCTACCCCAGCCATTCCCGGTGGTTCTGGGGTGAGGGAGCCCCAAGAGCTGATCTCCTCTCTCCCCCAGCATGCCTGTCCCCTGCCCAGGGATGAAGACAATGCAGATCCTCAGCTGGGGTAACCCCCATGGACTGGGTCAGCTGCTCCATCCTCATCCTCCTCCAGCCCCAGCCAGGCTCAGCACAGCCTCAGAACCTCTTATCCTATTTATCCTACCCATGTTTTGGTTTTTCCTCCTGGATTAAACACCCAGTTCCACTGTTCTCAACTGAGCCCAAAATAAATTCCTGTGTTTCACCCACTGGCTGTTCCTGCTCCACCTTCTCTGGGACGCCCTCCTGCCTGCCCTGCCCATGGTGCTGCAGCTCCAAACCCACCCAGAGATGTGAAATGCTCCAGACAAAACCCAGCCAGGGCCAAGCATGGCAGTGGGCACAGAAGCACATCCCTCATGCCAGCTCTGCTGTGGCAGGAGACCCTCCCAGCCTCAGGACATTGGGACATGAGCACCCACCCCTCAGGGTGACACACAAACCTGCCAACCCCCTCGAGTCTCCCCCACCACAACACTCTCAGCAGCTGAACATCCACACCATCAATTTTCAAGCCAAACTCCACAAGGCTCCATCTACACCACAGGCTTGTGCAGGGGTCACTGCAGGGTGGGGTGACAAAAGGTGACGCTGCCCCTTCCCCAGGTGTCTCTGAAGAGGGGAAAGGGGAGAGGATGGGAAAAAACATCTCCCAGAGCCAGACCAAAGTGTTAAGGGAGGCTCTGCTGCCAGAGAGGAAAAGGCACAGCAATGCCAGAGAAACAGGACCTGCCTGTCCCTGACCACACAGGGACAGCAGCAGGACAGGGAGGGTCAGGAGCTGCACGGGAGATGACCCCAACAGGACAGGGGTGACATCTGAGGCCCATAAACACCACTTTTAAGGCCAGTTTCAGCAAGGACAGCAAAAGCACCTTCTCTTCAAAGCCCCCTTGGGCTTTGCCTGAGACTGGGGAGGGGGGGGTCTGCAGCCAAACCAGCACTGGGGGGGCTGCACATCTCAACAGCAGAGCGTGAGGTGACTACAGCAGCTGCTCACGAGGAAAAATGAGCAGATTTAGGGCAGGTTGAAGTTTTAAATGCAGTAACTGCATCGCCAGCAGCCCATTCCTCCCAGCCCTTGTCCACAGCAGCCACACCCGAGGCCGGGGCGAGTGCCAAGCACGAGGGCATCGCCCCCGAGGCACCGCTTGCGACACCGGGGCAGATCCGGCTGGGCACATCCTGTCCTCTCCCAGCAGAGCTGCAGGAGCCAGCAGCGTCTGTCTGTCTGTCTGTCCGTGCGGGGCTCGGTGTGCTCGGACAGCCATGGGCACGGCACTCGTGGCCATCCTGGGGCTGGCAGCGCTGCTGCCCGCGGACGCGCTGCCCTGCGGAGCGCAGCGCCCGGACAGCTCCACGGCAGCCAAGGTAGGAGAGAGACAGCGGGGCTGGGGCTGCCCCCGCCTGCTGCCAGCCTCGGGGGGCTCTGCTGAGCCTCGCTGTCCCCTGGGAAAGGCCAAAGCCCCACCGAGTCCCCTCTGCTCCCCCAGCGCATCTGCCGAGGTGCTGTGGGTGAAGCACCTGCAGCGAACGGGAAGGGTTTGCTGTGCAGAACATCTGAAATTGCCCTTTTCTCTCAGGTTCCCAGCAGTGACCTCGAAACAAGGCGGGTGGGCTGGGTATTTTGGGGTGCAAATCCCCCACGACAAAGCCGGGCTGTCCTGTCCTTGCCGCACCACAGCCGGTGCCAACACCCTTCCCAACCCCCACACCCAGCAATTTCTTAACCCCCCCAGTTCATTTGCAAATATTTCACCTTGTCGCTGCCAAAGCAAGAGCCCTAGCAGAATATCAGAGAACCAGCAGCGCTATCAATTTTGCCACGGGGAGGGTGGAAATCTCAGGGTTTGTCCTGCCAACCCAGCTGGGGTCACCACCTGTCCCTCCTGTCACCACCTGTCCCTCCCCACAGCTGCCGGGGACCTGGCTGTACGTGGCAGGGGCTGCCCAGTTCCCCCAGCACCGCGTGGAGATGCTGCTCATCGACCACGCCTTGCTGCGCTTGGAGCCCGGGCCCGGCGGGCAGGAGCTGCTCATCAGCCACTACGTGGCCGTGTAAGATGCGGTCCCCGTGCCCTCCACCCAGCCCCTCCCTGCTACAGCCCCAAAATCTTTCAGCACAAGATGCGAGCAGGGTTCCAGATTGGTTTCTCCAAAAGGAGTCGCTCCTGCCTGCCCTGTGCACCCTTCTCCCTCATCCCCTTTATTTACTCATTCATTCAGCAGACCGCAGGTTTAGACCCGCTACGCAGGGCACAGGGGTCTCACAGGCACCAAGCCCTGCAGGCAAGGAGAAGACCTCTCCAGGGGAGGAGAACTTTCCCGAAGTCCCTGTGCCATGGCTCTGCCAGGCACCAAAAGCTGTTTCCCCCGCAGGGTCAGAATTTCAGGGGATGAATTTTTCTGTGCCAACACAGGCAGCACTTTGAGGTTTCAGTGATCTCAGGGTGGAAAACGTCTGAGCACCAAGGGGTGGGGGAGCAATGCCAAGGCTGAGACCGTGAGCTGCCACTGGAGGTCAGACAAAGACACGAGAGAAAAGCCTTGATTTAAACAGCGAGAGAAATCAACCCTGAGGAGGAGGTGGCAGGTGCCCGGGGCAGGGCTGGGGCTTTGCTGATCCTTCCAGACAACGGCATCACCCCTTCCCCTCTCTCTGCAGGGGGGACCAATGTTTTACCCACAACCTGACCTACCTGGAAGTCACCGCCGGTAACGCCACGCTGGTGAAGCACGGTGAGCGGCACCGATGGGGTTAACACCCAGCCCAAGGCTTCACACGGACTGAGACACACAAAGCGCCCATTTCCCTGTTTTACGTTATCTGATGCATTTTATTCCAGAGTCTCTGCCCGTCTGAAGCCTCGGTGGGCTCCAAACCCAGGGACACCCAGGTTATTCCTGCCCTGGGGCACCCCAGGGGTCGCAGCCACACCAAACCCACGGAGTAACGCTGTGCCAGGAGCCAGCCTGCTCCCATCCCTGCAGAACACCATCCTCTTTGTGAAGTTATTCCACAATCCCTGGGGGGCAGGAGGGAACGCTCAGGGCAGGTCTCAGGAATTAATGAAGCCTCTGAGTTCTTCCTCCTTGCTGAGGAAGTGGGGTGAGCCAGTCTGGGGTGGGAATTGCAGCCCCCTGGGACACAGATTGCCCTGACCCCTGAGTCCCAGCACATTCCAACAGCAGGGCAGGAGCTGGGCACCTTCAGCTCTTTCACACCCCAGCCCCATTTTAAAGAAATACAATTTATATAAAGCAAGAGCCAAAAAAATCACCCTATTTCAGGACATTTTTCCTCACCTGCTACTGAAGGTTGATCCCCCACACTGAATCCCAGGGACTACTGACATTGCCACACCTGGGCTGGGGTTTATTGCTGCTGCTGCACTGCAAATCTGAGTTATTGTGTCTGTTCTCTTCAAGCCAAGACCCAGCAAACTGAGGGGATGCTGATGAACATGAGCTCTGAAAACCTTTTACTCATCCAGTACCAAATGCAGAGGGACAGGACATATTTGGGGCAGTATCTCTACGGTATGAAACTCCACCCTAAAGTAATTACAAGCTATCATGGCACACCCACCCCCACACACACAGTTATCAACTAAAACCATGCAGCAGCTTGGTCTCACCAACAGTCAGTGACTTTCCTGAGACCAACACTCCAGGGGTCATGGGATTTGCAAGCCCCATTAAACCCCACATCTCTTGGCAGAGCAGGAAAAGCAAGTAAACGACCAAACCCACTTGCAGCATAAATATTCAAAGGACAGGAAGCAAATACAATTCAGCATCGATATCACTGTAAAATCTCAACATTTTCAAGCTAATCATGATGTTTCAGTACTTACTCCCAGGGCAGAGCACATGGCTTTGCAGTGCTAAAGCTGATCAGATTTACCCACAAACCCATAAAGCAGCAGTTTTGACCCTGATAAAAACTCATCATCATCTTGCCAGGCTGCAAAGCAGTTGCTTAAGAGATTTTGAAGACACCTATAGAAAACTGCCTCCATATTCCACCTTGGTCCCTCCTGACACCCCAGGAGTATCAAACCATCCTGCAACCCCTTTAAGCATGCAGGACCAGAGAGTTTTTTGGGAGAGAGTTAAAGAAGTGATGCCCAGGGTTGGTTTTATTCAGGTGTGTGAGAGACCCCCACACAGAGCACATCCACTGCAAGCACTGGTGGGGAAGGGGGGCAACAAGGACAGGGACACAAAGGGCTGTGCTGAGGCCACCAGTCCATATCTAACACCTGACAAATCCTTCTCCAGCCAGGAACCTGAGCATCAGCACAGCAGACCGGGAGGAATTCGAGCAGCACGCTGAGTGCCTGGGGCTGAGGGCGGAGCAGATCGTGTACGCGCCGTGGAAAACGGTACTGGGCACCCTGAGCCACCACAGCCCCCTCCAGGCAGGGCTGCAAGGGCCCAGCTGCACCTCCAGCTGCCAAACTGGCCTCTTGGGGACACGTTTTCAAGGTGTTGGAAATTATTTAGAGGATTAAATCATCACAGGCTCGCTTCAGCTGAGGTTTGAAGTAGCAGCCCTAAAGCAAATGCCTGCGCCTGAGCATCTCACTGGGAGCCCTGGTAACAGCCTGCTCACCCCTGCCAGGGGGAGCTAGGCAAGGGATTTTTGCCCTGAAGTTACTGATTTTGCCTTGAAACCCCTGGGTCTGCCCCCTAGCAAGGACCAGCTGTCCCCAGAAGGTACAGAAAGAGCAGAAGGCTCCAGGGATTTTTTTTCCTTGAGGTTTTCCACCACAACATTAACCAAGTCCAGTGCTCACCTCTACCACCTGATTTAAGACATTTTATCGTGCAAATAACCCAGACCCTGAGTCAGCTTGACAGGGGCTCCTGTTTGCAAAGTGAAGGTGAAGGACATCTTACCTTTGCTGCTCTGTCCTGCTCATCCACATCAGCAGGCTCTGAGTTTTCTAAGGTGACCAAAACCCCACTGCAAGCCACCAGGCTGGATCCAAGATTGCCCCCAACACTTCTCCAGCCTCAAGAGGCTGCTTTTAAAACTGCCCCAGGGGACTGGAGGGCAGAGAGGGGGGAAACCCTGGGAATGGGGCTGCACCTGGGGCAGATCTCCTCTCCAATTTAGCAAAGGAGCAGCACCTGGGAGGCAGAGCTCAGCTCCTCTACATGAACTGCACACACCTGTGGACTGAGGGGGGTTGCAGTCTCTGGATCACATTTAAATTTGGGGAAAATTAGGGGAATTAGGACTGTCTGTACTTACAAGCTGTGGTGCAATTTGGGTTGGCAGTTACTGGCCAAAGTAAGCCACTGCACCTGAGGAGTAAAAAAACCAACTCAACAAACACTGCAAACATTTTGGGGCCCTTTGTGATCAGGCTGAAGGAGGTGGATGTGAGCAGAACACAGGAGCAGACTCACAAAGCCCCATGTCAGCTGCAGGCATTAACAGAACTTTACCTATGCTGAGTGCCTGAGCAGCCCAAGCTTTTTACTTATTTACCCCAAAGTCTGAGTTCCCCCTTTCCTTCACAGCACACATAGCCCAGCTTTGCCCCAGAAAATGGCTTCCTCTTTCCAGTAGAGGCATGAAAAATGGCATCAGCAGGAGCTGAGCACCTGGGCAAGCACTGTCTGTGCCTGGGCCAGCACAGGGAAGCCCTCTTAGAAATAATCATCTAAAAGGGGAGAGGAAAATACTTATTTCTTGAGTTTCTCTGTTGCTGGCACCTTGGCAGATTCACTTACCCTGTTTCTGTTGTTTTGACAGGAGGTGTGTCAAGTGAAAGCAGCTGAAGGCAGCAAGAGCCCACAGCCAGAGCCCGTGGATGCAGCCACAGCATCTCCTGCTCCAGGCACCCCCTGGCCTGGGAGTGCAGGGAACTGACCCCACGCAGGGCAATAAACTTTTCCTTCAAATTAGATACAATTTGGTGCCAATTGTTTGAGAGCAGAGGGTTCTGAAGATTTGCAAAAAGAGAACGTACAGCTAATTCACCTTGTGTGTCATCCAGCTAGGAGTTGGGAGAGTCAGCCTGGAGCTTCCCGCTGAGCTTGGAAAAGTGCTCCGCTTGGAAAAGCAGCGCTGCTGTGCAGCAGTAAGAGAGACCAGCCAGGAGAGGGCAATCATTAACTGCTTTAAATAAGCAAACCAAGTATTTCAGGAGTAACTGGAATATTGAGAAGGCTGGAAACTTAGCTGGAACTGTACAGCCTGAGGAAAAGGGGGTTTAGCTAAAAGGGAGCACCCAGTTCTCCTGGCAGCAGCTTGACACCAGGTAGCCCAGGTGGGACAGATGTTCCTGCCCAAAGCCTCTGGACCAGGAGAGTGCTCCCTGATCCCATCCATCCACAGCTTGCTTTGCACACCATGTCTGACACTGAGAAATTACCCTTCTGCCAGAGGGAAGGGGTGCAAACCCAACCCAGCCTGGATTTTTAGTTTTCAGAGAAAAGGTCACAATTTCTCATTTCTCAGCAAGCTCAGCACCCTGGAGATGAGAAGTGCCAAGGATGACATTGCTCTCCATGCCCCCAGCACACCCCTGCACTCGTCAGGCACCTCATACACCCCTATCCCAGCCCCAACGGGGGGTCAGCACCATCACTGCCATTGGAAAATGGGCAAGTGTAACAAGAGACTGCTGCTGCTCCTGCGTGTCTGGAGAGTAATTCAGTCTCAGCTCATAATTAAGCACTGAAAATATCTCTCTTCCTTAAAAAGGAAGAAAATGAGAGAAGCCAGAGGGAAGGCTGCAGTGAGCTCTGTGACTCCCTCCATAGCTCCAGGGTGCTGGGTCTCTGTCCAGCTGCCTTTACCAGGCAGAATTTCAGTGTTAAGCCTTTGGAGTGACTGCTCTAGCAAAAATTAATTTTACAAGATCACAAAATCTTTAAGGTTGGAGAAGACCTTCAAGGTCAAGTCCAACCTGTGACCAATCCCCACCTTGTCAACCAGAGCACTGAGCAGCAATCCAGTCATTCCTTGGACACTTCCCAGGGATGGGGACTTCACCACCTCCCTGGGCAGCCCCTTACCAGTGCTTGACAAATCTTTCCGTGAAGAAATTCCTCCTGATGTGCAATCTGAACCTCCCCTGGCACAGCTGGAGGCCATTCCCTCTCCTGCTGTCCCTTGTTCCCTGGGAGCAGAGCCTGACTGCACCCTCCTGTGTCAGGGAATTGTAGAAAAGCCCCCCCCAGGATTGCTCTTCTGCAGGATAAAAAATAGTTCAGGTCTTGAGGCACAGGTAGCCAGCCAGCCCTTGTGTTTCACATCACAAGCTTTATCAGCTTGTGATGTGAAACACAACTCCCCAACCGCCCCAGAGGGCAGGGGGGCTGAGGGGATGCTGGCAGAAACCTCCAGGGCTGCAGTTCAAGGATCCTTCTCAGCTGACACCACTGGAGAGCTGTGGCTCAGCTTACAAAACCCCAGACTTTAAGAGTAGATTTATAGCTGAATAAAAGCCTTGAATTACAGTAGGAGACATAAGGAACAAACAAAGCCAGTCTGGCCCCCACAGCAAGTTTTGTTAACCAAATCAGAGGCCACTTGCACTACCAGCTGTGGCTCCTGAATGACTTTCAAGGGCAGCTCCTATCTGCATAGTTTTTCATTAAAAAACTTGTACAAAAAGCCTTTATGTTGGAAATGGTATAAGCCATGTTCTTTCAAGGGGATAATCAGACTGCAGAGCTTTCTGCTTTTTCTGGGAAATTCACTTCTCTGCACAGAGTGTTGTGGATACTGCAGAGGTGAGCAAAGTCCAGCAATACCCAGACAGGTAAACAGAGTCTGAACATTCCTGACTCATCACCACTATCATCAGCCTTGATCTTGCTGGCTTTGTTTTTAAGCCAGCAAGAATTCTGTTCTCCCAGGTCCTCACAGTGCAAATCCTTCCCATTGTCAGTGTCCTTGGTGAGAATTAGCCCAGGAAGAGTCTGGCCCCAAAGAGCAGCAATAAACCAGAGAAAGACATGGAGACATGGTATCTCTTTATCAGACCTTTATTAGCAGACTGTTCCCTACATGAAGAATCCGAGTTAGATTTGCATTATAACAATTTGTGGTTACAGCTACAAAGATGGTTGTCATTTTGCATTGATTTTTGCATTCTGATATTCATATTCTCATTAGGCCACACTGGTAGGAAGGAGCCACTGCAGAATTTATGACAGGTCTCAGGAAGAGGGGGGTGGAAAAAAAATCATATCATTGTTGGTTAGATTTCCATGTGGCCACTACTGACAGCACTGAAAGTGAAGGCAGAGTCTCACTTGGGAGACTCTCCATGAACCACCAAAATCTGTCAGAAAAAAAGCAGCTGTTTGAGTGCTGGCAAATCCTTTTCCAATTTCTCACACACATCTCCACAGTGTCCTCCTGCACGTGATGAGCACTGGCTCAGCAGCAGGGGCTGCTGATTCAGCCTTGAAGCACAACTGTAGCAGCTCGTGTCCAAGTGCAAGTTTCCTTCCATCTCTCTGGAAATGTGTATTGTCTTTAGTCCCTGAGATTTCTCTCTTCCCCCCTTACCTAAAAACTCCCCCAAGCTCTCTTAATTAACTGTTGTGACATCCAACATCCACAGACCTTCCACTTCCCAACTTCAGCCATCCCCCCAAAGCCCTTCTGCTGTGCACAGAGGCCATTCCAAGCTAAGGCAAGCCCCACAGTGCACCCTCTCCCCAAGGTTCTGCTTCCTCATCTGCTCCCTTCTCTCCTGTGGCTTCTTGCTACAGAATTTCTCTGGGCTGAGGTCCTCCAGCAACAAACCCAGACATGGGAAAGGCAGTTCAAGCCCCAGAGGGAAGGTACACGAGTGACTTTAGCATCCCTCCCCACGACTCAGCTGTGTGATGTAAAATAACTAATAGAGAACTTTTTAAAACAGGAGAAATACAAGCACAGTAACAATATTTAAACAAACCTATAAAAATAGTCTGAAATAACTCTGTTCAAATAAATACAAAATAAATATGCTTTAAGCAGTAAAACAGTGGAATGCAACGCTGGTCCATTTTACCCAAAATGAAAAGTTGGGTGAGGATCTCCCAGGCCTCAGAAGCTGGATCCTATTAACTAAAGCAGCCCATAATGCTATCAGAGAAATTTTAAAGCCATCTCTTTCCCTTAGCCTTATGAAAAGCACCCTTTGAAAGGCAAGCAAGCATGTCTTCAGGACTGAAATCTCACCTCTCCCAGTGACAGCCCCTCTCCCTAACACCCCTTCCCACAGCAGACATTCCTGACTTGGGGCCTCCACAGCACCAATGGAAACCTGAACATGGATCTACCAAGAGGTCTAAAGAGATAAGATAGCAGCATAGGCACGGGGTTTGGAAAAGGTTCACGAGCTCTCCTTGGCACCAGGCAGGATGGGATTCAGAGGTCCATGCAGCACTGTGCAGGGGCTCTCCTGTCGTGCTGGGAGCACAGCTGCACAGGAGCTGTGGTTGTTTTGTTTTTGTTCACTAAAGCCATGCATCACAGTGCCGGGCAGCCCAGGGCTCTCCTGCCTTCCCCTTTCCAAGCCCCTGCAGAGAATAAGACAAGCCAATCCCGGCATGCAAAGGATACAGGCATGCAGGCTCTAGTCTGCTGCTTCTGTTAGTAAGTGCATCTTGTTAGTGGGTTGATGAGACACACTTATACCTATAAAAAATAAATAATTCTAATTCTTCATCAGGCTGGCTTAAGTAACCTTCAGCCTGGCTGGATAAACCACTGCCCACCAGCCCTCCAAACCTGTATAGATCAAAGTTACATTTCATGTCAATTCTTGGAAGTAGAACATGAATGTCTCCCACCCAGAGGAGTATTTGTAAACATAACAAGCCTGGTGTGGCAGCAGCTCCTACACAAGGTTTGTACAAATTTAAACAATGGGCAGGAAGTTAAACAACTGAATGGAAAAAGCAGCTCTCTGAATGGAAAAAGAAGCTCTTTCAGCAAGTCAGAAGGTGCTCATCTGTAGGCAAACAGCTCTGTACAGGCAACACGCTGAGAGCAGACCTGTAACCCAAATCTTTGCTACTCTGTCATACTGCTGGGAACTGACCTCAGCAACTCCCACCTTAAGATCTCCCAGGAGTTCAGCTCCTGGTCTCCCAAAAGGCCCAACAAAAAGTACCCCGTGATGGTTTATGTGGAGCTCTGAGTAGCAAGATGGCAAAGGACACCAGATCCTCCCCTCCTCCTTCCTTACTGACTCACAATCTGAGATTTCACAGCTTTGCTTAGTCAGCTTAGTGTCGACACATTCACAGAATGAGAGATGGCTTATATGTCTTGGAATTGCATCCCAAGATTTCAGAGTTCCAAGTCCTCAGCATCTCCTGGTCACCGTGAATCCACGCCCAGAGTCATCTTCAAGTTCTCGTACACCACGTAGCTGATGCTCACAGCTGGGATCACCTTCATGAAGTTGGGCGCCAGACCCCGGTAAAGCCCAAACGCTCCCTCAGTCTTCAGAATGTGTTTGAACAGTCCCCTCATGGTCACTTCAGGGGCACCCTCCACTGAAGCTGCAACAGGGAAAGCCACAATAAATAATGCAGCCTATGTGGTGAAAACACTTTTGTTTCCAAGAGCAGTACTGATCCATGTGCTTTCAGATGTTCCCAGAGCAAAGGTGCTCATTGGGGGACAGCATTAACTTCTCAGCTACCCATTCCATGCTCCACACAGCAAGTGTTTTCTCAAACTGCTCTGCAGATGCCCTCAGCCCAGAACTGCTGATCTGAGCAGAACAGAACCTCTGTCCTGGAGGTCCTTGGCCCCAGAGGTTAGAAGGACAGCACAAAGTCCACTGTCCCCTTGCAGCATCACAAACAGCCCTTGGCTCAGCTGCAGGGGCCAGCTGGGGCTGTTGTTGCAATGCTGACACTAAAGAACTTTTAGCCTTGCTCAAAAACAAAGGCAGGAGTTCCCACTGTTCCAAAAGTACTCACCTTGGGCCTGCATGCGTGTCCTCACAAGGGCCAGTGGGTAACTGGCAAGCTGTCCACAGGTGCTGGAGATGGTGCCACAGGCCAGCAGAACAAAGACCCCAGGGTCAGCACTGTTGACAGCATAGCGTTGCAACCAGGTATTTTTTAGTGTCTGGAAGGAAAAGGCCGAGGTCAGCAGGGAAGAGGCAAGCAAAGGAATACCACATTTCATGAAAGATCTAGAGTAAAGGCCCAGGAAGTTCCAGGCAAGTTCAGCCAAAAGCACAGGGCTTCTCAAATCTTTCTGAGCTGCTGTTGCCATAGTGCCAGGGGAAAATCCCTCCTTTAATTTTCTGCTGCAATTTTCTCATGGAGAAAAGAAACAAGGAACCATGAATGATGCTGACTATGGTTTATGAACTAGAATCACCATATTGGATTATCTTTTAAGCCATTTTTGGGTAAAACAATACATTTGTGCCTCGTAAGGCTGTTCAAGAAAGCTTTGATAAATTACTTGAGCTCCTGTCGTGACTGATAGGTCTGACAGTGATAAGGCCACACAAGCAGCACAGCCCTACAATAGGGTAACAATAACATTAAACAAAATATAATAATTGTTAGGCTTAACCTAACAATAGCTTAAAGGCTTCATACCTCATAGACTGCCAGGTCAATACCAGCATATGGAATGATTCCCAACATGTTGGGGATGTAGCCTTTGTAGAAGGCAGCCATTCCTTCCTTTGCAAGGATGTTTTTGGCACAATCCAACATGCCTGAATATTGTCCTGTCTTCCTCAGAGCCATCCGTGTTTTCAGAACCTAGAGGACAAGAATAAATAGCATGAAGGCCTACAGGAGAATCAGGAGGAGAACAATGTACAAAGTCATTCTTAGAAGCACAACTGTCAGGACCACAGCAAGTGTCCTGCAAGCAGTACTGCTTGGTACCACATCATTAATTAAATATCACAGTGCTGCTGTTCTACCCACATTTTCCCATCCCTACCCCTACCTAAGAGCCCTCCTGGGTTGGACTCAGCCTGGTGCCTCACCTCCATGGGGTAGATGCTGCTCTGTGCAATGGCCCCAGCCAGAGAACCAGCCAAGAGCCGCTCATGGATCCTCAGCATTTCCTGGTCAGTGCCAATGAACCGCTTGATCTGCAGAAGCCAAAACAGACAGACAGTGAGGCTCTGTGACTCATCTCAACCATCACTTTCTTTTCAGCTTGTCCTTCTGCAGTCACAGCTGTGCCCTCACCTGCTCATAGGCCATGAACTTGATGGCTGACTCGGGTGCAATCTTCAGCACGTTGATGCCATTCCCTCTCCACAGTGACCTGGGGCCACCCTCCCGGATCATCTGCGTGAAGCCGCCGATGATGCACATGTTGTTACTGCGCGAGGCGTGGACCTGGGGAGAGGGACAAGCCTGGATCAGTTCCAGCCCCCATTACGACAGTGCAACGTTCTTCTGTAATCCAGGGACAAAAGGGCTCTTTTTTATTTACCCAGAGAGCTGCCAAGGTTTTAATCCCTTCCAGATAACTTCTACAATGGGAAAGCAAGCTCCTTTTCTTTTTTGCCAAGTCTAGCGTTAACTAATCAATCTAATCAATATCTCCCTCTGGAATGGGAGGAAAGGTTAAACAGGCAACTGTCTTGGCTTTTTCCAATACCTAGCACAGGATCAACTACCCATCAACTTCTCAGCTGGTTCAAAAGCAGATGCAGTGACAAAGCAGGTTAAAATCAAAATTTTCCAACTCCTTCCTAATGCTGATAATACTGAATACAACCTCTGCCAACTGACCACTACATTCACTTCAACTCTCATGGCCTCAGGGTCTCTCAAAGGAACACAGGATTTTAACCTGTTTCACCAAAACCCAAGTTTTCCATAAAACTGTCTACCACACTACTGACAATTTTGACATGTCTACCTCCAAAAAAATTCTCTGTACTTTTTCTAGTCAATGAATAATAACTTTTTAATATGACTTTGATCACTCAAATAATTCAAAATGCTTTAAAAAATAGCAATAAAAGAACAACAAGATTAACATTGGCCAGAGTGCTGTACTGTGTTGATGAACATTATCACCTCTCAGGTAACCATAACTATTAAAGGAATCTGCTCAGGTATTAAACAAACTGGAACTGCTCCATCATACCTGCATGAGCACTTTCAAACGGTCCAAGGGAGCTGTGCAGGTTCTGGACACGGCACCTGCACCTCCACCTGCAACCAGATGTCTCCACCACATCCCTGTCTGCCTCTCTTCCACTGTGAACTCATCAGGGACAGTCAAATTCTCTCCTACATCAAAGATCTGCAAAAGGAGAAGATATTGAGAAATGCTTCATCAGTCAATGGTCTTGCTAAAGTTTTACTGCTCTTTACTAGCACCAGGTGCTGAAGTACAGGATCTGCTTATTCCAAGCCAGCAGCTTATTTACAGCCTCCAACTGCTGTGCCTGGCCACAGGAGCTGCCACTGCTAGAACATGTCACAGGGGAAACTGAGTTCTAATTTCAAGATTTCTCTCCAAGATCTTGGCAAGATCTGCTGAACACTTGTCTACATGGAAATACTGCAGGTATTTAGGAACAAACTGACCCACAGCTGCATGGCAGAAAAGCTTCACCTCTCCAGAACCCTCCGAGCTCGCAGCCTGTTAAACCTCCTTAAGTACTATTTGTGTACAGATAAGTCCAGGAAGGATGGCTGCCTGTGGAATCAGGTTCTGGTTTCAACAGGTCCTGAACCAGCTGGGGCTGGCCACTGGCAGGAGCTCCTGGAGGTGCACACCAAGAGAACACCCTCAGCTTCCTGCAGTACTGCAGTCGTCATCACCTGTGCCAGCAGCTGTGACAGTGATATGTGGCAAGATTACAACAGAGGACAGGAAGCAATTGAGCTTCAAGGGCTACAGGGAAGCTGTGAACCATGAAGAGAAAGATAAGGACTGCTGATAGCAGCTCCTGGGGGCCAGGACTTGGACCAAGAAGCTGGGCAAAGACTGAGACCTGCTGTAGAGGAGCTTTTTCTTACCGTGGAGTGCTTCCAGTACAGGATGATTTCAGGAATGTTCTCCACAGGGTGCAGCAGGTGATAATCTCTCCACTCATTCCAATCAATTGTCATTGTCCCATTTTTATCCATGCTAAAAAGATTGATCATCAGGTGAGTACAGACTCCCACTGGGTGACAAATTCCTCCTCCCCTTCCCTTTGATTATCCAGGCCTACACCAAAAAGAGCTTTGCAAAGCAACCACTAAAAGACTTCTAAAGAGACACAAGACAAAGCTAGAAAACCTTCTGTTCACCAAACAATGCCAGAGGCAGAAGTGGGCTCTCTCTTTCCTCCCCTCTCTCTCCCTTCCATCCAGCCCACAACAGTATTTGCAACCCCTCCTACCAAATTCAGGGACATAACTGACACTGAAGGGAAAATAATACTTACTAGGTGACAGGACCCCAGAAGTGTCCCGTCCTTATTCTGACACACAGGCAAACAGACAGAGGGAAGGTAGCAGAGGAAAAAAAAGAGGAAAAAAACAGCACAAATAAGTGGTTGTTAACATGTTAGTGCCACATGCATAAAGCACTCAGCATTTCCAAAGAGCAACTGCACAGTCCCTCTCCACAGCAGCAAGCTCAGGGCAGCAGGACAGTCAGACAGGGATGCAAATCAGCTTAGGTGCAAGCACTTCTCCTCAACAGGTCAGGGAGAGACTCTGACACTAAGTCTCAATAAAGCAAAATGATTTTATAATTGTATGCCAATTCACAGGCAAAAATCAAAATAGAAAGTAATAGGAAAAAAGGGAGGAACCAAAGTCTCTGGAAAGTGCATACAGGGGAAAAAGAGATGGGTTCCATGTCCCTAGATTTCTTTCTAGTTCCCTCGACACAAAACAGAAAAACCAGAGGAATCTTCACCTCTTCAGTATCTTCTCAGCCTGCTGTTCAGAGATCTTGACCCCCAGGTCCCGGAGAGACTGGACAATCTCCTGGGCATCGATGCGGCCTGGGAAGATAAGGCAGTGAGCTCAAGGACACATATCACAGCCTAACACATGCACCAGTCCACCCCTGAGCATGAGAAAGGTGTTTACCATCATTCTTTTTATCCAAACTCTTGAAAACCAGTCTCAGCTTCTTTTCATGGTCTTGGAGATAGTGAACAAATTCCTCAAAATCCAGCTGTCCATCCAGGTCTTTGTCTCCAGCCTTCACAATTTTCTGTTCAGAAAACAACCAAGAACTGTCAGTTCCTTTGTTCACTCAGATCTATCTCCCCTTCTACCATCTTTAAAACATTTCCCACACAACTTTGACTTTTTCTCCAAAAAGTAGCAGACAGAATTGTAATTCTTCTAAGAGAGCTGAGCAATGCAGTAACGTAGAAAAGTCACCTGATTCCAACTGTTTCCCAAAGTCCATTACACAGATGAAATGCCTCATGTTTTTATCAGGGATATTATGCTAGTGTCATGTGTCTAATCTCAGGACTGTACCTTGATTAATATCTTGCAAAGTCCTTGTGGAGGATCTAGAACTAAGTATGACTCAACAGATCTGCATAAAAAGTGAATCACAAAACCTGAGGTTATAAAAAAAACTGAACAGCAGAAGGAATTTCATGCCTACTACAATCCTTAGAGAAGTAAGCTCCCTCTGGCAGTAACTAACTCCAGCCAGCAAAATCCTGTCCAGCTCTAGTGAACACAGCCAAAGATAAAAACCTTTGTGAACTGGTTTAGGCACCCTGAAGCTATGTGCTTTAATTACACAAGTTTCCAGGAGATGCATATAGAGCAAGAATAGGTTCTTAGTAGAACACAGCTAAAATCAAGATCAAACTGTGCCAGACATCTAGGACAAGGTAAATGACTAATTAACTCACTGCAACTGCAACTCACTGAGGCAAGAGCTCATGGACTCTCCTCTCTAAGGGCACATGGCTGCATGTTGACAGGTGAGGTGATCTCCAGACTGCAAGAATGTGGCTCAGGGAGTTCCTATGCCCCTTCTGATTCAGTCACTTGCCTTTGACAGCCTTTAAGTTTTTTAAACATCAGTGAGCAACACTCAATTAGGTGTGATTCAGCCTAGTGTATCACCCAAAGTTTTCCTTTAATTCTTGTAACATTTATGTTAACAGCAGATGGGTTGTTAAAGAAGCTCTGAGCTGAGATGAAATGGGTTATCCCTCTGTTCACCAGTATCTTGTTCAATATCTAGCATTCAAAGTAAGCAAGCCTAAACTCACTGTGATATGTCCTCAGTCTATGACCACAGTCCCCTTCATAAGCCATAAGTCTTGGCTTCAATGTCATTTACTAAATAATTCGCTATTGAAACACTCTCCCTCACCCAGCAAGTCCTGCCTCTTTAGCCCTAATGCTATGAGGATTATTCCTAATCACTTTATGAACCTTAAATAAGAAAGTGCTGTCCCAGCTGCCCTGACCTCCAAGGTATGCCCAGTATTCCTAACCTGCCATTTATCATATGACCCTTGTGAAGTTCAGATACAACCTCACATTCAACTTGTGGGCTAAATATAGACCAACACCCCTCTGCTGTCAGCACATGGGCTTGAACAGCTGAATCAAGGGCTTCCCTCTCACTGGCAACCCCCAACCAGTTGACAGGCATTCATAATTCCGAGGCACTGTAAGAGAGATGTGACTCTGCAACTGCTCCCTCTCTCTCAGTTGCACAAATGCAGCCTGAGTGATCAGAGACTGCAGGCAATAAAAGCTTTGCCCTTCCTCCCCCACAGCCACAGCACAGAAACACTGCCCGACAGTAACCCCCAGCACACGTGTGAGGGGTGAGAAAGCCAAGCTCCCAGCATCTTCTCTGGAGATGTGAACAAGTATCTGCCTGCACTTTCAACAGCAAACATGAAATCTGGCCATTAACAGCTATTTTGGCTATGTAAGTTCCTGTGGTCACCTTCAGTCACAGCCCCAGCAGCACACTGTGGGAACCCACACACCCTCCAGCCTGCTGTCCATGTCCTTTCAGAGGTGTAAAAAGCCTCCCCTGCTTGGCTGATCAATAATCAGCTCTCTGGGCTCTTGACAGCCTGACCAGGAAAAAAAAAAGTAGCAGCAAGATGAAAGCAAGAGCTGCGACACACCAGGATGCAGAACTCCATGGATTTAGTGTATGTGCTTTCCACAGCAAAGCAAAGGGTCTTGCATAACCTTCCCCAGCTCAGCCCACCCACACCTGGCTGAGTCACCCACACTGAGCTGCTCTCCTCCTCCCAGCACAAACCTGCTCACCTTCACCAGCTTCAGCTGACTCTACATTCCAGCCCTGCTGTCAGAAGGAGGCATGTAGAAGGATGTAAGGAGGAAGAAGAGGATGTGAAATGCTGTATCTGAACAGACCCATAGAAGGAGAAGACTTCATAGTTTGGAAAACCCATTTTTTCTATTTAACTCACGTCAACTGGTTTAAACAGTCTTACAGGCACTGAGACATCACCCAATTCAAAACAAAAGAATCCAAAAGAAAAGAGTTCACTCCACACTGGTTCAGCAATCCCTGCCAAGGGGCACCAGAAGCACTTCCATGCTTCACTCAGTTATTACAACAGAGCCATCACGACCTTCTGCCCCTCTCAAGCAAGCCACTAAATGTATTTAACACCAGCTCCATTGCTCCCTCCCTCCCTTCCATTCCTCTCTCAGGGCCGTACCTGCTTCCACTGGCGGTAGGTGGAGAATTCCTGGGAAGGAATGAGGAGGCTGAGTCGGAAGATGGATTTGAGTTCAGCCGGCAGCCCCTTCGACTCAAAGTACTGAAACTCCGTCTGCCTCTCCCCGAACACCGGCACGTACAGACAGAGGCAGAGCATCTTCCCGAGCCCAACACTCCGCTGCCCTGCTCACTCCGACCGGCGAGGAAGGGAAGTCAAACTGAGTGATTCCCCAGAGCTAATTTCAGTAGCGAGTGGAAAGGAAATGCCAGCAAGTCTCATGACACACGCCTATGAGCGAGGCTGGCTCCGGCGGGATTGGCTGCACAAGCCCTGCCCTTCTACTTAAAAGGGAAGCCGGGGCTGCTCGGTCCCACCCAGCTGATACGAAGGAGACACGTGAGCTGCCTCCCATTGCTCAACACCTGGCTCCCATTAAAGCCAGGCACCTTACATCACAGACGCTGCCACTTAACTCTTACTGGGTGGCTCTTGACCCACGACCCTTTGGCCAAGGGCCAGGACACTCTCTTGCTGTGCCTTACATCTGATCAGTCCTTTTCTGATCCTGTTCTCACCTCTCTGGGGATTCGTACAGGTAGCAGTGGGCACCAGTCTTGATCACCACCGCTCCCATCATGCAACGCAGGAGGACTATCGCTGTCTTCCCAAAAATTGCTTTTTTAAAGTACAGTAGGAACAGGATGCCAGCCACTTACTGCTTTAATTCACGATTAGGATAGCCAGCTTAAGCAAAAGTTTTCCACTTTTACAAGGTTATTTTGTTATGCCAGAGTTGACTGGCTTTGGTTGAAAGTTCTCCCAAAACCACTTGAGCCAGCTAAGAGCAGACAACCCCTGCACACAAAGATCTCTCCCCTCTGTAGCACTCCAGTTACCAACACAGCAGCAATAAAGCCTGTGGAGGTTTGTCATTGAGCCAAACACAGAGAAAATCACCCAAATCAAGGGCAGGCTTCAAAACAGCCCCAGCTGCTTCTAAGCCTCCTAGCTAAGCATCCACACAGCAGTTACACCAGCTTAATATTTTTCATCCTCTTCTGACTCCAATTAAACATTGCAGTCATTTGTGTGCTACAAGAAGTGTCCTGGGCAGAACAATTTTCCAGTTTCTACCCTTGACAGTTAAACTACTTTGTAAGCAAGTTCCTGAGCTCTCATTAGGAGCAAGCCAGGCTGGAGGGAGTGTGGCACAATCACCATCTAGTGCAGGTATAATTACAGCTTTCTGAGCATTTGGTGGAGTTTGAGGTACAGGGTAACACCTAGCTCTCCACATACAGTACCAATGTGCAGGAAGTAACAATGCTGTTCAGGACAGAATCACCGACTGCTGACATGAATTTTAAATAAAGTTCTAGCCTTAGTATTAATCAGAGAGAAGCTATCATGCAGGAAGATGCAAAAAGCCATAGCCAATATCCCAAACACTGTAATCCTATCTGCAGCAGAAGTAACAAAGTGTGTTTGCTGATCTGGTTCAAGCCAGCCTTCCCCCTGCTGCGGACACAGCAACATTTTCTAGTGTTTGTTGTGTTTGAACAGCCTGCCTGACAGAGCAAAGTCCAAGCAGCACTCCCCCTCCTCAGGCCCTCATGCACAGGGTGCCTGTACGTCTTTACCGAGGTATTTTGTTCTCTACAGCGAAGCCAAGGTCTGTAATGAGCTGTTTATTGAGCTGCATGTCAATCACACCAACTGGGAATATTTAATCTGTGGCTTAATTTCAAGGATTTTTTTTTTAAAGCTTAATGGATCACGACCCACAGCAACTCAGTACCCCTGGGATTCGTGACCTACAATGGTGTCCTCTGCCCTTCCTGGGGCACCTCACCTACCATGGCACCATGGCCAGGTTACCTAACTAGGCTTAACCTACTCCCTGCTGACGTCTCTCTGCATGAAAACAGAATCTTCTCAGGGACTCCAGATCCTCTTAAAGATCAGCTGCAGCAGCTCACTGCATGCATGCCCACAGCACACCCCAGCCTTCCCACCAAGTCCAGTCTCACTGCAAGCAGCACCCTAATGATACCTACACCCCACTGTCCAACACCAGACTGAGGGGAGCAGAGTGGGTACCCCCAGTAACAGGCAGTAAGTGAACAAATCTAACTCAGATTTGCTTCACAAAGCCTTAAGATCCTCCGTAGTCCTTCCCACGAGTTGCCAAGCATCACTATTATAGCTGCTTGGCAGCTCAGTTGCTATGCCAACATGATGCAGATTTTCCTAAGAAACTCTGTTTGGACTTGGCAGCTAGAGACAAAAGGCAAAATCGGCACATTTTAGGAAAAAAAGTCCTTCTACCTGCGTCAGAGGAAAGGAGAAAGCTAATGAAGTTAAAGCTGATTTTAAGCAGGGTATTAATTACAGAACAGTGAGCTAAGAAGGAGAGACAGATTACAAATGAAGTTTATACCAGCAATTCAGGTTATAATGACAAAGGGAACTTAAGTATTAAGAAGTTTTTGTATTTCAGCTTTAAAAATCCTGGTAAAGCTGGAAATACTCAAGAGCCAGGCAGCTCTCCAAAGCTGCAGGGATCATTGCTGCTGGGACACTGGCGTGGGGTCACTGGCCACATCTCAGCACACACAGAGCCAGTCCCACTGCCCCAGCACCTGCAGGCAGCAGCACACACAGCCCAGGGCTTCAGGCACCAGCTATGGACAGTACATCCCTTATTAGCACTGTCTATTCCTGACCAAAACAAGGACAGGGCACAGAGCTCAAATGAAGTCACTCCTCCCTGATATTTCCATCCACCTATTCCGACACCGAAAGGACACATGGGCCATGTGGAGCCAGCCTGGCTAATACCCTCTGCAGTTTCCTTGATGACAAGAAAAGTGAGCCATGAAGGAAGGCACAACCAGCTCTTTCTTGCTTTAGCAAACTCATTTTCATTTTATTTATAGGATTTGGTTCTTTTAAATGCTGCATGAGTTACCAGTTTCCATACCCTGCCATCCCTGCTAACCTTTTCAAGTCATTTGTACACTTCTAGGCATCTGCTTCATCACTGGTTTACTACATCACCTCCAGAATGTACCTCCCAAGGGACGGAAAGATGCAGCCATACAAGGAGCAGGAAAGTATGCTGTTTAATTTTGAATTTACTTTGCTAAAAAAAAAGGCTCTAAAAATATCAAGTACCAGCAAGCGTCACTGTCACGTAACATCCTCCTTCAGAGGCAAAACAGCTTTCTGGGCTCCATCCCTATTGCTAGAAGGTTTCACTGGGTTCTGCTGACTTGGTCTTTTAAATTTCTAGAAACTAGCTTATAATTAATTGGACAGTACAGAAAGTCCTCACAAAGCACAGAGAGTGTACAGTGTATGAAGGAGGGGAGTTAATGATTTAAGAGACCCCAGCAGAGTAAAGAGCTGCAACCAGCCAAGGCTTTGCCAGGGGAGGGATAAGAAAGCAGGCACAGCAGAGAGCACTATGTGATATTTGACATAAAGGTAACCAGGAAAGGTGACCTGTTCCACCGACAACACACGGATCCAAAGTTACAAGTCCAGATGGTGACATCAGGGGTAGATGATGCCTGTTTCCTGTGTACACAGATCCAGGGCCAACATAACACATTTGCAATCAGTGTTTTCTCCCCATATTTGCAATAACAGCCTCATGTTGGAACAGCTTGGAACAGGCAAACATCTGAGGAGGAACATAGCAATAACAAGACTGAAGAACCAAGGCCAGGGAGCCTCTCCAAGTGAAGTTTATGGATACACATCAATTCCTTAAAGAAACCCCAGTACCAGGTGTGATATTTTGTGTGGTTTTAGAAGAGAAGTAGTAACAGGTGTTTTTACAAAATGAAGTGGCCCACCAATCAAGAGACTGTTCCCAAGGTTACAGCCAGCCAGTGGCAGAGAACAAAAAGCCCCCATTTTCTAGTAACACCAAACAGCACTGTTTGCTCACAGTGGTTTATTATCTATCCCTAAGGCTGTATGAGACTTTTCCCAACACTTCTCCTTCAGACAGGTAATTGGAACACTGATATCTGACCAAGCACAAACAAGTCACTGCATCTTAACAAGTTACTGCCCATCAGCTGAGCCATGGGCTGGATGAAGCATAAGCCAGCCCGAATTGCAAGGTGAAACATATCTGCATAATCCTCAACAGAAGAGCTTTACACTGCATTTTACTTTACAATCAGGGCAAGCTAAAATTACACAGTCACAACCTCCTGGCAGATGGGCAGTTACTTCCTAAGATGCAATAACTCCATTTTACCACATCCTTATCCTCTAGGTATTTGTCCATCGGCCAATCCTACAGTTCATATGCAGCAGAACTTCCCAGGGTGACACAGGAAAGAGGAGATTGGTATCAGCTTTCAGAGAAAGCTTTATTTCCAGGTGTGAACAGATGGACTCTCCCTGACAGAGGGACCATTGTTCTCTGTAAGACACCAGAGATTTTCAGCCCTTTAATTCCAAGGTTTTCGTCATCACTTCCTTCAGTTCTGAGTCTCTGTCCTTCTTCAACCTCTGTGCACCAAAGTCCTCCTGAAAATGCGCATGCTCCTTTTTTGGAAGGGGATGCACACTGCTAACTGCTAAGGATTGAGATGAAGGCAAAAGTCCCTGCAGATTTTTCAGCCTGATTCAAGCAGGGAGTGGCTTCTGCTCCCCAGAATGTGAAATGCCGCCCTGCTTGTTTCATTCAAAACAGCAGCAGAACAGATATTAATCCTCTCTACAATTTAAACCTGTCCATCCCTCATTTGAAAGAGAAAGCTAACAGCAACAACCATGCCCAATTCTCTGTGTAATAAACTGGATCCTGAAAGTCACACACCTCTATCGTCGCTGCAGCCCTTCAGTATCATTCCCACCCTTCGGAGGCCTTATGCCCAACTCCTTCTCCCCTAATCCCAGCTCAAACCCTTGGTTTTAAACCACATGTAGTCAGAGCTGACTGCACCATCCTCAGGGGAGATAGACAGCACTCCCTCCATTAAATAAGCCAAAACTGCAGTCAGCCAGCACTGTGCTGGGAGCTCCAGCACTAAACTAAGCAGCTTTTGTTCACCTCCCCCCAGACAAAGCCTCACCATTTATTCTCTGCCAACTGTGCGCCCCCACCACCTCTCCACTCTCCCATCCCCTGGGAACTTCCCATCCTCACACAGATTTTAGTCTCTCCCTTATGCCACCCGCTCCCCAGGGACAGTCTTTACTCTCTTCCGGGCTCTGCCATTCAAATAATTCAGCCAGTTACTCGTTTGCTCAAAATATGCAGGTTTTACCAGAGGCTTGCCAAATTACCAGAGACTGACTCCAGAACATTTTAGGATGCATTTGAATCTATGCCGGTCTGGGGTGCAGGGGTGGGACTCACCACTAACATTATCATTCCCTGTCCTCTCAGTCATGCTTTTTGTAAGTTGCCCGGGAACCCTGGAGGCCCCCAGATTCCCCCTTCCCCCTAAACAGCATTTTTCTCCCACACTTTGAACATCATGTTTGGAGGGTTAGATCACCTCCTCTCTTCAGTCACTCCCCTGCCCCCCGCCCCCTTCCTTTCTAGCAAGCACACACGTTAGACCCTGCTCCCTTTTCCTGTTCCTCTCCCCCCTCCCCAAATTCACACACACGGCTACTCACACACTCCACCTGCAACACCCCTTCTCCCAGCAGACCACACACTCCACTGTCATGTGCACCAACCCCTCCTCAGGCCCCTGGATATCCCATTACCTTTGGAAAATGCTCTGCGGGTCCAACCACCAGTAGGATAGTTGGTCTCCTTTCAGTGGGATCAGTCCCTCTGTCCTGTGTCTTCCCCAACACCTTTGGCCCTTTCTCCCCGGGGCCTGGAAGTAGGGTGGTGTTTCTGGCCTCATCCTCTTTTTCATCTGCAGGACCTTGGCATATGGCCCTGGGAAGGAAGCTAGACAGAAAATGCCACAAGGTCTGCAGCATTGCTGCTCCAGCGAGCATCCCAGGCAGGGAAACCCTGAGCGCTCAGGAGCTGCCCGCTGCCAAGGATGATGTGACTGCACTACCAAGCACCCCCAAGACGGGAATCGGCACGGCAGCCAGCGGGAGCTTCAACCCAGCGACTCCACCGGCTCAGATTCTTTACAGACCGCTCCTGCGGACGCTTCCTGCCTTTTGAAATTGCTGCTACTGCAGTCGTGCCTGGCCTGACAAGCAGCTCATTGTACCAGAGCCTCAGAAATCTGATGGCAACAGACAAAGCACAAGCCCCCTGGCACGGAGAAGCCGAGACGCTGCGCTTTGGAGACTGCTTGCGCAGAGGAGCCGAAACGCCGCGCTTAGGAGGAAAGCTAAAGATGAACCTCTCCGAGAGGAGCTTCTCAGAGCTGCCAACCGAGCTGTGCGTCCCGGCGCACGGCAGACGAGCAGCGAGGCTGAGCAGCGATGCTGAGCACCCGGGCTGCGTCCCCACTGCAGCAGTGCCCAGCCAATCCTCGCTCCCGACACTGCGCTGCTCCGGAGCGCGGCAGCGCGCGCAGCCGGCCGGGAGCGCGCCCCGGGCGCGGGAGGCCGCCCGCAGAGGAGCGCGCCCGCGGCCCCGGGGAGCCGGGCACGGCCCAGGCGTGGAAGGCGCTGGCCCGGAGCGATGGGCAGCGGCCGAGGGATATGTGTAGCTCGGCAGCCCCGGCTGCGGCTCTTTGTTAGGGCAGCAGATGGTTCTGCAGAGAGAAGCCGGCTTTGCCCAGCAGTGGCCGCATTAACCTCTAAGTGCACTCTCTCTCCCCGGTCTATTATGGTCTCATCCGTGCCTACAATAGCTCTTTGGTGCTGCATTGTGCTGCCGCCTTTGGCTCCCAGCACAGCGCCTACAGCCATTCATCAGTCTGAGAGCTGTGCTCAAACCATCGCTGGTTGGTCGGCTGGCCGAGCTCTGCTGGAGGAGCCTTGAACCACCTAGTCAAAGGTAGGATATTAATGTATATAAGCACAGGGACACAAGATACTGCTTGGATTTCTACAATAAATGCCACGCTTTTCTCTGCTGCCACAGCAGCAGTTGTTCACTGATTAGTGAGCTGTATCACCCTCCCACCAGAACCCACCCAGAGGAACCCAGCATTTTCCATTTTACAGTTCATGAATTTACTTCATATTCCCAGATTCTTTGTGTCTACAGAGGACACTGCATGCCTCACTTCCAAAGTATTGTGACTCTTCCCTAAGTTTGGGGGTTTTAACAGGCAGAAAAAATGAGTACAAACCCACAGCTTCCATCACTTGGGGCTCCCTACCCAACAGCACAGCAAGAGCCACAGCAAGCCTAGTTTTCAGCTTGTAACTTTTGGGAGTGACAGATTGCAGGACACTTCCGGTATACAGATATCAGATGTGAAAATACGATCCAAAATCTGAAAGGTCTGAGAGCCTTAAGCAGCCAAGTTGCACATAAATTTTGAGATGAACATCACTTTTGGGAACTTGCGGTCATTGAATTCCTATAATGAACCTAAGTAATGGAAAAAGTGAGAGACAAGTACATAGAAGACACCACTTAAAAAAATTCTTCTGCACATACACCAGAATTACTTAAGAAGAAAAAAATGCTTTTTAATCACAAGGTCTATGTACAGTATGCAACAAAGTTTTTTATCTTAAAATTTGACACATACCAACAAGTTACCACACATACAAAAAAATTTAAATTATGGGGCTATTACACTGGGGTGAGGGTGTGGGAAAGCCCAGTCCCTCTCTGAGGAATAGCACAGCCTGGTTCTAGTTGGGATGCAGTCAGCAGCTCAGGCACAGGCACAAAAAACTGAGGAATTCTTGTCATGCCTCCGTTACCCTGAGCTGCTGTCAGTCATCCCAGATACAAGCACAAAAGTTAAACTACTTTCTAACACACAGTGAATCAGATCCTTTAAGATGACATTTGGAAGTTTTTAATGCTCTCAAGCCAGAGGAACAAAGCAGATTTTCTGAACTGGGCACAGTTCTTCAAAATCAGTTTCTATGAGCCTAAGGCTGTGGTTTCACAAGCAGCTGTGAACTAATCTGAAGCTTACTGCCACTACAAGTCATCTCACACATCCACTTAAGCCCTGCACTAACCTTGCTCCCATGCTCTTCTGACAACCTCATTAACCCAGCCAAACCCTGCAGAGCTTTCCTGCTGAGGTAACCAGCTGAGGCTACTCAGGGATGTGGTCCAAAAAAGTGTGGAAAGGGCATCTGAGCTGCCTAGAGCAACAGGCAGGCTGCCCTGCCACTCACACAGCTACAAGTCACCATACAGAAGGCAAAGCACCCACAGCAAAACTTGAGATTTGTCCTCTGTGGTCACTTAATACTCCAGGCCCCATTTAACAGCTGATGTTACCTGACACTGTTACAATTGTTCCCCTGCCTTAGTATTAATATTACTGGTGTGTGCACATCGGGGACCCCCAGCTTCCTTTGTTCATGCAGAGATTTCATAAGAAAATAATCATTTCTGCAAGAAATTACATGCCTGGGGTGTAATTAAAGCAGAAACTTAGCAATGCTTCTTTGGCCTCTGTCCTCACTAAAGGAAACCTCAGATTAATTCTGCCCCCACACTAATTCCCACAACTCCTTGAGAACAGACAGAAGTTTCTAATCATATTTAAGAAAAAAAAAAAGTAAAAAGCATTTATTTTACCAAGTGGGGAATTTTATTAGGTCAGAATTATAAACCTAGTAACAGCAAGATGATTATAGCTAGAAGCAAGACAACTGCACTCCTACAGGGCATTTGTAGGGAAATTTTACTCTACCAACACCACCATGAAGCCAATCATTCACACAAAAAAGATGTAATAAATACTGTGAGTCCAGCATGAAATGTGACACAAACGAACACGAGGAATAAGAATTCACTTTTTCTAGAAATCATGAATGAACACCTAGGTCACAGTGAAACACCTTTCCCAACCTCAGCTCCATTAGGAGACAGCTATTCCTGCAATTCCAGCTGTTGACATGATCCAGACCTGTGATTTAAGGCAGAAAAGGCAGGAGGGCTGATCTGAATGCTGGCTCTTGGCCAGCACACCAGTCCCTGGGGACAGAAGGCGCCTGTGGCAGCTGGCCTCAGAGCCCTGCACACCAAAATGGGGAGTCATTAGACAGCCTGAGCAGAAGCTGACAATAAAGAGCTGTAATCTATCCAAATGGAGACAAAAGAGAGAGAAAAAAGCAAGAGACTGACATGTTTTGCTCAATTATTTTCCTCAGTACTGCAAGCTGGCAGAGGGAGGTTCTGCATAAGCCATAAACTAAGGCATCCTGGTACCCTTTTCAGCCACATCATAATACCTACTGAGTCTAAAACTCCACTTTTCAGACAGATACTTGCCTTTTCCAGGCTGGTACACCTGGCAGAAACTAACTTTTGCTTTAAGATGGGTTCTAGAAGACTTTTGAGTAAATGCACAGCATTTTCCTGTGAACTTGTGAGCCTCACCACCAACAACTTGCTAACATGTAAAAAATGTGAGAGGGAGGGCAAAAAGAAAGGGGGGCAGAGGGAAGGGAGCTGTGCTGGGGGCAGTGACCCCTCTCCTCCTCCAGCACAGGAAGAGCTGCTGGCATCTCTGGTTCCTTAAGTGACCCTGCAGGAATGAGCAGTGACTCATCTCCTTTGGGAGCCTCCTGGAAGCACCCCAAGGAGCCCTGCTGCCTACATGTGTGTGCCACTCAGAAACAGCACCCAGCCCCCAGCTGGGATGGGCCACCATGACTCTGCCAATTACCTCTTATCTTTTCAAATTTAATTTCTGAAAGAGGAAAACGTTAAGTATGTCACTACTTCACACTTTTTACAAAGTTGAAGTTAACCCTGCATGGTGCTTCTCACATAAAATCTCAATGTCTTGGCCACTGCTGCTTAAATAATTAAACTGTCTGGTGACATTCAAGTACATTCATATATTAAGGTGACACAGCACAGCTCAGGGAACACTACAAAGCAACCCAGGTCTTCTTGTTACAGAAACCCTGGCACAAGGAATTAGCTACCCAAGCTGATCTATTCAGGCATCCACAGCCAGTGCCAAATACAAAAATACAGAGAGAGCTGGCCAGGGACAGGGAGCACAGAGCCATTGCCCAGGACTGAGAGTTCCACCAAGGTCATATCGTATTATATGAAGAGCAGGGATTAACCAAGAGTCAGGGCATCCTTAATACTCAGCAATTAGAAAATCAGCTTCTTGCTGCACCAGACAGTTAAGCAAGAAAACAGGTAGTGAGAAAGGATGGCCCTGCAGCAGCCCAGGTCCAGGCCTGCCCCCACACAGTTCTCCTTAGGCTAAATTATGTAGGTTCACATACCAAGCAGCTCTGCCTTTCCAGGCAACTCATGATCTAAAAATTTCAAATATTTCTCTTAGAGCGTAATTCTCCACTGCAAACCATTTTAGCTGCCAGAAGCTTCCCTGCAGCTCATGACTTGGGAGTTGGAAAAACTCAGACACCTCAGCTGCCTTCCCATGAGTTATCACAGCTATGCTTCTTCACCCAAGACAAAGGCTGGGCCATCATTAAACTGTGCTCATGTCCCACATTCACAGGGACAAATATAGCAATAGGACATGAACAAGAACAAAGACTCATTTCCCATTTGCTACAAGTAGGGCTGTAGGAAAAAGCTCCCTCCCCCTTCTCCTCCTCCCAACACTGTATCATGTTATACTGTGTGCAACCAAGGGCCCAGGGCTGCAGCATCACCATTTTGTAGGGCTCTCAAAAAAAGACCAAGTCCTTTTTATGGCAGTGATGTCTTTTATTAATGCTCACCAACCATTTAAGGGTTCTGCTCAATACTGAGCTAGATTAAAAATACAATTTAAAAGAAACAGTAAGTATGCTGAAGTCTGGAGTTTTTTTACCTACTGTTATCTCAGTAATCTGACACCTCCCTGAAAGGAGGTTTTAGGAAGTTAATCTCTTTTCCAAAGCAACCAGCAACTGCACAAGAGGAAATGGCCTCAAGCAACAGCAGAGGAGGTTCAGGTTGGCCATCAGGAAGCATTTTTTCACTGAAAGGATTGTAAGGCACTGGCACAGGCTGTCCGGAGACATCACCATTCCTGGAAGTGTTCTCAAAACAACTTAGTGCTACAGTTTATTTAATACAGTGCTGTTGAGTCAAAGGTTGGACTCTATCTTGGAGGTCTTTTCAACATCAACTATTCTAATAATCCATGCAGATGAGCACAAGGAGATGTGTCCACTACTTACCAAGGCATTGAGCATTGGTCAGTAAAAAATGTCCCACAGAACACACTGAAAGACCAAAGCACTGCTGCATATTCTACACAGGCACAATCAGCTGCTTTGGATGAGTTTTGTTGTTTCATTCCACTCAGGCTGAGGGGTTCCTACAGGCATTCACTTCCCTACACAGTTCAGAACAGGCTCCATCCTGCAGGAAGCAATACTTTGAGGCCACATCAGTGATATTCAGGATGCCCTTCTACTTACACAATGCTGACATTTAAAATTTATATGCTCTAGTCAAAGTGGCACCTACATCTCTCAAAGGTCAGCCAGCAGCCCTTGGTCATTAGCACTGTGCAAATAGGACAAAGGTCTCTGCTAAACAAACCAGAGAACCATCAGGCTTCTCCAGTTTTCTGGAGAAAAAACAATCCTGGAAGAACAAACATCCCTCAACAGTTATATACCTGGTCCTGTATGTCTAGGACACTTGTCTAATCTGCAGTTGTTTGTTTAGATGCAAAGAAAACATGCAAGAGCAAGTTTGCATCTAAAACCTGTCTCCCAGCCTCCCCTCAGAACACTGAGTGGACACACACTGGCCATTTCATGCATTAATCACACTAAGGCAGGGCTGACCAGAGACCAGGTGTGGGTTAAGACTTTCACCAGGACAGCCTGAGGCTCCCTGCTCCCCAGCACCCCTCTCCTCCTGCTATCCCTGCAAGACCTGGCAGGGTCACAGCCCGGGGTGGCTGCAGTGCCAGCCCGTCTCCCTGACATTCCCTGTCCCCAAGCTCTCACTGTAGGGGCTGCTGGCCAAGGCTATTAATAACCAACACTGTGCCCAGAAGTTTCCTTGTCCCAAAGCCAAGGCCTGTCTTCTCCAAGTCTTTTCTGCAGCTGTCAAGAACTCGTGTGATTGATTAGGGTTCATTTGCGTCTTCAGCCTAAATCAGAGAAGGCAACAAACCCCAAATTCATACCAACTAACCACTCACCACAGATTTGAAAGTTTTATCTACAATTAAATCACTGACCCACAGTTCTGCTCTTGCTCAAGTGCATGGGAACAGGGTCTCCATCAAACCACACATTTCATAATTACAGAGAGCAAGAACAGGCCTCCACTCCCTGCAGATCCAGCAGATATGATCTATTTTGTTTATTATTTTAATAAACATTACTCATCAATGTGTGAATTTAATTAACATGTTATTGAAAATGGTTTCACCTTCTATTAAACTGGTTTGGGGCATTCACAAAAGGTAATCCTTTGGGATTAGCAGAGAGATGGGTGGATGAGAAGTTGTTGGCAGCAGAGGGAAGACTATCAACTGGAATATCAAACTGTAACAGTATTTGTCTGATACAACCTTGTGTTGCCCAGCCCTTCAGGATGAATTACAAAAGCCCAGCTAAAAGCTCCATAAGTGCCCCAGCAGGACTCAGGACACATAAACCATGAAAATGTGATAATGCATAAATGTATATAGGTTTGAAGATGTATTGTGAGATCTAAATGAGAGCTGGAGCTATTCCAGTCCAAATTACAGAACAGTATTAGAATTTTGCTCTTTTTATCATACACTGAACTTCTGTAACACAATAAAAACTCAGGTCCTCCAATTCCAGATGGCTGTGAATAGAAAACAGGTGAAAGCATCACACTGGAAAAAGTCCCTGCTCCTTCTGCCCCTTACAGTTGCTAAGAATTGCAGTACACTGTGCATATTATAAAACAGAGTATTCAAAAGTGCTGAATACAGTTACAGAAACAGAGCCTGAGAGGAAGAATTAAATGACGTCATGACAGAAGATAAAGTATTGATCAGAAACAAGATTAAATTTTTTTACGATTGCAACTGCTACAGTAGAAAGAGTTTCTCAATCCATCCATGGAGCCACTTGCCAAAGAGCTAACTGATTTATTATCCCAGAATGGCATGGGCACAGCTGGAAGAGTCCAGGGACACACTTAAAATGCAAAGCTGTTCAGAAGAAAAGTCTGACGCAAACAGAACACTGCAGAGTCCAGCTGCAGCAGCACAGCTTTGCTTCTTCAGTACATGGGAAAAGTAAAAAACAGACCCTGGGGGGAAGTTTAGACAGCCAGGACCTGAATATCAAAGTGGAGATATGAGGCTAAGGAAGAAGTGATGAAAGCAGACTTCAGCAGCCTGGGAGCTGATATAGTTTTCCATGGGGAAGCTGATACCAAGGGAGCAATCACTGTTGGATACATGAACTTAGGAGGGGAGAATATCACAAGACAAAGGAGGACATCACTGTTAGGGTAGAGGCAAAGAGGACATCTGGGACTGAAAAGAGACAAGGGTTATGTTTTCTCTGTTTCTTAAAGTGAACTAGTCCAGCAGAAGATGCTGAGCACTACAGAAGAGGCAGCTGCAGACAAAGTTCACCACTTCAGTCTGTCTCTAGGCAGCTGGGATTAATTCCACCAGTTCAGACTGTCTGGAACTTCAGCAGCAGAGATGAAGTTTGGGAATGGCACTCCAGCCCTGCAGTTAATCAGGATCAGTAGGAAAACAGTTATATTAGCAAACACACAAATATTACCATCACACATTCTTTCAGCAATAGGACATCTACAGATACAAAGTAGGAAACAGTTCTGTTTCAGCATATTTCCATTAAGTGCATATTTCAAGCTCCATAGGTCTATATAAAGTCAGAAAGCAACAGCAACAGGACATTTACCATCTCAGAGGTAGGTGAAATTTAGCAGTAAAATACTATCCCTTCATACAGTAGAACAAGAAAGGCTTTTAAAAAATTCTTCACATGGTTATCATTTTACTGCCCAAACAGAGTGAAGTATGTGGATTGCTTCATGCTGACCAGTGCAAACAAGCATTTCGTTACAAGGCTCACTGGTCTGGCACACTGTTATTTGTCAATTGGTTTAAAGATAACAGCATGGGTTAAAACAAAAAAACAAAACAAAGAAAAAATAGAAAAAAAAGAAAAGCATTGTTTACATAAGCAAATTCCACCTCAAAGGACATCTGAGTGCAAGCTCTTTTCTCCCCCACCACAGAAGGCCACCTCTAAAAGAGAAAGCAGTAATTTTCCAAATTTCCAAAGCCACAAAGGGTTTTATCTCAGCAAGAACTCTCAAGCATTGAAGGAGCCAAAATATTGCTCATTTTCTTTTCAAGTTCAGCCCAAAAGTTATTGTTACCACAAGGACTTTTAGCCTACTGACGCAGGGAGATTAGCAGCTCGCAGCTCAGATGGGCGATAACCTCACTTTACAAGCCCAATGTTTTCTCCATCTGCTCCCAAACATTAGAAGGCAACTCCCATATCAAATGTACTGCTGCATGGAAGGAAAAATAAAGTGCACCACAGGCACCAAGTAATTTACTAATCACAAGCAATCCATGTGATTTATGCCTAAATTGGTCTCCAAATACCATGCTCAATAAATCAGAAAGGTTTTCTATCTTGACACTTGAGCACTTTCCCTGAGCGTGACCTCACATTAGTTAGGCATTGAGGTGCCATAATTAGCTAAAGATGGAGCAGAAAAAGGACTGACTTTATTAATAGAGCTGCCTTGGAAACAGGAAGTTTATCTGATTACCCTAAAAATTGCTCGACACAGAAGTTTGCTAGCCAGCTGAGGGCTGTTCCCACATTTTTAACTGGAACTTGAGAGTTTTGAACTCTGCATCCTCACTCTCAATGGTTTTTACCCTGCTAAAGGGAATGTTCTACCATACTAACAATGCTTTGCAAACTCTAAAATGTTCTGAGTTGGGAAAGGACCTTAGAGAGAACCCAGTTCCAACCCCAGGCCACTAAATAAGTTGCTCAGTGCCCCTCTTCCAGCCTGGCCTTGAACACTTCCAGGGATGAGGCACAGCCACAGCTTCTCTATGCATCCTGTTGCAAGCGTTTCACCCTCCTCACACTATTGATGTGGAAGAGGAGCCAGAGGAAGGAAAGGGCTGAGGAACAATACTGACAGACAAGGGCTTCAGCAGAAAGACAGGATTGTTAAGCAGCATCCAGCCAGCGCTTCCCTCGGCAGTGAGCTCCGGTCCCCGCAGAACGGTTCCTCTGTGCCGCTCCCACCAAGCAAAGAAACTCTCTGCTGGGAAGTAAAAATGCAGTTTGTTTTAAGGTGCTTCCTCCTGGGCTACAGAATGCTAGGCTGGCATGCAAAGAGAATGCAAACGGAGGCAGGCGTGCAGGTGTAAGCACAGAACGTTCTGGGTCATGGGGGAGTTTTGCCAGAGGGCAAGGATTGGGCCCCAGCAGGTCAGTGTCACAGGGCATGCACGGGTGACTTGTGGTACAAGCAGAGCGACATACCCAAATGCACCCAGCAGAAAACCCTCCATGGCACTCGTGTTTTTTCTAGAAACAGCACAACCAAAGTACTCACAAGATCACACTGCCAAGGAATTCTCATATTTTACAGCAGCTAGGAAGATGCCAACCAAAAAGAAATGTCAGAAGTTAAGATGCTGGAGATTCAAAGTTAGAAAGGAACTAGGAACTCTGGAAAGGACTGTGTAATTAAAGCACTCAAAGTGGGGCACCACTCCCAGAATAGGGAGAGAATAGGAGCTGTCACTTGAATTAAGTATCTTTTCAGTGACTCAGAAGTTATTCTTAAACTCTTCTTCCTTCCTGTAGGACTCAGGCACTCTGTAGTGGCACATCCCTGGCTGCACCCATATGTTTATCTTCACATGATACTGAGCTTTTAAATGGCCCTGCACATAAAATACAAGCGACTAGGCAGGGGAAGACTGTGCAGCACAGAGAACAAGCCACACAGACATGTAAATTACACTAGTCACAATGAACAGAGCAGCATCATGTTGAACCTTGGAGCCCTCAGTGTACAGCATCACACAGAGCAGTGAGTACAAAAAGCTCCCTAAAAAAGAAAGCCAGAGCTGCAAGTTTTATACGTGTAAACTGTACAGTACAGCAGCCTCCTTACGTTCTAAGATATTTCCAAATCCATAAAATAAACAAGTCTGGCATAAGCCATCCTGGGCAAACATGAGTAGCAACATGCTGCTAGACTCATATGAGGAACACAGTGATGGAACGAAACCTGCACAATTACCCTGACTGCAGGAATCGCTCCCAAAGGACCTTCCACTAGTGTAAGCCAGCAGGCAAGTTGCCCTGTCCTGAGTCCTGGAGAAACACGATTTCCTTTATGGTTTTTCTTGCTCAAACACTAAGGTTTTAATCTTATTAACTACGGACAGTTAATACCGTAGATGCCTACAGGTAGCAAGCAAGCTGATTGCTCCGGGTCTAGTGTGGAAGCCAGCAGGGTGGCTTTGAGGCAAGGACCTTGGGGAGGGGAGAGGGGCGGCCGTGTCGCATCACAGCCCCGCTCTCGCTCGGTGAACAGGACGCTAAAGGAACCAGGTTCTGTCATGATGCTACCATGCACAGGTGCCACTGCCGCCCCGGTGAGACACAGCTGGAAAGTCTCCAGAGTCCACGTCCTGCTCCCGAGACAAACACAGAGAGGGCTCCGGAGCGGATACGGGACGAGGGGAGCGGCCAAACCCCCCCCCGAACCCGGAACGTGGGACCGCTCAGCCCCGCCGGGCCAGACCCACCGCCCGCCGCCGCTCACCCGCAGATCCAGCTCGGAGCGGTGCAGCCCGAGGCGGCCCAGCCCCACGGCCAGGTCGTGGATGCAGAGCGCGCCGTCGCGATTCACGTCGAGCTTCTGGAACAGGGTGCGGAGACGCCGGTCCTGCTCGGAAGCCTCGCAGACCGACCGCCCGCAGGACCCCGCATTCCCCCCGCCGCCGCTGCCGCCGCCGCTCTCCACCGCAGATGCGTGCGGGGACCCGCATGGGCAGAGAACGCCGCTCACCACCGGAGAGGTGAGAGAGCGCCGCGCCCCCGGCATGGCCGCGCCGGCACCGACCACCCCTCACGCCCGTGGCACCGGCAAATGGCGCCGCTTCCGCCTTCGCGCCACGCGCCGTCGTCGCCACGTGACGCCCCGCACCGGCCAATCACAGCGGGCGACACGCCCCGGGACACGCCCCCGGCGCCCACCCGGAGTGGCGGGTCGTGACGTCACGGAGGACGCCCCCGCCTGCACCAATCGGGAGGAAGCGCCGCGGTGTTTCGGAGAGTGGCACAGGGAGCGGTGCAGGCGCGCGGGCCAAGCTGCAATTGGCTGAGCCGTCCGGGAAGGCGGTGATAAGCAGAACTCCTCCAATCAGAGCGGGAGCCGGCAGGCAGTTTGAGCTTGACGGACGTCGCGCGCATCCGGTAGGTTGGAAAGCAGTGCGCGCTCTGGAACGATGGACAGGAGAATTACCCAATGAGATTAGGACAAGGAAATCCAAGGGCGGGCCCAACCCTTCAGCGGCCCCACGCAGGCCCAGTGCCCGGAGACCAGCGGCGGGGCGGGGCCGGCCCTTGTCTGCCTGATGGACAGGGCTCTTGACCAATAATAATGCGGTACTCCAAGCAGAAGGCAGGCAACTCATGTGACGGGCAGGCGGGCGAGCCAATCAGGTGTGGCAGGAAGAGGGGCCGATTCTGGAAGCCATTACGCCAGTGCCGCAGGGCGGGGGCCGTTGCGCGGGGCTGCCGGGCGGCCGCCGTACGCAATTTGCGTATCGTTGGCGGTGTCAAAGGGGGAGCGGGGGGGGACTGACCCTGAGGGGCCCTGAGGGGCCTCGGGGCCCCCCTGTTGTCCCCGGCCCCGGGGGTGGGGGGGCCCTGCCGCCCCTCGGCCCTCCCCTGCGTCCCCAAGGCCCCCCAGGTGTGACCCCGTACCCCGTCCCCGGTGCCCCTGATGGCCATGGCGTCGCCGCCGGCGCCCCCAGCCAAGAAGCGGAAGATGAACTTCTCGGAGCGGGAGGTGGAAATCATCGTGGAGGAGCTGGAGCGGGGAAAGCACCTCCTCGTCAACCACTTCAACGCGGGCGTGCCGCTGGCCGCCAAGGCCGCCGCCTGGCACGACATCCTGCGCCGCGTCAACGCCGTCGCCACCTGCCACCGCGAGCTGCCCGAGGTCAAGAAGAAGTGGTCCGACCTCAAGACCGAGGTGCGGCGCAAAGTGGCCCAAGTGCGGGCTGCCATGGAAGGGGGAGGCGAGAACCAGAACGGCGGCGGCAACGGGCCCGAGGGCGAGGACCCGGCGGGCGCCGCGGCCGCCCCGGTGATCCTCACCCCCATGCAGCAGCGCATCTGCAACCTGCTGGGAGAGGCCACCATCATCAGCCTGCCGAGCGGCGACTGCGGCGCGGGTGACGGGAGCGAGATCCCCATCACCGCGTCGGCCACCACGGTCACCCTGACCCAGAGTGAGTGCTGCGCCCGCCCGAACGCTCTGGGCTGGACTGGAGGGCCATACAGAGGCCCTGACATCCCCCTGCGAGGAGGCCCCGAGCCTTCTGGGGACAGAACCACAGAATGGTTTCGGTTGGAAAGGACCTTAAAGAGCACCAAGTTCCAACCCCCTGCCATGGGCAGAGCCACCTTCTACTAGACCAGGTTGCTGCATCCAGCCTGGCCTTGAACATTTCCAGGGATAGGGTGCCCACAAGTTCTTTGGGCAGAGAGAAACCCCAACAAAAAGAAATCCCCACATCTCTGTAATGAAATGCTCCTCCCAGTCTGCCCTTGTGCTGTAGGGGAGTGGCCGCCAGACAGCAGGTACTGAAAGTCAGCTTGGAGAGCTGGACTCAGCCTTAAGGGCAAGGGAATCAAGGATCCTTTGCACCTTGGGAGATTCTTCAGTCCCTCTCTGGGAACAAAAGCAGGGGGGGAAACATCTTCAGGGCTGATTTTCCAGTGTGCAGTGCCATTCAGGGTCTTTGCTATTATGTCAGTCAGTTAATGCTGCTTGGAAAGATTGTTCTAAACTGGAGATTGAGAAATTATATTGTCTAGACAGATAAGGCATTCCCTATTCCTTTGGATTGTACAGCCCAGAAGGAAGCTTGACTGAGGGTGGAGTAGACTTAAATAGGTCATTTTGTGCATTGCTGGCCATTGTATGTTATCTCACTGAACAGGCCGTATTCCTGTGATATTCACTGAATAGTCCTGTAGATAAAAATCCTGTATCCCAGCTACTCCTGACTCCCTTTCTGTCCTTTGTTCTCAGTTCCTGCAGAGACAACCTACCACAGTCTGGAGGATGGCGTTGTGGAGTACTGCACCACGGAAGCCCCCACCACCGTCACCACCGAGGCGCCCTTGGAGATGATGGCCCATCAACACGAGGTGTCTGCCAAGCCCCAGGAGCTGAAAAGCCGCATTGCCCTCAACTCAGCCAAGCTCCTGCAGGAGCAGCGAGTAACCAACCTGCACGTGAAGGAGATTGCCCAGCACCTGGAGCAGCAGAATGACTTGCTGCAGATGATTCGCCGCTCGCAGGAGGTGCAGGCATGTGCCCAGGAGCGGCAGGCACAGGCCATGGAGGGCACACAGGCAGCACTGAGTGCCCTCATCCAGGTCCTCCGCCCCATGATTAAGGACTTCCGTCGATTTTTGCAGAGCAATACACCCAGCCCATCGGTCACCACTGACCCTGGCCAGACAGGGCAGCAAGATGGTATGATCCAGTGAAAGAAACAGTGATGGGAGGGGAGCTTTAGATTGATTGAATTAGGAAAAAATTCCACCCTGAAAGGGTTGCCAAGCCCTGGCACAGGCTGCCCAGGGCAGTGGTGGAGTCACCATTCCTGGAGTGATTTAAAAGATGTGTAGATTTGGCACTTGGGGACATGGGTTAGTGGTGGATGTGACAATGCTGGGTAAACGGTTGAACTCAATGATCTTAAAAGTCTTTTCCAACCTAAACAATTCTGTGATTCTGTGGGACATCTGCCATGCTAAAAACCTACCCATGCTGGCAGAGGACACTTGGGAGCAAGGGGCGCTGCCTCTTGTCAGTGTGAATGGCTCCCTTGGAGCTTGGCTGAGTCTAAACAGGTTTCTCTGCTAATCTTGTGCTAATCTGCCTTTTCAGACTCTCATACAGAGCCATAGCAGGATGTGTAATAAACCAGCAACTTAATGTGATTGCTTTAGTTCCTCAAACAATAGATTATTTTTTTAAGTTTTTTTTTTAATTTCTGTTTGAAAAAAATCTGTCCTAAGTATGACATCTCTCTTTTTGTCTCTCTCTCGAGATCTATAGCCTTTAACTGACTTCTAACGTGGAGAGTTCTGTCGGGATATCAGTGCTGCAGCTGCCAAGGTACAGTGATGGTGAACCCACAGTGCACACAGTGAATGCATTTCTGCCTCTTGCTGAAAGCTTTTACTGGAAATGTGGTACCGGATGTGGTAGAACCTTCCCTCTGCACTGAGAGTCCTGGATCGTGCTCCTGCAGTGTCACATCATGCCCGTGCAGACTAGCACCCAGCCTCTGTGCATTTTCAGTCCCACCTACCTCCCCTGAGGATCCCAGTGGGATTGAAACAGTGCATTCACCTCATGTTTTATCTGTGTGCCGTCACGAAATTTCTCTATCGACTTAGCAGATGTGATGAAAGTTTCATGTCTTGGGTTCCAGCAACTCTCCTGGGATACATCTTGGCACATGTGTTTATTTGTCACAGCATAAACACCCAAGGGCCTGGATGAGTTTCATGGGGTGGATGGAATGGCAAAACTCCATCTCTGCTTCATCTGCATAGTTTGTCACCTCCAGAATACCTTGATCAATCAAAGTGGACCTGGACTAAGGTCCTGGACTAAGCTGCAGCCACACAGGAATTCCCAATGTTGAGGAGTTTGTCAGCCACTGATTTGAGTGAATTTTGGGGCATTACTTGGTTCGGCTGCTAGTGGTGTTTGTTTTGTACTGTTTGGGAGCTGGAAGCCAGTCCAGCCATTCCATGTTTGTCTGCTGGCTGGCCTCATCCTGACAAACAGAGCTGAGGTTCTCCTCACTATCCAATACCGTTATACAGGGTGAAACAACATTACAGCCACTTCTGAGGCATTCAGGCTATGAGGCTTGGTCCTTAGTGAGAAAGCTTAATTGCACAGGATGGTCAACATGATCCTCACAGACTTGCAGTAACTTAATAAACTTTTAAATTAAAGGTCCACTTGTACATGCATGGAAGAAAACTTAGGGAAAGAAAAAAAGGAAGTGTAAGTCTTCTCCTTCTACCTTGCAAAGTGGCTTACATTTTACAGGCTTGTTGCTTGCCAGGTTATTACTTTTGAAATGGAACTTTTCCAGAGCTGGTATTTACTTGCTGTTAAGTCTCCTTTAGGGCTGACGAGGGAGTGAATTTGCACAATCAAATGAAACCTTTACACAGCCTTTAATGGGGAGATGCTGATGGGCGACCCCTGGTTAGAGCAGTGGGTGACGAGGTCCCTGGTGGGTGCTGCAGTCCCTGGCCTTTACTCATCTCCTCCTTTCTACAAATCTGATGGGGGAGAAAAGGACACCACAGTGAGAAGGGTTTGGTCTCTGGAAGACTCCCAACCCCTTGGACTGACACCTCCAAGCTGAGTCAGGGTGGATTCTGCCTTGTCTGGCATCTCACCACATGAGTAGCACTTGCCTGACTCTTCCTCTTAGACTTTGTGGAATCCAATCAATTGCTGAATTGAAATTTATTTTTAGAGTGAGAACTATGTCATATGTGTTGGTTTACCTCATTTGTGTAATGATCTCTCCTTTACAAATATGAATTTTAATAAAAAATACATTTTGGTAAACAGGCTGTTTCAGTTCATTGGTGTGTGCAGAAGTGAAAATGAGTTCATGACAACAACTATGCAACACCGAATCCTCAATGTGAAGGGACCAAGGAGAGCTGTGAACAATCACAAGTCACAGTAGCTTTTCCTCTTGTTTGTGAACCTTGTGGCCTTGTATTTACATAATTACAGTCATTTTCAAATAGTAGCTTTTACAGGCTTACCATGGAGAACGAGTTATTTCACAGTGTCTGATGGAATACTGAAATACAGTAATCTCCCAACTGCTCAGAAGAAGACACAAAAGCCTAAAATAATGGTAGAAATACCAGCCTTTGGCTTTAAATTGTGGTATGCATATTTTTCAGTGACGAATCACTTCAGCTGTGTTGCTTTTCTAGAGGACTAAACATGTTGCCATTGCAACCACACATTTTTCCTGTCTTTTCAGGATAAATGCAGAGCTTAGTCAAGCCAGCAGCATCCAAGCATGTGTTCTGTGTACAGATTTTTGTCTCATTAAAAAGCTGTGGCAACAGTTTAAATACAGGGTGAACTGTGCAATGAGGGACTTGGCTGTTGCTCATGAAGCAGTCACCAAACTTGGGGGAGACAGAGAAAAGTGTCCCTTAATGTTAAAACCAGGATGAATGGGTGAACAGGACACTGACAGGGCACAAGAACACAGGACATTCAACTGAACAACCAACTGATGCCCAAACAGAACAAAAGCTAAGGAGGAATATTTATGGATGTTCATTTGTTCTCCTCTACTGTTCTTTTTGTACCTAGAGATTTGTATTGAACATTCAGACTGGGAAGGAGCCATGCAGAGATGTTCTGCCACAGGGTGCCTTGGACAAGGGGATCAGCAGCATCTTTGTGCCTGCTGGGGAAATGGAAGTTTGGCAGGGGATTCTCAGTGCTGAGAAGAAAATGTTTGTAGCCACGAAGGCAGCACCAAGCCTCCAGGAGCATCGCTGCTCCCTCCGGAGCAAAGCTCTGCTTGCGATGTGTGCGGCTGCAGCCCGGCTTTCCAGGAGATGGCACTGCGCGCCGGGATCCCGAGCTGTGGCACGGCACCGTCCCAGGAACCACCCCTGTGCTCCAGCCCTTGTGGGATCCTGCTTGCACCCTCCACTGGCAAATCTTTTCAGGGCTGAGAGCCCGGAGAGGAGGAAATTCAAAGGGCAGAGCGCAGCAATGAGATATCCCTGGAAAAGTCATGATGCCTGGGGACTCGGACCAGGTCTCTCTGCATCCCAAAGACATGGCAGAGGACACTGAGATGTCTGCCTTTGGGATGAGTTCACTGCAGAACCGAATAGGCAAGCACAAGATTTAAAAAAACGCATCAGGTCCTTCATTATAAGCAAATGGACAGATTTTAAGTTTTTTTAGAACAGGTTTTAAGGTTTAGGACACGTTTTAAGGTTTTTTTAACATATGTCAGTTTCACACAAGCACATCCCCTCCAAGGGATAGAATGATATGCCCCGCGCACTCACCCAAACAACCTCTACTTCCTCCAGCACGATTTTAAAGTTTGTCAAGCCTGTTTTGGTAAAGCATCCTTCTGGGGATCGTTTGTGGGTTTTTTCCTGTTGTCACGTGAGAGGTTGTTGCCAGCAAGTATTGTCAGCAGAAGGGTGATCAGGTCAGTGTGAAAATTGAAGCATTTAATATTCTTTGTCTTGCTTGAAAGCACCTGATAAGAAACTTCATGAGACTGAGGAGCACAGCTTCCAGCCCATGCTTTGAGTGGGGGAATGAAGTCAGTTTCACCTGCAAATGGGTCCCAGATGTGCAGGTGATTAACCCGAGGCAGAATCCCAGCGCCAGCAGGGACAGTTTCTTTCACCTCTGTCACCTGGGATACCAAATTAGAGGTTGCTGGGTCACGGGGAACCACAGACCTATGGTTGGCTTCTGATGTGTTTGGGGTAACAGCGGCATTTGCAGTCAGTGGGGCAGACCACGGCCACCACCAGCAAGTCTCTTGTCCAGCACAACACTTAAGGGATGGAAGCTGGGAAACAGACATGGGATAAGGCTTGATAAACACAACAAGCCTGGAGGCAAAGCAGGTTCCAAGTCTGCAGATTTTGGAAGGGGCAAACAAGATGCAGTTCTACCCACAGACCTCACAGAATGAAGCGGAGAGTTCTGCAGCACATTCCCAGGACACACTGAAGCAGACAGGGAAACCAGTAAACAAAAAAGCCAGGCAGCTGGATTTTCAGGTCTAACCACATTTTTGAGGAATGGAATCCACTGACTCCAGATTCCTGGGCTCCCTTTTTTTCAATAACAGGATTCCCAGTGCTGGCAGGCCAGAAACCCACTGTGCAGGTGTGTCCTTTGCACATCCAACAGGAAACCCAGCCTGGCACAGAAAGTGAAACAGTTCCTGGCCTTTATGATGATGAGTTCAGTTAAATATGAAACAAGTGAAAAACACAAGCAGGTCAAAGTGCAGCTCACAGCCTGTTATTAAGCTGAGGAGATGTAAGCTTGGAATAACTCCACACCATCGACAATCCTATGCAATGGGGATAGGTACCCATTCCCCTGACAGGGTTTCCAGCTGCCTGCATACTACAGCTTGCACTGCTGTGGTGTCTGCACCCCCTGCCCATTTTGGGAGCTCCCCAGCCTGGACCTGGCCCCTGGTTCTGGGGAAGGCACCCACCCACTGCAGCTCCCACACACAGCTCCTTGGAGCAGGGCATTGCATCCCACTCACAGCTCCAAGAATGCATTAAAGCTTAAAGTGACTGTGATAATCTCTTAGGTTTTTTTTTGTTTTTTTTTTTGATGGTGAGGCTGAAAGCTCATTAAGGCCATTACAGCAGAGGCGACAGGTGTAACAGAGAACCATTACTGTGTTTATGCTGTTACAGCAACGTGTGTAATTTAGTTTTAAAACTTTAATCATTTGGCTGCCAGGACAAATGAATTAGTGTGATGATGCTTTCCAGAGGAAGATGCTGATTATGTAGTTTGCAGGGCTTGTGCATCTGGGATTCCCTTGGGATAAGAGATAGGATTTGAAGGCTTACCAAATGCATTACAGGATCTACCTCACTTCACCTCACTGAGTTTTGTCCCTCCTGCATTTATCTCACCTTATTTCTCTACTGCTGCTTTATCTCTGTCCTCAAAGCAGACAGGAGGCAAGACAAGGCATGTCTGTTGGTGCTCACTCTCAGAGCACAGCGGTCCCAGCCTTGGCCAGCTGGGCACACCTCTCCAGGAGAGCAGAGGTGAGGCCCAGACTTAAGAGCACAGACTGATAAAAATATCCCAGACTGATAAGACAGTGCCCTGAGCCAGCAAAAGTTGAGGAAGTGGTGGCGGCACTGGGGAGCGGCCTCAGGAAAGGCTTAGGTCAGGAAGAGCACAGGGCAGGGATGTGGCTGAGGCTCATGGAGCAGAGGTGAGGTGGGCACAGCCATAGAGAAATCCATGGGATGTGAGTCTGGGATGAGCAGAATCAAAGCACCTTGGTCATACACACACGGCCAATGGATTGCACCTGGAGCGGAAGACAATATAAAGCCAGAGGGATGGTGGAGGGATGAAGGTACCCTACACCCACATTCCCACATTCTCTCTGTGGGAGGCTCAGACTAACCCATCCCCTCTGTAAACAGGAGCACTGTCCCTTTAAAACATGTGAATTTCTCCAGAAACAATTATGCAGCATAAACACAGCAAAATCAACAGGGTGAATTTTGAACTAATAAAGATTTAATCTCCCAGTCATGAGACTGCGTCTGTTAGGAAAATACACACATCCCTGAGACTGCAGCTACGGTTGCTATACTACACACTGCTCAGCAGCTCGCTGGGCATTCTTCCAAATCCATTTATTTTTAACATCAGTCACATTATTCAATTAATTATAAAAACACTGAGGTTTTCAAGAGATGTTTCTGATAAAACTGCAAAGTAAATATGCGTGAGAACAGCAAGGATTAAAGTGTCTGTAAACTTTAGCATTTGAGGCTGTTGCTATAAACAAGAGAAGTCCTCGAGAAGGTTATTTACCAGAGTGAATCATAGCAGATAACAGAGTCTCCTCCCACACCACACACAGGGATCGTTTGTCCTTTACCTAGGGATGGAAGCAGAGCATCCACATGTCTGTCAGCCATGTGCTGGGGCATGAGAGGTGTGAGAACTGGGCTGGATTCTTCAGATGCCTCTGGTATTTCAGCAGCATAGCTTGTAAATATCAAATATTTAGCAGGCTCTTTCCTAATAAGCTGGAAACAGAAATCAAAAAATACCAGCCCATCTCTAGCAGTGCCTCAAAGCCTTGAAAACACCAGATAGGAATTAGGGAAGGATTCAAACCTCACCTGTAACAGCAGCCTCTAAACCCTGCTGTTTCCTGGTAACTCCTGGTATGTCCTGTGATGGTTTCACTGTACTAATAAAAAATGTTTTCTCAGTCCAAAGTCTGTGTAAGCTTAACCTGTTAAGCAAAAATCATAATGCATTTGGCTTGATCCAATTTTTCACTTTTATCCAAGGACATTTCTGTGTACTCTTCCTAGCAGACTTTTTTTTTTTTTTTTTTTCCCAGGGTTCACATTGTGGTGGAATTATTTGATAGCTCTGATATTGTCTGCATAGATGGCAGATTACAGGCAAGGAGTCTGGGCATCAAAGCCTGGCAGAGAGCAAGGACTCCCAGGCTTTCATCCAAGCTTTGCATATCAGCCTTGGGAACAGTCCCTCCCACATGAGCCTCAACTTCTCAGCCACAGAGGCTCTTGGGCTAACACCTAAATTTTAAATCTAGGCAAATCACGTTGATGATTGCAGCCTCCTTCAGGACAAGGAGAGACATTTTGTTCTGCTTGCCCTTAAACAATGGAATCCAGCCTAACCAGGGATCCCAGCCGCAGCGCTGGACGCAGCAGCAGCACATAATAACAGGGAGCCATTTTGACGAAGGGATGTGCCCAGCTGGTTGCCACATCTCTGGTTGAGATTCCAGCTCTAGGCCCTGCCTCATGCTGCACCCCAGGGCTCTGTGGTACCTGGGCCTCCCTCCTGCTCGCAGCCAGCCCAGGCACTGCTGGCCTGACCCACAGCCACTCTGTGGTACCCTGAGGGGACAGCATGGCCACAGCGCTGAGTGGCCTGAGGAGCTGTGTGCCTGCAGCCCATGGGACACACTGATGGGAGGGATGTCACCAGGAGCTGCCTGGGCAAGCCAGGGGAAGAGTTCCTGGCTGTCAGGAGGATGCAGAGATAACGTCTGTCACCAAACCACAGAATGGGTCAGGTTGAAAGGGTCCACAGTGGGTCATCTGGCCCCATCTTCCTGCTCAAGTAGGGTCATTCCAGAGGACATGGCACAGGATTGTGTCCAGACATCCTGGAATATCTCCAGTGAGGGAGACTCCACAACCTCACTGAGCCAGTGAACAATTACTGCACAGGAAAGAAGTTCTTCCTTATGTTCAGGTAAAACTTCCTGGGCATCGCTTTCTGCCTTTTGCCTGTTGTCCTTGTGGTTGGCACCACTGAGATGAGCCTAGCTTCATCCTCCGGCCACTCCACTTTAGGTATTTATACACATTAATGAAGTCCCTTCTCAGTTATCTCTTCTCGAGGCTAAACAGGCCCACCTTCCTCAGCCTTTCCTCAGAGCAGAGATGCTCCAATTCCCGTCATCCTCATTGCCCTCCACCGGAGCTCCTTATGTCTCATGAGATGACTGTGCCATCACTTCGGCCCAGGCAGGGACACCCCAACCGCAGGTCCGTGCCACCTTGGGCTGCTCAGCCTAAAGAAGAGCTCCAAGACATCATGTGGAGCGGGAAACTCAGCGCCCCAACTACCGCTGAGGGGACACTAAGGACCCGGCTTCCCGCCCACCCCCTCAGGCAGGGGTGGGGCTTATCCAAAAGCGACAGCCCTCTCCTCCAATCCTCGCACTCTCTTCCCCGCCCCGTGCCGGAAGAACCAATCACTGCCTCGCAGTGCTCAGCCCGCCTCCTTCCTGCTGCCCAATCGGGAGCTGCCGCTCTCGTTCTCTCGTCTCGAGGGAGGGCGGGTGTTACGTGCCGTCGGTATTCCCAAAGCGCGGCGGCGCCGCTCTAGCCGCGCGCTGCCCGCGCACCGCCTGCGCTATCGGCGTAGCGGCCGCAGTTGGCGTAGCGCGGGCAGAGGCGGCCGTGTCGGGGAGCGGCGGCCGCCGTGCGAGGAGCGGGCTGGAGGAGCGGGCAGGGCCGGGCAGGCACCGCGCCGGGACCGCGCCGGGACCGCGCCGCAGGTCAGTGGAGGGCGCTGGGAAGCGGGCTGAGACCTTCCGTAAGGCAGCTGGTGATGGGGGGCCGGGAGAGGGGTGAGATCGGGCTGCAGCTCGGTGCACGGGCTGGGAGGGTGCTGAGCCCGGGCTGCAGCTCGGTGCTCGGGTTGTAGGGCCGGAGGGGGCTGTAGCCCGGGCATGGCTCGGTGCTTGGCCTCTAGGGCTGGGCTGCAAGGCAGTCGGGGGTTCGGAGGGCCAAGAGGCGGACTAAGATCAGGGCACAGCTCAGTGCACGGTTCGGACAGAGAGCTGGGACCTGGGCACAGCTCGGTGGCCGGCTCAGAGAGAGCGCTGGGACCTGGGCACAGCTCGGTGGCCGGCTCAGAGAGAGCGCTGGGACCTGGGCACAGCTCGGTGCCCGGCTCAGAGAGAGAGCTGGGACCTGGGCACAGCTCGGTGCCCGGCTCAGAGAGAGAGCTGGGACCTGGGCACAGCTCGGTGCCCGGCTCAGAGAGAGAGCTGGGACCTGGGCACAGCTCGGTGCCCGGCTCAGAGAGAGAGCTGGGACCTGAATGCCTTTCAATGTGTGACCCCGGAGTGCCAGGGGACGTGCTGTGACCTCACAGTAGCCAAGGCTGAGACCTGGCAGCAGCTCGGCGCAGGTACTGCTCGGGGTGTGGAGCATCGACCTGTCTCCCCTCTCTGCTCCAAGGTGTCTGCGGGACAGCGGAGCCCCTGGGCCCTGGCAGAGCCAGCAGGGTTCTCCCGCAGCCACCGGGCAGGAGAGGGTCTCTAACCACCCACCCACCCACGCAGGCAGCTCTCAGAGTCAGTGAGGATTGTTTACTGCCCGGTGTTCATAACCTTGTCCCTTTGAGATGTTAATCAGCTCCTGCTTCCCTGGTTTAGGTGTTTTGTAAATGTGTAACGAAATCGCTGTCTGCAGCCCCAGATCTGAGCTGTACAGGGCACAGCTCTGTGCAGAGCCGGTGCCGGGGGGAAGGCAGCGTTCCCGGTGGGCCTGGCCATTGGACAGCCAGATGACCTGATTCGGTTGTTATGCTGTGTAATCTGGAGCAGGCTGCTTGTTTTTTTCCCTCTGCTGGTTTCTCCATTTATAAGATACAGGTGCTAACACTTAGGGCTGGTTGGAAATGCAGGAAAGAAACATATTTTGCATTTCTTGAGACGGCTTTTCCTTCCTCTTATTAGTCTGCACATTAGAATGATCTTGTGCTGTAAACTGCTTCTAAATATGATGACTGAAAATAGAGCAAATTTTTATTAGCTGCTTTGCAAAACAAAATTAGAACGGGGATGACAACAGTGAAGCTTGCCCTAGGCAAAAAGGGGAAAGAGGATGTTGGGGCTGGGCTAATTGGGGCCATACCTCTTCAGACTGGAATGAGTCTGGACTGAATATTACCTATCCAAACAGGTTTTAGAGCAGGAGGAGGAGTCCAAGACTGGCTGGAACTAATTTACTCATTTCCCTCCCAAAGGCTGACCCAAAGACCTGTATCAAAGAGTTGCACAAGAGATAGAGACTGGAAGCTCTTTGAATGTGCTGCCTGAAGACTTAAGGCCTGTCCTGGGACTTGAGATGACTTCTCACAAGAGATGCTTTCAGGAGGGGCTGTGCTGAAGACGGAGCACTGCAGCCTCTAACTGGGACAGCTCCTGCTGGTCTGGAGCTGAGACCCACCTTCCCTCCCTCCCTTTTCCCTTGGAGATGTTGCAGAGATTTAATCTGACCTCTCCCTGCTCACCTGAAGTCTGCCGTGGCGATGATCCCACAGCCAGATCCGACCACCAAAGAGAAGAGAATCGTGCGTTCGAGGCTGGGCCCTCGTTGTAACTGAACTGGAATTTATCCCTGCTTGTGCTCCCACAGCGACTGCCCTTCCTCTGCTTGTCTGTTTGTGCTGAGAGCCAGTTCTCCCTGATCTTGTTTGGAATTCCTGAGCTTTCCACGCTGAATTTGCCCATGGCTTTCTTGATGAAGAAGAAGAAATTCAAGTTTCAGACAAGTTTTACTCTAGAAGAGCTGACTGCCGTCCCCTTTGTCAATGGGGTTCTGTTCTGCAAAATCAGGCTGCTAGATGGAGGAGACTTTGCTAGTTTATCTAGCAGGTAAGACCCTGTCTGCAGACTTGCTGCCTGGCTGTGCTTCTTTCCCTGGTTATTTTTCCCTTGAGTGGTTTAGCATATGGCAACCACTTGCTTACCCCTTGATGGGATTTTAATAGCTCTGTTGTAGGGCTCCACATGCCCTATCATTCTCCAGAGCAGGGGAAGTGCATAGCTGAGAGCTCTGAACCTGGGTGGTGTTGGCTGATTCGAGCTGGATTTAATTTTTCAGAGATGAGGGGAGGGAGTGGGAGGTCAGTGCTCTGAAAGGGGATTAAATCCTCTCTTCTCTTTCCCCCTCCTTGCCCAACTTTTCACACACTGTTTCAAACGCTGTTCTGTATTGCCTTCATGCCTTACTTGAAACTCAACTAGGAAAAACTATGTCTAAGCAAATCAACCCTTCCCAACTTTGCTCTCCCCTTTGATACTGAATTTCTCTTCTTGGTAAGGGTGGAGGTAGTTTGTTTTGTATTGCAAATTGCTGTGCAAGGGAAAACTGCTGCCTGGAGTTAAAGTTGTCAGTGTTAAAGACCCAGTTTATCTCCTTAAACTGATGCCATTGCATTTCCCAGTTCAGAGCCGCAGTGTTTTCTATGTCATGTTGGGATCGTTCTGCTACATGTATTCTAAGGTTCTGCCATCCTCTGTTGGCATTCCTCTGCCTCCTTCAGGCAGGTCTGTCCCCACTCTTGTAACTAATTGCTAATAAAAACTTGCTTTGTTTCCAACTATGCACACAGATTATCACGAACAGTATGCAAACACAAATTCCATAACAGCCCAGACTTGCTTTCTGCTTCAAAATATGAAGGAAGCCTTCAGTGGCTTTCAAAACTTGGTTTTTTAACTTTCCTGAGTGACTGCTCAGTTTTAAAGGCACGGAATTAGTTTGTGCTAGCTGTTAACTGCTTTATCCCAGGACTAAGGTCTGGTTGGGTCGGGTTTTCCTCTTTGTAGTGCTGTGTACTGAGCTTTCTCATTTCAGGAGAGAAGATTTTATTGGGCAAGCATAAAACATTTCTGTCTTGCAAACAGAAGTGTTAGGGCAGTGCTCAGAGGTTGGGGTTTTTTTTACCCAGAGGCACGATGCAACCTCATCTAAAGTCCCTAGAAGCTGAGGGTGTGGAACACCTCCAGAAATGGACTTTGAATTAATTTCTCTTTTGAAGAAAATCTATCAAAAGAGCTTTTCCTTAGTGTTCTCCCCTGAGGCTAGATCCTTGGGTTTGGTGGAAGCCGTTTATCTAAGGAATTCAAACAGTATGTGAACTTGGAAAGATATTAACCATTTCACTTCCTGGAGTCATAACAGAATAAGTGGCACTGGAGGGTGTCTCAGGAAAAGCTGTGCAGAGAAATGTCCATTTCCCTCTCCTTGCTGTCCCTGAAAGCAGCTTCTGGGAGTCATCCCTGGGGTTTGCTGGTGCTGCCAGCCGTGTGGGTTGTTTTCTGAGCTGGCTGGGGTTCAGTAGTTCGCTCAGCGTTGCAGATGTGTTCCAGCAGCAAAATCAACTGTAATTCAAAACCAAACACATACATGGCTCTGAAACGAGCAAAGGCAGGGAAGGCTGGGGGGTTTCCCGCCTTTCCAACCTGTCTGTGCTCTAACTGAAAGCACATGGAAACCTGTTCCTGCTTGAAAAGTTATGGGTCTCAGTGGTATTGAGTCATTTGACCTTTTCCAAATACTTTTCCCTGTTGCCGTTAGAGAAACTTCAGGAGGGATGAATTTCCAAAAGAGTTACTGTGTGAGAGGCTCCCAGGTCATGCCTTGGCTTTGCTCTGTGCTCCTCTCTTCATTTCACTCACAGGGAAAGGTTAAAGGACAGGAGATACTCTATATGTGTTCTGTTAGAAATCTGTAGGTTGTTTAGAGTCTATGATTGTTTCTCTGAAATCAGCCACTTCCAGAACTGATTGGGCTCGAGGTTGTAATGTCTGGCAGGTAATCTCTTGCGAGCTGCTTGTGTCCAAAATCTGGTGTTTGCTCTGCAATCGATTTGGGCTTCTGTGTTCTGGGCAATTTGGAGGTCTGTGGCTGTGATGGAGCTGAGCTGTAGCTCTTCATGACCATGATTTTTCAGAGAACTGATCTGAATAATGTGTCCCATGTCATCTGGAGTCTGTAAACTGAGGTTAGAAGTAGGTATAGGAACTCTTCACAGGAAACATTAAATCAGTTTTTGTAGTTGTCTTTTGTAGAGAGGAGTGTTATACAGGAACCTCCAGAGACAGATTTTTCAGGTTATTTACAATAAGCTTACTTGACACCTTATGCATGTCTGTGGCAGGAGGTGGGAATATGATATTCCCAGTGAGTTCCAGGTGACACTGGAATCATTTTGACCTGGGGGCAAGGTGGAAGCAGCAGCCTGTACTGCTGGCTCCCATCAGCCTGTCCTGGTCCCAAGTCCAGCTCAGCCTGGGTTGCACATACAGAGCTGCCACAGCCTGGTGCTCTGGGGCTGATGGGACACACGCTGGGCTGGGACCCCCTTCCCAGACTGCTCACTCTTCTGCCTGGAGGGGAACCTGTCTGAAATGTGTTACTACTAAATGCTCTTAGGAATTCAAGGATGTCTGGAAAAGGTTCAGGTCCTGTCAGCACATTCAGCTTTGGGGATCTGCCTCTCCTGGGTTTTCTGGTTTGTTTGGGTTTTTTTAAATTATTATTTTCTTGCAGGCAGGTACTCTTACTTCCAATCTTCCTGTGCTCAGGCCTTGCATTAAACTATGGGTATTTTAATGACTGAAGTTTCAGCTGTAAGTATCTTTTGGCTTGTCCTTTCCTCTCCCTTTGTAAAGTTTCCTTAGGCTGTTCTGGGGCTTCTGAGGGATAAAACTCACAGGTTTCACTTTACAGTGCTCTGTGTTAAAAGCATCTATTGTGTCTGTGGGTTTATCACCTTGCAGTTGGATTACAGAAGCTGGGCATCTGAAAAGGCATCTAAGCCAGGTGTAGGCCAGGCAGATGCTGTATTTCCCATTATATTGAGAAGTACCAATATATTCCTTGAATATTTTTAATCCAGATACTTAAATAGCACAACCACCAGTGAATTCAGTTGCCTCCCAAGTATGTTTAAAAATAGCAGGCACAGAGAAGTAGGGATGTATTCATGGCAACCGTTTTTGTGGAGCAGGTGGGCGGCGCATTTTGTACCAGTCTGAAGCTTTCTGGGGGGTTGTGCAGATTTGTTCCTAGAGAGATGAGACAATAAATTCATCAGGCAGTATCCCATCCGTTTATCAGTGCAGGCAGGAGCCTGGGTGTCCAAAGGAGTGCCTAAAGCTACAGGCTGAGGTAGTAAGTTCATGTACATCTTTGGGTATCCCAGAAGAGGAAGACTCAATTAAATTCTCCCTCTCTGCTTACAGTTCATGTTGAGTGACAGCCAGATGCTCTTTGCCTTGGTGCTGAGTGATTTCTGGCTCTGTGTTGGCAGCGAGCGTTGCTGGCACACAGCATGAAGGAAGTGGAAAGCCAGGTGTTATCCACAGACTCCTGACACCTCATCCTACATTGTTCTGTTAGCCTGCCAACAGTTTCACTCTGGTATTTCTGGATTTGAAGGAAGGGATTGTACTCTGAAAGCCCCTGTCTGACTCTAGAGGAAAGACTGTTTTGCATGAGTTGAGCAGCTTTGAGGGTATTTTCCACCTTCCTCACTGTCTTCTGAAGGCACCTCAGCCTGTATTTTTTTTTTTTGAGACCATGTTTTTCCAAGCATCTGCAGCATTTCAGTTTGGTTTTCTGATCCTGGCACTCATTGCAGCAGTTTGAAACAATGACTGTAGCTTGTCTCCTGCAGCCCTGCCCTGTTTGCATGTGGGCTTGGTCTGGGAAGACCTGACCCTCTTGGGGTGGTCTAACCTCCAAGTGTGTCAGTGCTGCAGCCTGAACCCACAATGTTCTTAGCCTGCAGTTTTTAATTGAGTCAGAATGAAAGGCCACTTCCTGCACTGCATATTTGATTTATTTTTTGGGGGTGTAAAGCTTCATCCAGAATACCAGAGAAACACTGATATTTGGGAAGGCACCTCAACTGACAGCTCCCTGTGCACTGAGGTCAGCTTTTGTGTAAGTGTGGCTCTGTCATCATCGTGTAGGCACAAATGAGCTGAAGCTGCTTGCTTTTGGCAGCTGGTGGGATAAAAAGCATGGTAATGCCTTAGTGATAAACAGAACTTATTCACTACTATAGGACATAAATAAAGGACAGAAGCATTGCCCTGCTAACACAGGGCTGGTGATTCAAAACATTTTGTGAAGGGAGGTGCAAGTTGTGCCACCTCCAGAATGCAGCTCTTGGTGGTGGGAGTTAGAAATCAACTACATCACTGTCTTTACATAAACAGTCATTGTGCCTGACACTTCAGGTAATTAAGCTGACTATGTTTAGCCTTTTCAGACCAGAAAATCGTTAGCTGTTTGTTTAATGTGAGACTGAAAGACTGGTTCAGCCTGGTTGAGATCTGAGTCTTGACTACTGTCTGCCTTAAAAAGCAAAGGTTAGGTAACTAAATAGTTTCTTCTAGAGTCCCCAAGAGGAAAGAAAACTGTCTGGAGTGAAAAGGGGATTGCTTGCTGAGTGCTGCCGTTTGATTCCAGTGGGATTGTCACAGTTTAGTAGAGCAAGGAACTTGGTGACTTAAAACCATTCTCCCAGTTCCATATTTTAGGACAGGACATGCTTGACTCTATCCTCTGCTAGGGCATGTGGTTTGTTAATGTATTTTAGAAGTACTTTTGTTGCAAATGTGTCTGGAAATGCAGACCTTCCCTACATGTACAAATACTCCTATTTTACAGATCAATAGACTTAGTTTTAATGTTCCAGAGGAGCTTCACATAACATCCTTCCTTCCTGGCAGAGCCTCAGGAATAGGCTGGGGGTGTTAATGAGGAAGTGATTTGAGTACAGCCTCTTGAAGTGATTTGCAATAAAACATTACCTATTTCAAGATAATATTCAAGCATAGTATCTGCAGTGCCTTGCATTCGGAAACAAATACAGAGAAACTAGACAGCAAAGATGACAAAAAAGGTGTTCATTCCAGTAGTGCAGCTAAATGTAGATGCAAGTTGTGAGAGCAGAAGCAGTGAATGAGGTTTAACCTCTTGCAAGTTGAGAGTGTGGGTAAAATTGCAGAAGTGTTGGAGTGCCCAACACAAACAAGGTCCCCAGCACAAACCATCTTAAGTTGTGCTCTGAGTTTGCAAAGCACTTCTGTCACCTTTCCTGGCCTCTGGCTGCTACACCTGCAGGGCCTGACAGATGCTTTGGAGCAGGCTGATTTGCTTTGTGCTGTACTTGCCTCTTCCTATCACTGGTCACCAGATCGAAGCCTGTCACAAGACTGGCAGAATTACGTTCAAACCTTCCTGCCACAGGGGCTGTATCCTGTTGGGTAAAGAACAGTCTCTGTTCATGGCCTGGCTCTGTCCTGCCTGCTGTGGCTCAGGCAGAGGCTGCTCTGCTGACCAGAAGCTGCGATCTGAAGCGCTGTAACCGATATGCTGTGTGTACAGCATCAGTAAATACGGTCAGATACAGGCGGCTTTCAAACTTCCCCCTCATCGCCGACTCTGAGCTGGCATTGCTTTGACAGCTGACTCTTAGCAACAGCCTTATCTGTGTGACTTAGGCAGCCCTTGGCTCAGAAAAATTACTCATTGAGAATTAATGTTCTACTGGGAAACCCAGGCTCTGTGGCCCACTTAATTTGCAGGGTGACAATACCATCAGTTCTGGCTGAGAATCAGGGTAGGTAGGCGAGAGTGGCCCTGTTTCTTTAAGACATTTATTTTTTCCTGAAATACAGGGAAAGGCCTAAAGGGCTTCCAGTCTCTTTGTGCTCTTGAGCTGCCATTAGTGTTGACTCTAGCTTTGTAGCTGAATTTCTGAGGAATTCATGCGTGCCTTCGGCAGCCTGTGGTCTCTCTGCACAGTAGTTGGTATTTTAATAGGCCATAAGTTGCCAGTGGCAAGTTGTTCTGTTACCAGTTTCTAGATAAATGAGGCAGGTACAGATTTATTTCTTATTATTATTTTATTGCAGGAAACTACATCTGGTAGTGTTTCAGGAAAGAGGCCAATGTCTTCTCAGATCAGAAACCTCCCTCACTTCAGGCCTGGCAGTGTGGGATGGTGAACTCTGCAGCATCCACCTGTGTGTGTGGCTCTGTGAGGCCTCATCCGTGCGAGGACAGGCGGATGTGGCTCTGTGCGTGACCTCCCTTCTTCAAACAGGATATGTTCTGCATCCTCTGTGGGCTGCAAGCTCTTCACTTGCTTGCAGCCTACTCTGAAATGGATCAGAAATTATTTCATAGCTGGGTTATTGTTTAATAACCAGAAGCCTTTAGAAATTCCCTGGACCAACATTTGGATCTGCTTATTTCTTCTTTAGCATCCTGTGAACGTGTGTCAGTAATCCGTGCTGTAAAGGTGATCATTTCAGGTGTTATTTCAGGGTGTGTCAGCCCACCCCAGTATCAGCTGCTTGCCCTGCAGGGTGAGAGACTTTATTTTTTTCCTCTTGCAGTTTATTCATATTGTGCCAAGTGCACTTGCTGGGAGACACGATGCACGTCGCTGTTGTAACTGCGGACTTGGCATCATGATCCCTCTGGTACCATACAGTGGGACTCAACATCTCATTTTAGTGCCTGGGTTTGAAAGGCACTTCCCACTAGACAAACAGTTGTGCCAGTGTTCACTGCATGAACAGCCTTCTTGTTTGGTGTATTTTTAATCTGATGAGCAAGAAAGGGAATTGTTGTGCGCGACTCGAAATCGCTGATTGTCGTGGATGTCATTGTCACATGCTTCACGTGGGTCACCCCGTAGCTCAGTGGATTAGGCTAAGGATCTGGGGTGGAGTTATGGGGATGAGGAAGACAATGAAGAGGAAGCACATGGAGACTAAAGGATTGGGAGGAGGCAGGTGTGGAAGAGACAGGATGTTCTACATAAGCAGTAGCATGTATAGAGGCCACACTCCCTGCGGACAGCAAGTAGCTGAGCTGGCAGGAGAGCAGGATTATGCCTTTCCTTTGGCTGGACTTATCCTACCTCATTGGTGGGAGGAGGCCTTGAAGGAGGTCCCATGTTGTAGCAGGAGATAGGATGAAGCTAAAAATACTTCTACTGCTGTATGCTGTACTTTAAATAAGAAATGAACTCTGAATGTTCAGCCTGAAAGCACTTACATGGGAGGAAGGAAGAGAGTGTGTGCATTTACTGTCCTGGAAGGGCTAAAAAGCTGCAGGACTAATTAGCAATGCAGCTTTAGAGACTTACAGAGGTCATGTGGTTGGGTTGTCTTGTTCTCTGTCTGGTCACTTCTGTTTCCAATCTTTAAGGGATAATATTGTTCATCAAAATAAAAATGTGGATGGCCAGGAGAGGAGGAAGGAAGCACTTCTCTGGAAAAAAAGGCATGGGGAATTTCTTTTAACCTGGCATTTTATCAGACTTTGAGGCTTTATCTATGCTTGAGACAGCAAAGGTGAGGTGGGTATGGCATCATGGTGTTCAGTGGGTTTTTGTTTGCATCTGTGTAGGTTGAGGAGAGGGTTTCCAGTTTAGTTGTGTTTCCATCATGCCTATTTCTCCTGCTAGTTCTCATTCTTCCCATCCTCACTTAGGCTGTGCCTGCATGTCAGAGAATGTGAGGGAGGCCTGTAGGATATTTATAATTCAGCAGTTTTTCCAGAGCTGTTAATGCTCCATTGCTCCAAGATGAAGCAATACTATTTGCACTTAAGGCAGCCTTGCTGTAACCAGTCAGCTCCAGCTAGTGCAGCCTCCTGCTTCCCCACTAAGCAGTAAGGCTGAGCAGAGGTAGTCTGCTTGCCTGTGTTACAGATTAATTATGCAATAACCCCTCTGCAGGAAAGCTTTCCCTGGCTTCTGTCAGTGGCCTGTTCTGGTAACACCAGGGTATTGCATTTATATAAATGTCAAATTCTTTCAAGCACAGTGTTGCTCATTTGTACTTCAGTAGCCTGCAGTGCTCTTTGCTGCAAGGGAAACTGTGCTGTGGAGGAGTGTATTTCCTACAACTGTTGCTGTGCTTTGCTGCCTTTCTGCTTTGTTGAACACCCTTTTTGTGCTGGATAGGGAGTAGCTGATGATACCATGGCTCCTGCTCTTTTTAAGGTGTGTTTCTGATGTAGGTTTGTTGTGCTGACATTTCCTGCTGTAAGTGCAAGCACATCTGTTCTCTCAAAACAAACCTGTTGTTTTCCCTCCAGAAGTGATGCAGTACATCTCCAATGTCATTTGCTCTCAGCAGGGGAGAATCAAGTGAGCATGTCAGAATACAGCTTGTGGTGACAGCCACAGAGGAGGTAAAGCCTCACTGATCCTCAGAAACCTGCTCCTGCAGTGGATCCTGTGCTCACATCTCCCAAGGCCTTAACCAGAACTTGCTGCTGGCACTAAATGCAGAGGTCTCCCAGATTCTGCTTTTAAACAAGATGTAATTTATGAAACTACCTTTCTCTCATTAGGACAAGTGGCACCATGAGATATTGGTCATTCTTAGAGAATTGTGTTTGTCTGCAGCTCTGGCTCCAGAGAAAAATCAACTCTAGCTGCTGTGTCTCAGACTATTTTATCTCCCCTCTTGCTGACTCTGACACTGAAACTGGGGCAGAAGGGAAGGGAGAGTTGGGAGAGGCTGAGTTAGGAGTGCCAGCCCATCTCCACTAGTACAGTGTTGAGTCAGGGGTCAACAAGCTTTGCTCAGCAGCCTCTTCTCATTTACAAACCTCTCCTGCTGAGTGGCCTTTTTGCTGATAAACACCAGCAGTGACAGATATCGATGGAGGGGGACAGAGGTTCAGGGAAAACGTGTTTGAACCTTGTCCATAAAACCAGTCACCTGGTTTGTACTGCTGAATGGTGCCTCCATAAAGGAGCCATCCCAAAACACCTGCGTTGATCCTGGAATGAAACAGTTGTTGTTAATGTATAAAGCCCTTCCCCTTCTCCTGGGCTATTGTATTTGTTTTGAGTAAATGTGTACTCTATAGAAATGACTCATAGGGAAACACGTCTGAGCATGGTTGGGTGTTACCTCCTGGGTAACTAAACCTACTTTTAGCACAGGGTTGACTTGAGGCAGCTTATTTACTGAAAGACTCTTCAGCATGTTCGAGCCAAATTGCAGTGATGTTACATCATACGGTATTAATGAAATTATTCCAGAAATGAACTTGGCCTCATGTGCAGGTTAATTTGCACTATAAAGACCTCTCTGGTACAGCTACATTGGCAAACTCTCCCAGCTGAAGCAGGGTTGATATTGGCAAAAAAAGCCATTTAACTATTCTAGCATCATTATGTCTTCACATGCCCTAAACCTGCCTTAGAGGCAAAACCATTTTGTCTGCACATCACTTGTGTTAGTGATGTTATTCCTAGACTTTTGTTGCTTCCCTTCTGTGTTTTCATTTGCCAGTGTTACAATCCCAGCAAAGCCTTGGCCTATTGAATTGACCCATGTCTGGATTTTTCTCATATTTGGGGGCAAGTGTTGAATTTTTTTGGTTTTGAAAGGTAGCTTTTTTCTTTATAAGTAGTTTTTTCTTCATAAAAGCATCTTGTGTTCAAAGTGAGCTTTCTTGCAATACAGACTTGTAGCCATGTCTTGTGCCCTGTGAGGTGGGCACATTATCAGAGTTCTCCTTGGTGGAGTTTACATTGCTGTCTTTCTTTACTGGGAGTTTAAATTTAGTCAGCAAAATTCAAATCTGGAATCTCTCAGAATGACAGCTAACACTTAGGGGATGAAGAAAGTTTATAAATATACACCAGCAATGGATAATCAGCAAGTCTTCATTTTACATCTGTGCTCTGCCAGAAGTGAAAAGGCTTTCGAGAAAAGCCACGTTATGATACAGAAACACAAATTGGCTCAGAAATTTACTGTATTATTCTACCTTAATCTTGTAACCATCTGTACAGAGCAAACTTCAGAGTTTTTCTGTAGTGTTTGGGACCTTCTGAAACTTTAGGTCCTCAATCTTTTAGAACCAAAGAGGAAATTTGAATTGTGATTTGTCCAAAGGGTAAACAGACCCTGAAAGAGTTGGGTTTTTCTTCACCCTATTTTAAATTTTGTGGGGTTTACTATATAGTTGTTGGTAATGAGCCTGAAGACCCCTCCTTCTGTGCCTTCCACCCCCCAGTAACAGGGAATTCTCTCAGCTTGGTTTTTTTCATGCCCCTGTGAGCTGGCTAGACTGGAGGTATAGGTTAGAGTTCATAAGAGGTAACTTAGTTACGTTGCCCTCATGCCTGTTTTATGCACATTTGATTGTTCAGTGGTTGTAGTTGTGGAATATTAGATCTAAGAGGTATTTAGGCCCAGAGTTAGACAAGTTCTTCAAAGCATGGTGGGTGTGAGCTGCAAGATAGCACAAAGCAGGAGGAACAACACATGTGAGCCAGGCTGGGACCACTGGCGTACAAAGCCCTGAGTGTGGAGCTGGTGGCTGACCTGGGCAGACCTGCTCTGGTTTCTTCTGCAAGTTAAATCCTGGTGGATTTACTAATGGGAGGAAAGCACTGGTGGTGGGCTTGGCAGCCTGGCACATGGCTCATTCTTGGTGAACCCAGCTCCGACAGAGTCTATCAGAACAATGGAAGTAGGAGTTGTGTGGTGACTCAGTGCACGATGAGAGTTCAAAAAAAGCAAATGCGTCTTTCAGCATTCAGTATGCACATTATTACAAACTTGTGCTTTAGTAACTGAGTCATCTATCCAGTTATTCCTTCCTTTACACTTAGGAGTTTGGTAGTTCTTTGCTTGTGATGTTTTTGCTCCTGGCACACATCCCTGGCCTCAGACCAGAAAGAGCTCGTGCTCTGTAGATGTGGCAAGAAGTCCTTGGATATGTGTTGCTTTGGGTTGGTCTGCCTTAGCACAGTGTGTAACAATAGATTGCATAGCATTTGCTGTTACACTCCCTTCTTGGATTTGTTTTCCTGATGTCCAGCTTTTCTTCTTTGCTTCCAGATGACAGAATGTAAATTACAAATACCTCAAAGCAGAGTGTTTCTGCTGGGCATGTCCCATCTTTAAAGTGCCATATAACCATCCCTTGCTGCTTGCAGCCATGTCTGTTAGAATTATTTCTCCATGCCTTCTCCCTGTTCCACCCTTGCTTACCCTTCCAAAACTTATCTGACTTGTTCTATAACTTAAGTTCTAAAGGGTCATTTTTCTGTGACTTACTTTCTCCATTTGGCACAATTTTTGTTTCCTTATGCAGCTTTTCCTGTAGCACTTGGTCACCAGCTGCGTGTGATTTTTTTAATGACCTCTATTGTTTCATTTCTTATAGTATTTTTAACATAATTCATGTTAGGAGGTGCTTAATAATTTTAAGATTTAGATACAAGGAGTGGTTGGAAATATTTCTCCTAGAATAACTCCCAGTGGTTTGAGAAGCCCTGAATGTACTGGAGAGCCTGGCTGCCTAGTGCAGTGATCTGGAGTACATGGGATGCACTGCACTGGGAAGCTCTTGCCTGTGGGACATAGTGCATGAGGTGCAGCATTTCATGTCTGTCACTTCCAAAATACACATGTCTGGATTCATGTGACTGGAGTGCAGACATAACTGAATTTCTTTCAGAGAAGATGTTAATACATAACTAGGGATGCTGATGCAGGAGGGTTTTGTTCTGACTGACTGCCACTCCCATTCTCCAGGAGGGATTATCACTCCCTGGCTTGTGCTGGTGGACCTTCATCAAGATTGATCACTGCCTTGGAGGGAACTGTAACACACAGTTCCAAAGATGTACTTTACAGAAATAAGCTTTTTCTGGAAATAAGGTTAAAGCCATCAAAAATCAATCCCTTGCCTGCTAGATACCAGCTTGCTCCTAAGGATGGTATCTAAATCATTCTTTGAATACTGTTTTTATTTCATGCTTGCCTTATTGTTTTTGTTCCAGTTCTTTCCTCAGCTGCCTTTCACATACTCTGTGCTGTCATCATCATCCCCTGTCCCCCAGTGAAGCTGCCTTGACTGTTCCTTAGCTTGGTTTCTCAATTGTGGCTGGAGTTTCTTCCATTAGGTTGTTTTGTTTTTTTTTCCCTGTACATTTGCCATTAATCCTTTTTCCTGTACTTGTCTCGTGTCCAGTCAAGCAGGGATTAGGCAGCCTGTACTCTTAACTGCATAAGTGGAATCTGGTTTCCTGAGCTGACTTTCCCCTACTCTTCCTTCCCTGTTCACTCCTCCCCAGCTGCCAGTGACCAGCAGGAGTGGATGTATGTCCATCTCCTGCTGGGAGGTAGAACTGAGACAGCAGGTGAAGACCTGCAGAAGTTTTGGAGCTTGCCTTGTTCTCCCTCAGAAATGCTGGGTTGTGCAATTGGCTCATTCTAAAAGCATTGGTGTACATGTTTAGCATTTAGGGAGCCTTTACATATCACTGCTCTGGTGCAAATGAAGAACTGAACAAGTGTCAGCTGATGCCACAAGGGAGATGAGGTGTCCTTCTTCACCATGGGCCATTGAAATGGGTTTGCTGGGAGTTCAAAAGTTAATTTTGTGAGTAGGTTGGTAGATGCAGTGACCTTACTGCTGAACCCTTGTTTGAAACACTTGCAGTGAAACATCCAAATAAGACTTGTTTTAAGTGACAAAGGCTTGCTTAGTTCTCTCAGTAACACAGTCTGCATCATCTGTCTCTGAGCCATTTTTCCATCATAACTGCTCATGTCTACTGAACAACAACCAGCACTTGTCAGCTGGAGAATACAGGGTTGTTTGCAGAGGGGGAGACGTCCAGCTCCTTGGGTTGGCAGTTGTTCTGGCCGGTGATGTAAGCTCAGGCACAGCAGAGGGACTTTATTGTTGGGAGTTCCCTGCAGCCCTTGCACTGCTTCTGCTCAGGGAAGGCAAAACCCCTCTGTGCAAACTTGCAAGGCATAACCTCCAAGTTAAACTAGGATGTCGTGCATTGTGTACCCAGCTGGTTTTCATGATGTTCCCCAAGGGATATGGTGTGTCAGTTCTCATTCCTGGGATGTGTTCCCACTGAGCTTCCCAGCACCTATTGCTACATTGTGTTTGCTTCTGCTTCCCTACCTGTGTTTGGCCTCTATGAGCTTGACAGCAAAATGGAGCAGATGCTGGCAGCCCTAAGCTTCACTGATGTGTCCTGTTCCTGTGGTGTCTGCCCACAGTGCATTCTCCTCACTGTGGATTCCTCTCCTTTTCCTTGCCAGGCATCTGGATGGCAAAGCCTCAGAGCTGCATTTTTCTTTAGTACCGTGTATACTGCCGTCAAGTGCCCTGTCCTAAACCCATTATTTGGAGATACCTGCAGGTTCTGCATTGTAACTCTAAACCAGCTAATGGCTAAATGAGGCCTTGCTTTGTATTACATATGTATGTTCACCCACTTTTGTAATTTCTGTGTTTTACAGGCAGTGATTAGGCATTGTTTGTAGCAGGACCTGCTGTGTTTGTAGGATGGGATATATTTTGCTGTGCTGTGAACGCTGGGGTGTTCTGGCTCCTGAACATCCTAGAAAGTCAGTTTCAAAACAGGCTTTTCAGGGATTTTTCCTTGCACTTACCAAAGGTCTCTCCTACAGCTTTGCACTAGATAACCTAGTTAAAATAGTAACTGTCTTCTATGGAGAAAAATGCAGGATTGTTCCAGGCTTTTTCAAGCTACAGGAGTGTCAGTGATTCTGCTCTAATTCAGCCTTTGGAAGGGCTGGGGATTAGATGGGACTGTTTTAACTGTGTCTCTGCAGATGAAAGAAGAGCTCTGTGAAGGAATGTTGTAGAAGGTGCCTTTCAGGTGCAATATGCTGAAATAATGTGATGTTTTGTTTCTCTGTAATTGAGGAGATTGTACCTGCATTGCAGGGATTGTGTTCCCTTACTCCCCAAAAGACACACTGCTGGTGTGTGTCAGGGCCCCTTGAAGGGCTGTTTCTCACTGCACTTAAAAGAATCTGAGCTGGGAGTTAGCTTGGCAGCCTCTTTAAAATGCTGTTATCTCTCCTGTGCCTTATCAGATAAGATGCCGCTGCTCGTGCTGCAGTGGGGAACCAGGGAGGAGGGTGCAGAGAACTAGGTCTGCTGAGAGAGGGATTAGTTCTGCTTGAAGGCTCTGACACAGATCCACATCTCAGAGGGGGGACAGTGAGCATGTGGACTGAGCATCAGAAAGAGGAAAGCTTACCCTTCCCCTCTGTGTAAGGAGGAGGAGTAAATCTGAATAAGAAGCTCTTTGTGTGTGCTTATCTCTATACTGTCCCATTTAGCCTGAGGTCTTCCCACATTTGCCCCAAACATCAGACTGAGGCACATTGCTCTAGTGAAACGTTTGACATTAAAAGCTATTTTTTGTTGCTGCAGCCCTCTCAGTAAGGCTGTGGCCTTTTTATGACACTGTCTTATGTGTGACAACTGCCATAAAGCAGGAGGGAAACATCTACTTTTCTAAATGTTTCCGCGGGTGGTGTGTTGGAAGGTTGATACCCTCAAGTCAGCTCTGAGTCTGTAAATAGAAGTTTAAATCTCTGCTCTAGTGTTTCATTAGCTGCGTTTTCATGTGGGAGAGAGGTCCACAGTGTAGCCCAAGATAGCATGGGTTGTATATGTGGCCTTTTTCTAGAAGTGTTTGCTTTACCAGCTTGAATTCAGAGTGAGCCTTGTAGCTTTCAGTAACAGTGCTGGTCTGTTCATGGCGCTTACACCACAGCTGGGAACCATCTCTTCTTTAAGGTCTGTTGTTGTGTGGTTTTCTGCCTGTCTACAGAGCTGTGTGTGTGAGATCTCAACTCAGAGTGGCCTTGGAGGCTTCCCTGAGTTCACTGGTGCCTCTCCAAAAGCAGGTAGAGCAGTGAGTCCCTGCTGTGCATCATTCCCTTTACTTGAATCCTCACCATGCTATGGTGAAGCATCTTCCAGCTGCTCTTTTCCTGGTGAATCTTCTCTTGAGAGGTGGAATGATGGATGAGGGATGCAAAATCTCTTCCTTGAGCTGGAGGTAGATGAGCAGCTCCAGGATTAGAAAACCACACAAAGCTCTTCCCAAAATTCTGCTTTTCACAAAAGCTGCCACAGGATTGCACTGGTTTATTCTGAGGAGGTATATTTAGGTCTGGAAAGTGTAATTACACAGCTTTGAATAAGTCTGAAGTCAGAAGAGGGCAAAGCTTAGCTTGGCAGAGATTCAACCTTCTGGGAGTCTTTTTGCAAAATGATACAGACAGCTTTTTTAAAATAAAACTTCTGAAGACCCGTTGAATTGGCACCTAGACCTGGCATTGGTGTGAACTATTTCTGGTTCTCCAAATACAGAGTGAAACTTAAAATTAGACACTTCTGGTTTTAAGCTGTTCATTTCTGCTTTACTTTTAGTTGCCTTGTGATTAGGATGAAAGAAAACTTCTCAGTGCAGCCCTCACCATGCTTCTTGGGTGTTTTTTTTGTTTCTGTATGGTGGTTCATAATTGTACATCAGAGAATATTCCAGGGCTAAATACAAAACTGCTCATCATCTGAGTTCTCCTTTTTTTTTTTTTGTCCCTTTTTTAGTGTTCTCTAATTACCAGCCTAACCATAGCTTGAAGGGAGGTGGGTAGGCAAAGCTCATTTCTTCTCCATATGCCATCTTTTGGAAATGTGGAACTAATTTTTTAGAGTTCAGTTTGAAACAATAGAGCTGTTGCTTGTTTGTCTAATGATACAGACCCAGCCCCCACCCTTTAAAATAAAAAAACAAAAAAGGTTGAAAATCATTATTGAATGATTGTGAAACTTGTGACTTAAAAGCAGCTCTGGATTTTGTCTTCTAAACTCCTTCTTGCCATGTGCAGGCTGTTCCAAAGTCACAAAACCCCTAAGCTGTGTGTGCACCTGCAGCTGAGGTTCATGGTCACAGTGCTGTGGGTAACATAACACCCCCAAATCCTTTTCCTAATCCCTTGCACTGTGTGGTATCTACAGCAGTTCTGGAAAGCCAATGTACATCCTTAATAAGAAGCAGAATGTCTGTTAGAGGAGCTTAGGCTAAAGGCAAATTAGCCATGGAGCTCTCTATTGCTAATCAGTACTTTTTACCACGTTTGGAAGTAATTAGCCTTCATTGGACTTAGCAGCATCCAGCAGATGCTTAATCATGGCTGCATTGTAAAAGGAGCAAGAACTCCTGAGTAAGGAAACTAAACTCACATGCTGGAGCAGCTCTGGATCCCACTGAGGATCCTGCAGCTGTGGGAGCCAGGTATGGGCTCTGGGAGCTGGAGGGAGCATCCCAGGAATGCTCTTGTCTGGCAGGAGTTAGAGCTCTGATCAGGGCTGGGAACAAGGTGTGCTCCAGTGTGCTGCTGTCTGACTGAACAACTTTCACTCGTAGCTGCCTTCCAGAATTCCCTTGGAGCTCTGGTGTCAGTAAGAGCTTTAGAATTAGCCTTGCTTTCTAGAAAATAGCAGTTCCTTCCAAAGGTGACTGTAATGCTCCTAAAGTAATTAGTGTTTCCTGCATCCCCCTGTACCTGCCTTGTGTTCCTGAAGTATGTGTTCACAGGTGGTTTTCCATTCTGTTGCCATACCTTTTCTCATCTGTATCTTGAGTTTTTCCTTATTTTGGGTCATTAAAGATGATTATTATTGAGGCAGGTTTAAGGCACCCATATTTGAAATGTAACATGCCTAATTTGGCTGGCATGGTGAATGTTTTATTATAGACAAAACCTTTTTAATCCCTCTGGATGTGTTTCTTCCTCCTGTCTGAGAGAGCTGGGGTGAGCTGAGTGAAGTAATGAGAACCAGAGCTTATATTGAATTAATAATCCTGGATTCAAAGGTATTCTTGGCACTTAGATGTCTCACTTTTTACTGACTTCAATAGTGAGCCTGAGTTCTGTCTGGAAGGGATTTAAGTTCTCTGCCTTGAAGGAATTGTTTCCTTCTGTTTTCTCTTGTTTTAAACAGGGATGATCAGCCTTTATCTGCATTACAGAGGATTACAGGTTTCAGGTTTTTTGTCAGCTACTCCTTTTCTATTCTCTGTGTCTCCCTTGGTTGGCACATTTGGTCCCACAGAATGTCTTGGAGGACCAGCAGGGACCTCCTGGCTCAGGATTGAGTCCCTGGATCTGTCTTCTTGGGCTCACCTCGAGGCTGCCCTAATGGAATGTGAGCTACAGCTTGTTCCCCTTCCTTCCCAGGAAGAGGAGGCACTACCAAAGCTGATCACTCTCCCCTTTGCCACCAGTCCCTTTGGCCTGAGTCAGATGGTGGGAAACCTCCCTTTCCCTGCTAAAGCAAACAGTTTATCAGCTGCCCTTGCACCTTTGTCCTGTGCTAGGAGGAGAGATAAGAGTCAGACTTGCTTGCTCACAGTTGTCAGCAGTGCCTTCCCTTCCTCCCCTGGCCTCATTACTTTGAGAACTGAACTGGCTGAGGGCCAAGCTCTGAGCCATAAATGGATCAGGTCCTGTAGAGGCTCAGTAGGAAACTAGAGCCCCGTGGAAGGACCCACACACCTTGTTTCCAGGCTCCTTTGAACCAGCTTCCTTGGAATTGTAAAATCCAGCTTCCCCTGAGGGCTGTGTGGAAGCCAGAGCTGTAGCTGAAGTGATTCCTGCACTCAGGAAGGCTTCTTCTCTTCCTCCTGCAGGCTCAGGCTATGCCAGAGCCATGTGTTTTCCACTCAGCCTGGAGATCAGGATGGTCTGCTCAGAGGCTGTGCAAGCAAAACCCCCTCTTCCCTGGCTGAGCCCCTGCAGGATTTGAAGCACAGCGTTAGCTTGCTGTGACCCTGTCTGCTTGCACCAGGAGCATTCCCACACGTGTTTTTGTCCTCCTTCAAGCTGGCCATCCTCACTGGCTTAGTGCCAGCCCGAGGAGCAGGGAAGGACAGGCAATCCAGGACACAGAGCACTTTGCTGTGCAGAGGCTGGACAAACAGACATGCTGGAGGGAGATAAGCTTGTGAACCTTCAGCCCAGTTCAGGTATGGAGATTTGCTCCATGCAGGCCGGACGGTGAATGAGCTAAACCAGCTGAGCAGGAAATGTCAGAGCTTGTGAGAGTTTTAAAGGCAAATTCTGTTGATGAGATGATTAGTATTTCTGTAACCTGGGTGGATTTTATCTGTATTGACTAGTGAAAAGCTTGATGCTAACTTAACACCTTTGTGTGGTTCAGTTTCAGGTGAACCAAGCTGTTGCAGAGGATCTTTACGGGCTGGGATGCCAGTCATTTAAAAAGATACTTAATAGCTGGTCTTGATTTGGCTTTGTACCTTTATTTGAATTTTTTTTTTCCCTCATTCTTATAGAGAGGAAGTTCAGGAAAACTGTGTCCGCTGGAAAAAGAAATTCACCTTTGTGTGTAAAATGAGTGCCAACCCTGCCACAGGGCTCCTGGACCCCTGCATCTGCCGAGTGTCTGTCCGTAAGGTGAGCATCCAGCTTTGCTTCTGGAAGGTAACACCACCATTGGTGTACTGGCAGCTGGTTACTGGCTGCTTTTTGGCAGCAAGAAAAATTATGTGGACTGTGGTTGGGAAGGAAAGATTGTTTGGGACAGGATATGCTGGAACGGAGCCTCTCTCTCCAAGAAGAGTCCTTGATGGAGGATGGGAGCAGCCAAGGTGGTGGTAACCCTTGAGAGAGAGGCTTGTGAATCCTGAGAGCAGAATCCAGGACTGAGTAATGACTTTCCCCCTGTTGCCCCAGCACATATAATAGCTGCTTTTCCTGTTTTGTTTTGTTTCCCAATATAGGAGCTGAAGGGCGGAAAAACCTACTCAAAGGTAAGAGCATAGAAAGGGCAAATGTAGCAGAGTGAAGATGGTTTTGTCTCCTGCTAGTGCTTTACACCCATTAGAAACCAGTGGTTGCTGAGGGGACCAATCTGGAGAGATGTTCATTAGTTCTTAGTTTAAGTCTGAGTTAAGAGATTTCCCAAGAAACTCAACTTGCTGGGACAGGATCCAGATTGCACTGGATATGGATTTGAGATGGGGGTTGGAGAGATGATCTGCATGTCCTCAAACTTTGGGGAAGTTCTGAGTCAGATGTGAACTCTCTGGCTTCTGGCAGCATGTCTCTAATAAAGAAACAGACTCCAATTCTGTTCTCCAGAGCACAGCAGCCAGCTGGGGCAGGCACCTCACTGCCTCAGGAGAGCAGGCAGGAGCCTTCAGCAGAAATCACTGCCTGCCAGAGCACAGGAGACACCAAGGCAAAAGCCAAACAGTTCAGCAGGGATCTTAGTCTTGGTTTCTCTTCCTTGTATTTTCTTCCCTGTGCTATGGGACAGACAATGGGCCACCCCCTTCTCCTTGTGCTGGATCAAGAGACAATGTTGGCTTAGAAGCTGAGCTCTCACAATGCCCAAAATGATGTTTGTTTGAAAATGAGTCACTGCTGCTGGCTTCTAACAAACAGATGCTTTGGTCACACACAGCCATGTAAGAATTCCTTCTCATCAAAGTCCTTTCTGAGGCCATGGAGGCAACTGGCTGTGAAAGGTCTACTGCACCAGCTCCTGTGTTCTGCTGTGCTGGGTGGGAGAAGGCAGTGTGGCATTGTTCTGTTTTTGTTGCTAATCAGGACATGGTCTCTAAGGCCATCAGTCTCTCACTAAATTCACACTGTGGGAAGATTATTCATTCTGCAGAACTGCATGTCCAGGGAGAGCAGCATAGCTGGAGGAAGAAACATGGCAAATGGATCAGCCTTTGCCTCCTGCAATGTCCATTCTCAAGCTTTCTGCAGGATTTGGGAAGGCAGAATTAAAGGAAGCCTGAAGGCATGTTTCTATGGTGGATTTATCCTGGAGACCTTATTCAGGTCATGTTCTAACCTACTTCCTTTTTGCTCAGTCTCCAGTTGTGTTTAGTGGTGTTTAAAGGGGACTGACTTCCTCCAGCCCAGAACTGGAGACCAAATCTCAAGTACTTGCTGTCTCTTGGCTGGTATCTTGCTTGTTCTCCTGTGAAAAAGACAGATGTGTTCTCTGAGAAGATGATCTGAGGCAGCTCAGAAATGAGAGATGTCACAACAAACAAGAGTGATTGCAATCTTGCCCAGTGGACCAGGTTTGTTCCACTCAGGTTCTCATGGCAGAACTGATTTGGTCTTCCTAATGTTTCTGGCAGAAGTCTGTGGTGCATGTCCTTGCAGCTGTTTTCCCATTTTACACCACGAGTCCCCGCCTTTTTAAACTATCCTAATTCAGCTGAGAACTTCTCCAGTCACGGCAGCAGATGTAGAGGAAGATGAAACTTTGAATGCCCTCTGTACTTGGTTCCCCACCAGCAGGGACTGAGGGTGATGGGGCTGTTTGTGCTCCAGGCAGTTTCCAGTGCCTTGCACACCTTGGGGTTTGACGTGAATGTCACCTCTGTGTCAGGGGTGACAGAGCGGAAGACGACAGGAAGGACTGATAAAGCAGAAACTCTTTCCCTGAGCTGGAAGAAACACCATCAGCTGGCTGGAAAACTGAGGAAACTATTCTGAAAGGTTATGTCTGAAAACATCCTTTTGTTAAGGGATCTTTCCTCTATATACTGGGAGTCTGCTTCCTGAAAGAGCTTCTGACCTCAGCATGCCGTGTGGGCTGCTGGAGGGTTCTCCCACACTCTGTGCTCCAGTGTTGATCTCCTCTCAGAATTCAGTGCTGTGGTGGAGGAAGAGGGATCTGGGTCTGGGCCACCCCTGTGCCATGCTGTTCTCCTGGTGTGGTGGTGCTGTGTCTTTGTCACAGTGATGGATTGCATCCCCCTCTGTGGCTTTCCTCTGTCCTCTTTATCTCTAAGAGATAAATATTTTTTCCTTATTGGTGAATAATTAGCAAACAGCGTAGCCCTTGCTAGAAGAGACAGAAATTTCTGCAGCAAGAGCTGAAGAAACGCTTGCATTTAAGGAAGTCTTAAGTGAGAAGAGAGGGAGAAAGGTTATTTTTTTTTCCTTCTTTTTTACTGATAAAAGGTTCCCTCTATATCCCACTTTTTTATTTGCCATCAAAAGTTCCCCTTTGAGAATGGGATGAAGGAAACAGCTCCATTAATCTTGCTGCTGTTTCCCCCTCAATCATGTATCTTGATCAGGCTGTGATTCTTGACTTGGAACAGTGGGAGCCAGGGTTCCTCTGGCAGTGACTGTTTTGTTCTGGTACTCTGGTACTCAGCTTCTGGTACTACTTCAACTTCTGGTACTCTGGTACTCAGCTTCCTCAGCTGACAGGGGCACCACAATTCCATAGGATGGTGCTGCTGTTGGGGCTCTCCGTTCAGTTGTCATCCAGCTGTCAGCAGCAGGGCAGAAGGGATGTGCTGCAGAGCACAGAAGGACCTGCTGCTGCTCCACCTGTGTTCACTGCTCCCCTGGGAGGTGACCTGCTGCTGCTGTGACGCAGATGCTCCACGCCTGGATGCTTTGGCCACATACCGAGTACAGCATGTCCTGCTGATCAGATGAGATGGGGCACAACTGCCTTCTGTTCCTAAAGCTGTGCATAAAACAAGCTGTAACTTTTTCTTTGAAACACTGTGTTAATACACCAGGGATTAGGGCAGGAAAACAAAGGTGCTCTTCATTTTGTGTGTATTTACTCTGGAGGGATCGGTGCCCTTTTTGAAAATGCATGTGATCTTCAGCTTTGTCACCTTCCCTGTTTGCTTCCCATTTGTTAGAGAAGGTTTAGAGAGCTCATAACTAAATCTCTCCAAATATTTCTCTTTCCTTCTGCCTGTCAAACCAACCCCTTGCTAGTTAAACCTTAGCAGCATTGAGGAGGAGCTGCCCAGCCCAGCAGCTGCCTCTGAGGGGTGAGGCACAGGCAGTGCCACATGGCCCTGGGCCTCCAGCTCCCCGTGCCCATAGTCTGTTGTTTTTTTCAGGATGGTGTCACTTTCCCCTGTAACAATATCCTTTCATCTCCTGGTTCACATGCTCCACTGCATTCTGGGATGGCACGATACAAAGAGTGCCTTATGTTTGTGTATGTGTGATTCTGGTTTTTTCCACATTGTTGACCTAGTGCCTTCCATGTCCTTGGTTATGTAAGGGCTGCAGGCTGGTTAACACTGTCCTGGCCACCAGCACTACTGTACATCCTTCCCCCACATGGGCTTGGCTTCCTGAAGGCCTCCAAGTGTCCATCCAGCTTGGGATTAGGAATGTGACCGTGTCCGTCCTCAAGAATAGGGAATCTTCACAGCCACCACTCTGTGTCTTGGCTCCTGTTTTCTCCCTTTGGTCTGTGAGACACTGTGTATCCCTTTATGGAGTAATGTCTGTTCTCTCACCTTCCCCTCCATTGTTTTCTTGGCTGCAGCTGGGCTTTGCTGATCTCAATCTGGCAGAATTTGCAGGCTCTGGATCCACTGTGCGTTGCTGCTTGCTGGAAGGATATGATACTAAGAATACCCGACAGGACAACTCCATCCTAAAGGTACAACAGCTAGAACCTACACAGCAGAAATCCTGTTTAGGGCTTTGGGGAGATCACAGTGCAGTGCCAGGCCTGGGAGAAGGTCCTGTTATGTACAGAGACAGGATTTGGCTCTGGTGCTGCTAGACTGACTTGGGAAGCTTCCCATTATCAGAGTTGCCCTTTGATAATTTGGCATTGATTTGGCCAAGCAGTGACCCTTGACAAAAAAGCCAGGAACAGGAGGGAGGGAGGTGGTACAGGGCATTGTCACCATGGCCCAGCTGGTGTCTTGCTGAGCCACTGCCACTTGGAGTTACTGATGCCAGGGATTTGGGGCAGGGAGGGAAATACTCTGCTAAATCCCTGAAGCTGATTTCCCTGGGAAAGGAGCTAGATCTGGCTGATCTTTACACCTAGCCCTTGAGCTCCTGGTTGCTGTGAAGTGAGGAGCTCAGTGCAGCATGGTTGATGATGTGCCTTATGTCCCCTTTCCAGGTCACAATCGGAATGTCCCTGCTCTCTGGGGACCCCTGCTTCAAAACGTGAGTTCTTGGCTGTACCCCATTCTGGGCAGACACTAAAATTGATAAAGGGAGGGGAAAAGATGCCCTTGATATTGGGAAGTACAGTAAAACTGGTTGAATCAACCAGAAAAGTAGAGCCAGCCTGTGCTGTTGTTTTGTTCTCTGCTCTGGCTTTCCCAGCTCTGATTATTGCTGTGCACAGGATTTTCCCTGCTGGTGCAACTTAGGTTTTAGAAACCAGTAAATTTTGGAAAACAAACTTCATGTTTTGCATAAAGGATGGAATTTCTCATGGCTCTGGGTTTGGTTTCATTGACCTCCAAGAGGAGAAAGGTCGATAAAGAGAACAGTCTTGGAAGTGGACACGCTTCAGCACATACCATGGGGGATAAAGATCTCAGATTGAAACAGCAACAAAAATACTTCAAGGCTGAATCATTTTAATTTTTTTTTCTACAGGGCTCACAAGTTGTATTAATTAGCAGAGAAATTGCAGTAATGTGGGGGGTTTTTAATGCATAATGATAGAAAGAATAAGTACAGTTAGGCTGGGGAGCAGTTTTGCTGCTTAAAGAATTGTTGGTGATTCAACAAATATCCTGGCCACATCTTCCCTCCCACCACAGTGCAGCATCACAGTCCCAGCCCTGCTGTGGTGTGCTGGAAGGTGTGTGACTGCACAGCAGGGCTGCCATGTGCCCAAAGGAATATTTCATGTTCTCTCCCAACAGTATGAGAGAAGAAAGCTTTACCTTGAGGCCAACTCTTGTAGATCTGATTTTAGGAGCTAGCTTGGAGTGCATAAATTAGCTCAAATTCTTGTTAAAAATGCTGCATAATTTTTGGTAGGTTTGTTTTGTGAGTGGCTTTTCATAGTGCTGCAGTATATTCTGATGCTTTTGAACCCAACATCAGTGTCATCTGATTCTGAAGAATTTCTGATTCAGAAGAAAGTGTAATATAGAAGTTTTGAGTATCTTAAACCATAACTTTATAGCAGTAACAGATGTTCTAAATCTAGGATACTGGGATGTCTGGTAATAACGTCTTACAAAAATACCTGTTGCTCCTTTGCAATGGAAGCAGGTATCCCACTATTAGAATGCTTGAAAATTACACAGAATAGGATATAAATATCCATTTAATGTAAGTAGGTTCAGTCTGAAAGTCAAACCTAATTTTCCTGAAGGATTTTTGCAGTCGTTCCCACTTTTCCCTTTTATGTTGATGATGTGCAAATATCTAAAAATAGAAACTTTGCATGTGGAATAGTCCTTGATCAGTAGAGCTTCTGGTAAATGACACTCATTAGAGGGTTAGGCAGGAATTAAACTGTGCTGGGAAATCACTTCCAAGCACTGATTTTTTTTTTTTTTTTTTTTTTTTTTGCTGCACTCTATGAACCTTCTCCTGCTGGGGTTGTTGAAAGGGGCAGAGCAGCTGAGCTGACAGACCAAGGGGCTGCTCCCACAGCTGCTGCAGGAACAGTTTGCTTGCTTAAGGTTGTAAAAGCCTTAAAAACCTGTGAAGTTAAGTCCCCAAAGCACCTGGGTGCATGCAAATCACTGATAAGGTGATTAGGGAAGGTTTTTTCCTGGTGACGGCATGCTGTGAGTTTCCTGAAAGCTTTATAGCCATTCAGCTGCCCACATTAAATATTCTGTCTTCCAAAATACTGCAAAGATCCCCTCTCATGTAACATCTTCCCTCAAAGCTCTGAGAGAGACAAAAGATTTTATTTCTCACTCCTCACTTAAAATTCATAAAATGATTCTTTAGTTCCAGTTCAGACTTGAGGCTACAGAGGGGTTAGGGCTCCAGCAGGAATATTCACTTTGCCACGCTGCACATGCTGTGGCTTCCACCCAAAAGCACTTCTGCAGGAAGGGAGGGGGCTCCAGGCACTCACAGATCTACCCTGCAGTCAGCATTTACAAAGGGATGTTGCAGGCTCACAGAATAACCAGAAAAATAATTCTGACAGCTGGAAAAACACTTTAGTCTCACTGAAAAGGAGTTTAATAGTCAGTTAAAAAAGGAAAAGGTTATTTGATTGTTGTAAAAGTGCTCTCATAAGGGTACAGGGTTGCTGGGATAAAAGGTTTCATTTTGGCCAAAGAGGTGTAAGAGAAAGGAAGCTGGACTTGAGAGTAGGACAACAGCAAACTGGTTCCTGTTTGTGAAGCCAGCTGGCCAGTGGACACATGTTGGGGGTGAAAGGGCAGCTCTGGATGGTGTCCTGGAAGACACTGCAAGTTCTGAGCCTGCTGTCCTGTATAAATGAATTAATGGCCCGTTTTTGCCTTAATTTACCTCAAAAACTTGGTTTTTCTTGTAATGCAGTCCAGGGTAGGGAAGACACCAGTCTTGCATGTGGGCAAACAAAACCCAACATCCCATTTGAGCTGCTGGTCTGAGGGCTGCCAGCTTCCTTCTGCTGAGAAGGTTGGGATGGACAGAATGATGGCTGCTCCCTGCCTGGCAGTCTGTAACCTCCTTCCCTTCTGATTGCAGGCCTCCTTCCACTGCCAAGTCCATCACCATCCCAGGGCAGGACTCCACTCTGCAGCTGACCTGCAAGGGCGAGGGAACCAGCAGCAGCAGCAGCTCCTCCACAATTGGCTCCCTGCGCCAGGCCAAGCCAAGAACTGCCATCCTCAGCTCAGGTCTGAATGCCCCCCCGGAGCCATGCCATGCATGGCTGTGCCCGGACACTCCTTTGTTTTTCCCAGCAGTTGCAAGCACAGAAACTCTTTAATTTTTCATGTTTTCCCACTCCCATCCTCAACCCCATTGCTCATTCAGAATATTGAGAATAACAAAGCCATCTAAATGTAACTGAGGAGGGGAAGGTTGAATATTTGCCATGTGCATATGGCAGATAGTGGAGATAAAGCAATTTGTTCTTTTTGCTGGGGATTTAATAATTCATGCATTGCACTCATCCCTGCTTTCCACTGTGTTCAATGATACTTACCATTGTTCTGCACTCAGCTATTCTGTTGCTCAGACTTATCTTCTAGAAAAGTTCCTCTGAAGGTTTTAGAGGTTGGTTTAAGGTCTAGTGGCCTTGTTCCAGCTGCTGATGCAGTTCTTTGCCTTCTGTATGAGCCTGTTTTCAAGGGCACTGCATTTTCACATCAGTTTTTTTCCTTCCCAGCACATTCCAAATGTGCAGGCAGATACACTGCACCAAAATAGCTCTTGAGCCTCATCCCCTCAGTTGACAGAGCACGTGGTGCAAGTGGTGTTCTTAAAAAGCTGGCTAATGTGTTACATTTGTGCACTTCTGGATAAGCTTCCTGCAAGAGAGACAAGCAGGGCTAACAAAGGAGAAGGGCTTATGCTGAAGTGTCTGTATCAGAGATTATTTAAATGGTATAGGCTCTCTTACAAATAATAGAAAGGGAAAGGTGGTAACAGAAGCACCCAGAGGTTGCAGTACTTTACTGCCAGTGGCCATCTGATGCTTACTTGATTTTAGCTTGATACTTTTAACTATGGATAGTTTCAGGCACTGCTTGTCCTTCTAGATGCTACAAGCCCCCAGAGATGTTTGTAAATTCGTGTGCTGGATAGAAATAGTGACAATTTGACAGCTCACTATGGTCTTCCCTACTCCCTAGGTGTTTCTAAGCCCTATGCTGGCCTTTACAGCAGGGCTGTGGCCTGTAGACTGCCCTTTACCTTGATCTGGCATTCCAAGATCAGTCTTCACTCTCAGCTGATCAGTGGTTATGGTGTAAGCAGTGTCCCCTTCTCCTTGGCAGGTGTCCCAGAAGAGTCGGATCAGAACCTGTCCAGCCCAGAGGAAGTTTTCCACTCAGGGCACTCACGGAACTCGAGCTATGCCAGCCAGCAGTCCAAGATCTCTGGTAACCACTGATCCCCACAGCTCTGCCATCCCTTTTCCTTCCTGCAGCAAGCCCCTGTGAGAGTGATTTGCAGCCATCTCTCTCACCCTGCTCTGTAATGGCAGCCTCCTGTTCAGTCTCTGCAGGTGTCTAAACTTCTGTGTGCAGGATCAGAAGTGCTGCTGTGGAGCTGCCCTGGCTGTTGGCTGTGCTGCCAGGAGTGGGAGCAGCAGCAGCTGAGGTCTGTGACCCTGTGTTGGCAGGTTACAGCACGGAGCACTCCCGCTCCTCCAGCATGTCCGACCTGACCCACCGCCGGAACACGTCCACCAGCAGCAGCGCCTCCGGGGGGCTCAGCATGACCGTGGAGTACCCTGAGGGGGAGAGGGAGCACAAACTGGAGAAGCCACCTCGGCCCCCCAGACCACCCCTCCTGCTGGACAGACCCCCCCGGTGAGTAACAGTGGAGCAAAGACCTTTCTCTGGGAAGGAGAGACAGAACCTGCTCCTTTGTCTTCAGGCAGTAGTGGAACAGATTGTGGCCACTGAGGAGGAGGCTGTGGCCAAGAAAAGCAGGGCAGTATGTAGAAGTCTGTGTCTTGAAAAGCTGAGTAAGTTTTTCCTGGATTGCCTCTTGCCAGGAGGAAAAAGGATTCAATGGAGAGTCACCCAACCCGAGTGGATGACACCAGGATCGATGCTGATGATATAGTGGAGAAAATAATGCAGAGCCAGGACTTCACAGATGTCAGCAATACTGAAGGTGAGAGGAGAAGCCTCAGAGGGAATGTCTGGGTTGTTCTTTTGCAGGGCTGCCAAGTGTTTACAGTCAGATCTGATCTGCCATGGGCTCCCTTCTCCTTTTGACAGCTATTTGCTTTCAGTGCTTTCTGGGTGTTTCTGTGGTAGATAAACCATGTGGGTTTGAGAGCTGCACATGTATTTAAAGATAGCACTTGCTGTTGTTCCACACATGACAGCAGAGATTGAATAGTAGCCCAGACATGCGGGGAGAGAGAGGAAAAATTCTGATTCTCAGTGCAGTGGAGATCAGTTGCATCAGCTGTCTGCACAGCTCTAGTGGCCTTTGTCCAGGGTCAGGCCAAGGGAATTTATCTAAAGAGGAGAACACAACTGGAGGGAAGCAGCACATCTCTACAGATCATGTGCTGGTGTTCAGGGCTGTTGGAGAGCTTAAGAAGGAGTTTTCTCCATTGCAGTCACAGGATAAAACTAATAATGTAACTGCTTTTGTTTTCAGTTTCATTTTCTAGTTTAGCACAGAAAACGACTTTTAATCTGATTTTTTTTAATTTGAGGTTTTCTGTTAAGTTTTAGACTTGAGCCTAGCTTGTTATCTGTGCTTCATTAATTTACCATTAGTCACCTTAAATTGTTGCACATGGCAGCTCTCTTATCATGTGGGGAGTTCTACCTCACTCAGTGTGGGTTAGAACCAGACTGAATGCAGCTGCCTCTCACCAGCAGAACAGGCTGTTTCTCCTCCAGTGACTCTACCAAAGCAGTGTGAGGCCCCACATCTTATCTATTCAGATGTGTATAAGCTGGCCAAGAACTTGCATCCATGGAATTGCCTTAAAAGAGGCAGCTGGAGGCGTATGACTGAATTAATATCTCTGCCTTTATTCTTCCAAAGCTGCATGTGGTGGAGGCTCCCCTTTGGAGCAAGGAAAGGGTTCCCAGGGGCTCCATGACTGTGGGAACACCACCAGAAAGTGTGGATGTGCATCTGCTGAGACACACTTGTTCTATGCTGATAATATGTCTGGGAGGGGAGTTCCTGGCAGCCTCAGCAGTTCTGGATTTTGATGTCTGTGTTCCTTTTCCATCTGCAGACAGTAACCTGAGGTTGTTTGTGAGCAGAGATGGAACAACTACGCTGAGTGGTATTCAGCTGGGAAACAGGTAGGTTTCCCAAAAGGCTGGCAGCCGGAGGGGCCCCAGAGAGATTAGTGGGCTCTGTACCTAGGAAACTTCCTCTTTTTGCTACAGGAGGGATTTCCAAACATCATGTGCTACATGGTGGCTTTATTCCCACATTACCAGCCCTGGGATCCCTTTGGTGGCAGGCTGCAGTTGCACTGGAGTATGAGTGCAGTTCTCAGCAGGAGCTCAGAGGGATAATGGGATCCTGTTAGATCCAGGAACAGAAGTGAGGAGTGAAAGGACAAAATGGTAGAGGCTGGTTCCCGTTTGTTCCTGAAGGAGGGAGCTTTGCCTCCTGCTGGCCTGCAGCAAAACTGCAGCAGAGCGGGGTTAATTGTCCCTTTTCCCTTCCTCTTATTGTCCCTTCTCCCTGCCTCTTCCATAATCATCGAGGGCTTGTTCTCTCATGAAAGCCTTCTGAAGCAATAAAACTTTTTCTTGCCACTATAGCACTTAGTACAGCTCTTGGCCAGTCGTGTTTGAGGCTTTGTTGCATCTTTTCATTGAATTAAAAAGAGCAGTAATGGTAATACAAAGATGTATCGAGCTGGTAACAAAACTGGGAGCAGAGCAAAGCCAGGCAGGCTGGCTGTGTTCTGGATAGAATACTCCCCCTTTGCTGTGTCCTGTACAGAAGGGTTTGTGTGTCACACCCAGCTCTCTCCAGTGCTCTGTTGCTGACTTGCCACCTCTTTGTCCCCTCTGTATTCCAAGGACTGACTTCCCACAAGGCTGACTCGTTACTGGCAGTGTTCTGAGTGGGCTTAGAAGATGGTGTTTGAGAGTGGGGAGCACTGAATCACAACTTGGTGGCTAAAATGACTGGAAAATAACCAGCCCCTCTCCCCCTTTGCCTCCCCAGGGTCTCATCTGGAGTTTACGAGCCAGTGGTGATTGAAACCCACTAAATGTGAAGAACAGGGTAGAGCTGCTGGACACAGGCCCCCTACCCAGTCTGCTGCCACCTGGATGCCAACCTTTACCTCTCTTCATGCAGCATTCCAGAAGGGATTTCTCCACACCCCTCCCCGTATGTTTGCACTGCAGAACTACTCCGAGACCACTCCAGAACATGCACTTTCCCTGCATTGGCATTGTCCTTCTCTGCTTCCTGGTCCTTCCAGTGCATGCCTTCCCCTGTTCCTGCTCAGACATAAGGTGTCTGTGGGGCTTATCCTTGGGCTAGTCCCAGAGGATGTTGCTCATCTGCATCCCTCATTCCACCCTTCACTTGCAGCAGGGGACTTCTCAGTTTCTGTCTCCCCAAAACATTGGGTTATACCACTGTGAACTCTTCAAACCACTGGGGGTGGGGAAAACCATTCTAACCAAACCCAGAGCTGCTTGTTGGGGACATGGTGACATGGCCACTTGCAGGATGCTTTATTCCATTGATTCTGCAAGGGAACATCACCTCCCAAGGCAATGGTTTTACTGAACAAGGTATGCTGTGGTGTACACTTCACCTTCCTATCCTCACGTCCCCAAACAACATCTTCTCATAGGAAATACTTCCCAAAAGTGCATTTCAGAAAACTCTACTGCAATCCAGCTGGGAGTTGGTGAACGGTTAAATGTGAGTGCTCATCACACCACTGACTGCAGCAGCCCTTCCACTGCTGGGCATGGAAGGGGGTGTTCATCAACTAGCATTAGCAGGAGCACTTTAGAGCTTAAAGATTTTACCTGGAGGAGGCTTCTACTCACAATTCCAGGAGTATAATCTGTGTTTGCTGGACTAATTCAGCAAATAGTCCAGTTGGAGCTTGGAATACAAAGCCTCTTTCTTTCTTTTTTCTTTTTTTTTTTTTTTGTTCTTGTTTCACTGGCTCAGGAAGGGAACTGCCCTTCTTGGACTGTGAAAAGAATCTTGTCTGACAGCCCTTCCCTGGGCCAGAGCTGGATGCAGTTGACTGCAGTGGTCTCTCTGTTGAGGTGGTGATGTCAATTGCCTCTCTTGGCCTGGGCCAGTAAGGGATTTGGTGTTGCTTGGCCTTTCTTGCCTTGTCAGCAGAGACCTGTGCCCGTGCTGGTTCCTTTTGGGGCTGGGGAGAAGCTACTGTCTCTGCCTTCAAGGGTAGAAGGGGTGTTGGCTGCTGCATTAGCCACAGCAGCTGTTCTGACCTGCTCTGTGGTGAATGAACTCTTCTGACAAGGCTTCAAACTGTTTTCTGGTTGATCTTTCAATTGCTCTTCTTTGGGTTTGGTTTCTGCAGTTGTTTGACACTTTTCCTTGCAGTGTGTGGCAGAGATGTCGATCCCTTTCAGCTCCCACTTGGAGATTTCTCTTGGCAGCTGAATTGCCAGCGAGGATCTGGGCAGCCCCAGGCTGTGGGCCAGCAGCAGGCTGTGCTTGCAGCCCTCCCTGTACAGAGCCCCTCAGCTGATAAGCTATTTCTGTGTAGTGCCCATTCCTCTTTTGCCAGTGTTCTGTGGTAGCACTCAGCAGCCATGCCCTTGGAGCAGTTCCACTCTCCAGGACCTGGCTCCCCTCTGGCACTTGTGTGTGTGTGTGTGTGTGTACAGGCACACACTCACTCTGCTCAGCAAGGAAAGACTTGTAACTGATCACGTTGTTCAAATTCTTAGTTATTGTAAAGCCTCTTTTAAAGGAGAAAAAAAAAGCATTAACTGTGGTCTCTTTGGCCAGAATGCATGCAGATGAGCTGCTGGAAAAGGGAATCTGGCAGAATGAGAAACAAGGAATGAAAGGGCCTTGATTTAGCTTTTTTTTTTTTACCCTTCTTGCTAAGGATGCTGCATGGGGAGGGTGCTCAGCAGTGTGGTAAAACTATACAGTTGCTTACTCTGTTTTGATGGTTTTTCTCTTGGAGTCAAGAGGCTTCTTTCTGTGTTTGGACAGACCACATATAGGATATGCATCTTTTCCACCCTTTCCCTTCAAAGGGAATTAGATTTGGATTAGGGTAAAAAGGGGATACAGACAACACCTTGGTTTGGTTAATGTAGGGGAAAAGTGTTGGATCTTTTGAGACTGTTTAGAACAAAAGCTCTTTCACACTTGCTAGGTTTTTTTAATGTTGATCTCTTCTTCATTCAGCCTGGGTAGGTTTGGCACTCACTTGCAGGCTGCTGAGCATCCTGCCCTGTTCCTGGGGTGCCACGTGTCTGCAGGAAGGAGAGAACTGCTTGTCTTTCTCTCTGGGGCAGTGCCAGAGAGCCAGGCCTGGCCTGACCATGCTCAGGTCAGGGTGAGGGCAGAAGGAGGCTCGGGCAGCAGGGGCTGTTCTGCCTCTCTGTGGATGGCCCTGCAGAGCCCAGGGTCTGGCTGCTCCCCAGGGGCCAACAAAGCCCCTCAGGAAATCAGATCCAACCAGCACTTGAAAGGAGCAAGCATAAGCCAGGAAAGAGGCTAAAACCCTGCTCATTTTGCTGCTTTGCTTCTGTTCCCATGAGAAACAATGGCAGTCACTGTCAGAGCAGTTGGGATCCCAGGGCATTCTTCTGGCCTCTCTTGGCCACAGTCGGCTGCTCCGAGGCACTGGCAGCTCGGCGTGTCACGAAATCAGTGGGACAGAGGCAGGAATATCTTCCCAGCAAAGCAAGAGAAGAAGCAGTTGAGCTTTTGAGAGCATTGGTCTCTTCTTCCCAGGCTGGCAGAGGCATAACTTGCTCCATCACATCACTGTGACCAAGCTGGGCATGTCTTTGGCTTCTCTTCCAGTGGCTTGGCACGCCACTGCTTGCATTTCTGATAACTTGTCTACACATTAGTCCCTCCACAGATTCTGATCTTTGTGTGGCTTTTTAGCTCTCCTGCCCCTGGTTTTGAGTGAGTAAAAGTAGTCCTGGTCATCCAGCCTTGTGCAGCACAGCTGGGGGACCAGGAGCAGACATGGAGGGAGAAAGGAGCAGTCTGTTCCTATTTGTAGATCCCATGCAGAGCTCCTGCTGTGCATCCAGCACAAGCAGTGTCCAGCAGTCCCTAGGCAGCTGTGGGCACCCAAGGTGGTGGCTGTGGGGGTCACTGGCCCCACACACTCACTGCTGCCTCAGGAAGCTGCATCTCACGAGCACTTTTTTCCTTGTGGCATCCCTGCTGCCTCTTCCTTGTTGGACTTTGAACATTTAAGAAGTGAATCAGTTTTCAGACCCAAACCGCTGGCTAGTTTCCTTTGGGTTATTCTTTTTTGTTGTGAAGTTTATGGATTTCTTTTTTTATACAAACCCAGCAGGCTGGTGTTTTTTGACTGCATTATTGTTTCATTGATATTTTATTTCAGGGGGGCTTAGAGGGGAATGTTCTTCCCCACATTGTTCCCCTTCTCAGGGGATTCAGAGGTGGCTTAAACAAGTAAAAGAACCTTATTGGCAAGACTCTGCATCCCCTGGGTCTCTGATGCTGACAAGCAGGGCTACTCATGCCTGGCTGGCCCTGGAGAGCAGAGCTGGCTCTCTGCTTCAGTCTTGGGATCAGGCAAAACATGGTGGGCTCTGCTCCTGGTCTCTAGACCTTTAGTTGGTGGAAGCACATTGCAAAGCATTAGGAAATTCAGTGTAACTTTTTTACTAACTAACTTCTTTTCCTTTTTTAAAACCAATATAAAACTGAGTGTCCAGAAGAATAGGCTTAGTCATTACTTGGTGAAGGAGATGGATTTCAGTTGGAAATTGTGATGGGAAAAGGGAGGAGAAGGATGTTGCTCCCTCATCATCATCTTTTGTATGGTCAGCACTTTAAATGGGGGCCTCGTGCTGTTCTGACCCTTGGAGTGATGGGCAGCAGGCGTGTGATTTCTCCCCCCCTCATTGCCACATCACTTTGCCCCCTGCAGAAAGGTTAACAAGCCCTTTTAAACGTTTGCTTCAGTTTTTAGAGGGTTCCAAACCAGGTAGAGGTCTGAAGAAATAGTATTTCATTCTCATCTGAATAGGAGGGGTTGACTTTTTATTTATTTTGTTGTTGCTGTTTCTTTTTAAGCGGGTGGCAGTGCAGCTGGTCTCTGCACTGCTGCCAGGAACCTCTGGGAAAACCTCACTCCAGGTACGCTAGAGCACCACAGTTAAACCCCTCCTGGTGAGGGGCTCCCCCTCCCCTCCTGGCTGCCTTACCTGGGGGCTGCAGACCCCCCTCCACCCCTCCTGCCCCTCCCTGTGCCCCACCTGGTCTCTAGCTGAGCTCTTGCTCTGGTGACCGAGCCCTTTGGACAAGGCCAGTCCCCAGGGACAAGTTCCTACAAACTCTGCCTGGTTGCAGGTGTTTGTCCTTGAAAAGCCACTTCCTGGCTGCAGGGAGGGATTGATGAATGCAGAATTCCCCCCACTTCCCTGCTGAGAGCTGTGTCCATCAGCCCCCTCCCTGCACCCCCCGATCCCACTGCCTGCAGAGCAGCAGGAGTGGAAACCTGGGAAAGGAAAAGGAATTTTGGGATGAAGCTCTGAGCGAGGGATGAGCCTGGTAACTTGCCTCAAACACATGGAATAATGGTAGAGCCCATATTTTTGTGGGGGGAGGGAGGGGAAGGGGAGATCATGTTTTATTTTCTTGAAAGTGAATTGAGCTTGGTGACCTTTGGCTGAGGCGCACTCGATTTGTATCAGATTCTATAGAGAGATGGCTGATATTTTTGGAAAGGGAATGGGTCTATGCAAACTTCCAAAATTGCTTGAAAGATAGTTTAACATTTTTTTACTTTGAAAATCTAAAGATAAATCTAACTTTTGTCTTAAAGCAGAAGTGTGTTTAGAAAGAGAAGCTACTTCCACTGCTCTATTTTGATGATGATTCTTGGAAAGTTTGGGCTGGAGGGAATGACTATTTTTCACCATTTCTATCTTGCTCCTCTAGTTTTTTTTGTTTCTTTTTCTAACGGAATGCTGTGCCGTCTTTGATTCAACAGATCGTGTTTGTATTTTCTGTATCTGGTTCCTAATGTAGAGAAATAACAAATATATGAGGAAATCAGTATAATGTCAAATGTTGTTATGGTTTGGGGGAAAAATAAAGGTTTTTTTGGTACTTCACACTGATTCTTCTTGCTCTGTTTCTTGTTTTAAATGCTGTGGGGTGAGAAGGGCATGCTCAGGCCTGGAATAGTTTGGTTTTGCCTTCTCAGATTGCTCTGGCAGCTGAGAGCAGAGATCCCTGCCAGCCCTTCCCTGGAGATGGAGAAGGGGGCTGGAGAGGGCAGCACAGCACAAACCCCGTGGAAGCAGCAATCCCAAAAAAGGTGACACCTGCCTGAGTCACCAGCAGTGCCCTGTCCTCTGTCCCAGCCTAGGCTTGGCCTAAAGTGCCTCTTCTGCTGGGCCTACCTCACCAGGCTCACTGGGGGATTGGGGCCACAGCCCAGCAGGGCACGAGGAATAAATATCTCTGGATCCTCTGGGCTTGTGCCTGAATAGCCCCTTGCCCACCACAGGCTCACTCCCCCCCTTAATGGAGGGTGAGCCAAATTCAGTGCCCAGATACTCATCACTGATGGCTGACAGGGCTGGAGGGGAACAGGAGCCCTGGGAGGAAGCAGCTTTTGCCTCTTCCACCTTCCCAGAGCCTCGGCCACACAAAGGTCAGTGCACCTTTGAGTCCCAAGCACATTCTTCCCTCTTCCCTTGTTTCAGGAAGGGGAGGCAGCCAGATTCTATTCTATCTTTTGTGGCTGTCTCTTGGCTCTTTGGTCTCGCTTGTTCCTTTAGTCCCCCTGCCCCCGGGTCTGTCTGGAGGAATGGCTGGGGCGTGGGATGTCAGTGTCCCGAGGAGTGGAGCTGGTGTCAGGATCCATCACCACCTCAGGTCCCGGGCACAGGTTCTGGATGCAACCAGCGTGCCCCGTCCGCAGGTGAAGGCAACGGCACGGGAGCAGCAGGAGCTCGGAGCGGTGACAAGGGTCTCGGGCCTGCAGCTGAGACAAGGAAGGCAAGGAACCCTCCATTAACGGGGGGCCGAGCGCGTTCCCCCGTACCATCCTCTCCGCCCCCGAGCCCGCCCCGTCCCCGCCTCTCCGTTCCCGCCGCTCTCTCCCGGGGTCCCGTTCCGTTCCCGCCGCTCTCTGCGGTCCCGTTCCGGTCCCGCCGCTCTCTGCGGTCCCGTTCCGGTCCCGTTCCGGTCCCGCCGCTCTCTCCCGGGCGTTTCGTGGCTCCGGGAGGTGACGGAGCTCGGGGCGGGGCCTGGCACTCGCCCCGCCTACCGTCTCCGATTGGCCGCTGTCGGGGCGGGGTTGGCGGACCGCTCGCTGATTGGTGGTCGCGCCGGAAAGGCGGGGCCGGCGGGAGGAGGCCGGGGCGCCATGGTGAGTGCGGGCCCGGCCCGGAGCGGGACGGTGCGGCGGGGGAGGGAGGGTTGGTGCCTGCTCGGCCCGGCCCCTGCTCGGCCCAGTGGCACGGGGGGCTTGGGCCGAATCGCGGCCCGGAGCCCTGGCCAGATTCCCTGACTGGAGAGACTGGGCCCGGCCGCCGCCCGGGAGCGGTCCCTGGGATGCGGTGTGTGAGCTGGCTCTGGGAGCTGCCTGCGGCACGGCCCGGCCCTGCCGCCCGCGGTGCATCATGCCTGGCGGTGCCCCTGCCCCGGGCTGGCCCCCCCGGCCCCGCGGTGACGCACCCAACCGCAGGAGCCTTGAGCCGCTCGGGCTCAGGCGTGGGGATCCCGCTCTATCTCTCCTTTGCAGGCCACAGCGACGGACCAGCTGGTTGGGTTTGGCTTGGTCGCCTTCAGCCTTGTCCTCTTTGTTTACTACACCGTCTGGATCATCGTACTGGTACGGGATTCCTCTGGCCAGTATAAGCCCAGTCACTCCATACTCAGGTGTTTTCCCCGCCCTTTGTTCAGGTGGTGATGTGTCTGTGTGCCCGAAGGACTCTTGACTTCTGGGGTAAAAATCCTAGGGTGCATCTTCCTCTGTGTGCTGGCACTGTCCATGTCCCATCTGGGTGTTCCTGGCCTTGCCTGGGCAGGAACAAATTTTGACCGTGGTGCCCACCTGCTGTTCCAAGCTTGGCTGACCCAAACAGGGCTGGATGAGCCATTGGGAAGAGCTGAAGCCTGGCCCTGATGGAGGTGTAGTCGTCAATGTCCACATCCCCCAGATTCCTGGTTCTGGTGGGAGATGACAGAGGGAGATATAGAAAGACAAATCTTAACAAATCTGATAGGGAGGACAAGAGTTTGGGGATTGCAGGGCTCTGGGAAAGTGAGGCTGCCCATTTCTTGGGACACGTCAGCTGAGGTCATTGGTGATTTTCTCCCCGGAAAGAAACTCCTCCCCACGAGCTTTCCAAGTGTGAGAGGCCAGGTTCAGCCTTGGACTAATGTCTGAACTCCCACCAGCTTCCCGTCCAACTCCAGGGGTTTGAATTCCCCTCTTGCATTGCTCACTCTGCTGCCCGATCCGTGTCAGTGCTCCCGGCGTTCCCAGAGCTGTAGGAGCGTTCCAGTCCTCACAGTGCTCCCTAGTGTCCAGAGCCTTCCACGGCCTCTGCACAGGGATCCTGCTGGGATAACCACGGAGCATGGTGTCAGCTGCTCCCTTCTGCAGGGCAGAGAGACAAGGACAGGGATTTGCTCTGTTCTGCCCCAGCAGCTCTGCCCACCCCGATTCCCCGGGGCTGTGGGACCCTGTGACAGCCCCAGAGCCCCTCTCATTGTCCACTGAACACCAAACCCTTCACTGCCCACCCACTCTTGTCTCTGTGGCCAAGCCCCCTGCAGGTCTGGGCACCCTTTTTTAGCCATCTCACACCAGGCATTTCCATGTTTCTCCCAAAACCTGGAGGCTGCACTCGAGGTGCTGTGCCCACCTGCTGACCCCCCTCTGTGTCCCTGCAGCCCTTCATGGACAGCGACCATGGGATCCACCAGTTCTTCCTGCCTCGGGAATATGCAGTTATCATCCCTGTGGCAGCCGGGCTGCTGCTGCTGCTATTTATAGGTGAGAGTTATTTCTGTGGTTCTAATTAGAAACTTCTAAATTAGGAAGAGAGAAGAAGGTTGCTAGGGGTTTAGCTAATGTGTGACACTCTCTGTGGTTACTGTTGCAGCTTAGCCTGGCACGGGGGCTGTGTTTGTGTGTGATTTTTTGGCTGTTTGAGCCTCTGGACAGCAGAATTTTCTTGCTCTCCCTGATGAGATTCTTTTTCTCATTGCCAGGTGTTGTAGAAGTGCCTGGAATTAAAAGTTTCCTACCTGAATTGGTTCTCTCTGTCTTGGCAGGTGTTTTTATAATGTCTGTCATGTGGAAGAGCAGGAAACATACCAAGAAATCAGACTGAAGGCCCAGCTGAGGAGATGAGGAGATGCCCACGCTGCAGCATCATAGCCAGGAACAGACTTTTCCTGCAGCTCCAGGCAGACATCTCCAAGGTGCCCAGCACTGAGCTGCTCCCACGTTCCCTCCTGCAGAGACTAAACCTGTAGTTTACAATTCACTGACCAAAGAGAAGCAGGATTCATCCAAGGCTCATCAAGTGAGGGACCAGAGCCCCTGCTGAGGGACCTGCTCCCCAGCTGGGGCTGCCCTGCCCACTCCCTGGGCACTCCTTCCCTTCAGCTCTGGCTCGGCCCAGTAGTCTGGGAATTTTATTTAAAAGTTTACCTACAGTTTGTGGGGTTTTTTTGATTCTAGTCTGAAAGGAGAGAAATGAGACTTTGGGCTTGGAAAGAACAGGTTTGCCTTCTCCATTTGCTTCTGGAAGGGCTAATCATGGTGCTGGGGGCTCTTGCTCTTCTGAAGAGGGACTCCCATGAGGCTGGGTGTGCAGAGGGTGCAGGGACAGTGCTGCTCCCTGTGTCCCACCCAGCTGAGGGGGTGGTGAGATGTCCTGGATCCCAGGGAAGTGTTGGGTGTGGTTCCCATCACAGCTCTCAGTCCTGGCTGGATTCTTGCCCTGGACAGGGCTCCATGTGCCAGCCAGGCTGGGGCTGAGCAGGCAGGTGTGGTGGCAGTGTCCTTCCCCCAGAGGGTTCCTCTCCTGGCAGCAGCTGCTGCCCTGGCAGCTCCCCTGGACCGTGGCAAGCAGGACCACCCTCAATAAAGGTCTGTAAGGTCTCACTCCCTGTCTTCTCCCCATGCCAAGGGTGCCACAAGCCTGCCAGGGTGGGCTCAGCTGCATGGCCCTGGCAGTGCATGGCGTCCTGCTGAGAAGGTCCTGCTGGTGAGGTCAGGCAGGCAAGCACCAGGGACAGCCTGGCCAAAAATAATGGTTCTGCCATGCTTGGGGCTGCTGCACCCTGCCTGGGGAGGGCAGATCTGGGGCACTCCAACCCTTCCTTCATGTACTGTGAACTTCCTGCCAGCAGCATGTCCCACGGTCTCCCATCCTGCTGGTGGCTTGGGACACTCCGAGGGCCACAGCTGAGCCTGGCTGCAGGAGCCAGCAGAGGGTCCAGAGGTGAAGTTCTGGCTGGGGTTTGTTTCCAGCTCTTGCAGAGGCTGCCAGGCCATGCTGAGCTATTGAGCCTCTTGCTGCCCTTCCCTGCTGCTCACCTGCTGGCCAGGGCTCAGGCCATCCCACAAGGGTGGTTTGGGGCTGGGCAGAGGGAAGCAGAGAGTGGAAGAATTCAGTGGTGAGTGAGCAGCTGCCGGTGTGACCTCCTCCTCTGGCCTTGCTTCCTGTGCAGGAGCCCAGCGCTGTCCCTGTCACTTCCTCTCGTCCCAGGCCTGTTCAGGACAGTGTGGGGGATCGGTTTCAAGGTTACATCTCATGTTTCTTTATCTCCAGTGGGAGAAATCCGATGCTCTCCTAAGCCAGCAGGCAGCTCACTCTGGGGACACTTCCCATGGGTGCTTTGTGGCCTCACCCTGGCAGGAGGGACTGCAGGTGATGGGCCTGGGGCCATTGGATGGGGTCTGAGCTACCAGGGTCACATCTGCCCTGGTCCCACTCCTGAGCCATCCCGGACCCTCGTGGTGTCCCTGGACTCATCGGGAGGTGAGAGAGCACAGGGGACAGGGAGGCTGCAGGACCCCCCGAGAGGGGCAAAGAGCCATAGGGACGCTAGCGAGGCACACGGTGGGGAGAGAGGCGGGGATCGGTACCGGGACACACGAGCTGGGTGCCGGGGTCGGTCCCGGTGCGCCGGGCACGAGCCCACGGGCACGGGCGGGCGCGCCCCGGAGGAGCGGGGTCGCGGGGCGGGGCGGGCGGGGGCGGTCCCGGTGCCGGTTCCGGCAGTGCCCTCTCCGCTCCGGCTCCGCCTCCGCCGCGGCCCGGCAGCCCCACTCCGGGCGGGATGCAGGACCCGCCGGTGGATCCCGGCTCGGTGAGTGAGGCCGGCACCGGGAACCTGGGATGCCGCGCCGGGGAGACACCCCGGGCCCGAGCCCTGCCCGGCGGGGCGGCACCCGCGGGGCGCGGGGGGAACTGCACACGTGGGGCACTCCGGGGAATGGGAATGAGGATGCGGGGGGAGATCCCGGTAATGGTCCCGGTACGAGGCGTTGAGGGGAACCCCGGGCGTTGGGGACCGGGGCGATCCCGCTAGGCAACCTCAGCCCGGGCGCCGCCGCTGAGCCCGCTCCGCTTGCAGGGTGCGAGCCCCCACCCTCCCGGTGACCCCCGGACCCCGCCCGGGCATTCGCCAGCCCCCCGAGGATGAAGACGCTGGTGAGTACCCGCTGGGGCAGGGGGCGAAGGGCCGGGGGGGGGCTGTGCCCGGCTGCTGCCGGTGCCCGCGGGCGGCTCGGAGCCCGTAGGGCTGCAGGGAGTGAGCCGGGCCCGGCACCCCGTACCACTCCCCCAGCACACCTCAACACCCTCCCAGGGGCTGCTCCCTCATGGCCACGGGGCCACCAGCATCCGGCGCGGGGCCCGTGCACGTAGGCAGGCCCGGAGAACTCCCCCCGCTCTGCTCCTAGGTCCGGCTCTTCCTAACGCTGGTGTGCGCGGCGGTGGCGGCGGTGCTGTACATCCTGCTCTGCTACCACACCCGCGTACAGCGCTGCTGCTCGGCCCCGGGGCTGCGGGACAGCCCCGCCACGTCCAGCGTCCGCAGCTTCCAGGGCTACAGCCGCGTTCCCGACGGGAAGGTGCGTGGGGATGGGGCAGCGCTGGGGCAGCTCGGCCCACCTGTGCCTCAGTTCTCCTGTCCTCTGGGAAGGGCAGGCAGGGGCTGTGGTGTATCCAGCTGCGGCGGGAGGGAAAGAGGAGCTGACGGTGCCTCTCCCCACAGCCGCTGGAGCGAGCGCTGTGCCGCCACTGCGCCATCGTCTCCAGCTCGGGGCAGATGCTGGGCTCGCAGCTGGGACAGGCCATCGACGGGCAGGAGTGTGTCCTGCGCATGAACCATGCCCCCACCATCGGCTACGAGCAGGACGTGGGGGCACGCAGCACCATCCGGGTGGTCTCACACACCAGCGTCCCGCTGCTGCTGGGGAACCAGCCCTACTTCTTCCAGCAGTCCCAGGAGACCCTTTACTTCATCTGGGGGCCAGCAAAAAAGATGAACAGGGAGAAGATGGGCTCAACCTACCAGGCTCTGGTCAAGGTGATGGAGAAGTACCCCCAGCTGCAGATCTACACCCTGACCGAGGAGAAGATGACATACTGTGACGATGTCTTCCAGAATGAGACCGGGAAGAACAGGTACTGCTGGCTCCTGAGGTCAGGAGGTCGCATTGGATCCCCCTCACGTACCTGTCCCCCATCAAGCACCCACAGTGATGGCACTACCACACAGGTGGGTGCCACCCACTCCAGTGTGACCACGATGCTTTGCAGGATGAAATCCGGCTCCTTCCTGAGCACGGGCTGGTTCACCATGATCCTGGCCATGGAGCTGTGCGAGCAGATCTGTGTCTTTGGCATGGTCAGCGACAGCTACTGCAGGTGTGGGGGGATGGCAGGAGCAGGTGTGGGGTGGTCTGGTGTCCCCCCAAGTCCCTCACTCACTCTGTCCCTTCCTGCCAGGGAAAAGAACCACTCCAGCGTGCCGTACCACTACTTTGAGAAGGGCCGGCTGGACGAGTGCAGGATGTACCTGATGCACGAGCAAGCTCGCCGGGCCGGGCACCGCTTCATCACCGAGAAAGCCATCTTCTCCCGCTGGGCCAAGAGGAGGAACATCGTCTTCAACCACCCATCCTGGGCAGGCAGGTAGGGCACCAGCCACGGCGTGAGGCGGCAGGAACCTTGGCAGCAGGGCAGCTCTCATCCTGCAGCAACATGTCTCAGCTCTGCCAGTGGCACGGTTGGACACTTTTGCCAAGCCCTGGAGCAGGGAGTCTCCATCTCTGCAGCAGCAGTGCCTGTTTTCCAGCTGGTGGATGGGCTGTTGGTAACATGGGAGGCATGAGCTGGACCCATGCAGCCCCACCAGCTCCAAATGCCTGCCTGGATGGTGCCAGGGAGACCTGGTTTTCTGCTCTCTCTACTAGGAGGAATATTTAATGCAGGATTAGACGTGCTGCTGGACTCCAGCAGGACATGGGGCAGAAATGCTCAGCCCCGCCAGGGCCACAAACTTGTGCCTCTCACAGGGATGAAGCTCTACTGTGGTCCTTGCCCCACTTGTGCCCTCTGGACAGTGCTGGCTGTGGGATGCAGGCAGCTGGATCCAGGCTCTGCTTTCTGCTGCTTTCTGCCTGCAGCCCCTCAGCTGGAAGCCCTGGAGCCACCTGTGCCCTAGGGGCTATGAATTGCCTTGTCACAAGTGTCCTTGGATTCAGACCAAAGCAAACGTGGCCATTAAAATTGTTTTTAATTCAGTGGTGCCCCTTGCTGTGCCCATGCTGTGCTCCTTGTGGCTGCAGGACAGGACAGGGAGTGAGGGAGGGGGGATAATCAACACCTTGTCACAGGCTGCCAGGCTATAAATAAGAGGAGGAGGTGACAAGGGGGTAGAGCTGAGCCTATACTTGGAAGAGGGTGCTGAAAGCAGCTGAGGTTATTTGGAAACCAGCAGCTGCATCTCTCAGGATGGGTGCTGGGTCTGGGGTGATCCTCAGTCCCACAGAGCTCAGTGCTGCTGAGCTGTCACTGGGCACTGGCAGCTCCCATGTCACTGGAGAGATGGGACGTGCCATGGGCCAGTGCGTGGCCCTGAGCCCACAGCAGCCCTTTGAACATGAAAACAGATGCCACATGTTTGGGAGGGTCTGGTGCTGTCAGAGGGGCCAGGGGTGAGAGGAGGAGCAGAGATGAGAGAGGGTGCAGTGAGGAGCAAGTGGTCGAGGAATTGGGGGTGCTGCCAGGGCTTCTTCGTGCAGGGCAGGGCAGCAGAGGAGCCCATGGAGCTCTTAGCCTGCCACCTCAGCTTCCACAGCTCTATGCAGGGCAAGGCATCACCGGTACAGCGGAGCCAGAATCGCTCTGGATCGGCGTCAGGGATGCAGGTCCCTGCCAGCGGTGGAGCTCTCCCCCTGCGCCACGAACCCCGCCCCGAGCGGGGCCCTGAGCTGCCGGGCCAGCGCGGGGGAGACCTCGGCATCCCAGCAATGCGCTGCGCCCGGCAGCGGGCAGGCACGGGGGCTGCTCCTGGCACGGCCGGGCAGCGCTACCCCCCATCCCCGCTGCCCGCACCTGTGCCCTCGGGGACCGGGCAATCAGTCCCGGTCTTTCCCGGCGGCTCTCCCGATCCCGGGAGGGCGGCACTAGGATCTAGTGGCTCTCCCCATCCCCGGAGGGCGGCACTAGGACCCGGCGGTGCTCCCCCATCCCCGGAGGGCGGCACTAGGACCCGGCCTGGGCGGCGGCAGCGGCGCGGTCGGTATCGGCAGCGATATCAGCAACGGCAGCGATATCAGTAACGGCAGCGATATCAGTAAAGGCCGCGGTAACGGTACCGGCATCGGCAGCGGTATCAATATCGGCAGCGGTATCGCTATCAGCACCGCTATCGGGGCGCACTGCGGGCCGGAGCGGCCGGTGGAGCTCGCGCGTCCCCGCCGGGCCCGTTCAGCCGGTGCAGGGGCGGAACGCGCCGTGGCCGGGCGGGGGAGCGGCCCCTGCCCCCGTGGCCGGTGCAAAGGGGATGGAGGGGTAGGAAGGGTCCGGCTCTCTCCCGTGTCGCCGCGGCCGGGGGTGGGGGGATGCTCCCCGGGGCGGGAGAGGATTCGCAAGTAGGAGTGGAGGGATGTTCGCACCCCGGGCCGGGCGGGTTTTCCCTTCCCGGAGGGCGGGAGGGTTCGCGTCCGGGGCTGGGGGACCCCCGGTGGAGGAGAGGGCCAGGTCTGAAGCAGCCTTCTCCCGCAGAGCGACAATGTGAGCCCCGGTCCCGGCCATGGCCGAGCCCGCCGGAGGGGCTGGGCAGCGCCCGCCGCCCGCGGGGCGCAGGAGGTGACGGACTCCTCATGAGAGCCCCCAGCAGGTAAGGTAAGGCCGCGGGGTCCCGCCGCCGGGACCCCTCCGTGGGGTTCCACGTGGCCCGACAGCTATGGAGGGAGTGAAGTGGGATCCGGGAGTGGGGGTCCCACAGCGTCCACAGCCTTTGCACGACGAAACCCCTCAGCATCACCACGGCGGCCGTGGATTTGGCTCCCCGGGCAGGCTGGTACCTTCTGGCACCACCACCGGCCCTGAGAGCGTTACGAGGTGTCAGCTCCCCCCAGGGGTTGATCTCAGGCTGTTGCATAATTTTCCTTGTGACAATTAGTAAAGAGGCTTCAGTGGTTTTTAATTTCCATTTGCTCGGAGCGCTCCAGGAATGGCTGAGGCTCACTAACCAGGGCTCCCAGAACTAAACTGGGTCAGTCCACTTGGAATGGAAGTTAAAATGGGTTCCAGGGCTGCAGAGGTCCCTGCAGGTCTGCTAGATGTAATCGCATGCATGCACTGAGTGGAGCGGGTCTCCCTTCCTTCCATTCCCTCCTGATCCAAGGCTCCTGTGGCGGTGGTTTTCATGGAATTTTAATGCACGAGCAGCAGGTTGACCCTCCCTAACCCTGCGGTTTGAGTGGTTTCATCCCCAGGAGGGGAGGATAATCCTCCCTGGACCCAGCTTAACGTGGGGATTCCCCAGGCTGGGTTTGGCTCTTCCACACCCCTGGGTCTGCCCAGCCTCTGTCAACAGCATTTCTTTCCCCCTCATAAATTCCGGGGGATTGTTCTCCTCTTCAGAGGGGGACCTGGTGACTCATCCTGTGTACCTGAACCCCCACCAGCCTGGCAGCCTGGGGACAATGGGCCAGGCTGAGGGTGACCACATGCCTTGCAGGTGCTCGCGGGTCGCTGGCGATCACTGTGTGCTGAGGCTGGCACAGAGACATGAGTGGCAGCACGGTGAGTGCCGGAGAATCACCTCAGGGACGTCCTGGGGACAGCAGGCATCCTGCTGGAGATGCCTTGGGAGAGGGGTGGATGCACCCCCGTGGGGTGGGGGCAGCGGCTGACGCTGTCCCCCCGCCCGCAGAGCCAGCGTGCCGCCGCCCTGGGGGTCCTCTTTGCCCTGATCATGTTGCTGATCATCTACAGCTCCGGCAACGGGAGCGAGGTCTTCCCCTACAGCCGCCTGCGGGGCAGAGCCCGCCGGCCCCCCGACCTCAAGAAGTGGGGGGTGAAAAGCGGGTACCTGCCTGTCTGCGGGAACAAGGTACGGGCTGGGCGGCGGGGCTGGGCCCGGGCGGTGACACAGGGTCTGTCCCTCTGCTGGCATCCAGCCCAACTGTCCCCTCCCGAGGACAGCGGCTCCACAGGGAACAGTACCCTGTCCACAGTGACACTAAAAGTCACCTGCTGACGGCACTTGTCATCACCAGACCCTGTCTGCCCGCTGCCACCAATGCGTCATTGTCACCAGCTCCAGCCACCTCCTGGGCACCCACCTGGGCACAGTCATCGACGGGGCTGAGTGCACCATCCGCATGAATGATGCTCCCACCACGGGCTACAGTGCTGATGTGGGCAACAAGACCAGCTTCCGTGTGGTGGCCCACTCCAGCCTCTACCGTGTCCTCAAGCGGCCCCAGGAGTTCGTCAACAAGACTCCAGAGACCATCTTCATCTTCTGGGGGCCTCCCACCAAGATGCAGAAGAGCCTCCTGAAGATCATCCAGCGCGTCTGCGCCTCGTTCCCCAACATGACAGCCTACGTTGTCTCCCCCAGCCGCATGAAGCAGTTTGATGATCTGTTTCGGGGAGAGACAGGGAAGGACAGGTACCTCAGAGCCACCTCTTGTGCTGTGTCCCCCTTTCTGCAGGTTCCCAAGACAGAGCTGACTCTTGGAGCTGCTTCATAGGCTGCAGCATTGAGCTGGGAGTCCCTGAGGCACACAAGGGACACTGAGGGGCTCCATTATCCACATCACCTCTCCCCTTTCATCTTTCCTGTTGTTTTTCCTCTCCAGAGAGAAGTCTCGCTCGTGGCTCAGCACTGGCTGGTTCACCATGGTGATCGCGGTGGAGCTGTGCGACGCCATCCACGTCTATGGCATGGTGCCACCCAGCTACTGCGGGTGAGGAGACCCCCAGGGCCCCACTCCAGCGCCCTGACCCCACCATGGGGCTCACCCAATGTTTCTTTGCCCCCTGCAGCCGCCACCCCCCACCCCGCCGCCTGCCCTACCACTACTACGAGCCCAAGGGCCCCGACGAGTGCACAACCTACATCCACAACGAGCGGAGCCGCCGAGGCAACCACCACCGCTTCATCACCGAGAAGAGGGTCTTTGCCAGCTGGGCCGGCCTCTACAACATCACCTTCTCCCACCCCACCTGGACCTAGGGGCTGCCCCACGCCTGCTGGGCAGCTGGGATGGAAGGGGGCTCCCCTGCATCCCCCTAGGAGTGGTGGGATCAGGTGCCACCAGCTGCCTCCCACAGGACCACTGCTGTTGTGCATGGTGGCTCCTTGCCCCTGGGATGTGTTGGGTTTTGAGGGGACCAGGTGGTGAATGTAAGATTTGGGGTGTCCCCCCTCCATGTGCAGGATACTTAGGTGTGATATCCTGCCCCATCCTGGTCCATGCACATTGCAGCCCCTGTGAGGCTGTAAGGGGTTCCAGGTCCCCTCAGCTCAGTTTTGGTTTGCACCACTTCTGGGGTCACCACAGAGACTCTTTCCCCAACTGTCTGGGTGAGGAGACCCCTCTTGGAGCTCAGCCCCCCCCCCTGCCATCCCCAGCCCCTCATCCCAGTCCTCAGTCATCCTTCCCACAGCAGAGCCCCACGGTTTTTGGTGGGACCCCAAGGGGGTGACATTACAACCCTCCCTGTCCCAGCACCCCAAAAACACCAGCCCTTCCAAGCACCGCTGTGCCCCACACTTCCAAAACCTTTTCTAACTGAAAGATGGGGGTTTTGGGATCTTTTAGGGGCTTTTGGCTTTTTTCTCCTGCTTCTAATCCTGGGGTTTCTACTTGGGTTTCCTGGATGAAGGAGTGAGCAGGGGCTGCTCATTAGTGGAAACAAAGGACCAACAGCTGCTTATAAGCAATTTAGAAGTGGGGGGCAGTGGTGCCTCTTGGCACCCTGTGGCTGGGACACGACTTTGTTACTAATTTCTCAGCAGCAGAGAAATTGGGGGAAGCACCTAAATACGGTGTGTTTGGGTGCTGAGCCTTGGCAGGAATCCATTCCTCAGATTCCCTCTGGCTGTGGCTGGCGTTTTGGGGGGCTGGGTGCTGGGGGAAGCAGTGGGGCACCCATATTTTGTAATTGTACAGGAATAAATATTGCTGCAGTCTGTTACCTTGAGCCCTGTCTCTGGATGGGTTTTTGGGGATGATGGCAGTGACAGCCGGCAATACCGTCCCTGGGCACTCAGGAGGGCTCAGCAGGGTGACCAGCATGTCCAGGTGGGATCCATGTCCAGTTCCTGACTGACTCCAGCTCTGACAGTGACAGGTGTCAGCTGAGACCTCCCCGGCTTGTGTCACCCCCAGCCAGCTGCCCTGGGGTCACAGGATCTGAGGAAAGGGTCTCTGCAGCCATAGAGGAGGAGGAAGAGCAGGTAAGTGCCAGGACTGGGAGATCATCATTGCCTGGCTAAAGTCTGGTGACATGAAAGGGCTTTGCCAAGAGATGGGCACAGAAAGGAGCAGCACCATGGCACTGGCTCTGAGCCTGGTCTGGCACATCCTGGCAAGCTGTGGAGGGGTCAAACATCACTGGTCAAACAGATCACCCCAACTTATGGGGTAGACAGCATCTGCAACCACCAAAGCTCCTCTTCCCCCTGCTGAATTGTAAGAGGAATTTGAGATAAGATAAAGGCGGTACTACTGTCTGAGAGGAGAAGAATGTGTCATTGATAATGGACACAAAGAATCCACCAGGAAAGCCAGCCAGGTAAGTGGTGAATGGGATCAGCTCCAGCTGGGTAGAAGGTAATTCTGGCAGGGAGAGATCACAACCACGGACTAGACTGGAAGAGAGACTGAGCATGGGATTAATTAGCATTAGAAGAGAGGCAATCATTTAACCAATGGAATAAAGGAACTGTGTAGCCAATGAGCATTAATGCCTTCATTTGCAAAAATGTATAAATAGTAGGAAGTTTTCAACAACCTCGGGACCCCCACCACCATGAAGACCAGGGTGGGGAAGGACCAACGGGATGTTGAGGGATCCAGGGGTGGTGACAATCTTCTGCTTGACCAATCTCTCTCCCCCACATGCAGAATCCCTCTTTTGTATTTATTTCTCTACCTTACATTTTATTGTTAAATAAAATCTGTACTATTGGCTTTGGCATCCGGCATCTCTCACTGAGCAGATGTTAACAAGGACACAACACCCGCGGGGTTTTACACCCCAGGAGCTGAGGGAGAGGGGTGTGTAAGCTGGGGGTGGGGACATGGGGACATAGGGGTGGGGTGGGGACATAAGGACGTTAGGGACAAGTGTGGTGACACTAGGGATGGGAATGGGGACATGAAGATTGGATGGGGACATTAGGAACGGGCATAGGGATAGGATGGGAGCATGAAGGTATTAGGGACAAGGATAGGGACAGTAGGGGCATGAATGGGCACATCAGGGACAGGGATGGGCACTAGGGATAGGGATGGGGACATGAGAACGGAATGGGGGCAGAAAAGGGGAGGCGACACGATGGCAGTGACACGAAGAGCATTCCCGTCCGAGGAGCTGGGGGCGGAGGCGCGGGGCGCTCCGAAGACCCCGGACCGGGCCGGGTGGGGCTCCCCTCGCGGGCGGACCCGCACCCCCGAGCCGTGAGGGTTTAACCGCGCCCTCCCCGGCGCTGCCCGTGCGGGCGGGCGCTGGCACGGCCGTGTCGCCCCCGTGTCCCCGCCCGTCCCTCCCGGTCCCCCCGCGCCGCCCGCTCGCGCCGCCGGTGCCGCGCGCTCCCGGCGTGCCCCGCGCGCCGCCGTGCTCTATAAATAGCGGTACCGGCGGGCCCGGGCGGCGGCAGCGGGGCCAGGTCAGTGCGGGACCCCCGGGGCCAGGTCGGTGCGGGACCCCCGGGACCCGGGCAGGCACCGCGCCAGCGGCGGGCCCGGGGCGGCGCGGGGGGTTTGGCTTGGCGCTTGCCGGGGGTGGCGGGGGCACTGCAGGGGCAATGGAGCAGCCCGGTGCGGGGGGCCTGGGTCCCCGGGAGGGGCTGCGGCGCGCATTCCCCTTCCATTCGGTGGGATGGGAGTGGTGGGTTGGAGCTGGCGGTGGGCTGAGATCGCTGGGGCACCCCCCGGTGCAGCCCGCAAGGGCCTTGGCTGGGGAGGCACAGGGCCACCCTGAGCCCCCTCCCCAGCCCGAGTGGGTCAGCGCCCCCCCATCGCCTCTGGACCGGTCACCTGCACACCACCGTCACTTGCACCCATGGGACCGCGCTGGATCAGGCACCCAGCCCGCACTGAGGGCTGCTGCTGCCCGCAGCCCCCTGTCACCCCACCAAGACTGCTGCCAGCTCTCCTGGGGCTCAGCACACCCACAGTTAGGGACCCGGGGGTCCCGCGCTCCCCAAACCCTTTGGGGGACATCTCAGGACTTTGTCCCCGCAGCGCCGGTGGGATGTGACCCGGTGCCGGTTTCAGTCCGGCCATTCTTAGCCCCTGCCCTTTCGAGGCTGTAACACGACCTGTCAGTGGCTGCGGGCTCCTGTGGCCACGGGATGCCCCCTCCCTGCACCCCGTCCAGCCGGTTTGGGGTGACGCACCGTAGCCAAGCAGGTCGGGTGCTGCGGGGCTGGGTGTGGGCAGGTGGGGTGGCCAAACACGCCCTCGAGCTCCTGGGGGTGCAACTGGGGTGCTGCACCCCCCTCCTTAGGACACCCCCCTAAAACCAGCCCGTGGGGAGCTGGGGGTGCTGCCTCCATCCCTCGGTGTTTTGGTGGCACCGGGCATCCCAAGCGGGTTTCCTGCTGTCGGGCAGCACCCCAGGCACTGGGATGTGGGCAGGGCAGGGGAGGAAGCCGGCAACGTCACCACGCGTCACCCGGCATGGGGATGCCCTTACCGCAGCCGGATGCGGAGGGTGACTGCTGGGAACCAGGTGAGTGATGGCCGCAGAAGCAGGGATCCCTCAGCTCCCTATTCCAGGGCCGAGCCAGGAGTGGTGTCTTCTGTCCCATCCCCCCAGTCTGGCCTTGGAGCTGGGCACCATCATGGCCAAAAAGGGAGACCCTCTTTCTCCCCAGACTCTTGGTGACCTGATGTGCTGAGTTGTTTATGCTTCTCTTTCCTGGCAGCCTTAAGTGTTTCTGTGCCTGAACCAGCAGCATGGCGACAGGTGAGTGATCCATCTCCCTGCATGCATTCCAGCTGCATCCGTCCCCTCAGTGTCCCCTGCATCCATTCCCTCTGCATCTCCCTGTCTCCCTTGTATCCTTTCCCTTGGTTGCCCCCTGCATCAATCCCCCCTGGAATTAATCCCCTTTGTCCCCCCTGCACCCATCCCCTCTGCATGCCCCTGTCCCCCTTTTATCCAACCCCTTTGGTCCCCCCTGCATCCATCCCCTTGCCCCCCTGTATCCATCCCCTCTGCATTCCCCTTCCCTCCCCACCTCTGTCCCCTCTGTCCTCCCTGCATTTGTCCCCATTATGTGCAGCCCTGGTCCTCTTTGCATTCCCCCCCTCCCTGTGCCCCTGTGTCCTTGCCTCCCTCTCTTCTGTCCATCCCCCATGTCCCTCCAGCCCCCCCACATGTCCCACATCCCATTGGTCCCTGCCAGACTCTTGGCTCCATCCCCAGCTCTGGGGAGTGCTGGGTGCCAAGGAGTTGAAATTTCATCCAGCTGTAATCAGGAGATGGGAAAGTGGCCCCAGAGCAGCTCAACTTTATTTTTAGCTCTGCTTCCCCCTTCGGCATCACAGCCCGGCATCGCCCCACACCACGGCTGGTGCACAGACCCCACAGGTGCTGAGAGCCCTGTGCCAGGTGCTGGGCAGGGGACAGGGCGCTCAGTGCCACTTGCACATCGGCCACCAAGTCCAGGGACCTGCCCTGGGCTCCAGGGACTGCCGGGGTTGTGCCAGGTGCTCGAGGTGGCTGTGCCACCCGAGCCTGCCTCAGCCCCAGTTAGCCCAGCGGGGTGAGGAGCCAGCCACAGGGATGGATGAGGCCAGTCCCTTCCTGCAGTGGAGCCGTGGACAGTGAGCACCTCTGGGACACCATGTGACACTGGAATTCCAGCCCCATGGCCGAGGTGCCATGGGGTCTTTGTGCTCAGATGTGGCCACACATCCCAACCTGCCCAGGTGACCAGGACACACGTCTGCTTCCCTCTCCATCTTCTCCCCAGGACTCTCCTGGATCGGTCCCCTCTATCCCCAGGGATGCCTGCCCTGGATCTGGCAACCCCTGGGGACACCTTACACCCTGATGGACCTTTTGGCTTTTGATAATTTTTTTTTCCTTTCTCTTTTCCAGAAAAGCTCAAGCAGCACAAAATCATCTTTGTGGTGGGTAAGTCTGTGTCTGGATCCTGTCACTGCTGGGGTCAGCCCAGGCCTTTTCCCTGTACCTGTAGGCTGGGGAAACAGGGCTGGAGGCTGAGACTGGGCTATTCCCAGGCACTGTGGGATGGCTGTGGCTCCAGCTTGGCTCCTCGAGTCCTCATGGGGTATGATAGGACCAGGAGGGCACCTCTGGCCAGGCACTGGGTGGCAGCATCTGGGGTGATGTGGCAGTAAACTGTTGGGGGTTGATGCGACAACAAATCCCTGGGAGGAAATGTGACAAACCCTGAGTGGTGATGCCCTGGGTGCCATCAGGGTGAGGTGCCCACATGCCAATTCCCAGCAGCCCATGTCACCCCTGAGCACGTGGGCAACCTGAAGAGGAGCTCTGTCCATCCACTTGGTGCTGGGCTTGGGGACACCAGCTGACATGTCACTGAGCTCTGAGGGCTCGTGCGTGTCTCTGCTGCTGCTCCCATGTACCCCTCCCTCTCCTTACCCATGGCTGGGGGCACACATGTGCCTTGCAGGTGGCCCTGGCTCGGGCAAAGGGACACAGTGTGAGAAGATCGTGCAGAAGTATGGCTACACCCACCTGTCCACGGGGGACCTGCTGCGGGCTGAGGTCAGCTCAGGCTCGGAGCGGGGCAAGAAGCTGCAGGCCATCATGGAGAAGGGAGAGCTGGTGCCCCTGGTAAGTCCCTACCAGCCACCAGCTGTCACATTATGGGGTGTGCAGGGGTGTCAGTGGGGCCACCACAGTAATGGTTGACACATGGCTCAGGCATCTCTGGCCCTGCCATCCCAGTGAGGGGTTTGCAGCAGGGATGCTGCAGGGACCCAGGGATGCTGGGTGGGAGTCCTGTTGTCTCATGTCAGCCGTAGCAGCTCTGTCCTCCCCCTCCAGGACACAGTGCTGGACATGCTGCGGGACGCCATGGTGGCCAAAGCAGACGTGTCCAAGGGCTTCCTGATTGATGGATACCCCCGCGAGGTGAAGCAGGGAGAGGAGTTTGAGAAGAAGGTGAGGACTGGTGCCATGCTGTGCTATGCTGGGCCATGCCACACACCAGCTTAGCACAGGCACTCAATCCAGCAGCAGCCTGGGCTCCCCATCCCAGCAGAGATCACATCCCAGAAGGGTCTAAACTGGGCAGCAGGTCCCCCTGCCTCGGGACAGCCTGTGCCCAGAGCACAGTGGGAGTGACCAGGGTGTCCTCAGGCTGACAGAGCGTGACAACAGTGCTGACATGATGGTGATGGCAGAGAGCCAGGGCTTGGCTGCAGTGTGCCTTTGCCTTCCTCTACATGGCCCTAGAGGCCACTGGAAGAGTGTCCTGGTGTGTCCCAGACCAAAGCGGTGGGAGGCAGGAGATGGTGTGGGGACATCTCTGTGTCCTGCTGGCCCCCAGACCCATGTGGAGGGAGGCAGAAGGTGGTGTGAGGACATTTGTGACCCTCATGCTGACCACTGCCACTCCCCCAAACCAAACCAGACCCACACCAACTCAGTGTGGTGACAGCCACGTCCCCTCTGTGCGCAGATCGCGCCCCCCACGCTGCTGCTGTACGTGGATGCAGGGAAGGACACGATGGTGAAACGCCTGCTGAAGAGAGGAGAGACCAGTGGGAGGGTGGATGACAATGAGGAGACCATCAAGAAGCGTTTGGAGACCTACTACAAGGCCACTGAGCCTGTCATTGCCTTCTACAAGAGCAGAGGCATCGTCCGCCAGGTAAGCGGGAATGTGGCTGATGCCAGCATCCCCAGCCCCACAGCTTGGGGTCTGTGTCCCAGGGGAGGGGAAGTGATGGATGGGGATGATGAGGGAAGCAGGAAAACTCAATCCTGCCTAGTTTTGGGTGGGCCTGACCCCTCTCATTCCCAACACGACCCCCTCCAAGGATGGCCCGCACCCCTTTGCCCTAACTGAGCCCTGATCTCTTCACCCATGGCCAAAATGCATCCTTGGGAGAGATCCAATTGCTCTCGGATGAGAGCCCTCGGGCAAGTCCCCCAGCTGTCCCCTCTGTACCCAGCTCAACGCCGAGGGCTCTGTGGAGGAGGTTTTCCAGCAGGTCTGCACCCACCTCGACTGCCTGTAAGCGAACCCCCGGCCCCAGTTCCACCCAGTGCACTCCAGCAGAGACAGCGGAAGCGGCTTTATCCTGTTTTCGTGGACGGAGCCGTGCAGAGGAAATTTCAAGGACATTGTGTTTGGCTCTTTCCCGTCTCTCCCCAGTAAAGTTCACTTTAATGAATCCAGACTTTATCTTTTTCTTCTGTCGCAGGAAATGAGTTTTTCTTTCCAGAGGTTTTTTTGGTTTTTTTTCTTCTGCCTCTCTGTCCTCCCCCCAGCCCCTCTGGAGCTGATTAAGGGCAGGAAGCGGGTGTTTATCCCGCCGGGGCAGCGGGATGCTGCGCTCAGAGGAAGGGAGGGAGCATCCCGGCCGCTCGCCCCGGCTTCCCAATCCGTGGCCTGCAGGGAGCCTGCGCCTGCATCCTCCAGCCAGTCCCGGCTGCCCTCGCTCTGTCCCGATTGCTGAACCCCCTCGTGTCTGGGTGTGTGTCCGGACACACAGGCAGCATCTGAGTCGAGTCGTGTCCTGCACATGCGTCCCAGCTCTCCTGCTGCCTGCCAGGGGCTGGAGGCGACCGGATTTGGGATGGGGATTTCCAGCACTTTCATGCCTTGGCATTTCCTTGTTTCTGTTGGCTGTCAGGGTTTTTTGGGGTACGCAGTGGCTGCACTGTGGTGGTTTGTAGTGGCACAGTGCCCTGGAGTGGGGTGTTCCCTGTCCTGCTGGGCCTGGACACTCACTGCTCAGCCCTTACCCCTGGGGATAAGGAATGCATTGGGGACACCCGGATTGCCCAGCCACCAGGCTGGGTGTCCTCCTGGCTGGGTGCCCTCATGGTGGAGAGTCACAGGACCCCAACAGAGAGGCACTTGGGGTGCTGGTGTGGAGGACCACACAGGCTCCCCACCCACAGGGGATATGGGGGCTCCCCAGCACCCACAGAACCACACAGGCACAATGCCATAGCAGAGGGGCTGCGGTGAAGCTAGGGGACAGAGTTTACTCAGCCACAGTGAGGGCAGGAGGCAGCAGAGCTGCAACCCCAACAGGGCCCCCCACCACTTACTTTTGGGCTGCTGGGAGCTGGGCAGGGAGCCAGGGGGCTGGGAGGGCAGGAGGGGCGGCAGCGTTGGGGTCAGCCAAGGCCACAAGGCCAAGGAGTCAGAGTGGAGAAAGGAAGCCAGCAGGGAAAAAACAAAACTCCCCAAGACGAAAACCCAAACTCACCAGTCAGCCCGACGTCAGCCCCGTGCTCCGGGGCCACGAGCCACTGGCAGAGCCGGGGGCACTGTGGGGAGGCAGGCAGGCAGGAAGGATGCAGCCATCCGGCCAGGGCTGGAACACTGCCAGGACAAGGATCCAGGGCTGGGGCCAGCCAGTGCTTGCCTCGTGCTGCTGGGACAAGGGGGCAGAGGGGTCCTGTGGTTTGGAACACCACAACCTAAATCTGGGGAGTGGGGAGAGACATCTCCCTTGTGCCTCCAGCCCTCTCTAGGTATGCTGTCAGTGTGCCTCAGTTTCCCCAGGTGGACCTGGGCAGGGAGTGCCCTGCTCCTTGGTACAGCCCTGAGTGCTTGGTGTTGATGTTTAGATGCTCTGCCTCTGGTTTGAAGTCTCAAGGCCATCCCATATGCTGCGAAGGGGCAAGATGCTGGGCTGAATGGGGTGCAGGGGGCTGCACATGTGGCCGCCCCACAGCCACGGCCACCCTCCTTCTGTCACACTGTGGCTGCCACCGTCCCAGTGTCCATCACCAAGGGTCTCTTGGTCGTTGTCCTGTGGTGTCACCGCAGGGAGAGGGGTGCGAGGGACTCAGCGGGTCCCGTGCCGGGTCCTGGTCCCCATCCCCGGGTGAGCACCCGTCCCCGCGGTCCCCAGGAGATGGCAGTGCTCTGTCATGGGAGATGGTTGCTGCTCACCCCGGGTCATAGACATCTCCGGGGACGTCCTGGCTGCTGGGGACCGGCTTCGCTGACTTCCCTGGCACATTTCCATTCTGTCCCCATGCCCCTGAACCATTAATCGACCCCACCCTCAGAGACCTGCGCCCACCCCCGGCGTGAGGGTCCCAACCCCACTGATAGCTGTGTGAGGGCTCTCAGCTCGGCCAGCAGAGGTGTGGGGAGGAATGGGGCAGGAGTGCACAAGGGGATCCCTGGTGCCCTTCAGTGGTGCTCTGCTGTGACCCCCTTGCCCGTGACTCCCTCACCCAGGCCCCCTTGTCCCAAGGGATCTCCTGACCCCAAGCCCACCTGCCAGGTGGGGGTGTCCGAGCAGCCCCATCTGTGCCCTGGCCAAGGGTACAGGCAAGGCAGGCAGTAGCGCTTGGGGGCTTCCACCTGCCCACCAGCCTGGGCGTCCATGGAGCAGCCACCAGCCTAAGCCATGTGGCCCTGCCAGGGTGCTGGCTGGGAACAGGGGGGGCTGAATGTCGGGGGCAGCCCCTTCCCCATGGCCTGGGGCAGCTCCCCATGCCCATCACTGGCGGCAGCTCGGGAATAATTTGGGTGGGTGGAGACCCCACCAGAACCCCTTCACTCACTAGTGCCAGCCCTGGGAGGCCCTGGGGGCATCTAGCCCGGAGACCAGTGCCCTCCCCGTGACCCTTCCGGAGGCGCAGCCCCGCACGGCGCTGTAGGGAAACTGAGGCACGGCGCCTCCGGGGGAGGGGGGGTCCATCCTCTCCGCCCCCCCGGCCCCGCCGGCCCGGCCCCAGCGCCGCCAGCGGCATTTCCTCCGCCGCGGACCCTCCTCCGAAGGGAGTCGGTTTCCTGCCGCTGCCGCCGCCCGCACTCGGCGCTGGCTCCCGGGGAGCGGCCGCAGGCGGACATGGGCCCCCGCTCCGTCCCGCTCCTGCCGCTGCTCCTGGCGCTGCTCGGCCGCCCGGGTGAGTGGGGACGGAGGCTCCAGGGAACCGGAGCCCGGGGATGAGAGCCGCAGGATGGGACAGTGGGACGGGACCCCCGGGACGGGACAGCCGCCGCGGCGGGACCACCGGTGACTCCGGATCGGTGGCCAAAGGGGTCCCGGCTGTGCCCGCACAGGCAGAGATTGTCACCCCGGGGCACCCCTCGGGAGAGGAGGTTTTGGGGAGCAGCGTCCATGTGGGAAGGGACAAATCCACCCCGATTCCCTGAACACGCAGAGCACAGCCCTGCCGCTCCCTGGGACCCCCGAAATCCCGGCTGCGTCACTGGGCGTGGGAGGTGTTGAAGGCGCCGTGGCCGAGTCCTGACCTAGACGGTGGCACACGGAGGGTCTGGGGTGGCTTTGGTCCCCGTCACCTCGGAGTATGGAGGGGTTGACCAGGATATGGGGAGGAGAAGTGGGAGAAAACCCTTAAATCCTCACATAGGATGTGGGACTGGAGCTGGAAAGAAATGGGAAAAAAACCTTAAAACCTCATTTGGAATGTGGGGATGGAGCTGGGGGTAAGAAGTGGGAAAAACCCTTAAAGTCTCAAATGGGAGTTGGGGGCTTAGATGTCTCCAGAGCAGTCGGGGCCACCCTGAGATCCCTGCAAAGCCACGGGGGATTTCAGGGAGGGACACCAGTGCTGATGGAGCTGGGGGACTCGGGGACATCGCCTGCTGGCAAGGGGGAAGGGAACTGGGGTGGCAGCAGCCGCCCAGAGAGGCTGGGGCCAGCGGCACTGAGTGTCCGGGTTGGGTTGGGTCCTCCTGGTCACCTCGGGGGCCCCTGCTCATGGCTGGTGCTGGGGTGGCCCCACTGCCAGGCTTGATGCCCACTCTCTTATATCACAACACTATCTGGTGGCTGTGCCAGACAGTTCCTGTGCAGTGAGGCTGTGCCGTGTCCCCTGTAGTTCTGCCATCCAGTTTCCATCCTTGTAGATGTACAAGAAGTCCTGTGTCCTGTGTAACTGTGAGGCTGGGTGCCCATCCTCTAGCTGTGCCACTGTCCCTTCCCTAGGGCAGTGCCATGGTGTCCCTGTCATATGTAGATGTGCAGTAAGGTCTGTGTCCTCTGTCGCTTTCTTGTACAGTCCCCATCCTATAACCGTATATGGAACCATATGCTCCATATCCTGTGTTGTTGTGCCACAGAGGCCTTGTCCTCCTTGTCTGTGATCTATAGTCCCTATCCCACACAGCTGTGCCATCTGGTCCTCATCCCACACAGCTGTGCAATGTCATCTGTGTCCTATGTAGCGGTGCCGTGTCCTTTATATTCGTCCCACCCTATATGGCTGTGCCATACATGCCCTAACAGGGCTGTGCTATATGGGCTGAGTCCCACACAGCTGTGCCACGTGGTCCCCACCCTGATGTGTGTTTCTGTGGTCTCTGTCCTATTTTATCTGTGCTGTGTGATCCCCATCCAATGTAGCTGTGGCACACAGTCCCTGTGCTCTCTAATGGAGCTATACAGTCCCTATTCTGTGTGTCTGTATGGTCCCTGTCCTGTGTCACTCTGCTGTACAAACAGACCATCTCCTCTGGCCATACCACCCCTAAGGTATGCAGCTGTGCTGTATGGACCCCATCCTGTATGACTGTGCCATATTGTCACTGTCCTATGTAGTTGTGCCATGTTGTCCCCATCCTGAGTGTCTGTGCCATATGGTCCACGTCCTGTGTACCTGGGACACACAGTCCCCATCCTGCCTACCTGTGCTACTCACCACATCCTGTCCAGTTGCTACTTCTTCCTCACAGGAACCTCTGGGGCTGGGAGCCCACAGTGGGCACAGTGCCATGGCACTGAGTGCCCCATAGCAGTGGGCACAGTGCTGTGGGACTGGGATGTGCAAGGTGGGTGCAGTGATGTGGGACTGGGGTGCTCTTGGTGGGTGCAGTGTCAGGGTGTCTCACAGACACAGCCAGATTCCAGTGCAGGAGATTCTGTGCCCCCCTTGACAAGAGCCAGGACTGCTCCCCGTGGGGTGAGCATGGTGCTGGGTCACCCCTCCCATCTCTGAGGAGAGGCTTCTTGGCACCTGTCTGACTTAGAGAGTGGCAGGAATGATGTGGTTTGTGTCAGGCCCAAAGCCTGGACCCATTCACACCATCATCTGCCCCCCAGTGCCACCTCAGCATGGTCCAACAGCCAGTGGTGGCTCAGAGGATGCCAGTTCCCTCTCAGTGCAGGATCCATCCCCATTCCTGTCCTGGATCAGCTCATTACGCAGGTGCTGAGGGAACACAGCCAGATGCAAGGATGCCAATGTGGTGCTGCTCATCCTATGGGCATCCTGCACTGCCAGAGCCACCCTTGCCCTGCACCCCACAACCCAGCTTTGCTCTCTTGTCCCAAAACCCCAGGAATTACCCCCCAGCCTCTGACCCACGGGGTAGCCACAGTGGGACCATCCCTGCTCCCTGATCTCAGTGGCACCAAAGCAAGGGAGAATGCGGGTTGGAAAAACATAAAGTGGATTTTCTTTCTTTCTTCCTTTTAATTTTTTTTTCCTTTTCCTGGAGTACAAAAATAACAGTGCCCTTATCTGATCGCCCCGGCGGCCCAGCTGAGCCCCCTTATCTGATCCTGACATAATGCTGGAGCCCGCTGCCTTCCCCAGGGACAGACAGTGCCCGACTGGCACCATCCCCTCCGCCGGCATCCCTGCCCTGCCAGGGGCGAGCCCGGCCGCGGCCCCCGGCCCTGCCTGCCCTCCCAGCGGGATGCTGCCCGGGGAGCGACGAGCTGCCCGTGCTCTGCCGGGGCCGCGGGCCGTGCCCGGTGCCGTCGGGGCAGGAGTGGAAGGGAAGAGGGACGCAGCCTGTGGCGCCCAGATAAGCGGCTGTTTATCTTCCTCCCGATGCTGCCGGCCGCGCGGCCGCCGCGCTGGGGGGAGGAAGCACCGGACAATAGGTGGGCCCACGGCGGCGTCACCGGGGGTCTGTGCCGTGACCCCGCCGCCACCGTCGGGCCACCCCAGCGGTGAGACGCAGGTCAGGGACACCGTGATGGGCACGGTTTGGACGGAATGGCCCTTTGCTGGGTGCTGCATCCCAAAAACTCAATGACCTGGAGCATCACACCCTCCAGCCCCACTCCTGATAGGGGTGGTTGGGTGTACCAGGAGTTTGGTCCAGCGACCTCCCGGTGCATTGGCTGGAGCCACCAGGGATGGGAAAAGTTGGAGTGGGAAGGGGTAGAACTCAGTGGCTACCTCCAAAGGAAACACAGCAGCCCAGGCACCGTCTCCCCATAGAAAGCCCCTGGAAGCCCAGCTGTGGGCTGACAGACCATGGGGGTCTGTCCTTCCCAGCCCCCTGGAAGGGAGCACCCATGGAGGCAGACAGTTCCTCGGGGCCAAGTTAAGGACAGCCCGGCCACAGCAGGGCTGCCTGAGGCAGAGGAAACTGTCGAGGCACGTGGGGATTTACAGGATCAGGCCTTCAAATGGCTGTTTGCGCTCAGGATTTCCCTTGGCAGCCGCCGGCCGGCCCCGCTCGCCGCACGCCGCCGGGGGCTTTGGGATGGGGCAAAGCTCACGCCTCAGCGCCGGGGAGGATGAGCTTTACAGCCATTTCCATACCTGCGCTTCCCACTTTCCTGCGGCCGGGGAATGCGGGGGGGGCTTCCGCCACCGCCCCGGCCTTCGGGGCGGCTGGGTGCGAGTTCTGGCACGGGCAGTGCCGAGCAGGGACAGTGGATTTTTCCAGCCCGGATCCAAGGGTCATTAACGGGGTTGCGGAGGGGGCTGGCGGTGGCAGACGGGCCCGGAGAGAACACGTAGCCGATGGTCCCGGAGGGGCCGTGCTGACGCCGGGCTGGGGGCTGAGGCTGAAGGGGCAGTGCCGGCGCTGGCGGAGATTCAGCTCCCTCCTGCATCGTGTCCCCCCGTGTTGTGTCACCCCACATCCGTGCGGCGGGGACTGACAGTCTCTTGTTTTCCGCCCAGACCCCGGGAGAGCCGAGGGCTGTGACCTGCAGCCGGTGACAGCAGAGCCACCCATCACCCTCTCCTATGCCACCAGCACGGTGCCCCGGGGCTGTGTCAGCAACAGCTCCATGGGCACTGACCATGAAGTCCATGTGCTCAGCGTCAAGTGGTCCAAGGTGAGCAAGAGGGGTCACAGAAGTTCTTACACTGTCCTTCACACTGTCACCACAGCACTGTCATCCTGTCACTGCCCTCAGCAGGCAGAGTGGCCCAGCTGTGAAAACCTTCCTCTAATTAAGGAGCAGTGGATTAACCTCCTCCATGGCCCCTTGTCCAAGCTTCTTCTCCAAACACAGCCTTGGGCATCTCTGCCCCTGATGGGAATGTAAAGACTTTAGAGGCAAATTCTTTAATGGCCCTTGCTGCCAAGGCAGATATTCCTGTGCTGGACACCTCAAGACTCTTCATTTCCCTGGGAAGGTGGCCTGGCTCTGGCTCAGGAGCTGGGCAGAGCCACGGGTACCCAGTGGTGACCACACTGGGAAGAGAGGGAGGAAGGGATGGAAAGTGAAAGGGAGGAAAGGACAGAAGGTAGAATGGAGGAAAGGATGGAGGAAGAGACGGAGGGATGAAGGGAGGGATGGAGGAAAGAGTGGAGGGATGAAGGAGATACATCCTTTTAAGGTGTCCAAGCGAGCAGAAGCCTGTCTGCCAAAATTGGCATGGCCATGCTGAGAGGTAATAACCACACTGAGGGAGCTTTGGGGCAAGGGCGGTATCAGGGCTGGCGCTGGCACTGGCTGGCACTTTTGGGTGGGTTTGCACCAGCTCACAGGTTTGCATGGCAGCTCTGCAGGACAGACAGGCTTCCCTCATGCTGGCTGGGGCCCAGCACCCGATTTTGGCCCAGCCCTGGGCCACCCGGCGCCACACTCCCCCCTCCCTGCCACCTCCCAGCTCTCCCAGTTCTGCTTTTGGAGCAGAGGGGGAGCCAGACCACGAGGCACTGGGGATGGTCGGTTTCGCAAGGACCCCTCTGGCCTAGCCTGGTGTAACTGGCATCCTGGATGAGTGCCAGGGCCGGGGGTGCCCCGGGGTTGTCACCAGCGGCAGCAGGGGACACGCACTGATGTCACGGCTGCGGCGCTGAGCCCCGCGGCGCGCGGGGGAAGCTGGGCAGGGACACGGCTCCACTTATAGAAGAATTACTGGAAGCTGCTTTCTATAAGCAGATCCCCATGATGAAAAAAAAAAAAAAAAAAAAAAAAAAGGAGAAGAAAAAGAAAAAAATAACCCGAAAGGCGGCGGCGGGGAGCGCCGAGGCTCCCGCCACTCGCGCAGCCAAACAATGGAGCGCCACAAAACACGCGGCAGGAAAAACAGCCGCCAGCTCCTCCCCGACGCTCGGGGCCACCCGGGGTCCCTGGCCACCCACGCTTGCCACGGGGCCATGGCCAGGCCGGGATGCCCATGGCCTCATCCCGCTAGCCCTGTGCACGGCGCTGGCAGCAGCCTCCAGTCCCTGTCTGGTTTTCCCAGCCCTCTCCTCTGGCCCTGCTCGGAACTTTGTGAGCCGTTATTGAGAGAGCAGTTGCCAAACTTAGCGCCTGGAGTTTTGACTTCCCCATCCGGATTTCCGGCTAGAGGCAACCAGGCAGTGCTAGCCACGAGGAATGGTGTGTGCCACCTCTGTGCCCAGCAGTACGGACACACCTGAGCCTGGAGCGTCTGCACAGCGCTGGGATGGGGCTGGGAAACCTGCCAGGGGGATGCCCCAGTGTGGGGATTCTCCAGTCTTCAGTGGGAGATACCCCAGTGCCTACAGTGAGGATGCTCTGGTGCCTGGGGTGGGGATGCTCCAGTCCTCAGTGTGGGGATACCACAGTGGGGTCACACTCTCACACCCACTGCAGAGATTACTTAGTCTCTAGTTCAAGGATGCCCTGGTCTCTAAGAAGGGGGTGCCTAGACCTCATTATGTGGGGTGTCCTGGACACCAGTGTGGGGATACCACCATCTTCCAGGTGGGCATCCTGCTGGTCCCTTGCTTAGTGGAGCCAGGGCGTGTTTGTCCTGCCAGTGTAGGTACACATGGCATCTCTGCCCCTAAACCCAGCCATGGCTGCCTCTTGCATGGCTCATCTCAGGGCCAGCCTCAGAGCTCTCCCTGCTCCCTCTGGCTCCGGGGGCAGCCAGGAAGGTGACAGCAGCTGGTGCTTGGTGGCCACAGTGGTGACACTCTCCTCTTCCACGCCAGGTCTCTCCTGTCCCTCTGACAGTGGCAGTCACCCCACAAGCCGATGCCTGCAGCCGGCCAGCAGTGCTGATCCTCCTCTGCACCCGCTGCTTTGCCACCATCACCTCCCCGTGCTCAAACCTGATCGTCCGCACCGTGAGTGTCACAGCCCCACAACGGGAGCAATCCCGGGGGGGCAGCAGGGCTCGGGCCACCCATGGGGATGTTTGAGGGGGTCACTGGTGGAGACTGGTCCCTCTGATCACCAGCCATGATGCTTGTGGTGCCCCAGGGAGGAGGGGACGCTCCTGAGCATTGCTGGCGGCACTGAGCACTGGGCTGGCCAGGCAGGGGATGACGCACAGGGCTGGAAAAAGCTCCCATTTCCTCCGGCCGGCGGGAGGAAGGTCAGGGATGGGGTTTGGCTCCAGCGAGCTGAGCCGGGGTCGGGCGCTTTGTTAGCAAAATAAACCTCCTGCTTTGTTTGTGGCTAATAATAAAGTGGGCTGAGCCCTCCGTGTGCCACTGGCCACTCTCGCTGCTCTCAGCTCATGGCTCCAAAAACCCCCACTCATCCAGGGTGACCCCCAGCCCAGGCTCCAGGGACACTCACCTGTTTTAGGTTCACATTTTTATCCTGCACCCAGAGGGGAAAGGTTTTCCTTGCTTTCCCCATGCCAGCCTGTGAAAGGGAGGGATGCACCTTGCTCCTCACCCTGGCTTAGGCTGTCACTTGGCCCACAGGACGCCCGCCTCAGCCCGGAGAGCACCATCAGAGCACCAAACCCTGAGCCCCCCATCGTCTCCAGTGAGGGGCAGCTGCTGGCCTGGGCTCTGTCTGCCTATGGGGGCATCACATCCTACAGCGAGCTGCAGGACCCCCGCAAGGTCCAGCTCCGCCTGGGAGAAGGTGTGTGGGGCTGGGGGCCAGCACTGGGGGGCTGGAGTGGGCAGGAATGGTCTTTCTGTTCCAGAAGGGTGACAACCTCCTGGGGCAGAGTACCTTTCCTGGGGAGATGCCATGGGGACTGATGCCCCTGGCCCTGAGCATCTCCCACCCACTGAGCCCAGTGTGAATTTGATCACCCTGCTGCCTACACAGATGCCCACAGCCCTCCAGAGTGCATTCCCCAGGAGAACTTCAATGCCATTCTGCACCTTGAGACTGAGGTCTTCTTCCACGGGATGAAGAGCTGCTCACGCAGTGATGCCCAGAGCACCAGGGCTGCTCACATCATCCATTTGCAGTCGGAGCCCAGGTACCACAGTGGGCCAGCAGTGGGACTCCAGGGGTGGGACAGGCAGTGGGATATGCTTGGAGATGCTTGGGAAGGTGTTGGGCTTCCCAAAAGCAGAGCCCAACATCCCAAGTTGGATGTGGGACTGGTTGGTATGGAATGCTGAGAATGGGGGCCTTGTGGTTTTGCAGCTCCTCCATCACAGAGGGGAACCTGTCTCTGAGCTGTTCTCAGAATTCTGATGGCAACCAGATCCTCATCCTTCAGAGCAAGGCCAACTTCACCTGGTTCCTCTCCACCAAGTGCAACATCCAGTTTCTGGTATGCTGAGAGGAGCATGTTTTCCCCACCACCCCCACCAAGGGGTCTACCAGGTGCCTGGGAGATGCTGGTGTCATGGGGAGGATGGCAGGAGGGCACCTGGAGACATTAGACCTGGGCAAGTGGCAGCCTCCTTGCTGCAAGCCCTCATTACTGGGATGAACCATGCCTTGTGCACCCCCAGCTGTCCCTGTCTCCACTTAGCCCCTCTGTGTTCCTCCCTTTCCTCCTCACTGCAGGTCTCTGGGAGTTACATGATGCCCTTTTTCTCAGCGCCGCTCCTTGGGAATCCCCTGCCTGACACAGAGCAGGGCCTCATCGCCGAAGCCTTTGAGAAGAACTGCAGTGTCATTGCCTCCTACTCCGCCATCCCTGCCAGCACCCACATCAGCCTGCAGATTCATGAGCACGGTGAGGCCCCCAGCAGCCCAGGGCTGGGTGGGGTGGGGGGTTCCACCACTCCCACTCAGCCCCCCCATGTCCCTGTCCTGCAGAGACGGTCGAGACGCCTGTGACTGCCACCCCCATTGCCATCACACAGCCCCCAGACTTGCCCCACCAGGTGCTGCTCACACTCAAGCCCTGGAAGTGCACAGATGAAACCATGGAGATTGTCATCGTCAGGTCCTACCTGGAGGTGAGGAGGGTGGAGAGGGGTGCTAATGTCCACCAAAATCACTCAGAAGTTTCATTTGCCTCTGGGTGCTTGGGGTGGGTGGCACAGGGCTGTATCCAGTCAGTGGGTGACTACTGTGTGCTTTTCTCCCAGCCCATCAAGGATGTGGTGAACATCACCCTGAGGGACATCAGCTGCCAGGCAGAGAAAAATGCCACCCACTTCATGTTGAAAAGCCCCCTCAGCCATTGTGGTACCTCACTGGAAGGCACGGGCTATGCCAACAATGAGGTGAGAGGGGGGTTAGCTGGGATTGTTGTCTCCAGCCCCACCAATGGCCCATTGTGGGGAGGGGCTTCTCCACCAGGACCTCCTTGCTTTTGCACGGCAGCCCAGATGAGATGGAGGCTGAGATGGAGGGCGAGTGTGTGGGTGGGACCATCCCATCCCATCCCATCCCATCCCATCCCATCCCATCCCATCCCATCCCATCCCATCCCATCCCATCCCATCCCATCCCATCCCATCCCATCCCATCCCAATTTGACTGACCCAGCCTTCTGCCTTCTCGCAGCTCATCCTCAGCCTGGCCAAGGATGCCGTGCTCCGGAGCGTGCGGGTAAGAGCCGGGTTTCCCAGCACATCCAGGGGTGGGGGAAGGTGCAGATGGCACTTCCAGCTGTGTACTTCTCAGGTTTCATGTTGCTGGAATGGCTCCCAAGGTATTAAAGAGTCTTTTTTTCCCAGCCCTGCGACCGAAGAAGTTGAGATTCCTCAGTTCTGGTTTTCAAGGTTGTTTATTTTCTCTTATCTATTACATTCTTTTTTGGACCTGCTGAGGTCTGTCCAGCAGGTCAGGATGAGGCACACTGACTGCCCTTGGGGTGGTGTTAGTTTTTTGTACTAGAAACTACATGTCTTTATTTACAGTAATTTTCCAATACCTATCACCTGTGTTAGACAGTCTGTCTCTACTCTAAACCAATCCAAAAGTGCCAGCATCCCAGCAGAAGATGGAGGACAAGAAGAAGAAGAGGGACAGGACACACCCAGATTCCCCCATCTTGCCTCTTGAACTCCCATTCTAAAAACCCCAAAATTCTACTTTTCCACCCTGTGACAAATTCACTGTCATTCTACTCAAACTCTTGTGACTTGTGAATCCTCACACAAAGTTGGTAATTGTTTCCATGGGCTAAAATCAAAGGCACAGGTGCCTTTGACTACGTGCCAAGGTCTCTGAGCCCCTTGCAAGGGTCTCAAGCCATCCAGGGCAGTCAGAGAAATGTCCTGGGTTCTGACAGGTGCTGGGTGCCCCCTGAGTGCTGCCTCCCTCTTGCAGGTGGGCTTCCAGTGTGAGATCCCGCGGGAGCTCTTCCTGCGCCTTTTCCCCACCGCTGACTTCAAGGCACCGCAGACGGAGCTGGAGATCAACAAGGAGGCCTTTGTGCAGGTACTGCACATCCAGTGCCCAGGCTGGGGCAGTCCAGCCATGCCTGGGCCAGTGACCCTGATGGTGTGCCCCGTTCCCACCCCGTGCAGGCGTCCATGCGGTGGATGGATCACCCAGCTGACCTGCAGCTGAAGGAGTGCTGGCTGGTGGCCTCAGAGCGGGAGCCAGTGCTGCTGGTGCAGGGCGGGGAGGCGCGGGGAGCAGGGGTGACTGTGCTGGAGGGACCCCCCAGCAGCCACGGGAGGAAGATCTGGCGCTTCCGCTTCACCTACAGCATTCCTGAGGGCGGACACATCCCCTTCTCTGCCATCCTCAAGTGCAAGGCTGGCTTGCAGGTCAGTGTAACCCCCTACCCACCCTGGGATGCCACCAGGCTGGTCCCCGTTGGCAGCGGCAGCCTGATGGGTTTGTCCCACACCATTGGGTGATGGAGCCCATCCAGGAGCAGCATTCCCTGGTCTGCAGAGTCTGGGGGCCCCCAACTCTGCCATCTTGCAGGGGTACACATCTTCCCTCTCTCACCCCAACCTCCACCTCCACAGAATGACACCATCTTTGAGAAGGTCCTGGAGGTGAGAGTGAAGGATGCCTGGCGGCCGCTCAACTGTGAGTTCAGGGCAAGGGAGGTGGTCAGGATGGGAATGGGAGGGGGAGATGGACTCTCTCAGTGTGGCAGTGCTGACAGCCTTGTCCTCCCACAGACCGTGGGCTGGGGCTGGGTGCTGTCCTGGGCATCACCTTCGGCGCCTTCCTCATCGGGGCACTCCTCACTGCTGTGCTCTGGTACATCTACTCGCACACCCGTGAGTATCCACCACCCCTGGGGACCCCCATGCTGGGATGGGGGAGGCACATGCATGTCCCTTACTGGGTTGCCTATTCTTCCCTCCTGGCCAAAGTCCCCAGGTGAGCCAGACACCAGACTGCTCCATTGCCTCAGGGTCCCTCCTGCTTGTCTGGGACCCCTCTGCCATCTGCCCTCCTTCCTGTTCCTAATGCCCTATGCTCATCTCCATCCCAGGGGCTCAGGGGTCAGCTGGGGAGTGATCCATGAGGGCTGGAGGGTCCCTGGGGCCGAGCCAAGGCCACCACTGTTCGCCCTGAGTGTGGTTTCCCCTTGGTGTTCCCCGTGGCGGGCGGTGTGAGCCAGGTCCCATCTCCAAACTGCAGCCGGTTTCCAGCACGGCGCCAGCCTCAGAGAGCAGCAGCACCAACCACAGCATCGGCAGCACCCAGAGCACCCCCTGCTCCACCAGCAGCATGGCCTGACGCCCCCGGGCCCCCCCGAGCCCAAACAGCCCCCGGCCAACGGACTTGGGGAGCCAGCCCAGTGCCATTAAGCTGATTTTTTGCCCCAAATCTCAGGCTGAGCCCAGAGGGGGCCTCCATTACTCATTCAGTGAATGCTTTGGCCCCCTGAGGGCAGCCCACACCGGGGGGGAGGCACCCTGCAACCCCCCTGGGCTCCCCCGCTGCAGTGGGGAGGCAGAAAGAGCAGCTATTGCCAAAACCTCCCACAAGGCTCCCCATCAAATGGGGGGGGAAGAAGTGGGTGCCCCCTGGACATGCCCCAGCACTTGGGGTGACCCCCGTGCCCCTCCTGCCTCCCCCCAAGGAGGCAGCAGGCACCAGTGGGAGCAGCAAGAGGTTTATTTGTGGAGGATGGTGCAAGGCTGCTGCCCTCCCACAGGACGATGGGCAGAACCCACCACTCCCCCCAGCTCCCCGTCCAAGTTACAAACTCTTATCAATAATAATAAAAACCTTCCCTATGTTAAATTAATTGTGCCCTGACGCTGAGCCTTGCCACAGCTTGAGGCTTCCACCTACCAGGCACTGGACCTCATCACAGCCTGGGGCAGCCCCCCAAACCCTGGGGGTCCCCCCAGTCAGTCTGACTAGGCTGGGGATGGAGACCAAGAGCATCCCCCCATGGACAGTGTCCCGGGAAGGGCACAGGCAGAAGGCACTGGGGTGAAAACAGCCAAGCCAGGATAGGGTGGGGGGCCCCATATCTCCCTCCAGATGCCGCTGAGCATCACTGGGGGCAAAACTGGTGCTTCATGTAAACAGAGGTGCCAAGCCCTGTGCCCCGTTACTGGGACAGGGCGGGGTCGAGCAGCCGGAGCGCTCCTCCCACCAAGTGCAGGCTGCCGGTGACCAGGACCCGCACGGCGGCCGCCTCCCGCAGCAGCACGGCCCCGCTGCTGGCTGCGGGGTGGGGGTGCGCCCCCGAGGCCGTGGGGGCGGCCAGCTGGGGGTCCCGGCCCTGAGCCACCCACCGCAGCGCCTGCGCCAGGCACGGGAACACCAGCGCCGGGGAATTGAGGGGCCGGGGGGCTGGGGGCACCAGGAGCAGGGAGCCTCGGGCGGGGGCCGGCTGCAGCAGCCCCCCCACCCGCAGGGGGGATGGGAGCCAGGGGTCCTGCCCCACTTTCTCCTCCAGGAGCCTCGTCCATGTCCTCTGGTTCTCCAGGCAGCGGGTCAGGGCATTCTCCAGCGTCACGTTGAAGTTTTGCTGGTCTGGGAGGGATGGAGACAGCAGTCAGGGATTGCGGGGGGAGCTGGGAGGGATCAGAAAGGGAAGCTGGGGATCCTGTCTCCCCAGCACTCACCTGCGTTGTTGGCTACTGACACCTCTGTGAAGTTGGGGCAGAAGACAGCATAGTCAAAGTGACAGGGCTGCAGAGACAGGAAGAATCAGCACTGTGGGAACCCTCAAGACCCACCTATGGGATTTCCACTGGGGCAGTCCCACACCAGCGGGGTTACAGGGGATGGGGCAGGGGATGATCCAAGTTCCTTCCCCATACCCAGGACTATGAGACCCCTGCAGGGGGCAGCTGAGGTGGGATACACCCCAGGACAGCAGGATGGGTAGACAGACAGGGAGCCAGCTCCACCTCGTGGCTCCCTGCACCCACAGCAAAGCAGGTCCTAGGACCAGCAGAGAACCCAGGCACCCGGGGACAGTGACCCCCCCGGTGCCCCCCAAACCTCACCACCAGCAGCTTGAGCAGCGCCGCCGTGTCCCGGTCGCCTGTGGCATTGAAGAGCAGCACACGCACCTCAGAACCACTGCAGGGAGAAAGGGCAAGTGGCCTGTGCTCCCAGGGGACCTGCAGCACCACCACCACACCCCCACAATGTGTGCCCCCCTCTGCATCCTCTCCTTACTCATGGGGCTTGTCCTGGTTGAGGGCGGCCTGGCGGAACCAGCGGACGCAGGCCTGGATGCTGCTGGTGGTGTGAGCTCCATCCAGGTACCACGTCACAGGGCCGTGGGACAGCACCTGAGTCCGGCCCAGCCACTCTGTGTCCCGCAGGCCTGGGGGAGCACAGGGCATGGCTGGGACCCCCATGCCCTCCCCAGCACCGGTATCCTGTGGGAATCCAGTGTGGGGCAGACTGTGCCCTCCAGCCCAATGGCACTGGCTGGGGTCCAGCATGACCCCACAATGCACTGTGACACGGTGAGGGGGGATCCTGGCACGGCCATACTGCACCTTGGATCATGGCATCGGTCAGTTGGAAGGCAGGAGCCAGTGGCACTGGCCCCCCCAGCAACTCGGTGCTTGGCGGCCCCTCCTTCAGCTCCCCAAGACCTAGGCAGGACAGGCATCCCAGTGAGCCCTCAGGAGCCCTGGTGGGGTCTGGCCCCTGTCCCCGTCCCCCTGCCTTACCCTGGCAGCCGCGGCGCTGCAGCCACGTCCGTGCCAGCTGTAAGGCCAGGGCGGCATTGCAGCGCTGGTGGGCACCTGCCAGCCCCAGCTCCAGCGCCCGGCAGCCCTCCTCAAAGTCATCCAGCTCTGGGCAGAGGTACAGGGGACACTGTGGGGAGAGCAGGCTGAGCACCCCGCCATGGGATGGGGTACCCCCATCCACACCCCCACCAGCAGCTCACCTTCCGCTCCTGGGCTCGCTCCCTCAGCACCTCCAGCGGCCGCTCCGGCTGCGCCACAGTGAATGCTGGCACACCGGGCTGGGAAGGATGGGGTGCTTAGTGACATGGGGTGCTCAGGGACATGGGGAAACACACCCCGAAAACACAAGAGGAGACAGAAGACCAGATCTCCCTACCTTAAAAATGCCCCCCTTCTGCCAGGCTATCTTCTCCATGGTGTCCCCCAAGATGCTGGTGTGGTCGATGCCCAGGGAGGAGACCCCACACACCACCGGTGCCCTGGGAATGCAGCATGACAGTGTCCCTGCTGTTCCCCCCTACACTGTGGGGACATCAGGCCCTGGTAGCCCTGGGGACAGGTTCAGCCCTGCCAGCTCCTACCTGATGATGTTGGTGCAGTCATAGGTGCCGCCAATGCCAACTTCCACCACTGCCAAGTCCACCTGGGGACACAGGGACATGAGCCATCAGACCCACCAGCAGGAAACGCCCCCATGGCTTCAGGGATGAGGGTGGAGACAGGTCCCTTCCACCAGCCCTTCCAAACCCACACCTGAGCACACCCCTATTTGTGGGGACATCATCCACCTGGCACAGCATCCCATTTACAGCCATGACAGCCTCACTGATCCACACAAATTCTGACCCAAATCCCCCCTCCCTGATGTCCCCACCAACCTGACATTTCTGTCACACGATGGAAGCCACCACCACTGACCTTCTCCTGCAGGAAGACGTGGAAGGCCATGATGGTGAGGAAGCGGAAATATGCTGGCATGCTGGCATGTGCTGGGTCCTGCCAGGCAGAGCAGGGTGAGCACATGACCCCGGGACCGGGGGACCCAAGGGAGGGAGCACCCCCACAACCCCTGCTGGCCCCACCTTGGTCTTCTCCAGGCGGTTGTAGACCAGCCAGAAGTACTTGTTGAAGAGGTCCTTGCTGATGGGCTGCCCATTGATGCGGATCCGCTCGCGCACCTGCACGAGGTGAGGGGAGCTGAGGGTACAGAGCAAGGGGAAGAGTGAGGCACAGCTTCACTGGCCCTTCAAAACCCTCCTGACCCCCTGCCCACCTGTAAAAACCTGTCTTCAGCCCGTAGTTGCGGAGGATGCATTCAGTGAAGGCGCACGCTGAGCCCTGAGGAGACAGCTGTGTTAAACCCCCTGTTCCAGAGCAGGGGCAAACAGAGCCACAGACACCAGCAGTGCCCCCTGAGCCCCCCACAGCACCACCCACCCGCCTCACCTTGCCCTTCGTCCCCGTGACGTGGATGATGTTCAGTCGATCCAGGTCCTCGACCTGTAAGAGTTCAACCACCCTGTGAGACACCCACAGCAGCCAGCACCAAGCATGGTGGCAATGTTACCAGGACAGGGGGAACAGGGACGGGGATCAGCCCTTCACCTTTAGTCCGCTCCTCTCCAAAAAGCCCTGCATGGCTTCCAGCTGGGCCTGGGGGTCACCGCGCTCCCGCTTCACCTGCTCCAGGTAGCTGGCATTGGTCTGCAGGGTGTTGAGCATCCGGATTGCATCCTGGAAAGACACCCAGGGCAGTCGGGATAGTGCCCGACACAGCAGCCTTGTGGCCACTCTCCCCAGAGCCCGCTGCACCCTGACCCACCCCTTCGGACTCAGTCCCCTCGGCGGTGTCATTGGTCACCCAGGCCGGCAGCACCTCTGCCATGGTGTCGCGGGGATGCGCCGGCAGCGCCAGATCCCGTCACGGGGCCAGGCTACTTATGGGCAGGGGTTACCCGCCCCTCCCCAGGTGCCCCTTGGCCCCGCGGTGGGGCACGGGACAGTCCCGCGCCGGCACCCAGCGCTGCCCACTGGGACAAGGTCGCCGCCGGCCGGAGCGGGCAGCGCTCTGGTGCTGGTGTTTAATGAGCGGCGCTAATGAGGCGACAACGCTGCACCGGCACGGCACACCTGAGAGGTCACCACTGTCACCGAGCCCCCCAAAGCCACGCTGAGGGGACGTCAGCCTGGCGCTGCACCCTCGTGTGCTGCAGGGGGTACCTGGCAGTTGGGACACCAACCCATGTCCTAAGTGTGGGGACACCACCCAGGCAACGGACAGGCAGCGGCACTGACACCGAGAGCGCTCAGCTCTGCCGAGCGAGACCGCTCCACGCCGGGCAGCGCCGCCATCCCCACGACACCTAATCTCCACGCAGCCGCGTGCGGCCGGGACACGCCGCGACTAGCGCTGCAGGCCGGGCTCCCCCGCTGCTGCCGCGGGGCACGGCGCTTTGCGGGGTGACCCGAGCACAAAGCGGGGGCACTTGGTGCGCGGCAGCCGGTACGGCCGGGGGCCGCGGGGGGCGGCAGAGGGGGTCAGGAGGGGACGAGGTGCGTTGTCGCCGCCCCGCGCGGCCCCGCAGCCCCACCGCTGGCGCGGCCCCGTGCCCGCCCGGAGCGCGGCCCCGCGCGGTACCTGGTAGTCCGTGGCGGGGGCGCGCGCGGGGCGCGTGCTGAAGCGGCGCCGCCCGGCCCGCATCGCCCCGCGCAGCGCGCGCAGCCCCCGCGCCACCATCCCCGCCGCGTGCGCGCCGCCCCGCGCAGACCGCGCGCGCCGCCGGGGGAGGGGGCGGGGCCGCCGCGGCCCCCCCCGGACGCCGCCGCCGCCATCTTTGAAGCTGGCAGCGCGCGCCACGTCGCATGGGGAAGGGGGGGGCGCCATCTTTGCGAGGGGCAGCGAGGCGGCCGCCCCCGTGGCCATCGGGATACCTCGGCAGGGACACCGGGGTCCCGCCCGCCCCGCTCGGACGTAGCATCAGGCACGACCCGTCTGCCATGTCACCACAGGGACATGGCCCTACAGCCCCCACCGCCCAGGCAGGGGCACAGGGTCACCTGGAGCTCCGCAGCCCCCGCCCGGCAGCATGGCCCCGGCCCAGAGCCAGCGGAGCCCCCGGGCTGCCCGCAGCAGCGCTGCTGGCGCCGAGCTCCCCAGGAACAGGGGTTTCAGGCTGCCCGAACCCGCACTGCCCTCGGGAAGGCCCGGTGCTGTCATGCAGGCTCCCATTGGTGTCTCCGTTTAGGCAGCACAGCGACAGGAGGCTCACACCAGCTGTTTGGGACAGGACCATGTTTATCCACAACGGCACAAGTCAACTGACTTATTGCTCATAACCGACTATTTTTCCTAAGAAACAAAGACCCCCCCTCCAAAACCAGACACTGTTTCAGAGCCCCAAACCAAGAGAGAGTTACCTTGTATGAGTCTTTCATCAAGCCTGAGAATGGCCCCACTCAGCACCACTTCCTTGTGAGACTTTACCAATGGCTTTTGTCGGTAATTGTTAACAGACAAGTTACCAAGTGCCAAATGCTATCACCAACTGCACATCTCGAATCCTGGGATCCTGGCATTCATGGGGCTCAGGGAGAAGACGGCTGGCTACAGCTGATAGCCATGGGACACTGCAGCTGTGGAGGAGCACTTGCTCTCTATGAATTGATCCTGACATAAAGTGTGCATAAAGGCGATCCCGGTGGGTCAGGCTAGTCACTGTACCCAAAGGAGGCAGTGGTCTTGTTCTAGTCTCTCATGCAAAGAGCACCAGGAGAGAGCAGGTGACACATGAGTGTCCCCCTGCTGCCAGCACAGTGTGACCAGCCCTGCCACAGTATCCTGAAATCCCTGCAGACAGCAGGAGGGCATGTCTCACCTGAGGCATAGGACAGTGCTTGGCTGCAGCAGGTTGGGTGTTTCCAATATGATGCCCAGTCATGGTTTGCAATAAAGAAAACATGGATGCCATGTGCTGTCACAGAAACCAGCTATCCTGGTCTCCTGGCTACATCGAGCATCCAGCTCTGCCACCCATCTCTCTGGTTTGCCCAATAAGCCCTTTTTTAGGCTAGATCCCAGTCTCAGGGAGAGCTAGTCATGCTGTCTAGGGTGATTCTGCCTTTCCCAAGACACATCTGATGACTCAGAAGCATCTGCCTCATCCCTCACCAACGCTTCAGTGCTCAGACCATAATCCATGCAGGAGCTATGACAGACCAAGAGAGCTGAGACATCTCCAAGTTTGGTCCAGGGCAGTTACTCCCAGTCCTGCCAGTCCCGGTACCATTTGCCAAGAGCTCCGGCATGGATGGAGACACTTTTTCCATCACCAGATCCATAACAATTGATCTGCAAGTTTAATGTAACCAATACAGACTTTTGGGAGGCAAAAACAAGTTCTGAGACAGGAAACTGGAGGGAAACAACGTCGAGCCCACAGGTATCACCTCCCCAAGTCACGCAGCTCTGCAGTGGCCGAGGAGATGGCCAAGCTCTGATAACACCATCAGTCAATTCACCTTGAAAAAAGTCCTTTCCTAGACAACAAGACCTTGCCAGGACATCTCCACTTAACATGGGGAAGCCCAGCCAGGACCCCGCCAGATGTCAAAACACTCTGTCGAACTCAGTCTGGTTGGTGGCCGCTGGGTTCCTGCCCTGATTCGCCGGCTGCTGGGGCATGTGCCCACCCCTCCTGCGTGGTGGGGCCAGGTACTCAAACATGGACTGGTTGTGGGTGGACAGCATGTTCTTGAGGTCTGAGGGCATGGGGTCTGACCAGAAGAAGTCGTGGTTCAGGGCATCGTCGCTGTCGATGCGCTGGGCGGGGTCCAGCACCAGCAGCTTGTCGATGAGGTCGAGCGCGTAGGGGTCCTTGACGTAGGCCTTGAGGCGATCCTTCACCTTCCGCTTCTGCCCCTTGGGCAGATCCAGCTTCTCATACAGCTCGTACTTGTCCACGTTCGGCCAGACCTGGCAAAGGGAAGGAAAAAGGGGTTGGCAAGAAATAGTTATGGAAAGGACAAGCCATTTTTGGTTCAAACACCCTCAGGCAAACCAAAATAACAATTTTATTTTCTAACCTCCAAGCTGGCAGACATTGTTCTCACAGCAACAAAGAGGCACTAAAGGCCTGGAGACGTGGATAACTCAGGAGAGTCTTCCTGGTGTAGAAACGATGCTCAAGGATTTTGGTTCCCCCATGAAAGAACTGCTAGAGGGCATGGTTATAGCCAGCTACCACATCAGAAAGATCAACTGACAAAACTGATTGCTAAATAATCACCTGGATGTGGCACCTTACCCTTAGAAAGCAAAGCCTGCTGCAATCACCAGCACTTATCTCGATCTGGGAGAACCACAGCAGGTAGCTACTTGCCAAAGAAAGCGCCTTCAGTGTATTTACATAATGACTGTGACAGCAGGATGAAGACTCTGCAGCTGCCAGCACAACATCCCGCAGATCCCAGTCTGGGCTGAGATCCCTCAGCTCGCTCCCCACAAGAGGGCAGGACGAGCTGCTGATGAAGGAGGAGCTGGGAACGGGCCGGGTGCTCACACCAGAGCTGATGCCACAAATCACAAGACAGAATTCTAGAGGCTTTTCAAGGTGACCAGCACAAAACACCTGAGAATAAAAACCCTCACCCTTTTTTAAGCAGAAATTGAGAGTTTTTGTCTGAGAGACAACTGCAAAACGCAGGCTAGAGATTCTCCAGCCTCCCTGCCAGCAGCAGGCACACTCCACCACCGGGAGCATACAGCAGCCAGCACACAGGGCAGTGAAGAGGCCTGAGTGCCTGGTCCCAGACTCTGCCCACACTCCTGCTCTGCACAGCCCTCACCTCTGGCGTGATGGATCCACAGAGCTGGCTGATGAGGGTGAGCTGGTGCTGCTCCGTGTTCCCCTGCATGATGGGGCTGCGGGTCCACATCTCTGCCATGATGCAGCCTGCACCCCAGAGATCAATGGGGGGACCGTAGTCGCGCTCCCCTAAACGAAGATGCTGAGTTAGTCTCCCAGAGGGCCAGGAAGGGCCAAGAAGCCGGCAGAGCCCACCCAGGGCTCCTCCTACCTAGGAGCAGCTCTGGGGGCCGGTACCACAGGGTCACCACGCGGTTGGTGTAGCGGTTTGGCTGGCTGTTCTTAGCCAGGCTGAAAGCTCGAGCCAGCCCAAAGTCTGCCAGCTTCAAGACACCATCCCGTGTGATCAGCACGTTCGCTGCTTTCATGTCTCGGTGCAAGATCTGTACAAGGACAGACATTGAAGAGTTAAGTGACTAAAGTGCCCTCCTTGGGTGTCAGGCTGCAGAGGTGGGAAACAAGGATTTCCCTCCAGCCTGTGCTAAGAACAAGGAGCAGATGTCTGCCTGCTCCTTGGAAAGCCACCCGCTGAGCAGAGCAAAGTCTGTCCCATTACCTTGTTCCTGTGGATGTAGTAAAGTCCATTCAGGAGCATCTGCATAACTTTCTTGATCTCTGACAGTGTGAACTTGACATGGGCGTTGCTGAGAAGGCCAGCCAGGTCGTGCTCACAGAAGTCAAACACAAGGTAGATGCTGCCCTTGCACCGGTTGTACGGAGAGGCTGCAGAAGAGGCACAGAGAGGCTGTCAGTGAGGGACCCTTCACTGGGTTACAGCTCCTCCTACCTCCCACCACCCTGCAGCTCATACAACACCCCTACACAGAATCTCAGGGCACAGCAACACAGAGAACCAGAGAGCCTGCAGGCCTCAAGGTCATTTATAAAGAAGAACTGAGCAAAAACTAGCAACACAAGGACGGGAGATGAGGATTGGTGCAGCAAATGTCATCAGACAGGCAAGGAAAGGGCATGGCAACCTTTGAAAGCTTCACTTCGTGCTGCTCTGGGCACATAACGGCTGTGGGGTTTCCTCCCTGCAAGCTGTGGCTGCCAGCCAAGCACCAGCAATAGAGGAGACACCCACGACAACGCCAGGAAAAATGCAGAAACACAGAAAATCTGTCTAATCTCACATTAAAAAGTGAGATTTTCGCAACCTCAAACAGGATCTGCAAAAACGGACTGATCTTGATCAAAGCAATACAAAACTCTAAGTGCAACTTGAAGCCAATGACAGCAGACTTTAAGTGAAGGAATCAATTTCAATCTTGTTCCTAGAGCACCCACACAAAACGTTATTAAAAAGAAAGGCTGATTTTTATCAGTTGTAATCAGCAAAATCTGCTGATCAGCATCTCTAGCTGGAAAAGCTTAGCCCCCACAGAAGCACACTGCTGTGCTCCCCAGCCAGGAGGGTGCCTGCTACACTGGGTTTGCAGTTCCTCACACAGCCCCAGCCCCAAGCACACCTTTCCAACGTAAAAAGAGAAAAGCCTCATGTTTGAGAACAGTGAATGAAACATTTCTACTTTACTGCAAACTGAGGTCAAGGTAGATTTGGATGAAAACTGGGATACAAACAAAACAGAAAAAAGGGAACAAATGACATATCTACAAAAATATTTACTTTTGGTATGCCAGTCACCCAATCATCACAGCTCTTTTAATCACAGAGTGAATTAAAAATTAACTTAGTCATTGGTGTTTTTACTCATACCTATTCAGACAGTAATCTACACACAATTGAGTACTGGAGTATCTTGAATTTCCCATCCCTAGGCCAGACACTTCTGCCTGTTCAGTGACTGGGCTTTTTAAAAAATACCAGATACTAGTCAGTTTTGTTTTTATTTCACTGACATGACTGGCTAGGGAAGGGCAGGCTGTAACATCAACTGTCACTTTCCAAAGTATTTTTCCAGTACAAATCCATGTGAGAGAATTATATATAAACTCTAGCAGATGTTATATAGCAGTTTCACTGTAAATAGAGCCAGGCCAGGTTGCTCAGGTGGGAGGGAGGAGGTGGAAGAGCAGCTCAGAACTGCCCATGTGGAGTCCCAGCCCTCCCAGCACAAGCAGTTACATCACCCACAGAAAGAGATGCTGAGTGAGCCTCATCTGGACCTGTGTCATCAGCTCAGAGCTCCCAGAAACCACCACAAGCCAACCAAGAGAGGCAGCTCCAGGCTGAGGAGCCTCTGCTCCAAAGTCTCCCCAGTGCTGGTTCATTTAAAGCCTCTCACTGAAGGGAGTTTCCCAGCACAGGCAGCATTCACTGCTACAGCACAGGCATATCCTGGCAGGACTACAACAGCTTGTTCCATCTGAGCTTCAGCAACGTCCTGACTCATTTAGAAACTCTTCTCCAAGATAAGTGACCTGCACCCCATGTCACAGGCAGGAACAGAGGCCCATGCTCAGCTAGACCACCCCACTCCCAGCACAAGTCACCAGCCTGCTCAGCAGGGATCAGAAAAGCCATCATTAACACAAGGGAGACCTTGCAAAGTACCTTTGGTCCTGCAGATTTCTATGAGGTTCACCACATTCTCATGTTTGAGCAGCTGGAGGATTTTAATCTCTCGCAAGGCTGTGATGGGAAACTGGAAAAGAGAAAGAGAATGGAGGTTGGAGGTGCAGGAGGCCAGGCCACCTCTGCCAGAGAACAGGAGAGGTGTGACCATGCAGCTTGGCAGGTCCTGCCCTCCTCTCTTCACCTTCTCCATTCACACCAGGACATGGTACAGCCCAGCCTGAGCTGCAGAACAGCCTCTCTGGCTGCTGCCTTTGCTGTTTAAGCTGTTAACTCTCTCCCCAAGAGAGAGTTAACAGCTCTCTCTCCCCAGAGCTGTGACAGGCTCTGCCCTGAGCACGTGCTTCACACATCACCCAGCTCTTCCACAAACACAGCCAGCGTGGAACCCTGTGCTGGGACTCCCAGAGGAAAATAAACACACAGGAAGTGTCACTTCCCAGCAGCCATCTCATGCAGCCCAGTCCCCTCGCTGCTGCCATGTGCCTTTGCAGCCCAGGTGACAACAGGCCCAACCCAGCCATGCCCCACACTTACCCCTTCCTTCTCATTTTCCATCAACACCTTCTTCAGTGCTACTTTCTTGCCTGTCTGGCGATGTTTGGCTTTGAAAACTTCCCTGTAAAAAAAGCAGAAAAAAATCCATAAGCAGCACAAGGGGAAAGGAGCCAGGTGCCCCTGACAAGGAACAAGCCCAAACAAGACACACTAAAGCATTTAACAAAGAACTCTGTGCTGAGCCAATATAGCCACATTCCCCCTGGGCCAAAGGCCCTCAGGACTCACTGAACCAACAGAGAGCCCAGAGTCTTGCAGCTTTATAAGGATTTTCAGTAGTGTAGCACATTTTGAGCAAAAAATTGCACATTTGGAGCCAAGCTGAACATTTGGAGCCAAGTTACAAGTCCCCACCCTATCCGTTTTCAAGGTTAACTCTGCTCTGCCAGAGCTGGGACAGAGCGGCATCTCAGGTTGGGGAAAAGAGGCTCCAGGAGCCAAACTGGTTCTCTGAAGCCAGAGGGTTGACCGGGGAAAGGACACGCGAGCAAGGAGCACCAGAGGCAGGCGCCGATGGGCCGCGGGGCTGGGCCCCGGCTGCAGGCTTGAGGCCGGGGAAGTCCGGGACCGCGCCGAGCCAGGAAGGACGGAGGCCCGCGAGTACTCACCCGAAGGTGCCCTGCCCGATCTTGGCGAGCTTCTCGTACTTGGAAACCTCGTCGCAGAAGGGGCACTCGACCATGTCGTACTGCTTGGCCATGGCGGCCGCGCCGTTGCCACAGCACCGCGTCCCGCCCGTTCCGCCACGTGATCCGGCGACGCCGTCACGTGACTCAGGCGCCGCGCGGGGCCTTGTGGGTGTTGCAGTCCTTGGGGCTACCGCCATGTTGTCCCTCCTCGTGGCCCGGGAGCACCGAACGGTCCCCGGTGCCGGTGGCCCTAAAGCGTCGTGTGCCCCCTGTGTGCTTAAACACGTCAGGAGTTAAACAAAGCTTCTGCTCCTGCGGCTGTACGTAGGGAGGCCATGGCCAGGCAGGGGGACTCCAGGGTCTGGTTCAGAGGAGCCTGAGTTCCTCCCTTGGCCATGGCTGTGTTCTGGTGCAGCACAAAGAACTCGATCTCAGGCTGTTCGAAACTGGTCCCCAGGGTGGACAGCACCCAAGGGCTGAGCTGTGCCAGAGGTGACTGCCAGTATCCTGGTGGTGGGAACCACCAGCTCCCTGGGAATGGGAAACACGGACACCGGACCCCTGCTGGGTCTGGGCCACCTCCTCCTGCATGGTGACACTGTCATGGAGCACGTCAGTGTCCCCAGAACGAGAGAATGGCTGGTGGGGAGTGCTCCTGATGGCAGCGATGCCACCCAGCTCTCACCCCACAGGGGCTGAGCACCAGGTGTGCATGGCAGAGTCCTGTCTGCAGGGCTGGAGCCTCATCCATAGGGCTGTCACACTCCCCTGGGGCTGCCACCTTCTTCCATGGGGCTGGCACTCTCTTTTAGGGCTGCCACCTTCCTCTAGAGTCAGCACCCAGAGGTTTTTGGTTGTCCACATCTGGCAGACATCCCCAAATTGGGGTGCAGAGGTGTCTCTTGAGCAGCCAGGCAGGTGCGAGCAGCCACGGGGAGCGCAGGAGCTGTGGGGACAGCGTGAGGGCAGGCAGGGACAGCAGCGGAGCAGGGAGCAGAGGAGAGCACTGGGGAGGAAACGCCGAGCGAGCGATGAGTGACTGCGGGGTGGTTGCAGGGGGGGCAGGAAGGGAGGAGCGGGCAGGGAAGGGCTTCACAGTTACAGACTTGTCCCTCTCGGTCCCCGCGGCCTCCGAGCAGCGCGGCCATGGCCGAGGGCCAGAAACGACGGGGCTTCAAGAAATTCAGTAAGTGACCACAGGACAGGGTGGGTGGGCAATGGGGTGCTCACCTGGACATCTCGGTGGGTAGGAGGATGTGTGAGAGTTGGTGTTGAGTGTGTTGCTCACATGCTCCCTGGGTCATCCCATCCAGGGCTGTCTGGAGCTGTGACAGGCTCTGCTCTCCTTAGGAAACTCATTGGGGTGAGAGGTTTTGGAGGTTTCCATCCACAGGGCTGGGTGCTGGCTCAGGAGCTGGGTGCTGGGATTGGGACCACTCTGCTGCAGCTCAGCCCCGTGCTGGATGCTGGGATGTGACCAGAGGGATGCACAGCAGGGGTTGGGGGTCTTCACTCCTTAAATCACACCCTTCAGGGTGCATGGCTTGGGTACACGCTGGGGCTGGGGGCCAGGGGTGGCAAGGACCCTCACCCCAGGGTGCTCCTGCAGCACAGGGATGGGGGTGACACAGAGGAGCCAGGGAGGGAGCCTGGGAATGGGTTCCCACTGGCTCTTCAGGGAGGAAGTGCTCGATACCCACCGGGAGCGAGCTCTGCACTTTCTCACAGACCTCAGCTTTCCCCTGGAGCCCCGGGGGGAGGCTGCAGTGGCCTTCACCCCATTCCCAGCGCTGGGCTGTGCTCTCTTGCATTCCTGCTGCGGGGCTGGCTCCAGAGGGGGGCTGGTCCCTCCCCTCCCCTGGGACCCCTCCACTGGCCAAACCCACAGCACCATCCCAGCTGGGATTTTCCTTTGTGGTGGAGTGCTGGGGAAATGGGGAAAATCCCCAGTGCTGCCTTTCCCACCTTTCAGCAGCCCCAGGAGCAGCAGGTAGCAGAAGATGCTTGGACTCCAAGGGGATGTTTTAGCACAAAGTAGTTTTGCCTCTAACTGCACTCAGGCCATGAGGTTTCTGCCTCGCAGAGGGGCTTTTGGGATGCCCCTCCAGCCTGTCCAGCTGCAGGGATGCCCCGCAGAGCCCATGGGTGGCAAGTGGAGGTGGGAATCCAAGAGCTGAGCAGCCCAGGACACCCGGGTCCTTGCTCAGCACCTCTGACACGTGTCGCTTCCTGCCCCGGCAAATCCGCCGTGCTTCACAGAGCCCCAGGGCAACATCAACATTGCAAAACCCCCGGAGGCACCCACGGCCGGCAGGGAAGCACTGCTCAGCAGTGCTGCAGCCACAGGCTCGCTCACCCCGAGTACTGAGACCGGCACCATCCAGGCACCGCAGCGATGCTCAGAGCTGAGCTGGGGCTGAGGTGTGAAATGCAAAGCCGCCCTCCGGAGTTAAAAATACTTCTCTGGCGAGCATGTTTGTGCTCAGCACTTGCAGGTGGCAGCAGGAGCAGGCGAGGGGCTGGGCGAGGAAGTGGGGAGGTTATCTCCTGCCCGCAGCAGCACCCGTGGCTGGTTCCTGCTTCACCCTGTACATGTGGGCAGGTCATGGGCATCCAGGACCCCCATTCCCTGGGGAGATGCCATGTGTGCCATTCTTGCATCCTGCAGGGCTTCCCTGAGGCTGTGGGGATGGGCAGAGCCCTGCCCAGAGTCCCCTGGAGGAAGTGGGCAGGCAGAAATCATTTCTACAGTTGCCTGCTCACCGGGGTTGGGTGTTTCCTCCACCCCTCAGCTGTGGTGGGAAGATGCAGCTGCTAGATTTGCCAGGCACAGGAGACTTCTCCACCCAGAGGGACCAGGGCAGAGTTCCCAGGTACCCAACAGAGATGCCTCAAGCAGAATCATCTACACCGCAGAGCACAGGGATGTCGTGCCAAGCTGGGCCTGCAGATGTGGGTGTAACACAAGGCTGCATAGTGCCCCATGCCCACTCCAACCCAGGACCAGGGGCTCTGGGACACCCCCATCATCACACCGTGCCAGCAGTAACCCCACACTCATCATTCCTTTCTCCTTGCCAGAGTTTTTCAAGTTCAAAGGCTTTGGGAGCCTGAGCAGCATCCCCCGCTCTTTCACCTTCCGGCGTACCTCTGTGGACCCCTGCTTTCCTGACAATCTCAGACCACATCTCCCACCTCCCCATGGCTTCCTGGGAGAGCCCTTTGACAGAACCCAGGATGATCTCAACACCATGCCCAAGAGCCCTGGCCCCTACGCCCAGTCGTCGAACATGTACTCCCACATGGGCACCATGCCCAGGGTCAACCTGGGCAAGGCAGGGAAGAGCCTGGGCAAAGACAAGAGTAGCCAGAACTGCTGGGAGAAAGGGACTCCCAACAACAAAACCCCCCAGACAGCCCCACTCCCCAGCCTCAAGTGCCCTGAGATGTCCAGCACCCCTGACCCTGGCACAGACTCACCCTTGGCTGCTGGAGAAGCAGAGCAGGAGGAGGAAAAAGCTGAACCTGGGGACACCCTGGAGGCAGCAATTGCCAGGACAGACCAGGAGCCTGTGGGAAATGTCTCCTGCCCTAGGACAGAGGCACCGAGCTCCAGCCTGGCTCCAAACCCCAGCCAAACCACAAGCCCTGACACAGCAGCTGGAGCAGAGACCACTGATGGGGATCTGCTGGAAAAGGGACAAGAGCATCCTGACAAGATCTCCCCAGACAGGTATAGCCCTTGAGGTTTGCTCTGCCTTCTGTCCCCTTTTGCCTGGGGACAAACCAGGGTCACTGCAATGTCCCCCCCGTGCCCACGGTGCCAGCGGGATGCACCTGGCCGGTGGGACAGCACAGCTGGAGCATGGTCAGGTCAGCGGCTCCATGGGAACGAAGTTTCCTGTGGGATTTCTGCTCCCTCCTGTTTCCGGACAGGGTGGAAACATCTCGCAGCCCCGCTCTGCCCCGGCATCTCTTTGTCCTGCGGCGGCTGCGTTCCAGCACCACGATGTGCTGCTGCGGAGAGCTCACACCAGCACTGTTACAGCCTCCTCCTCCTCCTCCTCTCACTCTCCTCTTTTCCACCCCCTCTATCCTCTCCCCCTCTGCCGCAGCACTGCCTCTCCCAAGGTACAGGGGCAAATCCTGAAACCAGACACTCCGTCCCCACTTCATGACCTACCAGTAAACTCCCACTCTGGGCACAAATCCCCCACTCCAGGCACAATCTCCCCCTCCGGGGGAATTTGGAGGTTCAGCCCTCTGAGATGACGGATGGATTTTTTGGAGAGTTTTGACCGCAGGATCAACCAGAGGGATTTTTATCCCCCAGCCCCATGGCATCTCTGGGTATAAGGGGCCAAATGCGACCCCAGCCCAGGAGGGTGTGCGGGACTGGGGACACAGGCAAAGGCGACTCCAAATTTCTCCGGAAAACATCTCTCCTCCTTTCCCTGACCTGACTCTCCTCTCTCTGCACTCAAGTGGCCCCTGATGTCCCTGTTTCCCCTGCACCGCCCCGGGGCCGGGGGCTCCTTTTCCTGACACTGAGCGTTCCGGAGGTCCGGGTGGTCCCGGCAGCGGGGTGAGGAGGAGAAATTCGGCGGTGGGAGCCGGGCTGTGCAGACCACACATTCCTGCCGGCCCGAAGGGTGGGCCGGAGGAGGGCTGGGACGGGAAGGAGGAGGGTCCGCCACCGCCTTGCGCGCCCCGAAGTCCCGGCGCTCAGTGCAAGGCGGGAGAGCGCGGGAGAGCTGCTCCCCATCCCGAGCACGGCGTTTGCTGCATCCCGCAGGGCCGATGACAGCGCTGGGCAGGAGGTTTCCCACCCTGGGACAGGGCAGGTAAGGGGTCCTGGTCCCCAGCCACCCTTCGCACTCCGGCACAGCGGAGGGGATGGGGAGGGAGAAGCTGGGAAGGGGTTTTGCTTGGGGCAGGCGCAAAACTTGGAGGTAGGTGCCGGAGCCGAGCCGCTGCTCGGGTGCCGAGGCCCCCAGCCCGTGGTGGTGTTTTCCTCCGGGAAAGAGCTGCTGGAACCGCAGCAGACCCGGCACCAGGGGCTCGGAGGTTTGGGGGGCTGGTGGCACTGCCACATCCTTCGGTGAACACAGAGTGGCAGAGAGTCCCCAAGGAGGCTGCAGAGGGCTCACCCAGACCCTCTGTCTCCCAGAAATTACTTAGATCCCAAGCCAGTGTGGCTGGGAGCCAAGCAGCAGTGGGACATGGGTGGGTCACGTGGGTGTCTTGAATCTGGGGAGTGGGTTCCCAAAAATTGGGGGCCAAATACATTTCTGCATCCTGTGGGGCTTCCATGACTATGGGTGTAGCCTTGCTGCTTGCCAGAGAAACTGAGGCACGAGAGTGACTAGAGCAGGTCGTGGCATCAGGGTTATTTCTGCTCCTCCACACTCTGACTCGGAGCCCCTGCCACAGCCCCTGGCTCAGGGAGCAGCCGTGTGCCAGAGCCATCCCAAGGCCAGGCCCTGCTGTGGGGCGGGTGGGAGGAAGTGGGACCGGGATAATGCTGAGCCCCAGCCCTTCCTCCTGTACAGGCACATCCCTGGGGTTGGGGACAGTCTGTTCCTGCCAGGCCATGGCAGCAGCATATTCCCTGGTGGGAGGAAACAAATATGGCCCTGGGGCACATTTCCACCTGGCCCCCCGGAGTATTTCTGGTAAGGACAGTCCCCAGAAGAGGGTGGGCTGAGGATGCTCCTGTGCAGAGGTTTTCAGGCCTGTGAGGGGGGGAAACTGTGCTGCTGTGGAACAGGGATTGGCACGCAGCTTGTGGAGCTGCTCAGAGCAAGGCGGTGGCCGTGACTCCGGCAGGGACACGCTGACTAACGGGAGGTGGCTGCTGGCAGGTCCCAGGGCGGACATGACTCGGTTTCCCCGTGCGCGGCCGTGCACGGGGCAGGGGAAACGCCGCTTCCCGCAGGCACTGCCTGACACTTTCTGCACTGCCAGCCAAAACCTCCCTGTAGGCAGCTCCACAGAGCGGGAAACTGAGGCACGAGGTGCCACTAGGGTACAGCCTGCGTCCCCAAGGAAAGCAGAGCCTAGGCTTCAGACCAGGGCTGGACTCACAGGATCCTCCTGGACTGTTCCCAGCAGCCAGCCCAGATCTTGGCATATCTGTGAGTCGTGGTGATGCTTTCCCGAGCCCAAAGGGAGCAGCCACCCCACCAAGCCCCCACTCCCCAATACCATTGCTGCAGCTCTTGGTCTCAGCAGCTCAGCCACGGCCGCACTCTAAAGGCAGCCCTGGAATTTCTCCCAGGCTCTCGTCTGCCCCCAAAAATGCCGTTTCCTCCAGGAATGTGCAGAACCAGGGGGGCTGCGGTCCCAGCTGCTGCCCTTCCCCGGCACAGGGGCCTCTCCTGCCCGGGCTCTCCAGCGTCTCCCAGCTGCTCCCATGCTCCCGACTTCCTGCCCAGAGGCCCCCCGTCCTCCTGCCGGTTTTTCTCACGGCTCTCGCAGCACCAGGCAGCTCTGCAGCGTGTGAAGGGCAAACAGGCTGGAGAGGCAGCGCCGGGGCGGGCAGGCAGCCCACAGCTGCCCAGGGGAGTCTGCATCCATCCCCACTCCCAAATGCTCTGCTATTTTCTTCACCTCCAGAAGAGTATGGGCTTGCTTTCCAGACCCTTTTTCCCCCTCCCAAGCTGGACACCAGGGGATATGGTCTGCAGTGTGGGCTTGGGGAATCACAGAATCGCTAAGGTTGGAAAATACCACTGAAACTGAGTCCAAAAGTCAACCCTGCTGTGTTCATCACTGCAGCGTGTCCTTAAATGCCGTGCCTGAGGCACTGGAAACGCTGCTCCCGCAGGCACTGCCTGACACTCCCTGCAGACCCCTCTGGCAGCCCTGCCAGCTGAAACTTCCCCAGAGGCAGCTCTACAGAGGGGGAAACTGAGGAATGAGGTTCCCATCCATACATTTTTTAAAGACTTCCAAGGGTTCCAGAAGTGGGAGTTGTCTTCTGGATGGTTGGACGCTACAAGGGCCTGGTATAGACTGTCACAGCCCATTGTAATGCCGTGGGGGATGTCCAGTGGAAAAATGTCTGGCAGTGGTTGCCTCTGCTGTCCCTGCTTCCCTTTGAGGAGGCCACCAGGCACCACCTTCCACCTGAATAGAGCCTACAGAGGAGGAGTTTGGCTCCCCAGGGTTGCTACCAGTGTGGGTCTCAGGGAGAAGTTGTGTGCAGGACCCTCAGCAGTTTCCCGTATGTGTCTGACGTATGTGTCCCTTCCTGGCAGGGAAGGGACATCCCAGGTCTATGATGACCTTGGATTTGGTGATTCCTTAGTTGCAGCTGCCTGTCCTGGTGTGGCAGCCTGCCATTCCCAGGCCCCTGCTGCTGCCTTGTGCTCAGGCAAACAACTTTGGCAAACAGCAGGATGTCCATACTGAAGCTTGGCACTGGGGAGACAACAGGTTCTTCATTCTGGTTAAAGACATCTGGATTTTTGTATTTTATTCTGAAAGGTGAGACCTCAATATAGCACATCCCAGCTCAGGCTGTTACAGCCTCTCTCCTTTTGAACTCTCTGTTCCTCTGGGACTCTTCCATATGGACACTTATCTGGACCTATGAGAGCATGAAAAGCAGTCCCAGTCAGGACATCACAGTTCAGGTCTAGCTTTGGTGGGAGTTTGAATTCTGTAGAGTTGCACAAAGCCATAAAGTCAAAAATGCTTGTCTGGGTGCTGTGTCCTAACAGCTGCCTACTGGGAATGCAGCTCTGCCAGGGCACAGGACACAGGGCCTCCCACCTGGCCATGTATCCCACAGCACTGTGACCTGCGGGGACCCTGGCTTGGCTGCTGGGTCTCCCTGGTTCAGCTCACACGGTCCCAAGCCGATTTGGGGCAAGATCCTCTAAAAAGGCTTCATTCTCCCCTGATCGCATTAGGGAGGATAAGCCCTGTGCTGAGAGTGGGCACAGAGCAGGCAGGAACAGTGCTGGCGCCCTGGGAACCTCTCCCAAAACCATGGCCATGCTCTTGGCACTGTGGCAAGACAAGGGGCACAGACCCAGCTCCCCAAGCTGTGCCTTTGACCTGCATGTCACAACTTAAGGTCTTTTACTTATGTATTTTTATTGTTCCTCTTCCTTTTAGTCACCACGATGGCCTGGAGTCTGGCAGTGAATACGTGAAGGTAAGACACAAAGTGTGATCACATCCTGTCCCAGCTGGGTGCCAGGGGTGGAGAGGGGATGGTGGCCCTGGAACTGCCCAGGTCTTACACCAGCAAGCTGCTCAGTTCTGCCCCCCTCCTCCCATCTGGGTTCTCTCTTTGGCAAGGCCAGGGAAGACAGAGGAGACACAAGCCCTACGTGGTCGCCCCAGTGCTGTTCCCACAGGAGCTGCTTGCATTTCATGTTCCCAGATACTTGTGAACGCCCACAGACGCAGCCTCCTCCCTCCACCCCCACGTAAAGAAACGGAAGGGTTTGAGCCACTTTCGTGGCTGTCACATGAAAGTTGGTGTAAATCTCTCCAAATCTTTTGCTTATCCTCCAGCAAACTATTAACATTCCTGAGGACTCTTCATGTCTGGCCAGAAATTCATTAGTGAGGCGCCTGGCTCTGGAGGAGAGCGGCCCTTTTGCAGGAGGCTGCTGGCACGATGGGGCGCTGGGCAGGCACAGAGGAGCGGTGGCAGGGGTGCTGTGAAGTTTGGGCACAAAGCATTGAAACCCACTGAAGTGACAGGGCGGTCACTGCCACGGCATGGCCTTTGGAGTGTTTGTTTAAGGAGAGTTGGAGCCTCCTGAGTCCAGTTGCCCAGTGGGGATCTAATCTAGTCTGCCACTGGGCAGATGGGGTTCTTGAGAAGTGACTTGAGGTGCCCAGCTTGGGTGGTCTAATTAGCACAGAGCTCTGCACCTTCATTTTTTGGACTTGGGGCTCCTGCTGGTGGCTTTAGCCAGACGTGAAAATGTGGGAACCCCCTGTGGCAGCACCAACTGGCAAGCTTGGGAGAGAGCTGGCTGGACCCTGAGCTCATCTGCTGCTTCCAACAGGGGTCACCTCCCTGCACGTCCATCCCTGGGGCTAATGAGGACCCCACGTACCGAGTCTGGCAGCTGGCAGCCTCTGGGCAGTGGGGTCAGATGAGGTTTTTGTTGTGTAGCAGAGTGATCCCACGGGTGGGATGCTCTCCTCTCTGTGCCCTTAAGCCATGTGGGACTGGCAGAATGGGAGCTCACAGAGCTGCAAGTGGGACGTGTGCCAGGACAACAAAGCTCTGACTGGGTGTATTGGGTCTGGCTGTGATGTAGTTCATTTTCCCCTGCAAAGCCAATACACTGGCCTCTGCAGGGCAGGGCCCTGGTATGGGGACCTGAGGATATGCAGAGAAACTCCTGCTCACACAGGCAAGTCCTGTGATGGCCAGGAGGGGGTGAGGGGAGAAGCAGAATAATTGGGGGTGTTTTCCCTGGCATTGTCAGTGTGTGCACCCAGAGATGGACACATTTTATGGCTCATGATTTAATAGACTGAAACAATATGGGTGGGGAGCAATGGATATGGCTCTGCCTTTGGGATCAAGTACTTTTTGGTGAGCCAGGAGGAGAATTGCCTACCATCCAGTTAGATTCCAGACCTGAGCTATCTGGCCTTTATTTCTCATCCATCTCCATGGTGTCCAGAAACAGCCCATGGGTTGTGATTTATACACCACCTCCCTTTGGTCAGAGAAGCAAACGATGGCTGCAGTGACAGCAGCTATTTTAGTCAAATCAGTAATTATCCAGAGTGTGAGTGACCCCGATGACAGGGACACTCCAGCTGATTGCAGTGCTGTGCCTGGCTGGCAGCCTGTGCAGCTGCATGATGCTCAGCACCCAGCAGTGTTCAGCCCCAGATCCTGCAAGATTTAGGGTGGGAAAGAGGTTGCTGTGCCTGCCTTTGGAGCAAGGGGGGATGGGGCTGGGATCTGCCACTGGTTGGTGTAGCTGGGAGGGAAACAAGCAGAGGGGAAATACTGGTGAGGGGTGAGCAAAGGAAAGACAGGAAGAAAAGAGCCAGTGAAGGAGGGAGTCAGGAAGAGGGAGAGGATGTGTTGCAAAGCCCTCATGAGCAAAAGCTGACAGGCAGGTCTGTGTCCAGGTGTGCACCAAGGATCTGCCAAACATCAGCCCTTGAGCTTCAGCTGCAGAACGACCAGTGCTGGTGCTCCTATTACCAAGCCTGGCCAGATTGGATGTGCAACCGGGAGCTAGAGAGTGTTGGAAAGCCAGGATCAATAAGCACTTGGTAATTAATGTGCTTTAATAATAGCCTAAGGGCTGTTATTTCCAAGCTGCCTGGGGATCTGCACGCCCAGCTCTCTATTTCAACATCCTAGCTACCCCAGCTTTGCCCTTTGTGCAGGTGAAGGAGCTGCAGAAAGATGCTACCCTTCAGGAGAGCAGCAAGCAGTAAAGCTGTCACATGTCCTATGAGAGCTCAGTCAGGGATTTTCAGCTTCCCTGTGAGGAGGGGCAGCACAGTCACAGCTGGAGGACTTCACCCTGCAGCACCCCATGAGGCTCCTGCTCACTTGTTGGTGAAAGCCTCAATAGAAAACCATGGGGAGAAGCCCCCTCAGAGGGGAGAAGCCCTGGCAGGAGGATGATTCACCATTGCATCTTTTTGGAGCAGTATGTCCCTGCACAGTGCCATCTGCTCTGTCCCTCAGCCCCAGGCAGGAGGCGAGGAGGAGAGTCCCTGCCCATGCTGGTGGGGCTGCAGGCACCCATGGGACCCGTGGGACCTGCTGCCCCACGTTTCCTGCCCCCAGGCTGTGTGCTGCTACCAATTCTATGCCTCAGCCCTGTCCGGCTGTTCAGCCGTGCTGCTCTCCTGTCTCCTCTCTTCCCTGCAAAACCAGGGGCAGAGTGAGAGCCCAGCCAGTGCCTCTGAGCTCTTTGTTCTGCGCAGAAGGGCTGCTTGCTCAAGCAGGGACCTGTATCTCATCAGCCTCAGATGCTGTCTCCTTGCCTGGTGATGTGAGGGGCTCGTTTGAATTAATTAGCAGGAAGGCTGCAGGGTTCTGTGGTCGGTGGCAGCAGGAATACCTCTGCGAGGTCACAGTGTTGCCTGGGAGGCGTGGGGCTCCTTGGGCCAGGACACGCTTTGCAGATGGGAGGGTGAAGCCCCCAGTTACTGAAGCACAGCCAAATCCAGGCCGTGCAGTGCCAGACAGATGTGGAGGAAGAACAGCAAGGTGTAGGTCCCTGTCACTGCCAGGGCTGAGGGAGCCCCTGTCTGTCTCCAGAACAGCTGCTGGCAGTGGGTTCAGGCAGGGTTTGGGGGATTTATTCAAAAGTCGAGGCTGGAGCAAAGCTTTGAGTCATCAGTGCTGCCTTGCACATCCCATACGTGATACTGGGGCCTTAATTAAACCGAAGCATAGCCTTAATTAAACACAAGTCAGAGACAGCCTACACAGGAAACAGGCAGCTGGCTCCCCGCCATGTGAGGTGGGCACTGGTGTATCTCCCAGAAAGATATCACCATGTGGGGGTGAAGGAAGACAGGATGGGCAATAGGGGACAAGGCTGCCCCTGACCCACAGGCATCACTGGGGAGAGCAGGCAGATTTGGGATGGGGAGAAAAGGGGTGCTGGGTCCCCTTAGGGTGTCTGATCCCCTCAGAGGAGCCAGTTTCTCTCAGAGCTGCGGCAGCCGGGGGTGCTGGTTCCCCTCAGGGGTGTCTGTTCCCCTCTGAGGAGCTGAGTCACCTCAGAGGAACAGCCCCGCTCAGGACACGGGTAACCGGGGTGCCGGTTCCCTTCAGGGATTCCCGATGCCCTCAGAGGTGCCGGTTCTCTTCAAGGCACAGGCCGCCGGGGTGCCTGGTGTCCTAAGGGATGCTGCTTCCCTTTTCAGCATAGGATTGCCGGTTCCCTTCAGGGGTGCCTGATCCCCTCAGGGATGCCTGTTCCCTTTGCGACATGGGAGTGCCGGTTCCTCTCGGAGGAGCCGGTTCTCAGTTCCCCTCAGAGCACAGGCAGCGGGGGTGCCCCATCTCCTCGGGGATGCCGGCTCCCTTTGTGGCATGGCAGCGTAGGTTCCCCTCGGAGGAGCTGGTTCCCGGTTCCCCCGCAGGGCTCAGACAGCCGGGGTACCGCTTCCCCCCGAGGTGCCGCTTCCTCGGTTCCCTGGAGCCGGGGCGGCCCCCAGGGGCGGGCCGGGGCGGAGCCGCCGCACCGAGCCCGCCCCTCGCCGCCGACAAGGGATGAGGTAATCGGGGAAGCGGCTGAAATTGAAGCCCGGCGGCGGCGGAGGCAGCGGCGGTGCAGCCCGGGCCGGGGCAGCCCCCGCCGGGCGCGCCGCGCCATGACGGAGCGGTGCAGCCTGTGGAGCGCCCTGTCCGCGGCCGCCTGCTGCTTCTACCGCGGCTCCTTCATGCAGGTGCAGGTGAGCGGGTGCGGCGGTGGGAGCGCACCGGCTGCCCTGCGCTCTGCGCGGAGCCCCCGCCGGGCAGCCACACGCGTGGGGCAGCGGGCGGGGAAGCGTGCGGGGGACCCACGGCCATGCACCCGCCGGGCGCTCTTTTGGCCCGCGGGAGAGCGGGGGAGCCTCCCTGGGGAGCCCTGCGGTGCCCCCGCTCACACGAAGCTGGTGCGGGCTCAGCGAGGCGGCAGCGAGCGCGGGGTGAGCCGAGCACCGGGTCGGGGGGCAGAGCTCGGCCCCCCTTCCGCCAGGACCGCGCAGCCAAAGCCACCCCCAGAGCCAGACCAGCGCTTTGACAGGCAGAAAAGTCTCTGCAGGGAGCCCTCACGGGCAGCAGACCTCATGAAGGGGAGCATTTAGCATCCCCCAAAAGGTGGCATGTGCCCGGAGCATCACTGAGCACAGGAGGGAGATCGAGCCCAGATGAACACTCAGCTTTTTGGCCCGGGTTTCCATCTCTGTGTTGCACTGCACAGGTCTGACTAGTGGGAGAAGGCTGGGATCCATCTGTCACCTGTCCTGTGGTGGTTCCAGCACTGCCACTGTCTGGGCACAAGTCTAGTTGTCCTATTTTTGGACTCTGGCATTTGCACAAGGGGGACATGGTGGTGGGAATTGGTTCCCTCATTTACTGAGTTTGAGAGCAAAGGTGTTTAGGACTGCAGGAGCCAAGCAGGCTCTGGTCTGAAGCACGAGCTGTAGTATATTGCAAGTTAGAAGGGAGCTGGCAGCCAAGAGAGCTGGCAGTGTTATTCAGTACTCCTGCTGAGCGAGGTAGGTGCTGAGCTTTAGAGATTATTCTGGGTAAGACGGAGCCCAGAAGCAGCATTTCAAGTCTTGTCATGATTGCGGCTGATCTCAGCGCAAAGCCAGGGATTTTGATTGCTGGCGGGGGTGAAGAGGGAAAAGCAGCAGAGCTTTTTCCACTTGTCCAAAGGCCACTGAGCAACACGGGGACATGCCCTTGGGCTGCACATTGCAGGGGGTGAGCGGGTGCTTTCAGCCAGCTGCTGCCAGAACAAGGGAGGGACAGGTGAGCATCTGGCTCTCGTGTGGGGATATGAGAAGGGATGAAGGGCACTCCATCCCAACCCCAGAAAGAGTTAAAAGTGAAGCCCTAAGTGCTCACCTGGCTCTGCCAGATCTTTCACCATCTATTTGTGTCCAAGCGTGCCCAGCAAACACACACTGAAGTCCCCATGAATGACTGGAGCACTTCCAGCTGACAGCCGCATCCCTGCTCACCGCCAATGGCGGTGCACCCAGCCTGGGAAGCACTGACATCATTTCTGGCCAATAGCAGCTCCGAAAAGGGATGCAGCAGCAGCCACTGCCGCCGTCTTGGAGTGAGATAAGTAAGATATAGATGGATGGAAATGTGTGTATAACACACACACCATCACTGCATTGGAGACCTGCTCCCCCGGGGTAGCAGTAGCAGCATACTCCGCCGCCCCGCCACACAACCTGGAGTGCTTGTCCCACCTTAGAGCACCCAGATGTTCCTGGCCATGAACCCCAGCTGCACCCCACCCCTGCCAGCGAGGTAGAATTGCTCCAGAGCTGCCACAAAGGAGCACAGGCAAGGGGAGAGGAGACCATGAGGGTAGCCAGGACTAGTCCTAGGAAGGGCTTTGAACTCCAGAACAAAGATCTTGAGCCAAGATCTGCCTTCAGTGGGGACTAATGGAGATGTGACATAACCAAGAGATGCCTTCAGTCACCTATGGGGTGGGCAGATAGGCTGATGCTTTCTCAGAGGCCATTTAGGTTCCTAGACTCATTGCAAGAGAGAACAGAGGAACAAGGGTTTTCTTTTCCATATGGATATCAAGATCAGCAGGACAGACTGGCTCACAGCAGGACATGCAAACTGAGAGCAAGCCCATAACAACCTGGGGATTGTGTGTGGTGGGATTTTCTCATGGTCATGCAGGGTGGAGTAATCATTTTTGGGTGGTGCCTGGACTGGTAAATGCAGCAGTCCTGCATCAGGCAGGCAGAATGGTTCTTGGGTTTGCTGTGATGCTCAGTAAGGATGTTTGCTCCAAAACACATTACTGAAGTAGCCCATTGCCAGGTGTGGAGGAAGCAGAGAAGACCCCTCATGCAAGTCTGTGGCTTTCCCCAGGCACCTATTTCCAATGGCTTGTTACTCCATTTCCTCACAGTTCTGCTTCCCAGGCCCCAGAGCTGCTCCAGCAGCCAGAGCAGGGGTGAAGAACTCCAGAAGGAGCTGGGATTTCCCTAGCCAGCGTCCCAGCATAGGGTAGGCAGCATGAGCAGGAGGGAGAACAGATGTGCTTGGTGCCTTGGGGTTAGTCAGATGTTATCAGCAGGGTGGGGTGTGAGTACACCTTGCTCTCCAAGCTGACTTCATCATCATCTGCAACTCCTCCAGGTTGGGAGGGAAGAGCAGGAAAGCAGAATGGAAATCACTCCAGTTTCATAAGATTACCTCTGCAAGGATAGAAAGCCAAACGCCAGCCTTTGAAGCTCTCCTTAGAGCAGGCAGAGTGACAGCTGCTGGTTTTATACACACCACAGGCATCAGCACCCTCCATCCCTGCAGCTCTTGCCCTTCCACTACCAGCTCCAGTCCTTGTCACCCAGCTGGGAAGCATGTCCTCCCTCAAGAAAGCAGCACAGAGAGTCAGGAAAGCAGGCAGGGATTGAGAGCCTCAGGAATTGCCTTCTCATGGCAGCTTCCCCATTGCATGGCTGTTACAGAGGATTCCCCAGCCCCAGGACTGTGAAACAGCCCATCGGGCCACTCTCCTTTCTCCAGCCGAGCCAGCTTGGCTGCTGGTTGGGATTCCTCAAGCAAAGCTTGGCATCATCTCTGGCAGATTTTGAGCTGGTTTATCTGGTGCGGCTGGTTTGGAGAACTGCTCTAATTCCCATTTTTTCCTGCTCATCTGGAAGATGCCTTGGGGTTCTTCACGCTGGAGCGCAGCACCATGCACTCCAGCCAGATGCTAATGAGAGTCCAGGCTTTTCCCCACACCCAACCCATAGTGTGCAAGACCTCACATGGGGCCATGCATGGTGAGATGTTCCCTTGGCACGGCTGTGAGCGCCAAGCGTTGCCTTTCAGCGGGGCGCTCAGACATCCGCTCACACCCTGCTGACAGCGCCTGGCCAGCCCTCACCAGGCCGTGCCACGCCAGGCTGTGCCATGGCAGGCCATGCCAGCGCCTCGGCACCTGGCCAGCTGGCAGCTGCGAGCCCGGCTCCTCCGAGACACGCTCCCGACGGAGCGGGGAAAGCTCGAGTGCTGCTGAAGGGCTCGGGAGGAAACACGGCCCTGCACAGCACTGGGCTCCTGGGGAGCCCAGCTCCTGCACAGGAGGGGGAGCAGACAGCTGATTTTGGCAGCATGGAGTAGCGTCAGAGACTCACAATAAGGACTGGTCTCAGTTACGTCACACCAAGGAAAAAGGCTCCCCGTGATCAGTCTGATGCTGCCTCCCCAGCCATTATAGCCTGACAATCAGTCCAAGCAGTGGCTTCTTGGTGGCCATGCAAATCAACTACTCAGACAAGGACTGAAGGGACAGTGACCTCCACGTGGCTGGAGAAGGTGGCTCCTGACACCCTCTGCTTACAACTAGGTTCCCTCCCCCATCTGCAAGATGCAAAACATTCCTTGCCTCTCTCAAACCTCCTGTTCTCTCCTGCTAGCTTAGCTCATGGCTCCTGGCATGGATGCCAGCCAGCTGCCCAAATCTGGGCTTGGAGACACTGGGCACTGCTCAGCTGGCCTTGTGTTTTTGTTACCCTGCACATTTGCATGGGGAGGATTTGGAGGAAAACCCAGATGTACAATGCTGAGCAGAACAGGCACTAATCCCTGCTCCAGGGGTGGTGGGGGGAGAGCTGTAATCCAAACTGCTCCCAGCTCAGCTCTGATGGCTTTCACCTTCACAAACAGCAGAGGTGCCTGGAGGTCCCTTGATGCCCCAGAGTTTGGGGGGAACCGTGTCACAGAGAGGGTGCTTCAGTCAAGGGTCCCCCAACACCCCTCGGCAAAGCCAGGTCTGCTCTGTGGCAATGGATTTGTCACCATGGAAACAGCATCTGCTCGGCCTGGGCCCCCCAGGAGGCAGCTGGACCCCTGCAGCATCCACCAGCTACCATTTATTTTTAATCGGGCTCAGCAGCACCGGGTGGCTTTGTCTCCAGGAGGGCCCAGGGCAGCAGCAAGTGCTCAGCTCCCTGCAGCCCTTGGTCGGGGGGGGGACAATCCACACATCCCTGCAGCTCCATTCAACAGGACCCTCTCATAGGGAGAATAAACATGGTTGGATGAGCAAGTCAGAGTTCAATCCACACTGTTTTCATAGGCTGCTTCCACTCTCCCACCACCTTTGACTTGACAGGAGCTGGGAAGGGAGGAATAAAGGCAGGTCCAGGCTGGTGAGGGCAAGCCCTGAAGAACATGGTCCAGGGCACAGGCCCTTTGCCACTGCCTCCTTCCATCTCCCCAGGTTGGAGCAGGGTCCCCAGGACAGGATCTCTGCCTGGCTTGGTGAATGAATGCAGCTACCAGGGGGGATGGAACATCTCCTCTGGGGAAGGAGAGGCCTGGGGTCAGGGTCCTGCTGAGGGACTCTGAGGGGTCCCAAGGATGCCACAAGAGCAGTGGGTAAAGGCAGGAGAGCAGCACAGTTCTCTACACTTTCTCACAACCAGAAGAGGAGCAGAGGGAATCCATACAAGGCACAGAGCATGAGGTACTGGGCAGAAAGTTCAGCTCCAAGGCAAGTCCCTGAGGTGCTGGCATGAGGCTGCAGCCCCCTGTGCTCTGGGGAACCAGCTGCCACACAAGGTCAGCCGGGAGTGCCAGCCTACTCCTCTGGCAGTGCCAGAGCACTGTCAGCAGGGCTTCAAGCCCGTGCCTGTCCTGGGAGACAACACCAGAATCCTGCCCAAACAGGCACTGGGGAGCTGAGCCAGCCTTCACTGCCTCCTTACAACTGGCACTGCCACCAGAGGGGAGCCAGGCTACCAGCCACCCTTGCTCCTGGGAGCAGAGGAACAGAGCACCCCAACAGCCCCATCCAAGCTTATTAGTCCATGGCAGTGGCACACATATCCCCCTCTCAGGACACCACACATCTGGGGTATGGAGGGAACCCAGGGGTCTTGGCTCCCAGGCCCTGCTCCATCACGCAGCTGTGTCAGTTTCACAGCATGATCACCTCAAAGCCACTGCGTCAAACAGAACTGGCCTTGTGAAGCACACAGGAACCCCAAACCTGTTCTCGCATCCCCAAACATCCCCTGGCTCCACCATGCCAGCAGCTGCACTCTGGGAATACTGGCCCAGCAGCAGGCAGGGAAGGAGCAGGCAGGCTCCAGCTAACAGACACATGAAGCCATCATCCCTTATCTCTCCAGGGGAAAGGAGGGGCCAGATTGCATCCTCCAGGCTCAGGTGCACCAGTGCTGGTGAAAGCTAATTTCTAAAAGCTAATTTCAATGCAGAAGGTTCCCTTTACATTTGTCATTACTATTTATGCTGCCATCAGGCTAAACACAGTGAGTTAACCCTTTGAAAGAAGAACTGTGGTAGATATTTAAAAGAGGAGCAATAATGCTTTCTTTTTCCTCCTGAGAGAGTGCTTCTCATGGCAGTTCAGCCCCAGAGATATTTAAGGGCTTTTCTCCTGCCCAACAACGGGCAGTACACCTGGCACAGGGTGGCCAGGCACAATAGGGATGTGCCACCAGGAGCCCCTCCAAGTGCTCCTGGTGACAGGACCTGGCCATCAGCAGGCACGTTACCACATCCTTTGCCACAAGCAGTAATCCTCACACACAGCTGAGCTACCTGGCCTTTGGGGACAGTCGTGGTCCTGGCAGGTGCCACAGTCCCCACGTGGGGATCCTTCCAGCCCTTCCCTCCCCAGTCCCTGCACTGCTGCCCTGCCTGACACTCTCTCTTCTCCTGTGCAGTTTTCCAAGGAGAAATACATCCTCGACTCATCTCCAGAAAAGCTTCACAAGGAGCTGGAAGAGGAGCTGAAGCTGAGCAGCACTGACCTGCGCAGCCACGCTTGGTACCACGGCCGCATCCCGCGGGAGGTGAGAGGGGGAAGGTGGGTGGCTCTGGGCACCCTTCCCTTGGAATGTTGTGGGAGAGCACTCTGAGGCCACAAAGAACCACCAGCCTCTCCTCCTGGGAAACATCTGGTCAAGGGCTTCATTAGCTCTGAGCTGCCTGATTTTGCCACAGCAAATGCCCTCTTGTGGCTCAGAGCTGGGGGCAAGGGGATCAACCAGTGTCCAAGATAACACCCCAGCAGAGCATCCTCTCATGCCCTGTGGTCCATCTAGCATGGCTGTGGCTGAGCTTTGCCCTGTCCCCCTGACAGGTGTCCGAGAGCCTTGTGCAGAGGAACGGTGACTTCCTGATCCGTGACTCGCTCACCAGCCTGGGTGACTATGTGCTGACGTGCCGCTGGCGCAACGAGCCACTGCACTTCAAGATCAACAAGGTGACAGTCAAGTCCAGCGATGGCCACACGCATGTGCAGTACCTCTTCGAGCAAGAGAGCTTTGATCACGTGCCTGCTCTTGTCCGCTTCTACGTGGGCAACCGCAAGGCCATCTCAGAGCAGAGCGGGGCCATCATCTACTGCCCCATCAACCGCACCTTCCCCCTGCGCTACCTGGAAGCCAGCTACGGGCTGGCCAACGGCAAGCATGGGGGAGCCCACAGCTCCTCCAGCCAGAAAGGGGGGCACATCAAGAGGAGGAGCATCACCATGACAGACGGTCTGACTGCAGACAAGATCACCAGGGCTGAGGGCTGCCCAACCAGGTGAGCATATAGTGTCGTCCCAGCTCAGCTGAGCAGAGGATCAGCCTTGGGAAAGAGGGAGGGCATGCTCAGTCACTGCTCTCTGGGTGCAGAGCAGAGGTTGGGGATCAGGGATGGAAGAGAGAGACCAGCAGAGGCATGGGGGAAGAACCAACACTCAGCTGGAACTGGGTTTTTCTCCCAGGCTGGCTGCCAGCCATGCTGAGCTACCACAGCAGACACCCAGCGAGCAGACATGACTTTAGCATCTCAGGCCAGAAGCCAGAGAGTGTTTTACAATCACCCAGTCCAGGATTACCAGCATGTCAGGGCTTGTTAGAGCCATGGAGCTGAGCTTTCCCAGGCAAACATGAGAGGAGAGTCACTCCCAGACACCAAGACAGCATTTGTTGTTTGGTTTTGAATGGCCCTTTTACTTTCAGAGCCCTTTCCATTAAGCATTTGCAGGGAGTTACCAAGCAGAGCTGAAAGCCTGATGGGCAGGAGGAGACTGATGGGTCTGTGCTGGATGGAGTCTGCACAGACCCTGGATCACAGCCTTCACAAAGCTGAGCTGTTCACATTAACCTTGGCCAGCTGGGCTTCTCCAGAGGTGGAGGAGGAGACTTCCTTTGTATGGCTCACTTTTGGCAGTCCCAGGCTGCCCAGAGCCCTGCAGGGAAGGCAGGGCCACACACATATCCTCACATGCAGCAGCCAAGGGCAGACCCATCTACCCCTGCCTCCAGCAGGACACAGCCTGTTGTTAAGCCAAGCTGCTTTCTCACCACCCTGACCTTCTAAGCCCAAGGGCAGGGTGAGAATGCGCCAGCAGAAAACAGGCAACCAACTGTTATGGCTGGGAAAGGAAAACACTCAGACTTCCATAAGAGCAGAGATCCATCAGTCTTTCCTCATCACTCACATTTTCCCCAAATCCCTTATCACCACCACTGCTGTCCCATTCTCCTCCCACTGCTGAGGCACAGTGCTCAAGACCAAACACATCACAGCAGCCTAGCCCTCACCCACAGCAGGGAGGGCAGTGAATTACCTGCCATAACTCCTTGCAACCCTCCCTGCACTCAGCATGTTTTGCAGCACCATTGACACACAGTGTTTGCATCAGGCCACCACTTGCTGCCCCACCAATGCAGGATCTCATTGCTTGTTAGGTAACTTTCCAAGTCCCATTTCCAGGCATTTTCCACCTCTCCTAAGCTTTGGATCAGAGCAACAGCTCACCTAACTAGCCCAACACAGCTCCCAGGTAGAAATAGAGTAACACAGTGTTAGATACCACTTTGTAGCACAACCCCAGAAAACTACTCTCCATGACTTCTTTGCTAGATCCACTTCCCCACAGCACCCTGGAGCAGACCAAACTCATCCCATCCCAAGAAGCTTGGCATGGCATGGCATGGCATATGGTTGCATTGCTCTGCTCTTCTCTGTAGGACCAGGGTCCCTACAGGCAGGTCTGTCTCTGGTTTGTGGGGGTCAGTGGGTAGTGACTCCTTCTGCTCCCAGTTGCTGCAGGGACTACCCGCTCACTGCTCCAGCTGAGCTTGTTATGGGTAGTTGTAGAAGGAGGTGATGATGCAAAGGAGGTGATGATCTAAAGGAGGTGTTGGGGCAGCAAACCCTCATTCCAGCCCCTCTGTGCTTGCCTGGGCCCTGCTTTAAGGGACTAACCTGTGCCCTCTGCCCCCTCCCCAGCGTGTCCCTGCCCCACCACAGAGACATCATCCGCAACTGTGCTGTCAGCGTGGACCAGATCCAAGACCTGCACTCCCCGATGTCCTCCATCTCTGAGAACCCAGCATCACCTGCCTACAGCACAGGTAGGCATTGCCCCTCCATCCCTCTGGGGACAGTGGGGCTGTGGATCAGTCTGGACTTGGCACTGCTGTGATGCAGGGACCTGAGGAGGGGGACCTTAGGGACAGAACCTCAGCCAGTCCTGGGCTGCATCATTGTGCAGCTGTTCTGGGATCAAGTTGTTCTGTTTTGGCAGAGAGGTTTTCCCTGATCCCCATGTCCCTGGGGTGCTGCATCTGCGCTTCCTATGTGTGTGTGCATCTTCAGGCTTTGATAAGTGTCCCCTCTGCTCCCTACAGTCACACGGCTAAAGCCACATGCCTGCCAAGCATCTGGAATCACCCCAGCCTCTCCGGTCATAAGAAGGTCCAGCGAACCCCAGCTGTGCCATGGGAACAGCAGCAAACCTCTTCCAGACCCTGCCCACAGCTCCCATTCCACTCCCTGCCATGGGTATGCCCGTGCCTCCCCCTCTCCCTCCGTGAGCAGCTACAGCGACCCGGACACGGGGCACTACTGCCAGCTGCACCCCAGCTCGCCCATCAGCAGGGACAGGCCAGCCCACGACACCAAGCAGCTACCAACAAAGAGCTACGTGGAGAGGCTAAAGGTGGAGGAAGGACAGAGAGGGACTGTGGAGAACAGCTCTGGGGAAGCAGAGGCAGGGCAGAGGCTGAAAGCAGAGCTGGACTTCAAGGGCTTTGTACCCCCCACCATGGAAACAACCTCCTCCTTCAACCCTGCTGCCTTCCAGTCCCTGCTCATCCCCCTAGATAACAAACCTCTGGAGATGACTGTGCTAAAGAAGGTCAAAGAGCTGCTGGCAGAGGTGGACGTGAAGACACTGGCCAAACACATCACCAAAGTGGACTGCCTGGTATGGCCAGGGCCTGGAGGGAGGGATGGGTACCACTGCCCTCTGATGGATCTGGGCTGGCAGGGATCACTGGATCCCTGAACATCAGACAACCCCTGAGCATTGGAGCATCCCTGCTGGGCTCTGCCTGGTGTATCAGCCAGGGCAGGCAGAGGCTGGGCTGGCGCAAGAGGCTGCCGAGGATAATTCAGCCTCTCCTCAATTAACAAAGCTCTAATCAGCTTTCACCTTCCTTGCCAGGTTGCTCGGATATTGGGTGTGACAGTGGAGATGCAGCGGCTCATGGGGGTGAGCTCTGGCATGGAGCTGCTCACCCTTCCCCACGGCCACCAGCTCCGCCTGGACCTGCTGGAACGGTACGGCACAGCATGGCCAAAGTGAGCCCACCGGGCTGCCCTGCACGGCCTCCTCCAGCTCCCCTGCGTGTTCCCAGCCTGGCACAGGGCAGGGGAGAGGAGGAGCCCTGTCTAAGACCCCAGAGCATCCCCCCTCCCTGTGCTGACCCTGCTCTGTGTCTTGCCCCTTGGCAGGTTTCACACCATGTCCATCATGATCGCTGTGGACATCCTGGGCTGCACAGGCAGCACGGAGGAGCGGGCAGCCCTGCTCCACAAAACTATCCAGCTGGCTGCCGAGCTGAAGAGCACCATGGGAAACATGTTCAGCTTTGCAGCTGTAATGAGTGCCCTGGAAATGACACAGGTATGGGGATACTCCTTTAGTGCTCATGTTCTGGGCTCAGCCCTTGCTCAAAATGCATCCCTCTCCCTGTGTCCTGCAGGCTCCAAGAGTCATTGGGATGGCTGAAAGGGGAAAATGCCCTGGGTGGGAGGCATGGGGCCACATCCGCTGGGATGCAGGCAGGGAAGGGGAAGAGCCATCCCCTCCACAGAGCAGACAGCCTTGTCCCGCCAGGATTCAATTGTTTTTCGGTGGTTGGGCTCTTTGTTTTGTGCTGGGCTGTGTTCCTGGGAGGAAATGAATCTGCCCTCCGGTACAATACAAATCAGTCTCAAGGCTGTGGCAGCAGCGTCTCCGGGCCACACTGCTCCCTTTGGAAGATGAAAGGAGATTAAAATTCAATTTTAAATCGAGCCCAGCTGGGAAGTCTTGCTTCCTGCCTGCACAAAGGAGGTGGAATGGCTGCCCCCTCCCTGCATCTCATCTTCAAGGCCGCTGCAACGCAGGGAGGTTGCTGTCCTGGGGCACAGGCAGGGGAAGAAATCCTAAGCCCAGCCTCTATGCCAGAGCTGTGCAGTGTCTGGCCATGAGCACTGGTGAAGGAGGATGGTTTTGGGAGCATCAGGCACTGTTGTGTGCAAGGCTGGGGACTGTGGCTCCAGGGTCAGGCTGTTCTCCCTGGTGCCTGGAAGCTGTGCTGCCCCAGCACCTTCTACCTGCCCCATCTCCTTTCAGATTGCCCGGCTGGAGCAGACCTGGATGGTGCTGAGGCAGAGGCACACAGAGGGTGCAATCCTCTATGAGAAGAAGCTTAAGCCATTCCTGAAGAACCTGAATGAAGGGAAAGGTAACAGGAGCAGCTCCCCTTGTCTCACTTGCTTTCTCCTTTCCACGTTTGTCTGGGCAAGGCGTCACTGAGAGCTCTGACCCTCTCCCAGCTAGTGCCAGACACCCTCTGGCTGCTGAGCCACCCCGGCACTCAGCAGAGCCCGTCTGGCCTTGTTTGCCCCTTCCTTCCCAAGGAAGCATTTCATAACTAAATAAAACCAGCAGCTGAGCCAAACTGTTGTGCTTGTATGGCAGTGAGTGCCAAACCAAGGGACGGGCAGCCAGTTGGAAAGATGAAAAGCCATGTGTCTCTAATGCCTGGTGCCCTGTGGTCTGCAAACCTGCTCCTCATTGCAGCCCTGGGAGATGCAGCCAGAGCATGGCCGGCCATCAGCTTTCCCTTCCCAGCACAGCCAGAAACCCTGGCTGGGAGGAGCTGTGTTGGACAAGGAATGGCCCCAGGCACAGCAATGGAATAGACACAGCAGCTGCTGTGTCCAGCTGAGCCTTGAAGCCTCTCCTGGGAGCATGGTGTCACGGCAGCATTTGGTCACACAAGCACTTTGCAGGGAGATGGGGAGGGGGACGCAGGGTCACGGGGTCATGTGGGGTCCTAAGAGTGCCTCTCTCCCCAGAAGGGCCACCGCTGACCAACACCACCTTTCCCCACATCATACCCCTCGTGACTCTCCTGGAGCGGGATGAGGCTCTCACGGAAAGCCCCGAGCCCTGGGAGGCCACTGACAACGGCGTGGAGGTGGTCATGGCCCACCTGGAGGCAGCACGGATGGTGGCCCACCATGGTGGGCTCTACCACACCAACGCTGAGGTGAAGCTGCAGGGTAAGCACTAGTGACAGCAGAGCCCCTTTCCCTCTGCCACATCCCAGCACCAGGATGGAGCATCCCACAGGTGCAGGGGGTGCCATCCCAGGGAACTGACTCTCCCTCTTGCAGGTTTCCAGGGCAAAGCGGAGCTGCTGGAAGTCTTCAGCACCGAGTTCCAGCTGCGGCTGCTCTGGGGCAGCCGTGGGGCTGAGAGCAGCCAGGCTGAGCGCTACGAGAAGTTCGACAAGGTGCTCACTGCCCTGTCCCACAAGCTGGAGCCAGCAGTGCGCTTCAGCGAGCTGTAAACCCCCCCAGCTCCCAGCCTGCATCCCACCAGTGGCTGTGGGTCAAGGGAATGGACCAGGCACCCAGCATCAGGAATAGGCACAGGCATGGGTCAGCAATTTTGAGACAAAGAGGAGAAAAGCAGCCACCTCCAATCTACCACCCACTTCTTCGGGACTCAACAAGCCAGGGGTCCACACTGCTACTCCGAAGGGTGGGGACAGCCAGCACTGGCCTCCACACCCAGCCCTGCCAAGGTCTACATGGTGCCCCTCACCTCACCCTTTGGTTTTGTTTTTTTCCATCTCCATCTTGCCCACAGCTGCTGGATCCTGTGTGTAAATATATTTTCATGATTACTTCTTGATGTACAGACTTGTGAAGGATGGTCCTTGTTGTAAATAATTAGGCTTATTCATTTTGTCATGTAAATACATGTACATATCTCATGGGTTTTGTTCTTACATACAATAAACTTTTATCCCGTTCCTCAAGGGGACCTCCCTGTCCTGTGGGTGTCCTTTAAAGGAGCCCCCCTGGGGGAGCAGAGCATGGGAAGGGCTGATGGGGGGAATCACCATGCTGAACCTGGCTCAAGACCCCATGGTGGCCCAATGACAGCCCTTCTGAGGAGGGCTGTGTGGTGTCACAGAATGGTTCAGGTTGGAAGGGACCAAAGTAGGTCATCTGGTCCCACCTCCCCGTGGACTCCATGTCCTCTCTGGACAATCTGTTCTGGTGCATGGTCACTGCACTGTAAAGAAGTTTTAACTTGTGTTCAGGTGGAACTTCCTGGGCATCAAGTTCTACCCATTGCCTTATCTATCTCTATATATATATATATATATATCAGCAGATATGCAGGATCACCTCCCTGATCTGCTGGCAATACTCTTCCTAATCCACCGCAGGATCCCACTGGCCTTGTTGGCCCTCAGGGCCCACTGCTGGCTCTCAGACACTTGCTGTCCACCAGGACGCCCAGTCCTTTTCTGCAGAGCTGCTTTCCGTGTCAGCCCCCAACCAGTACCGGTGTTCGTGGCTGTTCCTCCCCAGGTGCAGGACTCTGCATTTGTTGAATTTCAGGAGGTGGTTCTCTGCGAGAGGGTCGCAGGTCCCCCAAGCACGAGGGGACGGGGGGACAGGGGGCACAGTGACCCAGCCCAGGTGGGAGGCGGGGCGATACGGGCCAGGCCCCGCCTCCTTGGCACATGACCACGCCTCTTTCCTATAGCTGGGTCTTTCTGGTCCCGCCTCCGCGCGGGGCACGATGGGAGTTGTAGTGCGGGCGGTGCGGAAGCCGCGGCCGCCATGGCCCCCGGAGCGGCCCCAGCCCCGGTCCCGCTCCCCGTGCTGCTGGTGCTGATGGCGGCCGCCGCCCGCCCCGCCGCCGCCTGGGACCTGTGGGCGCTGCGCTGCGGCTTCTCGGCGGACTGCGAGTGCGGCTTCGCGCCCGACCTGCGCGGTCAGCGGGAGCGGCCGGCCGGGAAGGGGGTCTGGGGGCAGGGGGACCCTCAGGGGCGGGGGGCGTGCAGCCGCCGAGGCCGGGAGGCAGCAGGCGAGGGGGTCCCGGGAGCCAGCGAGGGTCTCCAGGAGAGCCTGCCCGGGGGCGTCCCTTGGAGCGGGGTCTCTCGGCCATGCGGTAGCCGGGGATGACGGGGCCCAGTGGGGCGGCCCCCAGGGACGGGGCAGGGAGCGATGACAACCCGCGTTCTCCAAGTCCTGGTTTCACTTCCTTTCAGGTCTGGAGTTCGACTTGGCCACGAATCTGGTGGGGCAGCCCCTGGTGAGGCAGCAGGTGATGAAGGGGCTGAGGGAATTCCTGGAGAACTCGAATCCAGTGAAACCCCTCGTGATGTCCTTCCACGGCTCCACAGGAACAGGCAAAACCTACGTGAGCTCCATGCTCATCCGCTACCTCTTCCAGAGGGGGCTCCAGAGCTCCTATGTTCACCACTTCTCCCCCATAGTGCATTTCCCCCACGCTGAGCAGATAGAGCAGTACAAGGTAAGGGATACCGCTCAGCAGTGCCACTTCACTGGGGGGTTTTGGCTGTGTCTGGGTTGATCCTCAGTACATATGCATTCAAGCTGTTTCCTGAAGTGCAGTAGGAATAAAAGCTCTTTGTTTTACCCTCTCAGACAAACATAGCTGAGAGAGTGGCTCCATACACTGGCTGAAGAATGCACTAGTAACTGCAATATACTCAGTTATTACTTTCGTCCTCTCCACAGTAGTCCCTGCCCTGATCATGTTCTCATTCTTAAATATTTACACAGCTCTTTGAACACACAAACAAAAGTGCTTGGCTTAGATGAAAGGCACTAAAATTTTCCCATTGCTTTCCAAACAGCCTGATGGCTGTAAAAACCTGCATATCACTAGACTTGTAATCCCCTCCTCACAGAGCACAGAGCTCCCTAACAGCAGCTCCAGACTCTCCATGGTGCCATTCTGTCTCTTAGAGCTGAGAAAAGAGAGAAATCAAAATGCCAGATTTTCAGCAGAGTGGGAATTCAGCACACCTGGACCTTTAGTTTCTGGACGTTTGGAGAAGTTATTTGTTGTATTGTGTCCTTAGAGGAAATGCTTTTAGAAAAGTAAATCCCTTCCTGGCTGAAGTGCTTCAGTTAGGAGTTTCACATGCCCCCAGGCAATGTGAGTGGTTTTGTGTAGGCTAGGAAGTACCTTCAGCCATGATAAAGAGCTGTTCTGGGTCAGTGCAGGCACATGTTTCTGCATCAGAGCAGGAGCTGGCAAGAAGCTGGGAACTGTGTAGATATAACAGGGAATGAGAAGAATGTGGGGACCTGTAGGAGTCTGAATCTCCAGCTTTAGTGTGCTGCCTCCTCCTTTAAATCTGTATAAAAAGACCTACAATGGTTAAAAAAAGCTGATTAACAGCCACTGTGTGAAACCCACAATAAAGGGGCCTCCCCAGCACTGGGTCTTTCAGCTCCATGTGTGTGGTGCTGTGCAGAGAAACGCTGCTCTCAGCACCTTTGGCTGTGCTTGAGCTCCTGCCTCAGCCTTTACTCTGGGATGTTTGAGCCTTCCTTGCCATCTCACTGCCTTACACTTGGTGGGGTTTTTCCTAGGAAAGCCTGAAGCGCTGGATCCAAGGGAACCTGACCAACTGTGGACGCTCAGCGTTTCTCTTTGATGAGATGGACAAGATGCACCCAGGCCTGATTGATGTGATCATCCCGTTCCTGGGGCCCTCGTGGGTTGTGTATGGGACCAACTACCGCAAAGCCATCTTCATCTTCATCAGGTGAGAGAGGCCTCTCCATGGGGAGGCCACGGAGGCCTCTTCCAGCTCACTGCTGCTTGTTTGGGCAGAGGTCATACCTACCTCAGTGCACACACTTGTTTTACTTTTCCTTCTCCAAGTCTTGAGCCTCTACAAATGCCAAGGGATGCAATCTCACTGTGAACAGACAGATCTGGAGAGTGTGAAAAAGCCTCCTCTGCATGTTATTTGGCTGCCTCTACAGAAGTTATTTTGGGACAGGCAGCTGGGAGCTGCTGGCTTGCACTCTGCAGGCTGGTGGGTGTTAGTTGCCACCTGAGACACCATTTTCCTGGCTACACAGTGGATAAGGCTCTCATTCTTGTGCAGCAATGCAGGAGGGGAGCAGATCAACAACGTGACATTGGCTCTGTGGTATGCCCGCAAGGACCGGGAGGAGATCAGCTTGCAGGACCTGGAGCCAGCCATCTCCAAGGCCGTGTTTGAAAACCCTGAGAGTGAGTCCATGGAGCTCAGCTCCTCCTGTAGCCCCACAGCCCAGCACAGGCAGCCAGGCTTGCTCTAGGAAGCCACCCACACCACCTGCTACCACCAGGCAACCAGAAAGGGACAGGGGGGTTTTGAGGGATTGGGACTGTGAGCCCCTTTAGGTTTCCTTCCTTCTGAGCCAGCAGACCTGTTGCCATATTTAGCAAAGTTCTTGGGAGACAAGGTGTGTTTGCAGCTGGGGGCTGGCAGACAGCACAGCACACTTGCCAGAACAGCACTGAGCTATATCGATCCTCACTGCCTGCCTGCATCTCCTTGCCTTGCCCTTAGCACAGGGAGCAGAGCTTAAATTCTGACAAGCTAAATCCCCCCATTTCTCTGGGGAGAAAGTCTGTTTGGGGGGTAGGTGACAACTGGTGGGTTCAAAACCAGCAACATCTCTCTTCAGCAGAGTATTTTGGCTTCCCACAAAGCAGCTCTTTAAATTGCAGGGACTGCAGAGCCTCTCTGAAGGTAAAACCTTCTCTCCCTTTCCTTGTGCAGGTGGCTTCTGGAAATCTGGGATCATTAATGAACATCTGATTGATTTTGTTGTGCCTTTCCTCCCACTGAAACAACACCATGTGAAGCAGTGTGTTGTCAGTGAGCTCATCCAGCAAGGCCTCGAGGTACGCCCGGATGTCGTCCAGGAAGTGGCTGACAGCATCCCCTACTTCCCAGAAGAAGAGAAATTATTCTCATCAACAGGCTGCAAAACAGTGGCCTCTCGCATCAGTTTTTTCTTCTAGTCACTGGCAAGGGCCTCTCTCAGATCCATAGTGCTAGAAAGCATCCAGGGCTGGTGGGATGTGCAGTGGGAATGGTGCGTCACTCCCCACAGCACAAGTGCTCTCCTGAACTCTCTCCAGCTCCATGGAGTCCACTGCAGGATGCAGCTGCAGGACCAGGTGCAAATTATGTAATTTAAAGCACTTTACTGATTGACTCTTGGCCAGGTAAAGGTGGATCCACCACCTGAGACGTGTGATGACATGGGGAAAATGCTGAGAGGGTCTACAGTGTCAGGGAGGTTCTCACCCTGTCAACAGCACCCCTTCACAGCTCTCCCCACTTCTGGCAGCTGTTGATACCCAATACGTTAAGATTCTGAGCCCACAGAAGAATATTTCTTCCTTACAGCATTTTAACAGTTTTTAAAAAACCTTTTTAAGCATAGCTGTGCCTCAGCTCCTTGGCACAACATACTGGTGCTGACTCCTGTGAACACCTCAACATGGCAACCAAGTTTTCTTTTCAAGGAAGTTTTAGAGCCACCCACATTCCAGTTTCCTTGCACTGTGAATAGGTGCTTGGCAGCTTCAACATCAAGGGAGGGGGGGTCATGTGGGAGAGGGGAATGCCTGATCTGCCATGAGCCAAGTTCTCCTACTACCCCTTCACCCATCTTTCCCCAAAGGGCCAAAGATTTCCCTGTAGCAAACCAGAAAAACATCAACAAAAGACTTCTTGCTTGTTTTACCAGCCGTGAAGAATCTCATCCTACCTCCAGGGAAGCCCACAGTGCTGCTAACGGTTTTGAAAATTCCTTTTATTCGGTGATGGTTTCTACAGCAGGGTTGGTGCTATGAGCTGTGGAGCTTCTTGTACATCCTTCTGCTGGTCAGACCTTGCAGGCTTTGGCTGGGCCAGCAGCCGTTCAGCTTCTGGGGAGTGTCACAGTGAGGGACCTGGGGACAAGTTAGACAAGATTGGTGCTCCAGACTGCCAAGCCTGGGATGCACAGCCTGGCTTTGCCCTGATTTTAAAATCCTCTATGCTGTTATGGAATAAGAGGTCAGGGGAAGCAGAGTAATTTGCTCGCCAGGAACAACCTGCTCAAGGGATGGGTGTAAGGACACTTGGCAAAGCTTCCAAAGCTCTGTTCCCTGTATGGAAATGAGTTGCCAGTGCTTGGGACCATTCCAGCTCCAGGCCCTGGGCTTTGGGGGTTTTAGACACCACCCAAAGGCTGCCCAAGAGCTGGCCCAAAGACAGAGGCAAAAATTCTGCCCCTTGCAAATATATGAATTTCTAATTTTAAAATAAATCTTCTAAGAATGAAACAGTTGAGGCGTTCACACGGATTCCTGACTGCAGGCAGTGTGGAAGGACTTGGAAGATGACCAATTTCCAGCACAGTGATGTGCTGCTGGGCTGGGGAGCTGTCCCAGTGCCCTGGAAGAAAGCTGCGCCCTGCTGGCAGGGTAAGGACCCAGCCAGGGCTGAAGGATGGCCTGGGGGAAGGTGAGCAGGGATGCGTTCTCCCATCCAGCCGTATGCCAAGGGCGGGCACGCCAATGGAGAGCGAACGGGCACAAACACACAAACCACGGGGCCCAGCCCTGAGCATTTGCTGTTCCTGCGAGTCCCTCGGGGAGCCTCTGCAGAGCTTCTCGCGGTCTTCTCGATGAGAGGGGCGGGTTCCCAGGCCGCGGCCCCAAGTAGCGCCCCGTTAACGCACTTCCCCGACCCCACCGCAACCATCCCTAGGACGAGCCCGGCCCGCAGGGCATTACCACAGCGGCGACACCGCCCCCGGCACCGCGACACCGCCCCCGGCACCGCCCGCTAGAAAGATGGCGGCGCTGCCCGTAACCAAGATGGCGGCGGGGGCGAGGCGACGTGGGCGGGGCGTCGAGCGGCGCAGGGGCTTGACGTCACGCGAGCAAGGAGGGCGATGCTGGCGGCGGAGGTGGCGGGGCGCGCGCGAGCGCTCGTGGGACGGGCGGGGCCGCGCGCCATGGTGAAGGCGGGGGGAGCGGGGCCAGGGAGGCCGTGAGGGCAACGGGGCTGTGGGAGCAACGCGGGGAGCTGGACTGTCGGGGGAACGGGGCTGTGAGGAGAACAGGGTGGGTCAGGACTGTGAGCCGAGCAGACAGAGGGGGGCTGTGAGGGCAGTGTGGTGGGGATCAGGTCATGGGCAAGCACCAGGGCACGATCAGGGCTATGAGGGAGGCACGGAGGGAAGAGGAACTGAAGGGAATGCTGTGGGGATTGAGGCTGTGAGGACCCAGCCAGTTGTGGAGAGCGTGGAGGGAGCAGGTCTGAGCTATGCTGGAGGGGATCAGGCCTGTGCAGGGGCCAGGGGCCTCAGGGTGGCCCGTCAGGGCCCTGCTGACACCTGTCATGCAGGTGGCCGGCCTGGGCAACTACGGGCTGCGCGGCACACGGCACAGTGTGGGCATGGAGGTGCTGGACCAGCTGGCCCGGCAGCTGGCGGTGGCCGAGGGCTGGCGAGTGGACAAGCGGTGCTGTGCTGATGTGGCTCTGGCCACAGCCCACGGCCTGGAGCTGGTGCTGCTCAAGCCACGGAGGTTCATGAACCTCAATGGGCTCAGCGTTGCCAGTGCTGGTGAGCAACTGGGTCACCCCCAAAGCCTCTAGTGGCACCAGCCCCCTATGACAGCCCTGCTGTCTCCCTGCCTTCCCTGGCTCACTACAGCCCCGCTATGCAGAGTCAGGGCCTGGTGAGTCTGTCTCCCCTCATTTCTTAGGTTGTATTTCTGTTTTCAAAGCTGAGATCTACAGCCTTGGCCCTGGAGACATTTACCTGGTTCATGATGACCTGGACAAGGCCCTGGGCAAGGTGGCAATCAAGCTGGGAGGCAGCGCAAGGTATGGGGTAGCCCCAGCTTCCTGATTGTGTGAGCTGGTTTGAGGCTTTAACATGCCCATACAGGTTCATGGGCTGTTCTTGGCCCCATCCCACCAGCCTTGCAATGTTTCAGCTCTTGTCCTGGGCTCGATCTATTGCAGAGGCAACAGCTGGCTGTTTGGGCAGCCTCCCAGTTCCTGCCCTGGCAGGGAGACTCCTGGAAGCGGCTGTGGGCTGGATTCAGCCCACTGACAGCACCACATGAGCTTTTTATAACACTCTGCCTCCACTGTGCCTGCCCAGCACCAGTCATTTAACCTAGGAAAGCTTCCACTGTGGGATGGGGCAGGTACGGTGCTGGGCCCCAGTGCTCAGTCACACATGCACCAGCTGTGGCAAGAGCCAACACACAGAGAACGTGCTGTCCCAGCCCTGCTTCCCTAAATCCCCCAGCCAATTGCTCTGAGCCCCTGGGGCTGCAGAACCAGGGGCTCAGAGCAGAACCGGGGCTGCAGAACCAGGGACTGCAGCCCTTGGCTGGGACCACATTCCCACACTCCTGCAGCAGGAGACCCAGGGCTATATGGGGAGGGTGCCTCTTACAAACTAAGTGTGGATTTTCTCTTTCTCTCCCAAGGGGACACAATGGGGTCCAATCCTGCATCAGTGCTCTGCAGTCCAACGTGAGTGGGTGTCAGGGGAAGGGGATCAGTCCTGTGCCCCTCTCAATGTATGGCTTGTTCCCCCACTCCCATTTTTCTGATTCCTCTTAGACAAGCCCCGACTCCCTTTTCCCCCTTTTTCTCCTTCCCCTTCTTCCTGGATGGCTGTTGTCTGTTTGGCCGCCATGGAGGACATGGAAACAATTAGCTTGAGTCGCTCTGCCAGGCCTGGCAGGAGCCTGGGATCTCGGCACGGCCCAGCTAAAGCCTCTTCCAAAATTATGTTTCTTGGAGCAAGCACTCAAAACCACCTGGAAAACATGAGGAGCTGCTCCCTTGCTGCCCAGCCCCACTCTCAGCACTGTCCCCTTGCCTAGCTCTGTCTGAACACTTGAGGGGAAGCTCCCCAGCTCTCTTCCTTCCTCCCCAGGAGATGACCCGGCTCAGGATCGGCATCGGGCGGCCAGAGGGTGATGTGACAGTGCCCAGCTATGTCCTGTCTCCGTTCAGTGCTGGGGAGCGGGAGAAGCTGGAGCAGATCCTGGCCCAGGCAGTGACCTGCCTGCTGGAGCACATTCAGAGCCGAGCACCTACAGAGCCAGGGGACAGGGGCTGACACAAACGCCCTGGGACCCTTGTGGCTGATGGGCAGGGTGCTGCAGGCACTCCAGAGTGACCATGGTGCCGAGCAGAGCTGGCCCAGCTGGGCAGCCTGGCTGGGAGCTGGGGCAGCCTCCTTCCATGCCCACACCAATCCAGGCAGCTCATGTCCCACTTGAAGCCCTGCAGAGGCTTCATGCCTCAGTTTGGCACAGAAATTAAATAAACCCTCACCCTGACTCTGCCCTGCTCCTGCCTCTCTTCCATGCGCCGCTTGCCAAGCTTGGGTTGTCCTTGGCACTGCAGCTCAAATCCGTGCCCCCATCCGTGTTCGACCAGCACAGTCTGGAGGGAGGCTTCTAGTGAGAAATGGGGAGCAATAGGAGCTACTTCCGTAGAGTCCAAAGGCACTTCAGCTTTGCTGAGAAACTGGCAAGCATGGAGAGCCTGGAATCCCATAGCGTGCTGCTCTGACTGAGCTGCAGCAAGTTTCAGAGCTGGCCTCACAGTATTTTTGAGTTCAGTGGTTTTGGCCGAAACTGTGGAGTTTCCAACAGCTGCAGGAGTTCTGGCTGCCTGCAGACCTGTTGTGGGTCTCGTGGAGAGCACAGACTACGGCAGTGTGTCCTCACCACTGCTGTGTCCCAGAGTCCTGGGTGTGCCAGCATGTCCTGCCCAGCTCTGTATCCCAGGAACACTGAGACACCGAGCAAAGGCAGCTCCTCTCCTGCATCCCAGCAGGATGGAACAAGCACTGGGACGCTTGCTGGCTGACGTATACCACAGTGTTTTTGTCACTTCCATCCTCTGCTCCAGCTGGCACCAGACATTCTTCTGCTCCATCCCCAGCTCCTGAGCTCCTCCTGGAGCACTGAGGCTGCCTGGACCAGGGAAAGAGCTGGGAAGCAAAAATGTGCCCAACCTGTCACCCCTTCCTCACCCTTGTCTATACTGGCTGGGACCCTGCACTTGCAGAACAGGCACTTGGCCATCTCCTCCCTGTTCTCCAGGAGATCCATTCGGATCTTCAGGTCCCATGTGATCTGGAGCTGCTTGTTTTCCTTCCAAAGGTCCTTGCTGTAGCTGTTCAATCTGCCCCAAATTATGCTTTCCTGAATCCCTTGGTAGTCTCAGACATTTCTCTGGGTGTCTGCTACCAAGGTCTCCACCTGCTGCTCCATCACCTCCACTCCTAGGGGAGAGCTGAGCTTAATGAAGATGCCACCCACCCAGACCCCAAGGGTGAGATTCAATCTTCCTCCCCCCACCTCTCTCCTTCCCCCTCTTTCCCCCTTACAGATTTCATTCCCAAAGTTCCCAGCTGGGGGAACTGCCAGACCCTCACCCCTGCAGCACCCCTGGGAACTTGGGGCAATGCCAGCACCCAGAACATCAGCTCAAACAGTCTGTTTTAATCCTCCCTGGGCTTCCACCCAGGCATGGCATGAGGGGCAAGCCCAGTTGGTGGCAGGAGGCCACCACGTGTGCCAGCCCAAAGTCCACTCCCCAAAGTCCAGGCTGCTGGAGATGGCAGAGTTGGCATCACTTGGGACTGTCCTGGAGATGTGTCCTCAGCAGAGATGGAGCACAGTGCTCCTCTGGTCTCTCCACTTGGCAGGGAAAAGCTTTCCTGGGGCAAATCCTGCCTTGGGTGGATTCATGCAGATTTGAAGAATCCTGTGGGGCTCTGTCCAGGGCAGCTGCATTTCCTGAGAGGGAGCAGGCAGTTTAAGGTCCTTGCCCATGGTGCTCCCAGCTGGATCAAAATCCCTCATCCCTAGGAAGCACGGACACAGACATTAGTGGTCAGGACAGGAGCAGCCCCAACGTGTTCACGCCTGCAGCCGGGGCAGTGGGAGGGCTGTTTTCCAGCCTCCCCGAGTCTGGCAGCTCCCAGGGCAGTTCTGCTGCCAGGACAAGCAACCTCAGGCAGGGAAAGTCTGACCCAGTATTAACTGTATCTATGCTTCCCTGGGGCTGAGCCAGTGTGGGTCACCTGCCTGTCTACATGGCCACAGCCCCAAGGAGACCCACTTCTGAGGAGAGCAAGCAGTGCTGGAATGAAATGTTCCCCTGGGAGATGCCCCAGCTCTTTCCACACTTTTGCAGCAGGAAAAGGAGTGTTCTCCCTTCCTCACCTGAGGGGCTGGGGAGCAGCACAGACTTATAGAGATGGAGGGCCCTGTCCCTATATACCCTCCAGCCTAGTGCAGCCCCACATGGGACATCTGTGTCACCACCCCTTTCCCCACCTGGAAGAGATAGTCTGGTTTCTGTTTCCCAATGCTTTGAGTCTGACAGGGAGAGCTGCTGCCCCATGACAAAAACAAACTAGGCATGTGGGACACGTCTGAACATGGCACGTGCAGGGAGACACTCCCCAGCTGCTCTGTCCCCTGTGCCCGGGTCTCAGGGTCTTGCTCACCATCAGAGCTCGTCACGGGCCGTGGAGCGGAGGTGGCCAGCACTGCCCCGTGAGTCCCTCAGCGTCTTCTGCGAGCCAACCCAGTCAGTCTTCTTGGCATCGTCATCCCAGATGGTGGAAGTCTCAGTGTCACTCAGCCAGTTGCTGTCCCCAGCATAGTGAGTGGGATAAACCAGGAGGGGGTGAGCTGAAAACACCAGCAAGTCCCGTGGGGAGAAGTGCCGCTTGTAATCCTCACTGCAGAAAGGGGAGCAGACCCAAGAGAAAAAACTGGCTTACAGAGCATGGCACAGAGGAGAAAAAGCAGTGGGAAAACCAAATCAACCACCTAGGGAAGGCTCCATGCAGGGCAGGGGATAGGGAGGGATGTGAGGTACGAAAAGGCAGGGAACACTGGGCAGGGACTATGGAGGGATTACAGAGAGGACAGGACCTGTGGCTCCCCACCAGCTGGGGCCGGCTCTTGGCACAGTGGGTCTCTGGCACAGCATCCAGCTGGCCCTGAGACAGGGCTGTCTGATGCTGTTATGTCTGCAAGCAGGGGGCTTCCAGATGCTGCTGGTGCACATCCAAAGCCCTGATTTGTCCCTCCATCCACCTCCAGCCTGCCTTTTCATGCCTGATCTGTGTGTTTGTCCATCATGCTCACTGGGTTTCCCACCCTTTTCTCCCAGGACACCCACCCACTGGTGCTCACTCACCCCCTAAATTGCCTCCCTCTCCCCAGACAAAGCCTTACTGCTGACCCCCATGCCCAGAGAGGAGCATGAAAGTTCTCCAAATTGGGGCTGAGACCCCCAACCAGGGGCAGTGGACCACACAGCGCCCCAGCACTAGGGTACAGGGGGCTGCTCCCTACCACACCATGGGGCCAAGACCCTGTGCAGAGCCCACACCAAGACCCAGCTCCATTCCCATTCCCCCACCCCATGCTGGCAGAGGGCCATTTTCCAGCGGCCAGTGGCCAGGCAGCGGCAGGGCTGAGAATGAGCTCATGCTACAGATGTTTTCCTCCAGCATGAGTAACGCCTGCAAGGGGGGGAACAGGGTGAGGTGGTGACAGCAGAGAAGAAACACGTTGTCCCGCACTGGCATGGCCAGGCCAGCACCCTCCTGCACAATCTGCTCCTTACTTGGGGTGCTTGTCATACATGATGGGCAGATACTCGTCCACGGGCAGCATTTTGGAGAGTGGTTTGGTGGCCAGCAGCTTCCGTGCCCCGTGGTGGGAGATGGCGTAGGCCAGTGTCCAGTACGAGTACCCAGCCACCACCAGGTTCCGCACGCCTTCCACAGGTGCCTCTTCCTCGTCGTTCACCTGTTTCCTCCCCAGGTAGCTGTGGGGTGGCCCGGGAACCATGAGAGCCAGCCTTGGGGACCCCCATCCCACATCCCCCTGGCCCCAGCACCTACATGAGGTCCCAGTCCTGCTGTGCCCGCTCCAGCTCCTCCATCAGCCGCTGCAGCCGTGCTGGGAAGGCAGCCTCGAAGCGCACATCATCCTCGAAGACCACTGACCGCTCCAACCCCCGGAACACAATCTGGGGGAGGGCACAGAGGTGCCAGCCTATCCCAGCACCACTCTGGGCCATACTGGGGCCACTGACCCTGCAGGACACCCCTTCTCCCCAGGTCCTCCAGACATCTGTGATGCTCACAGGGTCCCTGCCCACTGCTGGTAGTCCTTAGGGACCCCACGGCCACTGTGGCCCCATACCTCCTTCCAGATATTGTAGTGGCTGAGGAAGCAGCCAACCTCGCCCTTGGTGAGCGTGCGGCCAGAGAAGGGATCATAGTACCCGGGTAGCAAGCCCACACCCAGCACCTTGATGTCACTGCTGTTGAGGGTGCTGCAAGGCAAGGGGCTGCATCAGCGAGGTGTCCCACCAGATACTCCCTGTCCCCTCCCCAGAGTGACACCAGGAGACTGGCTGAGTGGTCCCCCCATGGTCACCTGCCATCCACAGCATCCACCACCCGTGGAATGATCTCCAGCTCCTGCAGGGATGCCAGCATTCGCTGCCGCCGGTCTGGCCTCCGCACCAGATTGATTAGGAAGATCTGGGGAGGAAGAGAACAGCCCCAACAATGGGGCATGTTGTCATGGGGGACACCCAGGCTGCCTGGCTACTGCAGGATGGGGACAGGGCCTCAGCCTTTGCCATGGATGGATGCAATAGAGAGATGTATGCAACCAGAGGGATGGACAGGGGGACACAAGCGACTCCACTGAGCACTTACTTCATCAAAGCCTATTTTTGTGAGCGGCCTGGGCAGGAGGGAAATGTGCCTGGAGCGCTGCATGGGTGGACCATCCACTGTGGAGAGAGGAGACACTCTTCAGTAGAACCCAGATTCCCCTGGCTGGGAGCTGGGGCTGACAGCCCTGTCAGGACCTGCAGACCTCCAGGACCTCTCCATCCATGAGCACTCACCCATGGCCTCCAGTGTGAGATGCACAAAGTTGGCATGATCATCCTCCAGCGTCTGGTGGGCCTTCACAGGAACATTGATGTAACCAAAGTGGTGCTGGTTGCACACATGGACCTCCACACCTGCCAGATGAGACAGGTGAGCAGCACAGCTCCCCCCAGCCCCTGCACCCCCCGAAACCCCCATCACCCTCACCAGCCTCCTGGCAGGAGTAGGCAAAGACAATGATGTCATCGAAGGCCCAGGTGTAGTTGGGGTGGGGTGGGTAGAAAGCCAACTGCAAGGTGTCCTCCTTCCGCAGGTCGATCAGGAAGGTGGCATAGACCATGGGCACTCGGAAGCAGCCCACACGCTGCCGGTTCTTGGTGGGGAAGTAGTCGGCTGTCCGGCGATAGAACCCCTGCGGTATCACACGGCACAGTGCCTCCATGGCAGAGGCTCCTCCACCACAGGGGTGTCTCATTCTGCGGGGCTTTCTGGGGATGTACCTGGGGTGTGATGCCACACCAGAAGTTGGAGTAGAAGGTCTGCGAGTCCAGCATGGGGGCCACCACTGACTTGTTCTGCGCCATGAGAAACTTGAGAGTCTGGTTGTTGGTCAGGATGCTGTCAGTGTCCATGAACTGCAGAGACAGCACAGGTTCAGGAGACATGGAGAAGCCCACCTCAGCCCCCACCCCACCAGTGCCCCAAGTCCCTTACCAGGATGTAGTCTGCCTGCTGCTCCCGGGCATAGGTGAGAGCTTCCTGCTTCAACTTCATCACATTTTCATAGCGTTTGTCACTCCAGTGCTTGGGACCAAGCTCATCAGGGTAGGAGCTGGGCAGGGGGAGGCAGGGGTTAACCTCGCTCACTGGGAATGCACAAACTCAGTGCAGGCTGTTTGTGCCGGCAGGCTGAGTCAGCCCCATTCCGCTGAGCTCCTCCGGGTCGCCGGCCAGGGAGAGTTGATGCTGCTCCAGGAGCCCCTCAGCCCACACCTGCCCCCACCCAGCACTCACCCAGCCTCACCTGGGCTCCTCTTGCACCTTCCAGACCACTGAGTGATAGTCCTTCCCCACCGCCCCCAGCCACTCCTGCAGCATTGCTGTTGTGTTGTCTGAGTTGTGGTCTGTTGCACACCTGGGATAAGGGGACATCAGCCTCTGGGGGTCCTTCTCAAGGGACAACCAGGACCTCACCCTGCACTCAGAAATGCTCATGGGACCAAAAGACTGAGCCAGTGACAGACATAACATGTAATTTGAAGGAACCAAGGCTGTGCAGGCAGGAGGGGGAACGCCAACTGGTAATTTCTTCCTCAGTGCCACCACCAGCCAGGCTGTTCCACAGCTCTCACCCTGCATCCCAGTGGCAGCCCTGGACATGTTCTCCTCACCCCAGCCTTGTGACAGCCCACCATGAGCACTGCAGTACAGCCCTTTGTCCCCCTGTCCCTGCACCCCACAGTACCCCTGTACACTGTTCCAGCAGTGAGAAGAAAGGACTCAACAGCAAAAAATCCCCCTTCCTGAACATTCCCTTTGCTGGGCACAGTCACCACTCCCGACTGTCCCACCCGTCCTCAGAACAACGTTCACAGGGAGCCAAGCACAGACAGAGCTGAACCCACCTTGCACTGGGCCAAATCCCAAATTCCCACCCTCCTCGACCTGTCAAAGAGCCCAGGACATCCCCCAGGCACTGTGTCATGGGGATTTGACAGATTGAGGGGAGAAGGCAGGATCTGCATTCCCCCCAGCTCCAGGGACTACTATTGAAAACTCCCTGCAGGGTCCTGCGGTCGGGGGTACCTGGGGGGTGCAGCGGGTAAAGGTGAGGACGCCCCTTCCCCCGCCGCAGCTGACCCCCGCCCCAGCCCTGCCAGGATCCCCGGCCAGCCCCCGCCTCAGCTCCCCCGCAAAAGCAGCTGCAGAAAAGTTTCCGACAAGCTCAGGCGAGAGACGGCAGTGGCTCAACAAGGAGACAGGAGACTCCTCTTCCAGCCAACCCCCAGCACGGTAAAGGGGGTTTGGGGATGTCTTTGGGAAAGGGGGCCTGAGGGTGAGCCCTGCGGGAAGGGGGAAGGCAGTGCCTGTCCCTGATGATGCAGAATTCCCTTGTGCCCGGGGGTCCCAGACCTCATCAGCCCCACAGCTTCCTCAGGGGAAAGGTGAGGGTTCTGCCCCTTCGCCGCGGGGCAGCCTGAGCCCCTCTGCTTCCCTGCTGGGTCCCACACACGGGGCAGAGCTACCCCTCACATTGTGGGGCTGGGGACGCTGCTACCAGCGGGGTCCCTGTTCCCCGTGAAGGTCCCTGCCCCCTAGAGATCCCCATTCCCCCGCAGGCCCCCCATTCCTTCGAATCTGTTCTGCACACCCAAGAGCCCCCAGTTCCCCTACTCTCCCTAGTTTCCCCCCCGCACTGTCCTCCGTGTCCCTGCTATCCTCAGCTCTCCATTCCCTTCATAGTCTCCCTTAATCCCCGGACCCTCCTTCCCCCCACTATCTGCATTCCCCGGGGCTCCCCGCTATCCCCGCGGTCCCTGTGACTCCAGCATCCTTGCTCCCCCCGAGATGCCCATTCCCCCACAGCCCTCTCCTCCCCCAGGATCCGTGCTACTCTCTGCCCGCTCCCCCCGGCGTCTCGGCTCCCCCCGGGGGTCCCGCTGCCTCACCACAGGGCGATGCTGCCCGCGGGATAGTCCAAGCGCTCCAGGGCTCCCAGGCAGTGCGGCAGAGAGTGCTGCGCGTTCCGGGCCAGGAGGGCGAGTACCAGGCGCGGTGGAGCTGGCCCCGTCCCGGTCCCGGTGCCGGTCCCGGTGGCCAGCAGCAGGAGCAGGGCGCAGAGCGGCCCCGCGGCGCCCATGGCGGAGGCGGCGGGCGGGGAAGGGGCGGGCTGGGACCCGCCGCGCTCAGCGCCCCCCCCGCCCCCGCCCCCGGCCCGGCCCCGCCGCCGCAGCAAGCCCCGGGGGCCAGTTTGAGTCAGTCTTCCTTAAATAGAATCGATATCGGTGCAGAGCCCCGCCGTAGCCCATGGCTGGGGGGCGAGAGACCGGGGACACTCCGGGACCCCCTCCCCGAGGATGCTCCAGGGCATCCCCACGTGCCCCTGGCCAGCACACGGCCGGGTGCCCACGGTGCCCGTGGGTCGGTGGGCAATGGGATAGGGGGATTATGGTTTGGGGCAATATGGTCAAGGGCGCTGGTTGCCGGGGGCAGCTTCGCCAGGGGGCTCATGGACAAGGGGATCATGGCCAGAGAGGTTTGTGGCTGAGGGGGGCTTGCATGGCGAGTGGGGCTCATGGCTGCCGTCCTCACCAAGGCAGCCCACCCTACTGCGCAGTGTCCCCCCAGGCTGTCCCCCATGGCTGGCCATTCGCAGGCCCACAGGCGTGTCTGTGACGTGTCCAAGCCGCGGGCAGGGGCAGCCCCGGGGCCTGTGGGACGTTTGACCAATCCTTCTGGTTTTCCACCCAATCCATAAATGCAGCCGTCAGTTCCCGGAGCAGCGCAGGCCTGGGGGTGGTCACGTCCTGCAGGGCAGTGACTCCGTGCTCCCCACCAGCAATGCCGGGCACCTCTCACTGCGGTGGCACCGAGCCCTGCTGAGGGACGGGTGGATGTAACACGAGGCCAAACCTGTGCCCACCCATGCCAGGGCGAGGGGTGCCCCGGGCTGCTGCTGTCGCCGGCTCTCTGTGTCCCCCCGGCGGGGCTCCATCAGGATGCAGCAGAGGGGTCGGGAAATGAGCAATCTTGGAACACCTGAAAGAATCAACAGGGAGGGCGGGGGACTCACAGGACCCGGCAGTGACTGCAAGAAGAGAAAAATGCTGTTTACAGCCCCGGCTCGGACAAGTATTTCGGGAAGGGCTCGGCGCCAGCGCAGCCGGGAATTCCCAGCCATGGAGGAGCTGCGGGAAGGGACAGGCGCCCGAGAGCCCAGCAGAGCCGGACCCACCCGTGTCTGTGTCGGGACTCCACCCATGTGCACCCCCCCGGGAGGCTGAAGGAGGGGCAGCCCCTCTGCCCTCCGCCGGAGCCCTCGAGACGGCCCCGCAGCCCAGGAGGCGATGCGGGCGGAGCAAGGGCCGCAGAGCAGCGGGAATGCCCGCGGAGCCCAGGCCCCCCCCGTCCCTCGGGGACACCCCCGCCGGCACCGCCCCCGCACCGCGGCCCCGGCTCGGCCGCTGCTGCCACCTCCCGGCGCCGCCGCACCGGCTCTCGGTGGGGAGCCCGGGCTCTGCCCGAACTGCATCTGATCCCCACGTCCCCACACCCCTCTCCCTGCCTTTCTTCATCCCTGCATTCCATCATCCCTATATCCCTGATCCCCACACCCCTCCAGCCCTTCACCCCTCCGTTCTTTCATGCCTGCATCCCTTTTCTTCATCATCTCTTCATGTCACCATCCCTGCATCTCTTCCCTTCTTCACCCTGATATCCCCACATCCGTCCATCGCTGCATTGTCCCTCAGGGTCACAGCTGGACCTGCCCTTCCCCTGGCGCCCCACACAGTTCAGCCACCCAAGCACAGCCGTGGCCCCACTGCCCTGGTGCAGCCCTCCCAAAACTCCATGGCCATGGGCTCCAGAGCAGAGAAAAGAGGGGGACACTGCCCTTCCCACAGCCCCATCACCCCCAAAGCAGGCAGAGGAAGAGGGGCCAGCACTGTAACATAGGGAAACTGAGGCACAAGCCAGTGAAACATGCTGCACACAGACAGGCTGGGACTGGTTGAGGGACAGAGCACCCTGTGCCTGTCCTCCCAAGCTCAGCTGAGTCAGAATTATCCCTGCCTTTGCAATCTGCCTTCCCCTCACATCCTGGCTGCTGCCAGGCTCACAATGGACCCTCAGAGCCCACTGATAGCCAAGTGGCACCTCATGAGCAGTTTTGGGCATACAATGGGAAAACAACCCTGGGTGAGCTCGGGGAGAAGGGGGACATGGAGATCCCTGTCAAGGCACCTGCTGTGTGCTCCTCAGGGTGACAACCCAGCCAGCTCCGTGCTGTGGCTCAGCATCTCCCCCTGCACCACGCTGCTAACACTGGGCTGTGACAGCTCCTGTGCCCCAGGAGCAGGACTGGAAGGCAGATGGCAGGTCCTCCCCAGGGCCCAGGGTGTCCCCATGGGGCTCAGGACATCCTCACAGCTCCATGCACTCATGGTGATACCTGCAATACAGAGCCAGCATCGGGCCTGCAAGCATCCTGCCTGGAAAAACACCTTCCATCCCCAAGGCTCCAGGCAGGAGCAGCACTGCACAAAGTTTACAGGAGTCTGTTTTCTCTTTTTTACAGGAAAAAGTTGCTTTTGGACCCAGGGATGAGGATTTTGGTTACCTCCCACCTCTCTCCACCCCTTCCTTGAAATATTATAGGATTTTCAGCAAAGCCTTTGAAAAGCTCCAGTTTCCTTAAACGTTCTATTTTTCTGCTTTTAAAGGCTCAACCTTGGCTGCAAAAGGCAAATATATAAAGATATGTATGTATATATATGTATCTACAAATGCAGAAATTCTCTGTGTGTTCATGGCCAAGGCCACTGCAAGTCCCTTCGTCAATAAAACATTTTTTATTAATCTTTTTTCACAAGAAAAAAACATCCTGGGGACCCAACTGGCTGCCCAAAGTCCATGGTACTCCCAAGGGTCCCCATTCCCACGCCATGACATTGCCCAAATGATTCTCTCCCCTTCAGACATGCCTTCTCCAGACCTCCCCTGGCTTACCCAGCCTCAAAACATCAGCCCTGTTTCCTGCTGGGGAAACTGAGGCACAGAGCCCTCCCCCCTGATTCTCAGCCTCCCAGCAAGTGCCTGTCCGGGGGGAACTCTGGAACCAAGGGAGTGCCTGTGAATCCACCATACCCTCTGTTATGCAAGCCCCTCATCCCACACCATTCCAGCTGTTCCAGATGTTTTCCCCACCTCCCAGCTGTTGGGTAGCTCAGGAGGCCAGCGCTCCCCTCTCAGCTGGGTTTTCCTTCCAGGTCTCTGCTAAACCCATCACATCCATGGGCTCTGCTCCACCTTCCTCCTCGCAGGCTGCTTCTGCAGCGAGCAAAACCCACAGATCTTCCCACACAGAAAAATACAGGGAATTTACGCCATCTTGGAGGGATTTGGGCCATCCTGGGAGGGATTTTGGCCACCCGGGGGATTTTGGCCCACCCAAGAGATGTTGTGCCAGAGGAGCTGGGGGCTGATGGGAACAGCATTCTCATCCTGGCTATGGGGAAAGGGAGATTTGTATCACTGTAAATGGGGCAGTGACACACTGCCAGTGTCCCCCAAACCCCAACCCACTGGGAGACCCACTGGGGTCTTCCTGGTGGAATTTCCTGTGAAATTCTGGGAGTGTGAAGACTTCCTGGGGGTCCTCTTTTATGTCCTGCTGGGAGCAGGAATCTGTGCTCTGCCCCACCTGCAAGGCATTGCCACCCTTGGAGCCACATTCAAACCCTGCAGCAGCCCAGTCCTGACCCTCCTGGGTGGCACAGATGGTTCAGCCTCAGAATGGTCCCTTTTCTCCCCAGTCCGGACCACAAATTTTAGCATCAGGGCCAGCAGCACCCTGACTCTGGCTGTCCAAGGGGACCCCAGGCACCTGTCAGTGGGCAGAGGGACACCTCCCACAGCAGGGGGAAACTGAGGCAGGAAACCAATGCTAGGCTGTCAACGGGCACGGAGATGCTGCACACCCTGAGGCTTCACTCCAGGGACAACAGGGAGCTGCCCTCTGTCCCCCCAGTGCCACATCTCAGACAGACAGCGACAGAGGGGTACCCGATGGACCAGGTCCCCCCCGCAATGCGCTGACCGCTGCACTCCCATCCCCTCCCTCCTCTCACCCCAGTGGGGCTGACGGTCGGTCCCGTCCCAACCCGGGGCAGCTGTGACCGAAAACAAAGCTGTCCCCTTCGGCACAATACCCTTCTGTCCCCCCCCCCAGCTGCTGACCGCTGGGGTGGGCAGCGGCCGGGCTGGAGGCGTCGAGGGGCCGTGCCAGGCCCCCGCTGGCAGGGGACAATGTTGGCAGTGATGGAGAGTAGGTATTTCAAAAGGTTTTGTTTTCGGGTTGACCCGCCGAGCCGGCGTGACCCCGCAGCCCCCCACCCAGCCCTGCTCCTCCGTCCCAATAGAAACCGGCCACATTCCTGACCTCGTGAGGGGGGGGGGGGAAGTTTCAAACCTCCTCGGGAAGGAGACAATGGGGGTGTCAGGGCAGTGATTTAGGAGGGGGGGGCTCTTTCCATCACAAAGGCGAGACAAAGGCGCTCGACGCTGGGAAAGGGGCTTCGGCGGCGGCTCAGGAGAGGGGCCGTGGTATTGTGCCTGGCCAGCCGGCCTCGGCAGCAGGGCTGCCAGGGCCTACCGGGTCCCTCTGTGTCCCATTGGATCCCACCTGGTCCCACTGGGTCCCATCGGGTGCCTTCAGGTGCCACTGGGTCCTATTTGGTCCCACCTGCCCCTTCAGTCTGTACTGCAGCCTTCCCCGCGGCCACCCAGGAGAGCACAGTCTGGAGGCTTCGTGGATGTCACTGTGCCCCGTGGTGGGGGGGAGTTAGTCCCCATCCCCACGTGGGATAGCTGGGGCACCCCCTACTCCCCACAGTTCCCAGGGACCAGCCCATGTTTTGGGCTCCCCAAGATCAGGGCTCAGATGGGGCCAGGCCCCCCACGGGCAGCTGTCCCTGACGCGGGGGACGCTCAGACCCAGAGCCCGAGCCCCCCTCCCCGTCAGCCCTCCCGGGTGCCCGGGGTTCCATTCTCCTCTGCAGTGGCCATTCCGGTTCCGAGGGCCGGCGAGGGATCAGCAGCTCCTCTGTGAGGAGCTCAAAGGGGCTTTGTGCACCCCGGGCTGCAGGCACCCAGCACCGACGGCCGCCGCCGGCACGGGCACCGCCCGGTGCCCACCCTGTCCGCACCTCGCAGCCTGCGCCCCCCACAAACCCCCCTGTTTGCAACTGCCCCCTGTCCGACCCTCCTCCTCCATCCCCGTGGCTATCAGCCCCTAAACCGTGGCATAACCGCCCCACAAAACAAAACAAAAACAAAACAGGAAACTGTTTAAGTAGACGACTTACGGTGTCTTCTGCTGCCGAGCTGAGACCAAGTCTCCAGCGTGTCCCAGGGACGACGGGATCGGAGTCTGTACGGAGCGGGGAGTTTTTTTACAGGAGAAATGTTTTTCTCCCGGTGCTGGACGGCTGATCCGAAGAAAAAGCTGGAAACAAGTTCATTGGTTTTGCTCTCGCTCCCTGTCCTTGCCCTAATTTTTTTTCCTGGCAGCTGGTGGGAGGAAGGGAGCTGGCAAGGTGATGCTTTTTTGGGGAAGTGGGGAACTGCTGGTGAAAGAGGCATTCACCGCACCGGGAGCCTGGGAAAGCCAGGACTGCCGAGAGGGTGGGAGCCCGATGCCCGAGCAGCTCCCGGCTGTGCCCGGGCTGACACCATCGTGCCGAGGCTCCTGGTCCTGCTGAGGCTCATGGCCAAGCAGCGCCCGGCGGCAGGTGGAGGGGCGCCGGCGGGCTACACCAGAAAGCCAATGACATCATGTTGTGGTGTTTTTTTTTTTTTTTTTTTTTTCCAGGATGAAATTTGCAGACAACTTCCCCGACCGCCCGCAAGCGCTGGGGCTCCGCGGTGAGGAGCCGGACAGGTCTCCCCAGGACACACTGGCGCCCATTGAGGGAGCGCAGGGCTTGGCCAGGGCTTTATTTTTTTCCCCCTTTTGGGTTAGAAGAGCTACATTTTTATTTCTTAAATCGCCCGTGCCGTGCAAGGGGCTCCCCAGCACAGGTAGAGCAGGACGGGCCGGCGGCTGAGCAGAGCGGAGCAGCCCGGCACAGCCGGCGCCAGCGCCCCGGCGGGGACCCCCCATCCCCACGGCGGGGCAGGATCCATCCCCGGCAGCACAACCTGGGATGGCTCCTTTCGCCTCTTCCCTCTTAATTTTGTTTAGAAACTTGTCAGGTTGGTAGATAAAAGAGGTGGAAAGATCAATCCCGGCTTTTCATCAGTGTGGGAAAAAGTATTTCACTAATCCATATTTATTGGTGTAAGGAACCGGGGGGGGGGGAAGGAGGGCAAGAGACCCTAATGGTCAGAGCAAAGGACAGAAGGGACAGTTTAAGGCTGCCCTTTTCCGAGAGGTCACATGTCACCAAAATCTTTCGGTTGTCTCGGGATTGGTTACATTCTGTTCTCTTTTTTTCTATTGAGGTTGCCAAGCAACTGGCTAAGACCAGCCAAGATATTTTCTTTATTACAAGTGGAGCAGAAAGCAGCAAGGAGGAGAGAGATAAAAAAAAAAAAAAAAACCCACAAGAAAAAACGGGGGAGAGAAGTTTAGACAATTAACATTTATAGGATCACATAACTTCATTAACTCAGCTAAGATTTGGGAAAGAGACTTAAAAAAAAAAAAAAAAAAAAGGTGGTGGGAAGCGTTAGGAATTAAAACAATTTAAAAGGTCCGGGGCTAAAACAATGCCAGAACACCCGGAGCAGCAGTGACAGGGGCTTCCCTCGGATGGTTCCTGCTTCCCAAAGAGTGGCCAGTCCCAGGCAATGGCTGCAACCCAGCTCAGGGGCCTTCAGCTGCTGCTGCTCTTTTTTCTTTTTATTAAATGCTGTCTTTCTTTTGGTTTTCACACTCATAGGAAGTGGGTTTATTGCTACTAGCGCTGGCAGGGATGTGTTGGGACGCAGAGGAGCCTTTCCGAGGGAGGTGCATGGCTGTGGCAGGAGCTGGGCATCCCCCTGGCCCACGGAGAAGGGGCTGGTGAGGATGTGGCTGTTCCCAAGCCCTGGGACACCTTCATGCCTCTTCAGGGTGGGCAAAACCTCCCAGGGAGGGAATGAGACTCTGTGGGAAGCAATGTCCAGTCGCAGATCCCTGTCCAGTTGGTCCCTGCTCGGGGTTTGGGCCTGACAGTCTCTGACTGGGGTGAGGCCTAAGGCAGGGAACGCTGCTGAGGGTTGGGGACAGAGACTGGGGTCACCCTGCAGCTCCGTGGGGCCAGGCTGCCCCAAGCATCCCTGGGGCTGCGGGAGTTTCTGTCCCAGCACTCACCCATCCCTCTCCCCGCGTGCCCCAGTCCCTGTGTGAGGACACGAGGAAAGGTGAGGACAAGCGGGGATCTCCACGGTGAACACTTCCAGGCTCCCGTCCAGCCCTGCCCAGGGACCCCTGTGACACCCAGGGTGGTGGCAGGCAGCAGTGGAGAAGGCGCCGGCCACCTCCATGCTGTTCTCTTTGACTGCAGGGACCTTGGGCAGGTTGGAGCTGGGGGGTCCCCGGGCGGAGAGAGGCAGGCGATGTCCCCGCTCCTCCGGCTGGAGCCCGCAGCTGCCGGCCTGGCACCTCGGTAATATTCATTAGGGGAAAACAATGAGCATTATTTATCCCCAGCACTTTCCCTGCCGCTGGGGGGCCGAGTTGGGGTGCAGGTGACCCCATACCCCAGGGGCTACCCGGGCAGTGTCACTCCCGCGGCAGCAGAACGGAGGGGGTCTCCAAGGGGGGCCGAGTGGGTGGGAGGGGATCCCAGCTCTGCCCGGCGGCTCGGGGGGGATCCCCACAACCCCGAGTGGGGCCAACCGCGGCCATCCCCGAGGCTGGGCGCCGAGCCCCCGGGGCAGAGTGCACCCCGCGCCCCGGGCCCGGCGGTGCGGCGGCTGCGGGCCGGGCCGGAGCCGGGGTTTGGGAGCTGTGTCTTTAAGAGATGGCTGGCTCCAGGTTGCAGCTGCTGTTTCTGTGCTATAGAGACAGTGGAGATTCATTACTCCTAAAACACAATGGGCATTTATCACCCCGTGGTGTTATTCAAATCCAGTACCAATTGAAGGTCATCCCCATTCTTTTCTCGCCGGCTCTGCAACACATTTATTGTTGTGCCGTTCAACTAAAAGCCCTGCCCGGCCCCGGCGCAGCCCGCAGAGCCCCGGTGTGCGCATCCCTCCCGGGCGGATTTGGGACCCTCCCGGGTGGATACGGCGTGAAGGAAGCGGGCAGAGCCGCGGCAGCTCGGCCGGGCTCGGGGCCGGCAGCAGGTGCCGCGGGAGCCCCGCCGCTGTGCCCCGCCGAGCCGCGGGGGCCGCCCGCTCCGCCCCCGCGGGACGCACTTTCCGCGCCCCGTGGAAACTCGGAGCCCCGTGGGCCGCCGGGGCCGAGGGCGGCTCGGGCAGCCTGGGGTCCGCCGCTCGCCCGCAGCCCCCCGCCTTCTCTCGGGGCGACCTGCCCGGCCCCGCCGCGGAGCGGCCACGGCCACCGGCACTGGCATCGGCGGGGGAAGCGCCGGCAGCGGGCCGGGATTTTCCCTGGCTGGAGAGGGGGGATTTGTTCCCAACTTCGTGGGCGCCGGTCGGTGAGGAGGGGCTGGGGAAGAAGCCTGGATTTTTCATCTTTTTTCTTTATTTTTATTATTATTATTATTAATATTTCCCCTCCAGCGGTAATTTATAAATTTCGGAGATTTGTTCAAAGTGCACGAATTTTGAGGGCGATCCGCTTGGAATTGGTGGATTCTCCAAGGCAGGAGCGGCGCGGCTGCAGCGCGGGGCCGGAGTCTGTGCCCGCAGCATCACCCCCGCGGAGCCCCGCGGCTGCCGGAGGCACCGAGCCCCGCCGCGGCCGCCAGCCCCGGCGCACCGAGCCCCCGCTCCACCGGGGCTGCTCCGGCAGGGATGGATCGTCGGTTTTCGTTTTCTATTATTTTTTCTTGTTCTTTTTTTTTCTTTCTTTCTTTTAATTTTTTTATGACGGTTTTTTTTTTTTCTTTTTTTTTTTTTTCTCTTTTTTTTTTAATCGGGCTGCTTTTAATTTTTTTTTTTTTTTTTTTTTTTTTTTTTTTTTTTTAGGGGTAAGAAATAAGTAGATAAAATTAAACTCCTCGCGGTGCCATTAAATGGATCCCGGGATGCGAAACGCCGCGGCTGCTCTCGAAACTTGTCGGGGCTGGAGCAGCGGCTCGGCGGGGCCGGGAAGCGGGAGTGGGGGGCGGCGGGAGCCGGCTCAGGGCCCGTGTGTCCTTCTTTTCCAGGCTCCAGCCGGATTCCCCCTGGAAGATCCCGCGAACCCAGGATGGGAATCTCCGCTCCTGATTGTCCAAACGCAATTCTTGTGCGATGGAGCCGTACGAACCAAGAATTGTGTCTGGACATCTGTAGCAGAGGTTTCACCTCCTCCGGCGGGGCTCCAGGACGGTTCTCGGGGCACAGGACAGAGGACGGACCTTCCCCGGGCCCGGGGTACGGCAGGTAACCGCTCCCGGCTGAGTCCCGGGGGTCGGGGCCAGGATTTCAGGGGAACTAACCACCAGCGGCGGCTCCGCTCTGCTCGGCGCGGCCGAGGGTGCTCGGTGTTAATGCGTCAAACCCCGGCCGGATCATCACCGGGACCGCCAGCCCCGACCGGGCAGGGAGCAGGCAGGGACGGAGGGGCCGAGCCTCGGGCACCAGCGATTTGCCGGGGGCGGTGGGGCCGCAGACCAGCGCGGCGGGCGGGCACTTCGGCCCTGCGGCTCCATCCCGGTTTATCCTTATCTTTATTTATTTATCTATTTTAACATTACGGCTTAATTTCATTTAACGTACTTCGTCGTGCGCCGGGCCCCCTGCACCGGGACACTCTCCTGGTCCTCTTGCCGCAGCCCCGGCTGGCCCCGGGCACACGGAGGCCGCTCCGGCTGCGCTGGGTATCCGCTGGGCCGAGAATCGGACCCGCCGCTCGGGCACCAGGCGGGTTTGGCCGAGAGCGGTTCCGGGCTGCGAGCACGGCCCTGCCCGCCGCGGCGGGGCTCGGGGAGCCCCTCGGAGCGGAGCAGCCCCCGCGGAACGGCGGCCGGAGGAAGGCTCCTTCTAACAGAGAGGCTTTATGAATCCACCAGCCAAACGGCTCGGCCGGGGCTGCCAAGGAAACCCAGGAGGAGGAGAGAAGCATTACAAGATCCGAGGAGAATTTCACCAAGAGCCTATCTAGGACAAAGCTGGAGGGGAGAATGTTTTAAAAGGCTTTTATTTCAGAAACTTTTTGTTGCTCTTGTTGTTACAGGATTTTGCTATACCCCTCTTCTCCATCCCCCTTGGCTTCCTTCACCCTCCCATTTCTAGCTTTCTTTAGCAGTGATTGACAGCTTTTACTACAGCATGATCTAAGCCACCTTGGTCTACCTGCACTATCGAGGGGAGTAACAGCTCCTGGGGAAGGAACCCATCTTATCTGAGCAAACAGCTGGGGGGGGATGAGAAGAGACAAGCCCAGCCTAAGGGAGAGGCAGGGTAGAGGAAGGCCAGGCAGCAGTGCTGAAGATGAACCTGCTTTTTCCCATTGTGCTTCAGTCCGTTTCAAGCTGCATGCCACACAGGTTCCTTGTTTTTCAGCCAGCTTCTACCACCACCTGGAATCTCCTTCTACTGTCCTGGCCCAGCTAAGCTAAGGGCCAGGAACTCAGGGCAGAGAAGAGCCTTTGGCGTGTCTGTGTCACTTACAAATGGTGTAAGCTGGACTCAAGTTGCTGTGGCTGGATTTGGAAAAGGCTGAATATCGGTTTGGCACCAGCAGTGGGATGGAGTTGGGGCTCCTCGGATGCAGAAGCATTGTAGGCTGCGGGTGTTTAGTTAGGCAGGTGGTGGAAGGGTAGGCAGAGAGGAGTCAGTGGAGAAGTCAGCTGAGGGAATCACTCTCTGCATCAGAGGAACTCCTCTGTCAGGCGCAGCGCGGGAAAGGCTCCTTGTGCGCAGCTCTCGGCTGTTGGGCTGGGCTGCCTGAGCAGGGCTGGTGCGCTGGCTGCTCCCCACCTCCTCAGCAGCTCCTGAAGATCAAGGGCTCTTAGAGCAGCCCATGGTGCAGATCAGCTCTAGAGGCACCCACTGAGCACCGCAAGCCCTCTGCTCCACCACAGCCACGGCTCAGGCAGGAGCTGCTGCCAGGGACCCCTGCGTGCCGCTGAAGCTGTGCCGAAACAGGTGAGAGGGGCAGGGGGGAGCGCAGGAGCACAGTCCTGGTCTGGCACTCCTGGAAGCTCACACAGCATGTTTCAGACCTGTTGGTGCCAATGCTATCTTCTCTGAGCCCATCCCTCTGCTCTCGCCGTAGCCTCATGGCTGGCAGGGGCCAGTCTGTCTTTCTGAGGAAACTTCTGGAAAGCCAGAATAACACCCGTGCCCTACCAGAACCCCACACACCCACTTCCACAGTGCTCACAGGACTTCCTTAGGTCATGCAGCAAGAAGCCTCTCCCTCCCACTGACACAAAGGGTTAAAAGCCACTGACTTTCTCAGGTTTTGGCACTTTAACTGTGCATCTCCAGCCCCAGCTCTTCTCCAGCCAGACTGCAGCTCCCACCTGCACAGAATGCAGTGCAGCCCAATCAATTCTGTCTATCATGGTGACAGAAAGATCATTTGCTGACCTGATCACTCTGCTGTCTCAGGCCGGGTGAGGGTTTGTTTTCCCTCCAACCAAATCATTATAAATTGACATCATTCATGGGCCAGTACTTCACCCTGCCTCAGCTCTGGTATGAAAGCAGCATGAGGGATCAGAAATACAAAACCCAAAAGGTCTATTTCTCTCCTGCTTCCCATAAACAAATATCATGACAAGGTGAAAGTCATTTCTGAGGGCTCTGGAGCTGCCATGTTTGCTACCCCATGGAAAAGCTAGTCAAGTTCCCTCTTGTTTCCTTGCACTTTCTCACCCTTCCCGCGGCTGGTGCAGAGATTGTACCAACATTAAGCATCGCGTTAAAAGAATCCTGATTCCCAGCATCAGAACACCTCACTGCATGTCAAGACATGTTATCCTACTCAGGGCTCAGCATCCCTCTTCTCCTGTCAGAGAAAAAGTCCCACATGCTGAGGTGCTCTCTGCTTGTTAGGGTACCTGGAAGTGCAGTCAGGAGAGGTGAAATGAGGACCAAAAGATGGATGCTGTGGTGGACAGAAGGCCGCAGGCTGGCAGGGCTTTATTTGGATGTCTAGAACAAGTGAACGCAGTGGGAAGATGCAGAGACTGGACACAGGCAGTTCAAGAGAGGTTTAGGTGGGTTAAGGTTTTTGTTTGGTTTTTTTCCCCAGGGATTTGGATTTACATCCTCTTGTTTTTTCAGGAGTTCACCCGCCGTGCAATGTTGAGATGAAAAGCACATTATCCTGGTCCTGGAGTTTATAATCCAGCTCACCCTGCAGGCCAAGAAAAAAAATGAAAAATTGTTTAAATGTCATTTCCAAATACAAGCTGCAAAGAGAAAACAGCTCATAAAAAGATGGTGAGTATTAGGGAGAGCAGAAGGGGACAGACTGATGTCTTCATCATAACAGAAGCAAAGGTGAGAGATCAGCCTCAGTGCTGATGCTCATCACCCCACATTGCCTTCTGGACCAGGGTTTTGACAGAACCGGTGGTTGCCTGAGGCAGGGAAGTGGCAAGGGAATGTTTGTTTGAGCACAACAGTGGGCTGAGAAGGGAAGACATTTACCAGGTGCCTGTTTAAGTTGAAATCTCCCTGTTGCCTTTACCTGCCAGGCACCACCTGACTTCCGGGAAGGTGGTTCTGTGTGGGGCCTGAAGGTCCCAGGTTCCCCTGCCACTGTCACCCCACATGTGGGGGGGACCTGCCAGCAGCCAGATGTGCAAAACCCAGTGCCAGAGACCACAGAAAAAGGGTGATCTCTCTTCAGACCCTGCCTGGCTGATGAGACTCAGCAGGTTAGAGAGAGGCTCCAGGCTTTTGAGCAGCTAGAGTACAGGAGATAGATTCCAGCCTGCCCCTTCCCCCTCAAATATGAGATACTTTGCTTGGGGCAAAAATCAGAAATAGCTGCTGTGAGAGCAACCACAGAAAAGAGAGAGCAATATTTTCAACAAAGAAAGTCAAACTGAAGGAGTACAGACCATTAGTTCCCAGTCTGCCTCGTTGATGAGCACCAAAATTCCTGGCCTCCTGCAGAATAGAGAGAAATAATTAGGATACAGGGCTGCTAAAAAGCTCCACAAATAGTTAAGAACAAGAGATGTCACAGCACAGATCACAGGCTGACTGCCTGTAACGCCAAAAAAGGGATCCTAGCATGGAGGTGGAAACAGGTACAGTCTGTGCCCTTTCTAGATCAAATAAAGGGGACGAAGAAGCAATCCCAAAGCTCATTTGAATGAAAAGGCTCCGTTGTGAGGATGCTCCAGGATGACTGCATTTCCGTACCATGCAGAAAAGCCAGGTAATTAAAACCCACGCACGACAGGCGAGCACACAGAGCTCAGTGTGAAGGCAGGGAAAGCCATTCCAGTGCCCCTAGCAGAGGCACTAAACACCTGGGATCCACTCCAAGCCCCTGGTTCTGAGCAAAGGGATTCCCCCTCTTTGATCTTCAGTGTCCTGCAATTGTCTCTCCTGTTACCAGGGGACCTGGCACACGCTTCAGCTCACAAAGATCCGTGACGAATGTTAAACACCCCCAGCGCCACCCCGCAGTCAGGGATGGCTTGCACAGCTCACTCTGCTCCATTTCTCTTGCCTTCCTTTTTTTTTTCCTACCCCCCCTTCCACGAGACTGGCCCCATTTTGATAATAAAAATACATTTCCCAGAAGAAGTATTTGTTGGCATTTCTCAGAATGACTGCTTCAGTCCCAGTGATGTCAGCAGGGAACAGACAGACCTGCTAAAACTCCTGGAATTGAGGATACAGGTGCTGCTCTGTTCCAAGTGATAATGAAGAGAAAGTATAAATGGCTCTGCTTCATGTTTAAGGTCTAAAGATTTGGGGTGAAGGCTGCAAAAGATGCTCTCTGAGGACAGTGCAAGGTGGGGGTGGGATACCTCCCACTATCACTTAAGCAAATCCTGCGTTTTCATGGTCATTGACTTACTCAATAGGAAATCACCCCAGAGGAAAAATCCCCCAAACTGTGGGAATCAAGAGAGAAACACAACGAGGATTCCTAACAGTTGTACTTACACAGATTCCCCTTGCAAGAATAACTCTGGTCGCTCTTTCAACAGATTCTGTTTGATCCACTTGAGCAGGTTTCTGATATCCCCTGGAAGAAGGAAGGACAGGGTTTACAAACTAGCTGATAGCTCCTGGTGATGCCAGAGCAAAGTGATTGTTTATCCACAAAAGAGCAGATGAGGAACACGCAGGATGAATGGGGATAGCTGCAAAGAAACTCACACACAGTCCTGTCCCTGTGGTTTGGCAGAAGAGGTTTTCCACAGAAAACTCATCCCACTAAGAATGAATGCAGTTCCTGCTGAAGCACCAATCTGGCAAGATTCCTAATGTTCAGGTCTCTGACACATCCCATATCCTGTGCATTATCTTGTCACCCAACAAATTCTGTCTAATTCTTTTGTGCATTGAATTAGATTTTAGAAGTCCAAACAAGCAAGCCTAAGAACATGAACAGAGCAAAGACAGACACTTCTGCACCAAAACCAGCACAAACTCTTGGAGACACTGGGAGCCCTGGGGCCCAAACCTGTCCATGGACATGCATTAAACAGACAGGAGGGCCCTGGCCCATAGTTGCATTTTGGATACTTACAGCATCCCTCAGCATCACACCTGCTGCTGTGGAGTGTTCCCCATGCTGTGCCTGCTCCCTCCTTCTACACTTTATGCTTAGAGCTTCTTTATTAAAGCTCAGCCTTTATCTTTCCATTTCAGTAGGTGACAGGAAGGATTTGTCTTCATGTAAAAGGAGGAGGAGACACTGCTGGTGGGTTTTTATAGTATCAATTTTACTTTGTGAGGCAAAAACAATTTCTTTAGTGATAGCATCAGTTAATTTCCTACTGGAGAGGTGAAAAGAGACAGAGGGGGGGAACAATCCGTTACAGGGTTTAGAGAAGCTGACAAATTGCAAAGTGGAGTTCTCCTGCATTTGCCTCTATATTTCACTGTTCCACAAACCACTTCATCATTCCAAATCCACAATCAGTTATTCTCCCGGGGCTCCTTTAAACAGCCCTTTGAAAGCCCCAAAAGAGTTTTGTTTGTTTTCAAGAAGCAAGGAAGCTTTCTGAAGGCACAAATCCACCAGTGAGGGCTGCAACCCTGCTCCAGGAGGAGCAGGGATGGCAGGATGGGTTTCTTATGTGAGGTAAGCTCACTGTAGTCATGACGTATCTTTCCACACATGCTTCTCTGACTTAAATTCACTCTGTGTACCATTCCCTGTGTGTTTGCTTCATGACTAGCACTAATATGTGCATTTGTGGTGGCTTGACTCAGCCCAGGACTTACCCCAGAATTTTATGGGATCATGGATGTTACCCAGAGCCAAACTGGAGTTGTTCCAAATAATGTCACCCTCATTGCTTCTGTCACACCCAGGATGAACAGCCCTGGTGTTCACAGGTGCACATCAACTAGGCAATGGGGATATGTCCATCTGCAGCAGATGGTGGCCTCTTCTCCCAGGGAAAGGGGGAGGGGGATGCTCTGAGATTCCCTCTGTTCCCCCTGCCTTCCCAGGACATTGGTGCCTCCAAACCAGCACTCTGCCCCAAAACCCCAATCTCACAACAGGGCTGCCAAGAGCACGACAGGTACTGCTACCTCCAAGCACTGGATCACTCTGATCTGGGCAAAAGGAGCTGCTTTGTGCCTCAAAACTGCCTGGTGAGCTGGATCACCTGCCTGGGGCCAACCCACAACTGCCTTGTAATGATATGTAGTTAAAAGAACAAAATAGACCATTTTCTGCCTCCTTCCTAGCAACATGCACAGGGGACAGGGAGCACAACTAAGAAGGTGTGTGTATTTACATACATATACATACATACATATATTTTATATATATATACACATATATACATATATATATATATATATATATATATATATATGTACACACACGTGCACCACAGCAGTCGGTCAGCCAAAAGAACAGGAGTTAACTACATTCACCTTCCCCTGAAAAACACTGCTGCAGTCAAGCCCTCAGGATCTCACACCCAAATGGCTCCCTCTCTCCATCACCAAGAAATGAAAGCTGTAAAGGAAGGAAGATGGAGAGGAGCCTTCAGGAGAGGGAGGGGGGTGTGAAGGGGACACCAGCCCCACCGCAGCATCGCCCGCGAGCTGTTTCATATTTATGCACTTGCAGCAGGGCACACAACAATGAGCTGTGCCATATACCATTCTCCTTGCATGGAATAAGCAGCCCTTTCCTCTGGGACCTTTCAGGAGAGATCATTTAAACAGAAACACGCTGCACTAGCTGGATAAAAGGCAGCCACCTAGAAGCAGCCCGGACGGAGGGGCGAGGGGACTGATTTATTCCAGGCTGAGCTGGAAGACTCCCTCACCCCATCTCCTCCCATAACAAATGTTATTTTCAGTCCCACTTGAGCCGACATTCATTTACTCCTACCCAGAAGTCACGTACACACATACTGAAGAATTTAAACAGTAGGAAAAAACCCCACACATCCCCATGCATGCCTGGAGCTTGCCCACTCCAAAAGGTACAAAAATTAAGACCCTTTCTCCAACTTTAAGACAATACTTTCATCTGCTTTATCAGCATTGAATTTTTTCATCCACCTTCATTTCTCTATGTGCTATACACCAATATTACTAGAACAAATCAATTATAAAGGATGACAGATGACCACAGCCACACCAAAACTATCTCCCACAAGTGAGCTATTGAAAAGGAACAAGATTACTTCCATTGCAAGTGGTCTGTGGAGAAGCCATCTTGCAGCTCAGTGCCTCAAACAGCAGTCTTGATCAACGGCTCAGGACTCTGTGCTCTCATGATGGAAATAATAAGAGGTAAATTATAGCACAACTGCTTATCTCTTACAGCTGACATATGTAGTGTTCCTAAGACATTTTCTTTCTGATACTATGCTACGGGTCTAACAGGTTTCCAGCTGCCTGGGCCAAGGATTTTCTATGCAAACAGCAGGTTCTCTACAGATGACATATAAAGAACGAAAAAATCAGCCTGGTCAGGCACCACATCTGCTGAGAAGTTAAACCATCATTACAATGCTGCGATTTCACACTCACGTTGGTTTGAAGCTGGCCCCCATCACAGAACAGAGGCATCTGCTTTGGCAGGAGCACAGCTGTACTTCAGGTGCTGTGATTTGGCTGCAAAACCCACCGTGCATTTTGGCTCCAGAGGGAAGTTCAGGTGAGAGCTGAGACAATACAGCATTTTGCTCCAGCACCACCAACTCGAACCCAGCTCATCCCAGTAATGATGTATTTTTATCACTGCGGCATGGTCTTATTGAACTCTTTTTGGTAGCCTACTTTATTTCACTCACAGCAAACAAATATCACATCAGAAAATGCACTCTTAATTCTCATTAACTGTCCTCCCCATTGGCAGCATCAGAGGAGAAGCAAGACTGAACCAGCCAAGGAAGCGGAAATATGGAAATATTCTCAACTGCAAAGGAGGGACTGAAGCACATGGTAGGAAATCCCTGTCTTATTTCTACACAGAGACAGCTTCTGCTGCTTGTGCTAGCAGTACATCAACCCTCTCCAAATTCTTAGGAAAAAATAATCTAAAGTTAATTAAAAAAAAAGAAAAACTGACAATCATTTGAGAAAACTGCTTAGTTCAAGTGCACAGATGGGAGCTCAAGCCCACAATGCATGCAGAAAAGCCATCACCCAGCAAAACACAGTGCTCAGGAAAACGAGATGTGCACTTGCAGTGACACAAAGTCATTGCCTGTCACGCAAGAGGATGCAGGAACTGCAGAGAGAGCACACAAGGCCCAATAGCCTCGGCTCCTGTTCAGCCCAGCTGCACCACAAACACTCTTGGTTGTGGCAAACTGCACAGTCTGCTCTGTCCTCCTGTGAATCCTCCAAGGCCTGACCACCTGCATTGCCCCAACTGCTCCTCCATGAAGAATCTGCAGAGCTTCCTCTGCAACAGGAATGCATCTAATAGTCCATTTTAGCACTGCCTGGGTTCATTTGCACCCTCAAAAGCTGGGCTGAAATTCATAGATCTTTCCTAGCCCAATAAAACCTCCTGGGGCTGACAGATTCATCAGTGACAATTCAGAAGAGAGGGTACTCACTGTGTGTGGAGAGAAACCAGGTGCTTTGAATAAGAAACACCAAGCTGGGTGTTGCACTGGGAGGATCTCACAGTGAACTGATAAAGGTGCAGAAACATGGAAGGATTTTGTGCAACCCTGATACCATTTGACACAGGCACACAGCCCTTGGCTCCCAGAGAGCTGCACAGGTTGCTCGTAGATTCACACACACATACACAAGGACCAGACATCTCTGTGTCCCCTGCCTTAAAATCCACATACAAACTTACACAGAGCCTCGAAGGGCACCCAGAAGGTATAATTACACCCATTTTCTTGCCTTGGTTGCAGAACTGGGAGATTATTTCAGGGAAATGGGGGATCCCTATAAAGGCTGAACCATGGAAAATTCCCTTCTGGTCGGCAGTAAATAAGATATATGTGGCACTGGTCACTAAGGGGTCAGTGCTGCAGGAGCACGGCGCTTTCCCGGGCCGCCTTGTGGACACCTCCCTGTGGGGTACCATTTCTTTGACCCAGAATAAGATCATTTATCATACTGACCATGGCTGAGCTCCAATTTGCTGAGGTCACTAACTCTGGACGAGCGCTGCTCCACCCACATTCGCAGCCACCGGCCTGTAACCATGACAAAGCCCCTTCCCTGCCGCTCCTCTGCCATTATTCCCCCTGCCTGCATGGAAATGTATGGAAAAACAATTTGTATGTCCCTTTCCCTGCTTAAGCAGCTTGTTTTAAAACAGACAAACCAGCTCCCAATACCTGCTGCTCTTCCAGGTGCATGACTGCTCTTTGCTTTCGGATCCGAGCAGACCCTCCAGGGATCTGCTCTCTAAAAGAGCTCAAAACCAGATCTAAGGGATCCTTCCACCTCCTCCAGCCTCCCATCTGATATGCAAAATCTCTCTCTGAAGCAGACCATGGTGTGCCATAAACTGCAGAAGACCTGGAATGGCTGATATAAATGGAGTCACAGGCAAATGGATTTGGTATTACACAGAGTGAGCAGCCAGGCAAATTTTGCAGCAAGAGTAAAATCCATTTTCTCTGACAAGTGCACAAGCCAATCCTGCCACACACTGGAATGGGCAGTGATTTAAGTACTAGGGAAGAAATTAGGGGGTAACAGGCATAAGAGAATTGCAATTGTTGCTCTTGTCTGTTCTTGTCTGCTACAAATGAACACCAAGGTCTTGGCTTCTGTAATTTTTAATTGCTTTAAGACGTCTTTTTCTTGCTTCTCATCTACAAGAGCATTGCTCTTCTTAATTTTCTTGTGTCTACAAAATGAGAAAGGGTCACAGAGGTCCTTCACAACCTTCCTGTCAGCAGTGAGGACTCAGATCCCAGCTATCACCCAGCAATTCTCAGCCCTGAGGTTTTAATCACAATGCTTATGAACTGGAGAGGAGCTGCTTGGGATCTTCCACCCCTCTCAGATAGTTGGTAGGGAAATACAAGTTCAAGGGATCTCCAATCCCACTGCTAGCCAGCAGCAAGCCTCCAGATCCATCAGCTCCCATGACAAAAAAAAAGCAGCTTCGAGCTGATTCTCAGGGTAAATCTAATCCCTACTCATTTCCAAAGTCAGAGCATCTAATCCCGTAACACCCAACGCTATTGTCACTTCAGGCTCCCCAATAAATGCCAGTGCACCAAACTGTCTCTTTTAATTAGGATCACAGATCACTAGTGTTGGCCCAGGGTCTTGCCTCTCGTTCAAAATTGTCAAAGGAAGGAGATGAGAGAGTCTCAAAGACTATTGCCCCAGCAGCCAAGTACCAGCCTGGGATCACAGACATTAAAAAAAGCATCTCCTTAACAGGTCCTGTGATTTTATCCCTTTGCCAGTGCAGAATTATTCTCAACAAAAGACCATCCTGAGCCTTGTCTGCTCTGATTTTAAGAGGCTTGAGCACTGTAGACCTGCTACCAAACCCCAAGGAGACTGTGCCATGGTCCAATAGTTTTTCCAGTCAGGAATCTTCTGCTAATGCCCTAAACTCCCATTTCTTCATTCCTCCCTATCAATCTATACTAGATGATATTGCATCATGCTGGCTATAATCTGTCCTTCTCAATGATAAAGGAGATATCCCACCTCATCACTTTTCCATTCATTTATCCTGTTTAACCTTGAATGTTACTGGTTAATTTTTTTTAAGCTCTCAGCAAGACAATTCAGAGAATGCATTAGTAACCACCAGTGCAAAGCTTTGCCAAAACCCAGCAAACTGAAATTTCCTCTCTACTATTTTCCCGGTTTCTGAGTTTTGGGTGTGTGCACAGGCACTGAGGGCTGAAAATGAAAACCTTATTGCTATTAAAGAGACAACACAGAGCTGATGTGCAACCCCAAACCACGGAGGAAGGTGGCTGCTCCTGCCAGAGTGGAGAGGGATTCCCTGGCAGCCTGGCACTGCTCTGCACACAGCCAGCCTGGCCGAGGGAATTCCCTGGGCTGGGCTTTCCCTGGCACTGCCAGCTGGATCAGGAAACGCCTTGAAGTCAAATCCTTGCCCCCCTCCCAGCCTGGCTGGTGGCTGTGTCCCCTCTGGCTGCTGGATGAGTCAGTGTCTCAGCTCAGCTCAGGAAACTGCCACGATTTTATTCCTCTAAATACAGAAATCGCCTCTCACTTTTGGGCTCAGATCTGCTTTGCTATTATTAGGCTTTCATACAGGGCCAAGCACCATTAAACCGATTCCTGTCCACCCAACCCAGCCACCCCCACAGATACTCCAAGATCCTCAGTCTTACTTGAAAGGGAAAAAGAAAGGGCCAGTGAGATGATCAGGGTGGAGGAGAGGGGGGGGTAAGATTTACAAGTGAATGGAGGTAAGAATGGAGCAGTTTGTGGGATAAAGGGGCTGCGGAGGGAGCTTTACAGATGTGCAGAGGGACGGCGGCTCATTGTTTAATTAAGCAGAAAGTGGCTCTTTTGAAAAGCAATTTTGCACAGGAGCTCTGAGCTCAGCAAACAACTCCTGCGAGTGAGGGCAGGAGGAGAAAGGAACAGCTGGCCCGGAGCCGTGTGAACCGCATGCTAAGCGGTTTAAAGGGCCCGGATCCTCCTCCCCAGCCCTGCTCCGCTGCCACCCTCTGAACAGCGCTGTCAGCACAGCAAATCCCACCGAGAGAAAAGAGCGAGAGGAGGGGGGTGGCACAGAGGGGTTATCCTGCTAGGTGTCCGCACTGCAATACAGCGGCTGGGAAGGAGGGTGTAACAGCCAGGCTTTGTTATCCCAGGGATTTGGTCACACACAAGAGCTGGTTTCCCAGTGCCTGGGAAGCTCCTTCCACAATGAGTTGGGATGAACTGATCCGGTAAAGCGGCTCCACGGCCTCCCAGGAGGGTGATGGGACTGCTCCTGTGAGGATGAGCGTTTATTACCCTGTTCCCTCTAAAGGGAGCCGCAGCCTCGCTGGGACAGGGACCTGGAGCTGAGCCCCACGCCAGGATCAGCTGCTCCATCGCGACGCGGCAGCGCTGCGGCTCTGACGCTGCAAACACTGCTCACCCTGACTGCTGAGCACCCACCCTGCATCATCCACTGAGCCCCCTTCCCTTGCCACCAAATCTATAATTTCCTGCCTAAAAGAGATGCACGAGTGGGATGCACGAGGAGGGGAATAACCCAAGTCCTTTGAGAGCTGCAAGTACCACACACTGTGGTTAAAAAGATTTGACTGCATGAAGTTCCACAAATCTATGGGGGTTTTTTTACCATTCTTCTAAGAAGCAAATGTATTTTTATTCTTTCTTTGGAGCAAGTTTTAAAATGTTAGGAATAATAAACAGAGCAATAAAAGCATGCCAGATCATTAATGACTCAACTATGATGCACTACCCAGCACTAGGCACTTACCTACAGCCAACACCAACTGCTACTCTGGATTTTACAGGTTCTTTTGGTCCAGCACCCCAGTCAATGCTGAGCACATGCCATGCTCTATTTTGTAAGCCACCCTGCCTGTAGCATAGGTCTGATCTCTCAGGATCCCCAGGCTCTTTTCCCAGAAGATGAATGCTCCCAAGACCCCAGCAATCCTCCAGGCTGTGCAGAACAAGGCCCCTGGAAAGCAAAGCTCTCGAGGAACACACCATGCTCTTCTCTACAGGGATTCAACATAAGCAGTATTTGGCAGATTATTTTAATTTTCCCTCTTAAAAAAAATCTGATTGGCAGTGGGCTTTTTTTCCCTAGAGTTTTGGCAAAGGGAAACCACAAACAATAACCAAAACACACTGATTAATAATTTAACCTTCCAGACTTGTAAAGTGCCAAAATAGAGTATGAATTCTTGATTAGTCCAGAAGGTCCCAGTGAGCACCAGTGAAACTGCTGTCCAAAAACAGGAGTCTCACCACTAAAGCCACATGAGAAGTTGGAACTCAAAGGTCTGTGACAGCAGCTGAGCAGCCTGCAGCACAAGTGCCAGAGACTTTACACACAACCCCAACCTCTGGGTACAACATCCAGAAGACAGCACAGCAGAGAGGTCTTGTAAACACTCTTCATCAGATGATGCAGCTGAGCCAAACCTGAAACGACTACAAGGGTTAAACAATGCCAGCGACTTCCTACCCTTCCAATAGCATCCATGCAACTCACATGGCCAAGACAAATCCACCACTGTGAGTCCCAGTGAGATGGAGGAAGGAGCTCCAGCATCACTTGCAGAGCTGTCATACAATGATCTATTTGATTACTGAAGCACTTGGTTAAATTACTGTGGCTTGTTTCAGGAGGAGGCTGCCAAATACATTTTCAGTTTTTAATCTAGGGTTTCTCTCTTTTATGCTCCATTGTCTCTAATAGCCTCTTAGATGCTTGAAAATAAAGTTGATTTCCCTGCCAATTTAATCCTCTCTCCATGTGACAAATATCGTTATTCCCTCAGCTGCTTTCTCCCACACACACAGTTTTTATGCAGAAGAAGCCAACAGGGCATAATGCCTTTAGATCCTCAAACAGCATTATCAGTGAAATCATCAGGATAGCCAGAAATTTGGGACAAGATTCTTGTTTAACTTGAGGTCTTCTTTCTGCAACAGCTCTACAAGATTACACAGTCCTGCACAAAGTGTGGCTTAGGTAAACCTGCTGCCTATGCACATACACCACACCTTTCTAAGTTCAAAATGCAGGCTGAGACAGCTCTACTTTGGAAATAAAGAACTGCTAAAGAACTGACATCAGGATACAAAATGCCCCTCAGATAATAAAAATAGGTCCTGCCACGTGGCTGCATCCCTTGTGGCTTGCTCTTGTCCCATTTGCAGCTTCCTTCCTCCTGCCTTTCCCAATCCCTCCAGGAGTCCAACTCCAAGCATCAGAAAAGGACAGAGAATCAAATCTTGAAAAAGTTAACTGAATCTGGAACCCACCTACTTTCCATCTAGTGCCTGTTATCAGGAAAAAAGAAACGACCACATAAAGAGCTTGCTCAAACAATATTATCATTTAGAGAACACTAACTGCCCCTGCCATCTATGGAGCACAGCTTGTTTTATTCATGTAAATATTTGAAGGTATTTCTTCATATAATCTTCCACCTCCCTTCCCTTTTGGGATATATATAAAAATGCCTAAACAATTAAAATATAGGTGGGCACCATAACCCAGAGAGAAGCAACTGTTCTGCAAAAAGGAGGACAAAGACAAAAATAACCTAGAAAAAAGGAAGACTAGGTAAGAGAGGCCAAAATGGCCAAAAATAAACTTGGCAGCTAATGAAATCACTTAAAATGGGGTTAGAAGTGCAGGTCTTCAAGCAGTGTTCATACTACAAGTCTTTCCCTGGAGAATTCAGTGATGGACATGCAGGGTAAGGTAAGCAACAGGATGTGCCCAATAGAACTGAGCTGTTTTATTTCTCTAATCATTGCAATTCTGGCTGCACAAGGGCAGCGGGGACCTGGCTATGCATATCTTTATTTACCCAGAGATAGGAGAGTTAAAATTTCTTAGGAGAACAAGGGAAATACATGGCATTAGGAACAACATAAAATTTCAAGAAAATTATTCATAGTTTCTGATATGATTCCATTGATTCCTCACCACTACAATATAATTGTCTTCTGGAAGTATCATGAGGGGTATTCCAGTAATCCCTTACTGTCAGACATTCAGGCCACCTCTGCCTGTCCCATCCCTGGGCTGGGTGTAAATGTCACTACAGCAGCTGCCTCACTGCTCAGTTTAAGCTCCTCAGATGCTGCAATCCACAACCAGCCCCAAAATGAAACCTCCCTGACAACCAAGGCACAAGACAGCAGCAAACCAGAGGAGCTGACAAGGGGGTACTGCCAGTTCTGCCACTCCTGTCACAGGGATAGCAGTGTCTGGAAAACAAGGCAAAGGGAAAAGCTGGGAGCAATAATGTGTTAGCTGAATCTGGAATGAATCACTGGAGATCAGGAGTTTGAACCCTGAGGCTGAGACAGGCCTTCAGGGAGAGATTTATCCCTTAGGATAAATGCAGATCCTACTAAGGCTGCAGAAGTCCTCCTAGCAGTTTCAAGTGGGAATGGATCAGGTGACATGCTGACAGCCATGGGGCTGGAAGAATCCCTCTTTGGTATTAACAGCCTCCCCTCCCCTGGCAGAAATAAACATCTCCTGTAATAACCCCCTTTTCTTCAGCATCTGATCATGGTTTGAACACCACCAAAACAGTAGGTGCTACTGGGTACTTTAAATTTGCAGAGCACTGAAGAAAATTATGCTCTAGCCCCCAAGTTTATAAACCAACTAAATGAGTGTTTTAGTATTTCTTCACTACCTTTCATTTAAGGATCTTAAGTACTTCAACAGTGCTAGAATTTAATGCTGAATTCTCTTGTGATACATGAAAGTATCACTAGCAACAGGGGAAAGTAAAGCAACATGACTAAACTCACAAAGCAAATCAGCATCAGGTCGTGTTTCTGGAGCCTTAGTCCCTGTCCTTAACCACAAGATAACACAATATTGCAGTATTCATATTATATTTGAATTACACTTACTTATGTCCAGGCATCAAAAGCACTTCTACCAATCTCTAATTACTTCCAGGCACAGCAAAAAGATTTCAGGCCTGGAAGTTCCCAGCACCTAGATTATGGTATCAGCCATTTATGAGATATTGGTTGCTAACATTCCCTCATGGCTTTGTGTTATTTTGGTTTATAATCCCACTCCAATAGCATAAAGCAGTGCTATCTAGCTAGAAAAATTCAGAACATACCTGTGGCAAAATTACAGTACAACTCAAGTATGCACACAAGTAAGTGAGTTAGTGCAGCACTGCTTGGTATTGATATTCCAAATTGCAAACCAGAAATTATGACTGCTTATCCCTTGAACACTAAAATCCTGTTTTTTATTGCAGTGAAGGCCATGGGCAGGATGTCCAGCATCCTATTTGAGCATTAGGTTTACTGTTTTCAACTGCAGAGTTCATATTAAAATTATCACATTTACTTGAAAGGTCCAATGAGTAGATAAACAACATTTATGTTACATTGCTACACACCCCTCCACATATCTATTAACCACATAAACACATACACACACACATGTAGATATATGTGCCTACTGGAAACCTCTGAACAGGCAGGAAAAAACAAAGGAGAGAGGATGTTATTGGTGGTTTCAAGTATCAAGAAAGACAAACGTAGACTTGATGGAAACATCCAGAGGCTGTTGTCTATCCAGCAGGAGGGAGGCAAAAGTCTTAAGGAAGGACTTGATTCACAAGTGCTTAGAGGACAGGAAAGACCTCAGACTTTGAGAACCAACCCCTGTTTGCCAAGCTGCCTGATCCATGGCATGTCTGAAAGAGCTTTTAAAATACTTTGATCCTTGCTGGCAACTCTAAGTGCTGTACAAACCAGCTTTGTTTCATTTGTTGTTCCTCTGTGAAGTTATCCAACAGGTTCTGATACTCACAAGGCTCTGGTTGACAGGGCAAAGTCACCTGATGCTTTTTGACACCATCGAATAAGAGTTCTGCACCACCTCTGAAATAAAAACAATGAACCACTGAGATTCTGCTTTATTGTCAAAAGAAGGCAGTACAAAAGAGGCGATTTACATAGATGCCACAACAGAGAAAACAAATGACACAGACTATATTTAGCACAGGATTCCCTTTGTCTTTTTTTTTCCTGTCACAAACCAGAAGTGCACAGGGGAAGCTGCCAGCTCCCTTTGCCAGCACAGAGAGCAGGCTCTGCTGTAGCCAGAACCCCACGGTGCCAGGCATCATCCAGTGGAATGGGAGGATGGTTCCCATCTCCATGTGCTCCCAAACTGCTGTGCAGAGCTGCTTCCCTCTCCAGCCACCAGCACTGCTTCCACTCAAACAACAGCACAGCCACCACACTCCATCCAGCACAGTTCATCCCCAGCACCTGCTGGCCAGAAATCTCAAAACTTGAGCATCCTTCTGGAATAAATATTCTCCCAGCTCCCAAGTGTGAACACACAGAAAGGGGAAATGACTCACGCAAAGCTCCAGAGCAAGTCAGAGCCAGCAGCCTGAGAGTCCTGGCAACTCTTTCTTAACCTACTCACTATGAAGTGTCCCAGAGAGGGAGACTTGACTGGGAGAAGTGAGTGATGAGGGTGACAGGGTAAACCAGAAATAAATAAATACACAATCTTCCTCCACTGAACAACCTGATGTTCTCCCTATTCTGACACTTTGAATTCATTAGGGGATACTCTCAGATAACAACTGATGGCCTCTGCAAGCACAGGAGATCAGGTCTGAACAGGATATGCAGAGGCTGTCAGGTAAAGGAGTTGGAAACACACTGGAAAAGAATGGGATTTGAACTGGGTCCAGGCACCTAACCATAGGCTCTTCAAAAGAGTAATCAATTTTTGTAACTACAGCTCAGAAGCCTCAGCAAGCTCCTTGCCCCTGCTCTTGTTCTGGAAAAAGTACAGTTGTGAAAATCTTGAGCTTTGCCAACATCAATCATTTTCCATGATGTTGTGAGACCACAGGCCAAACTCAGATTATAAAACTTTTACCACGTGAGCAGGAACATGGATAACAAACACAAAAGCTTCTTTAAGTTACAGGACACAGCAGCAGAGAGTGTGAGCTTTAGACTGAACTCTACCCTGGCCAAAGTTTTAACAACTAGAGAACTCTTAAAAAACTCAGTTCACTTAAATATTAAACTGAAGTAGAAAAATTACCAACCCATTTTTAAAGGGCATAAAATTGTGGCAAAATAGTCTTCCAACTTAAATGCCAATTACTTTGGAAAAATTTTCCTATGAAGTTACTTTCTGGGAACTTAGTGGTGCCTCTCCTCCCTTGGAAACTAACATATTAAAGAGAAATATTTAAAACAAGCAATCCCTACCTAAGTATCAACAAAGATACTTCCAGATGTTATTAAGTTCCTTTAAATTCGATATCTAAAAATGCCACAGTAGGTTTCCTTGGCTCTGCAATGGCAGAGCACAACAGAACCCTTGTTATGCCTTCAGCAGCATTACTTATATGCAGCAGCTCTCCTAAAGAGCACTCTGTTGGTATTCTTCCACCAGCTCACAACAAATAGTTATCTCAAAATTGAAGCAGTGATTATTAACATGAGCCGAGATTCATGCGAGGGAACAAGTCATAACAATTATATAAAAAACATTTTTTCATGTAATGAAAACAAGGTCATGCTTTGTTACAGCGGGAAATGTAGATTGCAAGATAAGGTCCTTCTGTAAGGCGAGAGCTGTGGGGAACTCAGCTGTGGTTCCTACATAGAGAGCTCATTTATGCATTTCCAAGGGAAGCAAAAATGCACCTCACTCTTCTGGGAAAATTAGGAGAGTTGCTGCAGCTGGAAGAGGGAAAGATAGAGAAAAGGATTCTTAAGGAGAAGGGTATTTAAAGGGTTATGGCATTTCTGTGTTCGTGAAAGGGTGGGAAAAAGCGAATAAATAGCAGCCTTTTAGCTTCTGCTAAAAGGAGGCTTTAACGAAATAACACAAGTATTTCCACAAATATGCACAGCTTCCACTGCAAATGCTTTAAGATCCCAGGGCCAGAGCATGAGCAATGCTGATACTACAGCAGCAAAGGCCTGGAAACTGAAATGCTACAGAGTGAGAACCTGGCAGCTTTACAGACCTGACAGGGCTCAAACACAAAGCACAGTGAGGGCACGTGTCCACACACAAACACACAGACAGTGCTCAGGAAAAAAAAGCCGAGAAACGAAGGGGAAGTTTTCATAAATAATTTTAATAATTAAAATTAAAAAAAAAAACACCAAAAAACAACTGAATAACTCAAAGAGGTTGAGAGAGGTGAAAGAAAAAGACAGGCCTGGCACAGGACGTTCACAGAAAGACGGGAGCGAGGCCCGGGGACAGACGGGCAGACGGCCCGACCGCACGCTGCGGACACCCTCCGGCGGTGTCCGGCCCCTCCCGCCGATGTCTGGTGCCCTGCTTCCCCGGCGGCGGCCGCTCCCGCTACCCCGGCCCGCAGCCCCGTAACAGCGGCTGCGCTCGGGCCCAGCGCGCCCGTGGCGGCCCCCCAGGCCGCACGCAGCAACCGCCCCATCGCAGTACCGCGGCCGCCTCACCGAGGGGCCGGCCCATCGCGGCCCATCCCGGCCTTGCCCTGCCCTGCCCTCCGCCCGGCCCCGCCGCCCGCGCTCACCCGAACTCCACCTGCAGCGACACGGGCGCCGCCATCTTGGCGGCGGCGGGCGGGAGGGGCGGGCGCGCTCGGCCGCGCCGGAAGTGCCGCGGAAGACTTCCGGTCCCGCCGTGCCGCGCCGGGGGCGGCCCGGGGCCCTGCCCGCTCCTCTTCCACCCCCGGAGCAGCTCCCGCAGTGCCGGGGCGCGGCGCGGCCCGTGCCCCTCCGTGGTGTTATTTTAAAATAGCGATTTCTGCACCGAGTTGAGGCTTCGCCGCGCAGAGAGCTCCCCTCACGGGCTCAGAGCCACCCGCAGGGCCCTGCTCGCTCAGAGCCCCTGGGCTGTGCAAAGGCAGCAGCTGCACACGGGTTTCGCAGCAGCAAAGCTGCTACAGCACACGAAGTTCTACCTCAACATGAGGAAGAACTGCTTTACATTGAGGATGGCAGAGCGCTGGAACAGGTGTCCAAGGAGGGTGGGGAGTCTCTTCTCTGGAGACATTCCCAACCCACCTGGATGTGTTCCTGTGTCACCTGCTCCAGGTGACCCTGCCTTGGCAGGGGGGTGGGACCGAACCCCTCCCAGCCCTGCAGTTCTGTGATTCTGTGATGCCACCCTGCTGCTCCTTGGGATTGTTGTGGGGGACCAGAAACAGCTGGGTGACGCTAGGGACAGCTCCTGTCAGCACCGGGAAGATGCAGTTCTGCATCGGGGGTGGCTGTTGAGCATCCCCTCCTGCTCGGGCAGCCCCTGCCAGGCAGCACATCCCCACGGCGCCAGGCTCCCCCAGCACAGCGTTAAACAACGCGGCTCACATCTGTCGCCTGTTTGTTTTCCCCTCCTGTCCCCAGAGAAGGCCCATGTACACAGGCACAACGCTGCCATGGCGGTGACAGCTGGGCTCTGCTTCACCCCCACAACATGGAGCTACACAGGGGCAACACTGGTAGAAAACCTGCAGCCTCTTAACCCTCCCTCCACTCAGGAGGGTTTGGGATTACAAAAAATACATGTACATGTGCACACATGCAGATAGAAATGTAATAGCTATGCATATACATGATGCATTATGTGTAAGGGGCATAAATTTACACAGACAGATTGCTCTTGGTTTATGCTAACGGGGGTCAGAGTATGCCTAACCCCGGGAGCAGAAGGTGGTGGTGTTTGTAATGGCCTTTTGTTCTCTGAGGAGATCATTCTCTGGGCTGGGCCCCAGGAAAGGCTGGTCCCTCGGCAGATGAATGCTGCCGTCGCTGCCGGGGTTACGTGATGGCAGAGCCGTGAGGCTGTTGACCGTGGTCTTCATCCAAAAATTCCAGCTGGATTTTATATAGCTCTAAATCACAAGGCTTTTGAGTATCTCGGAGATATGGCCCAGGATGGAATTGTATGGAAAAGCAGCTGAGGAAAGAAGACTTCAACAAAAATCTTTACTTTAGAAATGAGTGAAGCATTCTGTGTTCAGAGGATCTGGTAATCTTGATTCTAGATCAGTGTTTGCAGTTATGGTTTTATATGAACTATTCTTGCTCCCAGAAATCATTTATGAGGCCAAATAAAAGCAGAACTAGCTCCTAAAAGAATCTTGATTCCTGACTTACACAATAAAATGGTACAGATTTAGTGCTAGCACCTCCCCGGAAAAGCAAAAATAAATTACAAGAAAGGGAACAGTAATCATAAATACCAATTTGGCTCATTCAAGCATTCAAAGCTGGTTACTGTTAACAATTGTCCTGGACAAAAAGTGACCACATGAGATACAGAGGACATTTTTATGGACATTTTGTGCTTGGGAGAGGAATCAGTCCTGTCTCCCTGCTGCACACTGAAATCAGAGCACCACAAATTCACTGGGATATGTTTGAGATGGGGAAACCAAGCACACAATCTCCTCAAGAAAATGTAATGCTGCCATTATTGGAGTGCTGTAAATACAGACGGTGTTTGATAAACAGGTACATAAACCCCGGGCTACTGGGGCAGGAGGCTGCTCCCATTCCCCTCCCACAAAGCCAACTGCAAAGGGAACAGGTTGGAAATCGAGCCTGGCAATGAAGAGAGGGTTAATTTCTTTTGTCTCGTTCCCATCCTCTGTCCTTTTCCCTGCCATTTGCACGCTTCCTCTCTCTCCTTCAGCGCAGAAGGAACACACCTCCATTCCTCCACTGAGGGTTTATCCTGGAGGAAACGTGTTAGGTCGCCATCACATTCTAGAGGGATGCGAAGTTTATAAATACAGCAGGGCCTAGCGTTACGAGGAAACATTTTATCAGAGAGCCCCGAACTGACGATTCAATTATTTTTCAATAAAACATCAGGGGAATGCACAAACAGCTGCTCACATCCTTCCACACAGCAAGTCAAACTTCAAGGGGAACAATAGCTGGCGAAAGGGGAGCCATCGCGGAGGCGGTGACAATGGGTTTCCTTACTCGGGGCTTTGTTTGATTTCCCCGTCTCAGTTTTGAACTCCCTCCGCCGGAGAAAGGCGAGGGGGTAGGACGGGGAGAGAGGGAAGCAGGCAGAGGGGAAGGAGGGTCAGTGGGAGTTAAAGCCTTTTGCAGCCTTTCTCTCCCATTCATGTGGTAATTGGGTGTCAAGCAGAGATCAGTAAGATGGAGCCCGGCCTCTGTGCCCGGGTTAAACTGCAGCAGAAAGAAAGCGGGAGCTGAACCGATGGAGGCCTGAATGTCATTAGGGCGGGAGGAAGCGCCTCTCCCCCGGGAGCCCTTCTGCCGGGGTGCTGGGCTGGGGGGGCCGCTTCCCATTCAGGGCATCCCTGAAAGCGGCCAGACAAAGCGGGAGGGCGTCCCAACAATGCCGCACCCCCGGCTCTACCTTCAATAGGGAGCTCTAAACAGGCGTTTAACCTTCAGAATAGCTGAAAGTGATACTCAAAGCTGAGGGGGTGGCTCGCCCGCCGCTGTTAGCCTCTTCCTGCGGCCGAGCCGGCGGCCACTCGCATGGCCGGGGGCAGGAGGAAGGCTCTGCCTGCCCTCACTTCCTCGGGCCCCTTGGCACAGCGCTGCGGGTGTGCCGGGCCCCGGGCAGGTCGTGGGAGGTGTCACCTCCAGGGCAGGATCAGGCCACAAATCCTGCCTGGGATGCTGGGGGCCCCGGGAGGCTGCTCCGCACCCTCAGGGATGAGAGTAGAGGAAGGCAGGGCTGTAACAAGGAGGGGGATGCGGCACAGTAGGGGCCATATCCCACTTGACAAGCCTGGGATCATCTGACAAGGGATCGGGGAAGATCTGGGCAATGACCCACATCCTGAGCAGGAATACGTTCTGGACTTGGATAGCATCACCATCGCCTGCAATTCCTGGGGTTGCCAGCCTGTACTGCATGATCTCAACTGCCCAAAGCTCTCCCAGAGCCTGGCCTGTCATGATTTTATGCCTAGGTGTGGATTTTTAATGAGCTAAGAGAAAAGCAGATCAAACCCAAGGTTACTTTGGAAGGTGGGATTTGCCACTGAAATGGGCCAGGCTCAAAAAAAGCAAAGCAGGACCCATCCCTGCTCTCTGAGCCTCACTCAGCTGCACAGTCCAGCCATCCTGTGCTGTCCAGGAGCTCAGCAGCAAACAGCACTAAGGATATTCTCTTCCCTTCTGAAGCCTCTCTGCTTTGGGAAGGAAAGCTGCTGTCCCTTCCCTCTCACCCAGCATGATGAGACATTCACAGACCATCATTTTGGTGGAATCCCTGGCAACACAGTCCCTTCAAACTGGAGAAGGAGAAGCCACTCCTGGCTCTCTGCTCCTGGTTACACTGGAACCACTCAGGGGAATCAAGTATTTCCATTTCTAAAGAGTACACCAAAGGATAGTCTATTTTTTAGTCCAGAATATTTCTCTGTCACTGCTTAAAGGCAAAGCCAGCTCCCCATAGTGCAGAGGAGCAGGCAGCTGTCATTGTTTGGGAAGGCTCTGGCACACCAAGAGTGGCAGGAGGAGGTGGAGAGATGCAGTGTTGAAGACTGTCAGACTTTCTCAGCAGCAGAAAATAATTTCACCCAGAAAGATTCTGAGCAACTTGCAAAGCTCCCATCTGCATAAAGGCTAAAATACATTCCAGTTTTTCACACTAAGCATGGCTTGACTGGGCTGGACCTAAAGCAGACCAGAAAAAAAGTTGCCACATTTTTTGTCTTGATATATTGTCGCTGTCCAGGACACAGGGTCTGGGAGAAGCAGTCATCTCCATGGGGAAGAGCACATTTGGTTTGTAAAGCTCTTTGGCTTTGCTTAAATTAGCAGTTTGATAATAACCCTGGAAAGGATTTTAATGTTTTCTTAACCTCATGCAAACAGAATTTTAAGTGTTTTAATTAAAACAGAACAATACCTCGTACTTTATGTATAGGACTTTTATCTACATGCAGCTGTTGAGCCAGACTAGTGCATTGATCAAAGAGGAGGGATGTCTCACAAGGTGTCTCTATTCATAGAGGATTCAATTAGCCTCCTCCTTAAAACTGCACAAATAAAAAGATATTTTAAAAAATCAGACTATGATTAAACCCTGGCTACTTCATTCCAAATACCTCTCTGCTGGAAGTGTTGTGTCTCAGCATTGATCCCAGGCTCAGCACCACATCTGCACTTCTATTTCTGGGCCAAGAGCTTCAGGGACACTTGCACATCAACTTCATTTTTCCAGAGGAACTGGGACTTTAGAAAGGCCCCAGGATTTCAACTCAAAGCTGATAGCCAGTGGAAAACCTCTAGTTGGTGTAGCTGGGTGTTTCAGGGAATCCTGAAGTACTGCCAAGTGCATACAACGCTCCTCAGTCAGGACAAACAACGCTAATGGTGAATGGTCCCTGGGCACCAGATCTCCAGAGGGAACCAACCCCCCACACCAGCCTTGCTGCACAAGGGGGCTCCTTTGAGCATAACTTGGATGTGAACACACCTCCCTGGGGCTCCCCTCTCCCTGGGAAATGCTCTGGCACAGAGGTGTGTGTGGCACAGGCACGCCCCAGCCCCCCAGCTGTGTACCAGAGCCCTCTGTGATGTCTTCTCAGCTCTTTCCCAGTGACCCAGCACCTCCCATCTCCCAAGAGCAGGAGCTCTCACCTTGGGGGGGCCTCATCCTGCTCCTCTTGCCTGAATTGTGCAGCTCCCCCTCCTCACAGCCAGCTCAATATAAAGGACTCGGGGTGAGCTCCCAGCTATGCCCCAGACAGAGCCCAGCTCCTGACCTGTGTTGGCACCAGCAAGGGCTAAATCCTGCTCCTCTCACAGGCCTATAATTCCCATCCATCTCCAAAACCCAGACACTCTAGCCAGTCTCCATTTGTATGGGCTCACTAGCAGACAAGTAACAGCCATATTTCCATAAGCTTCCAAAGCTATTCCCATCTGCATTTAACAGGCAGTGCCCTGAATGCATAATTTGCTTGGTAGGCTTTTTTAACCTACCCTGCTCTCAGACAGACAGAAACACAGTGCTGAGTTTTGCCCTGCAACCCCTTTTTCTTCAGCACAGCCATCTCCTGCAGGGAGGGAGTACAGTCCCCCTGTATCCTCCTCTACCACTCCAAACCACCCATCTCCAGATGACCACCCCCAGGTCTGACTTCAGGGAGGCCAAGCTTTTCCTCGCTGCCTTTAGCAGAAGGCTGGATGAGGCCCGGTGGTTCAGGTCGCTGCCCACCACCCCCCTGGCACAGCTCAGTGACCTGGCTGCTGCCCAAGTCTCCATCAGGCAGAGTCTCCAGCCAGGAGCCTGAGCACAGTGCACACCAGTGCCTGGGACTGCCACCGGCCTCACACCCAGCCCCATCATCTGTATCCAAAACTTAGGCACCCACCCTGCGTGGTACCCTCCCACTCCAACATCCCGCGCTTGCAGGGGCCTGAGCAGCACACGAGGGCTGTGACAGCCCCGGGAGCGTGTCCCCCCGAGGGGAGGCGTTTGCCGAGCCCAGCCTGCCCTCCTCTGGTGGCTGCGAGCGGAACAGGGCCCGCAGGTGGGAGCAGAGCACCTGCAGAGTGCTGCACTCCCTGCACCAGCTCCCCTGCCCCTAAATATGATCCCTGAATGCATAATTTCCTTGGTAAATTTCGTGGCAAAGCCGCTGTTTGAGGGCTGAGCCCCCCGGATGCTGCAGGGCTGTGGGGATGGTGTCTGTTTTCCACTGGCTGCTTTGGGACAGAGGCTTGAGTGTCCAGGGGACTGAAAAACTAAAATCAAAGCTTTCAGCTTAGAGATGCTGGAGAAGACACCCATTTGAAAATGTCCAAAGGTGAAGTTGATATATAAAGGATGCAAATTTCCAACACTCTTCTTATGGTGTGGCTCACCAGGCAAAGCATTTCACTCAGGCTCATGGAAGACATTTGTCCCTGCCAGCCCCATACCAAGAAGGAGCCAAGTTCTGCTATCACCAGGGTTGGATGCAGAAGGTGTAAAAGATGGTTCTGGCAGCAAGGGAAGTGGAATGGCTACCATAAAACTTGTCTGCAAGGGCAGAAATGAGCTGGGAAGTTCAGCATGGACAAACACAGAGAGAAGCAGCAGGAAGAGGAAATAGAGAACAGGAGAGGGGTGGAAGAGCCACATGTCCAAGGGTAAACAGGGAAAACTGGGCCAGAACAAACTGGGACGGCAATGCTGAGGACAGAACAAGGAAAAACAGGGTGTGGAGAGTTAGTGGAGGAAACTGGGGAGGGTCTGATCAACATGTTGTCTTCACACAGTCATTAAACCCAGCAGCAAGGGGCTTGTTCCCCCTGCTCTAAGATGAGCCAAAATGCACACAGGGGAGGTGATGCTCTGGAGTGGCAGTTCCCAAACCAGCAAAGTCCCCCACCTTCCCTCACAAAGCAGGACTGTACAAGGAAGAGGTAGGAAACAGCAGCATAGACCCATACTTGTGTTTAATTGTGAGACCAGGACAGACTGAGGCAGGCAGGTAGGTTGGTGTGGAAGCACAGCTAGAAGAGCAGACACACCCTGCCCTCACAAAAGACAGATGTCGTTTTAAGAAGTAACCCTGCTAAAAGCATAAAAACAAATTATTAGAAAAAAAAAAAAACCAACCAAAAATAAAACAAAGGGAAAAAAACCCCAAAAATCAACCCAACCCAGAGTTTTCTCTGGAAGAGAAATTTCTGCTTGTTTTCTGAGAACTGGAATTGAACAGCGCAGCTGAGGCTGTTTCATATCAGACATAACATGGGGAATTCACATAGCACTAGTCAGATGTTTTACACAGACATTTCAGTTCAGGGCCCTGCTCTGGTGCTGGAGACAGGGAGGGCTCTTTTGGGAAGGGATGCAGAGCACAGGAAATCAGGCTCTCACAGAGGCTACCCTCCAGAGGATGTTCTCTCCCCTGGCAAGTTACCTCCTGAGTACATCTAAGCAAAGGCAAACTTGGCCCTTCTTCCCACTCTCCCACTTGCTTTCTGCAAGGAAGAAGGTCCACAAAACAATGCTGCATCCACAAAAGATGCAAGTAAAAGACCCAGAGAAGTGTCCGCAAGATAGTGGGATTTGCTCATGTCCTCCACCATGGAGCAAGGCCACAAGGACATTTACATTTGCAACCATGCTGGAAGAGGAGAATCAGTCCCAGATGAGCATCCCACCTCCCTGTGAGAGAAAAGGATTCTCCAAGAGAGGACAGGTCTGGGGCTATCCCTCCACCTACTGCACAAACCCGAGACACATTCAAAAGTACGGACAATAAATTAAGATTAAAAAAAAAAAAGTCAGCGTGTATTATATATATATATATGTATATACACACACACACACATATATATATATAGATATAATATAATATAATGTGCGTGTAATTAGAGAAATGTCATTCCCCAGGAGAGAGATGGCATGGCAGAAACACACTTCTGTCCCCCTCCTGAGCCCAACACTACCCTGCTCCCCTGATTCACAGCAGACACACAACACCAGCAAGGCCAAGCAGAGGGAAGGGGCTGTGCCTGGCACCCACCTTCCCTCTGCCAACTGGGTCCCTGTGCCAAGGAGAAGCTGGCTGCTTGGTAGAGAAGTTGGGAAGAGCCCAGCACTGGTGCCCTCATGGCCTTCACAAGGAAGGGTTGCTGCAGGCAGGAAAAGGTAGGGAAAGACAGGAAAAGCAAAGTGGAATGGCAGGGGCACCCCACCCCTCCTAAACTGGCCAGGGCCCTGCCCCTCCCATGGCATGGGACCACCACCACTGTATGAAGCAGAAAATAAAGCCATAATGAGTCAATGCTTTGGTATGTGACCATCCCCCTCCCCTCAATCCCCTCTGTGTTCCTCCCAAACCCTTATCTGTAAAACTTGTCAAATAAAATCTCTAGCGTGCCTTTTATATCATTCTGTGAACCTTTCCTTCCCCAGTGCCTGCCTTGCCCCCTCTCCCCAGCAGGATTTGGGAGGTGCCTGGCTCGAGCCCCACCAGTTACAGCTTCTGGTCTCCCGACTGGATTCTGCTGAACGCTGCCTGGTCCAGTGGCAGGTAACAGCCTTGCCTGGAGTCCAGAAAATACAACCTGTCCTTCACCAGCGCAGGGTCAAAGCCCTGCTTCCGCAGCTCCATCTTCTGGAACTTGTAAGTGCCTGAAATGGGGAGAGAAGGAGTAAGGGCTCACTAGCTACACATGCATCCATCCCCACCACACCTGTGCAGCCCCAGACCCAGCCTTGTGTTCCCATGCCTCAAAACTGCCTGAGGAACTGGCCATGGGCTCTGTGAGGAAGAGAAGCTTCATCCCCACCCTACAGAGGGTGTAACCAGGTTTTCCCCTCCCAGGGTCCCCTAGCTCCATGTCCAGTGTGAGCGTGCATGCCCAGGCCATGGCTCACTTGTCTTGGAGACTTCGTGCAGGAACCGCAGGAACACGGGACGTGCATACAGTGGCAGAGCCTTTTTCAGCTTGCTGGAAAAGTCTTCTAGGTCACAGGAGTTCTCTGGGTCAGCAATGGCTGCCATTCCTGCCCTCCCTTCAATCCCTAGGAGGCAGAGAATGAAGAGCACTCAGACACACTGTCCTTGTAGCATCATCTCACCTCTGCCCTGCACCAGCAAGACCCTGCTTTGTACTGAAGCGCTGGCACGTCCAGCTGTGTCACTGCTGTGTCATCACCCTGTGGCCAGGGCTACCAGTGACACCCCGCAGTCACAGTCATGGCCAGAGAGGACACAGGGTCCTTATAAACCAGCCAGAATCAGACCAAAGCTTGAGAGAATGAGGAAACCCTCTGGTTCCTGCTAGCCACACCCCTTGTGGCCTCTTCCCAGCTTGCCCACAGAGAGCCTCAGCCTACCCTCACTAATCTGGACATGTAGGACATGTTCACACTCAAGTGTTGGAGGCCTGCTTGCCTCTCCTGATTGTCCACTTCCCTCTCAGCTACCTGGGACCTCCACACCATACACCACCACGTCCGTCAGGTTGAGGATGCGGCTCAGCGTTCCCTCCACCTCCGTGGTGGAGACGTTCTCCCCCTTCCATCGGAAGGTGTCCCCGGTGCGGTCTCGGAAGTACAAGTAGCCATATTTATCCATCACCAGGACATCCCCTATTGGAAAGCAACAAATAGGCAAAAATATGAGGTGTTGGCTAGGAACAACCCTGGAGCATCTCAGGGCAGTGCTGCTACCCTGGAAGAGTCCCCATTCCCACACAGGTGCCTTTCTCCTTCACTCCCAGCAGACAGAGGGGTCCTGCTGGCCTCACCTGTGAGATAGGCAGCGTCCCCTTTTGCAAACACGTCCCTGGCAATTTTCTTGTTGGTGGCTGACTGATTCAGGTAGCCATCGAAGTGCTGCAGGGGATTGCTCCTGATAATGCGACCCACCAGCTGCCCCGGCTCCCCTGCAGTGAGAAGAGGGGATGAAGGAGGGAAACACCACCACCCCTAGCCCCCCAAGCAAAAAGAGCATCTCATGGGGTTGGTGTGGTTTAACTGAGCAGAGACAAATCAGGGAAATTATCCTGAGGTATCGTGAAATGCTCACAATCCCACTGGGCGGAGGAGATTTTATCCCTGTGGTTGTCCTCACCAGGTTTGCAGCTGATACAGACACCATCCGGTCCCCGGATCAGCTCCATAGTGTCTTCATCCACCTTCACCAAACCAATGGGGTGCACATTTGGCAGGATCCTGCTGTTGAAGCCGCATGACCCAACCTAGAACAGAAAGAGCTCAGAACTGTGGGTGGCAAGGACATTTGTCCCACCTGAACCCACTGCTCACACACTCCCAGAACACCACAGAGGTGGCACCACACAACAGCCAAAACCCCTCTGGGCGGATGGCAACCTGTGCCAAGGAGCAAACAGCCCATTTGGGTTTCCAACCCTGCCCAGGCCAGCTGTCACCCTTTGGGACATCAGGGAGGATTGTGGGGCCTTACGTTGCCGTCAAAGTTTCCCACGCTGCAGTTGCACTCGGTGGCCCCGTAGAACTCGGCCACCTGGGGGATGCCAAAGCGGGCCATGAACTCCCTCCAGATGGAGGCCCGCAGCCCATTGCCCACGGCCATGCGCACGCGGTGCTGCCGCTCCGTGTCCTGGTACGGCTGGTTCAGCAGGTAGCGGCAGATCTCCCCAATGTACTGCACGATCTGCGAGCAACAGAGAGGAGGAAAGACTCACTAGGATCCCTCTGCCAGGCCCTGGGTTCTCTGAGGCTGCTTCAGGGCAGGAAGGAATGGCACAACACACCCAAACTTTGCTAAAGAGGCTGCAGTAAAAAAGAGAAGTTCTGCTAACTCATCCAGCCTGTCCTTCCCTGGTTAACCCACCTCTCCAGGCTGTGAAACCCATCCACTATCTCCTGGCTAATGCTGGAATGTGAGGAGGACACGTGAAGTTACCAGCCCAGGTGGGAAAGACACAGCCCCACCACCCTGAAAGGCAGTCTGGACAGACAGAACCGGTCCAGGCCTCCCCCACTTTCAGCAACTGGGCTCTCCCCAGAGAGAGCTCTCTCCCTGGCACAGACCCCCAGGCTTCCTGCCCACTCCCCACAGGCTCCTTGCCTCACAGCCTCACCGTGCAGTTGTATTTCACACAGTCCTCCCAAAAGTGTGAGGCTGAGAACTTCTTGCGGATGACAACCGTCATGCCCTGCAGCAGGCACTGCCCAATCCCCACGATGTTCCCTGCAGAGAAGCAGCCAGGAAAGCCCTCAGTCCCCCCACACCTCCAGCCCAGCCCACCCACTGAAAGAACTGGCAGGGCAAGGCAGAGGCCATGGCTGGCTCACAGCAGTGGGGGTTTGCCCAGCCAAAGCCCCCAGGGTCACAGGCACAATGGAGGAGACACATGGCAGTATCATGTAGGGCAGCACTTTGCACCTAAATATCCCAGCATGTCTCAGCCAGGCAGGCAGGCACTGCTTCCCCTTCCCCTAGACTTTCCCCCCTTACTTTCACAGGGAGCAGCAATAAGGAACAGGTATTCCAAAACCAGGGTAGGATAATGCCCTCCCCACACACTCCCTGCTCCAAAGGTCAGCCAGATCTATTCCTGGCTTCCAGGAAAAGCAGAAAAAGCCTCAGTCACACACTGCAAGCAGCAGTCTCATCCTCCTTGACATGGAGATCACAGCCACAGCAGCCTCCAGCCCGAGCTCTGGGCTTGGCTGAGGGCAGAGTCCCAGGATGCTCTGTATGGCCCGCGTTACCTGCAGCGTGGTAGAGCGGGAGGCAGTCGTACATCACATCATCGGACCTCATCCGAAAACCGTAAAAAACCAAGCTGGACATGCGGAAGTACCTGAGGGGAGGGTGAGAAGGTATGTCAGGAGCAGGGTCAGGGCTGCTGTGCTAGGAGAGGGCAGAGCTCAGCCCCATCCTCCCCGAGCCCCTGTCCACAGCCTTACCGGCAGTTCACCACAATGGCAGCCTTGGGCATCCCCGTCGTGCCAGAGGTGTAGATATAGAAGAGTTTATCTGGGGAGTAATGAGGAGACAGGGTCACATTCCCAATTTAGGAATTGGGAATGTGACCAGGAACCAGGCCGAACCAGGAGAGGGGGACAATCAAAATTTAAACACTCTACTCTTGCCAGCTGAGCCAAAACTCTTATGTAACAGCTCCAAGAACCTGCTGGGATCACCCTGGGCAGATCAGGTTTGTTGGACACACTGAGGGTATGATAGGATACTGCTTCACACAGGGCTGGGCTTCACACACTGGAGTAAGACCCACCCCAAACACCCCTTGCCATTGGTATCCCCAGCAGTCTTGCCAGAGTGGTAACCAGCTGACCCTCAAAATCACCACCATGTGTCTGGCCCCAAGAGCTGACCACATACCAAGAAAGCCCTTAGCAGGGGGAGTTGGCTGGTGTCGCGGGGCCATCTGCAGGAGGGGGTCCAGGTGTTTTGCACCAGGAAGCACGGATTTAGGATTTTCATCCCCGGACCAGAAGAGATGGATGGATTTATCCAGGGAGGGCTGCACTTCCTGCATTGCTGAGAAAATAAAGAGGGGAGCTGGAGAAAAGTGGCAGGGTGGCTACAGCACAGAGACCCTCTGCCCTCCCAGACAGCCTGAGGGACACCCTGCCCCAGGTAGCAGTACCCCCACTGTGCTTGGCAGAATCCCTAATGGGCTCACAGCCATCCCAAGGCAGATGTTGTTCCCATGATTAACAGATGCTGGGGCCACAGCCCAGACCTCTTCAGGGACCAGAAGATCCTGTTTTCCACCTTTCCCCATCCAAAACCTCTTAGGTGCCAAGAGGTCTGTTGACACTGTCAACCTCAGAGGTGTGGGCTGAAACACACAAGGAACTGGATCCAAGGTGCTGCAAGGATGTAGCAACAGCCGGAGAGCAAGGGCAGGTTCCTCCTGTGCAGTGGGGCAGGCCCAGTCTAACCCAGGTCTCCATGCTGGGAATAGACTCCAGAGACACTAGGATCCTCATAGCCAGGCTGACCTGCTTGGGAGGCAGACAGCACTGCACTCCACATCCTGCCCAGTGTCCAAAGGAATCAACAATAATAAAAAAACCAAACACAAATCAAATCCCTGGATGATTCAACTGACCATTCTCTTCCAGATCTCTGTTCTGTGGTGGGCAGGAAAGGAACACTGAACCCACCGACAAGACACACCTCCCTCCAGTCCAAAGCACTCCCAAAACATCTGCCAGCGCCTCACCTTCCATCATCTCCACCCCAAAAACCACAGCTTTGGAGCTGGAGATGGTGATGCAGTGCAGCAAGGCATCCAAGCGCAGGTGGGAATTCACCAGGGCCGTCTCCACCCCGATCTTGGCCAGCCCGAGCCACAGCCCCACGTACTGGTTGCGGGACTCCATGAAAAGTGCCACCACGTCCCCCGAGCGGAAGCCTTGGCCATAGAAGAAATTGGCCACCTGGCTGGAGTACTCGTCCAGCTGACGGAAGGTCCAGCTCTCGCCTGTGCCTTGGAAGATCAGCGCTGTCTTCTCTGGATACTTCCTTGCCGTCTTCTGGAAGATCTTGGCGATGGTGTTCTTCTCCCTCATGTGCCTCCATACCTGCCACTTCACCCGCAACAGGACCAGCCCCGTGCTGCCAAAGGAGGGGGAGGAAGAGGGCAGTTGCTCAGTGACCCCTGCAAAATCACTTCCTCCAGCAAAGGCAGCACAGCACAAGGACCTTCCGAGGAGCTGCAAGAGCCCAGCACTTACACCAGACCCCACCTGAGACCAGCAGCAGCTCTGCGTGCTCCCCTGAGCAGTGTGCACATAGGCAGAACACATCTGCAGAGAGGCTCACAGCCAGGGACTGATGGAGGCCAGGGAGAGATGTATTTGGAAGTCTGCAGACAGGGATGTCCCCGATCAAAGGGACATTTTTGAGCCTCGAGTCCTCTCCAAGAGGTACCACCACTCCCTCCCCCCATATCCTTGCCAGGAGCTGGCACAGCCTGATACCGACTTAGAACAAACCCTGCACAGGGACCTGGTGCTACGCCAGCAGCTTTAGGGTGAAGTACAAGGACAGTCAACAGACTTTGAGTTCAGCTGTAAATCTATCCTTCTTGCGAAGAGTTTGCCCAAGAGTTTGGAGTCACCTGGACACGGCCAAGGGAGATCTCCTTCCAGCCAGGCCAGGTGCCAGCAGAAACCCAGGCTGTGCAAGGAGTCAGGGACTGTGCTCACATATACACATACACCAGGGCAGAGCAGAGGGCCAGGGGTGGATGGGTGGACTATCTCAGCCAGGACACCTACTGGACATCCCTTGGTAATGTCTTGAGGAATATGAGGAAGAATTCCCATCCACCAGATGCCAGGTAGAAGATGAAGAGAGCAGGGATGGCCTGGATCCAGGACAGTTCCAGAGTGACCCTGAAGAACAGCAGCACAGCTGCAAAAGCAGCCAAACGCAGCATCGTGGCCTGCAGGGAGAGAGAAACCACGACCATCAACCCACGCACCATGGACCTGGTAATAACAATCCCATGGGCGTGGGATGCCTGAGCAGCCCCCAATTTCCTGGATGAGGTCCCTGAGTCATCAGTCCTCCTGGCAGTGAGGATGTAACCCAGCAGCCCAGAGCTCCCAGAGATGTAACTTTATCTGACCCGGGAGATGACCTCCAATTGAGCCATCAGGTAGGCATTGCCTGGTGCAAGCCGAGAGCCTGGCCATTCCCACTTGGGGAGCCACATTCTGCACACCAGCCAGGGGTCTGGCCACGCCCCAGCAACATGAGATGCAGGACAAAGTCACTTCCATGGATGTGTGAGCAAAGTCATGGCAGGAGGCTGTGTACAGATGACTGGAAGCCTCCACTCTACCCAGAATCTCTCTGTCCTTAAAATCCAGAGTCTCCCAGGCCCCGGGCATGAGCTCTCCTGCATGCCTGGCTCCAGGACAGCTATCACAGCTGTTGGAAGAGCACAGCTTCACATGCTCCACGACACAGCTCAGACAGGATCAGGGACAGGAAACTCAGTTCTTTGAGCTCTGCTTGTGTTTGCAAACCGTCATGTTGGCGGGCAGTTTCCTGGCCTAAACAGTCTGGAGACACTGCCAGAGCAGGTCACGGATGAGGCCAGGCTGGAGTGGGCAGAACAAGGGCTGTCACTGCTGCCAGGAGTGCCCAGGCCCCTGTCCCATTCCCTGGGGACAGTGACTGTCTCTGGTACTTGTCCCTCCAAAACAGCATCCCTGTCCCCATCCCAGACACACCCCAGACGTAGCTGAGACTCAGAGATGGTGATCTAGCAACGGCTCTTTTCAGGCAAAAGCACTGGGAGGAGGAAAATGACAGAGATGTAACCCTCACAGCTCCTAGATAAAACTGGCCCTTCCTGGCATGGACACAGGCCAAAGAGGAAGGAAACATTTGCATCATTTCCCTCTTGAAGATTGATTCCCTGCTCTGAAGGTGGAAGCCCTGCATGGGCTCTTGTACAGCTGGTGGGGCTGGGAACCACACTTGTGGCTTTCCCTCTGCTCTGTGCAGTCCCCCCAGATCCAAGAAGCTTCTGTGGATTTGACACCAGATGCTGGCAGGGTGGGAGCCAAGGCAGTGCCACATGGTCACATGTCTTGTTTGCTGGCTGTCCCACCTTTGAGCTGTGCCACCAGCAGCAGGCTGGGATGCATCAGCGCACAAGACACCACTCCCAAGGGGACACCTGGAGACACTTTTTCCCACCCATAGCCCTTACCCTGAGGTTCCCCCTTGTGCCAGTGACCTCTGAACACTCCCCACCAAACACCTATCTCCCAGATGTGATGTCCCACAAGACTGTCCCTCTGCCTTTTAGCAGGGCAGGACTCACTGTGTTTCTGCCTGGGAGCCTCTCTCTGCACTTAAACAGGGCAGCTTTTAGATCACCATCAAACTGCTGCACCTCAGCTGGGACCTCGGCCCTCTGTAACAGCCTCACACCAGCCAGATGTGGAGAGGCAGCAGCGGGGGAGCCCCACTCTGTGTGGGCAGCAAAGGGCTTAATCTCCCGCTTGAAGGCAAGGCAGGCTCAGGCAAGCCCCTGTTATCCTCTCCTCATATCTCCACCTCACTCCGGCATCCCGGTGCCTCCTACGGAGATACCCGGGGAAAGATTCCCGAGAGATACCCGGGGAGAGATTCCCGAGAGATACCCGGTATGTCGCTGCCAGAGACCTCCAGCCCTGCGTTACAGATTCAGGTCTTGTCCAGCTGCATCAGCACAGAGGAAACGAAGCCATGCCTGTAGCTCACAGCCAGCAGGCACCGAGGCAAAGCGCGGGGATCCACCCGGGGAGCACCGAGCCCGACGAGCGGATCCCAGGGGGGACAATGGGCATGTGGCCGCGCTGTGAGAAGCCCCAGCGCCATCGGCACCTGGGAGGCACCTGTCTCCCACCTGCCCTGGGCAGGGACCCCCGAGTCACCCGCCTAAGGACCGCAGCAGGGAGGTCGAGCAGCGCTGCCCAGCCCCATCACACGAGGCAGAAAGGCCGGGATGCAGCCAGGCCCCGCCACCCAACGCCGCCAGGCCCCGGAAGCGCCCGGGCACAGCCGCTCTCGGCGGGGCGAGGGCCCGTGGCGCGCTCGTGGGGAGGCCAGGGGACGGAGGGATCCCGGCGCTTGCCACAGTGCCCCACGAGGAGCCCCGGTACCTCATGCGGAGACCGGCGGAGCGGAGGGACCCTGGTGCCGCCCGCAGGGCCGAGGCGCCTGATGGGGAGCCCGCGGGGCTGTCGGCGGGGAGGGAGCGCGGCCGCCGCGGCGGCGCCGCGGGCTGACGGATCGGGATGAAGAGGATGGTGCCACGCTCTTACCGGACTCTGGGGCGTCCGCTGAGGCCCGGCCACCTGCACCGGGAGCGGGGCCCGCCCGGCTCTGCGGCAGGGGCGGGGAGGGGCGGGCAGCGCGGGCCGCCGGGAGCTGTAGTCCCGCCCGGTGCACCGGCCCGGCCCCGCAGTGACGGACGCAATGCCGAAGAACGGTGGCGCGGGCGGGGCGCGGCCAAGAGGCGGTGACGGCGGCGCGGCAGAGCGAAGGCTCTGTGGCGCAATGGATAGCGCATTGGACTTCTAGCGTCTGACGGGAGTCATTCAAAGGTTGTGGGTTCGAGTCCCACCAGAGTCGTATTTTGCTGCCGGGGCTCTGCGGCTGCCCCGGGCCGGGTGAGCCGCGGCCGCCCCCGGGCGCTGCCGCCGCGCAGGGTCCGCCCGTCTCCCGGAGAGCGCGGAGCGGGAGATCCGTTTTGGGAGCGGGGTCAGAGGCGGCCCGAGCACCGCAGAAAAACCCGGCCCTAGCGGCGAGGGTCCCCAGCATCCGTCCCAGCATTTCAGGAGTTAACTGTTACCACAGTTAACTGTGATAACGGCCCGCAGTACGGGCATGGTGGAGCTGCCACTTGCCCACAGCGAATATAACCTCTCCAAAAAAAGCGTTTTCATGTGGCTGGTGTCTGCCCTCCCCAAATCACCCTCTGCTCCCTCCTCTGCCGCCTGCTTTCCGCAGGCTCCTCAAGCGATGGCTGCAGAAACAGGAGCCACAGAGACTGCTACTTGATCCGGCTGAACAGATGCCGTTTAAAATTACATGATGTGCCATTTCTGTAGCGCTGGCACCAGCCCACTGAGCGACACGTGGCTGCACGAAGGCGGCACCAACAGCACTGACAGCCCGGACACTTCAAGGGCTCTTTAAATAACCCAAAATGCAGTAAAAATCTCTCTCACGGCCATCATTTCCCACGTTTCCTTGACTGCTGCTCACAGTTCCTGAAGGAAAATCTTTGCTGCCCTTTGGTTTATCCACCCCAAGGCTCTGACGTTTCTGGGTCATTTTAGAGGGAAATGTTTCTTTCATCTCGACCACTGCACTAGGATAACCCCCAGTTATCCTAGTGTGTGTTTTACTGGCAGCTAAAGGATATATTTATATACATCCTTTAGCTTTTCGTATCTGTTTGAAATAACTCTGGGGACCAAAGGAGGATTTGGAGAAAAACCCAAAGTCTGGCTCATGGGGTGACTGATGCAGGGAGAAGTCAGGAAAAGGAAATCTGGGGGGGCAGGAAGAAAACCTGCTGGAGCCTAAGAGGGGTGAGGTTTCACATCAGATCTCTAGCTCAGGAGGCGAGATGGGGCAAAAGGACAGGGGTAATGAACTACAAGCCCCAGTGTGGATTTATTAAACAAGAAGGAATTCCAACAGCAAACACACATGAACAAAGAGCCCCTGGCCTCGTGGCTCTTTGCCATCACATCCAACAGCTCTGCTCCCTGGCTGCTGGCAGTCTGGAGCACAGTTTAATTAATCAGACAGCAATCAGCTCCCAGACACAGCACCAGCAGCCACTGTTTCTGCACTCACTGGATTCAATCTCATAATCCCAACTGTGTCATTTTGTTGCCCAAGGAGGGGATGATTCCTACAATCATGTGGATTTCATCATTTTTGATGGGGAGGGACTACAGGGAGACACAGCAGATTGGTATCAGCTCTCAAAACAGCCAATCCAGGAGGGAAAATATCCAAAGGTATTTCCCTGCCTGCCCTGTGGGCGTGATCACACACTGCCTGGTCTCTGAGGCAGGAAGTGAGGCACATCCAAAGTGACCCAACAGGAGACCAATTAGGCACCAGTAAAAAAATGGGATTTCACCACTGCACACACCAAACCTGCCCCTGTGCTCCTCTGGAAAATCATGGGTTTAGCTCCAGTCCAGGGCAGCCCAACCTTTGAAGCCTCAGTCTTCCCAGGATGGGAAGGGTGGGAGGAAGGATTTACCTGCACAGCCCTGGGGCTGCAGAAGGCCAAGGCCAAGGTTTGCTGCAGTGTGCTCCCTCCCCATCCCAGCATTTGGGAGCATCAGTACTGGAATGCTGCTGGGAGAGCTGAGCAGCCAGACCAGCTGGCAAAGGCACATCTGACCTTGACATCCCTCAACCAAAATCACAAACAGCAAAAAAGGTCGAGCTTTTGTCACAGCCCAGGGAGGTGCCAGTTGGCCCCTACCAACAGACTGGTGCCAGCTCTTGGCAGGAGAAAACACAGCCCTCGGGTCCATGGTGGAAGAGCTACAGCCACGCTGTGCTCCGGGTAGGGGAGGAGGGTTTGGGGTGTGGCTGGGGCTGCTGGCTGCCAGCAGGGATCCCCTGGGCCCTTCCCCACAGGAGCTCTCACACTGGGACAGCCGGGGGAGGGAAGATGCCGAGCTCCTCCCGCAGGGACTCCACTGGCTGCTCCCAGCGCTGCTCGTAGTACACGTTCAGGACACAGCTGGAGTTGAGCCCGCTCCGGATCGCCCAGGGAACCAGCTCGGTGGCCAGGACCTGCAGCTTTCTGGAACAAACAATACAGGGGGTGGCAGTTTTGATACACACATTTTGTTAATTTCCTTCTCCAAGTCCCCGTTGTGGGCTGATGCCAAGCTCACATGTCCCATGTATCCCTTTAACTTTCTGGCATCCCCACTGCTTAACTCACAGGGGAAACTGAGGCACAGAAGAGGATGGTGTGCCAGGAGGTTACAGTCAACACCACCCCAAGGCCAGAACTCAGGTTCTGCAACTGCTGGGCCATGAAAACAGATGTGCTGGGGCAGGGAACAGCTGTCAGTGTGGTGAGGGTCCTGCTGGCCCTCAACACATGCCCATCCAAGGCTTGGAAATTGCTCCTGCCTGGCACAGGGGAGCTGGTGTTGAATGCAGATTAAGCACCAGGTTCTGCTTCAGTGACAAGGCAAAGCTGTCACCACTTCCTTGGGATGTGGGTACAGCAGTAGGCTCAGGGAGGGATCTGTGACTGACTCCCCACTGCAAACTAGCAGTGTCCCCTCTTTGTCCCCAGTGGACACGGGAAAGCAGCACACAGGCTGGGAGTGCCCAGGGCAGGGACTGGACACCTACCGTGTGCTGAGCCGGGCAGGGCCGAACGCTGCTCCCAGGACACACATGGGCAGCCCCGTCTGGATGGCTTCAAACCACTTCACCACCACCTCACCTGGGGGAGCAGGGAGCTTGTGAGCAGACAGAGCACCTGGATCAAGGGCAGCCAAGGCTGTGTGGATCCTCAGCACAGGGTGTACATCTGCCCTTCTCAAGGATGGCTGCTTGGGAATGCTTCCTAATCCTGGCCATGGCTTCATCCTGTGCCAGGATGGGCCTTGTAACACACTACTCACCCACCCCAGAGGGATGGCACCCCCCAGGCTCTGGGAGCTTGGGGAACACATCCCAGGCAGTCCAACTCCCTGCAGACCTTGGCAATACAGTGCCAAGGCCCGATGCTCTGTGTGGGTCTCCCAGCACAGGCCTTTTACAAAACTGCCTGGACTCAGGCAAAGCCTGAAGAGACCTGTCATGCTGGTCCCCAACGGTACCAGCAAGGCTGCACCTGTGACTTGCTATTGAGTCAGACACAAAATGAGGGCAAAGGACACAGAGACGTGCAGATAAGGAGCAGCCAGGAATTCCCTTCTGCCTTCACACAGAGCTTGCAAAACATCCCTCCCTCTATGCCACCCTCCCTGCCCGGCAGAAATCACTCATCCAGTGCCTGCCTGTGCCCAGGGCTTGGGCAGAGCATCTCCCAGCAGGGAAAAGGTGACATCTCATGGCCTCTTGGCCACCACAGAGCCAGTGATGTAGGACAGTGATGATGCAAAATCCTCCCCTCCGGGCTGAGGATCAGGGAGTCCGGCTGGCCCAGCCTGCTCCATTTCTGGGAGGCAGCCGAGGACAATCAGTGGGTTTGGGCTCCCTGAGCCCACTGCTGCTCACCCAGCATGTTGGTTGGCATGCCCAGGAGGGTGTGCATCAGATCATGGACTTCCCGGTACCGCTGGATCACGTATGCCAGCTCTTCATCGTCAACAAACTTGGGCGGCATCCGCGTGTCCGGAGAAACCTTCTGCAAGTCCAAAGAGGCCCAGCTCAACTCTGTGGCTCCAATCTCACCTGTGCTCCCAGCACAGAGATCAGCCACAGAAATCTGCACCCCATGAAACCCCACACTCACATTGTCCTCCAAGAACCGGACATACTCCCGGCCCAGCGAGCCCTCTGGCAGCCCCTGCAGCCTGGCCATGTCCAGGGTGGACAGACGGATGCGAGGCCGTTCCCTGGAAGCAAAACACAGGTCAGTGAGACTCCCAGTGAAATCCACAGCAGCAGGTCCTGCAGAAAAGGAGCCCTTGGAAACCCCCACCCCTGCCTCTGCCCATCCGAGCTATTTTCCCTGTGCAGATCCTAACTGCTCACTGCAGGGGCAGCACTGTCTGCACTTCTGTTGCAGAGGCTGGGACATGATTTGCTTAAAGGATCTACCTGAAGCCTTGGCAATAAAAGGGCCTTTATCTTGTGTGCTCGTAACAACTGTGGTGGGAAAAATAACGGTGTCCCCTGCACTGAAAGGCTGCTGCTGTGTGGGCTGCCAGCCAGGCACAGACCCCAACAACAGCCAGCCCTGAAGAGTAGAGAAATTTAATGCCCCTGCAAAGCAGCCAGAGCTTCAAAGGAGCAACCCCAAAGAGAAGGAATTTGTTCTAAGCACAGGTTTAATTTCAATCCTGCTCAGGCTTTCACCACCAGCCACAGGGCAGCCACAAAGAGAAAGGTCTCCTCTACAGGTTGTTGGCAAACAGGGGCCTCACAGCCTTGGAAGTAAACAAAAGCCCTTTTATTTTCATTCACAGTAAACTCTTCCCATGATAAAAGATCCAGGAGAGTGGAGGTTCCAGGGAGATAAGCATCACTGGCACCATTTTCACACTGGCTGCAGGTATTTCCTTGTGTATTTGTTGTCAAAAGGACCTCAGCAGCTTGGGGGATAAAACCAAAAAGACCTGTGTGTCCAATTCACACCCCTGCAAATCCCTGCAAAATCACAGGGCAAGGAGCAGGTGGGTATGTTCCTTCCCAACCCTCTCCCTGGGCAGTTCTGCAGGGATTCAGCCACATCCCAGTGCTCTGGATTTTTTACCAATTCAACTTCTCGAGCAGGATGAAGCTGGTCTGCACAAGCATATGGCAAAAGGCAACTTTTCTCAAGCTCCTATGTGACAGAAGCAGCAGATGTGACACATGACAGGGAGTAGGGAGAAGGCAAGCAGATATACAGTGAGAGCTTGGTTAGTAAGAAAATCCCTCCTGGTCCTCAGCCTTGCTGCACTCAACAAGTCCTTGCAGACATGGAAGCAGAAGTGATGGAGTCTTAAAAAAGAAAACAAGAGAAGTGGCCTCATTTCAGCTTGAGCCAGGAAAAAAATATGGAAATGTCTACGGAGGAGGAGACCAGCAGAGACAGAGTCTCCAATGCAAGAAAATGCAGCAGCAGGCACGGGGAAGAAATCCATGGATGTAGTGTGTTCCCATCACTGCTCAGCATCCACATCCATGGATTTCTCCCCTGTGCCTGCTGCTGCATCTCATGGTGTTGGCAGCTGCCAGTTCCAGCAGTGAAGCAGAACAGACAGACAAGTGGTGCCTGCCCTTAGATGTGTCACAGGGCTCCTGTGAACGTTAAAAATAAAGTTAGCCTGGAGGGTTAGAGCTACAAAACACTTGTGCTGCTTCCAAGGCCAAAGAACCTGCTCGGCCTCGTGTCTGCCACCCCATCACAAACCACAGGGCGAGGGAGGGAGGGATGGGGAGGGACGCACTGGAGGATGCGGTAACCTTCAGGGTGGTTTTTCATCTTGTCTCGCAGGTTTGGCAGGGCCAGGCAGCCTGTGGTCTCCCCAAGGACTGCCACCATGTCTGAAAGAGAGACCAGAGAGTGACATAAGAGCTGCTTTCGCAACACCCAGCTATCCTTGGTTGGCAGGTGAGGAAATAGGGCAATGAACCATTGACGAGGAGCAGGCAGGAAGCCTGTGGCAAAGTGGGGATCCCATAAACCAGAGATCTTCAGCTTCAGGGCTACTCTACCCTGGTGTCACCCACATGACCCTTCCCGGGAATGGGATGGAGGAGCAGTCATGAGACCTGGGGGACTCTGGAGAAACAGACCGGTCTGGGTGGCATCACAAGGAGTCACACTGGGGCGTGTTTGGGTTCCTTCACTCCCTCTGTTTCACAGCTTCCTGCACCGGGTCAGTTCTCAGCCCTGCGCTCGCCCCAAACTCTCCTATGAAGTCTCCAGGCGGGATTTTCTGGACGCGGGTGGCAGGCGCTGCCCTCGCCGGCCTTACCGTGTCTGTAGGGGTCATAGAGCGCCATGACCGCGGAGCCGACGGCCAGCAGCGCCTTCTGCAGCGGGCTGGTGGGGATGTGCCCGGGGTACAGCTGCTGCCACCCTTCCTCCTCCTCCTCCTCCTCCTCCTCGCCGCGTCCATCCCGTCCCCGCGGCTCGCTGTGGCTCGGCCGGGCTGTGCCTGCGGGGAGCAGCGGGTAAGGGAGCGGCCCGGGTGCGGGGCTGGCCCGGACGCTCCAGCGGCTGCAGCGGGAGGCACTTGCCTGGGTGAGCGGGACCCCCCCGCAGCAGCGGGACCCCCGCCCGCGCCGCCCGCAGCAGCAGCTGCCGCATCCCCGGGCCGGCCCCGCCGCTGCCCCGGAAGCGCCCGGAGCGGAGCGGGGCGGGGCGGCGGCCATGGCCGCGGCCGGGCTGGCAGGGCTGTTCGCCGTGTACAAGCCGGCGGGGGTGGCGTGGGGCCGCGTCCGGGAGGCGCTGGAGACGCGGCTGCTGCGCGGTGAGCGCGGGCGGCGGGACCCCCTAGACCATCCCATCCCCAGGGGCTATCGGTGGGGCCCGACCCGTCCCGTCCCATCCCCGGGGTTCGCCGGCCGGCACTGACTCCCCCCTCTCCCCGGTTCTCTTTCAGAGCTGAACGAGGCTCCGGAACGCGCCCCGCGGCAGCAAGTCCGCTTCCTACCGACCCCGGCTCCGGGCGGCGGCGGGGCCGTGGAGCTGGTGGCTGCCAGCGTGCCGGTGCTGGCCGACCACCCCCTCGGTAAGGACACAGCGGGGCCTGGGCCGGGAGACACCGGGGACCGGTGGCAGCCCCGAGCAGGCGCTGCGGACCCGCTCCATCACTTTCTCCGTTGCAGTCCGAGGCCCGCGGTTCAGGAAGCTGAAGATCGGAGCAGGTCACCGGCTGGATGTGAAGGCCTCGGGAGTTTTTGGTGGGTGTTGTCCCGGGCCAGTACCGTGTCCTGCTGTCTGCGAGGGGTTTCCATGCAGGGAAGAAGGGTGGATGCACAGCCATTGGACTGCAGCAGCCCCTGGATCTCACAGCCCCACTGGGAGTTAAGTGCTAAAACAGAAGAAATGGCCCAGCAAGCTGTTGGCAAAGCTAGATAGGAGAGACCCAGGCCCACCAGGTTCTGCTGGGGGACACCAATCCCCATGTCTGCTCCACCACCTCAGTTGGCTTTGCTGTGGCTGGCACTGCTGAGCATTTGCCCTAAGTGCCTAGGTGGAGAGTTCTGGGGAAATCCAAGAGTTCTGGTCACAGCACTATGGTTTTCATGCCAGACAATAATCTGGGGGTTTAATTGCACTGCTCAGATGTGAGTCCTAAGGAGATACAGCCCTGTCCAGTGGGCAAGAGTGCCGTGAGCGTTCAGTGCTGTTTAAATGCACATCAGTGACTTTTTGTGAGGCTGAGGTTCCATATTTTCTATGTTTCAGTGCTTGGCATCGGCCATGGGAACAAGCTGCTCACTGACCTGTACAATTGCCACCTCACCAAGGTAGGTGCTGGCTCTGAACAGAGCCCCAGAGTGCCATTGCACACTTGATCCTGCCCCAGTGGCTCAGGCCAGCCTTGTGATGTTGATTCTGCACTTAAGTCTCAAACCTACCAATGCTTTTGAGAGCTTTTCAAGGTCTAGAGTTTCATGCTTCACATGAGCAGCCACTTGTGGCCTTTTGAGTACAGGATGATGCTGTCTTTGAATAGAACTCTCACAGCCCGCAATTCTAGCAGCTGCATGGTGCAGTACTGCTGCTCAATTGCTTGGAGCATTTTTTGGATAATTACACTTTGTCCTTCTTCCAGGTTTATACTGTTGGTGGGCTTTTTGGTAAAGCCACAGATGACTTCTCAGACACAGGAAATTTAGTAGAGAAGACAACATTTGGTAAGAAACTGATTTGATGGTTTGTTGTGTTTTTTTTTTTAACAGAACACGAAACTACAGGTTAAAGCATTTAATCAGGTGAATTGCACAATGACAAAAGCCACATCTTGCATGTCTTGTTGATGTTGTAGTTCCCCCATTCCAAATCTAACCATGATATATACAAAGCCAGTGTGAATGTTGGGCACAGTGGTTGCTGCTGGGTTGGTCAGGACCCAGATCTCCTGTGAATCACACTTGGAGATAGCAGTTAGGAGATTTCATTGAATGAAAACATAGGATAAGAAAACTGGAGCATCAACGTTTTGGAATCAATTAAGCAAAATAACTCTTCCCTGTGCAGTCCAGCTCTGTGCTGCTCCATGTAGAGCCAAGGGAAGTGACTTTGCAAAGGCCACCTCTCAGCTCTCATCAGCCCCTTTTGCTGTAACTGCCTGCCTGAGGGACAGCAACACCTCAGTGGCACTTTTCAGACTTTCCAGTTTCTGGATGGATAATTGAGACTTTGTTTTTGCCTTAATATTTGCAGATCACATCACAAGGGAGAAGCTGGAGCGGATTCTTGCTGTCATTCAAGGGACAAATCAAAAGGCCCTGCTGATGTGCGTATCCACCAGAGCAATGAGCTGATCTGACCCCACTGCCATGTGCTGGTCTTCAAAACAAATGAGAGGATTTTGTTTCCCATAATCAAAGTCTGTAAAGGTTTGAGTGCTAGCAAAGGGTAGAAAGGAGTTACTCTGAGTGCTCTGTGCTCTGGGGAGAGGTTGCAGTTAAATGTCCTTCTTGTATCCCAGAATCTCCAATCTGCTGGTTTAGAACCAATCTGCTATATTAGGGTTGACAAAAATAACTTGTAGACATAACCAAGTACTTCCATCCCAAAGTATGCTACACTAGTGATAGTATATAAACCACAAAAACATATGCAGAAACTCATTGGATGGTTTTAAGAATAAAAATTGCATCTCTGTTTTATTGGGGATGGACATATTTTGAATCTCTTTGAAGAAATTTCTAAATGTCTCTGCTGCTCTCTTTTTTCCCTAGGTATTCTAACATTGATATGAAAACACAAGAGGCATATGAACTAGCTGTCAAAGGGTTGATTCGCCCCATGGGAAAAAGCCCCCCAATAATCACAGCAATCCGCTGCCTCCAGTTTGCACTTCCAGAATTCCAGCTAGGTAGGACTGGGGGACTCTGAGTATGTATTATGGCAAATAAGTTGGTAAACTTTATTTTCTTACTTGCGATTTAATGCAAAATGAGTTGGTAGGAATTTCTTACCAATTTATAACTTCTCTGGTAAATCCAGCCAGCTCATAGCTTTTACCTTCTCAGTTCAGATCAAAACCCAAGGCTCAAAAATTCACATCATGAATACTTATGGGGAAATTCTTCTTAGCACAGTGTTTCAGTGTACTGCATTTCAGTGCTGGGTTTTGGGGGTTTTTTTGAAGTGTCATTTGTTTTCCTGTAGCCAGTCCCTTTTCCCTCACAAATTATTTGTCTTGTTAAAAGAGGTGCCATTTTATCCCCTTTGAAGTACCTAAATTTCTACATTACTCTTCTATATCTATAGGTTTGTTTTCTAAAGTATTTATATATAAATATATATAATAAAAATGAATAAATTTATATATATATATATAAAATACTTATAGAGGGTGTGGAACACCCTGCAGTATTCCAGAAAATCATAGCATGCTCTTAGTGTCTTCTCCCAAACCAGTTCTTTCAGCGTAACTGTGAGTGATGTATGGATTTACAGTGTCAGAGCTTGTGTCAAAGCTTTGCTTCTGAAGGAATGTCTCTGTCCTCCTAGAAATCCATTGCTTGCATGAGACTCAGCAGTACCTGCGGAAGGTGGTTCACGAGATTGGTCTGGAGCTGAAATCATCTGCTGTGTGCACACAAGTGCGGAGAACGCGCGACGGCGTTTTCACGGTGGATGACGCCCTCCCAAGAACTCAGTGGAACCTGCAGAGCATCCAGGAGGCAATTCGGAACTGTCAGCTCAAAGTGGAAGCAGAGCTGGAGAAAACTCTGGCACATGAGGAGAACAGTCCTCTTCATCAGCTGGATGGGACACAGCTGAGCATGCTCTGCAGGAGTGTCCATGAGCAATCCCTGCAGCACAATACAGCAGCAATGTGCCAGCAATGTGATGGACAGCAGAAGGAAAGAGGTTAATTGCAGTTCACTTCCACCCTTTCCTTGAGATGACTTTTATCAGAGGCTTTTTTTCCTTCAGTGACAGGCTGTATCATTTTTTTTAAAGCATCACAAACAGTTCATTAACAGGAGGTAGCTGTGCCAAAATTCTTGTTGGTTTTCAGAACATTAGGTTGCTAAGGGATATAAAAACCCATTCCCGTATTGTTTAGCAGCAGGAAGTAGTATCTTAGAAAGCTGTATTCCCTTGACTGCACATATTTGTTCCTTGCAACTGGCAGCATAATTTATCTGCTGTATGGATTTTATTTTCCCTGTGTTCTCCTGGAGTGTTTTCTTTCCATTAGCCCTGCTCTGAGACACATGAGAGCTCAAAATCAGGCTAAATGAGGGATGTACAGGAGAAAACACAGCTTACCCAAAGCAATGCGAGGAAATTATTTTATCCAGAGTAGGCATGTGATGAAAAGTGGCTTATAATGAAGACTAATGCACAGGATACACAAAAAATAAAACGGAAAATGACCTAACGGGGAAGGGGTTGGTTCTTGGCTCAGTACTCATCCATGTACATTGACCCATAAAAACCCAGCAACTGCTACTTTATTTTACCCTTTTTTTCCTGAGGAGCCAAAGGGGTTCAATGGTCTCTTCTCCTCCTCTGCAGCAGCTCCTTGCAGACAGCAGGTCCTGCTCTTTGGTGAAACTATAAACACTGTGATACCATTTGCCCTCTGTTAGCTCATTATAGCTGGGTCTGACTTTGCAGAAACACACTTTCTAAATTGAAGTTAAATGTCTGGAATTATACTTACCATTATTGCACTCAATGGTTTTCCAGTTATATACTTATTTAGTGAGTTTGGAGATTTATTTATGGAAAGCAGAAGATTTGTTCTGTTCCTCTCCTGGACTTGGACAAGGGCCAGCATGTTTCATCCTCCAGGTTTCAGCCATAAAGGTACAAGAGTAACTCTGGGAGGAACGTTCACAGGGGCCATGATGAAGTACTTCAGTGGCAGTGTGCAGTCCTGTCCTGAAGCATCCCAGGAGTTCTTAGTGCCTGGAATCTTTCAGTTCTGGGTTCCTCTGGGCTGCACAGAGCAGCCAGAGCAGCCATGGAACGCAGCTGCCACCACCTGGCAGAGCCACCGTGCCAGCAGCGGGGATTCCCCAAGGACACTGTGCCCTGTCCTTGGATCTGTGGGTGTTCTCATCCTCCATGGACAAGGGATTGGCATCAGGGACCTTCCCTGGCCACCTGCCCAGTGCTACCTGAAGCATAAACCCATCCCTGCAGCCACAAGCAGAACGCTTGCACAGCTACACTGCAAGTTTTAACCCCAGTGCTCCTACATAGTGGGGATGAAAACGTGGACTTCTCACTCCTTGAACAACCTTCAGTAACTCTGGTAATGGATTATACTTTATCCCCTCAGCTCACACCTCACACAAACTGGAGAATTTCCATACATTCTATTGCAAAAACAATTTCCAGTTGTGTGTGTCACTGACAGAGGAACATCTTGGAACACTCCAGGCTGAACGAGTCCTTCTACACAGAAAATACCAGCCAAAACAACAACTTGAGTAACAAAGTTTGCATTTCCCAGTTCTTGTCACCTTGTGCCTTTTTTCCTCCCCTTAAAACTACTCCAAAACACATGAGTGTTCCACACTTGGCAGAGGGGTATGTGTTGGGGAGGGGTGTGAATGTTCCCCCTGAGAGTCCACTCTGGTCTTGCCACAGGAAATATTCTGCACAGCTGCACATCAGCAGAGACTTGGATGAATCATGGAATGTACAGGCTCTTTCTGTCCCCCTGCTTGAGACCACTTCCCAGTTTTTAAGGCAAAATAAGACACTATTAGTGACATTTCTGTGCCATATCCAGAGCCAGGAGTGCAAAACCAATTATCTGTTCTCAGCAGCAACCTTGTGACTGGTTTCTGGCTTCCAACCACAATGAAGACAGATTAATTTGATTGAAATTTGGAGGTAAGCAGACTGCAGCATGGGCCTAACTGGAGAGCACAGGGGAAACTTACTGGTTAGAAGGTCTTGGAAAGTAAAAATGGGCAGAAGGACATCAAGTCTGAGTGAAAAAGGGACAATAGATCTGCAGTCAGCAGAGCACTTCATCACTTCCAACTGCTCAAAGCAGCCAAATTTAGTCTGTGCAGTCACCCTCAGCCCTCACACTGACATTGAAACGCTCATGCTCCCAACATCATCCGCTGTCCAGGACAGCACTCACTGCCACCATGACTCTGCACTTAGAACAGACAAAAGTGATTCTGCACCTGCACATTCCTGGAAAACACATTTGAACAGCTCATGTTGTCTCAATATAGTTTGAGAATTTGTTCCCAGGTTCATGCAGTGTTGATTTACTGACAAATGTGAAGGCTGCTTTATTCAGAGTGAACAGTTCAACACAACTTTACATTTTGCCATTTACTACAGAAATGATACAAAACCTCCAGATACCAGAGCAGGTAAGTACAAAAATGCAGAACACCCAGACTTGTCTGGATTTGTTGATAGAACAAAATAAACTCCCAAACCACCACAATTTCTGCCTTCTTCCCTCCTTTCTTCTGAGGGTTTTCCTTTCAGAGCAGCTATTACATTGCATATGTGCATGTCCTCACTTCCTCTATCCATTCAGTAACCAAACAGACCCTGGATAATGCAGGGAATCAGAGGCTCCATGGAAGAGGCTCAACATCAACCTGAACTACAACCTTTCAAAAAAGAAAAAAAAAATCCTGTTGATCAGGTAGTACATGAAATTATCTAAAATCCTACATCCCTTTTCCACAGGTTCCTTTTCCACCTTCTGTCTCTCCTAAACCAGGATGACACCACTGTGTAATGGTCCAGTGACAGTCACTTCTGCAGGACACGGCACTCTCCAGGTTCAGGACTAGTCACTGAGCTCCAGGTCATACTCAGGATAGAGCTGTTTTGTAGTGACCCCTCGAATAACAGCTAGGAAACAAAGAAACAGCATTGCTTTCATTAAACAAAGATCAGGTGAGTTCCTCCCCTAATTATCCCATAGCACATCCCATAGCCAAGAAACCCAAGGTTTTGCAGCTGTGTCATGCTTGCCCAAACACTTTTTTTAAAGTGAAGAATGTGTAACACAAGCTTTGCCTCCATGGTAGCAGCTTCTTTCTGTGTTTGTATGAAAGCACTGACTAAAAAGGTCTTGAACAGCTTTCCCTTCCTTACCTAGCTTGCCCAGGAGCATCTGCCCAGCATCTTTGATTTCATTGTACTCGTGGAGCAGAGAGATGTGTTTGTCCAGTTCCTCCAGGCTGTAGCCCCTGTAAAATAACACCAGGAAGGTCACAAATGACACAGAGGGATTGGGACTTCCTGCTGCTGTGGGAGATACCCAAGGCTGGCACCTCAAAAGCAGAGACTGAATGCAGCAAAGTGCAGTTGCTGCAAGTCCTAAACATGAAAGATCTAAACAAGCTCAAGAAAGCAATGCACCCAAGTTCTCAGAATCAAGAGCAGGCTGCAGTAAATTCTATTGATATATATCTCTAATCTGTATATAGGGGAAAAAATTAAGAATTGTAGACTCATTTAGGATGGAAGACCTCCAAGAGCATCAAGTCTAACCTTTGGCTAAGCACCACCATATGAACTAAACCAGAGCACTGAGTGCCATATCCAGTCATCTCTTGAACACCTCCAGGGACCATGACTCCATCACCTGGCCAGCCCAGTCCAATGTTTAATCACCCTTTCCTAATGTCCACCCTGAAGTTCCCCTGGCATAGCCTGAGGTCATTTCCTCTTGTTCTGTTGCTAGAAGGTTTGTTTATCCTTGAGGATAAATGAAAAGGGGTTCTGGAACAGCCTTTGTTGTTCTACCATTTCCATCCTATGCACTACACTTACCTTAGAAATATCAGTCTTTCACAACAAATAACAAGTGGCTAAAATTATCTGTTCCCAGCAAACACATAATTACCTCAGGAACACCCAGACTAAAACAAAAATCCTCTTATGCAAGCTCCTAGTAAAACTTGTTTTGCTTTACCACTTGAAGTGGAAAGAATTCCCTCTTGTCTCTAACAAGTCCCATCACTTACAACACTGAAACCAACATTGCACCACCCAACAATGGCATCATAGAAGGTCAGCTCTCAGCTCCAATTCCTGGATCACATTTTATTTTAAAAACAAAAATAATTACGGCATCAAGTAAACACTGAGCTTGCCAAGGACGTACTCTGACAATAATTGTGCAATTTCCTGGTCTAGAGCGAGGTCTTTCTCTTTCAGCTCTTTGATTTTACATCGCAGGGCTTCTTCACTGGCTCCATTAGGCTGGAAGGACTTGGGAGAAGGGAACTGCAGAGCACAAAAGACACATAGCAGGAACTCAGCTCTGGGTAGGATGCTACAATGCTGGAGCACTAATGTGAAAATAGTGTGTGTATCACTGGATAAAACAGGAGAAAAGGAAAAAAATATCCCCAGGGCAGGGGAGGGAGGGTTCAAATAAAATGTGGATCAGTGTACATAACGCTAGCCTGCTCCATACCGCACCTAACCGCACTTTCGAGAGTTACAGTGTAAAGTGAAAATAAATAATTAAAACCCTCAATGTGCTTTTAGGAGAAACTACCAGCACGAAACAGTGCGAACTGCGGTGCCGGCTCTAACCCGGGGAACCCTCAAGGACAAGCCCTCCCCCCGGGCCGGGCTGAGCCCCCTCGCAGCACTCACCGGTGCCCTGAATCCGGCCCCGCCGCTCCGCCGGCCGCCGGCCCAGACCCTGCCAAAGCACAGGGCGCCGTGTCAGGGGCCGCCACCGCCGCCTCGGCGGGGACACGGCCCGGGAGGGGAGGGGCAGGGGGAACCGGCTCCTACCTCCTGGGCAGGGCCCGCAGCGGCGGGTGGCGGGGCGGGCTGCGGCCCGCGCTCGGCGGGGCCCGCTCGGCCAGGGCTGAGGGCTCCGCGCTCACTGAGGCCCCGGGGCTCCCGCCACACCGGAGAGCTGTAGTCCTCCCACCACAGAGCATGCCGGGAGTTGTAGTTCCCCGTTACAGAGCACGCTAGGAGTTGTAGTCGTGCCGCCGGGGGAACGCCGGGATTTGAAGTCCCCTGCCGAGCCCGACCGTGGTGAGGCTGCAGGTGACATTGGGTGTGGCAGGACAGAATTGTCCCCCAGTGGCCGCAGCCGAGGTAGTTACATTTGGTGCTTCAGAGACACCTCAGCAAGGCGGCTTAGCTGTGATGGGGGCTCAGGGGGTCGCGGGGTCACTCACACAGAATCATTGAATCAATCTGTTTTGAAAAATCACCCCTGTGATCGAAAACCACCATGCCAACCAGACCACGGCACTGGGTGCCATGTCCAGTCTTTATCCTTAAGCACCCATGCAATGTTGTTTTTGCAAGGTGAGCACTGCTCACGCCTCCGCTCGACCCTGTGTCCCGCCGGGCCACAGCAGCTCCCTCCGGCCCGGCCCCCCAGTCCCGCACAGAGGCTCGGACGGTGCTGGAGGCCCTGTCCCGCCGCTCTCGGGCCTGCTCGGTGCAGGGAGCCGTGTCCCTGTGAGCGTCGCGTCTCAGAGCCGGGGCTGCCAGAGCCTCAGGTGCTGCCGCGCTTGGAAGGTCAAAGGATTTGGGATCACACACAGCGACCCTGCTGCCTGCGCTGCGCGCGGGATCAGCGCTCGGACACCACAGGGCAGAACGCGAGGCGGGTGTGCGGGACGCGCCCCGCAAAGGCGAGGGGAGCAGGGCTGGCCCCTCCCGGCTGGGCTCTCGGTCACTACAGCTGCGGAACAGAGCCGGCTGTCACACGGGGATCGGGGTGTCCCCGGTTGGGAGTGTCCCGGCGGGGCCGGGCTGTCCCGCTGTGTCACCCCGGGGTGTCCCGGGGCGGAGCGGGGCCGGCCGGGGGCGGAGCCGCCGCCGCCCCCGCCGCTCCTGGCGGGCTGACGTGGCCCGGGCGCGGGGCGGACATGGCGGACGGCAGCAGGCAGAGCCGGTTGGCCGCGGCCAAGAAGAAGGTGAGAGGCCGGGGGTCCGGGCAGGACGGGACACGACACGACACGACACGACGGAGCTGGGGGCGGCTGCGTACTGCGAGCCCCGCGCGGGCCGGACCCCGGGCTGGGCCGAGCGCGGCCTCCCCCGAGGGGCGCGGGCCGGGCCGCCGCCGCCCCCTCGCTCCGGGCCCGGCCGCGGTGGGGCCCGGGAGCCTGCGGGTGTCCGGGGCTGCGGCTCGGCCTTCTCGGCGGGCGGCCGGGGCGAGGCCGGGCCTGGGTGGCTGCGGTGCTGTGAGCGTTGCCCGGGCTGGTGTGCGGGTGTCGTGTCCCCCCCGCCTTCCTTCCTCCTTCCCCCCGCCTTCCTTTTTTTTTTTTTCCTGTTTTTTCCCTATATTTTTTCCCTCGGGGCGGCCTGGCTGTCTGCGTCCCGGCGGGATGCGCTTCTCTGTCAAAGTCACAGGAACGGGAAAGTGTCCTGGAGCAGTTCAGGCTTCCATTTTGAAATCCTACCAATAGTGGGATCCTCCTTCGTCCTTCTCCATCTCCCGCTGCCCCGCCGTGCCCTGCCCGGGGTGTGCGGGCCAGGGGTGCCGTTATTTGCATAAACAGCTGCTGGGTCCGGCCGCTCTGGGGCTCGGGCATGCAGGAATTGCACAGAAATGCCGGCAGACCTGGCGGGATTCGAGTTACATGTTATCAGACCGGCACTTCCTGGGCGAAGTGGATGTGATTAAAAATCATTTGTAGATTATTTCTCCCCTTAGTTTGCAGTTGCAGTGTCTGCTGTGGGGATTGCACCTGTCCTTCATAAAATCTTTCATGGAGTGGAAGATTTTACTATCAGGCAGTGCTTTCTCACTTTGCATGTAGGATTAATTGCCCTTTATTACTTTTGCCTTATTGCTCTTACTTATAACCCTGAAAATCCCCCAACCAGTGCTTTCAATCTCCTTTTAGTTGCACTATGGAGTGTGAAACAATTTCCCAGGAACAGTATTGGCTGTAAACAAAAGTTGAATGTTTACAACTCTTGTCATAAACCCATCACTTTGGTCTTAATTTTAGCCTTCTCTGGGCTTATTTTGATTCCTGTTTTCCCCCAAACTGATGAATTCATGGAAGAGCATTTCTCTTGTCCTTGCACTTGATCTGTATTTTTACCAGTAAAGTTAGATTTTGAGGGTTTTTTGGGGTTATAGAAGGCATATTCTGTTTGGACTTCAGAGTCATCTTCTTCTGTTCACAGCTGAAGGAATATCAGCAGAAGAACAGCCCTGGAGCAACTGCAGGAACTAAGAAAAAACGCAAAACTAAAGAAGGCAGCAGACCTGCAACTCCCACCACTGATGACCAGCAGCCTCCAGAGAACGTGAGTGTCTCAGTATTTCTCTCAAATAATTTGCCACCTCCCTCTTCTTTGGTTTTCTGGACAATCTGACCGGAGCTGGAAGTGCTGGGGTAAGAGCTGAGTGGTGTAGGTGCTGTGTGAAGTGTGCTGCAGCAGTTGGCAGCTGCCTGTTCTGGAGGGTGCAGCTGGCATCAGAGCGCGTCCGATGGTGCCCTGGGTGTGCCCAGAGCTGCTGGGTTGAGGCGTGTGGTCCTCACCAAGCTGCACGAGCCTGGTTCCTTGGCTGCCTTGGACTGACGTTTTCTCTCTGTCCTTCTCTGAGCCGTTTCTCTTTCCCCTTTTCTTTCGCCTCCTGTAGATTCAGAACATTCTGAAGGTGCTGGTGTCAGACCTTAACCGCTCCAATGGGGTAGCCATACCCTCATTGGACAAGAGGAAGGTGAGGCAGTGCTTGTGTCCCTTGCAGTGACTCGCTCTCCCTCCTGCATGCTTCGAGTTCTGCTCACACTGAGCTCCATCTCCAGGATGGAGCCTTGTCCTCACATATCCATTGTCAGTTGCTTCAGTTTTGTTGCTGTTTTTATTAACATGGAGCTCTTTGTTACCATTGCTTGTTAAGTGCTTGTTTCCTTCTGGTTTGTGTCAAAGTTAACATGTCAAAAAGTGAGCCTTGTCAAGAAGTCTTTCTTGAGACAGCTGAGCTTGGAGGAAAACAGGAATTTGGGGTGAGGCAATAAACTCATTTCTAACAGCTGAGGAAAACTGCACTAGGAAGAGGTAGTGATTCCTTGTTCTGTATTTCTCCTGCTCTTAGTGTCACTGTTTTGTTTCCTGGAGCTTGGTTTCTGAAGGGCATGTTTCTGCTCATCTCCAGGGAAACAGCTGCACTGGCTGGTTATTCCAGCCACCCATTTTATGACAGGCGATGAAGCTGGCACAGGTGATGTACAGTCTGGCAAGTACCAGGGGTGTAAATCTGCTTAGGCAGGAAGTCAGGTACTTCAAAGCCAGGCATGTACAGGCTTTAGCGTCTTCACATTCCCAAGATCCTGAAGAGGAAAGGGCAGGAAGTATGCCAAGAAGCAAGAGAAAGGCGTTCAGGAACATACATGAGCAAACAGCCTTTTAAAAACACTTATTTTCAGACAGTTAGTTTATTTAAAATAAGTCCCAAATTGTGATAGGAACTCAGAGAAGTCAATTTTGTAGCCGAGAATGTTCTTCCAGTTTTGTTGTACCAAAGCTCTGCTTTTCATTTTCACTTGCATTGTTTTGATAGCTTATTTCCCTATCATTGTTTCAATGTAGTTGTCATAAAGTAGCTCATTGTTATATTTAATGCATATCCATGGGTCTCCAGCAATAAATATAAGTATAGCAATCACATGGGGTACCTGACAGATGAAGTGAAATGTGCAAGGTGGAATGGAATTCCCTCTGAATTGCCTTTGTATCCTTTTTTCCTTTTCTGTGGTAGTCTGACACACAGAGTTTCACCAGCTGGACTGTGTTTGTAGGTTCTGTACCATCAGAACTTGAGTGATGTGAAGACACACTGCCAGTTTGGGGTGCTGGGTGTGCCTCAGAAAACTTGTGTTGTGACTGAAGTGTCACTGTTGTTCTGGGGACTGTTTTTAGTTAATACTTGTAAGCTCAGAGTAAGTTAAATATTGGAAAAAGAGACTTGTTTCCCATTGGAGGGTGAGATGAAGATAGGTGGTCCAGTGCTTAGCCTTGCAGTGAAGGCCTACCTGTGTCTACAGCTTTAGTCATGTTCTGCAAAGGGAGAATTTATTGCTCTATTCACTCATTTCCCATTTTTTTTCTTTTTTCTTCAGAGATACAGTTTGATCTGATTGACTGTTATGGAATTTTTGGATTGTTGTGCCTGGGGTTTTAGGAATTATTGAAAAGTAATCTTTAACTGCAATATGTAATGAAAGAACAATTTCTCATTCCAATTGCTGTCTTGTAAAAATCCTGAGTCAGGAAAATGCTGTTTAGAAACTTGATGCTAATAGGGCAGAAAAGCTGATCATTGGCAGCTGAGCTGCTGCTGCCATTGGTGTCTCATTGGAGCCCTCCCTTCTCTCTCACTTCAGCTTTCTTGGCTCTGAAACAGAGGAAAACCAGCAAAGTCAAAGCCTTTGTGTGAAAGCAAATGGATCCTACTACATGCTAAGCTGAGCAGAATTACTGACTTTTTATTCTACATTATTGGAATGTCACAAAGCAGATTTTCCATATAAGTGTTTAGCTTTTAATGCTTTCTGTTTCCAACAAATTCAATTGTTCAAAGAGTTTTGGGGTTTTTGTCAGTTATTACAAAACTGCTCATTGTGAAGAAAGAAGGAAGGAGTTCTTGTGGCTAAGGAGCATTACTGGTTTCTGCAAATTGGAATTATTAGGCAGAAAGAATGCTCAGATCAGAAGAAATTATCATTTTGAGATGCATGGGAATTAATTCCTCCTGTCACTCTGATGTTTATATTGATGAGTGTGTGATTGATAAAGGTGAAGTAGCCTTTAGTTGGAAGAAGTGAGGGAGTTCCTGACCTTCCTAATAAGCACCTAACATATATTGCTCCTTCAGAGCATCAGTACCTGTCCTGCTAAAAAGAAATTCAGAAAATTCTTGGTTTCCCTTTGTAGTCTTCCAACTTACTGCCTTCATTAAATCTGCCTCCACTGTTGCTGTTTTAACCTTGCTGCTGGATTAGTGAGTGAAATGCTGAGAGGTAAACAGGGAATGCCAAGAGAGAGAGATTTCTTGGATCCTATGAAGTGCCAAGAAGGAAGTAACTGAAGAGGGAACTCTTCCAGGTGGAGTTGCAGAGAGCTGCAAAATATTGGTGGGGCTGAATGTTGAGATTATCTCTTTTGTTGTGTTTTTAAGTGATGACTTACTAGAGCTGGATGATGAAATCAATCAAATTGCTGTAAAACACAAGAGCACTGCTGGGCCTTTATGGCTCTAGTGCTGTGCAAGGAGATGAAATGGGTCAGTTCAGTGTGGCTTTGTAGAGGGGGCTGCAGATGCCATCCATCCTCCAGTAGAGGCTGGATAGGAACTTGCTGTCCAGAAATAGTTTTTTGGCTCTTCTCTTTTCTATTTAGATTCTTTTAGTCATGAGATCCTTGGCTGCAGTAGGGCCACAGGCACCTGCTCCCAGCACCCTCCCTCTGGCCTGTTCATAAATGTCCTGTTTCTAAACTGGTGGGTCATGGCATGCCACAAATTTCACTGAGTTTTAGACAGAGCACTTGAGTCTGACTAACCCTCTTTTCAAGTGGTCACTCCCCTGTTCTTTTCCATCTTCATTTGCATACAGTGATCTGTGTTTTCCCCAGGAACACCTCAAAGGTGGTGCTTTTCAAAACACAGACATTTGGCTTTGCCCTTACTTGATTTTTGGTGAATCTTTTGCAGGGAATCTCATGTGTGAACTTAGAGTTTGGGTAATGTTATTGCCCTGTGTTAAAAAGGGGAGCTGGATTGTGGGACACTGGTTCTTTATGGAAGGACACACTCAGGGACAGTGTTTGTCTGTGGTTGATGCAGCCACCTCTTTGCTCTGGGGAGAACACAGGTTCCCTTCCATATGTTTCTTAATGACTGTTCACATCTGTCTGGTTTTCACAGGCAGGCTACAAGGTGATGTGTTGATGTGTGTGTTTGTTCATTTTGCATGAAGGCTGTAATCCTGTGCTGTGTTTTGTGACAGGCATACTTTGACAGTGATGTTGCCACTCGTAGTGCTGAACAGCTTGCTCCTGATGTCCCTGTGCTATCTAACAGCAACAGCCTCCCTAGTTCTGGTTCTGTTCTGCCTGCTCCTGAGAGCATGCAGCTGACACAGGTTTGTGACTTATCATCAATACTGCCATTGAACCATTGAGTATTGGTTAGTGATGCCACATTAGTGTGGAGAAAGGGAACCTTCATAAATATGACATGACTAGTTCAGGTTTTCTCCTGTTAAAAATACTACATTCTCCACTCTCCATGCAGTGGAGACTGCCTGTCTGTGAGAGCAGAGGGAGTACTAGCACACACGTGGCCCTGCAGCTTCCAAAGCTGTCTTCCTTCCCCTTCTCTTCTATTTCAGTCTGTATTTCCTTTTACTAATTAAAGATTCAGTTGTAGCTTTTTTCAGCAAAGTGTTGATTATCCTGATAAATAGGAACAGCAGACATAAAGCCTGAAACACTTGAATTTCTCTGTTCCAGACTCACATCACTCAGAAGTGATGTGTAAGCCAGGGCTGAGTTGGTGGTTTTAAGCTCATCTTCCTTTGGGAAGCAGTAATTACAGGAGCTGTGAAACTTGAGCCCAGGTGTAATCAAGTCTTAGTGACACATTGATAAGTGACTCCCATCTTTTACAGGCTTACAAGTTTTTATGTTTTAATCCACAGATGAATGAAGCTGAGGATCATAAAAATGCTTTGGATGAGAACAGGTGAGTGTGTTGGCTTTGCAACAGGATCCCAACAAATTGAGTTTTTATTCCTGCCCCAATGCTGAGCTGATTTGGGCAGCTCTCTGGGAGAGGTTTTCATTGCCAGATCTTTGTTCCCAGGTCTTTCTCGTCAACAGAGGGTCTCCGTCAGTTGTCTGAGCAACTCAATGGCCTGGTTTCCCAGGTACTCCTTTTCATCCATTTGTCCCATTAATTCTCTTGGTGTTTGATGTGGAACTTGAAGCAGACAGCTCAAGGAAACACTCTTCAATCTCAGAGATGTCTGCAGCCATCCTACTAACCAATGTGGTACTTAAACATTGAGGAGCAAAAAATCCTGGTTTAGGAATTTAAGATTTCAGCAGTAGGAAGAAAAGCAGAGTGGGATGAATGAATTGTACATATTCATGGAAAGATGTACTCTTGATTTACTGGAAAAGAATATGAAGTCAGTCTGAATAATTTACATCAGCTTGTCACAGGGGCAGCCAGCATCTATCCTGAGCCAGAAGAGTGTTTTCTGTGCCTGTGTGTGGTTGTTTGAAGTGACAGGTGCTATAAGGAGTGTTACATTTATAATGGGATCTTACCTAATAGTGATTTGCTTTGAGGACTAAAACTGACTTACTTGATTTACTTCCAGTCTACATCGTATGTGAATGGAGAAAGTGCTGTTTCTTCCACAAATATTAAGGAAATGGAAGTAAGTTGTTCTCAGTCTGTCATGTTTTTTATTTTTCTTATTTGCTGCTGTTGATCACTTGTTTGGATTCTGTGCTTACAGCAGTGTAACTGAATGCCCAGGTCACATACATCACTGTGTAGTGTCACCTGGGGCTGTAATTGAGTAGTTGTGATCACAGCAGTCAGAGGCAGTTATTAGAGATGTTCCCAGTTTGGGGACTGGGGATAATCTGGCTTCCATGCAACTGCAGTTCTTATTTCTGATTCACTTTTATGTCAAAATGAGGCCTCAGCAGAAACGGATAAAATAGGTTGACATCCCAGCTGCTTTTGTTCAAACCACAGATTATGTTTTGTTTGGAGAATCTGATTATATCAAATTGTGATAATGATTTATTTTTCTGTCCTTTTTAATTATTGCTTTTTTCCTTCCCTCCTCCTCTTCTGCTCCTTCCTTTTTCTCCTTTATGCATGTGCCCGTCAGACACGTTACCAGGAGCTGGCAGTAGCCCTGGATTCCAGCAATCTAACTAACAAACAGCTCGTTACAAAGATAGAGGAATTGGTAAGAAACAATCCAACCAACCAGCCTGACATTGTCTTTGCTGCTCCTCCACGCTCTCTGGGTGTCTGCAAGGTTACAGGTTCCCTCATAGTGCCACAAGGAAGGCTGCTTACACAGCACTTTGTATGGACAAAATGGGCTGGGTGGAAAACCTGTGAGAAGATCAAAGCCTAAGGCCTCTTGTGAGTGTGGTGGCTCATCTGAGGAAGCAGAAACAGAGTTTTGTTGTTTCCATTTAAGTGTGCTCTGTAGATCTCCTCACATTGTCCCTGGATGATAAGCATCCTCATAAAACAGCTATTTCTGGTCCTGGTCTGAATCCTTGAAATACAGAATTCTGGCGCTGGCAGCAGTGTGAAAACCTGTTTCTGCAGGTGGTGATGCTGTTCTAAATATATCAGCAGAGTGGGAGCAATAGGTCCAAGAGAGCCTGGAGCTGTTTTCTGATCATATCCTCAGCTTCTCTTGGCACAATGAATGAACTGCTTTGTCCTGTGGCCTGCATGGTTTCCTGCTGCTGCTTTTCAGCCTTCAGCCTTAACACTGCAAAAAATGCAACTAAGTGGATCTGTTCCAGACTGAAAAGAGCCTTTCTTGTGTGAAATACTTTCCCCCATTTTGTTTCTCTCTAAAACTACACTTTTCCCAAAGTTCAGCATTTCCCAGTGTACCCCATGACCCCTCTTTTTGTTTCATTTTTGGTTTTGGGTTATTTTTGTTCTTTCTTTTTGTGTTTTAGTTGGGCTGCAGAGGTACAGCCCACCCAGGATTCTCATTATTTGCCAGCTTTTCTGTTTGTCTGGAACTCTGTAGGGCCTTTGCTGCATTTGTGCTCTTGCCTTTGCTTTTCCTGGTTGTGTGCTGGCGTTGCTAAAATCAAAGCCTCATCACCTTTCCATCTGCAGTCATGTTTCAAAATGCACTGAGGTAGTAGTGGTAATAAAGAAACACCTTGGCAGTATTCATCATTTGGGAAGAGGAAAAAATACTCATTATGTAGTTACTTAAGAGGAAATTGCCAGAGGGACAAGAGCAGCAAAGGGCAAACAGGGTTTGGTGGCAGCCTTTGTCCCCTTCACACCTACAGATGCACTTTGTGCAGTCACAGATCTCCAGTGTTTCACCCATAAGACTGAAATTGGCTGGGACAGAATTATCCCTTTCCTTGCATCTGGCTTCAGCTCTGTCTCACACCACCTTGGTGGGAGCCTGCCAAAGGACGTGCAGCTCTGCATGACTTGGCCAGTTGTTAACTGGGATAGAGGTCTAGGGAATCACTTAAAGGAAAGGACTTTGGCTTTGGGATTTAGGTATTTGTCTTTGATTAAAAGCATTTTTGCTGATTTTCCTAACACACCAGTTTGACTATGATTAATTGCATAGATGTGGGATATTGCAAGTTTAAACTGAAGTTGCTGGATGCTCAGAAAGGAACATAGAGGGGTTTCAGCAGAGATATTGGAGGAGAACTGTGATAATGTACTGGACAATGAAAAACATAGCACATATATTAGTGAAGGGAGCCCCAAATCTCTTAATAGCTAAGATGAACTTTCTAGTCTTCTACAGAAATGGAAATTCTCCTTGCATTAACTGGGTATATATCCTACTTGATCAAAGTGAAAATGTCTTTCAGTATGAGAATATTTTCTCTTAATATTGATGCATCAATTTTCTTCCATAGAAACAGCAGAACCAAGAAGCAGTGAATCAGCTGGAAAAGGTAAAGTGTGTCCTATTTTTGAATAGATACAGAAATAGGTATCTTTTTCTCTGAGGAGTAGAAAACACAGTGGATTGTGGCACAAGAGTGTATGATCTTGTCTTGTGTTAGATTCAGTTTTATTTGTAGCATAAGGTTTAATATTTTGACTTCACGAGTGTGGCCTGACAGGCAGCATTCTTATTTTGACCAAAGCTAATATTGAAATCAAGTTCAATATTAGCTCAAGTTGGAGGAGTGCAGTGGGGACAGGAGGTTACAGTTTATGTCCTTGCCAGGAGCTTCCATTCCAACACTGCCATGTGTGTGCTGCAAATGATTGCACTGTGCTGTTGCTGCTGGTCTGGGATGGAAAAATGATTAGGTAGTTCAAATAATGGAAGATTAAACGTGTCTTTAAAAAAATACTGGCATCATTTGGATGCTAGAAATAGTACCAATTAATTCCTGCTTTTTTAGTTTCATGTAAAACAAGGGTTAACTATCTGCATGATTGTGCAGACCAAGCACTATTTGTTTTTACAGGAAAAGAAGGAGTTTGAACAGAAATTTTCTAAAGAGCAAGCAGCACTGAGGGAACAGTTACAGGTAAGCCAGAGCCTCCCTTACAGTAATATCACCTGACTTCTGCTGTTTTGTGGATTATTGAGCACTCATAGTCCTTATCCTGGAAGGCAGAAGTCCATTCCTTCAGCAAAACTGTGAGTGTCAGCAGACTGTACTTAACTGCAGGAGCTCTTTCCTGAATTGTCCTTTTGTGACAACAGTGATGTTGCAGTGGAAAGCAAAGAAGTTTTGTGCTGAGCTTATTTTCCTTTCCCAAAGGTTCATATCCAGACTATTGGAATTCTCGTTTCTGAGAAGTCTGAGTTGCAGACAGCCCTTGGCCATACTCAGCAAGCTGCACGGCAGAAATCAGGTACGTGACTGTCTCTGCAGCTCAGGCTGGTGGGTGAACTGTGGATGTCAAGTCACAAGCATGACAGTTGTTGGCAGCCAGCTCACAGCACTCCCTGACTCCTCTGTGAGCAGCCTTTGGCACTGGCACTGCTGCTGTCATCGTAGCTGCCCCTAAATGGGAGCATTTTGGTCTCATGGCAGTTGAGGTTCTTTTGTGCCTCACTAAAGCTCTGTCAGCTCTGTTGGGCCTGGTGACTACCTCAGACCATTCCTTTCTAATTCTTTTAAAACTTGGTTTCCCTTTTCTGCCCTGCCTCCCACACAGCTGTCATGTTAATCTAGGTCTTAGCCGAGCTTTTTATTCTGAACTATATTTGAGCAATTTATTCTAATAGGGAAAAAAACCCCAAACAACATAGTGTCTATTGTTCTGTGCAAAGGAAGTTTCATCATCTCCCTCTAAAAGTGAGGCAGGTAGGTAGAGAGAGCTGTGCTCCCAGGGCTGTTAGTGAATCACCTGTAGAGCCAGGAGCAGAGCCAGCTCTGCTGATTTACTGAGCTGCCTGAGGAGCTTGTTGACAAAGTGGAAAGTGCTGTTCAGCCAGTTCCACAATGCTCTTTGTGGTCTAGCCTCAACTGAGTATGCTCTGACTTGTCCAGGAGAAGCTGAGAGCCTTGCTGCCCGTTTGCATTCGTCTCGCCAGCGAGTCTCGGAGCTGGAGCGCACCTTGTCCTCCATATCCATGCAGCAGAAGCAGTCAGAGAAGGTAAGAGTCACCTCTGTTTATGCTTAACCAGCAGCTCTGCCTTTGGCTGTTTGCTTATTACTACACTGCTGCAAAGTGTGCAGTTCCTGCTTGGAGAAGAGGCAGAAATGAACCTTGTTAATTGTTAATTAATGTTTTAAAGCCCTGTGTTACCCATGATCAAGGCAAATTTCATTCAAGTTTCTGTGACTAATCATATGGTCCAGTTGATGTCCTCAGAACTGGCACCTTACTTCATTAGTCTGGCAGCTCCACACAAGAGAGACACCTTGTCCCAGAAATCTCCATCAAGCATGCACTTTAGTATTGTCTTTAATCCAGAACATCGCAGCATCACATTTGAAAAGACTGAGGAGACTTATTCCTGGGAAAGTCAGAAGGTTCTAAGCAAACCTGTCCTGAAGTTTTTGCCAGAGTTATGACCTTTTCTGTTTTAGCTGATGTGTTAAAGGTGAAATGAAATACGTTTTTAATACTTTGTTTGTTTGGCTGAAGTCTATAGATGACTCAATAATTTCCTTTTTCTCCAGCATAACAAAGAGTTAGTGAAGGAGCGAGACAACCTGAAACTGGAACTGTACAAACGAAGGTGAGTCCCTTCTGCTCATTTCTGCAGAAGAGCCCCAAAACAACAAGTGGCAAATATCCAGCCTCCCAAGTCACAGGTGGTGACTTGGGAGGCTGGATATTAAACTGAAAAAAAAAAAAAAAAAAAAAAAGTAGTCACTAGATGTGATGTTTCTGTGATTCTAGCTGCCAGGAAGCATTGGTTTGTAGATCTTTGACCTGGACATCAGCAGACCCAGAGACACTTTAATTTTTTGTTTGTTTTAGCAAAAGTAGTGAGGAAATAAAACAGCAGAATTCAGAGCTGTCAGAGAAAGTTCACTCCCTGGTGTCCCAGAACTCAGCTATGAAGTTGGATGTGGAAGATTTGCAGAAGAAATTGGAAATGGCTGAACTGATGATTCAACAGGTGAGGGCAGAGGACACTGACGACACTGGCACATTTCCTTTTGAGAGAGGGGGCAAGACTTAGCTCGTGGCTTTAAATCTCATCAAGACATCCTCGTAGGAAAAAGCTTTCAGCAAGGCCTCAGGGGAACAGAAAAGTTTGTATTCTTTAAGGTGTTGGAGCTGTAAATTGATTGAAAAGCAATGTCACATAAGTCTGCTAAAACTGTTGTGCAGTGAGAGAGGGTGAAATATGGAAATACGGTGACTTTTCTGATTGTATCTGTTCAGGATTTTGGTTATTTAGTTCTGCAGTCTCACTGAGTAACCAGCTGAGTAGGGGTGGTGTTTGTACCCACCAGTGGAAAGTGGTGAATTGGACAGTGGCAGCTTGAAGTCAGCTGGGGAAAGAATGCATGGAGCCAGCTGTTAGCAGGTCAGAGAGCAAGCTTGGTGTAACCCTGAGCCTGGGAGGGAAGAAATTGCTCTTTTTTTAATTCCTAGACTGTGTCTTAAGTTACCCTTGAAATTAAGCCAACTGCTGCTCTTCTGGGAAAAGTCCTGTGCCTCAGCTGAGCCAGCCTTGGTGCTCAGTCCACTGACATGCTCCAGACAGTGGCTTTAAATTCCTGACATGTCTGACAATTTTTAAGGTCACAGCCTTTTATACCATCTGATATGGCTGTATAATGCAGACTCTGGAAATGCACAAAATTTCTGAGCCAAAGTTTGATTGAATCCTATTTTCTTAATTAAAAAAATAGCAAATGTAAAATTGGTAGGGAGGAGCTGCCCAGTTCAGCCTGTTTTATAGGACTAAAATCTTAGGTGCTTTTGTTTTTGTTTTTTTTTTTAATCCCCCTATTTTTTTCACACTGAACTTTACTATGAGTTGGAGCACTTTAAAGAATTATAGAAAGTTACAACATGGATCATGTGGCAGGTTACTTTCAGGGAGAAAGGCTGTGCAGGAATTGATGTTAATATTTTAACTTTCTGATTTTTTTTAACAGTTCTCAAGCCAGGGAGGGAGTCTGGATGCAAACCAGCAGCTGCAGATGGCTCTGGAGGAGAAGGCAAGCATGGAAACCCAGGTAGCTCAGGTAAGAGGTAGTATGAAATATGATCAAAATCTTGATGTCTGTAAGGAAACTTGTAGGGCAGAAAAATGTAGTCTGAGCTTTGCACTAACACTGGTTTCTTCAACTTTTATTCCTTAAACCAGATTTATTTAGCCAATATAATGTTGTTTCATTTTGTTTTGAACAGCTCTCAGAGTCACTACACCAGCTGCAGGCAGAAAGAGATCAGTATGTGGAGAAACTGAGGGAGGAGGGGAGCATTTGGCAGCAGCGGGTGCAGCAGCTCTCTGAGCAGGTAACCCTGGGGACAGAATCCCAGCTCTGGACAAACACAGGCAGCAGGAAATGCCCCATGAACGTTGTTGTAATTTTCATTTGTGTGGCCTTGCAGGTCCACACAATGGCAGAGGAGAAGGAGAAACACATGGCCAAAATTCAGGAGCTGGAAGACAATGTTACAGAGCTGTTGAGCACATCAGGTAGGGCTTCCAAAGGGGGGCTTCCCACTGCAGAGTGGAGCTGGATAACTCTGTCCTGCTGTGCAGATGCTTCTGCACAGGAGGTGAAAGTAGGTCTGATGCTGGGAAGGCAGATGGAGACCAGGTGACCCTAAGAACCCTTTTCTTCTGGGAAATAACAAGTGAACTCCTGCAATGAATGGACCAGCAGCCTGGTTATGCCTGTAGTATTGGCCTGACTGTACTGGCAGCCTCTCTGGCCCAGGAGTTTGTGAAGGCAGGATGCTCCTGTCTAGGGCTGTGAGGGAGTCAGCAGCAGACAGCAGGATGATATGCTTGGGTTTGGGGTAGGTTTGCTCTTTGTTCTCTCAGTGCTGTGCACTGAGGACTGGATGCTGCAGCTGCTGATCCCTTCTGGGTCACAGAGCCCTATGGGCTGGGGTGTGCTTTGTGTATCCAGCAGGGATGTGTCTCACCCAGCCATTTCCCTGTGACTGAGCCCCTTCTGATTGCATTTCCTCAGCAGTGAAGCCCATGGATATCGAGCCTGCCTCACCGCCGGGGCCCACGGCAGCTGAGCTCAGCCTGCAGGAGGAGATCCAGCGGCTGCAGCAGGAGAAGGAGGAGCTGCAGGGGCAGTACCAGGCCCAGGTCCGGGACAATGAGCAGCTGAGCCACCTCAACCGTGAGCAGGAGGAGCGCCTGCTGGAGCTGGAGAAGAGCGTGCAGCGCTACAGCGAGGAGGCTGTGGACAGGCAGCAGATCCTGGAGGACATGCAGAGTGACAAGGCCACGATCAGCAGGGCACTGAGCCAGAACCGGGATCTGAAGGAGCAGCTGGCTGAGCTGCAGAATGGGTTTGTCAAACTGGTAGGTCTCTTTTGTGCATCTTTACTCACTGCTTCCCTCACTGGTGCAATCCTTTTGTAGTGCAGATGTGAAAAACTGGCAGCAGCATTATCCCTCTCTTATCCTCTGAGACTCTTATCCTCTGTGGCTGCTCCATCCTTTGATACATAGTGCCATTCCAGGAGGTTTCCTCCAGTTCCTTACTCCCTCAGGGGCTCTAGGAGATGAACCAATATCTTTGTCCAGAACTGTTTCCTCTTCCTTCTTATCCCCTGGTAATTTCTGTCCCTGGGTATTCCTCCTGCCCTTTTACCTGAAGATACCAATTTCCTGCTCCCGTGTATTTGCCCATGAGGAAGTTCTCAATAGTATTCTCTCCAGCTGGTGTCCTTCTTACCCATCCTGGAGCTGAATCCTCACTCTTGCTTTGCTTCTTACAATGTAACACTTCCCGTTTGGGGTCCTAGCAAACTGACACATGGTCTAGCTGTTGGGTTTTCTCTTCAGTCCTTTTTGAACTCCTTGTTTTTGAATGTCTGTGGCTCTCTTTGGGATATTCATACCACCCATCTGCTTTGGGGCTGACAGGCTGCATGATGTGCCAGGCCTCTTCTTGGCACTGTCCCAGCACCAATTCCCCTGTCTCTTTCCTTGTTCTTCTCCCATCTTCTGAACCTTTCTTTAAGCTATTTACTGCTCTAAACAGTCAATTTATGGCCCTCAGTCCAGAAAAACACAAGGAATGGCACCCTGTTGTACTGGGAACTAACATGGTTTATTGAGAGCCTGTTTCATGGTGGCTGGGGCATTTTCCTTACACAGTTGTGTTTGTCTTGCAGACAAATGAGAACATGGAAGTGACAAGTGCCCTACAGTCAGAGCAACATGTAAAGAAGGAGCTGGCCAAGAAGCTTGGGCAGCTGCAGGAGAACCTGGCGGAGCTCAAAGAGACGGTGAGCACCAGCAGTGGGATGGCAGGGCTGGATTGTGCGAATTGCTGGCAACTTCCCAGACACTGATGGAAGGATGGAAATGGATATTGCAAAGATCCAGATGGGAGCCTTCCCCTATCATCTGCTGCCTGATGTGGGGGACTAGCATGTGGGGGCAGATGGTGGCTGTCTGCCTGGTTGGTGGCTTTGGGGCAATGTTGACAGTTTGGATCATGTCACACGGATCAGCTTTCCAGGCAGAAAGGGTTTGATGTGGTGGTTTGACCTTGTTCTCTCAGCTGGAGCTGAAGACACAGGAGGCCCGTGGCCTGCAGGAGCAGAGGGACCAGTGCTACAGCCACCTGCAGCAGTACACCCTGGCCTTCCAGCAGCTCGCTGCCGAGAAGGATGAGCTGCACAAGCAATTCCTGCTTCAGACACAGCTCATGGATCGCCTGCAGCACGAGGAGGTCCAGGGGAAGGTGACAGTGGAAATGCACCTGAAAGAGCTGCAGCAGACAAAGGTAACAGTAAAAAGAGACAAGTGGAAAGATAGGAGGTAATCAGTGAGAGATTTGTCTGTCCTTTTCACCCTGGGCTGTGATGCTGTGATTACACCCTGTGCCACACAGATGAGTTGTACCTGTCTGGAGCAAAGTACTGGTTGTGTGTTTGTGTGTGTGGTGCTACTGTCTGAAGATGGAGTGACTGTTTGCAGTCTGGCTTGTGCAGGTTTTTGTGATCCTCTGCTTCTTTCTTGCAGGAAAGTCTAGAAGCTGTAGCCAAGGAAAACAAAGAGCTGCAGGCCCAGATCAGTCAGCTGGCAGCAGAAATGGACGGCCGGATTTTGCACCAACTGGAGGGTGAGTGGCTGCATCAGGGAGGAGGCAGAGCTGGGTTCTCTGCAGCACTGCCTCCTTGTTCACCTTCCTTCTTTTACAGAAGGTGATGAAGCAATGACTGAAGAAATCCAAAAACCTTCTCTTGTGATCCCAGAGAAGTTTGACAGCCATGAAGAAATGGTGAGTCTTAGTGGGTAGAAAGGCCTTTGATTTTAGTTCTAAACAAATATCTAGAAAATGAAACCAGTTAAATTGCAGAGAGGTTTATCAGCTGTTATCCTACCAGCTGAGTGCAGTCATGAGGGAAATGCAACACCTTGTGCATAGCAGCAAAGCCAAGACCTCTGCAGCATCCTTGCAAAACAGGCTGGAAGTCTGGCAGTGGTTTCCTTATGATGACAACTCAGCTGGCAGAGCAGCTCTTTAATGGGGCTTTGATGATGATGTTCTTTTTAGTTTGGAAGGCAATTTGGAAATGGTGTCAAATATCTACAAGATTTATCTGCAAGTACAGTCATAATGCTGCAGTCAAATAGCTCTCAAGGGATCCAGTTTTTAACCTGCACTAATTGGGAATGAGAAGAGGCAGTAGCTGCTGCCTGGCTTAGTTCCAGGGCAGTCACACAGTTCTTTGGTTTCACACCCATAAATAAAATGGGGCAAACCGTTACTCTGTCCTGAGATGCACCATAGATCCTGCTGAACACAGGGGAAGCACTAAATGTCCACACTCTGAAATTCTTCTTAGGTCATTTTTGTGACCTCTGCCATGTCCCAAGTGGAGCAGGAGCGAGAAGATCTGAGGAAGCAGCTGGCTGCTCAGAAGCAGCAGTGCAGAACCCTCCTGCAGCAAATCACAGCTCTTAGGCAGGAGCAGCAACATCACGTCACGCTGGATGGAGGTAAAGTCTCAGTACAGTTTGGGGACAGTGTGACCATGAGGTGCTGGGCCAGCTGGCCATGGCTGCTCTGAGACAGACCTTTGGGTCTGTGAGTGCATCCTGCCCTAGGAGAAACTGAAAATTGCACACATCCCTTCCAGGCTCCATTATGGATACTGTTCCAGTGGAGGTTCATGAGGCTTTGAAAACTGCCATGGACAAGCTACAGGTAAGCAAAACATCTCAAGTTATTTCAGCCCTATTACGCTGCTCAGCCAAACCAGGATCCAGTAAACAAACACAACACAAACAGATTGTAGGGGAATAAGCAGCAGATGTTCCATAAAAAGATGCTCCATCCAAAAAAGCTTGCTCACTGCTTGTTTAGAAAGGAGCAGGCTTTGTTCCCCAGGCTCAGACCAGTGTCAGGGGGATGTTACCTTTAGCACAGGTGTGGTCTGTGTGTGAGCAGCCCAGGAGACTGACCCCACTGTGTGTGTGCAGTTGCGTTTCACAGAGCTGATGCATGAGAAGGCTGACCTGAAGGAGCGGCTGGAGGAGCTGGAGCACCGCTGCATCCAGCTGTCTGGAGAGACTGACACCATTGGTATGTCTAGGCAGCACCAGCACAGGCTAGAGCTTGCTCAGTGCCTTATTATGTGGGGAACAGGTCCCCAAACAGCTTTTGGAGCTGGGGCCCTCAAGCCAAGGCCCCACCAAGCCTTCTATGTCTCCTACAGCTGCCTTACTGGGCTAGGTCTCCACTTCTGGGCTGGGTTTCCTGGGTCCTCATGCCTCACACCTCACTATGGGGCTTGTACCCCAATCTTGCAGACACTCCTGAGGATTCTCTTGTGTTCCAGGGGAGTACATTGCACTGTACCAGAGTCAAAGGGCTATCCTCAAACAGCGGCACCAGGAGAAAGAGGAGTATATCAGCAGGTTGGCTCAGGACAAGGAAGAGATGAAGGCAAGGACTCTTTCCTGTGGTACTACTCTAAGAAGGGTGGGCCTGGGGAATGCAAACCTTTGTGTGTTCATTTCCTAATTCTGTGACAGGACTGAAAACTGCAGGCATGTGTTTGTGTGCATGTTTCATGGGCTTTCCTTTACTTTGGTGCAGATGAAACTACTGGAACTGCAGGAATTAGTGATGCGCCTGGTCAGGGAAAGAAATGAATGGTACAGCAAGTATGTAGCAGCTGCTCAGAACCCAGAGCTGCTGGCAAGCCAGACTGAAGATGTGCTTCCAGCAGAGAGGCGCATTGAGCTGAACGCCACCGACGGAGCAGGTAAGGACAAGCTGTGTGCAGGGGCAACAGCCCCTGCTCTCAGCCTTGTGTGTGGATGGGAGGAGTTACCTGCCTGCCTTGTGTGTGCTCCTTGCAGGGTTACGAGAGGTGAATCTGTCAGATGAAGCAGAACAAGAGGCTGCTGCTCATCAATCCGGTTTTCCCCCTGCTGACAGTAAAGCTGCTCAGCCAAACCAAGAGGACCCCACAGCAAAGCAAATAATGCAGCTTCTCAGAGAAATCCAGAACCCTCAGGAGAGGCTGAGCTCTCTGCTGGAAAACCCATGCATTCCCTTCTTCTACCGTGCTGATGAGAACGATGAGGTCAAAATCATGGTAGTTTGAGAGGTGCTACATCTTACTGACAGCAACTTTCTGTGGGCCTGAAAGGACTTGACGGACTTATATGTGCCCATACCTCTGCTCAGTGCCCCTGGTGAGAACAGGTTCCTAAAGACATCAGTAAAGAGAGATTGTATCAGATGGAACTCAAGCATCAGACCTCATCTTCTCTTTCTCTTTCCTCTGTTACTCGGTGTGCTTGGAGTACAGGCAGACTCTTAACTCATCCTGGGAGGCAGCTGGTGCTGCCACACCACCTAGGCCAGGCCCAGACTGGGGACAAAGGGAGTCCATGACTTTGGGCAAAATGACTTAATCCCTTGTCCCAGCCTCTGCTGCCACAGGAGCTTCACACAGTTCTGATCCATCACTCATGCCTGTCATCAGCCCAGTTCCTTCCAGGGCTCCCAGAGTAACTAACTGATCTGGTAATGGACTCTTTGGACTCTCAGCAGGTTGGGTTTGTTTTCATACTACGTATCCTGAACTCCCCCTTGCTGCTGCAGCCCTGCCTCTTGCACCTGTATTTCTAAACAGGCCCCCAGCAAGCAGCTCCTGGGCAGCACAGCCCTGTCTGTTCTCATTGCCAGGGGAAGGCCCAGTGGGAGCCTTGAGGGGTCTTTTGGTTACTTGACAAAGCTTTATGTGATTCTTGGGAGTGGGGTGGAAACGTAACTGCACTTTGAAGGATGATGTGTTTCACTTGTATGTGTCTGAAGGTTTTATTTATTTTAAGAAATGGGAGAAATTAAGTAAAAGGAAACCACTTAATAAAGATGCTTCGTTTTGAATTTCTGGACTTCAGGGATGGAGAACTAGAACCCCTAAACTTTCCCCTTCTCCCATTTTGGTAAGGATTGCAGGAGATGAGTAGAAACCAAGAGCCCATGGCCCATGTTTAAGGTCCTGGGACGTACAGCAGCAAGTGTGGTGGTCCTGGCCCTGCCTTGACGCCATAGCCCTGATTCCAGGGAGAAAATAGAACATGGAGGGAAGAGAGCACTCCCTGAAACAGCAGCAAAACAAATCTGGGTATGAAAGTTTATGCCATGTGAACTGGATGTGGATATCCTGCAACTGACTCTGCCTTCAGGCAAGAACTGCCTGTTCCTAGGATGGGTGGCGTCGAGAGTGGAGTTTTGAGGGAAACCACAGGGGAGGTTAAAGGGACCTGATCATTGGAGCTGTGTAATTAAACACAGGAGTTCGGGCTGCTGCCTGAAGCAGCATCAGCTGCCACACCCTCTTACCTGCTGAGATACAAGACGGAAGCACAGGAACACAGACACACAGATTTGTGTCTGTTCAACAGCAGAGATTGTGCTGGGTGAACCATCCTGGGGCTTTCCTGTGAGCCCCGGGGGGAAGCTGGTTTTTGAACTTCGATTTAAATGGCACAAGTGATGTCAGTCTCTCCTCAGCACAAGTGATTGGGCTCCCCAGAGCATGGGGTATGTACATTCTGTATCTGTGTAAAATGGTGTATATTCCTTGCAGAGACTAAGCCTGTTCAGTGTTTACAGCTGCTCAGGCTATTCATAAATCTGTATCATAACTAAAAGGGGAAGGGCTGGGATTTAAGACAGAGTATTACTGTAAAAGGAATAAATAGTTATTGGGTGTTTACTCTAGAACTGTGAAGGAGACAAGACCAGTGAAGGTCTGTGGTCTGTTGCAGAGGTGACTTAACCCTGTTACAAATTTGCTTTCTGAATAAACTTATTCAGAGGGGCACTGACTAGAGGTATTTCTTTTGCACAGACCACCTTGAAATTTGGCCAGAAAAAGAGAAGAATGAATTCTTTATTGAAAGCACCTGCCCTGACAGTGATGCTGTTTTCACTGAGCTTTCATGAATGTTTTCTGTACAGACTGCTGACAAGCCTGAGAGGTGGCTCTTGGCTAGCATCTCATATAATTTCTGGCTCCAGATTTGTTTTTACCCTGACCTCTTTCAGGCATGATTCCTGGACCTCACCTTTGTCCACTTCTTGTGCTCCACAAGCACTAGGGGCAAAAATCCCTTTTAAGAAGCAATTTGTGAGCAAACTCCCACCTTCTGTCTGCCCATCTCTGAAGCACCTCCACAATTCCTTCTGCACAGGGATTTACCTTTCTGCACCTGACAAGCTGTTTCACTCTACTGCAGCTCCTGGACACTCAGTGCTGATGCAGATTTGCTCCACCTTCCCTATCAGTGAGAGCCCCTGATTGCATATACAGCTTGTTAACTCTGGGATGAAAAGATCAGGTTACAATCAAACACAGCTTGAAAACCACCCAGAGAAAAAGCAAGAGAAAGAGAGATGGTTTTATTCTAGTCATGGAGACCTTCATTATACAGAAATGAGAGTTTATTTCATCCAATAAACAAGAGTGACAGGTAGATCACAAACTGCATCACAGCTACTACCAGCACTGAGACAGTTCACCCACAAGTCTGGGGTAATACAATAACCCAACTGCACACAGCAGAGAATTTAACAATCAGCTCAAAAACTCAACATTGGGATTTGGTTAACTTTTTGGATGTGTGTGTATATATATATGTATATAGATATTCTTTTCCTACTTAAGTATTTCCTAAAATTCACATGGAAGCACAAATGGCTTTTAACACCTGGACATATATAGATTTTTCATCTTATATATATATTTATAGATATTTATAACAGTAAAGATATGTTTCTCATTACTACAATATACTTGTTTAACTCCTTTAAGCAGCTGGGAAGGAGAAAAAAAAAACCCAAACAAAAAAAAAAAAAAAAAAAAAAAACCCCAAAAACAGTTTCACTACAATCACATCCGATATGTGTGTGTCACAAATTACAAACAAAACAAGCCATGTGTGAGATTGGAGTCAGACCATTCCAGGACAGAACAGCTAAGAGGCAGGCAAAGAGTCTCAGAGGGAGCAGGCCTACATGTCAAATGGTGGTTTTGGGCTCTCCGGGCGGGCGGGACTGGCCTTACCCGGCCGGCTGGAGGTTAAAGACAAGAGAAACAAAGGAAAAGGGAAAGGGAAGGAGAAGGGGGAGAAGTAGTAAAACAATAGTTAAAATACAGAAAGGAACTGGCATCAGAACAATAGAGGATCCACAACAGAAATTTTAGAATAATAGCACTGAAACAAGAGAACTTCAACAGCAATCAGGCCTGGAGGACAGCCTGCAACACAGGTGGTTCATTTAGCTCTGGTAGAGACATGACATCTGAGATGCACAGGGTTGATATATTTTTTAATTCTCAAGTATTTTTTTTAAATACATGTAGCATGAAAAGTAAAAACCAAACCTTAAGATGAGTTGTGATCAACAATGGTTACAAGTTTCCCCAAACACGTACCATCCACATGCAAGAAAAGGCTACGAAAGAAGTCACCACAGTACCCCAAAAACACTGAAAGATGTGCTTAGTTTAAAGCAGAAATATTTTCAACAAAACACCACACAGCGAACTCCCTGAAACATTTGGCTGTCCGTTTGCAAGGGGGGAGCAGCGTGTCTATTCCCCTCGCCCTGCTGGGTTCAGGAAAGTCAGCCAAAAATGGTGATGCAAGACAACTGCTGGCAGGAGCCAGTGTGCCCCCAGCAGGAATGGCCCAGCTCCAGGAGCCAGGGTGAGCAGGTCTGTGAGCTCCCTGCACGCTGAGGTGTGTGCGCTATCTCAGACTTCACTCGGGCAGGACTGGGCTGATCCACTGATTCCCCCCTTCACTCATCTCCCTGCCTCACTTTAATATGAAGTTGATTGCACTGTTCCCAACATGAAATTTTTGCACCTTAGAAGTCAAGATAATACACAGGACGTTTAATCTGTTCCTAACGGGTGTCATGTGTTTTGACAGCATATTTTTGCTAAGCCACGCTTTTGTCTTAAAGTACAAGGAAAGAAAACAGCTACAGCTCAGTCCTGGGTGCTACAGCTAACAGGTGCAGGCAGGACACTTATCCAGGCTAGACTAGGCAGATGGAATGACTGGACGGACAGCCACCACTTGGACCTAAGGATGTCCCTGTGGCTGATCTCTCCAAGGAGCCTGTGTACTTCAGGGATCCATGCCACTGAATGAAGGCTACTCTATGCTCACAAAGCAATACAGGACGCACGAGCGAAGACAAAGAGCTCAATCACTAGGCTAGAGTTTTACGACACACCAGGGAGGGGTGGTGGGAGGCAGGGGTGTGGGATGGATGAGAGGAGTGACTGTGGCTGTGGAAGGGAGGGTGGAATGGGGAAGCCACCAGCACGGCACTCGTCGCCAGCTGTCTACAGCCTCGAGTTATAAATCTAAGAGGGACGGTTCAGCCGGTCGGATTATGGTAGGTCGAGTAGGTGAGGCGGGACCCCTTCTGCTGTGAAAAAGCAGGAAACAAAAACAAGAGAACACACACTGTGGTTAGCACAGCAATTGCAGTCACAACCACACACGCTTCTCCACTTTGCCTGAGCCAGCAAAAGAATCCAACCTGAGGCACAAACCCCCAGAGTGCAGCTCCACAAAGGAGACTCACAGGCTTCTACTCGGCCTCACACTGGCCCTTCTGCACAGCACAGATCAGCAGTAGAGCAATCCCCTGGCCTGCCAGTTTTGCTTCCCTCTGAAATTTGGAAGTGCAGAGATTTACTGCCAGTAAGTACCCTGGCTCTGGGATGAGTGGAGAAGCATGGACAACAGTGAGCTCCTGTATCAAGCACATGACAGTCACACGGCATGGATGGGGTCCTCTGAGACGCGCTGCTGCCAGAGGCTCTTGGCTGGTTTGGAGGAGCACCTTCTACCCCTGCCCTCGAACCTACTGCAAGCCTGAGATCCCTATTCTGACGTGAGACTGATCTTGGATGTCAGGGGCAAGCTTACAGCTTTCAGTCTTCCAGTTCTGGCACAGAGTAAATGCAACTTCTACTTCAATAAAAGGAACTTTGGCTACTTATTCTCCATTCTGTTCCAACTCTGCTGATACTTTAGCTACATAAATGGGCAGCACTTAAGTGTTTGCCCTCTGCATGGATTAAGTGTTCTAGAATCTCCTTCCTGTAAGGGACTGAGGGAAAAAAAAGCCACAACAAAAACATACAAGACAACACCCCTGACGTGGCTCTCAGATCATCTACTGAAATATCACTTCAGTCTTAGACTAAAGGCTGTAAGAAAACTATAAATAAAAATGTGTTCTGTAAGACTGAGTCCAATCTGTGTTTTTCCTTTAAAGTATGCTCCTTGCAGTGTCTACGACCTCAACTGCATTTTGCTGGTGTTTCATTAAGATAAATGAATTGTTCAGTACCAAGCCAGGGTAGATTTAAGGTCCAAACTGCCTGAAATGCAAAGAGCAAAGCCAACAGCATGTAGACCAAATGGAGGGGAAGCCCTTACGCTGATCATACATTGATCACCAGGTGTCACAGAATTAATGCCCCAATAATTCCACACTGACAAGATTTAGATTACAGAGAATCAACTCACTGCTAGAAATGAGGATATTTGTACCAGTAGTCTATAATCACACTGGCACTACAGGAGTTACACTCCTACAAATCAGGGCAAGTTCCCTCATTTAGCAAATAAACCAGAGCAACTCTCCAGTCCTGTTTATTAAACCTCAGCAGAACTTACTGCTCCAGATTTATTAAGCCTCAGAGCTTCATGACATGTGGGATCTGTGCATTATCTCTAAAGGGTGCTCACAGTGTAAATGCAACCATGCCAGCCCTTTGGTGGCTTCTACTGTCACTGGAACAGCAACAGCACCTAAATTAAAACCCGGCAGAACTTCAGCTCAACACTTAGTGAGATGCTGTTGCATCATCATGTTAGAAGGCATTTTTTGAGAAGGTGAAAGGACTATTTGCATTTCAGGAGTTTGCACAGGTTGTGCTAAAAGCCTCTGAGGGTTCACATGAGAAAGGTGCTTGAAGCCACCAGAGTATATAAAGTGTTCTGGAAGGAGTGGCCACTTGACCCTAGCAGGACAAATAGTGCTGAAAGGAGCACAAGTAATTCACAGGTAGATGGGCTGCTTTTTGTAATGTACTATGATTGATTTTTGCACTTATTTCTCTCAGCATTCAAAGCATTTTAAGGTGTGGGGCTATTTTTTAAACTTGTAGGCTATTTCTGTTGAGGTTTTCTGGAGATGCTTGCAGAATCTGCCTGGTAAGGTTAGAAAAGGCTGAAAAGTGTTTACCAGCACTAAAAGGGGCAGAGAAGTCTCTCAGGCAACATTTACCCCCAAAATTCTGGTTCAGTCAGACTACATTGCTAATCAAGCTTTTTTATATCGCTGAAAAGTCACTTTTCTCTGTCAGGACAAGGAACAAAGTTTTGCTCACAGGGAAGCCTGTGGCTGTCTCCAGTACATAAGAAGGAAGAGCTGAGCCCTGGCAGGAGCCGAGGGAGATGAGTTCCAATGACTGTCACATCCTTTGAAGTCAGTCTTTCAGGCCACACCCAGGGAGAACACTGAGCTAATCCTACCTAAGAACCACTGGGCTAATAGGGAGTTCTGCTGATAAGGACCTAACAGAGGTGGGAAAATATTATGTTTATTCCCTTGGACTGCAAAAGGTTTTGGGTATAATTAAATTTTTTTGATCATTTGGTGGGTTTTTTTTGTTTGTTTTTAATTTTTATTTCCTTGGTGCTCTTTATGCCAGATTAAAAACAGAATGCCCCATAACAGCGAGTCCCAGAATGGGGTACAGACAACAGTAAGGCTCCTTCCCAAGGTTGTTCACCCAGGATGCATGTTTCCAGGGCTGCCAGGGATGTCTGCAGTAGGCAGAATATGGGAGGAAACTGCTGACTGCTCCAACACCTCTGCAGTGTGTCAGCAATGAGGAGGGTTGATGATGACGTTCTCAAAGATGTCAATCATGAGCAATCACTGCAATGTGGCACCTCTCAGCTCTACCTGCAGTTCTGTGCAGCAGTAACAGACGCCATCTACTGCAAGATGGGGGCTGCCTGAGACCCCCTGCCCCAGAACGGGGGCTTGAACCTCTGCTACTCCTATTAAAGTAGGATTTCAGCTCGTGCTCCTCGCCCCCAGATCTCTCTGCCACAATCAGCAGCGAGAGAATCTGCAGGAGCTGCTGCTTCTCCACTCCTCTGTCATAAAACAACATCCATAGAGAAAGGGAGAAGGGGCCCAGAAAATCCACACCTGCCCAGTTTTGCCTTCTGTACCTCTTTGTTAATAAGGGCTGGAGGTTCTCAAGAAAAGGACTCAGGAGAATTTGCTCATGTTCCTCTTCACACCCCCACTGACATTAAGGGATGAGCAGTACACAGTACAAACCCACACCTGCTACATCACTGAACCACTACAGTGCTGCAAAATGCAGGGAGAGAGAGGACAGGGAAATGGGCTTGAGAGGACAGGAGCTCAGGGCAGAGTGTTTGAGGGACACAGATCACTACACCCTTCCTCTTGCAGAGGAGAGAAGGCAGTTTGAATGGAAGCAGGAGAGTAACCTAGAAGGCAAAGGGTCAAGGGGAGAACAAACAAAGGGAGTTCACATCTATCTGATGATGGGACACAAGGATAAAAGGGAACATTCAATGTCAGAGTTATCCTGCACTCAGACATGGAAGTCCTGATATTAATGACCCAAACTCCTCTTGGCTTCCATGAGTACTAGGGATACAGTGAGGATGGGAGCACTTCTCCAGCCAGACATTAGAATATAAGAAGAGGAGTCTGAACTATCAGCTCCCCAAGTCTCTGTCTTGATCCTAACAGAGCTGACAGACCAAATCAAAGCAGAGTTTATTCAGCTGATCTTACAGTCAGTGTGGATATAAGCCAAATAAAGAGAGAGTTTAGACCTTGCTGTCAGAGCTCATTCCCCCATCCCACCTTCTCTATTTAGAAGCAGAGAAAGGATCCTCCAGACCTTAAATCAGGTACAGAAGCTTTCCCAGCTCCTGCAGCTCAAGCAGCTGCTCTGGCTCTGATCAGCCAGTTTTTCTGTTCAAGACTCCTCCCTTTATGAGATCCTGGCAGAGGTGGTTCATCAGACAAGGGACTCTGTTACTAACACAAGAACTGGGCAGCAGAGGAGAGCTGCAGAGCAGTGCTGGAGGATGGGGACACAGTGACTCATGCATCGCAGCGAGAGTGCGGAACCTACCGTGGCTGCCAGTCCTCAGGGGTCACTGATAGTGATTCTGAAAGACAACATGAAATCAACATGGCAGTTCAGACAGCTCAAGGCAGAGGCCACACAGACTGTCAGGAAGGTGGAACAGATACACAGGCGCTAGCACAGACACAGTCACACATTCCCCTCCAAACACGGCATAAGTAGGGGCACTGCAAACACACAGGAAACACTCATGGCCTCATCTCTGCACACATCCAGACCCTGTTGAGCACAGGAGTGCATCAAACCCCATCCATCTGTCCACACACCACCTGGCTGTTGCTCACTCACTCAAGCTCCTCACACATCCAGGCTGACGTTCACCAGTGTCATACCCAGGTTTCAGCACCCACCAGCTGGGCACATAAGCTGGGCTTGTCTCACTGAGGACTCCTATCTTCTGACCAAATTAAATGTTGAAGAAGGAGCTCAGGAAAGAGGGAGATAACATGCAGTCCTGAGCACTACCTCAAACGGCACAAAGCAGGTGGAGGCTTTTCTGAAGGCTATAAATCATTAAATCAGCTGTGACCTCCTGAATTAAACTGTGACCACCTGAATAATTCAGGTCATACAGCTGTGAGACCTTATCATAGAAAGGTTTGGGTCGGAAGGGACCTTAAAGATCATCTAGTTCCAGTCCCTGGCCATGGGCAGAGACATCACTAAGGAGATAATTTGTCCCTTGAAACTGTGTATCCAAGAACCCTTTGGGAGTTCCAGTGATGTGCCCCTGTTGTACTGACCAGCACAGCAGCCAGTGAGAACCATCCCTGCCAGGAGGTAACCCCAGACCCATGCCCTTGTGATACCAAAGAATGGAGAACACATTTATACCTTCAACACATTTTTCCAAAGGTTGAGTCATTCACACTGAAACTTTCTTAATTCTCCTTCAAGGTCTTCTACTTACAGGTTCTATCAAACTATTTTAAACTAAAGAGCCTAAAGACACAAGGGAATACCTTCACAGATTTCTTTCCCAGGTCAAATCCTAAATGCAGTCCATTGCACACTGATAGGATCTTGGATGGTTTGTAATTTTCAGCTCCCAAAATTGGAGCTATATTTGTCTAAATGGATTTCCACAGTAAACTGAATAAATGCTAAGCACAGAAACAGGATGGTAAGTCTTAAGTGTCCTTAATTATATGCAGGAAAGTCTTTCTGTGCAAAAAAAATATGTACCATGTGGTGATTACATGTGATAATGTGTTTATACACTTATGTTTGATGAAAAAGGAGTAGCATGACACTTGTGTAAGTTCATCATTCATAAAATCAGATGCACAAACCAGAGGCACAAAACTACCAAACTTCTACACAGGCATCAATGAGCACACAAAGTACACCCAGCCACCACCAGCCATTTGAGCTCACTCCACAGCACCAACTCCTCCACCAAAGCCCACTGGTGCTGAACACAGGAGCTTTGTTCCTCTCACACACACACTGCACAGCCCGGTTAGCAAGGGAAAGATGGGTTTTAAAAAAGCAACAATGGAGATGGCATTCGTTCACCCATGGCAGAAGGACCCGAGTCCAAGTGCTAGCAGGGAACATTCTTATTCTATATACAGGAGTGGAAGAGAAAGAGTCCCTTGTCATTGGAAATTCTCCATTCATCAGTGAACTCAAATGACAAGCTGGTATCAGGATCCGGAGGAGTCTATGAACAACTGGAAGAATCAGAGAGGGGGATCAGAGAATGAGCATCACACTTCACAGCTTCTGGAATTACATTCTCAACTCCAGATCAGGGCAGTCAGTAGCATGCAATCCAACCTACCATCTCTCCTAAACCAAGGAGTTGCTCAGTCAAGCATGAAACTCTTTCCTCCTCTGCTCCAGTGCTGTTTTCCTACCTTTCCCTAAACCCTTGTACTCATGCAAAAGGCAGAAAAACCATTAAGATAAGCTATGACAGATTTCTTTAAAAAAAGGCCAATTCATTTCAGCCCATTCGGGGAATCCTATCACGACGGCCAGGTATATAGAATATTTTTCATGAGTGAAGAAATGAAACTGAGTGAAAGGAGGAAAATGGAGACATAAAGAAGCATAAGTATACTGAAAACAAAACCACAAAGTAACAATATATGGAAAGGCAGGGTCACAAAAAGCAGGAGCCAAAATACACAGTAGAAGCATGCTGACATCCATAGGTGCCTCCACAGTCTCCAGGGCAACACTGAGGTATGTGAGGACAAGTTACTGTGGGAGCTGCATCAAGGTGCATAGGAAGGACTGGGGCAAAGGCACCAAGAAAGTAAAACCATTTGCATATACCAGTGTCAGAAACTGGTCTATAAAGCTGTCTGGGCTGGCTGCAGCCTGGCAGAGAACACTTCCCTCCAAACAGGCAGCACCAAATATGAGCTGGGCATTATTGCTGGAGGAATACTGAACCCACTCTGCCATACACCATCCCCAACCATTGACAGGCTTGGTGTTTCCACAGAAAATGGCAAAGTTTCAAACCTGTGCCACCAGCACCCACTGGAGAGGTGTTTTCCACAAGGGAAGTGTTCCCTCTGTCATGTCACTGAGGAGCTTCTGGTTATGTTTGTTCTTTACACTGCAATTACCTCCTCTTCCGCAAGGGAAACTAAGTACCGAACATTAAAGCATTCCTGGTTCCACACTGCTTCCTAAGTCCTGTTCAGGAACCCATACTCAGCTGCACCAGGATAATCCCTTATTACTATGCTGAAGTGTGTCTGAAGTGACTGAACAGGAAAGGAAATGAGTTTCCTAATGGAAAAGCAAAGCTGTGTGATTTGAACCCTCTAGACTGGAAAATGCTAAAGTTGATTACACAAGAAACAAAATTGCCTAAGAATTCATTTCCCTGCCAGTGATCGTGTGATACTCTCCTAGCCAGAAAGCAACTGAACAGCTTTGATGGTCTTCCAACTCACCTTGAAGAACTCTGGGCCAAGAGAAAAGGGCAACTTCAGACTTTGGGGAGCCCTACACAGAGGGAAATCTCACCCCACTCCTGTGATTTATGTGGTGACTACAGGCATTGGTACAATTGCTGTAAACCTTGGGTTCAAGGCTTTCTCTCACATTCTTTATAAAGGCTTGTAGAAAGAAAGAGCTGCCCCTCTGTTTCTGAGAGCTGCCCTGGCATTGCCTTTTCCATACAATGGAATCTCAGAGGACAACAATGCTCCTGCCTCCGGATCCAATTCAAATATCCAAAGGCTCTACCCACACCATGCACTCCATTCTCCTCCTACGGCCCAGGCAGGCCAAGTGCTGCCAAGGCTCCAACCCAAAACCAGAACACACTCCACCTGCATGGAGCAGCGTTTCAGGACTTACCTGGGAACACCAGGAGGAGCACGATTAGGCCGAGAAGGAACCTGAGGTGGGGGCCCGAAGGGATCAGGAGAGGCACCTGGCCTGGAGGGCACAGGGGGGGCACCACCCAGTGTGGACCCACCAGCAGGAGGTGGCCCAGGAGCTGGTCCGCGAGACCCAGGCCTGGCGGGGGGCACTGCAGGAGCTCTCCTCTGCGGCGTGGGGCTGGATGTGGGGGACCTGCCAAACAAACAAAGGCATTCAACTGCAGCAACAGCTCTGGGATCCCTATGCCACCACAGGCACTGCTCTGCCTTCAGTATTTCTCTCTTTAGCTTCACATCACTTCACACACCACCCTTTTGCTTTCAAGAACCACACCAGGCTGCTTTCAAAGCTACGTCAGCCCCATCCAACCCGAGCAGAACATCTCAACATCTCTCTAAAGATGTCCTAGGAGCCTGCCAGCAGAAATACCCAGGACTCTTCATCCACAGGAAGAAGAGGAGGACTCCCTGTGTCAGCGGGAGGCCCCAGCAAGGCACTGAAGAGGCATCAGGCAGGTCTGCGGGGCTCTCCCCCTGAGCCTCTGGTACCTGCGTCCGGACGGTACGCTCTGCACCTGCAGCCAGGAGTCGTCCACCGGTGGGGGCATGGGGGTGCTGATGGTGCTGGTGTTGATGTCCCCGATGATGTTGAGGGCCTCCTTCAGGGCGTGGTACATGCGCAGCATTTCGTCGCGGCGCTGCGCCTGCTCCGCCGACTCCTCCATCAGCGTGTTCTGGTCCCCACAGGAGTACAGGTTTGCCAGCAGCTCTGAATGGATGAAGTCCTTGGTCTGTAAGTGAGTAGAAAATCAGTTTTCACCATCTCTCCCCAAAACACTCTGTTCTGTCCCCACCTCTTCCTTTCAAGCTGCCTTCTGTTTTTCTTCATTCTTTTCCTCCCTCCCTATTTTCCTCCTTTCTGCCTCTCCCACCTCCACTGACCACAGGGAGATAAGTACATTGTTTATCATGAGGTGCATGATTGTCTTCGGCATGAGGTCTCTGATGGTTTTGTTGACAATTGCCATGTAGGAATCCACCAGGTTCCTGATCGTTTCCACTTGTCTCTCCAGCTGAGGATCCATGGAGTGCATGAAACTATCTCCTCCATTCTCCTCTGCTTCACTGGCCTGCAGAAAAAAAGGAGAAACATATTGGTTCTTCAAATGTAACATAAAATTGGCTTTTCATGAGAGCTAAGAGAAGAGTAGAAGGGAACAGCAGGAAGCGCATGCAATAAATAAAATTTATTTAAACTTACATTTTGAGCTGTGATTGTCAATGCAAAACTCAGTTTGTAGAGACTTCTCCAGTTCAGAACTGAGAAATTTTAGCAATAAAGCTGCTCTCTTAATAGAAAGTTATTAAAAGGTGAAAGGCAACAGGGACCTCTGACACATGTTCAGAGGTTATGGCTCTGGTGCATTTCAAAGCTGTATTATTACTTTTTAATGTTTACAGCTTCCTGAAAGGTTCTTCATTTGATCTGGGTTTTCCATGACCAGAGTCAGTTAAAATCAAGAATCATTCACCATAAATTAAGTCTCACAGGCTCTCTGCCATGCTGCATCTTTGTCCTCATTATACAAATGAGAAAACAGATACAGAGGAGTCAAACAACTGCTCCTCTCAGGCTGACCACAAGTAGATGGAATAAACTAGAAAACTTTCCTATCACTTCAACTGCAACTCCTGTATCATAAGTTATAATTATCTTTTCTTTCACACCAAGCAGATGAATCTCCTCCGGTTTGCCTGAAGTACATTGTTTATTCTGTAAGGTAGAAGCTGGACTGTGCTGTTTGACAGCAAGCAATCTCCATTTGGGATCAATTTCAAAGTATTGAAGTATGAAAGAACTGCTGCCTTCCTCAATGTTTATTTAAAAAAAAACCCCATGGTTGTATAATGAAACATCTTTGTTTTAAACAGCTCTAGTCTGAACAATTTGCCATGTAGGAAATGGCTTCTCTTTTGTTTTGGGGAACAAAATATATGAGAAAGGGCAAATTCTTTTGTTCATTTGAGCTTTTGCTGAGAAGATCTTACATAATGAAGGAATGCAAGGTCTCAGTGTGAAACAAAGTAAAGGAAGTGGATGTCAAACAGGACAACCTAAAAAAAAGTGAGAGTAAAAAAAAAAAAAAAAACCAAAAAGAAGCTTGCACCAAGATTCAGAAGTCATACAAAAAGGGAGGAATAAAAAGAAAAAGGAAAACTCAAACCAAGAACAGAAACAGACAGCAGGAATCCAACAGAGGGTACAGAGAGGGAAAAGAAGCAAATGCCTCTCAGGAAATTGTGACAAAAGGAGAAAAAAAAAATGAGAGAGCTATCTGGTGAGAGCCCCAGGAGGCAACACAGGCAGAGGGGGTCAGACTTACTTTGTCCTTGTCCTGGCAGGCCAGTTTGAGCATACGTGGAAAAAATTAAAACAAAAAGGGACAAAAAAATAAAAAGTGACTTTTAGTTGGTCTCAGAATTTGGAGAAGGTCCCAAAATAGCACTGACAAGCAAAAGACCAATCCCACTGAAAATACATCAGTACCTCTATTACCCTAGAAGAGGAACAAGTGAACTGTTTAGCTAAACTGAAAAGTGGGATGCTCTGCAAAGGAAACCATTCTGTTAGGACAAAGGACAACTTTCTTACCTGCAGGGGCCACTGCCATTCCTTACAGGGGTTTTGAGACAGGGACCAGGGTTCCCATGTCACACCCCTCCACTTGCACAGCAACAGGTGCCAATGGCCACTGTGGTTAAGAGAACCAGTCTGGTTCAAAGCTAATCTGAAGTCATGTCACTGTTAAAGCCAAGTCCCTAACCCTCTTTTTAAAATCTCTTATCAGTTTTTTAGGAAATGCTTTAAGGCAAAACCAGCAATATTCAAGTGTAACAGGACAGATGAATGCAAGAAATCTATTAGAAGCAACAAATACAAACAGAAAAGCAATTATCACTTTTCTAATGGGAAAACTATTTATAGTGCTTCCTCTCAGAGAGGAGCAGGAAAGGCTTCGAACAGAAACAAATACCACAATTGTCTAGAAGATACTTTTAAAGCACAAAATAATGCTGACAATAAGTGCTGTGGGACAAGGAGAAGGGAAGAGATAAGAATTCTTGCTAAAGGAGCATATTAGAGTATCCACAAAGCAAAATTCAAAGAACATCTCTCCCTAATTAGTCGGAGGAAGGAAAGTTGGAGAACAACTGCTAAGTCAGGAAGTTCCTAATAAGGCTGTACAGAGTTACCAAAAAGGGATGGTGCCTTTGCTCAGTGGATACCATACCAGTTAGCAGTCACTGTAGTTAAATGCACTCTTATATTGTGAATTTATTGTCCTCAAAGCAAGACAGCTAGAGGGATTTATCAAGGCAGTCTTTTCCTACTTTATCTTCCCTTTGAAGCTGCCAGTTACTTTATCTCGAGCTTCCCTAATGGAAGCACCAGAAAGAATTCTCAGCTCTGGAAAGACAAAACCTTCACAGACTTATTTTTAACACAAGAAGATGGAGCTATCCTTCTCAAGACACATGCTGTGCTCCTCCTTATCCCATTATTGTGGCTGTCACTTACCCCAACACGCTCTGGGTAGACTCCTGCCCGGAGGAAGGAAGCCTTCCAGCTGTCCACCTCCTCCTGGGTCTCACAGGCCAGCTCCAGCTGCCGGTAGTCCTTGTAAACATTCCTGACAGGAAGACACATATTTTATTATTCTCTCTCTCAACTCAGAGATCTGCCCTTATTTGACAAAGATATCAATGACTAGGGAATCCTCCTGTCATTTTAAGACAGAGACACTTGGTCCCTTGCTAGGAACCTCATGATGACTCTGCAAAAGGAAAGGTGGTTGTTTTTTTTTTTTAATCAAGTTTGATTGTTCTCAAATCAACTGTATGTTTCAACAAGGCCTGAAAAAGATTCCCTTTTCAACTCTGCTTGCTGCTGGACTCCTCCACCCATCCCAGGTTCTATGGATTTCCCTAGTCACTCACCAAGAACATTGGGATTCTAAATATCTATCCCAGCCACAGGCAGACCGAGGTAACCACAAAAAAGGCTGAAGGGTTAAGTTCACACCACAAGCCATGCACTGGCAATCAAAAGGAAAATTATATAAATCTGCAAGATCTGAAGGAATGAAGTTAAGTCCTCCCATCTCCTTCAAAAGTGGCTGTCCTGAAAGGACACTCACCTCTTTCCTGGACAGCTATCCTAACACACTCATCCCTACTCTGTTACATAAATCCTGTCCCTAGCACCAGCAGCTTGCTGTGCTGAGATGGAGCATACCTCTGTTCAGTGTTGAAGAGAGCAAAGACGTGCTTGCTGGACATGAACCCCTTCTCCACATCTCGCAGTTTCAGGTTATCCACTGGTAACATGTACTTCTTCTCCTTCTCCTGAAAAGGGAATGAGGAACAAGTCACTCCCTGCTCCAGGGCCACCTCTGCTCTGCCAGCATGGAGTATCAGCAACAGGGTCCCACATCAACAGAGAGGCATTCTCAGACCCAGGTCCTCTGTTTCCTTAAATCTGTGAGAGAAGGTGAAATCTGGAAACAAGAGTTTGTCCTTCCCAACTGCTTTTGTGATGTGGCCCAACAACCTTGTCCCATTAACTCCTCCAGGACCAGACACCAGCACAGCAATGTCCAACCCCCCCAGATTGTGCTCAGCACTGTGGTCCCACTCTTCTTAGCAAAGGGGTCAATCCAGGTTTAGGAAAAGCCAGAGATGTAAAGAGAAGCTGGTTTGATACAGAAGTGTCAATAAACCTTGATGTTAAATATTATGTTAAAGATCTGGTTTGTTTATATATATACATATACATACATATATATATCAAATTTACCTCTTCAGAAAACTTGACTTGCTGATTTTGTTACTTCATCCTATCACTGTCCTAGTCCTACACTCTATTAGTTACTGTGAACCCTTCATTTTCATTAAAAAAAAAAAATCAAAACTTGATATCAACTTTTATATTTGCATTCAGAAACTAAGTCAGAAATTATAACCCCTGCTTAGTCTCAAATCTGGATGTACAGCAAATTAACAGAACTGAATGTGGTTTGGAGCATCCTTTTCCAGCTGGGAATTATACCCCAGCCTAACAAGAGAGGGAGCCCTCACACTTGTCTCCAAAAGGCAGAATGCAGCTGTCCAAGACTAAACCAAACCCAGAGCATCCTCCTATGTGCAAAGCAAGCATGTGAGACTGTTCCCTTGAGAGATCTTGTGTGTTTGTACACTTTTCTTGGCTGGAAACAACATGATCAGTCTTGGGGGAAACAGGGTAGAAAACAAAGACAGTCAGTGAGGAGAGATCCTGAAGAGCTGACCAGGAAGGAAGGGCAGGACAGAGGAGCAGGTAAAAGAGACAAAGCTGCTGAGCTCAAACATCCAGACAATTGCAAGTCCAGCCTAATGTCCTCTTGAGCTTCAGCTAAATTGACTTGAGTTTGCTAAGGATACCAGCACCTCACAGTACTGAGATATTCCAAAGATCAAACTGTACCAGTTCATTATTAATCATATGCAATAGGAATATCCCAAAAAACAGCACCTAGACAACAGAAGAGATCACTTGGGTTGCTTCCAGACTTCCTTTCAAAGAGGCCAGGCCATAAAAACAAGAGAATTCTTCCAAGCAAATTTCCCTGGACTTTCTAATACTGCTGATCAGCTTTAATTAGATGTGGGCAGGCATTTTTCTAATGGGATATCTGTCAGCCCCATGCTGGTCTCAGAGCTACTCAGACTACTTCAGATTCTGTGAGCCACAAAGAACTTGCAGTTTTCTATTACTCTGGGTTATCATTATGCTGACTGAGGCGGAACTAGTGACCTAGAAGAGAGCAACACCAACTGAGTCCCAGGCAGAGTCAGACCATCCCCACTGCAGCCACGCTTAACTGGAACTCCCTGCATTCACTCCACAGTCCCTGGGCTAGTAAAAACACCCACCAACCACCCCCACACATCCCCCCTCAAAACCCAACAAAAAAACAAAATCAACAAAACAAAACAAACAACAACAAAAACCCAAAAAACAAAACCAAAAAAACCTGCAAACAAACAAACAAACCAAAAAACCCCACAAAAAAACTACTCAACAATACACAACAAAAACTGCTGATGTTAAAGATGTCTGAGGAAAACCTTCTGCATTAGGCCCACATAATTCCTTAGAAGTGCTGCAATGGTATCATTCTTCAGGAAAAAATGTCCAAAAGTAAGGGAATTCCGTGTTCCTGATATGGAAACACATGCTCTTTGCCAGAGTTTCAACTTTCACCCTTTCCAAGCTCTCACATAAATGCTGCCACGTGATCAAGACAGCACTATCTCCACATGCTGATCTTGACACAGACAACAGAAGACAAAATATCTGCCTGCCAGCACAACTTATCAGTCCTTGAGGTGGAGGTAGCAAGAGCAATCAAGTGGAGGACATGGGCACAAGACAAGGAGCCCCCAAGCCAGGCAAGCTGCAGTGAGCCCCTGCTGCTCCTCATCTCCCTACACCTCCCCCTTCCCAGTCCCCCACTCCAGCCTTTCCAGCTTCTCAGTTTTCAACCCAGCCTGTTTTATATCAACAATCTGACTTCATTTCCTGAATGCAGAGACAGGAAAGTGTGGAATGAGCTGCCAAGGGCTGAGCCTCTCCAAACTTTGGCTGAGCACTCTGCCCATACGTTAGCAATCTGGCAGGGTGTGCTATGGCTGAGCAGCATCCTGGCCAAGAGGGGAAAAGGGCTTCTCTCTCTCTAACTTTCCAGACTTGGAGTCAGGAGGGAAGAGAAGGAAGAGGCAGCACACATAGAAATGGGAAAGTAGTTTGTGAAATCCTATATTCAAAGTCCTCATTATGATCCCAAGAGGCTTATGTTGCTCATATAGCCATTCATCAATAAGGAGAAGAAAAAACCAAAAAAACAGGCAGCACTGTCCCTCAGCAGCAGAGTATGTGTTATATAAAATGTGCTCCTTAGCTGTGAGTTCATCTGTAGAGCCATGAGCCCAGAGGCAGAGACCCCCAGACTATATAAAACAGAAGATGGTGCTCAGTGTTGACCTGGGAATATTGTAAGCACAGGGTAACCACCCCTGATCAGGGCTGCTGCTCCCCCCAAGAGTCTCAGCCTGCATGGAGAGCTGCAGAAAGAGATGACTGCAAGCTCCTTGCAGAGGCAGGAGAAGTGCCAGAGGATTATTCCCCCGCCCCCAGCACAGTGCAGAATGCAGCCATATGGCTCTGTACTGTGCATCTACCAGGGAAAGAAAATACACATGGCCAGGAAACCAACCAGGATCCATGAGCCATTCCAGGTGTGGGGTGGCAAGCACAATAACTGCAGGAAAAAAAGTGATTCTGCAGTTGCAGCCTGATGTTCCAACATCCTTTACTGCTGCTATACATCTCCTTATGGTGGCTAAATCCTAGAGATGGGTTTTGGCCAGATATAGCAATAATCTGCACTATCATCTGAATTACTTGTTGCTAAACTGTAGGTAATAAGCTGCAAGAAGTTCACAGAATTCAGCAGGCAGCAAGCCAGCCTGACTATAAGCATTCCCTCCATTCACCTGGACTGCCTCAGCAGCAAAGTAAATTTTCCTGCTCTTGGATACATGCAAAATGAAGCTGACAGATGCATGTGTGGGCTCCCTACGGTTGGAAATTGGCACTCACAGCACAAGAAAGTAATTGGCAAAATTATCAGATCTCAGTTTGCATTTGGAGCATAAATAAACTAATTAAAGGTTTCCCTGTAACTGTTATGACAAACAACTTCTGCACAGATACAAAGGTCTGTGGATATGGGAGAAGACATTGCCATTGCTTTAAGTGGGGGCTGTGTGAAATTAGGAGAAATTCATCTTGCTTAAACCTCTTAATCTCCTTTCCCTCCTGTAAGATGTAAAGTATTACAGGTAAACAAACCTGCCCCAGAGATGCCTGGAGTTTCAGTAAAATTGTTTCTGTTAAACACATGTACAGCATCTTGGGAACTCCAGTAATAAAACTCTACTCCAATGGAGAAACATTAACATCATAATTTACAACAAACACACTGCACAAATACATGCACACTACAAGATTATTAAGAAAAAGCCTCTGAAAAACAGTTTGGAATATTTGATAGCAAGCAAGCTGAGTTTTTCAAGATGAACCAACCACTTCACTCCCCCAAACAAGATGTTACCAATTGCTTTCTGCTTCTTGTCTTCGCAAGTAGAGAAGCTGAATTTGTGAGATGTGATTCCTCCAGGAAGCCCTGGTCATCCCACTACATACACACATCTTGAGACCATGTTTCCCAGACACAGCCCACCTGTGTCACTTTTGACCTCAGAGCATAATTTATGGGAATGATTCCTCCCCCAAGCTGCAGAGCAGCTGTAATGGCTTGTTTACATCAGAAAGTTGCCTTGGTTTAACTTAAACAACACATCCTAAGATTTTAAGCTGATTTAGTTCAAAAGCTCTGTAGACACTAGACCTGCACTCATATGATTAATCACAACCATTACTGTTGGCTTAGTAAGCATGGCAATGGTAATTAACCTGCACTAAAGTAAAGATTTTTATTCACATCAGCTAAAAGAATGAGTAGATTTAAATCATCTGCAGCCAAGTGCAACCCTAGGAAGCCATCGGGGGGTTTATGAAGAAGCAGAGGCAGAAGCCTGAGTTGCTTGAGAGAGACTACAGTGCCCAAAACTTGACTGTCACAACCCCTTTAACGTCACAGCAATGCCCACCAGCCTTCACAAAGGACAACCAGGCACTTCTCCCCAGTCCCCTTGTGCCAGGGCAGGGATGAACCATCCCAAAGAATATGACTTGCTTTGCTAAGGGAAAGCACAACACACACAGATACACACATGAAGTGTTTCATACCCCTAAGAGAGGGTAGGTTACACCTCCCCAGTGCACCGTCAGTGCCAAGATGGGAGTTCCAAGTGTTCACATTTTTGGTCACATATTTTAACCATCCACACCAGGAGAAGGAATCCTGGAAGGGAGACATGTGAATGAAGTCTCCTTTATCCCTGCAGCACAGGGAGAGGGAGCAAATCCTGTGGGCAGGGACTAACATCTGGAATCACTAGATGAGAGCCGGGCGTCACAGAAAGCGACAGCATTCCTCAAGTTTCCATGCAGGGTAGGGAACCTTCCTTTCCCCCGCGCAACCCCATCCGTCAGCCGCTCACTTCCTGCCAAACTCTGCCTTCCCAGCAGCCAGCAAGCTCCTCCCTCGAGTCTAGTTAGCTTTCCACTGCCACGTCAAGTGAGGCAGAAGGACAGAAGGGAAGCAAGAAGGGAGGGAGCAAAAACCAGAAGAGGGAGGGAGGCTCAGCAATGCCAGGGCGTAGTGGGGGGAGAGAAAGAAGGGATGTGGATTGCTCCTGCAGCAGCCAGAGGTGAGCTGCAAGGGCAGCTGGCCAAGGTTGCCTTCTGCAACCCTGTCCAAGGACCTTCTGGAGGTCTTGGAAGTAAAGGCTGGTTCTGTTTGAGCTTTGCTCTGGACCCGCTGGTCTTCAGGACAGGAGATGAGGGTGCATGGGGCCTGAGGATCCTCCCACACAGCTCCATGGGGAAGAGAAGGAGTTGAATGAAGCAACAAGTTCTGCACACCTGGGAGACAGCCAAGACTTCCTCCTCAAAGTGCAGTAATCGATTTTTTTTTTCTCTTTCTAAAAAGGTGCAGCATCTCCCAGGTGGATCCCAGGTACCAGCCTGACACCAGCACTGGAAGAGGAAGGCGCTTGGAGACTTGCTCCAAATTGGAAACACGCAGGGAGCAACATTTCTTCTCTCCCAGCTGCCAGAGGAGGATGTTTTTCCAATCAGGACTTGGACTTTCGTTCACCCCATCTCTGCCCTGCACAACCCCATCCCAAAAGCAGGGAGGGGAGAGGACTAACGAGCTGCTGATGGCCGGAGAGCAGAGAGCAGATCGCAGAGGCTCCACTCCGTCTGCCCAGTGTTCAGACTACCTGTTCAGGACTACGAGATTGTACAGTAGTCTGCACATTGGTTAGGCTGTGCTGGGATACACCACACACTGCCAGTGCTGCACGGGGACGGCAACACCTGCACGGCAGAAGGGATGCTTGGAGAGGGTGGGCTCTGGGATGGCTGCATGCAGAGGTCACTCATCTCTCAGCCTGGGAGGGTCTAAGCCTTTGGAGCCATGCCTGATCATCACTTTTACTTGCCTGTTCACCAGCCTGCTCACAACCCTCTTATTTCTGCTCTGTCTCTCTCATTCCATTCTTATTTCTTTCACTTTCCCGTGCTTGTCTCAAGGTAGCTGTAATCAGGATGGCTTGTGTTTGACACGCTAAGCTTTGCCATAAAATGCAGAAATAAACATACAGGCCTGTCAGAGTCACAACTGCGGCGTGCTTTGCTACCTGAGAAGGAAGGTTCAGGCACAGAAAGGTGACTGGAGGAAGGGGAGTTCATACTATAAAGAATATTGGTCATAATATAAAGAAAAACCCACAAGGGATTCTAAGTTGGAGGTTTGGATGCTCTGGATGTTGTGTTTGCTTTGATGTTTGTCAGCCAGAGAAAGAAGAGAAAATGAGTGAAAGCATAAATGAGGACTGGTAAAATCTGAGTAAGATTATAAGAAAACATACACTTGTGAAAAAATATAAGTGCATGAATGAAAAGGCTCCACAGAGAATGTAAAGAAAATGAACATTTTCCTGAGAGCAGCATGAAAGCAGGAGAGGAACCACCTCAGAGCAGACCTGCTCTTATGCTCTTTAAAACAAGCTGGATGCAAAAACTCAACTGCAGCCAACTCATCACAGCAAGCTTCTGATGACTGGGGCCATTTGAGTAAAGAAAAAGGATTTCTACCACCTGATCTGGGCCTCAAAGACATGGACTGGGGAGTGGAAGGGGCCAGAGAAGAGGGAAGTGTACGTGTACAGTGGGGGGGACAGTCTCTACTGATCCATGTGTTTATTTGTAAACTAGAATTGGGTAAGGGACACTGACAGGTACAGAATACACAGCTATTTTTATTCAGTGCCTGTCACTTCCCCAGGACAGGAATATGTTTCAAGCAAAAGAGATGGCATGAAGACAGAGAAGCTCAACAACAACTGATGCATCAGGAATTAACACGATCTGTAAGGAATAAAGAACCTGCATGCACCTAAAGTACCTAAGACTCTGCAGCCAGCCCTCCTTGTACACATAGGTCTGAAATGCAGTGACATTGCATGCAACATGTGAATACCCCCAAGCCAATAAGGTCATTCTTCTAATGTAGCCACCCAATTTCTAGTACATGATTTACCTGAGTAAGGACAAAAGGTTCCATCCGTATTGCACACTCACACATATTCCCAAAGGAAGCAGCAGATATATCCATCTGCCCAGCTGTGCAAACACTCCAGCACACAGTGGCACACAGGCACTCCAGAAGGAACAGTTACCCTGCAGAGCAGGGTGTGAGCTTTACTGGCAGGAACCACAGAGCACAGTGCCCATTCCATCCTGCCTACCAGGTCCCTGTCACCAGCAGCTCTCTCCAAGCTCACAGACCATCTTTTCCAGCAGGAAGGAAAGCCCTGCAGAGTCAGAGACACTGAGCATTTCATAAGGGATCTGGGCAGGAGGAGTATTCAAATCAAATTCTTGTATCATGTCCACTGTGCTTGCTGAACAGCCGGTGTGCTCTGGTGCTGTGCTGCTGCTCCATTGGGATACTATGGCCTCCCTGAGCAAGGAAACCTCACTCTGTACTGCCAGCAGCCAGAGCAGGCTCCTCCCCACCTCTCCTTCCCACTGCTGGCCTGCAGCGTGATCCCACAGGGTTCAGGACATGCAGGTACCTCAGGAGGGTCGCCAGGTCCTGGGAGGCCAAGCTTTCTGTGGGGCCACTCTCCACGGGGCCAGTGTTTGACTTATTGAAAGGAGACAGGAAGACAAACAGAGAGCCCAGGAGCACACACACATGCTCTTGGCAGCAAGGCAGAGTGGGGAGCCAACTTTCCACCCCCGCTTGGCCCACTCTTTCCTTCCCCTCCCATTCCCCAGCACACTCCTTCAGGCCCCTCCACAGCATCAACAGCCATATATCCCTGCTAACATGTAATGCTGGGCCCTTTAAGACATTTTAAGCTTCAGTTCCTTTCTTCAGAGGCAGAGAAAAAAACAAGCCAGTGCTGCGGAAAGACTGGTATTTCACTAATGGGGTCCAGATGTCTTCATTCCACAGACACTGGGTCCTGGCTTGTGGGACAGGGCAGGGAGAGGCAGTGCCCCCAGCCCTGCTGGCCCCAGAGGCGCTGGCCTAGCCTTCACCCTCACCCCACCACACACCACCTCACCCTGCTCCTTCCCCCCTCAGCACCCACAGCTCTGCTACCAGCACTTCCATCCACAAAAGGCAGATTCAGCTTTCTCCTTGTTCCCTCTGGAAAGCAGCCAGAGCGCAGGGGAACTAGGACAAGAGAGCCCACAAAACTGCAGGGTGGGGCAGACAGCCTCCCCCTTCCTTCCAGAGCTGAAGCAAAGAAAGAAAGATGGTGTACAACCTTTAAAAACACATGAGATTGCTCCAGGAGCTGAAGAGGACATGAGTTCTGAACTGGTGAAGAAGGAGAGCTCTGTAACAGACATGTAAAAATCCCCTGTCTGAAATGGGGACCAGGCACTATGAGCAGCTCTTGGGTGTTGAGTCAGCTCCATGCAGGACTGAGGTCTGGGATGGGAATCCCTGTGCTCAAGGCTCTCCCAGCTGCCCATCAAATGCACCAACTTTTAGCCTGATTCAATATTTGAGTCCAGGCAGACGTTGCTTCCTTTCTCCCTCACAACAGCCAGTGATCAAGGAGTTGAACTTGGGGAGGAAGCAAATAAAACACACACTTCCCTTTCCCCCCTGCTCCCACTCAGTTGAAAACAAAGGCTCCTTTCTCAGAGGCAGCTCAGACCTCACTGGTGCTGGTTCTCTGTGTTTAAGGGACAGGGGCTGGCAGGGAACTGTTTTCATTAGGCAGCTCTGCAGAAGGGAAATGGTGCAGACCTCCAGTTGCTATCAACCCCCAAGGCTGCCCTCCCTCAGGAGGGGAGGGAGGTCCAATCCCCATCTCAGGCAACTGGAATCTATCAACAGTTTATACATCCCCACTGCAGACCGCCCTCCCTCCCACTCCCTGGGGGAAGAACAGGGAATTCTGATCATCTCTGTAATACAGATGTAGCAGCTGGCTTTGATTAAACTACTTGATGTTTATAACCACTCGACCTGTATATGAAGCCTAGAGGAGAGGGAAGCCTCCCCAAGCAACTCTGAACACAAAGGGCAGGGGTCTTACAGCAGAGACACACTGATTTAGAGAAAGCCATTTCAATGCCTGGCTCTTTAATTAGGAAATCACTGCCTGCTCATCCATAGCAGCACAGCAGTCATCTCCATACAGAAAGCAATATTTAGAGGCTGATTCATCACTGTATTTGTCATCATTTCTACCTGCTGAGAAGGAAACAGGCCCACTGATAGCAACTAGACAAGAATCCAGTCCTGGCTGCAGCTCCCAGACACAATAGTGAGTGCCTCAGAACACCTGAGGGACACAACCCACAATAAGAGGCAGAGAAGTTTCTTGATTAGGGTTTCTGATTGCAAATAAACTCAGAGCTTACAACTACATCATACCAGACATTTTTCATCTCCCAGCACATTGAGGGGACTAAACCTTTCAATCACATCCTTACCAGAACCATCCAGCTATTCTTTCTACTTTCAAAGTAATCAAAAGGGACAATTATCTACCTTTGTCTTGCATAGGAAGCAAGATGCTGTTGACAGTGATTTCAGCTGGAACGATTCTGTCTGCTTATAACAATTCCCACTGAAGCAGAAACACATCACAGCATGTTGCCAGAATTGCTAATATTCAAGATTTTCAAGCACTCTACAGAGTAGGCCCATGTTCCTATCAGTGGTATTCCACACATCAGTGTACTTCTGATCAGCAGAACTCTGACCATTAACAACTCAAACAATTTTAAATATGTTATTTTTACATTGGCATGCTCAGTATAGAATCAGTAAAAAGGCATTCCTACTTTGCATGTTTAAGAGCTGGACCTTGGTGAAATTAAATAATTTACTCAAAATCTGGAAGAGCCAGTACCTGACCTAGAGCTTCAGGTCCACAGCTCCTGTTGCTTTGCTGAGAGAGCTTTTTTCTTGGAACCAGAAGATGCATGAAATCACTGCCACGTGCCTTCAGAAAACTCACTGCTGCCCCACAAATGCCTAAAAGTCCAAATATTGGAACTAAACCATCACACTCTTGATGATCACAGCTGCCACAGCAAAATGAATAAAGGTCAAATTCATTCCAAATGCCTGTCAACTTCCCACCAAGCCAGAACTTCAAGCATAAATATTACTCCTTGTGCGTCAAACAAGCCACATTCACATCAATTCTGAAATGCTCAGCAGTACTGAGGCTATGGGGAGCCTGGCCCAAGAATAGTTTCAGCTTGTCACAAGCTGCAGACAGCACTCAGAAGATACATCTGTAATACCCAGTGACCTGAAGTGCTGGTCCTCATCAGATGCCTGAGATTCAAGCAGCAGAATTGAGCTACTCACCTCATCATCCTTGTACCAGGAGAGGTTCTCTGCTGTCAGGACAAACCAATACTCCTTGGAGCCACCCTTCATGATCCCAATGTTGTTGATGGTGAGCCAGCCTTTCCGGATCACCTGAGGGGTGGAAGCAGTGAGCATTAACAAGGACAATCATTCCTGGCCTTAGGTGACAGAGGAGGGATCCAGGGGTATCCCTACATGCAGAGCAGTATGGAAAGACAAGGAACATGGTGCTCTCTGCTGCTGCCAGAAGAGCCCTCCATTCAACTGGCCAGTGGAGGTCCTTGCCCCAAAAGGGCCAGGAATAGCATAAAAAGGAGGCAGGAAGGAACCTGGCAGTGTGTGCATTATACCCTCTGCCAAGAGGAAAGAGATACAGAAAGAACTACATCAGGAGTGCCTTGGACACTGGCACAATCTACAAGCACCAAATCACAGCAAAACACCCAGAAAAGGCCACACCTAGAGAAAACCAGGACACCAGTACACCTTTCTGCAGGTGTGGAGTGCTTCACTCAACTCAGGGTAGGGGGAACTAGTTCAGGACACGGCCAAGCACCCCAGAAAGAATTGAGTTTAGTGAAAGAAGTCACTAAGGATAACAGAACAAAATGGTGCATCTGGAATTAGTACCCTGGACTTCAGCATACCCAGAGTATTTGGGCAGTCATATTAATCTTGGGCAAGACAAGTTCCTAGAAGTTTAGTCTGTAAAGAAGCCAGGCATTACTCTCTAGGGGACTCCTATTCACCAAGTGCTAGTTCAGATCCCCACATGTGCCATAACCAAATGCAGGTATGTATCAGCTTAAAGGCATTAGCTTTTACTATTACTGCACTATTCACACCCAGAAACATCTGCATACATTATTTGTACTGTGTTGTATGGATATGCTTGCTGAAAACTTCCTGGCATGGAAAAACTATGAGACTGCACTGTGTATTAGCTGGTTGCATTGTGTGAGCAACCTACCCAGTTGGCCTACCTGGTTACCTGCCCTGGAGGTACAGGATCATTTAATTGGCAATTTACTTTGTAAAGGCAAACGCAGGAACCTCGGGTGTTCAGCTCCTGCCTTCTAAGCTCGAGCTAGTCCTACTCCCCGTGTGGACAGGAGGGGGCAGTGGAACAGAACTACACATCCATGGATTGCTGCTTTTTATCTCCACCCACTCGAAAAATGTACCCGCAGTTCTGAATTCTTCCTCAACACACCACCTTTTCACCTCGTTTCTGCTTCATCTGTGTCTAATGCCAGCTGCCCTCCTCTCCCCATTCGGCAGCAGAGAGAATAATGTGTTTATGCCCTGGTTTTGCCTTCCCAGATGCAACATTAATGTTCATTAGCACACCCTGCTGAGTGGCCTTCTACTCACCAGGATCTCATCCTGCAAAGGGGAACCATAGCAACAGCAGCAGAGCAGAGAGCAGGAGAGGAGCAAAGAGAGGAGAGATTATTACCAGGAAAGCTGGAGCAGGAGAAGAGAGGCTCAAAAATAAATAAAATAAATTGGAGGCTGGTACCAAATCTTTTACCCCAGGTGTTAACACAAGCAACCCCCATCCCAAAATAAATCTGCTATCGGGAAAGCGAAAGCACTTTACAGGTAGATCCGGAGTCTGCCCTTTGCACTCTTCTACCCTCAGCTCTACTGGAAGGGACTGCAGAGGATGGGATTCCCTACAGCTGCTCCAAAATGGCTGGCTGTGGCCGGCCCAACCTGCTGAGGACACCTGCCTGCCAACAATCTGAAACACTCTGCAATGTCATGTCCAGGGAGAGGTGGCCAACATTCTGTTATGAAGAAGACGGATGTCAGGAGTGAATGTCTTTTTAAAAGACTAAGCAAAAGCATTTGCTTCCATTCTCTATGAAGCTGCTTGTAAGGCTTTGTTTCCAAGATCTTCTAGCCAATATAGCCTTGCCATGTCCCCAGCAAATCTGGGACAAAGTGTCATTATTCTCTTTTTAATTCTGTGTACACTTCTTACAGTTCCTGGAGGATTAAGGGAAGTCCTCCCCTCCACTGCTGTCTTCTCCCATGGTGTGTTCTGATATATACCTACTGCAACCATGGCTATCATCACCCTCTAGCTCTCTGTACACAGATTTATACACTTCCAGTGAAGTTTTTCAGAAAAAGAGTCCATGAGCTTTCTTGAAATCTCTTTTCAGAAAGTAGATACCACTCATGGGAAAGACAACTAGAAAGGACAATTCTGTAACAGTTCAGACCTAGTGTTCTGTACCCCTCACCTTGGCAGGAGAGTTGGCACAGTTAGTGAAGGAGCTGAACAAACAGGAATTTACGGAACATTAATCAACAGGGATTTCTATCAGAAAAGCAAAACCAGATCTTGATTATCAAGCTGCCATTGCCCTCCATTGCTGCCAGATGCTCAGTTCTTCCTGACTGCAGGTAGCCTAAACCGCTATCCTCCAGTTATAGACAGTTTGATGAGTTAAAAACAACAAAAAAGAGGCAACACAACAAAACAACCTAGAGCAGTGCTGCATCCAGCCCAGCACTTGTCCACCTGGTAGCTTCCAGGTAGCAAACATGAGCTCCTTGCTGCAGTGAAGGAGATGGAACTTGGCCTACCTGGTTACCAGCTGCCTTCTTCTTGCTCATCTGGCTGCTCCTCTGCTGAGCACTGAAAACAACAGCAGAGACATTCAAAACTTCTAAGGCTCTTCTTGATCACCTCAATTCCCCTCCCTTTGGATAGCTGCTACAATGAACTGGGACCCCCCAGCACTGGCTTCCAAGCCTTAATAACCCAATCTTTTGCCATCTGCTCTCTCAGCCTGGACTACTCATCTTCTCGCTCCCACATGAACCTCATTCGGATCACTAACCCTCCATATCTGCTGGGTGTTTTTGTTCTGACACAAATCTAATACTGTACATCCCCTTCCAGGCATCTCTATTCTCACCCCAGCCTTGCAATCCAGAGCCACTGAAAAAACAAGCAATACTGAGAGCTACACCATTCTTGGGACAACAGCATCTGCACCAGGGCCTCTGCACCCCCTTTACTGGAGCAGCTACAGGACAGAGCCACAGGACACACGTGGAGAAGAGGAGGCAAGAGGAGGTGGGTGCTTACTTGGCAAAGCCAATGAAATCCTCGTGGTTTGTGTTCATGTAAGCCAGCTCAATGTCTATTAGAAGCATGACCTGCCAAAGAGAGGCACAGACAGGAGGTTAGTGACTGACACTGCTAACAGGGCACACAGAGCCCTGGACATTGCTCATCTGATCCCCTCTGCAGCCAGACACCCCTTGGCTCAGGCCCAACTTAGGCATCATCAAAAGGTGTCCCCCAACCACTTTCCCCCCGACACACACTCCTGGTCCCCACCTGATCCTTGGTCCTGCCCTCTCTCTCCCGGATGTGGGTGGTGACAATTCTCTCCATCTCCTCCCGCAGGTGAGGGTACTGGCTGAGCTGCAGGAGACAGGAAACACGTGCACATGGGAAAGGGAGGTAAAAAGGGGGCTGCAGCCCCCCACATGTACACATGCACACATACACCCTGCTACCAGATATTCTCAAGGGAAGTTCTAGAAAGCTGGACTTGCAGACAGATTTTTCCGAGTTCCTGGAGGTCTGTTGCGGGCAAAGTTAATTTCTGCTTGCTCTGGGCTTTAGAGAAAAGCCCTTAAAAAGGTTGCTGCAAGACTGAAGTCTCACCAGAGACCTGCTCCAAACTCACCACATTCTTCCTGTCATGAGGCTTTTGGCAAACCCCAGATATAAATGCACTGCTTCTTGCTCATTGGGTTTTTCCAATTTAAATGAGTAGTTTCTCTAGATGTTCAGCATCTCAGCAGGTGAATGGCCTGTTCTTACAACCTGTTAGACCCTCTGGGAATCGAAGGGGATTTCAGTCCCTGTTTGCTGAGGGACTAAGCAAAAGCATCTGTCTCTCTCTAGCATCTGCAAAGAGAGACACAGGATCTGAGCAGCTCAAGGCTTCATGTCTCCAAGAAACACCAAGCTCTGGGCATCTAGCTGCTTCTACCTGTGCTGGGGCAGGATTATATAACTGACATCTATGCTCACATTGCATCTACAGCATGTTTTTTGCCATATTACTGAGGACTGAATCCTTTCCTGCCCACACTGAGAAGCAGGACGACTCTGGTAGCTGTGATTCAAGGGAAGATTATCTACAGAGATAATACCCGAGTTACACTTCTAGAATCAGCACCTTTAAAGTCCTCTAGGTTTCACACAGTTCCTGCCTTCTTGCCTAGAGTCATAAACCTCTAGTGATTCCTACAGCAACAACTGTTGCATCTCAGGTCAAGTCCAGCACAGTCAAATGAAATTAAACCTCTAGATCCAGAATCCAGCCCTTTCTTCCCTACTTCTCCTATCCCTTGTGAAACTATTTTCCCTGTAAAATTTGAGATAATATTTTTTGAAATATTATCTCAAATTTTACTATGATGTCAAACCGTATTTCCCAGTATGAGTCTTTTATACCTGCTCAAGGAGATATATAAAATCTCATTTGCCCAGGACATGTACTCCATTTGTTTTGTTCCTCGAGTTTATGAAAGCTTCTTAAACTGGTTTGCCTTTTTTTTTTTTTTGGTGTACATAATTATAACATGCTACAAAGAAAAGTCTCAAAATGTGCAGCATCACTTCTGGAAGCCAGATCCCACACTTACCACCAATATTCCTAACATCTGCCAACAAATAGTTTCAAACCTTTTGAGCGCCCTTGCAGTCAAATAAGTTGCAATAGACTAGAACTGGAATTTGGACTAGATCTGACACTATTTTTAAATGTGTTGTTTGTTTTTGAAGGCCATAGAGGCAGGAAAAAAGTGGAACTTATGTTCTCCAGTACCACCTTGTCTTAAAAGCAAAAACTGGGTGTTCTCCATGAACTTTTGGTTCAGGCAGCTGGTTGCTTCAGAGACAGACAGGGAAAGCTTCCTGTTTCCTTTTGGGGGGTTGGCAAAGGATAGATGGGCAAGTCATGTCAAACAGAAAAAAACAGGAAGTTGGAAAACCTTCAAGCAAGTCTCAGCTTCTTTGCTTCAAATTGGAAAAAAAAAAAAAATCAACAAACAAACACAGTCAAACAAAAACCACATGAAACCTCCCCCCACCATCCCAGTCCCAACCAGTTCAAATGCACACAAAGTGCAAAACAAGTAGTGGTTTATTCAGAACCCAGCTCGTCCAGCAACATCCATGTGCAAAAATAAACTGGCAGCATTGGTCCCCATGCAGGAGCTTCTGACCCCAAGCATGCACAGGAGCAGCAAGGGTGGGCAAGGAAAAAAGATAAACAAGCCACAAGATTGCACACCACCAAGGAACATGCAACAGGGTATAGAGGGGCAAGGAGTTATCACCAGCAGGACAAACAGCACCCAGAAATGCCATGACTCTGAAAGACAGGAGAGCAGGCGACCCTTCGAGGGGTAAAGTCTGTCAGCCTGGGATCATGTCCCAGCTCAGTGGGGTTTCCATCCTGCTTTAGCATCATTTTCCTGTTTAATCAAAATACAAGCTTACAGCCCTCTTTGAAAACCAATTTGTCCCAATGCTCCTCAGTTCCCCTCTTTGCAGATCCTATGAGTCCTTGCCAGCACACCAGAGATCAACCTTCAGCTGAAGGGCTGCTGACTTGCAAGACTTTCCTGCACTTGTGAGACACTGCAGTGCAGTCTGGCACAGAAGGTTCCTGCTTTTGGAAAAACACTAGCTAGAACATTATCTTCCTAAATGTAAGGGAGCATACTTATACCAGCTTTCTGCTGTTTTTGGAGCTACCCTCCAATAGGGAGAAGCTCAGAATCAAGCCAGTCACAGGACAGCTGTTAATGGCTGTCTTCTTCAGCCCTCAACTTTCTCTAATAGTCAAGAAATAGTCAACTTTTCATACAGGAAAACTGTACTGTGAACACAGATGGGTTTGTCACCTTCTGTGTTCTTTGCCAGTCTAATAATATTCAATCTGTACAGCTTTATCAACTGCACATACAATGATTTCTTCACCATCTGAGGTGAAATGAAATAATTGTGAGAGAACATAAACATAAACACACAACAGTTCAGGACAGCAACAAACCAAGGCTACAGGACTGTTAAGCTAATTCAAGAGGTGTTAGCCCAAGCAGCCTTTTTTTCCCAGAAGCCTTGCAGGATTTCTGGTGAATTTAAAGGTTTTTGTCATCTCTTAAGATGCAGCATCAGTCCACTACACGGCAGGCTGGGTATTACCTTACAATTAGCATCAGTCCTAAAGTAGCCTTTTCCAGATGCTTCCCCTAATAGCACATGCTCTTGTCCATGTCAAGCAGTTAGAGCTATAACATGCAAAATAAATACTGCAAATTAACTAATGTCCCTGTGCTGTTACTACCTTATGCCATCAGAACCCATCTCAGTCCAGCTGTAATCCTTAAGTGGCCTTTTCTTTCTTTCTACTCTTTCAGAGGGAGGTACAGGCAAGATTAACCTTCTCACTACATGCAGACATTTGACTTAAAACATTACTAAAGTCTTTCTTTTTTTCTTCCAGTACTATTGCTATGTGTTTTCATTGAGGCAGTTATTTTACATCTAACATCTGCCTCCCTGGCTTCAACCATGGCCATTAGTCTCCCACAGTGTCACTATGACCACTATCACCTTCCTTACAGGATTACCCAGGTTGCATCACCATGGAATATCCTCACAGGGTCATCCATCACATCATGGATTAAAAATCCACAGAGCAAGTGGGCATCCAGCCACTCTAATGACATGGCCCAACAGAGAAACTAGAATTCAACACCCCTGGGGTTTTTATCATCATCCTTCTCTCTCCCCACCCAGAGCAGACATCATCAGCTGCATACAAAACACAGTGCAAGCAATCACACCCATCAAAATAAAAATTCACATTAGAAACAGGCTGAGAAGGAGTTCTCTGCCTCACATCAGACCCCACAATATGGCAACAGCAAGACTCCTCAAGAAATAGGCTGGGCAGAGCTTGGGGCATGTCAAAGATGAGTCCTTACAGAGGTGGAAATGAGCTCTGCATTTCTAAGTGAGCCAGACCTTATTAACTCATCTTTTGCCCTCACTCTGAACTCACATCAATTCTTATCTTCCCCTTCTTCCCAATTCAGAGCTCACCAAAACGCTGGTGAGTCTGGCTGTAAACCTGGAAGAAGGAAACCATAATTTCCAAGTCCTAAAATAGCCAATGGAACATTCCTTTCCAACTCAGTTTCCAGAACACGCTTCTGTTGTGCCAGATGTTTCTGGCCCCTCGCTGGTAAGTTTAACACCAATTGCCACATCTGCCTTTTTTTTAAAGGAGGCATGTGGTGCCCTCTCCTGGAGGGAACCAGCCCGGGAATCAAAGCCACTCCTGCCCCAGCCTCCAAGAAGTATTTGACACCTTCCCTGTCACTCTCCACCTGCTGCTGCCCTCAGGCTCCACCGCCTGTGGTTCACAGCAAGCAAGGAAAAGCATCACACTACTTCCCCTGAGCATAGTCCATGGAGTGAGAAATCAGCAGGAGAATGATGCAGAGGGTGTAATGCCTGAAAAAGCTCTTCTCAAAGCCTTGTGGAACTCTGAATGCCCCTTGTAGAACATCTTGCACCTCAGACTTTTAATCAGCTGCTGTTCTGTACATGTCACAGCTCAATATGCATTGCAGACCACTCATGCTGTGGGGATGGGAGGTCCTTTTCTGGCTTTTTATCTTTTTCTAGCGTACCTGGATTTAAGGGGGTCCTAAAAAATAACAACTAAGAAGTTCCAAATCTGCAGGTAATGGCACAGCAAACTGGTCTTACAAGGGGACTGATCCACACTGAGCCAGACAGAGGAAAAGGTTATGCCAGAGTAACCCACTGGGTCCCAGCTCACTGCTCAGCTAAAGAGGTGTCACCCACTCCCCTTGGCCTGTCTTTAAACTGCTCCTGTACCTGCACCTGGCTGCTCTCCTCTAGATGCATTGTTGTATCAATTTTCTCTCCCTAGATTTGCTGGAGTTCCTGGTGTGTGTTTGGAGAAACAGCATGGAAGTGTGTGGGAAGGGGATGGGCATTGACCTTTCTTTGATTTTTTGTTTCTTTACCTTTTCGCTACACTTTCTGATGGTGGATGTGAGCTCACTCACTACCATATCCACACACTTCAGACTTGGCTCCTTCAACTTCTGCACCTGCTTTTTCACTATGGCTTCAAAAGCGAGGTCAGGCGTGAAGAGACCCGTTCTGCATGGCAGGGGAAGGGTGGGAGGAAGCAACGAGGAAGAAAAAAGCAAAGCAGAGAAAGAGCAGGAAGGAGGAAGAAAGGAGGAAGGAAGAGGGAGAAGAGAGAAAACACAAGGCAAAATGAGAAGTGAGATTTTGGTTCATTGCATTAGTTTACTGAACCAGGTGAGCATTGCTATGGGGCCTGTGCACTGCCAAGTATCAGGAGAGTCTACAGGCAAATGGAAGTGTCAAAGGGGGAATGAGGTAGGAGCAGCTGGGCCAGTGAAATGGTGAGCTGTCAAGAGCAAGATGAATAAATGGAGCCCCCAGGGATCAAGTGATCACTTCCTAAAGGAAAGCTTCTTTGGATTTCAAGACACAACTTCTTGTCAGTGAGCCACTGCCTCTTTTCCTAGAGGTTCACCACTTATCATTTCTCTTTATCTCATTTCCCTTTCCTTCCCACCATAGTTATCTTCCCTTCCAAGTTTTCCTTATTCCAGCTGCAGGAAGCCTGAACAGGAGCCAGGCAAAGACCTCAGGTCTGTCACCTGCACCTTGTTTTGGCAGAACTGATGTCTCTCAGTTTCAGGGATCTGACCAAACCACTCCACTTACAGAACATTATTTCATCTCACCCACCTTCCCTGCAACATCAGCTTCCTCTGTAAGAACAGATGCACCCAGTATTTAGGAAAATGCAAAAGTGCTACAGGACATCCACAGCTATACAAAGCATCCATTCTACCTGCAGCATCAGACCCAACATAGGCCTGCTGTGATTAATAAGGAACTATTAACTTCCACTGATATTTTGTCATCTGTGTTCTCAATGGCTCCACTCAAAAAGAATAGAAAGTTCACAGAAACTAAAGTTACTAAAATATAGCCAAGATCAATCCAATTCAAGACTACTGCACCAAAAAAAGTTTTTCAGCACTTCTTCTAACACTTCAGAGCTTCTGCTGGGTGCTCTTTGTTACACAATCTGAGTTACTTGTCTTACCATGGGCCATTACTACTCTGCCAGTGCTTTCAGGGAATAATATCCCCTTGGCATGGGAATGATACATTGCTTTTCTAAAGCTGCAGTTTATAACCACACCTGGGGTGCCTGCAGCTACCAACAAATCCTGGGATGGCTATAAATAACCACCCCTTCATGTAAATCAGGTATTTACTCCTTCACCTCATCTCTGGATAACACCTGCAGTCCCAAAGCAACACCAGAATTAAAACACTCTTCAACACGTATTAGGGGATGTACAACCACTCTGCTTTTTAAGCAGCAAAGAGCTGGAATATGTTACAGGATTTGGATTCACCAAAGGGTCTTTCTACAGGTGCCAACAATGCCTATTGAGCAAAGCAAGAGCATTTCCAGAGTTCAGTTCACATCCTCTGACCCAGCAGAGGCTTCCTGCTAATCCAGTTGCCCAGCTAAGCTCAAGTTATGCTGTTTCCCCCACCAGACTTCAGGGGAAGTCTGATTAAAAAAAAAAAAAATAGTCCCTTACAATACCTGAGTATCACCTGAATGACAGTATTTTGTTTCTTCATAAACAAAATTGTAACCATGGCTACTAGAGCACACACAGAGCAACCAGAACTGAAGTCAACCACAAACACCTTAGCAGTAGGATCCAAGCTGAAATGGAATACTTTATTCCTGAATCTGTGCTATTTCCCCTCCATCCATCTAGTCTCTTCTCCTCCCATATTTCCCACCCTGTTGTACCCACCACCTGATCACTTGAGGAACTGCTGCCTTCAAAACAGAGGGTTTATTCTAAAATTATCAGTAAAAAGAGAAATGAAAAAGAAACAATGAAGTAAGAAATTAGAAGTGAAGAAAAAAGGATGCAATGAGAAAGAATCAATGGGCAGTTTTGAATAGCAACTGATGGATGGAGAACAAATCAAAAGAAGCTTCAGAGGGCATGAAAAAGGAGGGCCCTTCTGATCCAGTTAGCAGGTGACTCTGGATACTTGGCAGCCCGAGGGCCTGTGCTTACCTGTCAACAGGCTCTAATGGCAATTTTCTGGGTGCTTCCCACAGTCACACACCCCAAGAGAGGACAGCAGGACAGAAAAAGGAAGCTCCTCCAGCACTCTAGAAACCTGAGCAACCTCTCACTGTATCCACTTTGCTCTCCCAGTCTGTCCTGGGGGGCAAAGCACGTGTCTGCACACCTGAGCCCTTCTGCAGAGGCTCTTGGCCCTAAGGACCAGGCACTTGTGCAAGGATGGCAAGTGTCACCACTTGGGCACCTGTCCCCACCCTTGCTGAGAGGGGGATCAGACTCTGTGGAAACCTCCTGCAGTGCCCATTTACCTGCACCTGAAAAGCCAGTGGCGATTCCAGTCTCCAGTGCCCACCTAGTCCTAACTGAGGTGCCTTTTCACCAGCACCCAGCCCTGCCTGAAGCAGCAAGTCATGGCTGAGAAGAATGGCACAAGTCGTCTTATCTTGCTCCCTTTCAACCCCAACCTCAAAAACAAAAGCTGCCACATCCAAAAGGCAGAATCAAGGTCGCCACCCTCAACCCCAAAAATACCAGTAAGGATCCCAAAGGGCAAAGCCTCATGTCCTCTCTCCTGAGAGAGAGCACAGAGAGACCCCAGAGGCTGATGGACATTTCTAATTTACTTCTTCTCAGCCATGTGCTGCTATTCCAGATCAGGATATGGACCAAACCAGCCAGAAACCAAGCCAAACACCACAGGAACATTTCCTTGAGATACAACCCACGACTCTAAGTGCTGTAGTTCTTAATTTCAGCCCCATATATCCCTCTAGGGCAACTCTGGGATTAATCCTCTCACTCTACAAGAACAGAGGGCACACAATTTAAATCCCAGTCTGTGGTTTGGAAAATAAACCCAGATAATAAATTTCAAGAAAGATGTAGCCACAGAGAGACATCCTTGGTTTTCAAAGGAACCAGGAGTCATGCTACAGACAAAGGGGTGGCCAGGACATCTCCAGAATGCCTCAGCTCTGAAAGATTCAGGGAGCAGGGCCATAGCACACATTCCACAGTGCTTCCTTTCTGTTTGGCTTGTTGGCTGGATCGCTCCAGGCTGGCTCTGCTCAGGTCTAGTCATGCTGAGGAGGTGGTGAAAACACCAAGTGTGGCTGCAGGCAAGTCCCTGCCCAGGTCACGATGCTGCGCCGCAGCCAGCGAGCAGGTGGAAGGTGCCAACTCCATGCTGCCTCTGGTTACCTTCTTGGTGCACTGTCTAACAGTATTGATTAACTCCGAAATGACCATGTCCACGCATTTCAGGCAAGGTTCTTTAATCTTCTTCACCTGCTTTTTCACAATGGTCTCAAAGGCCATGTCAGGTGTGAAGAGACCGGTTCTAAACACCCAGGGTGGGGACAAGACAAGGCAGGAAGGGGAGAAGGGGCAAGGAGAATGTCACAGCGTTACACACACGTCTTGGAGCAGGCACCACCATCACCAAAACCCGGGACATTTGGGCTGGGAAGTGTCACATCCCCTGGAAAAGCCCTGACTGAAGTTCATTAAAAATGAGGGATGTTTGGCACTTGCAAGGAAGGAGGTGCTGAGGGCAAAAGCAATCTTAGCTGGACAGCCATAGCCAGGTGACCATTTCACCTCAGCCTAAGGGTGGCAGGGGCTGACCCCTTCACAGTGTATTTGACCTCAGAGTTATGCAGGAGATGAGACCTGCTCTGGAAGATTTTCTTAAAGGCTAGAACACTGACATCTGATACCCTTTATCAGGTTCAGCTAGTAGCTGACCGAAAGAAAGGAATGAAAATAAATCTAGGTCAGTGTTTGTTCACATCCCTGTGTGCAGAAGGGCTCCAATAGACAACTTCCCAAGAGCAGCACAATTCAGGGTCTCGGGGCTGAATTTTCTGATAACTCACCTTCACACTGAAGGGAATACAGATCTGTTTGCCAACTATGTGGGGCTAGTGGGACCCTGGTGATAGGCACACCAATGTTCCCTCAAATCTTTAGGGGAGGAGGGGCTCTATACCAAAACTTGTTTTGAACAACTAACTGCTGGTTAGTGTGAAAATCAATGTTTTAGTTTTAACTAAACAAAGGACTAGTGTGGGGGTGCATCCCTCTTCCTGCCCTTTCCTATGTAAAGGCCCAAAAAGGATGGAGAAGATGTCAAGACACCCAGGCTTTTACCTTGTAGGCTTCTGTGACTCCCACACGGGAAAAGAAAGCAAACTCTTGAATGACTGTCCCTATTCCCAGATTCAAGCCAGAGGTTAACCCTCCCTTTGCCTGACCTACCGTACCTCTGAAGTCTTCAGCTCCATTTGGAAGGTCTAGAAGTATTTACAAGGCTTTCCAGCCAGAGCTCTGCCTAGTGTGTGATACGTGCCTGATACCGTGGATGTTCTTGATGGCGTAGCTGATCTCCCGCCGCAGCTCCTTCTCATCAAACTCCATCTGCACCAGGAGACAATTCCATCAGAAACTTTCTGACACTGACTTGCACAGCAGCACACAGCAGCAGACTTTGAAGAGAAGAGGTCCCATGCCAGCACTACCATGTGACACATGAGATATTAGCCCAAGTGTTGGATACAGAGTCCAGCCACAAAACTGCTGTGACCAAAGCAGGACACCCTGGACAGCCATGAACAGCTAAGGGCCTTCATTAACAGATGCCCCAGCTGCTCTTAGTGCTTTACCTCTTCTTTGAGGTAAAGCACTAAGACTGAAGTGTTAGATGGCTTTCTAAAGAAAACTGGTTTGCCTCACAACATTTAGCATGAGATCTTGGCAGCTGCTTTTTCAGTGAACACCACAAATGGATAAAACATTTTGTGTGAATTGTAAATCTAAGGAAGGCTATTTATTTCACTAGAAAGGCCTCATCTTATTCAAATGCGAAAAAAAAGCCAATGCAAAAAATATTGAAGAAGAAAGATCTGGCTCTTAAGTTTGTTCCAGATGACATTATAAAAAGATTTTCAGTACTCCTGATCAGGTTACTGTAATTCACCATCCAAGAAAACTGTCTTTCAATAAGAATTCTCTTCCACTGTTAAGAGGTGAGTACAGTTTTTATACCATTCCCACCTCTAGGCCATTGATAGCTGCCAGACAGAAGTAACCCCAGGTATACCTACAATTCTTTTTCCTGCTTCTTAGGTATCTATGAGTCCAACTTTAGACCTAGTCTGATGCTCAGGATCAAGAAGTACGAGTCTCAGCACCATTCCTTCTACATGAAATTTGGTCATAGTAGCTTTGACATATCTGTGAGGGCATTCAGTCATTGATTTACCATGGGTCTGTTAAAGTGATTTTTCACACTCAATTTAGCATCTAGTAATCAAGTCCAAAAAACATTGCCATTTAGCTCAGAGGAAGTTAAGTTCTGTCACAAAAACAGGGACAGAGGGGAAAATCAGCACTATGGGAAGATCCCAATAAAGGACACAAACAAGTGAAAAAAGGTGATAAAACAGAAAACCATGAAACAAAGCAGATGAAGAGAAAGTCTGCTGATGAAAGATAGCAAGAGGAGTAAGGAGACAGTCAGAAGTAGTAACATACAACAGGAAACAAAAAGTGTATGTCAGCAGCATGGGGAAGCAGTACCTTCACCAGCTCAAAGGGGAAACGCTCATGGAAGATACGGTTGATCCGAGCTCCTCCCGACAGCTCATAGGTGTCAATTTGGTCTCCAGAGCCTTCAATGCGTTTCTCAAAGTCCACAGCAAACTGCTGGACCATCCTAAAAGAAAACCAAGAGCATGAAGTAGAACTCATCACTGAGCAGTCCTTTCCAGGGAGGGACAGTGAGGCCACTCACTGAAGCAGAGCTTTGGTCTTGCGAGCAGGGTCATCAGGGCGAAAGTTCTTGTACTCCTCCACCTCCTTCTCAATGGAGAGGAGCTGGCTCTGGAGCTTGTTCCGCAGCCCTGGCAGCGTGTCACGGATGTGGTTGGTCAGTTGCTGCACAAGAAGAAGGTTTAAGATGACAAAAAGCCTCTAGGTAGCTACTGGGAAGAGTTTGCTGCCTCCACACTACAAAAAAGATGAAAGCTCCTCTCTGCGTTCAATTCTGTGTGGCCCTAACAAAATATCTATCCCAGGACAAATATCAGTTATGAGCTGGAGGTATTCCCCCTCCCCAGCTCCTGCCTATTGCAACCCTCTACCCCTACAGTTTACCTTCTAGTATGGTGCAAAACTTCCATCCACACAAACCAAACTGACTCAAACCCAAGAATAAACTTCCCATTAAAAGTATTAGCATTTGCTTTTTACATGAGGGTAAAGGCTACTCTGCCTTCAGATTAGCACACCACTGACACCCAGTGTGGTGGTAAAGCCTTTTTTCAAAAAAAAAAGGGTGAAAAGACAAGGGGGAAGAAGCCAAAACCATTCATGAGGCTCCAATAAGAGGGTTTCGACAAAGCACAGCTTTGTGGGAAACTCTAAGTTTGAGGATGAATATTTTAATAAGGAGAAATAGGAAAGAGACTCTCTCCATTTCAGAGAGTATTTCAAGGCAGCGGAGAAGGAAGCAACAGTAAATTGCTGCTGTATGAAAATAAATAGCCTCAATAGATGGGAAATAACTATTAGTATCACATAAATACTGTTAGGTACAGAGATCACTAGAGTTTAAAAGGTATCTTTTAACTTAGCCAGAAAGACCTTACATCTTGATAGTGTATTATACCACAAACCATCTACTGAAAGGATAAATCAGTGCTCTGCCTTTGATGTGCAAGCTCCATTATTGGCCTCAGTGTGTTTCACAGACAGTGACACCATGGGCAGCAGTTCCTGACTGTGGACAGTACCTGGTTCAGAACTTTCTGCAGGAATGGGGTTCCCATGCGATCAGCCATGTGTCTGTAGGCTGGGTGGGAGAGAAAAAACTTCCTCTCTGCAGCCAGAGCTGCCTGAATGTCCTTCTTGCCATCTATGTCCTTCTGACTTCTGTTGACCACACCAATATAACCTGTGAGAGTGGGGTTAGAGATCAGATGGCTGCAAGGATGCAAATAAAACTCAGACTTGAGAAGGAAATTATTCAGCCAGCAGCTTACAAAAGGGGAATTCTTGTGGTAACACATTATTAGGGGCAACTGGAAGAGTTTTAAATTAGACTTTCCTTGAATGGCCCAGGTTCTGATATTTTGGTATGCAGGACAAAAACGAGCATGAAACAGAGAATTAGCCTATTTGTTACTGTTGCCCTAACACAAAGCACACTCCAGTCTCATTTATTTCAGACTCTCCTTTTGTAAGTTCTTAGCACAGATACTTTTGCCATGGCCACAGCAAGTACCACAGCCCAGAACTATTTAATCTCTTTACTACAGCAGCAAGGGGAGTGTTTTAGACATCTTTCACAGCTTGCCTTAATGAAAGGAGGAAAAAGAAAGTAAAAATAAGAGCATAAGGCTGCGTTTCTGCTAGGACAACATATCAAGGTATAAATACCTAAAAAGGTCCTATTAACAGCATAACTGAGCCCTGTTCCCCAACTTTTCTCACCTCTAGGTTGGAACAGAGATGGTTTAACCACAAGTTGTAAGAAATGTTATAAGAAGAGAAAGGAGGGAGAGGATGAGGCCAGGACACCTCACACAGGGAAAAGAGAGGAAGGAGATCATGGGCAAAGCACAAGGAAACCTACCCCTACGGAGGGGAAGCAATTTGTTTTCTAATACATCTCGTGCATCAGTTCCTTCATCCATAAGATCCAGCTTGGTGATGACCCCAATGGTGCGTTGGCCTATGGGAAAAAACCACAAACATACTTGATCAGCAGATGACTCATGTAAGCTCTGTGAACAGAGCAAAATAATACAGATTGCCCAACTTTGCTACTTGAGGGCTCTTAAAGCCACACATCACAGCTCCCATCATGCACAAGAGGCCAGAAGAGCAAAACAGACAAAAATCAAGATCAGTTCTCAGTTGTATCCTTCTGAATGCACAAGCTATGCCACAGCAGAAAAGGATTTTAGTGCATATTTTCCTAGTTCTTTCTAGGCTAAATGCAAATGATTAAAGGAAAGGAAATCCTTCAACTCTTTAGAAACCGGGCTTAGGCAAATGAAGAAAAGGGGAGTAACAAAATTTCTACTACAGCAACTGTTAACACTCACTAATAACTCTCAGAAGAATGCTGGTGAAAATACATTCCAGGACAACAGACATGAGCCACAGCTACTGGGCTAATCACAACCAAATGAAAATCTGGCCACTTACTGTCTAGTAATGCCAGGATAAATTAGGAGACATTTACCTTGAGGATCCACCTCCTTTGCAATCTTCAGGGCATCAGAATTGGCCAGATCAGAGTTGGCTGGGGATACTGCTAAGATGAGGCAGTTCTCTTTGGTGACAAACTGCATGAGCATGTCTCGGATCTGGAACTCGATGTCAGGGGGCTGATCCCCGACAGGGACTTTTGTCATACCCGGCAGATCCACCAAGGTCAGGTTCAGGACTAGACACAGGACACAGGAGTTAGCACAAGAGATTGTTAAGGTTGGAATGTTCTGGTCTTTAAGTACCACCTGTAGTTAGAGTGACTCCAATAAGGGATAAGAGATGAACACACAAATGCACACAAAGCTTTCTATTTCCTTCTTGTTACCAGTCAGTAAGAACTAGTTGTAGGTTGTTTCTACTGTGATTGTCAATGATCTCCTCACCCTTCCCTTTAAATCACTTGTTTTCACACTGATCAAGAAAACTGTGGCCTCCAAGTCCTTCCACATATGCAGTGAAGGAGAAGGGATGACAGTACTTTGTTTTCAATTCACAATGGGGTGCAGAGCCTTCTAAAAGAGTTGATCCCTCTGCATTAGGACTTACCGTGGGGAGAGTAAACTCGGAGATTGATGGGCACAGGGGAAATCCCTTTGTTGGAGCCAGTAACACGATCTGTTTCAGCCTCAATCTCCAAACGGACCTCCTCAAAATCGGTGAATTTCTTTCCTTTGCAGTGTAGGAACTCGCCATATTCTATGTAAACAGAAGCAGAGTCAGAAATAGTCACCGAAACCAGAGAAACACTCAGAAGTGTGATGAAAGCATCATGTCCCAAAGCACAACACAACAAAACACAATTGAAGGGATGAAGTCTGGCAAGGGCCTTTCCCAACAGGGTTTGTAGGGTGGAACAGTAGTTACTGCAGTCACGTTTATGTGGTCAGCATCTGAGATAATGGAATTAAGCCCAACACCTTCACCCCCTTAATTCACTACATTTTCAGCAGGGTCCTTTGCTTTTAGGTCTTACTCATGAGAGTCACAGCTTCAAAGGCAAAGGAAAATTATGATGTGTGTGCATGGAGCCTCGAATAATAAATTAAAACCGAGAAAAAACATTAAGAAGCATTTTGCTTCTCAACACTTAATGCATTAGATGTTAAACAGGCAAAAAGGCTGCAGGTCATTTTTCCTTAGGAAGATCCTTATTTATTTTCTCTAGTGATCAAATAAGACCTTCCTAAGACAGCAATCCAGCTGGACACACAGGGGAAGGGAGCTCACATACCTGTGCTGGCATTTACCAGCTGCAGGACCAGTGGGCGCCTGGTTACGATGCCAGATCCACGTGGCAGAAAGTCCCTGCAATGAAACAGGAAGTTTTGGATGAGTGTGTGATTGTTTCCTTCCCTTTTCACAGCTTTTCTGCTTCTATAAGTGTACATGAACTCTAAGGGGGAGTCCCGGCTATGAGCACAAAAAAGTTTGAGTCACTAAAACCAAAATGCCTCTCCTTGAGAAGGGCAAGAGCTTGTTCTGAAGTAGTTTATACTCACACCACAGTCCCTCTAATCATGTCTGTGGCAGTACAGCTCCTTCAGCTTAAGTTCCAAGTTAGCTAACAAGGCCATTTAATACAGTTGTCTGTACTTTGGAAAAAAATACACTTTCATCTTTCAGAAAGAAAAGAGAAGCTGACACAGAGCCAAAGAACTAGCATGCCTCCTTTTGGCAAAAACAATTACACAAATTCACTCACACCCTGCACTTGAGGCTTGAGAAGACACCACACTGTCCCAGTGTGCAAACACCACGTGATACAACTGAGAAAATAACCAGCAGCCAAAGGCTTTTCTCCACACAGAGTTTCTCCTGGCTATAACTATCAAGATATCAGAATTGCCAAGGCAAAAGCCGCAGTTTCTTTCTGTATTTAAAAGAATCCTGAATTTTTATGTACTTCAAGTAATTTCAAAGGAAAGCAGCCTTGTACTAACACTCTCCAAATGCTGACTTAGCAGCCAGAGCCCACCAGTTCTCCTTTGCTTTTCCTTTTTTTCCAATCCAAAGCTAGGCGTGTTCACTGCATCTGCTGATGATCTTGCTAGTTTGTGGTCTGGTTTTCTACTACTTGGCTGTTCATGTGGCTCCTCAAGAGCCACTGTGCAGTTCTGAAAATATAATCAATTGCTTCCTCGCCTCCTGGGAGAAACATCACATCAAAATGTGTTTCCTACAGCATGAACATAACATTCTCTGTTAAAAGAAGCCCTGCCTACACTGGCAGAGTTCTGGCAGACAATCCTCCTTCCCTTCATAACTGTGGCAAGGAATAATTTTGCTGATTCAGAAGTAATTATTGACTCTGCTGAATGAGAAATCTAGGGCTCTCCTCTTTGAGATATTCCTCTTACTCCTGCATGAACTTAAAACTGACAAAGCCCATAAAGATGAGAAGTGAGTTTCTGTTTCAGCACACCAGATAAGGCCTTGAGCAGCCCTGTCTCAGCTCCTGGTTTGGCCAATCATTTCCCGTGTAACCCTACGCAAGTTATTCTGCTTCTCTGTATTTCCATTTTCTCAGCTATAAAAGTAATTCCCCATCTGTGGATATGTCAGAATAACCTGGTAATATCAAAAACTGAAGACTAGGTTCAAGTGAAATGAGTGTAAGGAGGAACTGCATATCCTCTAACACCTCAAATAAAAATATCACCTGTTAATTACTAAGTCAGGAGTAATGGAACTTCAGTTAAAATTATACTGAAACTCATTATTTTAGACTTTCCAGAAGTATAGAGTTAACTGGGGATTGCCTTTCATTTGATTTTCAAATAATACAGTTCTAGTTTTTTCCATTCCAGTGGGATTAACCCTGGAATCTCTGAGACACTGCATCATTCTAACAGTTTTCTGCTGTCTCAGCTCCATTCCTAGATAGATGTCTGTGGTCAATATGTGGAAAAGTCCTTTCCTTGTACCAGTTGTGAGCATAACAAATCCAACTGAGCTCCACTGAATTTTTTTAACTTATACCTGAGAGAAATGAATCATATTACTACAGATTCCCTTTCCAGCACACCAAGACAGTCCTCTAGTTATTGGCTTCCAACTTGCAGTATCAAATCTTGCCTTCCTGTAGAAAAAGGACCACTTGCATTTATAAGCATGAAATCAGTAAGTAGCAAGTTCCTGTTCATGCTGCACTATGTTTTCCTGGATCTTTTTGCTTTGGTTAAAATCCCGATTTCTCTGCTGTCCTTATCACAGCTACTAAGAAAAAAAATTTCAAGACAAAGAGAAATAGAAAGCCTATGACATTGGGTTCCAGCATTATTTTTACAAGACCCAATTTATTTGTTAACTCAAGTAGCTCCCAGGCTATTTCAAGGAAAAATCCACATGTCCTCTAAAGGAGAAGACAACAAAAAAATATGCAAGATTTTATCACCTAAACCAACATCTTTAGTGCTGCTCTAGTTCTGAGTGAAAATACAGGCAAATCTGATCCCTAATATCAGAAAATGAATGTGTGTTCTTACCCACAAACTATTGGGAGGTACATGCAGTTCAACTTTCAAATCTTCTCTACACTTGACTCCTATCAGGAATCACATCCAAAAAGCTTTATTACAAAAATTTACAATTGATGTAATATCATCCCATTGTATCCACATTATTTCCTATTCAATGTCTCTCTACAGTATGTTGGAAAAACCCTTCCTCCTCCAGCTCCAGCTAAGCCTTTCAAATCACAGAAACCAAAAAGTAGGGATTAGTAAATTTTGTGGGGAGCTGGCTGAGTGCTGAGGAGCAGGAGGAGTGGAGAGCCCTGCCTGCCCTCTTGCAGGGTGCACAAACTGCTGCTGCAAATAAACACAACCACAGAGCACGTGTGGCACAGACAACATGCCCAGTACAGTCTGAGCTCACTTCAGAGCCTGAGGGAAGAGCTACACACACAGAGCTACTGCTCCAAAAGAGCAGCCCAAAGTGATGTCACCAAGCTGGAATCAGGAAGACACCAGGTAAAAACCACATCACTGCCAGGTGACCCAAGCAGGCAAGAACAGAGGGGTTAAACTGGCTTATTCACTTCCAGCAGGGGAGATGTAAAAGAGTAAGGCTGAGGGAGGAAAAAGAAAGATGGAGTAAGTCTTCAGAGATAAAATGTTATAAAGGCTTTGAGTGCTGAGACAAGGCAGCCTGCAGCATGACAGCAGAGCCTCATTACATACATCCCTACACATGACTGTGCCTGAATTATGTTACCCAGGTTGAGAGCACCAACCCCCTGTTTTCCTCTTTCACTCATCTTAACAATTGGGAAATCCTTTTTCTGTTTCTTTGTTCGCAACACACAGAAGTGCACAACAACATTTGATTTCCTGCGCTTTAAAGCAGGAATACAACACTGTGCCACTCCTCCAGGCTAGGCTTCATCTAGAAAATACACAAAGTAGCAGCTAAAACAGACAGAGCTGTATTCAGGGAATATAAAAACTTAATTTGCTTGTAGCTTTCTTAGCTATTGACTCAAAATTCTGAATCAAGATACTGAGGTATCAGTTCTAGCAATGCAATTCCAAGCATTTTATCAAGGATGGAAAACCAGGCTCAGATAACTACATTTCCCAAAACATCACTTACTGGAAGACTTATTTCTATGTATTTCACACTAATTTTTTATTAACAATAGGCAAAGAGAATACTGAGGTAGGTAAATTCTTGGCCAGAGACAGTTCTCCTCTTCTAAACCAAGGCAACAAAAAGAACCAAGGATGCAAATCTTAACAGGTCTCAGGCTGAAAGAGTTCAAGCAGGGAAATGACCTGAAAAGGCATTTATTGTTGTATTTTGCATTGCTCAGTTCTGAAGTGCTTACACATGTTCTTGACTAGCTACCTAAAGGGCCAGCACAATCACAGCATCCCCTCCAGTCTTATTACTATTTTCATATGCAGAGCTGCATGAGAGTGCAGATTGGGCTGAAAGCTGCATTTGTAATGCAGTAAAAAAATATTAAAGGGAAAGCAGCTACTGTAGAGCAGCACCAAAATAAAATCCAAACACCCTGAAAACACGTTAAAACAATCTTGATGTCATGCAACAATACATTTATAATCAGGGCACTGGGAATTGGGCTTTCCTTAATTGTTTTGTTGTTTGTTTGAGGCTTTTAACTAAAGCCAGACACTATCTACAAAAAGCCTTCATGCATTAGGTAACTTAGAATCCTACAGAACAGAAAGGTCATTAGTGGCTATTAGTGACCAAAAAAAACCACCTCTGCTCTATAAACAAGTTTCAGAATTCATTTAATGACTTGCACAATACAAAGGATTAGAAGTTAAAAGTAGCATCAACCAAAGATACTTTGCCCAAACTATTCATAAAACAAAGGAAATTGACAAACTGTTTGTATAAATCAACATATACTGTATAGAAAGGGAAGCAAAGATAGATGCAATCAAAAAAAGTAGGACACATACCCATATGGAAAGCTTGGGATTACCTGAAGAGGCACATACTGAAACTTTCAGACATGTTGCTTGTGTTTATTCACTGTTGCTACACTGAAGAAAATGTGACTGCCCATTAAAAGACACTTAGATGAGTTATTTGCTGCAGTAGGGGCACATTTATGTCCACACACACACACACACACAGTTTGCTCAGACCAAAGAATACTTGTTTACTCCTTTGGTCAAACACTTGGGTCTTATGTTTTCCTTTTAAATAAGATACTGAGATCTCTGGAGGAGAAACAAGTCTTTGAGCATTTCAGTGACTGTTAGGGGCATGCTGTGCCTGCTCCACCAGCTTTGCTGGAATAAATGCTCTCATATCCTGATAAGTACAAGACAAGTGATTGCATGAGCCAGTCTGTCCCTTCATGTTTTGCCAGAAGTGTCAGCTCACTGCTTTAGGTTTGTGCTCTAAGGCTTAGAGATTCCTGAAACATTTACAGTGCTGTTTCATCCCTGCAATCTGGTGTTTGCAAATCTCTTTTTGACCCTGTAGCCATGATATCAGAAGTGATAACCACAACTTCCTAACAGGGAAGAGCAAGAATGGCATCCCTACACATCAGCTCAGGCTGTAACTGCTTCTCCATTGATTCTCTTCCTCTGCAATATGAGCATCATTTATTCCCTCTTTTCACCAAATTCAAGTTTTGCACCTTCTCCATCCACTGGTAATCTGTATTTCTGAAAGGACTTTGAGTCAAAGCTTTTTCATGCATGATTATTGTCTTCACTGAGTTGCAACAGAACTCTTCAGCAGAGCCAGAACAGAGTCCCAGGTACCATCTCTTCTTCTACATGGAACACAGACCTTGCTTTCCCTGTCTCCAGAGAAGCTGGAAGGATTGGAAAGCTGTTTGTAGAGGGCTCTGAAATACAAATCTAGGCCCAGTCTAGACAAACCAACAGCATAGCTGCAGTCAATTGTTTGCCAGACCTTTGAGATTTTTGCATTAGAATGCACTAGAGAAGGTAAAGCCTCAACTGAAGAGCCAAAACAGCAGTTTATGAAGACATAAAAGTAGTTGCAAAGAGCAGAAGGGAATACCAGCATCTGATCATTTAATTTCTATTTGATTTCTTATTAAACATCTATAGAAAAACAGGGTATTAAGGGATGTGATTAATCCCCAGTTTGGATTATATTCATTTCAGAAAATTAAAATTCACACAGCCTCCATAATTTCACACGGCTGTTTGTATTTTAATTTGAGTATTTGTAACTTCCTGTGTTCTGATGGTGCCTGGGGACAGCAATTCAATCAGAAATGCACTGCACAAAGCAGTATGCCAATACACCACAAGAAATACAGTTCTGTCCCTATGGATTTTACTGTCTGGTTACACAGTTCAGACCTGCTCCTGCCTAAGCTTCAAACCATTTTCATCTGTCAAGGCTTATAATTGATCATTCATCATTCTCTCACATCTAGATCAAGAGTTCCTCCTTAGCTCATAATGGCACAGTGCTTTACAAGAATCCCAAGCCAATCCAGAGGCATTGGTACCTTTGACACATGATTCTTCTGATCACTGTGTCCATCAGCAACAGTGACACTTTCACACAAGCTGCATTCTATGGACAGCTTACACATTTCTCTGAACAGCACTCGTATTTTCAAACATGTTCTTACTTCAGCACATCAAAATGAATCCTTAACACACAGGCTGACACCTATGGGGCACTTTAACCACACACTGAAAATATTTACTATTAATCATATTGACTCCTAAAGCAAACACCTCAGAAACAGTAGGAGCTTTGTACTTTTTGGTCACTGACTCCTGGTGCTCCTTCACAGTAGACATCATGTAGTCCTACTACAAGGAAGAAAGATGCAGACCTGCCCTTGGAGCACCTTCCTGGTCTGATCCTTCAAGCAACATGCAAGTACATTTGTAAGTAATTCTATAACTCAGGTGTGGAGCAAGAACAAGGACAAGTTTGTTCTTTTCTCTGCCATCCAGCAGGCTGCCAAGAGGGCTGCACTGCAGATTCAGAGTTTCCCACTAACTTGGTGGCTCTGTGAGCTCTTCTCTTGCCTGAGCCAAAGCACTTCTCAACTAAAAAAAAGCCAGACAGGCCAAGAAGAAAAGAAACCATTAAAAACAGGTGGATTATGAACAAAAACATCTACCAACCTGCTATTCTGTTTTCCTCTGCCCTAAGCTTTCATATTCCTTTCATACTGCTTCATATCAACTTGGACACCAGTCATAGAGACTCATAATCATGTTCTAAATCTTGTTCCTAGCTAAGCCATGTTTTTTTCCATTAAGATTAGCACTTTTAAATAACTTTAAGCCAGAGGATGTGCACTATTTATCAGCCAATCCCCACAGCACAAGTATGCCTAGTCCTGACCCACAGTGAACAAGAGCAATTCCATAAGCACTTAGCATAATGTAACTTCTTAGGATGCAATTGGTACTGGCCACACAATGGATACATATAGAAATAAAGATCTATTGTAAGTACACCATTTTCCAGTATACTGGCAATATTATTGTGCACAATGATTCATTATTCAAGAAAACAATTGTGAAAAATAAAGACAGGCAATAGTTCATGAGTGTCATCATAATATAGATGTTAGGAGAAACAAAAAAAAATAAAGAGAAGGCTTCCCACTGCCTTGTACCTTGAGCTCCAATTTACAATAGTGCAGAGGGAGGTTAACACTATTGTGCTGGCTTGGAACACTTACAATTGTTTTGTTAAATAATTCTGACCCTCTAACACCCTCTCCAACACCTGGCCACTTCTCCCAAGTACAATTCCCCAAGTCAGTAAGCAAAAGGACCAAAAAGCCTCTCAAGTGTGGAAGTTTGCTGTGCTTAAGGTGAGTTCCCAGGGACAATCCTAGAAAATTCCCTGGTGCTGCCCAAGCAGGCAAAAACACAAGTACCAGTATAAGATGGACACATTTGTAACATAATACTGGATAACTTGCAAACACCAGTCAGAGAGGGTAGAGAATGAAGTAGAAAGCAACTTCTGAAGCTGGCATCTTCTCCCAGTCTGCCTGGAGCTGTTAAATTCCCTTGTGCAGAATTGCACCCAATACCAGCACAGGGCCAGCAAGAGGTTCTGCCCAAGCTTTTGTGCAGACTGAGGCACTGAGGTTTCCAAACATGAAAGGACAGCAGCTAGGCTAATTCAGTGTAATAAGTGCAGCAATAGTAGTATTACATGTACAAACCACATCCTGCTCCAGAACTGACATGATTCTCACCACAAGAATCACCTTTCCTGTGTTTCCTGCACCTCTTTCACCAATGACCAGGATATGCCATGTTCTGGAGCTCTCCTGTACCTTTTTCCCACACTGTGCTCTCACTTCATTCAGAATAAGAAAAATAAAGTGTATTTATAGAGTTAACATATAAACTCAATAAAGCCACATCAGAAACTTACATCTATTGCAAAACACAACATTTCCAAAACCACAATGACCCCATACCACAGCCTCTGCTGAAAAGACAAGAAACCTTTCAGGAGACTGCCCCCTCCAAGAGAATCCACCTCCATAGAAAGCTGCATGCCTGGCTGTTTGAAAGCCTACACAGTGAGTCTGGCAAATCAAATCCAGTTCCTCGTGGACAGGCATAATGGTGAGGTTTGTTCCACTGACATTTGGGGTAAATGATGGGCCACGGAGGGACAGATTGAATTTCAAGCTTCCATCTTAGCCATTTTAGCATCAGCTTGTCTCCTTACCCTGGGACACAACACAATTACTGCCCACTGATTTACATATACAGAGATGACAGTGTCCACTACTGTTGTCTGGGTAATTTTTGGTAGTGCCCAAATCTTTCTTACAGAACAGGAGAAAGATTTTTGTTACTGGAAGGCATTGTCATATTCATGTGCTCTCATGCCTCTGGGAGGACCTACATGCCTTGAACATCAGAAGTGTTAATCAAAAACGTGTTTTTCCCACTCAGAATGTTTGTTGAGCCAAGTGTGGGCTGAGGGGGCTCAGACAATGAGAAAGGAACACCCTGGGGCAATGTTCTCTCACATAACTGATACTTCAGTTGCAGTGGCTGTGTTCAGTCTTCTGCCTGCAGCACCTTTCTTAACATTGCCAAAGCCAGAAGGAAAACACACAGCAATTTTTTTCTTGAATGCTCACTTGGAAACAGCTCTCTCCTCCACCCCTCCCTGAGTGCACTAAATTCTGCTTTTCTGGCTTATCTCTCACTGCACAGACTGGTTCCCATGAGCCATCCATAGCAGTTGGGGCCTCTTTAATCCACTCTTTCCATATCCACATCTCCTTTCTCTGCATCTCAGCCCCTCTCCTGTACACGTCTCTAAGCAGGTTGCTGGAAGCAGTAGGATAAGTTTTGCTATTGTTTATTTTCATTTGAATCCTTTGGGCTGATTTTTCTGTTTCACACTCCACTAGTTTCAGGATACATCAAAATCTGGAAGACAGCTGTGTGCATCATGCCAAGTCATGGCTGTGCTGGAGCTGCTGTGCATCAGTTCATCAAATGCACAACCACAGAGCCCTCATGGCTGCCCTGCTTCCACAGGGCAAGGGACTTCCAAGGAAGTCACAGGCAATCTTACACTTCTAGTCAATGGCCTGAGGGCCTGCCAGCATGCAGACTAAACTGGCATAGCCAGGAGTCTGCCCCAGGCATTTCTGCTGCTGTATGTCTACAGTAATTCCAAAGAAGTCAGCACACTCCAGATTCATGCCTGGTAAACCTTACAGCAGGATCTGGCCTGACTTTCAAGGTCTATATATATATATATATATTTTTAGATGACCTGAAAGTAAAGCAGAGATATTGCCGCATTCTTCTGATGCACCCCTGCAAATCCATAACCAGGATTATCCCATCCAATTGATTTACTGGCTACATTACAAAGCATAAAACAAGAATTTCTGCTGGAAGCTGCCCTTCATCCCTAACTCAGTTTACATAACATGGAATATATAGGAAGTCCCTGTACAGTAAGGGGAGACAGAAGCTGAGCAAAGAGAATTTCTCCCCATTACAGAGAGTTACACGGCTCCTGTCCTACATTTGTAGGAAACAAGGAAAATCTTGGGAAAAGGTTCAAACACACACAGGCATTACCCTTTCTGTCAGTTTTCCATGGTCTGCCTTCTTTCTGTCTAGAAATACAAGCTCCCCCTCTCAGTCAGTGCTAGAGCCTGGATAGGTAAGTGCCTTTAGGACCTGAGAGTCTGAAATACAGAGCTGTTGCTTAACTCCTTCAGAAGGACCAGCACTGGGATCTTGCACCAGGGCACCAGGCCGGTTTAAAGAGACTCAGTTCTACAGATCACTAAGAATATATGAGTAAAAACTCATATTCATGCTTTGATTCCTTCTGTGGTTTCATGACATCACCTTTCATTTTTTAAAAAAAGTCTCAAAATCATCACCCCTAGTCACAGCACTTCAAGTGCTGGGACTTTTTGAGAGTCGTACAACAAACTGGACTTAAAATAATTTCATCAGCAAGCATCACTTGAAGCTTGTCTAAAAGATCTCAGCTTCCCTCCAGACCTCGCAGATAGCATAGATCATTTTCAGCTCTTGTGAGGTACAAGCACAGCTCATTCCCTCAGCCATCCCAGCTGAGGAGTCTGGGTGCAGCTGCCTGCACTGTAATGCAGCCCTTCTTTGGGGCTATGAGTAACCAAGGTTAAACTCTTTGTTTTTAAGGGCCAAGGAGGGCTGTGACCCTGGGAATCCCACAATGGGGGCAGACTGGAGCCACGTGCTTCCCTCCCTAATTGTGATCACTGGCTGATAGATAATCCCTTCATGGGTTGCTGCTCTACAATTGCTATGCAGCAACCAATCCAATCTGAGAGCCAGAACCAGGCCCAGGGGTATAATTCCCCTCCTACTTCCCTAAAACATGGTGAAATCTACTGTTTCCATAGAAACAAATCAGTTTGATGTCCACACAGCTCCTGCATCCCTCACTGGTGGGCATCAGCCCCCAGCTGCTGAGGTTTTAAGAAAGTGTCTACAGTTACAGGTCAAGAGTTTGGAGGAGAAACATCACTCTCAGCATACAAATCTGACCATCTCATCCAAAATGTCATTTGCTTCAGTTCATCTCTGCTGTGAGAGAATTAATCAGTAATATTCTTCTCCTCCTCCATTTTGAGGGTTGAGTTATCTGCCAGCTCCCTCCCTGCTATCTTCCTGCAGATGGGTTGGTCCAGAATACGTGAAGACGTAGAACACAGATGGGAAATCAAAACAGAATACTCCAGTACCTCACGTGCACTTGTGAGCCAATTTACTCTGTGTTTCGGCAGGTAAAAAACTGTACAGACATTTTCCTGTTTGGAGCTCTGCATTTTACTGTGGAGAATTATTTAGAGAGTGGTACAGCCTAGAGTGCACTGCCTGATCTCAAAAAGTCACTGCCCGTTATAGCAAATGCCGCATTGACTCAAGGCTGCAGAGCTGGGGAAGCACAGGCTGGAGACAGCACAAAACTGCAGCACTGCTGCTGTGCAGCTTCCTCTAGGATTTTCTGAGTAATAGAAAATGAAGTCCTGGATTTTGTTTGCAGCCTTGGGATATTCACGGTAAAAAATAATACAGCACTTATTCTGCATGACAATATCAGGAACTCAAGAGAATAAGCAGCCTGATGTATCCTGAATGGATGTGGCAGCAAGGATTACACATTTGTGGAAAATGCAGTTTTGATTTCAAGAATTACAATCCCAGGAGAAAGGAAACAAGGCTGGTTTTACTCATGTGAGAAAAAAAAAGTAACACCAGAAATATTGCACTGCATGATGCATTCTCTACCCCAGAAACTGTAAACCAGACCTTTATGTCTGTCTTGCTTAATTTTCACCATCACAGCACAAAAGCAAGTTTTCCTTTAGCTACTTCAAAAGCATTTATACCCTGGCAAAAATCTCCCTGTAATTTCCAGACAGTCCCCAAGAAGACAATACCAGGCAGCAGCAACACCAGAGAGCATCAAATTAGTTAAGACCCTATGCCAGTAGAGAAGAAACAGGGTTTTTTTAAGGCCAGAAAGGTAAACCCATGACCCAGCATCTTTGCCTCTTTTTCAAGCCGCACTGATCTGTCATCACACTGCAGCAACACTGCTCTGCTTTGGCACAAACAAACCTACCAACAACCCCTGGCTCTGCTGTAACAGAAGGCTGCAGCCTTGAAAAACGTGACCTGTTCAGCACCTGCAACTTGAGCTGTGAGAAAACAAAAGGACAAGCTGTACACTAAAACTCTGGGACAGGAATGGCTGATGGGAAAGCATAGCCACAATAACACCCTGGGATTAATGGATGCTAAGACTGACGAGCAGCAGGCTGACCTGGCTATTTCCCACCACCAGTGTCTTAATCTCTGGAGCCAGGCTGCAGCTGAGTCCAGACTGTCCAGCAGCACAAGCAGTCTAAAGGCTGCCCAGCAGTGGAGGCTCTCCTGTGTTCAGAGACACCACTGTACTGCACAGCAGTAACTAATATTCACACTATTCATCTTATGGAGACTCTGGACAAAAAAGGGGTTTATCTCCCTTTTGTCCTTCTCTCCTTCAGAGAAGGAAACCAGGTACAATGGCAAATTCAAAGATATCAAATACTTGTGCTAAGTATAATCTTAGATTTCTTGTCAAAACTCCACCTCTGGAGTCCTGGTATTTGCTGCAAGACCCAAGAGAAGAACAAATGTAGCTGGAGGCACATTTCATCACTGCAGCATGACACTTCCTCCACTCCCAGACAGCACTGTGTGCTGGAAAAGGAGACAGGCTGCCCAGAGCCTGAATTCCTTAAAGGGTACAGACAACTGAAAGAGTTCATTGGGAAAGGCAAAGTCACTTTGATGAGCCCACAGACACAAACCAAACAGAAGCTGCATGAGGAAGGATGGTACCTCAACAAACCATGATGTGTTGCTAGTTGCCACACACTGGTGGTGAGTTTATAAAGCTGAATGTATGTTCCCAATAGCTTATCTTGGGTCAGTGGTAAGGGGCAGAGCGTTGTGGATGGGAAAGCAGCCTGCTTCCTTTCCAACAGGCCAGGCAGGAAGGACAGAATTCCATGGGGTAACAGAGTTATGCTGCACTCAGGCATCCTGACCAAACTGCCCACAGTGCACAGCTGTCCTGCAGAGGGAATTTAAGATGCCAATTTACATCTCTGCTCTGCCTTGAGAAGTATGCAGGAACAGTGCCAGGCTCCTTGCTATGCACTGCACCTCTGCAGCTCCAGATAGAATTAGGATCAATCCAGGCTGGGAACATGGTGCAGAGGCACTGCCACTTAAAGCCCTTGAAGAAGACCCAGCAGTCTGATTGCAAACACCTCTAGTGCAGAGCAAAGTCAGAAGCATTAAACTCTACTTAAAAAACCACACAAACAACTCCATTTCCCATTATACCAGAACAAAAACTGGATCAATAGTCCCAGAAGAGATGAGCTTCAGACCTCCTGTCTGGTTCCAATGTCCAGTGGAACATCAGTTCTTATGTGCACAAAAGGCACATTTTGCTCTAGTCAAATTTGGGCAGTGACCATGGGAGGTGACATAAAGGCTGGACTTAAACTCAACAACAACAACAAAAAAGGAAGATCAAAACAGTTATTGCCTTATCAGTGGGCATTCTGATAGTAAAATTGTGGCATAGTGACTTGGACAAACCACAGTCTTACAGCTTTCCATTCCTTTCCTTATCTTCCACAAGTAAAGGGTTTAACTAAATCTCTCTTCCTTGTAGCTCCACTCTACCAATACAGTGATTTCTAAGATATCTCCTTCTGCCCCTCCAGGTGTTCAATGCGAGTTCAACTTTGTCCAAGCAGAAGTTGGCAAAATATCAAGTGCCAATGCAGTAACTCACTTATTCTTTTGCAGTAAACATTCCTTAAATATCATTCCTTCAATAGTCTATACAAATCCATTCAGGAAATGGATCTCTTTCTCCAAAATTAGTTTGGGATGCCTGGTAGTTTGCAGGCCTGAGATAACAAACACATCTTGCACAAATAGGCATAAGCAGAGTAATTCTTAGAAACGGGAACAAATCAAAGTAGCACAGCCCAGAGGGAAGAAGTTTATTACTGGGATCTCTGCTGAGAGCTGCATCATGTAGAAGAGGTGACCTGAGTTTCAGTGCTGGAGCTGCAGCGTCAGCTCTGCAGTGTGACACATGTCATGCACCAACCCCTGAGGGTATTCTGCATTTTGGAATGTACAAACCTCCTCCTTACCCGTAGCTTTAACCCCACTGCGACAGACCTCCTCTCAAGGCCACCACCATGCTCAGGCAATTCCCAGCTATTCATAGAGGAGCTTCTATTAAAAGTAAAAGCACAATCAGCTTAAGAAATAGCCAGAGATTACACAAGAGATCACAGCAGCCAGAAAGAGAGAAAACCTAACATGTATTAGAATCAAGGGGTCCCATCGTGACCCAGAGCAGAGTAAGCTCAGAGCAAATCATAAACAAGTCAGCAAGGCTAAATATCAGCATAAAACCTGTGAGGATTAGAGCTTTGTTGTTTATTGGTTAAATTCTGAACTAACAGGTCACCAGACGTATTCCCCTGATGACAGAGAATTGTTCCTGTGCTGGAAGGCAGGTGGCAAATGGACAGTCATTATAAGCCTCATTTTTAGAGGTTTATAACTACGTGGATGAGGAAGAGCTCTCAGGGCTGAAACAGTCTGGTAATTTATCAGAGCCCTGAGCAAGATCCTATGTAACTTACTCTGTCTTTACACATGTAAGAGTGGCAGGAAGACAAAGAGGAGGAACTGAACAAAGACTTTAAGATTTTTGCCTTTAGGTACCTCTTTCCTTGTTCTAAAAAATTCAGCACCGCCTCCCTCATCACTGGATCTCCATTCTCAATTTTAAAATAAAGGGAAACACTGTAGTTTCTCCTAGTGCTCTCCAGAGTAAGTTAGCTGTGCTGTGAAAACATTTGCAGATGTTGAAAACCGACTGCTCAGCATCTCTGTAGACTTCTGCCTATTGATATGAGAAAGGGTCTGAATGCAGCTGAAAAACTACTCTGAAATACAGCTGCAATTTATGATCAGCTTTTATCCAGCATTACAGCAACACTGCCTGGCTTTGCAGCCAAAATCCACAGCAGTATCAATTTAACACTGGCCGTGTCCTCTCTTAGGCATCACATATACTGGCCCCTCTTGCAGCAAGAGTGTTTCCCAGCCCCAAAATGACAGTCTGAGCAGTCAGACAGGAGCCCAGCACTTCCCATGTCTGTTGTGGTTGTATTAACTCTTCTCCCTTCCACACGGCTGCAACAATGCAGCCTAGAGCCATAAGAAACAGGAAAGGGAGAGTTAAAGGAGACTGTTGAGGCAATACATTATTAAAATAGTATTTTCAGCCCCAGAGATTCCAGTTCAATTCCCATTTCCGTCACAAGTGAGGTACTGGGTTTGTTCCAAACCTCATTTATTGTTCATTGCGACTGCAACACGAGTATTTTAGCAGAGCTTATAGTTTTGAGACTGAGCCCTGATTTTTAGGAAGGGAAGAGATGACAATGCAGGTCTTAGAAGCTTTGAGAGTCTTTATACTTGCCTCCAGAAGCATTTAGGGAAACAGCATCTTTTAGAGAAAAAAATACCCTCAAACCTCCATGTTAGAAATTGCTGTTTTCAATACAAAAGTTACACTGCTCTTCTGTTCGCTGAATTGCTGTGGCCAGGGCTCTAAGAAAAGCCACACAAGTCACAAGACTTGCAGAAAAATGGCAGAAGCTGGCAAGTTTGCTTCTAGTCAGCAAGACACAGCTTGAGGAGCTTGCATAACGTCTGCTTCCAAGAAGCTCCCAAAAGCATGTTATGCTGAATTGCAAGAAGCTACTAACCAGGGACCATCTCACTTCCATTTGGTCATGGCAGGGTCTGCCAAAACTTTCCATGTCAGATGCTCTGGAGAAAACAGAGACACTGTTAGATTTCAGACTCAGGGCTCATTATTCCTTTACTGTGTCTTGAAGGAAAGCAAAGCAGTTATCTACTACAGTCAGCACCAGGCTCAGAGCTCTGACAAACCTGAAGGTCACAAAGGAAGCAAATGTCAGCAACTTAATTGTCCTGTCTGCCCATCTACATAAAACAGCTTAAGAAAAATGTGGAGCCACTTCATATTCAACTGTTATTAAAATATTCACTAGTGGACTTTGAAAACAAAGCTGGACCTAACTACAAAGTATCAATGAGTCACCTGGAATAATTGTTTAAATGTCTAACATAAATTGTGCCCTCAGTTGCCCATCAGTATTTTGATGCAGTCTTGCCTGCTTGTCAGTAAACACTGAAACATTCTCAGCCCTCTCTTTGTAGCTAACCCAGTATCTACAGTAGTTAGTTCTGACCAATACATCCAGTTTGTATTACTAAACTCCATCAAGTCACCCCAAAATAGGCATGACGTGTGCTTTAGATGGATCACAGATAAATGTAAATTAAAAGAAATAACTTATTGCAGTTTTTCCAGAATCAGTGCCAGCTTGCAGGCTGACCACCTCCAAACCTGATCAGAACATGCAAGTACTGAATGTCCCTAGGTACAAAAACCAGGGCTCACTCCTCTGTAGAGCTGTGCTGCCCTGAAAGACCTTGTTCAAAAATTCAAGTGCTACCAGGCCATCTAGGACAGCCTCTGATCTCCAGTTCTTTCCAAGAACACCCTCAGTCCTCAAATCCTGCACCTGACCTATGCCAGCAGCCAAAGGTGGCTGCACTAGATCCAACCTCTGCAGAGCAGACCTAAGTAACCTGCAAAATACCTACTGCAAAGGAAGAATTAAAGTTCTTGGCACAACACTTCTTGAGAGAAGGCAGGCCTCTGCAAGGGCTCAGACAGACACTGCAGTGCCACATTTACAGGGTTTTCATTTATTGTTAAGAAAAGTAGTTTATCACTTTGTGCTTAATCTTTTCCAGTGTTGGTTCAAGTGTCCATTACTGATATACACCTACATGTAATGGGAGACACCAACAGCCTCTAAGGATGGAGAAAAAGGTATAAATATTAATCACTAAGAATTTAGCTTAAGAGCAAAGAACAGAATTCTACCTCAAGGCTGAACATGCCCATTTGCCTGTAATAAGAGAAATATTCTTTAACCATGAGATTCCACTCTCTATCCGAAGGTGCAAAACCAGGTCAGAGGCGAGGAAGATGAAACTTCAAGTAGAATGAGAAATGTCCCACTAGTAAACTATTTTTCCCACCATGCATGACTAGACTTCTGGGTTTGGGGTTTGGTTTTTTTTGGACCAGATTTAATTTTGTCTCTTCTCCCAACTAGCAGTACTCTGACTCATATGGTTACAGATCTGTGAGTCCAAGAAGGAGGAAAGTATTACACACAAAGTTTTTGGGGTGTTTTTTTTAGTGGCATATCAAGGAAGTAGGTTTACCCTGCACATTATCAGTAAATCTCCTTTCACAGTCACCACCTCAAAACCAATTTTACTCTGGGCACATAGGCTGAACACCATATGCTTCTGGATGACTGCCTGCCACCCCTTCACTAACTCTTCTGGTTTTGCTACTCATGCACTGCCTGAAACAAAAAACTGGCTCACACGGGTGGAGCACACATGGATTTGTTCTCGTCCAATAAATTCACTGCTCAAGGCATCATAATAAGTTTCACCCCAGCAGCTAGAACACAGCAATAACTGTTTTCTTAATTAACTTATGCTAAGTTGTAAGTTGCTTCCAATTCTCCTCAAAAAGATCCATCTTAAAAAAACCTTATTCAGAATTTTCACTCACGCTTGTACAGACAGACTCAAACCTGGAGTACAAAGTAGGGACATTCAGGAATTCACTAGATCAGGAAGGGGATTAACTTCCTGCCTTAGAATAACATTTTCAGAAGCTGCCTCAGATAGGAGGTCTTGCAGACAGACTCCCACTCCTTCTGTTTAAGACTATCAGGGTTCTGCCTGCTCTGAGCATCTGGAAAAGTCAGGGTCAAGGACTTGGCTTGGTATTCTCAGATAGGTGTTGAATGGCTTCTGAAAACAATCAGTACCCTTTAAAAACAGTAGGTCATCTTTGCTTTGCCTGGTTTTATTAAGGTTTTTACACTGTGTGATAAACACACCAAGTTTGAAAACACAGGAGAAGCTGTCAGTTTAGCTTTTGGGAACTTCTGTCTCCTTTTCGCACCGGTTCTGCTCCCTCTTTACAACCTTGGATCACTGCATCCTGTTTATTGAGGAAACACACAAAAAATTCCACATGTACTTATCTCAAAGTACATTAAGAATTAATAAAAAACCTCAAGATGTTCTAAGACTCTCAACTTGAGCATTATCATGCTAACAAGGAAGAGTCCACAAGGAAGCCACAAGGAAATGCAGCATCCCTGATCTGGCAGCTATCAGGTGATGAATTCCAGCAATGACAAGGCAACCTGTCATTTTCACACACCAGTGGGTCCAAACACCAACTTGCACCACACTGAGCACCAGCTTCTCCACGAGACTGCAGCTGGTTTCTCTTCCCTAGGTAAATTCTGATATGATCTGAGACATGCCATAAAGATCCCCTCCTCTAGAGAATATAAGGCTAGTGGGCAGCTACCAGAAGCACAAGATCATCACTAAAGAGTTAAGCTGAAAGATACAGCTAGAAGGATCTGCAGAGAACATGTAACTGCTGCAGGAAGTAGAAAAAATATTAGACTTGTACTTATTTGAGCCAACCCCAATAGGATTAAAACAAGTTTACAACAAACACAGGCAGACACTGCTGCTGCATTTATGAACACTGAGATTCATGGGGTTTTCCCTCACAGACATCCATGTTATGTTATGTTTTAACTTAATTATGTATCTTCTTCTAGCAGTCCTCCTCCCACAAGTGTTTGCTCAGAGCTCTACAGATTTCTCTTAAATTAAATTATTTTATCTTGGGGTCTGCTGTAACACATTACCCATTTCCCCCAGTGCTCCATATTTTCTTCCTTCCCCAATTAATCCAAGATGAAAATAGCTATTTTCTTCACTGGAGACCAAAGACTGGCTGCCATTTTTGAAGGACTTACCTTACCATAGTTTATTTCTCTAAGCAGCACAATCCTACTCCTGGTGCTTGCACCATCCACTGCAACCCTAAATAAGTCAGTTCACAAGCAAGGAGTGCCTGTGTTTCTAAGCTGCAAATAGACAACAGGATTTGACTGGCTCACAGATGTATTTATCATACAACAATTTATGGTCCATGATTGGTAATTAATCATCTCTCTGCCAGCACACATCTCAAATCAGAACCCTCAAAAATTTAGAAGAATCGCTCTTAAGAACCTCTTTTGTGGCCAAAGCACATGCCATGAATGTATCTTCTTGTTTAAATTTAAATCTGCTCCTGAAGCACTGCAGTGATGCTCAGCATTGCCCAGTACAACAGACATCCCCAATCTATACATAACGTAGCTATTTTACAAGATTTGAAATCTCAGTCCTCACCACTCAAGCTCATAAGCCACATACTGGAGCAGAAACCTGAGCAACCTAAAAGTACAAAGCTCATCAACAAAACAGTTTTCCTGCAGGAGCAGGCCAAGTACCTGGATCTCTTTATGCATCCCTTTAGGATCCTTCACTTCTACATAGTTGCTAAACACTGCTGTTGGTCTCTAAAGGTATTTTGCTGGGGAGGCTTTCCATAGCAAAGCAAGCTATTTGTTATCAAGGAAGGCATTCCCTCACCATATCTTGGGGGTGTAATTATCTCTAAATGGCTGTGGAAGGTATTAAGCTGCTCCTCAGAGTTATACCTGAAGCCAAACTAAACCCTCTGCCTTCAGGACCTAGCTTTGCATCACCAGTATGGGACATAGAAAGGCAAAGAGACACCTGCTGCCAGGCCCGTGCTTGATTTTGTCACAGCAATTACTGCAGCTATGCCTAATGAGCATTTAGCCTTTTGACTGCCACAGGCATTGCAGTGCTGCATTTCCCCTGCTCTTCTACCCATGTGGAAATTTCAGTGTGTTAGGAGATGCAAGGTTAGCCCAACATGGTTGAGTTCAGGCCCACACCTGTCTCCTGATTCCTTCCAGGCAACACAAAAATATCAGGGAATTCAGCATGCACCATCAGAGCCTGGTGACAGACTGCTAAGTACCCCTGTTTTGGGTGCACAGCTTCCAAGAGAAGATACTTCTGGGATACCAGATTCCAGCTCAGGTCTGGGGTCAAGTAAACACTGATTCACTTTGCTCAAGTTTGGCACTGCTTAGATCCCTTGATCATAAACAAGATGGTTTCATCTCCATTCAAGTCCTTCCACCCACTGTTCCCAGCCCTTAGTCACTGCCTCCTCAGCAGCCCCCTGAAACCATCTGTTCTGGAGAAGTCAGAGGTGCCTTGTTTTCCCCATGAAGAACAATGCAGCTGTCCCAGCAGGGCTGAGCAGCACCCTGCCTTGGATCAGACACCTCCACCACAAGGCACAGCCATTCCAGGAACCAGCTGAACACAGCCCAGTGCTTCCAGTTCTCCTATTTGTAAAGCACAGGTAACAGTAATACTCCCAGAAACCCAATGATCTGTGTAACAGTGCTCTGAGATCACAGGATTTAAAGAAAGCATATTTGTTATTTTCACATGGTAAAGTAAGAGTGGCATGAACACGGATGATTATACAAACAGCCTTGTGGGCTGTCTCGTACAACCTCCTCCGTCATTTGGGCTCTTAAGTCAAATTAGCACATACCACATGCTTTGTTCTTTTTATCAGACCAATTCTGCTGGTACAGTTGCCTGCTCCAAGACCTATTTATTTAGAAAAGGAGGCTGCAGGGAAGTAACAACACCTTAAGAACGGACTAAATGATCACTGAGGTCCGTTCCAACCCGAGTTATCCTTCAAGCTCATAACCACACCAACAGGAAATGCCTGGAGCTCACCCAATTAACCTTCCTTCCAGTTCTGGGGCCCAGGACAAACCAGTCTGTGGACAGATGTGTCACCTGTCTGGCTTCTACATGGCTTCTTGTTTCTTCAGCAATTTTATCACCACCAGCCGGTATCGGAGCTACCACGCTGAGACTCCAGCAGCAAAAGCACACATAGCAGCCACACTGACATCTGGTATTATAAATACAAGCTCTGCACTGTTGGATAATCTGTTAACAGTAGAGTAAGTGTCACTGAAAACGCAATTAGCAGCAACTACTAAGCCATCGAATTCAGGAGGAGAAAAATACTTATTTGCTAAGACATGTAACTAAACACTGTTTGCAGGCAGTATCACTCCTCCCTGCTTGTAGGTTTCCACTGAGTGTGGGACTCAGTGCTGCTGCAAGGTGCCTGCAGCAGCCCTGGACTGAAACCCTGCACAGCCACAACACAGGTCTGGCAGGGGGCAAGTGTGCTGTCCTGTTAGGGAAATATGATTTTATGACAATTTGAAAGGAGTCCCACAGGTCCTGAGCAGGGAAACCAGCCCTGTTGGGGCCTCCAGCCCCTGTGCTGAAGTGTCTGCATCATGCCCATCAGCCAGTACCAACCACATCAGCATTTGTTCTTGCACTGATTTCCATCCACTCAGAGAGAAACTCATCAGCACTCACATTCCCTGTGCAGCGAGCAGCTGCTGAGCAGTAGCTGCACCACCATCCTGGTATCAAGCTGGAGCAGCGACATATGTCATGTCCACACTACAGCAATAATTGTATTTGTACACAGTAGGTCTACACACAATTTCTTCTTACAACTGTTCAGACAAGAAAACAGCCCTTATCACAATCACACTGAAGAACCATGCTCATTCTGGATACTATTTCCATAGCTCCTTATCATGTGGGTTTTCAATACCCACACAGAAAGAAAAGAGACTATACATTACAGCAGGGCCCCAACACTATTTTAACAGGATTGGGATTTGCAGCATATACACATACATTCTGTGGTAAGAGGTCTCAAGTTACCAGTCTAAACTAGCCAGCACTCAGGGGTATCAAATGCAGAAAGACCTCTTCACACTGACATTTTCCATTTCCCCTCCAATTATTTCCTCTAAATGCTTTTCTACAGACAGCTCTCAGCTACTGCTCAGGGGACCCTTAATTATTTCATTTTCTAAAAGCCACAGCGCTATAACTTGCTGCTAGAGAGACAGCTGATGGGACACAGTGAGGTCATAAGTTCTCTTGTGACAGGAGTCATCAGAAAGAGACAGAAGATAATTGAATTCATATATTTTCCACCAAGCAGATAAAACCCCCGGTTCTAAATTGGTGCCAGTGGAGATACACCAAGGATTAGTAAATCCTCTTGTGTGGTTGGTCTAAAGTAGAGGAGCAGTTTACCCCAATACACCAACTGTCCTTCCTCCAACAAATCCCCTCTGGCCCAGCAGCCCTATATTACCTACGACACCACTGCAGCACTGCCTGCACAGATCCTCTAAAAAGGATTTATGAGGTCTGACTGCCAGTACTTAGAAAGCATGAAAACAGAACCAACAGGTGAACCCATTTTGCTCACTAAGACTTCAGAAGATCCATTTTCCCCTTCTTTAAAAGCTACAGCCCAACAAGTTTTTCACCTGGGTGGCAGGAATTTATTTTTTCCTGTAACTATGGACAAACAAGTGGATCCTGGACTATGACCTGAGGCTCAGTAGAATGTGTTTCTGCAATATCCTGCCATTGGCAGGATCCCAGCATCTCTGGGGGATACACCGCATGGATCTTTGGAAGATAGCTAAAAGAGATGCCAAACTCTTTAAATTTTATATTCTTATTTTTTCAAAACTCTTTGATCTATGGCACAGAAGAAGAATTTTTATTTTGATCATGCTTCCTTTGTACCAGATGCAACCCCTGTGCGTTCCTCCTGGTACACCCAGCACACCCTGCACTCACTGCTCAAAGATACCCTTGCACAGATTTTGAGGCTACTTGCAGCTAAACAAGCAGTTAATCCACACCGCAGACCCTTCTGACAGTGGAAAAGCTCTATAAGCCATCCAACAGCAAACAGCTTAAAAGAAAAAGTGGGGGTAGGGAAATGAGATCCAATAGATGTTGTCACAAATGCAGTTTGCTGAAAGAGAAAAACCCACGCAAGCATCTGACCAGGTATCAGCAGTCACTGCTTTTAAGGCAAGTCACCAGAAACCTGCGTGCTCCTTACAGCATAAAAAAGCACCTTGATAACTAAAACCCATATATAACTTAATACAATTAATTAACAAGGCCAGGAAAAAGGTGAGGAACACACACCCCCCCACCCCCCCCAGGTGTTGTGTGTCTGCACTGGAGCAGATACCCAAGCAGCGCGGTCTGCAATTTACTCAAGTTGCAGATGATGAATGCGAAGGTCACATGAAGGGAAGGCATCAGTATATTGCCTGTCACAAAATGGTAGCACCCGGGGATTTGAGCATATAGGAGAGCTATAACCCCGTCCTTCCTATAGCCTCCCCGCAGCTCCTGACATGGCATCCGCTATGGAGGACAGCGAGCCTGGGCTGGGGGAGGGGGACGGAGCAGATTAAACTTAAACACCCTCCGCATCACCCCCCCCGCAGCGACAACATCCATCCCTGAGCCCCGCACCGAGCAGGGGATGGATGGGGCCGGCCCCCACAGCCCCTTCAGTCCGCTCCGTTACGTAACAGCCAGGACAAGGAGGGGGCTCCCACCGGCCGCCAAGGTGCGGCAGCGGCGGGGACCCCGCTGCGGAATGCCCCCAGGCGGGGAGCCCTCCCTCCCTCCCGCGCCTCCCCGTACCCCTGCACCGCAGCGCCCGGGCGTCCTGCAGCGCTGCCCGCGCACACACACGCGCCGAGCAGAGCGGAGTAGCCGCGAGCAGAGCGCTGTCCCCGCTCCGCGCTGTGTCCGCACCGCGGCTCTGCCCGCGCTGTCCCCGCGCCCGTTCCCGCACCGCGCTGCCCGTGAGGAGCCGCTGCCCGCGCTGCTCCCGCACCGCGCTGCCCGCGGACCTCGCGGCGCTGCCCCCGCACCGCGCTGGCCATGCGGCAGCTCTGCCCGGGTCCCCGGGGACACCCCCGCTCACCTCCCGACAAAATTCTCCAACACGGAGCTCTTGCCGGCGCTCTGCCCCCCCACCACGGCGATCTGCGGCAGGTCGAGATTGGCGTTCTGCCCGATGGCGGCGAAGGCGTCCTGCAGCCGGTTGACCAGCGGGATGAGATCCTCCATCCCGCGGTTCCCCATGGTTGCGGCGCGGCTTTTCGCACAGGCGAGCTCGCACTAACCCTTCCCGCAGCCCTCCCGGGCTCTGGGGCCGGTGGGCAGCGGCTCCAGCCCGCGCCCCTCGCCCCGCTCGACGCCGCCCGGGCTCCGCTCGCCTCAGCCCGCCCGCCGCGCCTGTAGAGCGCCCCGTGCTGCCGCCAGGGGGCGTTAAAGGTACTGCTGCCGCGCTGCATCCTGGGAGATGTAGTCCGGCGGCTGGGAGGGGCGAGGGGTCCGGGATCGGGATGGCACGGCGCTGGTGTCTGTGCCCAGATGCCTGGGAATGGGGCTCGCTCCCAAAACCACAGCAGTTCAGGTTCCCCCGGGGCTGCGTCTGTGTGCGGCAGGTTGGCACACCTGTGCGGCCCAGCCGGTGTGATGCGCAGCCCGGTAAGCCCGGACCGCAGTCAGCGCCGGTGTACCTGTCCGTAAGGCCGTGCCACCAGCACGGTGCCACGGTCCCTGTGGCATTCCCTGCCTCCAGCTGTGCAGCGCTGCCAGCGAACAGGTAAGATGTGATCAAAGGATCCTCATGGCTTGGTTACTACACCTGCACTATTTGATCCTCACAGCCACACCCTTCAGTCAGTGTACCACGCGTTGGTCACAGTCCTTGGGAATGGGCTGGCACCTGCACAGGAGGGTTTTGTGCGAAGGCAGCACTCCTGAAATCACCAGAATACAGGAAACACTTGAGATTATTAAACTGGAGGTTTGCAAAAACGCTACCACTTTCTGAGTGTCTAGCTGGAATAAGATGGCAGAGGCTAGAATGAGATGGTTTTTAAGGTCCCTCCCAACCCATTCTATGGCAGAGGCTAGAATAAGATGGTTTTTAAGATTCTTTCCAACCCATTCTATGGAAGAGCTTAGAATAAGATGTTTTTTAAGGTCCCTTCCAACCCATTCTATGATTCGGCTTCTTCATTCAAACACAGATGAAAAATCCATCCATTTCTGTTTATAGCTGTAAAACAGTAGATGTGTTGCCTGGCTTGTTTTAGAGAAATGGAAACAGGTGCTTCATTTTATGTACCCAGATTTTGTTTTTAAAATTACTTGTCTGCAATAAAGAGGGAACAGCTTGGTTTTAGGTCTTTAAAAAGGATGGGGTTTTAATAAGAATATAACATGAGGCCATATTTGACTTCAAAGTATAGCAATGAAAACAAGTGTTCAAAAAAGCATCTGATGGCTAGCAATGACTCAGAAGGATGGAGAATGTTGCATTTCAAACACCTCTCAGTTCGTGCTACCCAAGACTCCTATTCACAGCTCAGAGAGAGATGGGGGTGGAGGGGGAAACGAAATACAAAAAACTGCAACAGATTTTGAGCTGTCTGTTTTGTTTTAAACAGCAGCTTTTTAGTTACAATAATTATAATGAATATTTCACAGATGTCCATCAAATTAAATCCATGCAAAAACACCTGTGTGGACACACAGAGAAACTGAGGCAACCATGATGAGGGATGAATTTGCCCCATGCTCTAACACATCACCAGTGTGCAGGTAAGAGCACTGAAGGAAGGGAAGGAGCTGCTCCATCTGTATGGGTAACACCATTGTAGGGCATACGTGGGCAGTTTTGAGGGCTGTCAATGCTATTTTTTCCTCTCAGCAAATTACCCAGTAAATCTCAAGAAATAAGCTTAAGAAATTCAATATAGACTGTGGACAAAAGCCTTTGAGCATCCTTGCAGCCATGCTGATAATTTATATTGAAGGATTTCAAAAAAAAAACTGCTATGGATAGCTGTTCTTTGTAAGAGGTCACCACAAAAAGAGCAGTGAAGAGTATCAAAGGCTCAAATAATGATGTCACCTTCCTCTCTGGATCAGAGATGAAGCTCAGGGAACTTTAGACCATGAGGGTCTTTGAAGCTTTATTTGAGGAACCATAAGAAGAAAACCATCCTTTTCCCAGAGCTCTCTGTAACTTGAAGTTCACCAACTGCAATACAGAGAAAGATTGCCCTGTTGCATCACTTGAGTCACCCCACACAATTTACCAGCTCTACTAAAAACTTTCAGTGGCCATGACCAGCCTCACCTGGGGCTTCCCCCCACGTCTGTGGACCTGGGAGGGCCATCAGTCCCTGCTGACTCATGGAGAAGTGTTTGTCTCTGGTTCAGTTGCAGCCCATGGAGTCTTTGGGTTTGGGTTTCACTCACAGGTTGACTCCTTTGTCCCCATGTACTCTGAAGAGGTATTTTGTTCTGGGTGAGTCAGCTCTAGAAATAATCATTCAGGTTATACCTTTTTTTTTTTTGAAAACTTAAAATGAAACTCATCCATTTGCTTTGAGAAATGTTTGTGAAAGACTGTTGAAAATAAAGTATATCAACAGCTGATGTTGAAGACTGAGGGGAAAAGTAGGATTTATATTGCCAGTTAGGGAGCTCCTACAGTACAAGGGCTCATGCATGACTTCTTTGCAGGTGTTCCTTCCTGTCAAACTCCTACTTAGTTTTCAGGAAATGAGGTCCCTTGGGGGGATATATGGGAGGTTTTGGCCTAATTGAAGTCTTAAAGGGCAAAACTGGACAGGAGGGATGAGGGGAATTAATAGGGTGCTCTCTAGGTGTACAAGAAAGGAATAAAAGGAATGATGGAATTGGTAAAACATGCAGAATATTGGCAAACTTTACATGGATCATTATTACTGTAAAACTGAGAAATGCACAGAATCTGCTCCAGCTTCTTTTTCTTGCCGAGATATTTGTAAGCAAATGAGCTCCAGTGTCTGCCTGCAGCGTCACCCTAAACCACTGATTTATAGTGTGAAGTCTGAACACTTCTGCAGCCGCTCAGCCCTGAGAGACTGACCTCGAGCATCCCAGGCAGCGAGGCTTGGATTTTCTGAAGCGTTACAAACCTACACCTCCCGCTGATGAAAAAGTGAACTGCAGGCACTCGGAATCGCTCCTAGAGCCTTCCATTTTCTCTCCTGCCACAAACTGAATTGCAAGGATGCTCTCAGCAAACATACCTTTTGATTCTGTAATACCTCCTACCTGTGACTTGCTCAGCAGCATGTAGCAGACAGAGCAGGAAAAACAGAAGGTATTTCAGTAACTGGAATGAATAGGGAAAATCTGTTTTTTTTTTAATTTTAGTAGAAAAACTGAAGATATGAACAAAGAAAAACAAGAGGAATGAAAGATTCCCACCCCCAGTGCTATAAATAGTTCTGAATGTACTTTAACATGAATCCCTAAAAATGCATGTGGCCAAGCATATGTGTGTTTCTATGTATGGCTATCAACATAACCACAGTTGTGTATGCTGATTTTGTCACCTCATGCAAATAGGACTCCCAGTTTAGTTAGCATAATTAGAAATAGACATTTGAGAGCTGGATTCTGTCCTTCATTCCTTGCCCTTGCAAAAATAACATATCTAGTCCTCAGAGGAAAAAAGAGGCAAAAATGTGGAATGCAATTAGCTTAAGTTACTTGCAAATTGTTTCTGCTGACTCCAGGTAGTGTGAATGTTTAGAATATTTCACTGTGGGTCTTGAAGTGGACAATTCTGGCCTTTTGGGTTCCTAAAAATGGTTATGAACACAGCTAATAATTTAATTTGAATGCTTAAAAGCAGAGGTTTAAAATTCCAAAAAGAAACTGGCCTAGGATTGTCACAGTCCATACTAATACTACATTATACAGCTGATCAACAGTTAAAAATATTAACTAAAATTAGCCTCTTAAATTTCCATAACTATCTAAAGGTGCCTATAGAAAAAGAAAATGCTTAAGTATCTATTTTATAGGTACTTAAGTGCTACTACAGTAGCAATGGTACCATAGTAACATCATCCATCTCTTGTGGTATCAGTTGCTCAGAGAAAATGTTGATTTCTAATGCTCCTATTAAGTGCAAAAGCTATTTGAAAGAAAAGCAGCCTTTAATTTTTGAGTTTTCAAATAGAAAGCTTTTATTTGTAGAATAACATGGTGAAATGCTTCTTCATCTTCTGTGCTTAAGCTGAATTGGTGTGCAAATCCCCCAAAAAGAGGTAAAAGAAGGTAAATCTGGTGTATAAGACACTAGGACAGTATTATTGTGAGTGTGACTCTCCAGAAGCCAGAGTATACATAAGGAAAAAAAGAAGCTGAATGTTATACTCCATTAAGAATGGGATCTGCACGAGGATGTGAGTTTAAATTAATATTTTAAGAGCAACAAAGCTGAGTTCTCTGTGCTTTCTGCATCTAGTGAGATGTCATAAAATAGCTCCTGGTATGTATTTTATCTTGTGAGACTGAAAATCACTAATAGGAGCTGATTGACTATCTTTACCTCTTGTGGGCCTGTCCTGCCCATCAAGAATAGGTTTCTAGAACTATATTACAAAGAATGAGGGAAAACATCCTTTAATTCAAAGATCATTTTGGTTTGAAATGTTGTGTGAATCCAGTCATCCTCCAGATAAAACAGATATGGAAAACAGTGTAATTTCAGTAACTAATATCAGCTCTTAAGAGCATGTCTGGTGAAACTTGACCCATTCTTTCAATAAATAGGCCCCCAAACCAAGAGAAGAAAGTACTTTAAAGCTCCATATGCTTTTTCTCCAAGAAGTTTGTGAGGCTTAAACACATTATGGTGAGAACTAGTTATATCCTGGTGAAATGGATGAGTAATCACACCATCCTTGCAGACTGCAGAGGAAATTGTGGGCACCGCAGTATGTTGGTGCTGTCATAGGCACTGAGAAAACTTGGGATTTCAAAAGTGATGTGGCTTTACCAAGGGTTGCATACCTAGTCTTTTTCAAAGCCAAAATTAAAACATAGAACTGCACAGTGCAGTCATATGCTGGAAATTAGAAATCTCTGTTTATCTGCATGCCTGATCTGGTCCCTGGAAAAAATTCATATAGCCCAGCAAAAACTAGGCTGTATAATACAATCCAGCTCCTGAATAAAAAGCATTCATATGCTCTGTCCTCTTATCTGCCAGCAGATTTCATAACCCTGATCTAATCATACAGAGGTGTAGTGCAGGTTGCCTTATAGGCATGATCCAACAACTCCACTGACTATAGTCTCTGCATTGCAGGATGCTTTCTGGGTCCTTCTCTTGAACTTCTAAATCTTACTCTGTTTTATTGTAACACTCCCATTGCCAATGAGGCACTCCCAAGCCTAGGGGATACATGGGTTGGTTTTGAGTAATAATGCTGTAGTCTGCATTGTGGCTCTTTTTAAGGTTCTGTGTATTCTCCCATTAAGAGCTTTATTTGCCACTGCACACTGAGTAGTGAGTTGCTTAATTATTGAAAGGGAGATGTTCTTTGCAGGAAAAAACAACTTTCAGTGGATGGGAGGTCAAGGTCTGCATTCCAATGATCACTAGGCACTGACAGCACCTTTCAGCTGTCAGCCTGACACACCGTGTAGTGAAGGAAAGGATCCTAACCCAATTTTCTGCAGTTCCCTTATATCTCTGTATGACTTTCAAACTAAATGGTGTGATTACCTGAATCTGGAGCTTTCTCTTCTGCATTCAATTAAACCCTCTCTAGTAGGTGTGATGTTCACATTTGGACATAAAGGCATGTCTGAAATCAGTCTTGGTGTTGTAGGTTGATAGAGCAGCACATCTTTCTTTGCTTCCTATAGCCATAGTCCTGTCTTGTGTTGTGCAGGCACAGGACTAAATCCATGTCCAGATTTCTGTTCAAGGCAGTAGACCTATGGACTATTTATAAATTCAAAAATGTTGTTTATTTAATGATTTGTATGTAGGGTCTCAGAGAGAAAAACCCAGTCTATGAAGGAAGCCTCTAGACTAAGGCAGAACATAAAATCTAAAGTGAAGAAACTTAGTTACTTGTATGTTTCATTAGTATGGCCCTTTGTAGATTTCCAAAGGGAACATACAAAGAATACTTACAAGAGCTTTAGTTGTAGAATTAAGAACAGAGGACATCAATTTCAGATTTACATTTATCTATACAACCTGAATTCTGCCTTTCCCAGGTCTGACTAATTTATGTACTGGGATTGTAGGATTTACCTTCACTCCCACTGCTGCAAACCACCAGGCCAGTGGCTGCTCTACAAGCACCATTACAGGAGCAGAGGATAAACTATGCAAAATGATTTTTAAAAGACTCCATGCATGCTTTTTGCTCCTTGTGTGTGTTCCCTAGGATGACATTTAAGTTTTCATGCTTAACAGGAAAGCATTTTCTCTGTGTGCAGACAGCCATAAAGGGCTCTGGACATGAACAGAGCCCATCATTGATGAATATGGATGGTCATCTCCAAATTGATGATTGTAAAATCAGGATGGTATAAAAAGAACCAAAGGGAAAATCAACATATGCTGCTGCATTTAAAATTATTAATTATAACTATATATCACCAGTAACTGTCTGTTCAGCTTACAATGCTTTCAGGTAAAAATCAATTCCAAGGACTTTATGAATCAAGTAGTCTTTACTGGCATGAATAAAAAGACTATAAAGTAAATTATTTCAGGATGGATTCTCTGGAATAGCAAGGATCAGAAATGCATCTTGATCCTTCTGAGGTTTAGCATAAGAAGAAATGATAGTCACAGTATATTTTCACAGAAAGCCTGTGTGTACTGAAAGCGCTTAAAATTAATTTTGCTATGGAAAACAGGCTGTGCAGGAAAGGTTTTGCTGCAAACCCACCCCCTGCGAAAAAAACCCAAACCAACCAACCAACCAAAACAAAAAAAAAAAAAAAAGGAGGGGGGGTGGACCTGCTAGAGAAGTCATCTCAGTCTAAAGCAATATTGCAAAAGTCCCTGTTTGTTTTCTTCCAGGTTCTCATAATAGCTTGTCAAGATGTGGTCACAGCAAATGGCCAGAGGCTGCTCTGGATTTTTTCCATCTTCTCGGTAAGATTGTTACCAAAGATTCCCCTGGACTATTAACAAACAAAAAACAAACAAACAAAATAACCCCAAAACAAACAAACAAGAAAAACCAACACCTCAAAACCCAAAAAAAAACCCCGCAAAACAAAACAACAACAACAACAAAAAACCACCCAAAAAACAAAGAGCAGAAAGCCCACGCTGTTGGATGCCATCTGCTGCTCCTGTGCAGCAGTTTATTCCATTCCCTGCCCAGCCCTGGGCAGATGGTGTCCATTCCCTCCCAGCCCTCTCCAGGGACAGGGAACCTCAATGCCGCCTCTGCGCGGGGAAGAGAGATGGAGGTGCTGCGGACTGGGGCGACCTGAGAGGAGGCTCCGGGGGTGATCCCCAGCCCCGCGGGGGCGGCCTTGTCCTGCAGCCCTGCCCAAGGAGCGGCCTCCCGCCTGGGCTGGGCCGGGGAGCGGGGCCGGGCAGGTGCTTGTTGTCCCCGGCGGGAAGATGGAGGCGGCGGGCGGGGAGCCGTGATCGCCGCGGGCTGCGCCGTGAGTGTTGGCGGGGAGAGGAGGCTGAAGGGACGGGAAGCGGCTGCGGGTCCCGGCGCGGCCCCGCCGCGGGGAGCGGGACGGGCTGCGGGCGCCGCGGGCAGGGGAGGGTGGGAGCGGTTTTGGGAGGTGGGGTTTGGAAACCTCTTCCACAGGCTGCCGCTTGCGATGACCCCGGGGGGAAGGAGGAGGCGGCAGGGGGGGATCGGCTCAGTGAATGAATGGGCGGCAGCGGCGGCGGCTCCTCTGCTCAATGGCTGCTGGGCTGATACGCGCCAGCCCCGCAGCCGGTGCCTCCCTCGCCCTCCCGTATTTTGTCTCAGGCTCGCCGCGCTCGGGGCTCCCCAAACATGTTCAACCAGCAGCAGTTCCAGCAGCAGCTGCTGCAGCTCCAGCACCTCCTCCAGCAGCAGCAGCAGCACCATCACCACCCTCCGGCGCAGCAGGGAGGCCGGTAAGCGCCGCTACGCGAGGCCGGGGATCCGGGGCCTGTCCCGGGGGACCGCTCTCCTCCGCCTCCCTGCGCTCCGTCCGTCCTCGCCGCGGCGGGGCTGGTGCGGGGCTGCCCTCCCCTGGTGGGGAAGGCGACAAAGGGAGGCGGGCGGGGGTTGGGGGGCGCGGGCCGCGATCGGGGCCGAGCCTGGAGGCACCGAGGGGGCCGGGGGTGTGGGAGGCAGGGCGGCGGCCCCTCCTCAGCACTCCGGGGACCCCTGTCCGCCGTCCGGGGCTGGAGTCCCCGAGAGCCCGTGGGTGACCCGGGCAGTCCGTGGAGGAGCGCTGGATGGGTGGATGCTCCGAGCCCAGCGTCGCCCCTCGAGGCTGGCAGGGCAGCCGGGGCTCGGGGAAAACGCCTTCTCCTGCAGAAACGCAGCACTCATAGCCACCCTCAGCAGACACGAGCACTTTATTGTTTTATTGTTGAACTTAAACTGTTTATTTATTTGCTTTCTCTGGCTGGGTCTGCTGGTGTGGGTGCGATGATTGAACTTATTTCTGCAGTGGCACCAGCGCTAAGGCTGTGGCTGAGCACGGTGGGGCAGGGACGGGATGGAGAAAATTGTGTTTTGTTTGTTAAAGAAGAAAGAACATTTGCCAGAAAATAACTACGATTTTCCAAAAAAAAAAAAAAAATACAAGATGTGAAACAACTTAAATAGGAGCAGTTGTCCCCGATGATCTGAAACTTGTAGAACCAGCATAAATTCTCTGAAATAATGCATTTATTTGCAGTTACTGTTATCTTTAAAGCCTTATTCTTTGCAAATTCAAAGAGATGGGATGTGAATTTAGGAAGAAATTTAATTTGTTATTTAAGGAATTATTGTATTACTTTATCCTTATAAGGCATTTGTCTGTGAGGTAAGCGTGGGAAATTTTCTCTTTTACTAGAAATATGAACCTGCAAATCTTTTTACCATTTTTATATGTTTTATGCTATAAAAAAAGCTGCACTTAAAATGCCAGTAAGGGGCTGACTGCTAGATAGCACGGCTGCATCTTACACCTTTAAAAGTATGGTTTTTGCGGTATAAATATCTCAGCTCAGAGACTGGAACAATCTAGAGCAGCAAATGTGAAGATGAGCTGCTGTGAATTCTGTTAAAGGGGTTGGGTTTTTTTGGTCAGGGTGGATATTTCGATCCGTGTTTGTACCTCTCTTCAGCTCTGACAGATTCAGCTGTGTCAGCAGCGTGCATAGAGGTGGGCCTGACCTTGCAATCGCCTGAAGAAGTGCCTGCCAGTTTCCTCAGACTTTTCTCTCGCGTCTGCTCCACCCTCCTTAGAACTGGAGCGTTCTTCCCCGCTGCTTCTTCCTCCTCGTGTTTTAAATATGAAGGCCGTGCTTTATTTTTCCATCTGGTTCTTGCAGTTAGGGGGCACCATTGACAGTTCTGACCTGTCTGGCTCCGTGTGGGAGGTGTTGGTTTTGGGAAAACAAGCTCTAAGCTACTGCAAAAAACTCTCCGTTTTTTAGAACTTTTTTGTTGTCGTGTTAAATGTAGCTGCTGATCTAGATCACTCATTTCTCCTGACGGGTGCTGCATAATTCTGTAGAACCGCAGTCAGCTCCTGGGCTTTTTTTATGCTGCTTGGGAGGCTCTATGTGGGCTTGGTGCTAGGGAGTTGTCTCTGACCTCAAATTCTTTGATAGACAATCTGTCAGCTTTGGAAATACCAGGAGAGTGGAAGAAAGAGGATACAGTGCATGGTGTCTTTTCATGCATGTATATCAGCCTTTCAGCTGTTTGCCCCTCTGTTTTATGCCTGGAATGGAAGGGTACAGTTTTTATTGGGTTCTCATGATTGATGCCTTCTTTTCCAGGGGTTTGCCGCCACCGCAGCAGCAACAGATGCTGAGCTTACGGGCAACAAATCAGCCATCACTGCTCAGTGCCAATCCTATGCTTCAGCGGGCCTTACTCATGCAGCAGATGCAAGGTACTGTCGTTATGGGAAACGCTTACTTACTGGAGTTATTTAATCATCCTCTTGGACTGAAACCATACCATGGCTATTTCCTGCTGAACCAGTGCAGTTCTTGTACTTGGCAGTTCTGTTTGTTGTCGTCTTTTTTTTCCTCCCATCTCCTCTTTAAATTAGTCCGTAGTCCTCGGAACAGAGGTTCTTCAGTTGTTGAAAATCACATGTCCCCAGCTGTTCACAGCTGGGAATAGCACTAGGAGGTATCAGGTTAGCTACTAAATACATGCCTTCCCTTCTAGGCTTGATGGAGCAAGTATTTTTTCATCAATATGTTTAGATAAAATACAGAGATTTTGATTATTTGTTTGTCTTTCTTGGTTACAAGGTTAATGCCACTTATTTAATTATCTGTTACGTACACACTAACCTTGTTTGCAGTAGATTCTTGTCTTTGTCCAAGGTTAGTGCAGTACAAACAGATGCAGGATATTAAGGTAAAAGATGGTTTGGGTGTCAATTGTATTGTGAAATTTTGATTCTCTGAAGTGACTGTAATTTCAATGGTGGGGAATATCTCTGTTTTTCCATTATTGTGTTTCCACAAGTGGATTTTCCTTTTCTTTTTGTGTTTTCAAAACAAATTTATGAAGCTGCTTTAATAATATAATTACTAATGTAAAGATAATAGGAATAAAGATATGTTTTTATTTTTTGCTCATGTCTTAACCTGACAGTTCTTTTCAACACAGAAAATCAGTACCTGGGATAGTTTTCAAGTGCCTAGTCTAGATTAATGCCTGCAATTTCTACCTTGCCTGTGAATCATGTCCAGATGTGAAGACAAAAGATTTATTCTGCATGTCGTTAACTCTCCTTTTGTTCTCTCTTACCCATTTAATGAGAGGGCTCTCTAGTGACTCCAGTGGCTCTCCACAGATCTCTCTCAGGTTGAAGGGAAAGTGACAGTGAGAAAGGACTAGCCATGCTCTGATGATTGGTGTACATATATCGTTGTCATGAAAAACTGTGACTCCAGCCTTCAGTCAGTCATGCTCCTTCTAGATACATTTGCAGTCAGCTGACATTTTTCCCTGAATCTTTTATTGAGGAGTTGTATTTAAATAGTGTGCCAAGAGCTTGGGGCTAATTAGATAGAGCAGGATAAGATATGTTAATGAACACTTTACATGCACTTTGTCTTAGCGTTGCTCCTCTTCACCTCTCCATGGAGTCGTGACTTCTCTCAGTCACCTACCTCAGGTAGCCACGGGTACCATGGAATATGGTTGCCAATGTCCATGTGGCCCTTTTTAGTGATATGAATTTTTTGGCCATTCAGGTTTGGGTTACATGTAAGAATATCTGATACTGTGCCATTTCTGTCCCTGGGAAGCATCAGCATAAATAATTCATTGGCTGTGTGTGGCTTCAGCAGTGGGAATAGGAAAAGATAAATACTTCAAATTGAAACAGATGTGTGGTTCTTTAAAGGTGTCAAACCGAGAGCAGAAGATGATTTCTTGTGTTAGATTTAATTGTTTTTTAATATAGCTATGCCCTTCTACAGTAAGGGATTCTATATGGGAAGTAATAATAGATTAGATTGCTTTTGAAGACAAACATAGGGAATGCTTCCTATTGTGTTGCAGGCTTTTAAGAGTGTAGCTTGGTTTTTCAGGTGTTGGGTGCCTGTTTCCAAACTTTGCTGCCCTGTTTTGACAGCTGCTATAAAGCTGGAGTATGCACTAATTCAAGTGAGAGAGAGAAAATGGCAATTGAAGTCCAGGTTCCCTAAATGATGGGTGCTTTCTGAGGGTATAGCTGAGGCATCTGGGCCTCTCCATTCCCTCACACCTGAAATGGGAGTGACAAGGATTGTCTTCAGAAGAAATTTTTGACACTTGCTTAATAGTCTGTGGATGCTGAACTGTTCAGAAAGCAGAGCATTATAATTGGAAATGGCAGAGTCTCAAGTGTCAGAGCTGAGGTTGACATGTTGAGCTTGCATGACAACCAGGTGGCAGAGAGGACTGTGGGATTATTTTTTTTTTAAAGTTTGGTGTTGTTTTAAATGAAATGCTGGTACTGGCTTGTTTTAAAGAGCTTCGAGCTATGGTGTGGGCGGTCAGCTGCCCAAATGTGGGGTGAATTTTTCTTTTTTTACTGAGAGTTTTTGTAAAATGAGACCTTTTTTGTTGCAAACATGAATGCTAATGTGCTCAGATCAAATAATTGCTCTAATGATCTTTGCCTGGAGTGACAATTATAATTAAATAGCCTGATCCATAGTAATGGTTGCTATCACATCAAATCATTCCACGTGCTGAAGAGGGTAGAGCACAGAGCACCTATGCAGTGCCCAGTAAAGGACAGGGTCATGTGTAGAGGAGCCCTTCCCTTCTACCTGCTGCTTGTTTGGGTGGAAGATTTTCTCTCACCTTTGCACAGCACAGGGTGGTGAAACGCTGTGTTTGCATTTATAGGAAACCTGCGTGGATTTAACATGACAGCGCCAGCACTGCAGCAGTTCTTCCCTCAGGCTACAAGACATTCCCTCCTGGGACCACCACCTGTTGGGGTCTCCTTAAAGCCAACTCGGCTGGGCTTCCCCAGCCTCCCATTCCAGCGGCAGAACCGGACCTTTCGCAAGGTGGGGCTGTGCTTTCCAACTGCTGGGGAGCTTTGTGCTCCTTTTGCACTTGCAGTTGTTGAGTGTATAGTAGGCGGAGTACAGAGGAGAAGGGAGAGAGCCGTACAAAGAAAATAATGTTTTGCACCATGCTGCTGACACAGAAATGCAGAAATCATTCCATCCCAAAGGCTTTTGTGGTCCTTATTTACATTAATGCTGCTGACACAGAAATGCAGAAATCATTCCATCCCAAAGGCTTTTGTGGTCCATATTTACATTTACGATGCAAAGGTTTCTTGTCATTACTTGCCCAAGAGAGAGAATTCTCCATGATAGAACTGTTTAAACCTAGGATATAAAAGGAGCCTTTAGAGGTATCAGCTTAAAAGTAATTACAATAGAAGAAATCCTGGCTAAGTGCTTTGCTGTTCCAAAGCAGTTTGTTGCTCTCAAACAACTTGCACCTACTATGGACACTCTGCCCCTTTATGTTGTTCTCCCACCTTTTAAGATCAGACTCATATTTGTCCTTGTGGATTTTGTAAAATCTACAATTCTTGTTTTGTGAAAACCTTTCTCACTTTCCGTCATTAAGACCTCTTTTGTACCCTGGAAATGGTTCTTGGGATGACTGCTACTTACCTCCTCTTAGATTAGCTTTGGCATATTTCATCCCATTTTGTCAAAAATATGTGGTGGATAAGGTAAACTCTCATTTTTGGACTGTCCTCCAGAGTCAAAAGAAGGGAAATTACTTTGGACTATCCTTTTCCCTGCCCATGCACCTCTTACCAGAATTCCTCTAGTATGATCCTACTCTGTGCAAGCAGCTGGATTTCCTACAGCTGCTGCTTAAAACACTGGAGACCTGTCCTGACTGCCTGTGGAACTGAAATACTTTGCTCTCTTTGACCATGTAAGCTTGCCTTAGGTGGGGCAGTCCATTGTGAGCCATCTATTCCTTTCCATTATCACTGGAATTCCTGTTCCTGCCCCACAGTAAAACTCTGGTGCTTTAGGCAGTGTGTGTTAAGGACTAAGAGATGGCAGTGACTCTCTGTCCTTTGCAGGACTTCCAGAGGATTCCTGACAGGAAACGGGAACTAGATCCTGGTTCTTCATCTCAGACACAAGGTGATGACAAAATGGAAATTTCAGAGGGAATGCAAGCAGGGTCAGAGCAGAACAATTCCTCACCATCCACAGGTAAAGGAGAGCCTGTAGTGAAATAACTGCTTGCAAATATCATAAACATCTCTTGACCAATCCTGCAGCAAAAACTGGAGATAATTTTAGGCCTAATCAGCTATGTTTCTCTGTAATTGTAAATACTTAAACTGCTTTTGATAGCTCTCTGCTATGTGCTTCATGTACCACTTTTACCTGATTTTTTTTTTTATGAGCCTATTCCATTTCTCTTGCATGGATGCCTCTCAGAAGTCCCTTTTGACACTGAGCTCTGTTTAAGATTTGGGGGGGGGGGAAAGAAAACTAGTCTGAAATTAAAGCTTTCACATATCCTTACCGTTGCTGAAGTCAACATCTCATGCAGCCAAACACATCAAGCAGAACCAGTTACAATCAGCTAAGAAAAAGATGAGTTGAGAGTCCTGGTGCCCCACTTGTCAAAACAGAAACTGCTGGCACTGAGTATCCTGATGTCAGATACAACACAGATGTGGGAATGTCATTTCTGACTGAGGAGTGCACGATTTAAAACTGCAGGCTTTGATGAGGTTGTGACCAGGGAATATGCAGCAGTGAAAACTGCCTTGTTAACTCGTTGCTGTCAGGTAGATGTGCCACCTTGGCTTATATTAATGTTCCCATGATCATGGCTCTTGTCACTTAGGTACAGGACTGAGACCCATTTAGTAGATATGAGCACAGATTTCTTTTTTTGATCAACACCTCATACAATGACATTGCAATAAAGCTCAAATATTTGAGGTCATTATCTAATCTTGTCAGAACAGCTCATAAATTCAGAATTAGCAAGTATTTAGTATTATTTGCTCTAACAGAGCCTCATTGGCATTTGCCATTCAGATATGGAACACACCCAAGGTGGCATGATCTATTTTGCTAAGGAAGTCTCCTTCTGTATTCCTGCAGAGCCAAGAACTCCAGCAGAGTCTGTGTTGAACACTGAGCCTGCAGCAAAAAGACTGAAGAGGTATTTATGGAATGGGGTATTGAGATAGTTACTGACTTTAGAATTGAAGTCTAATTTAATTTTCTGATAATTAGGGCTGTATACTCTAATGGCCTGATGTCTAGCATGTAAGAGGTATTTCAGATGCTTGTGAACATCTTGCTTCAGAAAATCTTGTGGTGCTTGCTGAGATACCAGGTGTTGTGGGGTCTCTGCTAGGGAAAGAATGAAAAATGAGAGATGTAGCACTTCTAGATGTGCAACAAAGCTGAGTTTGCTTGTGTATTCTTCTGCCAGGATCCCTGTAAGAAGCATAGAGGTTCTTTTTTATTCTGGTGTATTTCTCTAAGGTTCTTCCGTAAATGTCAAAAAAGTGAAATGAGCAGAAAGGGAAAGAAAGCCTTGGAATATATTAGGTTACAGTAGGTGTACAAGAGGGTAGTTTATTTTGAGAAATTATAAAGGAAAGGGAATCGATACTCCCTGGTATCCAAGCCTGTATCCATGAGCCTTGAGTTCTGTATCCCTTCTGCAAAGGTTGCCTTGCCAGTATCTCTGTCTGTTGGGTAAAAATAGACAAAGGCAATCCTATTAACCCCCAGGGATGCGCGGCAGGCTGGCCTTGGCAGGCCCATCCCGGCTCTCCCGGCCTCCCGAGGGTGCGGCAGGGACAGGCAGGGCTGCATTGCCATCTAGTGGGAAGGCACCTCGCGGAGTTCCCGCTGCCATCTGCACCGGGCCGCTCCTCTCCCAGAACTGTCACCCTTGGCTGGTGTGGAGGGAGAAGAGGAAGGAGTGAATACAGATTTCTGTAGGCACTGACTTGAGAATTCTCCAGCATATGTTAACGACGATGAGTCAGGACTCCTGGGCCCTCTTACCTTCCCTGACAGGCGTTCGCCGCCTGCTTTTGGACGAGTTTCCTCACCTCGCTGTTTCCCATCTGTAGATTACAGATTAATTGATAGCTTTAGGGGGAATATTCCAGGATTACATTATCAAGGTAATATCCAAACATCAAAGTAAAACATTAAAGAGTGGTAAATATTGTGTGCTCAGGGACCAACGTTAGTTATGGACTCTGATTAGCAAGAAAGTGAATAAATTCAATTAAAGCTAGGTCGAATACATTTGAGTGCATGCTTTGTTAATCTGTTTGCCAAAGCTAATTTAATTTTAATTACATTAATATTTAGCAGGGTATTAATCAAAGTCCTGTTACATGCACTGAAAACAAGAATCAAGTCTGAGGAGTGACAGCTCTCACTGCAGCAAGCCAGCTATTAGGAAAATTCTTTCCTAATCTGCAGTTAGGGACTGCCAGATTTGATGCATATATTATGGCTGGTATTTACCTAGAATAGATTATTCCTTAGCTTCTTTTTGAAGTGTTTCTAGTATCTTCCAATGAACAGATGAAGGATCTGTGGAAAAAAAAATAGTTTACTGTTCTCATACTGCCCTTCACAAATGCGAAGGGCATTCCCCCCATCTATGTCATAAAATTGTATTTCATGCTTCATTGTTCCATTTCCCTTTAGCCAGAAATACCAGCCTCCTTCTTCATTTCAGGTTTTTCCCACTTCTGCCTTTGCTCCTATGTACCATCTGTACACCTGGAACAGCATCCTCATTCCAGTGCAGAAAGCACTCATCATCTTCAAATCCTCCTTGAACACCCACTTCTAGCATGGCATGACAAGTATCCATAGAATACCATTTCCTCTGTAAATCATGCTCGTGGTGGCTTTTGCTCCCTTAGCTCGCTCCTTAGGTTTGCAGTTCAGGCTGCAAACCCTCGCCCTGAGTGCTGGCACCATCTGTGTGTGGTACCGTTAGCGTTGAGCCTGCTGGCAGCACCTGACAAATAATGTTAATGCCAGTCACTCTTGTTTAATTCGTGTTTGCAGTGCCCAAACCCTGCTGCATATTTATAGCTGTGTAACCCAGTTCCCTTATCACTTATCAATCCGATAAATTATGCGGCGTGCGTGCGCGGATAGCGGGAGCGCTACCTGTGCTGTCTGCTGTCCTGCTTGTGCAGAAGGTGCTGCTCCCTCTTGGCAGAAGGACACCAGCAGGTGGGAATTTGAGCCGCCCTCAGAGCAGACAGTCAAGTCATGGTGGAAAGTTAGTCCTGACAGAAAAATGGGAGATGTAGAAAGAGACTGCTGAGAACACTTTGTGCCCTCTGGAAGTCAGACATTCATTCTCGAAAGTCCCCTCAGGAGCGCTTTTCTCCGTAGCAGATCACCAAAAGCAAGGCCCTTTTGATTTGCATCTTGTAGAGTTTCACTTCCCCCACAAGCAGAGCTTGACTGAAGCTGTAGGGACTCTGCAATGAAACACGACTGGTATGAATAGAACAGGCAGCCGTGGTGAAATCCCTGTAAAGGCACCATGGAGAACTCCTTCAGTGCTAATAGGTCTCTTCTCTCATGTACAGAGCAGCCAGGAGCACTGTCCAGGTGTTGCAATTTCCCTACAGGTCACCAGTCATGACAGGAGAGAGCTCTCAGAGCTCTTACTGAGAATATTTCTTGTATGAACTTAATTCCCTTCAGGCTTCTTGCAGAAGAGGGCAGCCAACCAAAAAATCAGTTGTAGCTTTCTTGTCCAGATTATTTCTGTTTCTGAATCCATCCTAGAACACATTATTTTATTTATTTCTGCCAATTTCTTGCCTGAAATACCACTTCTAGTAGCTTATTGATTTGGGAGTTTAGTGGAGAGTGTGGTAGGTTAGACCCCAGCCTGTGCCTTGGTGTGCCTTTTGAAACTCCTGTCTGTAACATGGCAATTAAGGTACTTTTCTTGATATCCTTGAAGTGTGGCTGGCGAGTCTGCATTAGAGGATGCCACAGACAGCAAGAAAGCAGGAGTCTCGTGCACCCATGTCCAAGCTGATGGTGAGTTGCTGAACCCTGTGATTTGAACCTTTAGGGCACTCCTTGCTGGAACTGAACCTGTAGGTCTCGTGGGTCTACAGAAATGTTCTTTCCCCAGTTGTACAGGATGGGGAAAGGAAGATAAAATCTAGGAACCAAATACAAACTATGTTCCCTAATATCTGTTACCTGCCAAAGGCAAATGATTGGATATTTCTGTCTTAATTATTAATGGTAAGGAGAAAGGTTTGTGAACTGGCTTATGGCCAACAATGCTGTGAGGAAAGCTCCCTGACTTCACTCACCTGCTGCTCTGTTTTTCCTGTCATTGCTGTTTTGATTTAAGACTGCTAAAAGGACTCTCCCTTCTTAGGTACAGACAATGCAAAGGAGTACACAGCTGAAGATCTCTCCAGAGAGAGGAAATTCTCTGAGGAACCGAAGGCTCCTGAGGTGAGCAGACACCGCTCCATGCAGGGGTGGTGCAGAACATACAACCTCCCCCTCCATCCTGGAGAAGCCCGTTGCCACTGGGAACCAGCTGGCACCCACGTCTGGAGCTCTGTCTCCTGCTGTAAGCTGTTGTCCCTGGCAATAAGGCATAATATGTCTGCAATTAGTGCGCAGTCTGCTCTGACTTGCTGCTTTTGTACCTCTGCTGGCCTGTTCCTTACCTACTGCTGCCTATGGATGGGGCATTCATTAAGATTTTTGTATTCAGCTGGAAAGATAGAAAGCTGAGTAGAAAGAGTTACTTAAAACTCTATGTGCAGAGTGCCATAGCTAAATACATCTTTCATATTGCTAAAGAGCAAGTATAAAAAGATTCAGGTGGTGTTAAAAGATGCAACCTGAGAGTCTTTTGCATGAAATACGTGGCCCCCATGCTAGATGTTAAATCAGGACCTCAGGCTGTGTAAAGTTGAGTGCAGACAAAGGGTTAACCTCAGGTGTGAATCAGACTTGACAGTCTTCCATAACTGGAGACATTTATTGATGTGATCAAATGTATCATTCTGCCCATGTCTGAGTTTCTGACTCCATCAGGTGTTGTGCTGAGTAGGCTTTAGTTTTGCTGTGGAGAAACATGAGCTGATGTGTCCCTTAACAACAATTGTTTGTGGCTCCATCCCCAGAGACTGGATCATACAGTGGCTGCAGAAACAACGATCTGTGCTAATAGGGCTGCTGCTGTGACACAGGGATCGCTGATTTAGCAGCTTTGGGAGGAGTGTGTATCAGAGTCCTGATCAGCCTCCTGTGGGCTCAAGCTTAAGTGCATTTTCCTAAAGGGTAAAGAGCTCAGGTGACATACAAAAAGCAGGTGTAATTTTTATTCTATTGAGGAATTGAAGTTAATGTTGACTCCTTCTTTTGACAGGTGTTGAGCTCTGGAGGTTCACTGAAAGTGACTATTCAGCAGAGCAGTGAGAGCAGAGCTATCAGTACAACAGCTCTGAAACCAGGGCACTGGGCCTGCGACGTGGGCACAGCTGATCCCAACCCAGAATCTGTCCTTAAATTCTACTGTTACATCTGCAAGACCAATTGCTGCAGTCAGCAGGTAAAAATGCACAGGTCTGACAGGGATCCAGGTGGTCAAGAGATGGGAGTTAGATGGTTGATCTCTTGTTAGCAAGGGCTCATGTTTTAGGAACAAGGAACATAAGAAATGATGACAAGTATGCAGATAAAATAAACCTCTCCTGAGAGCTGGCAAGCAACCTGCTAGAGAGAGAATGTGGGCGGATCCACAGGCAGCCATGCTCTTAAGCTTTTATATTTCATTGTTAAACAGCAGTCAAAAGAAAGGAAAGCATAGCTCATACCTATTATTTTCTGTGTTTTGGATACATTTAAAAGGATTTTTCTCCTAACCTCTCTTTCAGAATTTCCAATCCCACATGGCTGGAGTTCAGCACCAGCAGCGACTTGGGGAGATTCAGCACATGAGCAATGTTTGTTTTGTTTCACTACTGCCCATGGTGAAACAGCAGAAGGTGCTAGCAGGAAAAGATGGGTAAGTGTTGGTCTGCAGTAGAAAATTCAATCTGAGTGTGGCCCTACATGGGTTCTAAAATTTTTCACTGCACCAGGGTGCATCTCAGTTTAAGGTATGGTACAAACCCCCTCTTGGTTTCAAGGGCCTTAATCTCCTTCAGGCAACTTTCTATCTTGTTGAAGGATACCAGAGTTGACTTTGACCTGTGTAGTTTTTAATACAGTAGATTAAGTAGGAGACCTGTTTTATCTGGTGCATTTCTGTCAGCACAAGCTTAAGCAACCTGTATGTGGGTGAGAAGTAGAGAAGATAAATTCAAGCCTATAAAGATAGGAATTGTGAAGAAAACAATGCCAGGGACAGATTGCTACCTGCAGTATTCCATGGAGAATGAAAAAGGTGTGATTTACAGCTCTATCTGTTGTCACTTCAGAGAGAGCCAGCAGCGGTGGTGTAACACGTGTCAGGTGCATTTCACAGGGGACCTCATCAAACATCGCAGGACCCAGGAACACAAGGTAACAGCCATAGCATGGACTTCATTTTGTACTGACCTTTTGTCTGGGGATTAAATGGAAGTGTGTAGAACCTCCTGCTCCCCAAGCAGCAAAGAAGTGACTGAACTGGAGGGGTGCATATTAAGTTCTGCCAATAACTCCCTCCCTAAGGGCACTGCGGTGTTACCTCCTGCCTCTGGCATTGCTGGAGCTTTCAGTTGTCATGCCGTGTCACTATGGCCTGAGGTGCCTTTAGTCTGTAATTCTTTATTTTTCTTAAGAAATATGGCTTATCATACTCACCTAATGGATGAGTTGGTGGGCAGCCTCTTTAAGCTAAACTTCAGGCAGGCCAGCATATTTATTGACTTTTAGTGAAGAAGTGACAGCACCTGTTTTTAGACACACTTTTGGTCTGCATGTTTTTCATCTTTTTGGTGGATAAGAGTTAGGGAGCCCTTTCTGCTGAAAAAACTATTTTCTGTGTGGACTCCCAGGATGTGGGGCTGACTTTGTTTCAAGATTCATCTGCATTCCTCCAAAGCTGTGCCTCTTGTGACTTACAGAATTGTCCCTCTTTCCTTAGCTGGCCAAACGCTCGCTTCGTCCTTTCTGCACTGTCTGCAGCCGCCACTTCAAGACCCCCCGCAAGTTTGTGGAGCATATGAAGTCCCCTGAGCACAAACAGAAAGCCAAAGAGGTAATAGGCCTGCATGTAGAGCTGTGCAGGTCTGGAGGCAGCTACACTGTACAGCAGAATAGCTTTCTGCTTTGTGACTACTGTGGGGCTGAAAGGAAGATGTGCAGTTCTTCCAACCCTGTTTTAATTTTCTTATTTTGCTGGATTTCAGTTGTTAGTTGTTGCTTGAAAAAGGGAAAAAGTGTTCGATGTGTCTAGAAGTAAGAGAGTTTTATGCCTCTCTTGCAGTCCCTTCTGCTCATCACATACAATCTGTCCTGAGTCTGAGCTCTTCTTTGGTTAAATGGCTAGTGCAAAGTTGACCTGATCTTTCTTTTCTGTACCATACAGGTTAGGCTAGGAGAGAAGGAGTTGGGGAGCCCAGAAGATTCAGAGGAGTTGATCACTGTGGATGCTGTTGGCTGTTTTGAAGATGATGATGAGGAAGAGGAGGAGGAGGAAGGAGGAGCTGGTGAGGAGGAAGATCATGATGTAGTGCTGATGGAGAATGAGGATTCTGCTGCCAAGCAGGTATGCTGTGCAACAGAAGAAGAAATGACCTATCTGAGAATTTTCTGTGGGATCCTATGACTTAGGCTGGTTGAGCTCAGGCTTTCAAGAGTTGCTCAGTCTTGCACAGCAGTAGGGTGGGACTCTGGGTTCTTCAAGGGTACAGGGTGATGTGGAAGAGAATCAGGCACTATGTGTGGGATACATGAAGGTGTTTCTGCTGGGCTGTACAGCTTCTGGTGTCTTCAGATATTAACCCTGTTGAGGGGCACAGTATTGATATAGTCTCTTTGAACAGCCCAGCAGTATCTGGGTCTGATAGCAAATGTGTAGAGGTTTAGCTTGACAAATACATTTACAGTAGAGAGCAGTTACCAAGAAGGAGGTAAATGGCTAAGCTCCTTCAGGCTTGGAGTGCAAGGAGTGATTTTAACCCTTGTAATGAAGTGGTCTGCTGACATTGGGGTTTGCATCTGCCCCTTATCAAAGGCTGTGTAACTCTGTCACTGGTATGTGAATCTTCTGTTTTGCTCCCAAGCTTACCAGAAAAATGCAAGAGCCTGACAATTGCTATAGATACAGTAGGCACTAATGTTCTTTTGGTTTCCAGACTGGGCTGAAGGAAGTGTCTTTGGAGGATTACGAAGGAAGTGAGAAGTATTGTCCAGACACAGCCTATGGTAAGCAAGCAGAGTTAAGCACAAAGGGCCACAGAGCCTTCTCTGGCCACATGCTCTGTCTGTAGGAGAGGATGGTCTCTACCTACTGTTATAATGACTTCTTGGGCCATGGTGCTCCAGCATCTGCATTGGACTGGTGCAGGTCACTGCTGCCTGGAGAAGAACCTCTCCTGAAAGCAGGATGTTTCTTTATTACTGTGTGATAAAACATGAGGATGTGATTGATGTTTGTCAACTGCCTTTTGCTTTGAAGAAGGATAAGAGCCAGATACATTCCTAAGGTAGGACATGGAACAAGCAGGGCAGGAGTACTAAAGAAAGTAGGTAGCAAATGAGGGATGCTCTGGAAAGATGGAGTCGGAAAGCATATTGATTGGAATGCTTTCCAACAGAAATACAGCTTGCAGAGAGATACTGAGCATCACTGACAGTATCAAACTCTCTGCTAGACCCAAACTGTGCATGTTTCCTCCGCTTCAGAACCCCCACGCTGTACCGAGCAGTTCCTCAGCCGTGCTGCTGGCCTGGTGGGCAGTAGTTCCTCCAGATGGCCGTGTCTGGTCCCCACCCTGTAAGCGACTGACTTCAAACCCCTAACGGCCACTTGTGTTTGAGGAGGGCAGCTCTGCAGAGGCTGTTTTGTGCCCAAGGAGAGCTCTGTTTACACGGATCTTCCATATCGCTGTAACCTTCCACTATCGTGTGGCAGATGGAATAATGATTCATGCTGTGAATGTTCTCTGCGTGTTCCTCTTGCGCGCCTGCTGTCTTCTGCTTGGTTTGATCCCATTACATTAGATCACATGTTCTCTGTAGTTTTCCATTGTATTCTTTTCTCCCTTTTTCCCCCCTTAATGCTCTGTGTAGTTTCTTTGCTCTGGCAGCCAGATTTCTCTCTGAATATCAACCACAGCCATTCCATGGTAAGACGAGATATTCAGCAAGTCATCTTGCAAATCCCTGATTAACAGAAGCAAAGCTTTCCACCTCTCCTTCTTTACTCCCATCCCCCTTCTCTTTTAACATGCTTTCATTATTTGAGTTCCATTCAATGTGATCTGTGATTTCCCTTCCCCTCCCGTTTCACAGGCCTGGATTTTCTGGTCCCCGTCGCAGGTTACCTCTGCAGGCTGTGTCACAAATTCTACCATAGCGACTCCGCTGCCCGGCTCGCACACTGCAAGTCCCTGATGCATTTTGAGAACTTTCAGGTTAGACCCTTTGGCGATTGCATGGCCTGGCATTTGTTTCCCCCGTGCGTGTCTCTCCAGTGAATCCACCACATTAGCTGTCTTGTCTCCAGCTCATTTCCATCATCCCTGGTGTCCATTGTGCTGTAGCTTTCTCCTGGTGTGCTCTGTCTTTGTCTCCCTTGGCCCTTGTAGATCTAAAACCAGTTAAGTCCTGCTTCCCAGCTACTGCTGCTGTCATCTTTTTGCCTGTTTCTGGCTGAGAATCTTCCTCAGAGTGTCCGCTCTGTTTGCTGAACCTGTGGAGTCTGTCATTTAGTCTAGGCCTCTTCTCTGTTAGATTACAGGTTGGTCAAGGTGGGATTGAGCAGGAGAGAGAGGCTGTTCCTTGTAAAGAAAGTTGGTGCTTATGCATCTCCAGGTGTGATACTGCAAGAACAGCTCCTTTAGCTAAAGTGTGGGTGTGATTCATCCAGGAAGAGGCCTGGTAAATCAGATACCTTAGAAATCTGAAAATTTAACATTACAGACTCTTTATGTAATAGAATCTACAAGCTGGTGAGAGTCCATTTGTCCCCAGGGTCAGCCTGCAAGAGGAAGTCTGTCTGTCTCTCTCTGTCTGCTGCCCTTTCCTAGAAACTCCTTAGCACAAAGCTCTGCAAACTGATGCTGTTCCTTTGCTTTTCTGGCTCCACCTAAAGAAGCTGCTTTCATATCTAAAGCTTTTCCTACTGGGCTGGCCTGGAATCTGCCTCCATTGTTCTGTCCTTGTTGACTTGCCAGGGGGTAAGGGGCCTGGATTAGTACTTGTGGAGGATACACAGGACTTGCACTGTTTCTGCCCTATCCCATGACCACTGCCTGGGCCCTCTTGTATGGGAGAGCACTCTTCCCTGTCCTTGGCAAGGAGGGAGGCTCCCACATCGACTTGGTCCTCTGCCTGCACCCACAATGTACTCCCAAAGACTGCTGTGGTTCCTTATCACCTTTTTAAATAGTGTTTTAAAAAACCCCCAAACACACATACATACACCCCTAAGCCCCCAAAACTTCATGGTTTTCTTCTAGTTTTCAGACAGAAGAAACTATTCCCAGTCAGCCATTACTGCCTCCAGGAAGGGGTGGAGTGCTTTAGAATTCTGCCAGCACTCAGAGCAGTGGATTTGGAAAGGGAGGAGACCACAGCTGTTCCTTCATGGTTGCTCATCCTCTCCCACTCCTGCAGCTAGTCATTTCAGGAATGAAGGAATTGGACTTGCTGTTTTCCTGGCTTGTTTTAGATCAGCATAGAGTGAAACTGCAGCAGCAACCACTTATGTCACTCTCTTGGCCCACTTAGAGCTGAAATCAGATGCTCTTTAAATGCATGCCAGAATGACCTGGGGAGTTCATGAGGAGAGTCCAGACTTACATGTCTGCAGGCAGATAACTATTATTCTTGGCTGCCTTGGGGTTGTCACAGCCTGAGTTAAATCACTGCCAGTTGCTGGGGTATTCTCAGCAGAGGTTTTCAAAGCAGAGAATTGTGTGCTCTTGAGACAATTTACAGCATCACTCTGGACACCATTTTGCATGCCTGGACCTGCTTAGGTTTGGGTACAGTATGCCTCGACTGATGCAATTCCAGTGTGATATGCTATTATTCATATCCCATGATTTGAGGACAGAGGAAGAACAAGCCTGCAGTGATAAACTGAATTACAATGTAAAGCTGTCTGTCAGATGTGCTGTAATTCCACATTGCAGACTGGTGAAAGGCATTGTGCTTGAAATTGTTTCCTTATATTTTCAGGTGTAATGCTAGTGCCAGTTCAAAGAACCCTTTAGCAGGCAGCTGAAAGGGACTTGATTATGAAGGGAACTACTGTGGGAAAGAGTGAATTTCAGTTTGTTCCTTTAGGCCACGATCTCTCTGGGCATTGAAGACTGGATTCCTGCTAGGTGTTAGCTAGCTACAGTGAGTTGTTTTCCTGAAATCCAGTCTAGAACATGTGTAGTAGCCATTTTAATCTCTTTACAGACCTCTACTGGTTCATCATGATAGTGAGTGCAAATGAGTCATTTTATTGATGATATGCTTACCTTTACTCTGTGGAAAACCCCAGTGACTTGTAACGAGATATAATGGATATGGTATCGTAGCCTTCCTGTCAACAGTTCCACTGACTGTGCAGATTATATCAACAGAGTGAAGAAATACAAAGCTTTCAGCTTAAGTCTTGCTTTGGCTGATAAACATTAAATCACAGCAGTAGCTGAGGGCTGTGCAGAGCCTCACATGCCCAAGGTATGTGTCCTGGCAGTATCTGAAGCAGGAGCTGTCACTTGCACTGTTATATCTACAGAGTCCTGAGTCTGACTGATATTAAGAGTTGCCAGATCATGATTTCTGTCTCGGGAACCACAGGTCTGCCACGCACTTGCTCAGCTTTAAGTAATGCAAGAGGGACTACAGTTTTTAATTAACTTTTCCTCACAGGAGCTGACCCTTCTCTGTTGAGAGCCTCAGCAGCCAGGCCAGGAGCTGCTGAGATCACTCGTGCCCCTGCCACTCACCACTGTTTTTGTACAGGTGTTCCTGGACCAGCTGCTGCTTTGCTGCAGTGACGGGAGCTGAGCTGGGCTTCTCTCTCACGTTGGTTTGTTTGTATTTGCAGAGATACAAGGCAGCAAGGCATCGTGCCACAACTGCCTACCCCGAGGCTCCTTTGCATTCCCAGGGCTCCAGCTCCCAATTGCTGGATGATCCAAACCAGCCTCTTGCTACAACAGCACATACCAGCAAGAAGATGAATGATGATCATGGGATAGATAAGGAGGGCACAGAGCTGTCAGCCCTGCAAGAACAAACTTCAAGGTCTCTGGAGGGTAAGGGTGAGCTGGCCACCTCTAGGCCAGAGGGCAAGAGCCTGGCCAGTGTGACTGATGATGTGTGTGGTATCATGGTTGTAGAAGAAGAAAGTCTACAGGACAAGTCCACTGCCACTAGTGCCGACTGCCTGTTCTCTGAGGAGAGCCACACCATAGGGGAGTCCCTGGGACATGAGGAAGAAGCCAACACAGCCAGGCAGAGGGCAGGCACAGACGACCACCAGGATCCAGGGAGTGGAGGAGGCTTAGGCCAGAAGGAGGCAGCAGATGCAGGCCAGGAGGCAGCAGCAGAGCCTTCCTCCCTCGCTAAAGGTGAGACAGGCGGTCTCACCTCTGCTGGGTGCAGACGCTCTTCCAGGCGCAAACCCAGATAGAGTGGCCTTAAAGGAGAGCCCTTTACAATATGATATTTGCTGGAAATGTTTATTTTCTGAGTCTTTTAATAGAGCAAAACCTTCAACTTTACTGCTGTTTTTATTTTAAGAATAAATAAGCCTGGCTTTAGCGTGTCTAATACAGGATAGTGTTGCTTATTACTTGTACAGCTGGGATACAGCAGTCACGTGGAAAGACTGAGGCTTGGATTGTTGAACCTGAAAGAAGATGGTAATGGGATTTCCATAGGGGACAAACTTCACAGAGTGATGGATGCAGACTTAAGAATTCTTTGTAGTTCCTCTCATTTCCTTTCCAGGCAGACAAAATGTTTATCTCTTGGGAGACTCTGCTGAATTTTCCTTCTCAGAACACTTTCCTTTCTAAGATACACACTGTTGGACAAGCAGTCTTGGACAAGTCCTAAGCTAGGCAAAAACATGCACCTTGGTCCTTTGTTAATACCACAAGGCTTAATCCAATCTGTTCTCATAGTGGAGACTCTCAGGAACAAAGTTTGTTTCAAACTGATTTTAATAAAACAAATTTCTTTTAAATAACCTCTTTAACTTTCCAAAAAACTCCTTTAACTCTACATAAGTAGAACAGTAAGACTTGCTTCAAAAGTGCTGGCTCTAGGACATAGTGACAAGATCACAAAGTACAGACCAGACCTCTCATGCCTTGTTAGAATGTACAGGGAGTGCTCTGCTCTCTATTGCTGATGCTGTGGTGGGGGCTAACCAGGCTGCTCTGCCTCTCTCCACACCTTGGTCCTTAATGGCCACTGAAGGAGTGGAGCAGCTCCCAGTTACAGTGGTCAGAAACATCATCCTGGTAGCTTGTCTTATCTGCTTGGAATGGAGTGGAAACGTCCAGTGATCTAGAACCATGTGCCAGTATTTTGTACATCACAATTTATGTGACTAAGGGAGAAGAAGCTGTAGCTTCAAGGCAGCAGCTGGCCTAGGCCCTCCTTACACTTAGGGACAAGCCTGGAGTCAGGACAGCCCCTGCCAAAGGGGTAAAGCCATAATACTCTTTGCTTGGATTTAAAGAAAAGAGAGCAGAGACCATCTTCCCACTTTGTGAAGAGGGCCTGCCTGCAAACTACCTGCATGGGCTCAGGTTTCCTACAACCAGCTTTAACCAAGTGTGAGTGCCGGGCTCATATTGGGAAGCAGAAAGAACCAGCTCTCCTACACCCACCCTTGTGCTTCTGCACGTGTCTCACAGCTAAAGGAAAACAGAACATGGAGATGAATGGCAGGATACAAACACAGAAAGGAACGATTAACAGACATGAGGCACCTCTGCTATTCAAGTTTTACATTAAATTGGTGACCAGTAACTGTCCCCTTAGCAACACCAGCTGAGTGTGTGTGGTCAGACTCTAGGCAGGAGGCTGGGATCCCTGCACATCAGCTCCTGTGTTCAGCTGCTTGCTCTGCTGCTGGAACTCCAGCCGGGTCTGGCGGTTGGACTCCAGCAGTTCCTTCAAGCAGATGTGTAGGTGATCATTCTTCTCCTCCAGGTGATCCAAGCAGGAGTTGATCTGGTCCAGCATGGAGTTTATTGCTGCATATTCTAAAAGCAAGGGAAATGAGAGACTGAACATTGTAAGTACAGTCACTGCAGTCAGAGCAGGCAGTGAGAGCTCTGGCAAAACATGCCCACAGCATTCTGGCTGTGTCTGATTTGCCCCTGGGTGGGTGAACTAAAATGCAACTGAATTCTGCATGTGCTCTGTTCCCTGATCAAATCAGGCCAATGGGAAGCTGGAACACTGGTAACAAGATCTAAGGCAAGGTACCTGGGCAGTCCAAAGCAATTGTGGGCACATCTGACAGCCTCAGATCTCACACACAAACAGCCAGCCACAGGCTGAGTGCTGACTACAACAGTACCAGATAAATCCCAAAGACAAGTCAGCCTTTTTAGCTGTCTTTGGAATCACCTTTCCTGATAGTATGGGCACGTTGTCAGCATGCTGTAGGGTTTGTTTTCTGTGAACTGGGTAAGGCTTCCAAGCTGGGATGTGCATCACTCAGGCCTGGCTGGAGTCAGGCTGCTACAACAGTGCAGCCATCATGGCTGTGGCAGGAGGAGGGGATGAGCCCAAAGGTGCTGGCAGTGGCACCATTATTTCCACTGGCAGGTAAGTGTTGTGCACTGAGTTCAGCCACAGGATTGTCATGCTCTGTTAAGGCTTTGGGTACTTCAGATTAAACCTAGACTCACTGCAGATGATACTGGCAGTTGGTTCTCTAGGTAGAGTTTCTTATTCACAGCATTGTTTCAAGTGCAGCAGTTTGCCTCAGTACAATGGCATTTCACAGTGGTGTGTGTCAGCACTGTTACCCAGCTGAAGAGTGCTGTGCTTCTGCAACACTTGCTTTTGGATTGCTCCAAGCAATATTCACACAATCCTGAAGATAAATAAACCCAAACTGAAAAAACAGACAAGATAAACTGCAGAGGTTATTCAGGACCCCTGGGAGGCTGCAGGGGACCCCACCGTGGGTTGATGTTTGTGAGGATCAGGGGCTGCAGGACAGGGAAGGATGCCTGTGTGGGTGGGACAAGCCCAACCTCGTGGGCTGGGGCTGGCTCCTCTCCACCCAGCTCCTCTGAGCACACAGTGTGATGCTCACAGTGCCTGTAACGCTGGGCTGAACTGAAGGAGAGAGGAGGGAGGATGAGGATGTGCTCTGGGCACCCTAGGAAAGTCAGGCTGTGCTGAAATCCCCCAGACCAGCTCTGCCCCTCTCAGCTGCCCCAGCACACCAGGTCCAGGCACTGCCAGGTCCAGCAGCTTTAAAAGAACTGTGAATATTTAAACATTGAAGTCATTTGCATTATTAATAGCTAAGAAGTTTCGTTATTAAAGAATAATTATCCTCCTTTTCTTATAACCTTATAACTTTGGAGCTGTTCAGAGTGTTGCAGCCTTTAATTCTTTGGAGAATTGTGTAACGTTGCATTTGAGCTCATTAATAAAAGTTTGGCCTTGTAGGTATACATAGAGGTGGCACTACAAGTGATAGCACTGATGATATTTCTTGCATTTAAAAATCAATCCCACAAACACATCCTTTCCAAAAAGGTGGCAGATATCAGTATTTTTCAAACTAACAGCATTTTTCAAGGTACATGAGTTACAGCTCTTCAATTTGGTGCACGATATTCCAGTGAAATGGTGAGCAGATCCCAAGCAGACATGGTAACTACTTCTGGCAAGGGACATTCATCAGCTTGGCAAGAAGTTTGTAATCACAGCAGAAGCCTAATTTTCTCCATGCTAAAACTAAATGAAGGTTATATAATTTCTTCAGCTTTGGGAAATGAAAAAAATTTACCCATTTAAAAATAAATTTTAAAAGCCTTTGTTTGTCTTCTGTTAGTTGCAAGCTTGGTGGATTTTTGTGGAAATATAACCACGTCCCTGTTGGAAACACTGAGCAGGAGAATGGCAATGGCATTAACTCCTCTACATTCTTACAAGAATAGTTGACAAAAATCAGGTTTCCTCCTTGAGGTGAAGGAAGAGATCCACAGCCTCAGCCCCACTAGACCAGGAAATAGCAGCAGCCCTTCAGCACACAAAGCCCAGTTAATTACAAACTGAACAACCCTATTACATAGGATGTAGATCCAATTTAGTGACTTTCTCCATCACATCCAATCTGTCTCTTAGCTCTACAAAAAATATGAAATACAAATCACTGTGATGATCAACGCAGTGAACACACTTGGGGTGCTTCAGGGCGGAAATTATTGTCCTGTCACTGCAGCTAGATCCCAGACACAATTCCCAGAATCACCTGTGTAGGTCACATCTGGGAACAGAATGTTTTGGGAATCAGCAGAACCCAGCTCCACCATTTTCAACAGAAGAGTAGCAAAGTGCTTACTCTGAAAGAATTCCAGTTTTGAGTGACCTCTACGTCCACGTTACTCCTCCTCTGTTGTCTCACTTTCTCCATGGGCTGGTTCTAACTGGACAAGGCAGTATCAGAACTGGCATACCCAGGCACTGCAGAAACGCCCCAAAGTGGAATTTCCTAAGCTGCATTAAATTCCCTGTTTCCATGCATGACTACTTCTCCCAGGTTTGCCCACATGATCTGCCCTGTGGTTTCGAAACCTGAACATCCTCTTTCCTGACATCCGTACCCCGTACACCAGCAAAGGCACAAAATTTTTTCACAGAAAAAAAATCCATCCCAGGGCAACACGTAGGAACTCGGTGCCCCATAGCTGGATGGGAATCAAACAGTGCAGCTCCTCAGCCCCACTGCCGTGCAGCGGGTGCATCGCTGGCACTGGGCACCGCTGCCGGCAGAACATCTGGGCACACCTGAGCACATCTGGACACAGCTGCGCTCTGCCACCCGCAGCCCAGGAGACCAGGCCAGGCCATCCTGCGCCACGGATTCGCCCCCGAGATGGCGGCCCCGCTCTCCCCCACGCACCTTCCTCCTCGAAGGTGTCGTCGCCCTCGTCGCCCTCGTCGCCGGTGCCGCCGCCCAACACGTGCGGGTCTCCGTTGGGCCCCGACATCCCGCCGCGCCCGCCCGCGCCTCAGCGCCGCCCGCACGGCGCGCCCGTGCCCGCGCGGGGCCTCCAGCCAATGGCAGAGCAGGGCGCCTTGCGCGTCACGCAGGCCGGCGCTGCGGAGAACTCTGTGGTTAGCGCGGAGGGCGCGGGGCGCAGGCGCGCGGGCGGGCGCGGCGAGCAGCGCCGGGCAGGGCGCGGCCCCGGTGGTCAGCGTCACGTTCCCCGTTCCTCCGGGATTTTTCCCAAACGCGTGCCCAGCGCTAGGCTGTGTCCTTGCCCAGGTGTCCTCAGGCCCTGCCGGACTTCACCGCTTACGGGCCGCCGTCAGTATTAAGTGCTTCTTTCCCAAGTGCTTCTTTCACAAGTGATGTTCTGAAGGATAAATCTGCGTTCTGTCCGTGTGGGCCATTCCGTCCCGGATAGGGCTTTGCTGCTGAACTCCCGCCCTGTCTCCAGCTCTGCTTCATCCACTAAGCGGCTTGAACCAGCCTCAGGTCACCTTCACACTCCTTCCCTAAACCAACAAGCAGGATTCACTTTGCCCTTCCCTGTCTGGCCTGGTATCAGCCGCACCTCAGTCACCTTGAGATCTCATCGCTGTGTGGTGTTTTCGTCCCTGGGGGAGAAGACACTGGGATGAAAATAACCCACAATTAGAGCATTGATTCAAGCAGTGCTCCTGAGATCAAGGATTCTGTTATTAACTGGGTATTTGGGACAAAGACGAAAGAAAATGTCATGTCCCCATTTAACATTGCAGCCACCTCTCTGTTCTGTGGGTAATAACCTTGCTGTGCCGCAGAGTGAGGCTTGTGTTGTCCCCCAAATAGGGAAACTGAATATAATGTAATGAATGGATGTAACCACATATTAATAAAACAGATGACTTTCAGTGTAGAGATGTGCACTTCCATTGTGGGTATGTGCTAATCAGACTCCACAGCCCCACCGGGCAGAGAACCACAGAATCCCAGAAGGGGTCAGGCTGGAAAGGATCACAGTGGATCATCTGATCTCACCTTCCTGCTCAAGCAGGGTCACCCCAGCACACACTGCACAGGATTGTGTCCAGGCAGTTCTGGAATATCCCTAGTGAGGAAGACTCCACACCCTCTCTGGGCAACCTGTTCAGGGCTCGGTCACTGCACAAGAAAGAAGTTTTTCCTCATGTTCTGGTGGAACTTTCTGTGCATCAGTTCCTGCCCGTTCCTCTTGTTCTATTGCTCGGCACCACGGCCTGATCCATTCTGTGCCCCCTCTCTGCAGACATTGACAGACATCGATGAAATCCCCTCAGCTGCCTTTTCTCCCGGCTGAACAGGCCCAGTTCCCTCACCCTTTTAACTGATACTTTTATTCCCACTTTAGGCTCTGGTGTGTTCTCAGATTTGATCATTACAGGGCAGCGGGTCCGCACCTTGTTGGCTGTCCCGTGTTGGATGTCCCGTGTGGGGCCTGCCTTCAGCGGGCTGCGCTGCTGCCATGCCCGAGCCCCGAGCCGCGGCCGTGCCGGGGCGGTGCCGCCGTGCCCGGGGCGGAGCGGCCGCTCTCCGCCCGCCCTCAGCCGAAGATGGCGGGTGCCGGCCGCGTCTGGCGGGTCGGAGCGCTGCTGTTGCCGCCAGCCTGGCGGCTGCGGGCCCCGAGACGAGCCTTCGGCGCCGCGGCGGGACGGGGAGGCAGCAGCGGCGGCGGCCGCCTGGTGCTGGGTGCTGCGTTCGCTCTGGGCGGCGTCGCGGGGCTGTGCCTGGCGGCGCGGCAGCGCCTGCGGGAGCACTCGGCCGCTGAGGTAACGCCGGCTCCCCCTGATCCCCGCCGTGCCCTCCCCGAGGCCTGCGGGGACCCCGCTGCGGCGGCAGCGAGCCCCCGGGGACAGCGGCTCCCCGAGGACCGAGCGGTCCTTCTGCCCCGCTTTCAGTGAGGGAAGAGCTTAAAAAGGTCTCGGAGGCCCCTGGCAGAGCATTCCTTGAGGAGCCGTAAGGAAAGGCTGTCAGTGAGGGCTTCCTTGGGGGTGTGGAGCCTTTTCTGTTTTTGCTTTTTCGCAGCACCCGCGCAGGGTTGTGTAACCCAGTAAATTGTAAATAAGAAACAAAGCGGGGTGGCTGCATTTGTTCTTTAATGTGTGAGGAATGATTGGCACGGCCTGGCAGGCTGCTGAGGTGCAGCAGCTTTGCCAAACATCCCGTAACTGATGTCACGGTAGCCCTGAGCTTTCCCTGCCTTGTCCCAGTTGTGCCCAGGTTGGTTAATCCCATGAATGTGAATTTGGGCAAACACGTGCCTAAAATTAAACGCAAACTCTGTTCTCCCCACCTTGTGGCCTCAACAGAGGCTGTTGTGGGGGAGGGATTGTCTTGTAAAGGCTTTATTTTTGTTTATTTGAATATTACTGCAAATGGTTGTGGTTTTCTATAAAATTCTGTTTTACAGAATAGAAACCATAAAGGGGTAAGCTGTCTGGATTTAACTTTTTTTTTTTTTCCTGGCTGTGAGTAGGAGTTTCCAGCACATTAAATAGATGTGTAGAGAAACAGGTTATTGGTCCTAATGGATGGTGAATATTTAAATATTTGACACCATTTAAAGAAAGCATCTGATAGCCAAGATATGCTTATAATTAGATGTTGACACTGAATGTCAGAACATTCAGGACAGAGATAAAGGTGGAAGGAAGCTAGTGTTTATGTTTTTATTAGAAAATGGAATCTTCTATTCTCTTTCTTCCCCAGCTGCCTGCAGGGAGCCTGCAGCTCACTCTCTACCAGTATAAAACATGTCCTTTCTGCAGCAAAGTCCGAGCTTTTCTTGATTACCATGGACTGCCCTATGAAATTGTGGAAGTGAACCCGATCATGAGGAAGGAGATCAAATTCTCTTCCTACAGAAAGGTGCCCATCCTGCTAGCCAATGCTGGAAGCCCTCTGGTAAGTCTCCCTGACTTGGAGGCTCACCATGCAGCGGAATAGGTTTTGAAGAACTTCCTTTTCAGTTTAACCAGTTTCTTTAAAATAGTTGTTTTAATCCTGTTTTTCAGCAATTGAACGACTCCTCGGTGATAATCAGTGCAATAAAGACCTATCTTGTTTCCAGGTAAGAAAACAGGGTGATGAGAGAAGAGTTGAATGTGGAGGGCCCAGGTTAAGTAGAGATTTAGAAGAGTGCTGTAAGTCTCTTGCTGACCTCAGGCTCTGAAGCTCTGGGTGACCTGAGCCTGGTTGTGATATTATGGGTGATGCCTATATAGGTTGTGATGTGTGTGATGTCAAGCAAAGCTTGTACCTTTCAGAAGTACTTTCTCATCTGTGAGATTCTTTTTGCACAAAACCTACTTAAACATGGACTAGTGTTAGTCCTGGAACTGAGCTTACAATTAGCCAGTTTTAACATTTAGAATGAAATGGCATTGTTGTGCCTATGGCCTGTCCTTTAGGTCTACTTGAGAATGGTAGGAAGTTTAGGAAGGCTGCAGAAATTTCTGTTCCACCACAGACAAAGGTATGTGCACTAATAATAATTATTTGCAAGTAGCTGTTCCAGTCTCTCTTTTTTTTTTCCCAGTAGAATCTGGAACATGGTCCACTTACTTTTAGAATACATTTTATAGTGTGTATCTTTCAATATGGCCTTTGCTCTTGCTCCTTTTTTGTAGGAGCCAGATCAGTGCTAACTATGTTTCTTTTCACAGGAGGAATAGCTTAGAAGAAATTGTGTCCTTTTATCCACCTGTTAAAACAGTGACTGAACAAGGCAAGGAGGTGGTTGAGTATGAGAATAAATACTGGCTCATGCTGGATGAGAAGGAGACCAAAAAAGTCTATCCTGTCAAAGAAGTGAGAGTGTAAGTGCTCTTCAGTTACTGGGCTCTCCAATTACAGCCTCCTCCATATGTACTCAGGGTTGATGTAGATTTAAAATCCCACTAGGGCTGACTAGTCTTGTCACACTCCTGTTAGTGTTTCAAGCCTCATTAGTTGGTTTGCTGCGTTTGTTACATAATTCAAAACAAAGCTGTTAGCCTAGTTACCACCACCATGGTCACACAGGCCTTCAGCTGCCTCCGGTTTCCTTCTTGGCCTTTCCTTTGTGCCACAGAGGAATGCTATTGAGGGAAAGTTTCCCTTCCTGATTTATTTCTCATATTGGGCAGAGAATCTAATGCTCTGTCTTAGTCTTAGATTCAGTTTGAGATTGGAGGAACCTTGCCAAAGATAACGGTGCTGAGTGCATTTTAGAGGGGCCACCAGAGTACCTGGGTAAGAGTGTTTGACCTTGGAAGGATCTCTGGCTAAGGCAGCTGTGACCCTGTGCCTCCTGTAGCCCTTCTATCTGTATTAACCTCGTTCACTGAAAACTTTCTTTTGACTCCACGCAGGGAAGAAATGAAGTGGAGAAAATGGGCAGATGATTGGCTTGTTCACCTCATCTCCCCCAATGTTTACCGCACCCCCAAAGAAGCCTTGGCATCTTTTGATTACATTGTCCGTGAGGGGAAGTTTGGCACCTTGGAAGGTCTCTTTGCCAAATACGTGGGAGCTCTTGCCATGTTCTTCGTTAGCAAGAGGCTGAAGAAAAGGTTGGTATCACTAAGCACCAAGTACACAAGAGGAGAAATAGCTCCTCCTTAGCTGTGAGCCCCAGCTGTCAAAGGGCAGAACCTCAGAGTTTTAAACTGAACCATTTAATCCTGTATGAGTAACAAGGGTACTTCTGTACTGGAGGTACTGAACCCCTCTACTCATCTACTATTTAAATACTGACTGCCCCTTCACTCTGAAATACTGCCCTTACTTGCAAACCAAGACCAGCCCATAAGGTGAGAGGTGATAGAATGTTAAAGAAAGAAACAAACTTGTGTGTTTAAACTGATTCTTCTCTTTATGCAGACACCAGCTTCGAGATGATGTCCGAGAAGATTTGTATGAAGCAGTTAATGAGTGGGTGAAAGCTGTTGGCAAAAATCGACTGTTCATGGGCGGGAACCAGCCAAACCTCGCTGACCTGGTAAGGGCTTCATCCCTGTGGTTTTTATCAGGTGGATCATAAATTATCCTGCTGCTCATCTCTGTGATGTGGTTAACACAAGTACAGGCAGGGAAGTTGAGCTACATGACATACTGTCCTTTGTGCAGTAATACAATTCCCACGTGGTGGGGACTTCCCCATAACTGCACATAAATCCTGATCCTTCCTTACTGTTTCCTCATGGAAAAACATGCATATTCTTAATTGCCTTTCGGCTATTCACTCCTCCTTGCTAATTAGAAGGATGGATCAGATGGCAGTACAGGGGAAGAGCCATACTGGCTTGGCTATTGAGACACTTGTACCCTAAGCTGTTCTCCACTGCTTTTTCGGTGTTGTTCTGACCTCTCTGCTCTGCACAGGCAGTGTACGGGGTACTCCGGGTCATGGAAGGGCTGGAAGCCTTTGATGACATGATGGTTCACACCAAAATTCAGCCTTGGTACCAGCGCATGGAAGAAGTAATTGAAAAAACTGGAGTTGCAATCTGATGCCAGCTGCAGCTGCCTCCATGAAGTACTTGCATGGTGAAAACTTCAGAAGAAATGGCTTTTATTTTTAGAGTTGACTGGTCACACCTAATGGACTGACATGTGGGCACAGAGACCACTGCGGTTGGAACGTCAAGCTGCTGTGAGAGAAGGGTCCGGCTGGGTGTTTGTAGAAGGATGGGGACAGGTAAAAGAAAGAGATTTCGGATGCTGCTGGAAAGGAGGTGCTCTGAACTGAAGAATGCAGCAAAAGGGCTTCTTTCAGACAAGAGACACCCTTAGAGCAGGTTACTGTAAAAGCAAGATGCTCTTGGCTGGTGTTATGGCTGATGTGGTAGGCCTGACCAGCTTTTGCCTCAGGCTGTCTTCTGCTACTCATCCATGTCACCTGAAGTGTTTTCCTGACTGAGAACTGGTTTTTAAGTGACAATATTTCCTGCAATAGAATCTTGTAAACCTAGTGCTAAGGGAACTGGAGGAATCTGCAGTGCTGGAGAAGGCACCCTTCCTCTGACAGCAGCGAGGCTGCACTCAGCAAGGCATCTGCTTTCACTCTTCCATGTAAACGGTTCTCTCAGGATTTGATTCTGTACGATCTGCAAGGATAAAGGCTGGCTTTATTCTGTCCCCTTTGTGAGATCTGAGTTCTTACTGTACCCTTTACACCCATAGAACATGGCCTGCACTGAAATCACAAATACAGAGCAGTTATTGGAAAGGCTTGTCTTGCATGAGATCTCTCTGGAATATCCCTGAAGATCAGTTTGTTCTTGTTTTAGGAAAAGAAGGATTAAGAGCCATCTGCATGGCCAGGGGATCTCTAGATGTTTCTGTCATGCAAGAGTAACAAAGGATTTGCTGATGTGGCAGTCAGATTAGGAGCTGTACCTGCAGCTAAGTCTTCTGAGCTGTGCTGAGTAGAATCCTAGAATGGTTTGGGTTGGAAGGGACCTTAAAAACCATCTTGTTCCAACCTCTGCCATGGGCATGGACACCTTCTGTTACACCAGGTTGCTCCAAGCCCTGTCCAACCTAACCTTGAACACTTCTAGGAATGGGGCAGCCATAGCTTCTCTAGGCAAGCTGTGCCAGCACTTCCCCATCCTCACACGGGAGAATTTTTGTAACATCCCAGGTAACGCTGCTCTGTCAGTGGGAAGCCACTACCCCTTGTCAAAGTCCCTCTCTAACTGCAGAAACCATATTTGTCATAGCAAAAGACAATGCAGGTTCAAATTTGAGTAATCCTCTGCACAGCCCAAGTATCCTTAATTACCACCTTGGACAAGTTCTGTTTCCCTAGAAGAAAGGGAGTCTGATTTGTTGTGATATTTCAGGTGCAGCTGAAGCTGGTCTTTAAATACAACTACTTGTTCAGTTTGTGTTCAGGGAGAGTACATTTATTAGTTATAACAATGGTGGTAATATAGGTTTGGGTTTTTTCTGAATGGAGAACTAGTTCCAAATTCCAAATTTATGATCTGACATTGAAGGGAGAAAGAAAATGTTTACAGTACAAATGGCTGCGTGGCTGCTGTGATTTCTGTTTCTTTAAACTGTCCTGTACTGAAACTTGTGTTCCATAGTATCAACAGGCAATGTTCTTTTAAAGAATTATATTGAGCTGCATAAACAGGAGGTTGAAGAAACCCATGATGATAATTTCAGCATCCACCTCAACCTGAGAGGGAGGAAGAGATTTTGATGTTAAATGAGGATCTGAAGCACCAAGGGCTCAGTGATTCCACTTCTCCTTGCTGTGGTACATGAATCAGTCCTCTCAAGATCAACATCCATAACACTAACATGCCAATAATATTACATTAAATAAAGATTGTTTCAGGATCTTGTATCACCTTTTATGGAGTCTTAGAATGTTAAGGGGTTGGAATGGACCTTAAAGATCATCTACTCCCAACCTCCCCTGCCATGGGCAGGGGCAGCTCCCACTAGACCTCAAAGTTCTCAAGGCCTTATGCAACCTGGCTTTGAGCACTGCCAGGGTTGGGGCATCCACAACCTCCCTGAGCAAGTTGTGCCAGTGTCTCACCACCCTCACAGGGAAGAATTTCTCCCTAATATCTAGCCTAAATTTCCCCTCTTTCAATTTACACCTTGTCCTATCACTACAGTTCCTGATGAGGAGTCCCTCTCTGGCTTTCTTGTACCCCCCTTCGGATCCTGGAAGGTGCTCTGAGGTTTCTACACGACCTTTTTCTCTTTTCCAGGCTGAACAGCCCCAACTCTCTCAGCCTGTCTTCATAGCGAAGGTGCTTCAGTCCCCTTATCAACTTCGTGGTCTCCTCCAACATTTCAGTGCCGTTGCGTTGGGGACGGCCAGAACTGCACGTTGTTCTGGTTAACGGTAAAAGTGGCTGCGTACACAATTCTGGTGTCACTTTTAAGACGGTAAAACTCATCTCAAAGGCAACGCCAAGAAAATTTACTTATTAATCCACTTATTTAATCCTCTTTTCAAACCTCCCCATTTCTGTACGGATGAGCAGCCACTCCTGAGGGTGCTGCAGTCTGCACAGCCGGCGGTGCCCGAGGCCGCTCGTGCCGGCCGCATGGAGCTGCGGGCGGTTACCGGGGGCGGTTACCACCGCTCAGGGCCGTTCGAATCGCCCAATGGTGGAGCCGCGGGCGGGACGCCGGCGACGGCGGCCGGGACCCTGCGGCCGCTCCTCCTGTGCCTGGTGCGCACAAGGTGCCCACAACTCAGTCCACGGCCGCCCCTGCACCACTCGCCGCTCTGATGGGGAACTGAAGTGGCTGCGGACCCCGCGCGGAGCCAGCTGGTGAGAGAGCCGGACCTGCGGAGGGGAGGAGAGGGGAGGGCAGGAAAGGGGAAGGGAGGGCAGGAAAGGGGAGGGGAGGGGAGGGGAGGGCAGGGCGGGAGGGCCTCGCCCTGTGGAGCGTCCCTTCACCGTGTGGGCGTTCCCTTGCCCCGGAGGGTGTCTCCTCAGCATTTGTGTGTCCCCTCACCGTGCGGATGTTCCAGCCCCGGGAATTATTCCTTCCTCCCTGCCTTTCGGGCTTCTTCCTGCTGGCAGGGTAGCGGCAGCCATCGGCTCCGGATAACGGCGCGGCGCGGGCGGGCGTTGGGAGGTGCTGGGCCCTGCCGGCTGAAGGCCTGCTCTCCTCGGGGCTGCGAGCAGCTCACGGCCCCCAGACCGCGTCTCTGCCAGCCTGAGGAGACCACAGATTCCATGGAAAACCTGCGGAGATTGCAGGAGGAATTAACACTTACGTGTGAGCCTTGTTGCTAAGGCAGGCACAGTGACGTTTGGTTGTTACTCGTGGTGATTCAAAGACTCTTGTCAGTGCCTGCCCTGCTCCTGAACTAAAGGAAGTGCTGCTGTGTTCCTTAAAAATCGCGGCTAGAATATGAAAGTTTGTAAGTGAATAGTGCCGTCAAGTAATTGTGCATAACATTTCGACTGTTTAAAGCAATTTCCATTGTCATTATGTTAGGAATTATAGTCTGTCCTTTCCTCATCCTGTGCTTTACAGAGGAAACTAGGGCACACCAACTTTTGTTTTTTGGGTTCATGCACTTGATATGTTTGAGCTTTGGTGTTCTCTTAAATCAAAAGGAAGAGGATGTTCAGAAATTGGCACCTTTTCCTCTAAATCATTTTATTATTTCTGTAACAGGTGTTTCTCATCTATCAGCGAAGAAAGTTCCTCTACACCCAAGCCTGTGTGCAGGAAAGCTAGAAGCTTGAAAGTAGCTGTAAGTAACTTTACCTAGGCTGACAATATCCTTTCTGCCAGAATCGGGTTAGTGCTACTGGAGGCTTTGTGAAAGATTTGCAATTGCATTATGCCTTTACATCAACTGAGGCTCCAAGATGAGGATCTAAACCTTGTGTTACTAGGCTTTTCTGTGTTGTGTAAGGTTATGGTTATGTGTTTCTGTGGAGATTAAAGAAATGCTGTGATGCAATGGCTTTAAAGGGTTTATCCTTTAAAAAGATGCTCAAAGTTAAGCACATATGAAGGAGCATACAGGTTCAGGGTTCTAGGATGGATTGGTATGATGATTTCCTGACGGTTTTTCTTAACTTTTCAATTAATTCTCCTCCCTGCTTCAAATTTCTCTTTGTAATCAGATCTTGTTGGTTATGGGAACCCTTGATTTGCTCACTTGCTTTAAGACTTTAAACTTCAATGGTTCTTACAGACACCTGCTATTGATCCAGCTGCGTTTGATCTTCAGTAACCAGGTTAAAAGCAGAAAATACTGGAAGCAGAGGAATTGTTTCTGTTAATCCTGGCTTTACAGAAGAACAGTGTGACGTTCAAAATGGCAGATGCTAATGATAAAAAGCTCAAATGTTAACCAAGGCTGGCCACTGTTTGTCTCTGAACACTGAAGGAAATGTTGTTATTTCCAGTTTCCGTATTCACAGGTTTCCCTTCATTGCATTTCCCTTTCCTATTTGTGGGAGAAGAGCCATGAAGAACCGTTGCTCATCTCCCCCTTTGCACGTCCATGTGGATGAAAACACCCCTGTCCATGTCCATATTAAAAAGGGGCAGAAAACCACACCTGCAAAATGCCAGGTAGGAGTGTGTACCTGGTTGGTTGTAAGGGCTGCAGAGAAGGTGAATGGCCCTAGAAGCATCACAGAATCTTCCAGGTCTGTTTTACTGTTGTGTTAGAGTATGAGACTTCATTTCATATTCAGTGGTGAATTTGCAGTGATGCATTTGCTATGTTGATTTGTTGAAAGATTATTTTGGTGTGCTACAGAATTGCTTTTCATGTTCATGTGAGAAATGTTGCTTCCAATGTGATATCATTTTATTTTTTGGATGTGTGTCCTGATAATGTTTTCTATTTGGCTTCATATCTGTTTTTAGGAGGAAAGCTTTGAGGAGAGGTAGTACTTAGGCATTTCAAGTAGCATCTTGATTGCATTAAAATAAATGTACTTGGAAAAAGAATCTTCATTCAGACCATCTTCTGGCATTAAAGACATTCTCTGTCTACTGAGTTCTGCAGCCAAGAAGATCTCTTCCCAGCCTTATCCACAGAAGGCACCAGGCAAAACTGAAGCTGAGGTTCTAGCTATCCCATATCCTCTTTTGTTGCTGGATATTTATGGAAAGTTGTTCTAAAAAGTTGATGGAAGTTGGTGTCTCATTCTTCCTTATCTACAGACATCATGTTCTAAGTCTTCTATTAATTCTGTGTTTGTTGCAAATGGCAAATTTCATAATGGGATGGAATGACAGTGAACATAATGAGTCCTATGAATTAATTGCCAGTAGGGAATGTTTACAGCATCTCATTTTTCTCTAAGGTTAGAATTATGCAAAAACACTTTAACTCTCCTTCAGTTAGAGCAGCTTAAGTTCAATACAAATAAATGTGGATCTTCTAGTTGACTACAGAGTAGGGAAAATACTTCCAGGGCTTTCCAAAATCGATCATGGTGTCAAATGATATAGCTGCTTTTTTTTGTGAGGCGAATCTGGGATGGAGAAGGGATCTTCCAGGCATCTGTCAGGTCCTACATCCAGCCATCCTGTCAGCTGACTGTGCAATAACCTTTCCTTCTGGCTGGCGTCAGCTTCCTTTGCTGGCTGCTACTTCATCTCACCTGATGCATCCTGTGAAGCACTACTGATAGTTCTGTATCAATGATCTTTCATTTGGTTTTTCAGCACTAAAAATTGCAAATGGTTCTTTAAGGGTCTGTAATTTATTTTACTTTCTCTTTCTTTAGCAAAAGCACAAACAGAAATCTAAAGGGGACGGTGTGCGAGCCATTCGGGTGAAAGCTAAGGCCCCTTGGATACCCCCAGGCAAAACAAGCACTCGTGATACCATCTTGAAGTGGGAGGTACACCTGGTTTTGCTCTTTAAAACAAACTTTGAGGTTTAGCCAAGGTTGAAGAGAGCAGTTTGTAGTGAGAGAGTTGGGCAGATCTGAAAGAAGGCTACTGTCCCCTACCATCTGTTTGAAGTGTCTTCTGTAAATCTTTTTCAATGTAAATCTTTTTCAATCTTTTTTAATGTAGAAAAACTGAGAATTCATCAAGAGCCTGTGGCCATGCCTTTCTGTCTCTAGAAGCCAAGCACAATTATTTTTTTATTGTGATTTTACTGGTGCACTTCAAGATCTCATCTGGAGGCTCAGTGAGGGACTGCTGATCTCGGTGTCTTCCAAAGCACAGAACGTTTGTGTAGCATTGCATCATACTTTCTTTCTCATGGGTTGATAGTTTGGCCTGTTGTATTCCTGGCACTTTCTAGATGAGGATTTGAGCTTTGATTAGATTTTCTTCTTTTTCATTGTACTCTTTCTGCATTCTTGACCTTTCCCAGATGGAAAGAGAAGAGCTGTTTGTAAACAATATTTTTTTCTTTCCTAGCCTTGCTGCAGTGATGTGACCCAGTCTCTGTTTTTTGGCTATGTTACAATACTATTTATAATGTTATACTAAAAAAATTATCCCCTTTATTCCCTAGAAGGAATTAGGTGAGCATCTGGAAGCTACGCCTATTGCTGAGACTGACAGGATGCAGTCAGTAATGCGCCTTAGCGACCTCTCCACAGACGATGATGATCCCACTTGCTGCAAAATTAACAAATATGAGAAGAAGATAGACAGCCTAATGAATATGGTGGGAACACTGAAAAAAGAGGTGAGGAGACAGTGGAAAGACCTGCTGACTGGGGCTTTGTAGCTGATCCTTTGACAAGAGGAGGCTGGAAGCAGGTCTTGGTGCAATGGAAGGCTACCCAGGCTGTTGGTAGCTTGCTTGAAAATCAATCTGAATTGTTTAGAATAACTGAACTATCCTGGTGAAAAATTCACTAAGCCACATTATGAAACATTTCAAAATATTATTAATTTAATAAGGTATTGGTGTGCTTTAGGTTCCAAGTAATCTCTCCTACCCAAGCCCTAAATCTGAAAACTCATGACTTCAGAAATTGAAAAACACAATGCATTGATGTTTTATTGTAAAAAAATCCCTTTATTCTATGAGATTCTTTCTTCTGATTCAGTTTCAAAAATGTGCAACCCAGTGATGCTGTGTTTTCCAGATAAATAAGCTCTTATGTACTTGACACCACTTAAAAAATACGTGGGAGATGTTTCCAACTCTCATAAGATGCATCATGATGGGTGTAAACTGCATTTTTAACACTGAGTTAAATTTGCCACTCAGAGTGGCAAATTCTGTATTATTATTTTACTCAAAGCTACATGGACATCAAATCAGTGAACAAGAATAGGATTTGAGTCAAGTAAATTCTTACATCAAGCATTTTCCATTTTATTTATGCTACAAAATTTAATGAAATTACTTGCATTATTATAAAACAAAAATCAACTTTAGAACCACAGAATCATTAAGAATCACAGAATGAACTAGGTTGGAAAGACCTCTGAGATCAAGTCCAACCTATGACCTTAACACCTCCTCATCAACCAAACCATGGCTCTGAGTGCCACGTCCAGGCGTTTTTTTAAACACATCCAGGGATGGTGACTCCACCACCTCCTTGGGAAGCCCTTTCTGTGAAGAATATCCCCTGACACAGCTTGAGGCCATTTCCTCATGTCCTGTCACTTGTCACCTGGGAGGAGATACTTCACTTTTTTTTATACTTTCAATAAGTTAATTGACTATGGTTGGTTCACTGATTTGGGATGTGAATTCTGTGTATCCCTTCCAAAGCCCCTGGTTTTAAGTTTTGTTCCAATATCTTCAGGTCAAGATGCAGCAAATGGAGGAACAGGAGGAAATCACAAAACGTCTCCTGGAGGAGCAGAAGGAAGAACTAAATGAGATGACACAAGAGCTGGTAGAAACAGAGAATGAGAACACGCGGCTCCGACGCAACATTGAGCGTATAAAGGAGGAGAAGGACCTGACTGTGTAAGAAAGCTTCACTTCTCACTGTTCTGAACTTGGATTTTTTGTCACCTTTTAGAAGGGGGTTCCAGATTGCAATAGCTGCAGAGAAGGGCTCTAGCATGATTTTTGGAATGGGAAAATATCCCTACTTTAGAGGAACCTGACCGCAGTTGGCTTGTGTGGAGGGTCAACCTAGCTCTGCTGTTAGTATTTTGAAGATTAAGGGATTCTGCTTGAATTGTGATGATATTGATAGAACAATAAATGAATAAGCATGGAGCTGAAAACTAGGGGAGAATTTTTTACCTTTATAAAAGTCATACAGAGCCAGGAGTGACAGCCCCTGAGAGGACTGAACTGTGGGCTTTTTTCTTAGTGATCCTGAAGGTCTTCAAGTCTGACATTTTTGCATCTGCTTTGTATCTAAAGATTAGTGAAGTTTGTGTCTCTAGGGGGACTTTAGTGTTTGAGGGGAGTTTTAATTTTCCTTAAGAAATATCACTTGGAAGTTAATACTTTCTGTTCCTTTCTCAGAAAACTCTGGAAATGCTTTTGAGATTACAAGTGCTGGCTAAAAATGTTGAGCTGCATATCTGGGTGTGCTCTTCTGTTTTTTTGTTTTGCCATTTGGAGTCTTATTTCTGGTGTGGCATAAGTGCCAAGGAAAAGCATAGCATTGTGTTTTGGGTTTAGCAGTGTGTTCACTTTTGGTATAAGCCTGATTTGTCCCCTCTAAATGTCATAGCTGTGGTCTTAGCAAGCTCCTGGTGTCTGCTTACTGCCTTTTCTCAAAACAGCTTTCACACTGAAAGAGAGTAGATCTTAAGCAGTTTTTGTTTAGAGCTTTTATCCTCTGATTTGAGCTTTTTATGAATTTTAACCCAATCAACTCTATATCAACAGTGGCTGGTAAAGCTGCCAAAGCTTCTTGTTTCTCTAATGGCTGAATTCTACTTGCAGGCTACAGAAGGAATGCTTGCAGCAGGAGAAGGAATGTTTGATGACCAAGCTAAGTGAAGCAGAAAGGGATGGAGCAGCAGCTGCCAGACAGATCCATGCCCTGAGGAATACCATTGGGAGACTCAACATTGTAGGTGTCCCTTTTTGTTCTTGCCTTTACTGCATTGTCCTGTTATATGGGTGTCTTACAAAAGTAATGTTATAGTTGCTAAAATCTAAGGAAAAGTGGAAGAATTTAACCATCCTTAAGGTGTTTGCTGGTTTGGTTTTAAAGTGGGGTATTTACTTCCAGTTACCTTCTGCACAGAAGTGAACAATTACATCCTTTTCTTTATGTTTTGCGGGTTTTGAGTTACTGTGTTTTGCTTTTCTCATTCCTTTATTTATTTTTGTTTCTTCATTTGTTCGTGTAATGTTTTCTCCTTCAGGAGAAGCACATGAGCAGCACAGATATAAATGCTCTAACAAGACAAAAAGAGCTGCTTCTCCAGAAGTTGAGCACCTTTGAAGAAACCAACCGGACACTCCGAGAACTTCTTGCAGAGCATCAGTCTCGGGAGGTGAGGACTGCTGGGTATGGAACCTGGCTGATTACAGGAGGCTGTGTTGTCTCCTGGGCTGGAAGGGAGTTTTGAATTTGAAATCTTTCAACTCTTTTTCCCAGCCCTGCAGTAGAACCTGTCAACCCATAAGTGTTGGATAGTTTTTATTTGGGTTTTTTTCTTTATCTCTGCCTAATTCATAGAGTAAAACTGGCTTTTCTACTCTGAGTATGGTAGAGACTCTAAGTCTTTGATTGCATTAAAAGGTTCAGGCCCTGCTGTGTTGCCACATGTCTCCTCTGGATATGACTGTATCTGATGGTCCTGCTGGTCTCAAATGCTGCTGCTGCACTTGGATTGCTGGAGTCTGAGGATTTGATATGACCTCAACTAATGGGAGCCTGTGGATATTCAGAACTGATTTTGTAGGCTCTGAGGGCAGCAACAGAGAAATTGGAAACACTTCTGTGCCTGTGTGTACAGAACCATTCTCTACTTTAATAAGAGCAGTAGAAAAACGAAATTTCTATTTTTTCTGTAGTTTATGTTCCATTTCAGCAAAGGCAGGCTGGTGGTAACAATTACCTCAGCCATCAGTGAGGTTAGATAAAAGGTCTGAATTCTTCTACATTCCATGATTACTGGGAGAGTTCAGAATGATCTTACATTGCCATCATGCTTTTTATTTTAATCTTTGACTGGGAAGTGGAAGAGCTTTGTGAGATAAATATGCTGATGTTTCTGTATACCTTCTAAGAATTGCTGCTGCAACTGGGAAGAAATAGCTGATTTTCCCAGTCCCATTTAAAGAACCTGTATAAAATTGACTTTTTAGTTAACAATTTTTCTCATGCATTTATTTTGTAGAAAGATGCCCAGAAGGTTATGGATCGACAAGCAATGCTGCTGAAAAGGCTGGCTGACATGGATGCAGAGAACATGGTAAGCAAACCACAATCTCTTGTTTCTTTAATGATACAGCAGAAAGATCTAAAATGACAAGCCCTTCTTTGTCTTATATTACACTGTCAAATCTTACTGTAATGCCTTTTAGGTCAATAAAATAATTATTTGAGCTTTTGTGGTAATCAGAGCTACTACATTGCTCCTCTGGTTAACAACTTGCATTTAAAAGTGGGTAGAATTTCATTGCCTTTGAAATATGGGGGCTCAGAATGGCAATAATTCTGTGTTTTGAGCTCTGTCACTGAATGAGTTACCTTGTGACAGTTTTTGTTAATTTCCTTCTCTGTAAACTGAGACAAGAGTTCTTGCATTTGCAGAAGCTACAAACTTGCTGTGAGACGTAGGTAAATGTTCTTTGTAGTCTGTGGAGTGTATATGGTCCTGCCTGGATATCCTGTGCCCTGTTGCACAAATGTATGTGTATCCCTTTTGCTTCCTGCTTGAGTAGAATGCATCCTGTTTTTCTGGGGATGAGGATGCTGTTGTTTTGGATAACAGACCATGCCACAGATCAGGTGGTCTTGACAGGGAGGCAGTTACACCTCTTGCCTGCTACCTGCCATCCTAAATGTGTTTGTTCCTGAACATCTGCATGGTGTTTGTTTTTCCAGCAACTTCAAATCAGGCTTCAGGGAAAAGAAAAAGAAGTGGAAACCCTCACACTTCAAATAGTGGCAGAAAAGGTAATTTTGTTTTTCTGTTTTTCCCCTCTCTTTTCTACTTTCCAGTTCTGTAAAACCACAGGCAGTCCAAAAGATGAGGTTGTTTGCAGACTGCTGTTTTGAGATCAGATGACTGGCTTGCTTATAAAACTACGCAGATACCAATACTCACACCATTGTGGGTTTCATATTCTGCTAATAAGACACCTGTGACAAGGATGGATAGGTAGAATTCTCTTTGCTTGGGCACTGAATTGCCATTCAGTGTTTAAGGTCCTGTTTCTTCCCAATGGCAAATTCCAGTCTGTTCCTTAGTTTAGGAAGTAAAGGGGGAATGCAGTTGAAGAGATCATATATGAGGATATTTTGCTCTAGAATATACCTTTCATGCCAGTCATTCACATGTGTTGTAAAATAAATGGCTGCTCGTTTGGTCCCATGTTGTTGGACTAGAAGAGTTGTGAGGGTCCACCTGGAGGTGGCTGGAGATCATTCAGTGAAGAAGTCTGAGCTTACTACTGTGTATAAAGTGTTCCTTCTATTAGCTTGTTGAGTAAAACCATGTTTGTCTTGTTCCTGCTTATTTAGGAACAGGCAAAGAAAGCCTTTGAACTTGCCAGATCCTTGGAGTCTGTGAAGGCCCATTTACAAGCCCAGCTGAGGAGCAGAGAAGCTGATAATGACCGTCTGGCCACACAGCTGCAGGTATGTCTGCACTGCTCCCTGGGGGTTGTCTCTTCCCTTCCTTTATTCCCATGGACTGAATTCACTCACAAGGGGAGTAGCAGAAGCTTCTTACAGATTCTGGTTGACTGAAATATTGGCTGGTGATGTTTATTGCATTAACACACAGCGTGATTTTCAAATTAAGTAAGAAAAGAGAAATCTTTTCACTTTTGAGGCCTGAGGCAAAATCTTAGCCTTAAGGTCTATGTGCATTAATTAGATTTTCTTTTTCTTAAGTTAGTTTTTCTGTAATTATTGAAAAGATGGCTTTGGTTTAGTCAAGCATCAAGACAAACTGAAACTATTTAATTTGCTTTTTTGGAAAAATGCTGTGCCAGATCGCCCTCATTCATCTGTTCTCCAGTATAAATGAGGAGGAGAAAGTTCCTCTGGTGTATTTTGATTAGATTTTTATATTTAGCATATGTTGGGATGCTGTTACAAGGAACATAAATGTGCTAATAGTTTAAAGGAGCTTTAATCTGTTCTATTAAGAGCTGCATAAAGCAGCATTATTATACGCAAACATTTCATCCATAAAAAGAATTTTCTCAGGTAGATCAAAAAGACTATTAAAACAGTATTTATTTTGGTCAGGAGAGAAATCAGTATTTTAGGAAGCAGTTTATGAAAGAAGAAAAGAAGAATCCTGGAAGAGAAGGAAGATGTCATGCTGCCATCTCTTTCAGCATTTAGAGAGGATTGTGTAGATGAAACCTGACAGCCAGGATTTGTGACTAACACTGGGCATTTGTGCCTGGTTCTCATCACCATTTCTAGGAAATTAGTTGCTGCTTTGGGTTTGCCGGTGTAATATGTGCATTAATCCATATTGTGGTTTTGTTCCCTCACAGAATGCGGAGATGAGTGAAAATCATACTAAGGGAGAGATGGATCTTCTGCTGGAGCAGCTGCAAGACCTGAGGTGCAAAGCAGAGAGTGATAAAGAGGCACTGAAGAAAGCGGTCCGTGCACAGAAAGAGCGGGCGGAGCGGAGTGAGGAGTATGTGCAGAAACTGACTGCCCAGCTAGCAGAAAAGGTACCTGCTGAAACAGGAGAGGCCTAGTTTGAGGTTGTGATTTGAAATTCTTGACTTCTAGTAGCAGCCTTGGGGAGAGTCTTTTCTCTCGACTAATGAAATTTATTTCTGTCTTGATGCCATGGCCCACTTATGCCAAGTTTAGAACAAATCCAGTTTGCTCAGCTGTCGCTGCATTCACTGCATGTCCTAAGTTAAGAGCATCTCTGTGTATTGTCTGCATATCTCACAGCAGTGATGGTTTTGTCTTCTCCCTTACTTTTTTCCCTCTTGTATTTCCCTTGTCTGACAGGAAAACGCTGTTGCTGAGGCCCAGTGCAATCTCGAGTCCTGGAGGAATCGCTGCAGCAAAGCAATGAAGGAGAAGGATGACCTTGAACTGGAAGTCGTTACACTGAACAGGTTAGAGTAAAATCAGTGCAGAGAAAGAAGCGTGAGTGGGGAGGAGTTCAAAGTTCAAGAATAATTTAATTGAATAATAGCATTGAAATGAATATTTAATTGGATTGCTTGTAAATAACAAAGCAAAATCAGCGCTGCCTAAGGGTTAGAGCAGAGTTTGAAGAGGTGGAGAGAGACATGCTGCTGACTTGCCACAGCAAAGGCGGACTCTTTAAGCTTTGCTGACTCTTAAAACTGTTCTTTTGCCATTTTGTAATGCTTTGAATTAAGATTATTTTTGTTTTGAGATATTTTTGAATAACTGGAATGGAAGATATAAAAAGACATAAGTAGTATAGTTGATGCCAGTTTTGTTGTGAAAGTAAATAAATATGTTGGTATCACTGCAGTACAGGTGTTGCTGCAGGGAAAAGTAAGTAGGTATGAGGTGAGAGAGGCATTCTTTATCCTGTGCATCTTTGAGACAACTCATTTGAGCTCCAGGGGGACAATTCCAGTGAATTTCCAGGAGGTATAAAAAGTCTGAAGTAGTCAAACAGTGTTAACAGAGAGGTGTGCATACATGACTGGAGAAGGAAGATGAAAGGATAGGGAAAAGCCATGTTCCTGAAGCTAGTTTTCAAAGGTTAGGAACCTTACTGTTCTTGTCACTTAAGGATTAATTTTCTTTCTGTGTGGCAGCCGTGTTGCAGACCTCTTGGAGCAACTGGCAAGGCTCCAGGAACAGGCACGGGACGAAAACGAAGCTTTGGTAGATAAAGTACAGCAAATGTCTGGAGAGAACATGGCTTTGAAGAAAGACAATGAAAAACTAAAGGTCAGTGACTCTAAGAGTTTGAAGATTAAATGCTAGGAGGAAAAGAAGGTGGAATTGTAACAACTTGCTTGACCACTGAGGACAGAGTCAAATTTCACCCATTGTTCCTATACAGTTTAAACAGTTCATATAACCTGAGACAGGGCCAGTGTGCTGGGAGGAGACAAAGGGAGTGTACATACTGGGAGAAGTGTGTTGTCTTCCATATTTTGGCTAGAAGAATCTCCATCTAGTGTTTCATCTAGCTGGGATCTTAAAATCTTGTCCTTACACCTTCATGCTGCTGACCAAACAGCTGTTGTAGCTCATACAGAATGGCAGTCTCCAGAACAAAAAAAAAGACTGGCGTATTTCTCCTGTTGTCCTTTACTATGAGTCTTCTTGGGGGTGACCTACATCTTTTTTTCCATCCCAAACCCCTGTGCTCTGGTGATGCAAATTTGGCAGTCTATTCAAGTCTGGAAGGTTTTGGCAACTTGCATGGACAAAACTGTATTTTCTTAGTCTAGGCATCATTAGACAGCTCATGTAGCAGGTACTTCCAAGCACTCAATGGAAGATGCTTTCTTTTTTTCAGGCTGCTCTGATTTCAATGGAGGACAAGCTGAACCAAGCACAGATGGAATTGCAACATCTCCAGAATTCTGTCAGGAGCTACGAAGGGTTGATCGAAACCTACACGGCACAGGTGGGTCTCAGAACCTTCAGCCCTTGCACAAAGGTGTTTTCTCCTTCCACTGTGGCTTACTGTAATGCCTTAGCTATTGGCAGCTGGAGCAGTTTCAATTACTCCAAGGCATTGCAAACATGTGTTGAAAACTATTTATAACAGATGAAGTCTGGGGTCTTTTTTTGAATGTCCAGGCACAAATGGCCCGAAAGGAAGCAGATGAGCTGGCAGCAAGACTGGAGAAGTGTGAAAAAGAGAACGAGACATTAAGGGAGGAAATGAGCAAGGAGATTGAAGAGGTAACTATCCCTCTAAAGACATGTTGTAGACATTCATGGGTCTTAGTGTTCTGAAGCTAGTGAAAAAGAGCTGGGAATAGGAAATAAAAGGCCTATCTTGATTCTGCCTTTTGCATCAGTTTTTTCTCAGGACTTGTTGAATGAGTTTTGCAGAATGAACATTTAGCAGCTTCTTTCTGACTATATGGCATTCTTCAGAGGTGTATAAATTATTTTATAGAGGTGCCCTTTGCTGCAGAAATAGTGGTTTTGAACGGTGGATTAGATAGGTTACACCATTATCTGATGTGGAACAGCTGACCTCAGAAGCAGAGCTTGTATTTCCAGTAAAATTGAAGCCCACAATCCAAAATACTCATTCTTACACAATCCATAGGGAATTTCAGATCCTAAGTGAAAGCTTTTTGGAGCAGGAAAAGACCTTAGGCTTTAAACTCCAGCACTGGCCAAATATCCACACAGTGTCATCATGACTGTAGACTAACAAAGCTTAATTGATGTTGAGAAATTTTTTAGTCTTGATCTTATGAACATTTGAAAGCTCCTCACATTCTCCTTTAATTACAGACTCGTGAGAAGTTCCAGAGCCAACTTGCTGAACTGGAAAAGCTGCCTGAGATCCTGAAGTACACTGAGACACAGCTGGCAGAGTGCCATCAACAGCTCATGTGTTACGAGAAGAAGAACACGGACCTGTGTGGCATGATTGCAGATCTCCGTCAGCTGGTAAGGGACTGGCAGAAAGTACCCGTACCAGTGCAAGGCTCAGCTGGGAAATCAGATTGAATTTCTAATCACAGCAAGGTTCAAACTTCGTCTCTGTTCTCGTCTCTTTTTGAAAAGATTAAACGTGCACTGCAAAATAAAGGTGTGTGCCATGTCTTTGTGCAAGAAGTTAGCGGCTTTGCTGGTAGCATTCCTTTATATTTGAAAGGTTTCTCATCCCTTGGTGCAGAATCTTTCTGGGACTTGTTAGCAGCCATGGAAGGACTTGCTAATGGCAGCCCTTGTTTCTGTTATCTCATCCTCTTGTCAGCTTTCCCTTCTGTAGTTTTCTGGTGATGGTGCTGGCCCAACCATTTTCTCACTCTGATGTCTGGTTGTTTTCCCAGTTTCTGTTTTTTGTTCCCAGAAAAACTGTGTAGGTATTACAGGACAATTTCAGATAGGGATGACATCTACAGCTGTGCCTCATGACAGCGCATGATCTCTGTCTGACCACTTTTGTCTGCTTGGTTTGGAATTATAACCCTCCCTGGTGTTTCAGGCTCTGATGCTGTTGTGGGCTGCTGGCATGTTTGTGGCTGCTCTTCTTGTGTGTGTGCTTGGCTTGTAGCTGCTGCTCTAATGCAGGAATTTACAGGCCTGTTTTTTCTTTTGCAGTACAGATGAGTTTTCCTACACCTTCCCAGACTGTAAGTGGAAGCATCAGCAAAATGGATGTTTCGTTCTTTTCTATCCATGGCTCCCTTTCTGAAGCTCTCCAGAAGTTATGAATGGAACATATTTCCTTCTGAGAGCTGCATATGTTATAGGTGGCTGGACATGTGTGTGTAGCGACTGCTCTGTGAAGTAATTAATTCCTGTAATTTTTAGATTGACCTCCAGGGGGACAAAATGGAGATGACAAGAGAGAGATATCAGTCTGCCCAAGAGGAGAAAAAGCAACTCACCTTGAAGGTGGAGGAGCTAGAAAGGTTAGAAATACTAGGCTCTCTTGCTTTTTTAACCTTCCATTTCTGTTGTTTTTACAGGGGATTGAAACAGCTTCAGTCTTGTTCCAGTTCCCACATGCCTCCAGGATTCTGTGCATTTGCCTTTCCCACAAGGTTCTCTAATCAGTAGCTATCCACTGAGAGTTATATGCTTTTGCAGCAGCACCTGTTGTGGATGTTAGACAAGATGATGGCTTTAGACAGCAAAGAAACCAGCTCTTTGTCCAATCTAGCCTGGCAGTTCTGAGGTTACTAGATACTACAGTATTTTTACCTATGTTTAAACCTTTCTTTTAGTGACAATGTCTCAGAAAATGCAGGTATATGCGTACTTTGTTGGTCCTTCAGTTTTGAAATTTTGATTTGAGGACTGGAGAACTGTTTCCTGGGGCTCTCACCTTTCAAGCGGGAATAGAATCTATTACCAGAGGAGTCAGGACCTGACAAAAGGCAGAATGAAACACACTCCATTTAAAATGAATAGGTTTCCTTCCCTTATTGTCTTAAACTAGAAAACTAGAGTCCACGAGTGCCCAGAACATAGAATTCCTTCAGGTCATAGCAAAACGGGAGGAGTCGATCCACCAGTGTCAGTTGCGGCTGGAGGAGAAGAGCCGTGAGTGCAGCTCCCTGGCACGCCAGCTGGAGATGGCCATTGAGGATGCCAAAAAACAAGTGAGTAATTTTTCATGTTTGTGAATTCATTCAAACCTACCCAGGCTGTGAAAGGGGAACAGCAAGAATGCTGAAAATATCTTCTCAGCTTATGACCAAACCAATTAAAATCATCATGTTCAGTGAAATACAAATAATGTGCTGGTGCTATTTGTCAGCACTGTTGAAGAACTGAACTTGGTTAACAACAGAGAAAAGCACAAGATTGAGCTGCTGTTTATGTATGAGAATGTGTCAGTTAAACTTTAAAAGGTTTTTGTGGGCAGTGGGTAGGGAAAAAACATTCTTCCACAGACATCCCTTTAAAACAAAGTTGTTGTTCTATGTAGGTGGAACAAGCTCGAGAACGAGCAGTCTCCAGAGAGAGGGCAGCCCAGTCCAAGGTGTTGGATTTGGAGACCCAGCTGAGCAGGAATAAAACAGAGCTGAACCAGTTGCATCGGTGCAAAGACGATGTGAGTGGCTTGTGGGGGATAGTCTTGCTGTACTGGTGGTACCCTGGCAACAGTTGGATTCCATAAATCATCCTGTGGATGTGCTGCTGTGGTCATGCAGAGCTGTGCCTGAATGTGATGTGCTGTTGTGTGTGTCCATGTATGTGTGACATAGGACATGTCTGCTGTCACCAGTTCAGGATTGTGTAGTAAGTGATAGGCAAGTCAGAGAACAATGATGTGAATGAACCTGGTGTAAAGTTATGTGTGTTAAGAAAAGAATCAGACTTTCCTTGTGTTCAAAGTATATTTGCACCAGGTATTATGGACAGATTTCAACTTCATTTTGCCTATATCAGAGAGAGTGCAATTCCTCTTCTCGATGAAAGGATTTTTTCTAGAGGACTGGCAGTCTTTTGTCCTGTCCTATTTACCTTGCTTCCTTGCTTTAGTTTTACTTGGAATTGTGTTAGCTGATGGATCAGGTCAAGTTGCTTTTCAGAAAAGGGTGTGTTTCATTGCCGGTAACTACAGCTAATACATTTTAAAAGCCGAACTGATAAGCCACATTATCTCCTGCTTTTATCAGCGGGTTTCTGAATGGAGTTGGGAACGAGCAGAAATTATAAATATCACAGCACCATCTATGGTAATGTCATCTCCTGCTGTGCTAATTCTGGCTCTCCTCAGCACTTCGGGGGAAGAGTTTAACATGAACAGGGTGAATGTTGCTGCCTTTCAGCCGCTTTTGTGCTCCCCTGTGCAGGCAGAGCGCCGATACGAAAGCCGCCTCCAGGACCTGCGGGATCGGCTGGAGCAGTCGGAGAGCACCAACCGCAGCATGCAGAACTACGTCCAGTTCCTCAAGTCTTCCTACGACAACGTTTTTAGGGAAAGTGTTTTTCTGGGTTCCCTCAGCCCCACGCGCTCTCTTCTCTGAGAAGAATGCTTTCCTTGCACTTTTTTTAAGCACACAGAAGGAGCTTTGTTTCAAAAGCCATATTGATTTAGAAAATTGGATGGCATTTCAGGGTCACTGCTGGGAGATGTTTTTATTGCAGAATGACAAAATAAAATGATGTTGGCATCTGATCAAAATGTGGGGGTATCAGCAATACTGGTTTGGTGCTACACCATAAACTGAGCCCCAAAACCAGGTGGTTTTGCATATAATGGAAAAGATCCTTTTGCTCCTGTTAAGTCATGATGGTTTCAGCTCTTAAAACCTGTCAGAGGTTTGTTGAGTGTGTTAATTCTTGTTAGAGCTCTCTTCGTGCTTCACTTCTCATTTGGTTTCTCTGTTGGGGAGATCATGTGAGGTTTTTTTTAAATAATTTTTTTATACTGCTGGTGTGATGCTGAAAATAACTGAGGTGCCTGGGCTCTATACTCACAAGAGATAGTCTCTTGCATAACCACAGTGTTTGTACCAATTTTATACCAGAAATTATGAGTTTGGCTTGGTTTTTTATACTTGATTCTTATATACTCCCTGATCCTTTCCTTTATTTGTGAGTGTGATGCTAATGTTGCTTTATTCCTCTTACCTTGATTTTCTGATTCTGACTATACCCACCCAGGACTGAGCCAAAACAATTAAATTTGAAGGAAATCAGTGTCATTTAATTTGGGATCTTGGTGCAAATGCCCTGTGAGTTCTGGGGGTGTGTCAAATCCTGACTTTGCCTTAAGCCAGCTAAGGAGCAGCTGGAGATATTCAACTTCTTCAACAAATTCTCCTGCGTCTTGTGGAAAATCAGGTCTTTTGTGTTTCAAGTCTCCGACGTCCATGTGCTCTCTAGTGTCCTATTGTTTCTACTAAATGGCTGTTGGGGGACAAAAATAAACCTTGTTTTTATTTTTCTCTCTTTTGTATCCTATTTATATACAGTGTGATATGGTCGCTGGCAGTATTTGCCATGAAAGTTTTCTAAACTAATCAGATTTCGAAAGATCTGTAATTGTGCATGTTTAACACTTTAAAAATCCCAGAAGTGGTGGGGGAGAAACCAATAAACTACATTTTAATTGCTTAGGGTGGGGATTTCCTCTTCAGGTGCTGTGTGTGTTTGGAAAAGCAAACACATCCCGGGGCTGTTGGTGCAGGCAGCTGAATTCCAAACTATTTCTGTGGTTCACGGCTGGAGTTTTCCCTCTGCTTCTGCAGCACAAGGCAGCTCCGGCCCTCCCTGGGCAAGAACACACCGAATAAGTGGGAAATCGGTGAAGCCGCTGCAGTTTCCCGGCCCGCTCCTGAGCGAACAGCTGCCGGGGGCGGGATTCGAACCTGAGGCCTCGGGCCGGGCCCCGCCTCTCCGCCAGGGGGCGGTACCGCCCCTCCCGCCGGCACGCGGCGGATGCGGCCATCGCGGCCCGGAAGGGGCGGGATGTGGCTGGCCCGGCCGTGAGGGACGCCGGAGGCCGTGAGGTGACACCTGGGCTAGTGCGCGATCGTCATGGAGTCGTGGCAGCTCCGCTTCGACACTCTGGAGGCCCTGCGCCTCTCCAGCAAGGGCCGGCTGAGCTACTGCAGCCACTGGCAGGAGGATGAGGTGAGGGCGCGCCCCGGGAGCCGGCCGTGCCCGCTGGGAAACAGCGGCCGCTCATCCCGGTGACACTGAGGGCTTGAAATACCCCCAGACCAGGCTCGGGAGCGCTGGGTCAGGGAGTGGGGCTGGTCCGAGGGGGTTCAAATGTCCTGCGAAAGTAGGATAGTCCGGAAAAAGTGTTGGAAAGTTAGCAGAAAAAAGGGGTAAATGGGATACGGAGCTGCGATGCTAAAGCAGCAGCTAACTGTGCAGATGTGCTCAGGGTGTGTTGAAGTTTTATTGAAGTTAAGGCTGTGCCGTGTTTACGGAGGATGTTTTCTCTCAAGGCTGCCTTGGAAGGATGTGTGGCACCGGTTGAGCTCTCCCCTTACTGCGGCTGGGTGCTGGACAGCCTTAGTGGGCAATTAGCACAGGAGATCACTCCCTCCGGGACTTCAACGCCCAAACAATCCACCCCACTCCCAAAACGGGCATCTACCGAGAAGATCCCGCCTGGCAGCCACCGGAGCTCGTCACCACCTTCATCTACAGCGCCCAGTGAGACCAAGGTAGCTTTCTGATTATAATCCATCTGTTTATGGAGCAGCTGTGAGAAAAGAAAAAGTCCTAACTTGCTGTCATAAATTGTCAGATTAAGGCTGGTTTGTGCTCTGTTAATTTATTGGGAAAACATCCTTAGTTTTAATTTTTTTGTAGTATGAACAGGTGATGATAAAGTTAGTATTAACAAGGTTTTCATAGAAAAATGTTTCACAGTAGACCCAAAGCAAATTCTATTTTTCACCATAACTGAGGAAAATAGTTGGAGCTCTGTTATGTTATGGATTAGCAGCACAGGATTCATCCATAAGATCACAGAAGAGAGTCAGGGCTGTTGAAAAACTCCATGAGTAACCACATTAGGTTCACTGGAATTATTGAGTGACTTACATGTATTCTGACTGCTATACAAGGCAGAAGAGTAGGAAGCTGGGCAAATAATAGTTTAGGAGACTTGCTTTTTCTGTTTTCCTCCATGGGTTGCTGATCCTGTGCATAATCGCTGATTTTGCTTTTATGCTGACCATTCAGGAAAATGATCATCTTAGTCTCCTGGAAACAAATCAAGAAGTTGTTCCAGCAGTTCTTTCATCTAAAGTTGCAAAAGTTGAAGGCTGCATTCGGATGTATGAAGAGATGCACAGGCTGAAAGCAAAGGTAAGAAAATGTGATTTAGGGGCTGTTTGTGAATCCCAGGAGAGCTCCACAGTCAGAGGTAACAGTGCAAAGACAGCAAGTTATAAATGTTGGGCAGTTTAGTTTGTGTTTTCTTCTGTCCACATTGTTCAATGAGTACCTTTGGTGCCCCTCTGTAATGCAGGAGAGGCTGAGACAGAGGCAAGAGGAGCAGGAGCAGATGGTGAGGGCAGCCTATGCCCAGGCCAGTGAGCAGCTGAAGCGCTTTGATGAGCTGAGGGAGCTGAAACGGCATCAGGAATTCCAAGAGTTGCAAGAAGTAATGGAGAAGAGGTGAGCTTACCTCTGATATCACTGGAATTTTATAGCAATTAATCAAAGTGCAGATTAATTCCTGTTCTGACAATTCTGTGCTAGTCACTTGTGGTTGGAAATTCCACCTGCTGTTTGTCTTACATTAACTATCCTGTTACAGTTTGGCTGTCAGAGTAGATGCCTGGCTATTGCTGAGGTTTCAGTGGTTAGAAAAAGGCAACATTTGTGCTAGCTAAAGTTCCTTTAGCTTATTTGAAGAATAGCTTCCTGTGTGTTGGTTTGTGTTTTGTCTCCTGGATGTCTTGAATACAGTTTTTCTGTCTTTATGTGTATTGTAGCTCAAAGGAGGCTCAGGGGCAGCAAGAGAAGTTGAAGGAAGAACACCGACATAGAGCAAAGGTCTGAGACTCTTAAGAATTGTCTTTCTTAAAAGACCTTGACTGCTGGGTGGGAACTGGAAAGACCAATTGATTTATTTGTATTTTCATGACACTCTGAAGTGAGGATGGATTTTCTGGTGCTATCCTGGGCACCTGCTGCAGTGTGGAAATGCAGTAAAGGCACTTGTGTCTTAGGAACAGGAAGGCCCTGTAAAGCTGGAGGGAAGGAACTGTACAACGGGAGTTATTGAAGTATTTTATGGCTCTTGTGTCTTTGTCTCTCCAGATATTGAACCTAAAATTGCGTGAGGCAGAGCAGCAGAGGCAGCGCCAGGAAGAGCTGGAACGTTTGCGCAAGGAGGAGGGCCAGGAGAGGCTGCGTCGCCTTTATTCCATCCAGGAGGAGCTGCTGCAGCTGAACCAGCAGATTGATCCCAACTACAGACACAAAGACTTGCCCAGAATTGATTTGTCTGCCTACAGCAATCGTGGCAACCAGATCTGTGGACTGGTGTCAGGGCTCATCCGCAGCACGAGCGAGGTACAGGCTCTGGAGTTCTTAACTTGGGCTGTCGTTCCTTCCTAAAGCTCTCTGTAGTTGTCTTCAAAGGTACCTTGTCATGAGGTTCTTAAATGAGATGTCATAGCAACGTTTTTAGATATTCATCCTATAGAGCACCCACTTTCAAAGGGGAATTCTTTCCTCTGGCACTTCAGCTGTTCTCTTGAAAATGACTTATCAAAATGCATGAGAACTTCTGCAGGAGAAAGCTTCAAATTTAATTGCTGTAAACTCTTGGTGCTGTAAAGTTCCCTCTGTGACAGTGGACTGGCTCATAAATTGTTAAATACTGAACATCTTATGATTCTCCTCTCCTCATGAGCTTTTCTGCAGTAGCTGGCTTTCCTTGACATTTTTTCTTTCTAGGATGGGATACAAGTCTTGAAAGATAAAGCACTAATAAGGCTAATCCTGTGTTCCAGCTTGTCACAGCTGGCTTTCAGTAGAGGAAGCTGTCAAGGCTTTGCAGTGGAATTCACTTTCAATTGTCTAAGTGTCTTCTTAATTTCTGTTGTCCAAGATCTTAGGAGATTTAGCCATGGACTTGCATTAATGTTATGTACAAATAAAGGAGATGGGGATAAAATACGTAGTTAGCTCCCAGATTATTTGAAAGCAAATGCTTCAAAGGCTCCTTGTGCTTGCTGATGGCCCTCTCACCCTGGAACCAAAGGTTAAGGCTGTGTTACCTCTCATGTTTTGTGGCAGAGAGGGTTCCCAACTCAAGCAGATGTGGCCAGCACTGAACGAGCCCTGCAGGAAATGCGAGGGTTGATATCCAGCATGCAGCAGGAAATCACTGCAGCTCTAGAAGAAAAGAAGAGGAAAGATGAAGAGGAAAAGAAACAAAAGCAGAAAGAGTTAGAGAAAAAAGAGCAGATGAAGAGTCAGACTCCTGCCCCTGCACAGCAGTCAGGGGAAAAGCAGCAGAAGGAAGGTTGGTTAGGCTTTTTTAAAAATCTTTTTTATTCCTTTGACTTGCATTTTTTTAAATGAGTTTTCTCACTAGAGGTGTGAGAAAACTCTTCAGGTCTTTCTTAGTTATAATATTTTTTTGGTTTTTTTAATAACAGGACTTCAGGTTAAAACAGAAGAAAGTATCATGCAGTGGTACCAGCAGCTTCAGGATGCTGCTGAGCAATGTGTTGCTGCTTTCAGTGAAATTGCAAACTGCAAAGGCAACACTGAGGTATGAACAAATTATTAATACTGTTGAAAAAAGATCATCTCTTAATTTCTAGGGTAAACAGGATCATTTTCATTAAAAAAAAAAAAACAAAAACTGTATTGTAGCAGCCTCTGTTACCACTCTGCTCATCCAAACTATCATAGACATATACTTGTTTGAAAAGGATTTCAAAGTTGTTTGTTGTTTGTTTGTTCTCCAGGTGAAGAAGATAAAAACAAACTTGCAGAAAGCTGCTACAATCCCTGTGAGCCAGATCTCTAGCATATCAGGTCAGGAAAACACTAAGAGCTCAATCCCACTGAAATTCCTTTTGCTGTAAAGATTTTATGGGGGCACAAGCATATAAAGTGTTCCTGTAGAAGAAAGCTGACCTGCACACAGCCTATCTGTGCAGCAGGGTTTGCTTGTGTTTTGAAGGCCTGTTGCTTCCCTCAGAAGCATCTTTCTTCGTCAGGATTAAGTTTGGTTAATCAGATGGAGCAAAGATGCCCTTTGGGATGTGGGTCTGGTGTTGGTGAGCTTGGTGTGTTCTGGGTAAGACTTGTCTGCTGTTCCCTTATATTCTGTCTCCATTCATTCCTCATGTACTTGCAGGCTCTAAGCTGAGAGAAGTGTTTGACAAGATCAATAACCTGCTGTCTGGGAAGCCTGTTCAGACTGAAGGACAAACGGTGTCGGTGACTCAGCATCCACAGGGGCTGGAGTTTGTTTGCTACAAACTTGCAGAGAAGTTTGTGGTGAGGAAATCTCTTTTTTGGGGAGGCACAGGTAGCCAGTGCTCTAGGAGATGTTTATGGAAACTGAACCATCTCTTCAGCTGTGAAGAACAAAAATCATTGGGTGTTCACTTTGCCTGTATGAATGCAGTGAAAAAGCTTAGTTTCTTTTTCACTTCCAACCCTTATTTTATATCTTCTGGGAGGAAAACTCTTTTAAATTTCAGGCTTACATCTTACATGTTTTGACCTAGGTAGGTACAGTGTTGTGGAAAATAGTTTGATAGTTAATTTATGGTGTATCACAAAACTGTATATAGGCTCAAACCTTATATTTTGGCAGCATTTGGGGGACAAAAACCCCCAACCCTAATGCTCAGGAGGCAAACTTCAGTCCCTGCTTTCTTGTTAGCACCTCTCAAGAAATGAAGTTTAACTTGTTTTTTGAAGTTGGCAGTGTTTTTCTCTTGTCTTTATTTGTGAAATTTGGGCTCTTTGAACCTTTTCTCCCTGCAGGAACAAATGCATGCAAAAGTCAGCCCATGGAGTAAAACTGTGACTAATTTGTAAATATTTGAAAGTGATTCTTTGGGTTGAGAATATCTTTGCAGCCTGCATTTTAAGCCTGTGTTTGCTAATCCCATTTTTCTATCCTGAGCCACAGTTTATTGTCATCCTCTGTGGGAGCTGAGGATATGTGGCTTCATGAGCTTTTCTATCCTTGGTTCATAGCCATGGAAACATTCAGATTCTTTAGTGAAGGCTAACTACAAAAATGAGGGGTTTTTTTTTTGTCTGAGAAATTACTGGAAGGAGTGGTGGCTGACTTTCCTTTTCTACCCTCCAGAGACATGGAGAAGGAGAAGTATCTTTTCACCATGATTCAGCTTTCCCAATTGCTGTGGTGCTCTCAGGAATCTGGGAATTACACCCTCGAGTCGGAGACATCTTTTTAGCTCATCTGCACAAAAAGTGCCCATACTCTGTGCCATTTTACCCTGCTCGGAAAGAAGGGACTTCTATGGAAGAGTATCAGAGGTAAAGTTACTACTGGACTTTTTCTGCATGAACCCTGCAAGGGTGAAGACTATTCTGAGAGACCTCCACTTCCCCCCATCCCTGAGCACACAGGCATTGACTCTGGAGGTTCACTCACAAGTGTGTAAAACCCATCTTGTTCCAATCCCCTGCCATGGCAGGGACACCTTTCTCTAGACCGGGTTGCTCAGAGCCCCATCCAACCAGTCCTTGAGCATTTCCTTGGATGGGGCAGCCACAGCTTCTCTGTGACCTGTTCCTGTATCTCACCAAATGGTGGAACATATGATCCAGAGTTGAATTATTGAACGGTTGATCCAATAATCAACCTTTCAATAATTCTTGCATGTTTTTGAAAAATCCCTATTCTCAGTAAAATTGACTTCAAGTAAGCTGAGGGCTGCAGGGACTTGAGTGAATGTGTTTTGCTGTACTAAAACTAGAATGTTTTCTCATACTAAGGATGCTTGGATATGAAGTTCATGATTCTAAAGTGGAAGAACAAGATCATTTTCTCAAAAGGATGTCAGGAATGATTCGTCTCTATGCTGCCATCATTCAGCTCCGCTGGCCTTATGGAAACAGACAAGGGGTATGTGTGTGGCATTATACTTAGAACCTTGTTACTATCCCAGGAGTCTATTAAATGTTTTGGAAGCTTGTTTTGTAGTTGAGGTGTGCTGAATTTAAACTAGCTCAGGATATATTTGAAGGAAAATTATCATAACCATGATGAACAAAGCAATGCCAAGTAATTAATGGTGTGAACTTCAACTTCCTTTATTTTTTCACAATGATTGAGTTTTATAAAGAAGAAAGTTAATCAGAAAACTGTCTGCTTTGATAATTTTGTTTTACAAGTCATAAAGCAAGTGCTGAGTAGCTTCTTTGTCACTTTGTAGGCACATCCTCATGGCCTGAGCTATGGATGGCGCTGGCTTGCACAGATGTTGAATCTGGAGCCTCTGGCAGATGTGACAGCTATGCTGCTTTTGGATTTCTTGGAAGTAAGTGGTGTGGATAACTGTTAGTAGTTAAATGTCACCAGTTTTCATCCCTTTTGGGTTCTGAAGGGATTGCTGAGGTGAGATTCACAGCAGGTTTTTCTAACTTGTTCTTATTTCTTCTGAAAGGAGCGTGAATATTTACATGTTCTTACAAATACATCTTTGGAGCTGAATGATTTCAAAACTGAAGTTTCCATAAACACAGATTCTGTTCTTGTATTTGATTCTGTTTAAGGTTTCTGGTATTTTAAAAATAGCTGTATGGTTTTATATAAGGTCAGTACTTAGAACAGACAAGGAGGTCCTGTGGCTGCTCCAGCCAAATTAGTTCATGAAACAGGATAGATTTCTCAGGTTGAAAAGATCAGAGCCTGATGGATGTTAATCCTCTCTCCCAAGTTAATAGGCCTGTGCTAAATAAGAGGCAAAATAAAAGGCTGAAATCAGGGGACACAAACACTGTTGAACACAAGCAGCTTCTCTACTCTTCAAATCATTCTAAAGAACTGTAAAAGTACAGATGACAAACTGAGAAGTGAAATACCCCATGGGGGATTCTGTTAGGAGTGGTGAAGTCAGAGGAACATTTGTCCTGTAAACTGAGTGGAGAAAGCTGATGAATCACTGCACACAGCAGTAATCACAGTGGGGAAGTGACCACAGTGTGCTCCAGCAAATGGTGTTAGGAAAGAGAACTATTTTTGGAGGGAGACTGAGGTGAAATGAAGGATGTCAAGATTCATATAACAGGAAAGAAGGTGATTGTGGTAGCAGTAATAGCATTTGGAGGATTTGCTTGTTTTAGTGTAGGTGTATTTCTTTCAATGTCTTGAGTAAAGCATTAAGTTGTTGGTATGGGGCAGGTTCATTGCAGCTGTCATGCAAGTCTGAAGCTGAATTCTGTAACCTGTACTTGGTGCCTTTCTGTATCACAGGTGTGTGGCAATGCTCTGATGAAGCAGTATGGGATCCAGTTCTGGAAAACAATGTTCTTTATCCAGAAATCCTATATCCCAAGGTATGATATCTGAGGTTGGGAATGTTGGTGTTCTCTCTGAAATGACTCATCCATGTTTTCCAATCCCTGCCATCCACCCCCACACCCACTTGTGAATCAAACCCAGCTTTCTAAATAGATTTTGAAACGTGCTGTTATTTCTGCAGGATTGAAGCTGTGACCAGCTCTGGCCAGATGGGCTGTTTGTCACGTTTGAAGAATTTCGTGCAGGTAAAGCAGTTTTGGGTTTTTTATTTTGGTTCATTTAATTTTGGGGTTTTTTTTCCCATCACTGAATATATGCATCATTTGGATAATGAGGTTGGCACTGCTTGCCACCCACCAGACCTCTCTCTATGATCTAACCCATCTTTTGTAACTTTTCAATTTCTGAATTACCTTAATGATATCAGACATCTCGCTGCTTTCTTACCTCACATCTAATTTTTATCAATGAAAATGTATTTTGGTTATAAAGGAAGATCAGTGAGAGGAGATGTACAGGTTGAGGAGGATTCTGCTGAGTCATTTCTGTCAAGACTGTTTCTTATCAGTAGCTGCTTGTTTTTAGCACTTGTCCTGATTAAATATATGGGGAGGTCACAATTTGTACTGCTTTCTGTAGTGCTTGTTAAGCACTGCATTCTGCATATTTTTTAAATAAAGCTTGCAAAGCTGTAAATACATGATTGTTTAAATTGTTCTGTGAATGTTGACTTAGATTATGATATTAAAACATGACAGCTATGCAGTTGTATTTTCATTGAATAAATAAGCTGGTACATTTTATTAGCAGTGCTTTGAATGTATAGTAAGTGCCATCAGAATTCCTGAGAAGAGATGCCAAATTAAAATATTTATTTTTATTTTTTATCTTTACTATTTGTCTTATTTATTTTATAAATATTTGTCTTAATTTGTCTTTATTTATTTATCTTTATTATTTGTCTTTCTCTCCATTAGAAATGTCTACGTGCAGAGGAAATTCCATTACCAAAGGGCATTCTGACACCTTCCTTTTGGAGAACATAAATCAACCTGTATTTCCTCTCCCCTTAATGTTTAATTCAAGAAGATTTATTTGTTAGACTTAAAGCTAATCTTTGCATTAGATCTTTTTAAGGTTTTGTATAATAAATTACTGAAACTTCAAGACTTTTCCTTCATATGTTTAATCATGTGGAAGATGCTTTAAATCCATTGTGCTGATGGCTCTGGAGTTAAGGACTCTTGGACTGAAAAATTGCACAGTGCTGTTTGGCTCATGGAAGTGAAAATACCTCACAGCTTTATGAACTCTTAACAGCATAATCAGTCTCAAAATTACTGCTAGAAATTTATTTTTGTATTTCTTACATCTTTTATAAATCAACTGTTGTTATGCTGATGGACTTGTTTGTCTCAACATCATCTAAAATCAGGTGAAGCTGGTGAAGGTTGAGCAGTGCTGTCTTTTGTCTCCCTTGGATGTAACTCTCTCCAAAAGGCAGGACTCTGGGTTGAAAGGAGGTGGAACTCACTGCTCCAAAAGGTTTGTGGGGACTCCAGAAGAGCTCCTGTAACAATCAAAATTCTGGGGTTTTTTTCTGTTTGGAGAAGGGGCAGTCAAGAAAATCCACAGCTCCTTGATGAATGGGGAAGATGGGAAATCTGGTGGATTTACAGTGAGCTGTCCTTGAATTGTTTTGGTGGCCTCTAAGATGAGAAAATTTACTTCTGAGTTCTACAAGATGGTTAATTATTCTGGCAATATACTGTTGCAAGTTGAAAATGTTATTTTTAACAGACTGGGGTTTGTTTTTCCTAGAGGCAGCATTGTTTGAAGCTGTAGAACAATTCATATTCTCATATGAGAATATGAATTTGATTTTCCATATAGTGCTTGAGATTGCTTAGAAGAGGTTGTAACATGTGCTTTGTAAAACCCTTAACATTGTCTTTAAAATTGTCTAGTACCCTAAGTTAAATTTGTATGTGGTTTCTGTATTTTGTAAACTGACTCTGGAATACTTTAGACTACTGTTACCTTGTGGTTGTTCTGGGAAATTGGAAATGTCCTCCTGGTGTCCTTTCTGCCAGGTAACTCTGAAGCAATGCAACTTTTATTAGTATACTTGAAAATGTACAAAGTTTTTTGATACTGAGTGGAGATGTTTTAATTATATATTGCATATTTCATAATTATGGTGGAGATAATTTCACTTTGCCAAGACAGTAATTGGTCCTGTCTGTTAGAAACAATTGTTTGCCTGTGCCAAACACAAGGAAGAATTTGATGATGTACTTGTGAAATACAATACTACTTTTTTTTTTGCTGACAGCTACTTGGGGTTTCTCACATTTGTGGGGTAAATAAAAGTATATATTTTTATAAAAAAACAAGATATCCTTTTTTGTCTCAGTAAAGAGAATCCACATACCTACTATTTAAAAAATACTAATATGAATACTAAATGAATAATGTGTGTGCTTCATAAGAATCAATATTTGTTTTTAGATGTAGCTTGAGGTTTTATCTGCTGCTTGAGCTGAGTGTTTGACTTGTTTTTGTCATTTTAGCAGGTTTGGATGTTAGCCAGTTGGTGCTGTTGAGATGCAATGCAAATAAGGTTATGTGCATATATCCCTGGTGGTTTTGCATGTACATTTATATCAAATATGACCAAGGAGAGCATTGCAGCTGTGGAAATACTGTGCCTTCAGGATGAGATGCATCAAAGTTGGTGTGAGTCAGACTCGTGCTTGGAGACAAGAGTTCCAGGCAGTCCCAGGCATGCAGTGTCACCAGAAGTGCCTGTGCTTCCAATTAAGTACTTCACTCAAATAAAGTGTTATTAATTCACACAGCCATCAAACCCACTCACCACTTTGAGCCAATAACGTTCTTGCTGCCTTCCAGCTCTCTAATCTCTATTTCAATTTTTTTTAGAGTAGAATGTGTCTATTTTAAACATTGATTTAATGCTAAAGGCTCATTTTCCTTTGAATTTATGCATCAGCTTTTCAGAAATAGCTTTCCCTTGACAGGCACTTGCAGCCTTTTGATGCTGTGTCCTTGCCAGGCTTCTGGGTGACACTGCACAGTGCTTCAAGCAGCCACTCTTACCTATACATCTGCATATAAATTTTACATAAATATGTGTGTGTGTATTATATATATCATGTAAAACTAATGAAGCTGCTGCTTTGACCGTGGCTGAATGCTGCACAAGTGACCTGTCCCCACCACTGAGCCGCAGACCCTCGACTCTCTGGGACCCAAACTGACTCCGGAGAGGGGGACAGAGACGCCTCTGCCGACCCCCTGCGCGGACATTTTAAAAGATTCCCCCTCTAATAAAGTGATTTTGTGGTGCCCGAAGACGGTCCCGGCAGGGTACAAACGCCTTCGGCACCCTGCTCATCCGCTCGGATCTTTCCGGAACCGCTCGGTCCTTCCGAAACATCTCGTTCTTTTCCGGACCCTCTCCCTCGGTTTTTTTCGAACACCTCGGTCTCTCCGGAACTGCTCGTCTCTTTCCGGATTCATTCGGCTCTGTCCGGATCCCCATCGTTTACAGGCGGAGCTCGGGTGGGCGTGGCCTCCCCGCTCTCGTTTCCCGATTCTTTCCGAAGGTCTTCGTCTCTTTCTGCCGACCGGGCACGGCCGCTCTGCGGCGCTGACGTCACCTCCGGCCGGGCTATAAAAGGGCGGGTGCGGGCAGCCGGCGCGGTCCGTGGCGGAGGGCGCGGAGCCGGCGGAGGTCTTTGCGCACCCACAGACCCGGTGAGGGGATGGGGCGGAGGGCGGGCGGGGGGCGCCGCGCGGCCTTCCCACGCCCCGCTCGGGCTCTCCCAGCTCCGCATGCACAGCCGGGCACAGGTGTGCGGGTGAGCCGGGGGAGGCTGAGGCCGGCCCTGCCTCCGCGGGCGTCCCGGCCGCCTCTCGCTCTCGCCCTCCGCGGCTCCGCCGGGCGGTTCTTTATCGCGGGACGCCGCGGAGCCGGGCCCGGGGTCTCCCCGCGGGCCTCGGTCGAGAGGAGCGGAGCGAAGGGCGGGGGCGCGGCGAGCGAAGGGCGGGCGGGCAGGGAGCGGCCGCAGCCGTCCTGAGCAGCGCGACCCGCGGCTGGAATCCCATTCAGCGCCCCGGGGAGGGACAAACAGGCGGAAAATAACATCCCCGGCGGGTAGCAGCCCCCGCCGTGCCTGCCCGTCCCTTCAGGGCTGCCACCCAGCATTTCCCGGGGAGCGTTCCCGGGGGATGGAGCCCCCGGCGCTCCGCGGCGCCGGGAATCATTGCACAGCAATGGCTCCCGCGGCTGCCCAGCCCTGTCCAAGGTCAGGAGATGCGGGAAGAGGAGGAAGGAGCGATGGAGGGGCCGGGGCAGCGGGCAGAGCCCGTGCCGCAGGGCCCGGGGGGCTCCGGGCAGGGACGGCCATGGGGGCGGCTCAGCAGAGCTGCCGAGCAGGGAGGCATTTCAACAGAATCTCCCGACCTCTGTTCCTTTCATATATGTGTTACTTTGTATGTAGGGCAAGGTCTATTGCTTCCTTTATAAAAAAATCGGGATTTGTCCCTGCCCTGCTTATTAAAAAAACCCCCAAACTTAACATATATTTTTTTTGTAATTTAAAATAAATCCAAATCAAGTGATCAAGTGTTTCTCAATTTGCTGCCCACATACACCTTACCTGGTTATAACAATATAAATCTGCATTGCTGGGTCCTAAATATGTGCCAATAGGGCAACCATTTTCCATTATATTGAAGGAAAACGAAGCAATTATCACTGTATATTTTTTCAGCAGGTTCATATTGGCTGTTCAGGATTTTTTTAAGCTGTTGTATCATAAACCAGGTTCGTGTTCTAGTCGAAAATGTACGTGACTCCTGAGCAGTCTTTCATACATATTTAAATAGGTTTTGAAGAGCAGTTGTCTGGAGATGGCGAATGAGCATATCAAGGGAAAAAAAATGAAAAAACAACCCCAAAAAAGCCAACTCAGCCTGAAATGGTTCTGTATCATTCTGGAAAACAAATAATCCATTTTCTTTTGGCATTTTTGTTTTCAGCGATGTGCCAGAAGATTCCAATGACTGTGTTCACCAAAAGGCCTTAGTCAGGGATTCATATTTGTTCAACTCAAATTTTAAATCCCACTGTGGGATTTTTGTGCATTTATATGCAATTAGCAGAGAGGTCTTCTTTGAAATCTTCATTTGTCCTTATTTACGGATTGTGCAGAGAAAATAATGGACAAAAGGTTGAAAATGAATTGCTTTCTGCTGCATTGTGTGCAGGATCTGTAACTGTAATAATGGAATTGTTAAACTGTGGAAAATACTTGCAATAAGATAACAGGTTGCATTGTTCACAAGAAGTCATTTATTTCTGTTCTTGTTGAAATAAAAAGCCACAATACCCATATTGGTCAGACTGAAATAAAAAATTTATTTAAAGAAACAGACTTAGATGTAATGCTTATATGAGATCTGTAGTTCAGGAACTTAAACAACAGTTCTGGTTATTTTTTTAATAACAGAGGTAGCAACAATAACGAAAATGGTGGTTACATTTACATATTTTAAGCATTTTTTGCACATTTTTCTCCTGCACATCAGTAGGATAAGAGAGGCCTTAATTCTCTTGGTGGAGGGTGGTACCTCTTGGTGAGAAATTTGTATTTCTCAACTATGACATTTACAACTAACCTTAGTAATTTAACACAAATAGCTTGGTATCTTCGCTTCCTTTTTTAATCCATGTAATGTATTTATGGGGTTGTAAGTGTTTTAATCATAAATACATTGCTTCTTGGAGACAATTGATCACTTCCCCTTTATCGGAGGAAATAATACGAATTCTTCTCTTTTCCCCTCTGCTTGTTAGGGTAGTGTGGGAGTTTGTTTTTCCCATTTGTCCCTGGAGTGAGTGTAGGCAGCAGAAGAATGGGGTGGAGCAGACTGCAGATGCCGCGGATGGAGCCCGGCCCGGGCTGTGCTCCCGGGCTGCCCGTGGATCCAGCAGAGGGGGAATGTGCCGGCTCTGCTGCAGCTGACACAGGTGAAGCTGTGCAAACGCCACAGAGACCTCTCAGCTCCAGCGGGCACAAAGGCACGCACACACACTGCTGCAGCTTTCCACGGAGGGATTGCAGCATGTTGTGGGGTTGGGGAAGGCAAGGAAATTTTCAGCTGAAAATTCAGTGCATTGGACACTCTTAACAGCTACATCTCAAAAAATGCCTTCTGTTACAACTGCTACTTGTCCATTTTTTGTTGTGGCAATTGAAAAGTCAACATTTTTGTAGAGATTTACATTCCAAACCTTCTGATTGAATTTGTGTCTTCAAATTAAGCCGTCACAGTTGATACTGTGGCAAGAGCCATCATTTGCCAAGTCCAGAAAACTTGCTTTCCTTTCAGTTTTGACCTTCTGATTATGGTAGTTTTTTGGTTTGTTTTGAACTAACTGGAAAGGTTAGTACATACTGAATTAACTAAGTTTTCCTGTTGATATTGTAACCTTCTTTTTGCATGAGGGGGGGTCTTGTCATTTTCAATAGCTTGGGTAACTCTAACACCAAATTGTTTCATGTGACAAGGAAGCAAAAGGAAAGTGATTAACAGGTACTATGACAGAAAAATTTCAGCCATATCCTTATGCTGGTCATTAGTTGAATGTTATCTTGATTTCCCCCCTCCCTTTTAGACTCTACATTCTTCCATCATGTTGTCATCGTTTCGTAAAGTCAAAGTCCAGGTATTTTTCCATAATGCATGAAGTGCCCTTGCCACACTTGCCTGCCTTTATTGCAGTGACCTGCTTGTAACAAAAACCACTAGTCTGAATTTATTCTGTACACCAGTTGCTTTATTTGCACTTCGTGTGAGTCTGATCTGCCTTTCCTTTAATACTTTGAGTTGCCTAATTTCTGTCTGTGATGCGTGATGTGTGAACATTTTATAGGAGTTATAGTTCAATATAAATCACGTTTTGAGACTGATTAATTTTCCAAGAGGTTTTTATTTTAAAATGTACCTGAGCAGAATCTTTTTCTTTATAGCTTCTGCAAAACTGTGAGGAGATTTACAGTGTAGAACATTGTGCATTCAAAGTTGGTTTGGTTCCTATTCATCCATTTGCACAGATTTATAATCCTTGAGCTGTGCTGTAACTGTTTCTACACAGTGATGCTTCTGTTTCAGTGGTGATAAAAAAAATAGGATGTATGGATCAGACTTCAGCTGCGGAACACAAGCAACTAGATTTTATTTGGAAATTGTAGTGATGTAAATGTTTATATTGCAATTAAAAGGATAATGAAAAGATAACAAATGGGGATGAAAAATGCTGGGGTTAATTATATAATCTTGCATTACCTGTAAACTCTGCATTTCTGCAATGCAGTCAAGGTAATTTGCTTTCTCAGGAGTCTCAGCAGAGTGCAGTCCTTGCCAGCCCTGGATAGTTTTATCAAAGGTCTGTGATGTTAAAGCAAAAACAAATCCAAAAAAACCTCATTCTATGTCAAGACACCAAATTCAGATGAGCAATTCAACTGCTCTTGTTTAAATGTTGGAATTGAGATTTTAAGGTTAAATGCCTAAAAAGGAACAGGTCTTTTTCTGTCTTCATATTCCAAAAGTGCATAGTTGAGGTTGTGCTCAAACCCTCTTGTCAGCTTAAATCACTAGCTTTGCAACCACTTTGGTTTAAACAATTTACTTTTTTTTTTTTTTTTTTTTCCTTCTAATGCGATGTTTTCTGTGTCCCTGCAACACCTGCTGAAATTTTGGGGCTGGTTTGAATTTTACCTGCACTGTGGTTAGTTCTACAGCACCAAACAGCAACTTCAGCACATCTTGTTTTGGGGTTTTTTTTTTGGTACTGCAACGCTTGACTGATTTTTTTGGCTTGGAATTTGTGGAGGTTTGGGGCTGTCAGTGTCCTCCTTAATAGCATATTTGGACACAGTGTTCTGCTGCACATAGTCTAGCCTTAAAATATATTTGTTTTGTAAAAGTTAATGCCTGGCCTTTTGGTTTGTTGAATTTTATTTTGTCCCAATAGTGTCCCAATCTCTAGGATAGGATATGGCATCCTTTAGCTCCTTCTCTGTAACACAACATGCTCAGGCTCCCTTTGCAGGAGCTGTGCATGTTTCAGAAGGATTCTCTTTGATTTTCCAGCAGTGCAAGTACTTATGGACTACCCTAAGCCAGGCAGTTGTGGTGGTTTGTTTCTTTCCTGGTGTTTTGAGGGAGCTGTGAATCGGCAAAATGAAAGCTGGGGAAAATGTGTGTTATTTTTTTTTTCTCTGTCCTTTTGAAGGTTATTTTCACATCCATTTTTTTTGCTTAAAGAAGAAAGATCAGCAATCTGTTCCTGTTCCCCAGGAGGGAGTAGCTGATATCAGTTAAATCTTCTTTAGACAAGATTGACAATGTGTGATGTTGATGAACATTAAAAAAAATGCATTGAGCTGTTCATATGTGCATACTTGGGAAGCAGGAATCTTTTGGTAGGGAAAATATTTCTGGTACGGGCTACTGCTGAGGTCATGTATGATGAATATGTGTAACACATGAGGACTTGTCTTAAGAGAAAATTATTTTACTACTGTTGAAGATCTTTATGTACTGATATCTTTGTTTTTCAGGCAGAGGAGTTAAATTTTTTTGAAGCTTTGTGTAATTGCTTTTAAAAATACACTAAAATCTACTGCCTAGCACTGAATGTATTTCACATTTGTGCTTTTAAATCCCTGCAAACATGTTTTGGTAAGGGAAATGCTGACAGCTCTGCTGTGTGGCACCGCTGTAATTCCTGTTGAACCCACCTCAGTGCTGCTGTTTCTGAACTTGAATGGTGTTGCTGACATCATCGTTGTTGCACTGCAGTGTCTGTAAATACCTGCAGTTGTATGTTTTAGTGTGCTATTATGTATAATTTGGTTTGACTGGGGAAGGCATAGATGGAAGGATGAGAGTAGTAATAAGTTCATTTTGTTGTTTCAGGTTTTTTCTCTTAATTTTCCTACTTCTTTTTGTTGACTTTTTCCTTTTTAAATAACATCACCAAAACGGTGCAATGTGAAGAAGCATTTCTGATCTTTTTAGTTAAGACATTAGCTGACCTAATGTTAGTCTTACAGCATGAAAGGAAGAGTGAAATGTCACCAGGACAGTCCAGATCTGCTGTCTGGGGCCTGGAAAGTTCCCTGAGCCCCATCCTTATCGCCCTGCACCGGCTGTGCCGGGCGGGGCCGGAGGGATGACTCCGGTTATCTGGGGACAACCTGGCACAGTCACATCCCAGTGCTTTTCACCTTAAAAACACAAAGTACAACTTCTAGTGGGTGGGATTCATGCAAGAAGTGCAGAGGTGTATCCTAGGTGTCTTAAACGGTGTAGTTGAACCAAGAAGTTTTGGGACTGTTTTGGAGGGGTGTTTGGTATTCCAGGGAGTGCTGCAGTTGGAGGTGATAACATGGGAGGGAGGGAGACTGCATTGTTCTGCAGCATCCATGACTTTTGAGTTCTGAGCTCCCTGGTGGCTCTGGCAGCACAGACACTGCTGACGTCGGCTGCAGGAAGAACAGTCCATTATTGCTACACTAAAGCACTTCTTTTACAATTGACTCGCTCCACTGTAGTTACAAAAGGAGCCTTTCTTTTAACCAATTCCAGCAAAAAGAGGAGCCAGATTGCCTGGCTTGTGTGGTGAGAGGCAAACCAGCTCTCAGGGTAAATTGCAGAAAGTCTCCCATTCGACTTTCAATACTGTAACAATGTTTGAAATTATAATTTAAATATTTCCCTAAATTCATATTGTAAATAATTAAATTAAATTATTATTTTATTATTGTAAATAATTAAATTTAAAATGTTTTCAAACCACTTTGTAGAGGTTATTTTTTAATATTGAAATACAAGTTGAGTTGTATTGTACAGTGAATGAGTGTACAGTGTTCCAGAGACTGACCAGGATTTAATTTTCTCCCAGCACTGCCCAAACCCAGAATCAGCAGAGGGGCTTCAGCCATGCAGTACATTAGACCAGCTGCCAATGTGTTATTCCAGAACACAGTGCAGTTTAGAAGTAGTGGTTTTGGCATTCAAACACAGCATGACAAAGCAGGAAAGGAAGTTGTTAGCAATAACTTCCTTTCCTGGTGGAAAAAGGCTGTTTTAAAGAGTGCTGGAACAAACAGCTGCTTTCTCAGGGAACCATATCTATGCCTGAGCTTGAGTTATGTTCAGGGGTTTGAGCTTTTAATACTCAGAGACACTAATCAAGTGGAGATTTTGGTAGCACTACCAGGAAAAACCTGGGTTTTGTTTATGTAACACAGTTTGCACACACTGGGGTGGTTTTTTTCCTTGCCCTCTTTAGACAGTAATGAGTGGAAGGAAAAACAAAGCTGAATTTTCTTTCCTTCCCGCAAGTGCCGCAGTGCAGTTGGGGCTCAGAGTTCATGGGAGCAAGGAGTGCTGCTGGCACGGCTGTCCTCTGGAGGGTGGGGACCTTGGAAGGGTAGCTCAGGAATGTGTGGATTCGTCCCCATATGTTCCTTTCTGTCAGATTGTCCTTTTACAAGTGCTTGGAAAACATGGCCCTGTAGATCACTTTCCAACATGGGAAGTTTTCCATACAATTATGCAAGATACATGTCTAATTAAAGCATGCAGCTAACTATTGACTAAATAACAATTTAATATTTAATGATGTGTTTTAACTGATTGCCTTCTAGTCTGCAATTCTAGTCTGGGTTTCTTTTCTGTCTGATAGGATTGAGAAGTACCTTTAGCTTGGAGAGTGCAGAAAAGCATTGAATGACTGGTGTAATGACAAAGACATTAATTGCAAAATTGTTCAGGAACAGAGTGTTTGTTGCAGCAACCTCTTGATATGTAGTTAGTTGTTAAATAAGTGGTAAATATTCAAACTTCAATGATAATAATAGTTCCACTTTTAAATTTGTGTTAGATTTCCGTTCTAGTGCCCAGATCTTTTACTGAAAATCAAGTTGCTTTTGGAAAGTTGAGGAACTGAAAATTAAAGGTATTTGCAATTTTAATAAAAAAGAGAAAAAACGGATCAGTACTCAGTCTATGCTGCCTGTGGTAACAGTATTAGGTTTTAGTACATAAAGCAGTGTGGAAGGATTTTCAGTCAGAGCAAGAGCATTGGTTAAGCAAAATGTTCCTTGACTTACTTGACTAAGGTCACATCTGTGAAGCTTCTTACTGGCTTCTGAAAGGTTCTGTAGAGAGGGGTAGGATGGGTTTGTAACTTTTTAAATTGAGAGAATAAAGAAGATATGCATCAGACAGAGAATGTGGGTCTATATATGTATAAGTGTATATAGATACATGTGTGCCACTTAACTGTTGTTCAAAGAAGAGTAATATTCTTTAGTTTAATATTGAATATTTTAAATAAAATATTTAGAGGTATTGTATGTTGTACAAGAAATATGTCATGTCTGTATCTACACACATTTGTCCACATTTTTAGCTGTTGTGCTGGACACTTGCATGCTACAGTTTGAGATGACACAAACTTTATATGACTGCAGCCATGTTTGTCCAAACCAATAGGTGTTAAATGTCTTTGTAAATTTTCCTTTACCACTTTCTGCTAGAAGTGTGGTTTAATTATATGTAAGGTTTTATACACATACCTGCACACAAGGACTGTAAGTAAACCACGTGTGATTTTAAAAAAACACTTTTTTTCTGCATGAATCTCTTCCTAATCTACCAATGTTTTGTAAGACAAACATAATGGGGTTTTATTTTTGCTTTCAGAAAATGGACCCGAGTGGTGTAAAAGTGCTGGAAACAGCAGAAGATATCCAAGAGAGGCGTCAGCAAGTTTTGGACCGTTACCACAGGTTCAAGGAACTCTCTTCTCTAAGGCGCCAAAAGCTTGAAGATTCCTATCGATTCCAGTTTTTCCAGCGTGATGCAGACGAGCTTGAAAAATGGATCCAAGAGAAACTGCAGATTGCATCTGATGAAAATTACAAAGACCCAAGCAATTTGCAGGCAAGTCCTCCTGCCACTTTCTATTTCCTGTACTATTGATTTTAGGGTGTTACAGGTCAGCAGGGATAGAACAAACACAGAAATGAAACTTGATCTGAGAGTGAAGAAAGATGGATGCAAATACCCATGACCTTGCAAAGTGCTCTTCAAAAGCCTGGCTTTTTTGCTGATGTAATTGGAATATTTCTAATAATGGATTAGATGCTACATCAGCATAGAAAAAGTTGCTCAGTGTAACGTAGTATAAAACCAACTTTGTTTAATCCTAGAATTTGTTGGACGCCTTAACGCTGTGAATAAATATGAATTATCACTTATTGTTTCCACAAAAAAAAATTGTAGAAAATAAGCTTGTGGGGGTAGAACTAGCTGACAGGGTTTGAACACTGTAATGTGCAAGGGTAAACACAAGAAATAACAAACTGAAAACTGGGGTGTTTGAATCCACCTGTTGATCCACCACATGGTACAACTGATTTCAACTGTGCAGTTTTAGTATTTATTTGTCAGTCCTGAATATGCATAAAATACACTTAAAATCTTGCTGCTGGAGAATGTGGAAGAGTCCCTGCACCAAATCTCAGTTGCATTCTTTGATGTTTTCCTTTCAGGGGAAGCTGCAGAAGCACCAAGCCTTTGAAGCTGAGGTGCAGGCCAATTCAGGAGCCATCATTAAACTGGATGAGACTGGAAATCAGATGATTAATGAAGGCCATTTTGCATCTGAAACCATAAGAGTGAGTTTTAAAGCTTTTTTCCCTCCTTGCCTCCTACAGGCCTTTCCTTAAGCACTTTGTTCAGGTTGCCCAGATAACTCGATGTTCAAAACTCTTCTTTAACATTCTACAGGTATTTGATTAGTGAAGTAATGAAAAAACTTGTGTTTTAAAGCTCAGAGGTGGTATTCTCTTTCATGAGCACCCAGCTCATACCTTCTGAGGAGAACAGTTTAAAGATGAGATGTTTTTGTAGTGATTATCAAACTTAAAGATAAGTTCAGCATTTCATTCTAACTTGCCTTTACTGGTTCAGTCCTTCACGCCGTACCGGACTGCCCAGCGCCCGATAGTCACGGCCACCCAAGTGGGGTCCCACATACGAGTAGGTGAAGCTTGTGGCTCTGCAGTGCAACTTGTTTTTGCAATGTCTCCTTCCTTCCTTACTTGACAGTTTGCACCATCCTTCTGGGCAGTGCTCAGAGCTCCTTCCTCCCTTGAAACCTCTTTAATTGAACTTTCTGAGTGGATCAAGTGGTATCCACCCATGATGTTCAAAAGCTTCTCTTGAATGACTTTCAGGTTTCAGGTCTGATGAGCAAAGTGTAATAGACAATGGGTGGAGCAGTTACTTTCCTGTTTTGCAAGTTGTGTGCATGTGTGGGAGTGTGGTTTTACTTTTTGTTGTCTATAAAGTTTCTAGTGGCTCCCAATAGTATTGAAAGGCCAAGTGCAGCCAGAGAAACTCAGTATTAAAACTAGTAATTGCTCCTAGTATGTCCATATCATGTCACTTCACAAAGTTAGCTAAATATATTAGGGTTGAGTGTTTAGTGTTAAGAGAAGAGGTTAAAATACAGTGAAATGGCCTGTTTGACTTAAAACAAATGTTTTGTGTTACATAAGGATAAATTCCCAAAGGAAGATGCTATACACTTATTGGGAGTTGACTTTCATATAAAAGACTTAACATTTGAAGGGGAGAGCAGCAAGTTTTTGGTATGACTTCATATTAGCAAAGAATTTAAATCAAATTTTATCTCAAGATTTTTAGCTCATAGTTACCTAACGATAACTATTTGTTAGCTTAATTAATAGCAACTGTCTAAATATTCAGTTCTGTAATTTCTAATTATGTGTTACAACACTTTACATAATTTGAAAACTATTCACTAGAGAGAAAATCATGAGGTTTGTCCCTGGCCCTTTGTCTAAAGAAAGATTTAGGATGTATGGCTTCAGAAAAATAAATAAATCTGCTGTTAAGGACAGGAAGGAAATAAGTCTCATCTTCTTTGACAGGGGATTTTAATAACAACATCCTTTTGTTTCAGACTCGACTGCAGGAGCTGCACCGACTATGGGAATTACTGATGGAAAAGATGAGAGAGAAGGGAGTGAAATTATTGCAAGCACAGAAGTTGGTGCAATATTTACGGGAATGTGAAGATGTCTTGGACTGGATCAATGACAAGGTGTATAATTACCTCCCTTTATTGTGTCCTTGATGGGAAATTTGATGTGTTTGTGTGAAAAATTTCTGTCAGCACAGAATTGCTGGAGGTCAGGTAATTTCAGAAAGCTTGTAAAGGCACCTGTATGTTTTATTTAGTTATTCACATTGCATCAGCAGTATGTGTGCAAAGTACTACTGGATTTTTGCAGCCATAATAAAAGTTATTAGTCTAAGAGAAAGCGTGTTTGTTGGAGAGTACTTTTAGCATAATCAATTAATTTTTTGCTTTGAGAAGACAAATAAAATTCAGGTTTCCTCTTAGGGAAATCCTCAATACGTAAAAGCAGATATTAATTATTTGTTTCAGAAAGGCGCCAGCCCAAGCAGCAAGCAATGTGTAGATAGTTACTAAATGATTGGAATACCTTTAGATATTGTAAGGACAGGAACTGCAGGAGGACTGTTGGCTCTTGATTCTTTGAACTCTAAGGAAGCAAACCACAAGCCACACTATCAAAAGGAAAAAAAGCCACAAAATAATCACACTGGTTTCCTTAAATGATGGTTTGCTATTTTGTATCATTGTGGGTTCAAACTGTAAACCCTGTATAGCTGTTACTGAATACAACACTGCACTTTTTGTGCAGAAATCTTGCATCAGAAGCCTACAACACATGCCCGTAAACAGTGTAAAAAGGAACAAATTCTAGTCACTCTGTGTGGTAGGAGTTTGTACTTGAAAAATTAATATGACTAAGGAAGATGAGAAAATAATCCCCTTAGTGGTCTTGCATATTTTCTGCAATAATGGGTAGATGTTGGGGCAGGGAATGGAGTTTAATGAAAAAAACTTGATAGTTTTAAGTCTGACCTTAAGCATTGTGATTGTCTTTGACCTATTGAAAATTAGGACAGTGTGCTTTCTAATTTTTAATAGTGATTTCCCATAGGATATACTGAAATTAACTTTTTTTTTTTTTTCAATGTGCTAGGAAGCAATAGTGACATCAGAAGAGCTTGGACAGGACTTAGAGCATGTTGAAGTTTTGCAAAAGAAGTTTGAAGAGTTCCAGACAGACCTTGCAGCTCATGAAGAAAGAGTAAATGAAGTGAACCAGTTTGCTGGCAAACTTATCCAGGTAAGCATTTATTGGTGTTGAAAATCTCTCTTGTCAAGTCAGTTACCACAGCAAACATTTGTAACTTCCCCTCTTTCCCCCCTGGTTTGGGGCAGATCTTTAAGCTTTGCTCCAGATGGGTGCTTGGCTATCTTCACCTTAAATGTTCACCATTTGATTCACTGGTTCTTCTGCTGAACAGCCTGAATAACTGCCCCATCTGGGAATGCTCCTGAAAATGTGGGGAATAGTGATTAGTAAAAATCTGTCATATTGGGATTAAATTTATTTCCCTTGGACAGGGAGGTTTAATATCTCTTGTGGTTTGATGTCTGGGACCTGATCAAGGATGGAGGCAGGGCATTCCAGGGAAAAAGAAGGTACTGTTTATAGCCCTCTTCCCATGGACTAATCAGTATATAGGGAAAACACTACATGAGTATTGAATGTTTGCACAGTGAAATTTCAGGGAAACTATTGAATTGGGTGATCATCTGGAAAGGATAGTAATTATAAATTGATCTCTTGAAGACCAGCAGCGTTTTGTCAATGGATGTAAAACCAAAGAACATGTGAAAATAGCATTTTTCCTTTGCCAGGAAACACATCCTGAAGAGGAACTGATAAAGTCCAAACAAGATGAAGTAAATGCAAGCTGGCAGCGTCTTAAGGGACTTGCCCTTCAGAGGCAAGGAAAACTCTTTGGGGCAGCTGAAGTTCAGCGTTTCAACAGGTATGAACTTGGCTGGATCTGCTGAATGATGTAACCTTTGTGTGGGTGTTTAATGATGCATTCAGCTGCACACAGTAGTATGAGAGGAGCTACTGTCTCCTTTTGCTTTGCTCTTCTGCGTGACTTGCTGAATGAACTCCTCCTTGTTCTACAATTACTTTAGAATGGTCATTCTGATGGAGATTTTCAGAACTTGGCAGTTTTGCTCTCCTTTCCTCTGAGGGCTTTTTCCCCCAGTTCTGTCCTAGATGAGCCTTAAATAGGGTGTTCTTTTTTTATTGGATGTCAGCCCAGTAGTTCTGGAGGCTCTGAGCAATGTCTTTCTATTCTCATCTCCATCTACAGCATTTTGAGATTCGCTGTAATTCAGTTGGGGAAGGGTCCAGAGCGGGAAATGGACCCACTCTATAACAGTGCTCAGTGGTGCTGTAATTCCTGGTTTCCATCTGGTGACAGTGGCTTGTTAATATGCTTCAAAGTTTCTTGAGATGCAAAGAAGGTCTATTTATTTTCTAAAGGATGTTTGTTGTTGGCTGCAGTGTTTATATATATGGGTTTGTATGCTAGTACGTCTGGCACACGTAGGGGAACACATCCTGCTTCCTTCCTTTTTCCATACAAGACAAACTGCTTTCAATTTGTGCTTTGTTTTGAAGGGATGTGGATGAAACAATCAGCTGGATTAAGGAGAAAGGGCAGTTGATGGCCTCAGATGATTTTGGCAGAGATTTAGCCAGTGTGCAGGCATTACTGCGCAAGCACGAAGGCCTGGAAAGAGACCTGGCAGCTCTGGAAGATAAGGTACCCGTGAGATGTATTTCACCTACAGTTTAAATGGGCTTGTAAAAGGTTGGAAGCTCACTCTCAATTTGTGCCTGGGTTTAGGTGAAGGCCCTCTGTGCAGAAGCTGACCGTTTGCAGCAGTCTCACCCAATAAATGCTTCCCAAATCCAAGTGAAACGGGAGGAGCTCATTGCCAACTGGGAGCAGATCCGGACGCTGGCAGCAGAGAGGCACGCTCGCCTCAACGACTCCTACAGGTGGGTCACTGCAGCAGGACAGGGGTGCTGCCCTCCTTGGTCACATTTGACAGAGAGGCCTCTTGGAAGGAGAAGAAAGGGGTGCCATTTCCAAAATTTTGGGATGATTCCAGTATTTTAAGAGCAGTCTTGTTCACCAAATTCTATTTTGCACTAACTTCTTGTAGTGAAAAAAATATTTATGTGATTGAAAAATTATTACAGCTTTTTGTCATTCTCTGGGTGTGGATCAACTATCAAAATAGACACAGTGATGTTTAGGACATTGGCTATTTTCTCCATCTGAGATGAGACATGCATTCGGATGCACATTGTCTGAATATGTTTCAGTGTTGCTGAAAGAAAAAGCTTTTTTAATACTTTTATTACAAATCTGTTCACAAGTCTTTAAGAGTCTCTATGAAGACTGAAGTATGATATATTGTTTGATATATATTGTCTGAGACCAAATGAATTCCCTGTTTCTATGGTAGTTTTTTTTTTTTTTTTTTGCTGTGGAATTTGTGTTCATCCAGTCTTGTCTACACTAACCTGGTCTCTGAATCATAACCTGTTAGATTACTGTTGAGAAGCCATTCTAAAACTAATCCCAATATGGTGGTTAGTTTACATCCTTTCTGGTTTTGTTTTTCTGCCCTTTGTTCCTTCCCACAATGTGGGATTTTTGGCAGTGGAGACCCACACAAATAATCTTTTTCTTTACCTTCCCTGCCTTACTCTTCAGAGCAGTTAACAGCAAATATAAAAGGGAAACAGACACTGATCACATTTGCTGATAAGTGTTAAGCATATGCCAAAGGCAACAGCTAAAGGCATTCTTGAAGGAATTTGAGGATTTGTTTGCTTGTATTAGGGCTGAGGCATGTGCAGTTGAAATTTTCTGTCAGTTCCCTCCCCCACACACTGTTATGGTTGTGACAGAAGCAGCCCTGTGAATTATCTTGAGAACTATTTTTTGATTTCTGTTGTCCTCAGTGTGTAGTTAGGAATATTAATTTTGCTTACAATATAAGTTATATGCAAAATATATATTTGAGACATTGATTTAAAACCCAACATTTTAATAACTTCGAAAGACTTATTTTTTGATTGAAAGCATATTTAATTATTTAATATTCTGAGCAGATTTTGTGTTGTTTTATTTGTATCTGAGGAACAGCTTTTATGTTTGTAACCCTTTCTTTGGGGAAAGGGAGAGAAACTGCAAATTATTATTATTAATAATTTTTTGCTTTGCTTACCTAAGGCTGCAGCGCTTTCTCGCAGACTTCCGAGACCTCACCAGCTGGGTGACTGAGATGAAGGCTCTGATAAATGCTGATGAACTTGCCAATGATGTGGCTGGGGCAGAAGCCCTTCTAGACAGACATCAGGAACATAAGGTAGAGTGGTTATACAGCCAAATCCAGTCAGCAGCTCTCAGATTTGTGTGTCTAATGCAGTCTCTGAGTCAGTGTTGTAGCACTGGAATGCCTTGATCATGCAGCTAACACAGTACTAGATTGATGTCTTGGTTTAATATTCTTAAATTGTTTCTAAATGGTAGATATATACTAAGTATTTACAAATGCTTATGATAATATTTTATTAAAAATAGGTCTGATAATAACCAGTTGGACTAATGATTGTTTTTGTTCTCCATCGTGAGGAATTCCTATAATTAAGTAGAAAGAATACAGTACAAATAAACTTTGTAGTTTCATTTTAATGTAGAAATTTATACCTACCTTACATGCATCGTAAGGTAATTCTGACACTGTGCTAAGATAAATGTTGGTAACAGCTTTTTCACATCTCCTTCCATAGGGGGAAATTGATGCCCATGAAGACAGCTTCAAATCTGCTGATGAGTCAGGCCAGGCTTTGCTCTCTGCTGGGCACTATGCTTCTGATGAAGTTAAAGAAAAGGTAAGTTGAGAGCAAGAGCTCCTAGAAGAATTTTGTCTCCGTCTTCTGTGTCACTTAATTTAAAAGGGTGATCACATCAGGAACTGGAGATTTCATTGTTTACACAGGAGGTCATTTTCAATTCAGTGCTAAGCGCTTTTTTAGAGTCACAATTTGATTTTACATTGAGATGGAAGTAACTAGAGTGTTAAATAAAATTGTTATCTATTCCTCTTCCCAATCAATTAGCTGACCATCCTCTCAGATGAAAGGTCTGCCTTGCTGGAACTGTGGGAGCTCCGCAGACAGCAGTATGAGCAGTGCATGGACCTGCAGCTTTTCTACAGAGACACTGAACAAGTTGACAACTGGATGAGCAAACAAGAAGTGAGTGCATATCTTTGAATTCTCCAGATATGGTGGACTTTAATTTTTGGGTAGTCTTTTGTAAGCTCAAGCAATTGGTATTACCTGCTGGCAGTGCCATGAACACCCACGAGTGAGTGGGTGCTGTGCAGCGTTGTTTATCTGACTGCCTGAAATGGTGCAATAGCTGTTTCCATCTAATGCTGAAACCATGAGCTGTGACAAGTGGGCTTGATGTGGCTTTTGTGTGTATTAACTCTTGTAAAATGCTGGTTGAATAAGAAGCTAAAAAGAATTATTGGCTGTTAGAAGCATGAAACAAACCTGTGCCATCTTTACCTTTCAGTAATAACATATGGCAGGTAATATCCCTGGCTGTACTTGAGTTCACTTAGAGCAGCTGAGTATGGAAACATAAAAACATGTTTGTGTCCTTACTTCAGGCATTTCTGCTGAATGAAGACCTTGGTGATTCTCTGGACAGTGTGGAGGCTCTTCTAAAGAAGCATGAAGACTTTGAGAAATCCCTAAGTGCCCAAGAGGAGAAAATCACAGTAAGACATTTACATTAGGTCATCACTGAATGGACGAGAAGTGAAACAAGGACATTTATTCACGGGGAAGGAAACACTGGTGATAAAGGACGGGGTTTGCTTTGCAGGATGATCTTCTCTTATGTGTGATGTATTAGTTCTAATTGTCTCTAAAATGGAAAAAAGTGGAAAAGTATAGGACAGGGTTTGATTTCTGTCTCAGAGCCAGGTAAGCTGGTGCATCCTTATCATACCAGCATATAGGTGGGTGAATATTTGTCAAAAAACTGCACTCTTCCACATGGAGAGGATGAGGATACAGAGAGAAAAGGGTGCAAGGATAGATCTGCTAATGGCTTTCTGCCAGTTTTACTCTGATAAACTTTGGGGAATTGATATACTAAGCAAATTTGCACAAGCAATTTCTATTACACCAAATAAATGGAAACTTGTTTTCCCTCTAGGCATTAGATGAGTTTGCTACTAAGTTGATTCAGAATAACCACTATGCCATGGATGATGTTGCTACACGCAGAGATGCTGTAAGTATCCAAAATACATTTGGACTGTAGGCGTTAAATCTTGTTCTGCTTTATTATTTTACATGGTTTGACTTCAATATAGGATAAGTCATTGGAGTTGTCCCAAGAGGGATACAGTGATGGTTCTTATGAGCTTGAAGAATTTAAAAACCTTTTACTTTCTTCAGCTGCTGAGCCGCCGAAATGCCCTTCACGAAAGAGCCATGCGCCGCCGTGCTCAGCTGGCAGATTCTTTCCATCTGCAGCAGTTTTTCCGAGATTCTGATGAGCTCAAGAGCTGGGTTAATGAAAAGATGAAAACTGCAACTGATGAGGCCTATAAGGTAAACACAAAGATTAATGGTAGAATTCTTCTAAGGCAGTACCAGGCTTAATCAGTCTAATGACACGAAACAACATCAGCTAAAATGTTGCTGATAGTCGGTGGTATTAATGGCAGCAGGAGGAATTGTGTAATTTCTTCCTGACCAAGAGGAAGAAAAGCCAAGAGGCTTTTTCCCATCATGCAGTAATTGTGCCTATCCAAGAGCTAAAGAATTCTGATTTGAGGCATTTTTTGGCACCAAATCCTCTGGTTACACCATGGCATGTCTATGAATGTAGTGCAATTCCAAAAATTCTTCAGAGATCTTTCGGTACTGGTTTTGTACTGAAATGTTCTATTTCTTTCTTCATCTGTAGGATCCATCGAACTTGCAAGGTAAAGTTCAGAAACACCAGGCTTTTGAAGCAGAGCTCTCTGCTAACCAGAGCCGTATCGATGCCCTGGAGAAAGCTGGCCAGAAGCTCATTGATGTCAAGCACTACGCGTCCGATGAGGTGGCAGCTCGCATGAATGAAGTCATCAGCTTGTGGAAGAAGCTTCTGGAGGCCACTGAGCTCAAAGGTATGAGTTGCTGAGGAGTATGTGGGCAAATTCTAGAGAGTTTATCTGGGAGAGGACAGGAAATGAGTTAGCTTCAGTTTCCTCTTGACTTAGCTGTTCTGTTCTCCTCTTGCCTCTCTCTCTCAGGTATAAAACTGCGAGAAGCCAATCAGCAGCAGCAGTTCAATCGCAATGTGGAGGACATTGAGCTCTGGCTCTATGAAGTAGAAGGACACTTGGCTTCTGATGATTATGGAAAAGATCTTACTAACGTTCAGAATCTTCAGAAGAAACATGCACTGCTAGAGGCAGATGTTGCTGCCCATCAGGTAAGGAAATAATTTTTATTCATGCCTTTTCAAATCTGCTCACTCAAAAGATGGTATTTTCAGATATGCTCAATCAGAGACCTTAGCAGGTCTGGTTTGTATAATTTTTTTAGCTTTGGGTTTTACAGTTTGCTTATCAGAAATAATTCTGAACTAAAACATAACTTGTATGTCTCTAAAATAATATCTTTATAACTGTAATAGAATTGAGCTTCTCAGTCACTGCAGCCACCTCACAGAATTTCTGACCTAATGGTGTCGCTAATCAATTTAGGATCGGATAGATGGTATTACCATCCAGGCACGCCAGTTCCAGGAGGCTGGGCACTTTGATGCTGACAATATCAAGAAGAAACAAGAAGCTTTAGTGGCTCGTTATGAAGCTCTGAAGGACCCCATGGTAGCTCGCAAGCAGAAACTCGCAGATTCTCTTCGCCTGCAGCAGCTTTTCCGTGACATCGAGGATGAGGAGACCTGGATTAGGGAAAAAGAACCTATTGCAGCTTCAACAAACCGAGGTTGGTCCATCCTGGTATCACTAGGATACAGATGTCAGAATTGCTCTGTTATAAATTGGATCTTTATAGAACATTCTCTGAAAATTTCAGAGCTGTTTGTTGTAATTAGCATTGCCCAGAGTTACATATTTGCCATTGCCCCGGGGTCTCTGTTATATTGCCTATATAATTGCAGTGGTAACATAGTTTCCATAGTACTCTGTCCTGTTGTTAGAGTTCTCCCTGTGCAAGTTTGTGCATTGCTGGCTGCAGCTGCTTTGAAATTTTTGTTTCATCTAGTGACTCTGATTTAGTTGATTAATTATTTTTTATCTTTCAGGCAAGGACTTAATTGGTGTCCAGAATCTGTTAAAGAAGCACCAGGCTTTGCAGGCAGAAATTGCAGGCCATGAGCCTCGCATTAAAGCCGTCACACAGAAGGGAAATGCTATGGTGGAAGAAGGTATGTCTCAATATTTTTTAACTCTGGTAGTCTTTTGTTCTCTGTCCCAGCACAGTTAAGAATTACTGCCTGATTTTATCCTGATAATAGGCAGGATGAACTCCTGGTCATCCTTTCACCTGAAAATAAAAATAGGTTCCTAGATGGGAATGTGTCCTCATTTTGAAAAATCTGTCTACTCTTGATGAACACTTATTTAGCAATTTTGTGTCTATTGTATTTAGTCTCTATAATAATATCTGTTAAAGGGCTCTATCTGAGGTACATAATCATGATGTGAGAGAAAATTCTCTACAAAGACAGTAATTCTTGCTTTTAAATAAATAGGCATCTTTATTTCTGACTGGGTGTTTTTAACATGAGAATTTAAAAAAACATCCCGCAGGTCTGAAATAATATTTGTCTACTGCCAGAACTCTGGAAAGAGATGACCTTTTCTGTTTCATCATTAAGAAATGTTATGATGTGTCTCATTTTATTCCAATTGATTAAGATATGCTAGTACAACTTGATTGACAGGTTCAGTGTTTTCCAGTCTGAGGCAGAAGGACCAGCTGAGTTATGTTTTTATAATTCTATTCTAAATAGGCTTTAAATTGGTCTAATTTTTTCACTTTGAAGAATTACAAGTAATCTTTTAGTGCCTATTGCTTTTGTCTGCTGAAATCCTTCAGTTCCCTCTCCTTCTGTTCCATAGGACACTTTGCAGCTGAGGATGTGAAAATCAAACTGAACGAGCTAAACCAGAAGTGGGACTCTCTGAAAGCCAAAGCATCTCAGCGTCGGCAGGACCTGGAGGATTCCCTGCAGGCTCAGCAGTACTTTGCTGATGCTAATGAGGCTGAATCCTGGATGAGGGAAAAGGAGCCCATTGTAGGCAGTACTGACTATGGGAAAGATGAAGACTCTGCTGAGGTATTTGAGATTCTTGTTTAAATCAATTTTGCATAAGTACAGTGAGGATTTGTCCAGTGGTAAAAAATGAGCTGTGATAATTTCAGGATTCTTGAGGGCGGATTCTTGCATCAAGCAAGATTTTGGCTCTTAGTCAAAAGATGACACATTTTCCTGTGTCTGAGTTGCTATTGCACATGAAATTCTGCTGCTCAGTATATTAAACCAACTGTGAGGAAGCTTTACTTCTGTATTCACTCTTTTACAGGGTTTTGTTTTTTTAAGTATAACAAAAATAATATCAGCACATTCCTCATGGGATGAGCATTTTGGTATGAGTCTGGCTTTCAGCAGTTCATTAGTCTGGAAGTAATTTTTTTGTCTGGATTTGTTTTATCGATATCATTCTGCAGTCAAACACCACATCCCAGGCAGTGCTGACTGACATTTTATCAACATGAAGTGCACTTTAAAGGCACACTTTAAACTTACCCTGGAAAGTATCACTCTGGAAATAGTTCTTTCTGGTCAGAACAAAAGAATGTTTCTGAGATAAGGTAGAGGCAAAGCACCAGAAGCATTAGGACCACTATCTAGCCTGTGAATAAATAGAAGTGATTATTCCCATGAGAGTCACAAGGCTGGCAGCTCTGAAAAAGCCACATTCCCTTTGTGTGGAGTCAAAGTATATATTTTAAGCAGCGGCATATTTGTAAAATGGCAAGGTGTGCATGTTGTTATTATCATCCACTTTCAGGCTCTTCTGAAGAAACATGAAGCTTTGATGTCTGATCTCTCCGCTTATGGCAGCAGCATCCAGGCATTGAGGGAACAGGCCCAGTCATGCAGGGTAAGGAGATGCCAATCATGTACCTAGAATTCATGGGTCAGCAAAAGATAAAAACAAAAGCTCAATAACAGTTGTTGGTTTTGAGAGGTTATTGCAGAGTGTGCTTGATTTTCTCAAAAAAATAGCAGTCTGTTTTTATAATCATAAGACAGTTGTATTGTTTTGAAGTAAAACAATTTAATACAGTGGTTTTCAGGGTTTGAGCCCAGACAGCACCTAAACTGAGTCTACAGTAGGTTTAACTAAGGCTGAAGTCTATTCTAGCACAACAGTATTGATTAAAATAAACGTGGAACAGCTCATTTCTTCTTTTTTTTTTTTTTTTTTTTTTTTTTTTTTTAGCAACAAGTTGCTCCCACAGATGATGAAACTGGAAAAGAGCTTGTTCTGGCACTCTATGATTACCAGGAGAAGAGTCCCCGGGAGGTGACAATGAAGAAGGGAGATATCCTCACCTTACTCAACAGCACCAACAAGGTGGGTTCTGGCCTCCTGCTTTGCTGTCCTGCTTGGCTCCCTCAGTGCTGTGTGTTTTGTTTGGTTTTGGCACATTTAGCCCATGTCCCCATTCAGCACTTCAGCTGAACCTCTTCATTTCCATCACTCTTCTACAGCTGCCAACTTTTCCAAGACAGGGCACATGTCTGTGAGAACTTGAATTCCTGATGTGGAGGAACTTTTGGCCAAATACAAGGGGACACGTGGGAGTAAGATCTCCATCTTCAAAACACTTTTTGTTTGAAATGATCTCCAGAACAAGAGCAAACTGTTGAGAGCATCACTGGTTTCCTTGTGTTAATAGAAGTCTCTGATTTGCAGCATTCAGTTGCCCAGCATTCTTTATGCTTGATGATGTCCTCACAGTGGTTGCTTTGTGGTTTTTTTGCTTCCAGGACTGGTGGAAGGTGGAAGTCAATGACCGTCAGGGATTTGTACCTGCAGCCTATGTGAAGAAGCTGGATCCTGCCCAGTCTGCATCGCGAGAGAACCTCCTGGAGGAGCAGGGCAGCATCGCGCTGCGGCAGGAGCAAATCGACAACCAGTAAGATCTAACTGATGAGAGATGACACTGCCAGCATTAGCTGGCTTGGCCTTTGCTTCACAGATTGCCACCAGCTTAGGTTAATGCTTCTTACACTAGGCAGTAATTAATTGGAGCAAAACAAGGGGCTCCTTTGCCAGAGGCACCAGATTCAGTTGCTTTATTCCTACTCTAGATTTTCTTGTTGCTTTTCCCATTTTTAACTGTTAAATTCATGACACTAGAGCTCAACTTACTGTCTGACTTGAGTATTTTATGTGTCCCTTTTGTTGTTGTACCTAACTACTTAACTTGTTTGTGAATTATATATGTCCTAAGCAACTCTTGTATATGTAGTTGTCACTTCTTAACGTGTGATCTGTTTTGAAAAGCTTTCTGAAATTTGATTCCATTAAGTACAGTGCTCTCCCTATACAGGGCTGCCTCTGAGGGTGCCCTCCTTATGAGCTGGGGCTGTTTTGCTGCTAGCTCATCACTTTTTTTTCTGAAATATGGTGCCAATATTTGTTGCCATTATAGGAGCTAAAATGTGTCATCCCCCCCTTCTTTTTTTTTTCCAAATTTTATCATATTTTTAAAAAGAGCAGCATATCATTTCAAACAGAAAACTGCAGGGCTGCTTGGTAATGACCTTCTTAAAGCACATGGTGGCTGGAGATTAATGCAAGCAAGGGCTGTGGGTGATAGCTGTGAGTGCTAGCCCATCTTATCAAGCCACTTGAAAGCTGAAGCTGAAAGTTTTCTGTGTACTCCCATCTGCTTGCACAGCTATGCTGTCGTTCTGTGTGATAATTTCCTCCCTCAGTCGTGTTGAGTCATCATTTATTACAGTGCCATGCAATAATTAGTAACCTTAGCTCTAGAATTAAAAAATTAAAATAAAATCACACGAAAAAAAACACCAACCCATAACAAAAAAACCTTCTTACCAGCATGAATAAAAAATGCTGGAGAATTGTGGCACATTGGTCAGGATTTTAATAATATCCTTCCCTCCATGGGTTTGCATATGGCTTTTAGTAATTAGAACTTTTAGAATTAGGGTGCCTTGTTTTATAGCCAAGGAGAGGGGGCCACCTTTTAGTTTCCAATCCATGGCACAATAATGAGGGAATTAGGAGACCTTATAGAGAGAGCTCAACTGTACTGCTGAGGTTTCCTTACATGAATTGTACTCCTGATCTGATTTGCTTCGCTTCTGAACAACACCTAATTCTCTCCATTTAAATGTGAGCTCTTACCCATCTCCTACCACAGACCAGCCATGGATGAGCTGCTGCTTTCATTATTTTTGTTAATCTGACTAATTTTTCGCATGCATTTGCTGTGCTCCCTGTCTGTGCAGGACTCTCATTACTAAGGAGGTCGGCAGTGTATCTCTGCGTATGAAACAGGTCGAAGAACTGTGAGTAGGATTAGCCCTTTCCTAAACCATGCTGTCTCCACACTGTCACTGCTCATCCTCCCTTGTTTCTTTCTTTGGGAACACTGCTCCAAAGAGACGTGAAGGAGGCCATTTCTGCAAGGAGGATTAGACTAGATGGATGTGGTGGTCTGTGTTTCCTCTGTTCCTCACAACCAGCTGCTTATCTTGCCGGGCACCTCTGTGCTGCTGAATTGGTTCATGTTTATTTCATCACACTGGTTTTGCTTACCAAAGAGGCTTTAGGGCTATCTGGTCTCTTTTTCTTAAAAAGCATCTCCTGCATTTTCTGAGGTGCAGATGGATATATTAGCTTGCTTATATAAATATATATAAAATACATCTACCAAGTATTGCATCACATCTGAATGTTTTAAGAGTTTGGGAAGGTTGGGGCTGTCGTGGTTTATCATATAAAGTAACATTCATGCTGGGTGCTCAAAAAACATTATTTATATAGAATAATTATTCCTTCATTTAAACATTAACTAAACTTTGAAATCTGTATTCATGTCTCCTGGGAAAGATATCAAGTTTGCATTATACTGTTGGAAGTTGCTGGGAAATCCAAAGCCACAGTGTTCATTGGCTGTGTCTGGCTTTTCATAACAAATGTATTTCTTGAAAATTAAAACAACACTTTTATGTAAATCTCTCAAGTGTTGCAAAGCAGCTCTGAGGTTAGGTTTGCTTCTGAAAGAGTTTTGCCCCAGATCCTCTGTGAGCTTTACAAGTACTTAATACTTAATGTTGTTTGCTGAGGCAAACAGCTGCAGTTGGAGCAGGCTTCAAAACAAGTGTTTCCAAGTCAAGGTAGAAAGTTTCTTTTTAAACCTAATACGAAAGATTCTTAGTTCCTTTCTGCTCACTCTTAAACTACAGTAAACAGGAAGCCACGAAGTCCCTGCTTCCATGGAAGGAGAGCTAATTTATCAGTTTGGTATATAGCTATTACAGCCCATGATACTGAGGATGTTCTCAGGGGACTTTGTCATCTCTCAGCTTTTGGTTAGGAAAATGCTGCAGGATTGAACTCCTCAAGCTGGGAGGTTGTAACTGCTCAGTTTGTGGCCTCGTGCTTTGGTTTGGGAAATGAAAACATCCCCATTTGAGGCCCCTGCAGGTACCTCAGCAGTGTCTGGTATTATTTGATTTAATAACATCAGAAGGAATGTGCTTAATAGTGAGAATCTATTGCTGCTGTTGATCACTATGGTAGACCAATGTCCAAACTGATTCAGGACATAAAAAACCCTTCCAGATGCAGCTAAAATGTCTCATCTTCTGGAAGAGTTAAAATAAAGTAAGAATGAGTATTAAGTGTGGTTTTTCTAAATGCAGGTTTTTAAAAAACAGACATTATGCATTGCTAGTGAGATTTGTAATTCAGTATCAGTGACTGCAAAACTGCTCTTGGCTTTTTTCAGCAAAAGCTTGGAAAAGTTCTTGGAGGATCATCTGTGTCTAATTTATTACAAGGTGGTTTTAAATAACTGGCTGGTCTTAATAGGTTTATTTGCCTGTGCAGACCAATTTAAAGATTTCTGAGGTTTCACTTTGTGTTTGTTCTAATGTAAAGGAGGAGTAATATCACTCATGTTGATAATGCCACAGATACAAAAAATGTACATGAAATTAATTTTATTGATTTCCCAGTTGATATAGGTGTGTTATCAAAGATTCACACCTTGCTTAAACATTCAGCAGATTTTGCACTGGAAAATGGCTAGTGAAGATGTTTGTCCTAAAGCTGGGAGGCTGGTGGATTTTCATAACCTGATGGCAAACTTGATGTACTCTAGGCAAATATCTCTTGGCAAGCAAGAGCCTATGGAGTCATTCCTGCCCCTCAGTGGTACTGTGCTTTAAGAGCCTACCCCAGTCTAGGCTGTGATTTGGGTTTGCATTTGCCCAGTGAGGTGCTGCATGTGGAAATTCCCATTTTGGTGTGCAATCCATGTGGAGGAGAGACATGGACAGTCTTCATTCCCAACTGCACCTGAGTAGCTCATCCTGTAGAGGAACAGGGCATAAGTTCAGGGATTCCCCATTTCTGGGGACCCCAGAACTTAGGAAATTTCTGTGATTGGACTCAGTTCCATCTGATTGTTCCTTGCTTTCCTTTCCTGCTTGTCCCAGGTATCACTCTCTCCTGGAACTGGGAGAAAAACGTAAAGGCATGTTGGAAAAAAGCTGCAAGAAGTTCATGCTTTTCCGTGAAGCCAATGAGCTCCAGCAGTGGATCAATGAGAAGGAAGCAGCACTCACCAGTGAGGAAGTGGGTGCTGATCTGGAGCAGGTGGAGGTTCTGCAGAAGAAATTTGATGATTTTCAGAAGGTATGTTGTGATGCTGCATAATGTGTGTGTTAATTTTGGCCTTTCCCTTCTGATCATGTATCCATGACAGTTCTTCATAGCTGAGTAGGAAACATGACCTTGATTGGACATAAAAGGTCCATAGAAGGCATATATGAATTTTTAAATTTAATTTTGTGAGGATAGAGAATCCCATATTAAAGTGTCTTCAGTTTGATTACATTCCCCAGGTTGCTCCATGCTTCCCAGCTCCTAGAGAGCTGAAACTCCCTTTCAACACTTCGCAGGAGAGTCTGCCAAGCTTTGGAGGAATTTCAGTTTGTGCAAAGCATAATATTCAGCTAAGTTATTCCTATTGAAAGGGAAGATGCATTTGGTTTTCATATGTAGTTTTATTTCCCTGAGATATGGGGAAAAAAAAATCTGGCTGCTGGGATTCCCTGGCACAGGCTGTCTGGGAACTCGGGGTCACTGTGCTCAATTCCTGCTCTCCTGGGGAGCCCCCCTCTTCCACGTGTTCTGCTTGGGTGCATTTTAATGCTGGGATATTTCCCTGCTCTGTGTAGGATCTCAAAGCCAATGAATCACGCCTGAAGGATATAAATAAGGTTGCCAAGGACCTGGAGTCAGAAGGGCTGATGGCAGATGAAGTACAAGCAGTACAGCAACAGGTGCTCTTTTTCTCTGCTTTATTCTAATCTAAGAAGCAAAATATTTTACTCCTGTCTTTTGTCTGTTGTCTTTGCCTGGCATTGCAAGGTTCAGGCTGTTTTCTAGTGTGGCCATCCCAAGAAGACCTTTAGAATTATATTCTGTAATAATGCTAGAGCAAATCGCAGAAGCATCTAAAGCTTTTTTTCATTTCTTTTTTTTAGGAATGGAAAGTCTTTACAATAATAAAAGTCATGGAGAATCCATGCATTAACTTTGCTTCATATAAATTTGAAATTTAGCATATTTTTACTTGCAGGAAAATGGGTGAGGAATGCTAGGGAAAAAGAAAAATAAAGTAGAGTGCAATTCAGAGTGGAGGGAAGTTTGTGGGTTTTCTGTTTCGGTTTGGGGTTTTTTTTGCCAGCTTTTTACATACTTGTGCTAAGTAATTTTATCCTGTGCCAGCTAAGTTTGAAGCATGTTGGAAAATCATTCTTTCTGTTAGAATTAACAAATTGTTTGTCCTGTCTCCTTTGCAGGAAGTCTATGGGATGATGCCCAGGGTAAGTGTTGATTTCTGAGGTGGACAGAGTGGCAGTTGTAACAGGTTTGGGATGTACAAGGAGAAGTTCAGCCATAATTGTAGCTCATTTCCATGATAGATTTCACTAATGACTTTGAATGGACATTCCGAGATTATCTTACCTATGATCCCTTTATTTCCTGAGTGTTTGCTCCACAGATCTAAGCAAGCAGTATAACCCAAACTGATACAAGTGCTTGCATGAACAAAAGTACTTAACTCCTTTAAGGATTGAACGCAGAGATATTTTCAAGATTTTTTTAACTGTATTCTGGTAGTTTTAGGTTCTGCTTCATATCTAAAGCTGTTTCTTCACATTTTCAAACAGGATGAAACTGATTCTAAGACAGCCTCTCCTTGGAAGGTAGGTGTCATTGCTTAGTAGCACACAAAAAGAAAATCAAACAAAAATTACAGCATATGATCTTTTTTAGACCATTTGCTTCTCCTGTGCCATAGAAATTCTCAACAGCCTGTTTTTACCTCTCTGCTACAAAACTGTTTAGTTTTGAGCTTGTAGTATGAGGGTTTCCAGTTTCTGGGCAGTAGATGTTGAATAATCCCTTGTTCACTCTGCATGAGTTCTTTGCTTTCTGCTTGCTACAACAAAAATGTTTTTATTCCTCAAAGTCAAAACCATTTATGTCAATACTCCTTTAGTAAGGAATATGCTGTATCCCATTAGTCATCTCCAGCTTATTTACTACAATAGTTAGAAGCCTTTCTCCATTCATTAGAGGCTTACAATGGAAGAGCTGTCACCTGCTAAAGCACAAAAATATCTTAAACATTTTTTAAATTATCCAACACTGTGTTTTCCCTAGCATTTCATTCCCATGTTTTATGTCTTGCATCCACCCTGTTAGACTTAAAGCTGCTTGTACATCTTTTAAGCTGTGTGAATGTGGGGAAACCAGGTTAGAATGAAATATTTTGACAGAAAATGCAGCAAAGTTGCCAGGAATTAGTGACTTTTAAAATATTTTTTTGCAAATTACAAACATGTACATTGAATTCTAAGAGTCTTATAGTAACTTAGCAAACTGAGATTGTGGGGGGTTTTAATTAATGTATTGAATATTGCCTTTAAATTCCCTCCTCTTTGTCCTTATTAAGATTTGTTTGCTTAAGTTTACACTAACATGACAGTGCTTACTTGTGGATTCTGACTATTTTTACTCTGCTCTATAAGACCCTAGGAATTACAACCAATTTTTCTTAATTGCTTTTCTAATTTACTTACATTGTTTTTCTTAGTGGTTTCTGTTTGGTTTTTTAAGGACTTTTCTTTCAGTCTGGTTGTGCTTTTGATTAGAGTTGACTTCAATGCTTTATTTTTTATTTCTGCCTTTTCACACAGTCTGCACGTTTGATGGTACACACCGTGGCAACCTTCAACTCAATCAAGGTAATTCCACAACTTTATCTTACTTGATTTAGAACTTGTGAACATTTTTTACCCTCCTTTTCCATAGTCTATGTCTTTAATTAAGCTTTATAAACTCTTTTGAATCATTTTTTGAAAGAAGCATTAGTATATACAGCATTTGCTTCTCAAGTTACATCACTATCTTATATACATAAAATAATTTGGTTTTACAGCTCAGAAGAAGCCCCTCAAATTATTTTAACTAAGCTATCTGAATATGTGCATTCTTCTGGAAATGAAGCAGAATTTAGTAACCTTTACCTGTAGTGAAAGTCCAGTCTTGACTTTATACTTCCCTCATCCAGGAGCTGAATGAGCGCTGGAGATCCCTGCAGCAGCTGGCAGAGGAGAGGAGCCAGTTGTTGGGCAGTGCCCACGAGGTCCAGAGGTTCCACAGGTGAGGGGTTTGTTTGGTCTTTCTCAAATGCTTTGTCTATCAAGAATTCTAAAATATAGCAACACCTGTTCTAAACAAATCATATTCAACTCCCAGCTTGTTCAGTCGAGGGTGGTCTTTAAATTCTATTTTTGCCTTTCTTTCCTTCAAATCAGAGATGCTGATGAAACCAAAGAATGGATAGAGGAGAAGAATCAAGCATTAAATACAGACAACTATGGGCATGACCTGGCCAGTGTTCAGGCTCTGCAGCGCAAACATGAAGGCTTTGAGAGAGACTTGGCAGCTCTGGGAGACAAGGTGAGATTCTGAGGAAGAAAACCCAAAAGCTTTCCTTATATACCAGAAATGATTCAACTTACAGCAGTTCTCTCTGTCTTCACTCTGAACACTCTTTGTTCATCTCCCTTTCTCTAACCCTAGGTGAATTCTCTTGGTGAAACTGCCCAGCGCCTAATCCAGTCACATCCAGAATCTGCTGAAGATCTCCAAGAAAAATGCACTGAGCTCAATCAGGCTTGGAATAGTCTGGGAAAACGTGCTGACCAGCGCAAGGAGAAGCTGGGAGATTCTCATGACCTGCAGCGTTTCCTCAGTGACTTCAGGTAGTGATGTGATTCCCCCTCTCAATTTGTTTATTATTAGTGAAGTATACATGGCTTATTGTTCCACAGGAATATTTCTTTAAAGGGTTCAGAAAAGGACTGTTCTCTCTGTTGGGATTTATTTCAGTGGAGGGAGGCAAAAATTCCCTATTACTGTGTGTTCACAGGGACCTCATGTCTTGGATCAATGGGATCCGGGGCCTGGTCTCCTCAGATGAACTCGCAAAGGATGTGACTGGAGCTGAAGCTCTATTGGAAAGACACCAGGTATGTGAAAGATAAGTGTATCATAACCATCGACAAATGTTTTTTTTTTTCTGACACTTTTCAATTATAATTCCAAAATAGATCAGTTTCAGCTCTGGTCATTGAGCAGCACATCTCTGCCCCTTGCAGGAGCACCGCACGGAAATAGATGCAAGAGCTGGCACTTTCCAGGCTTTTGAACAGTTTGGACAACAACTTCTTGCCCATGGACATTATGCCAGCCCAGAGATCAAGGAGAAACTGGATATTCTGGACCAAGAACGGACAGACCTGGAGAAGGCCTGGGTCCAGCGCAGAATGATGCTGGACCAGTGCCTGGAACTACAGGTACTCTGCTGCAGTTTGGATAAGAAAAAGAATTCCTCTTTTCATTTAAAATTTTACAATTTCATGGTGATAACAGTGCTCTTGATCTGTCTTGCTCATGCTTTGGATTTTTTTCTCCCCAGCTGTTTCATCGGGACTGTGAGCAAGCTGAAAACTGGATGGCTGCCCGGGAGGCTTTCTTAAATACAGAGGATAAAGGAGACTCCTTGGACAGTGTGGAGGCACTCATCAAGAAACATGAAGATTTTGATAAAGCAATCAATGTCCAGGTGAGAAGTGTAGCTGAATGAAGGGGAAAATAGTCTTCTTTTTTTCATGTGAGTCATTTAGTAAAGAAGTTCTGCTATGTATGGTTTCTAAAGATCAGTTCCAAATATTCAGCCATGTGGTATTTGCTGCAGAAGTTTAGAAGCAACTTGTGCAGATCAGGATATATTTCATTGCCTACAAACAGTGTAGAAATAGTAGCAAGTATTTCTGTAAATCTACTGATTTGAAATTACGGTTTCCCTTTATTTGTGGCAGAAAAGGGTATACTTCCAGTTTTTTGTGTCAGAAAACTGCCTAGATTTATTGAGAGATCATACTGCTGAAGTTTTTAGCCCAAAAGAGCCTTTTTTCCTAAAAGCCACCAGTGAAAAGTGTTCTAAGTTGAACTCTGCTGTCTTGCAGAAGAGAGACTTCCTTCATAGGGTCCCGGTAATGTAAATTTAACGAAGATAAAAAGGCTTGTTCTGTTCAAGACACTGCTCATCATTTGACTTTAGGGAACCACAGTTCTAATTCATGGTTTCTGGTTTGAATAGGAAGAGAAAATTGCAGTCCTGCAGTCCTTTGCTGACCAGCTGATTGCTGCAGATCATTACGCCAAGGGCGTCATCGCCAACAGACGTAACGAGGTCCTGGACAGGTCAGTGCTGCCTGGGAGGAGAAGGCCGATGCCTGGAAATCCTCTTCAGGGATGTTCTGTAGCTGTTGAAGGTGATGCCTCATGTGGCTCTAGTGTTTTGTTCATTGTATGTGTCAAATTACTACAGGTGGCTTCGTCTGAAAGCCCAAATGATTGAGAAGAGATCAAAACTGGGAGAGTCTCAGACCCTGCAGCAGTTCAGCCGTGATGTGGATGAAATAGAAGCCTGGATCAGTGAAAAGCTTCAGACTGCAAGTGATGAGTCCTATAAGGATCCCACAAATATCCAGGTGAATGTGGTTCTTGGCTTAAAAATCAGAATATCATTGTTAACTTTGCAAGGCCTGCTCTGGTTTGAAAATCCATGCTCAGGAATTCTTGTTCAGAGATTACAGAATAGTGCATCATGTTGGACATGTTCTCCTTTCAACAAGGAGAAAATGGAAGTTACATTATGCATGAAAGGAGACCCAAAATAGGACTTGGTTAGTAATTATTCATGCCTATAATTAATTATTCATGCATATAATTAATAAGATATGTGGTATCTGCAGCAGAAAGTTTCCTAAAGAAACCCAAGTGGCTGTTCTCTCTCCTAGCATCTAGACAATAAGGAAATGGAATTCTTGGGTCTCAACTCTTTTACATTATAAAATGAGAAATCTCTTTTATTTTTCAGTATTAAGGAATAAAGTTACCTCTTATGTTTTAATTCTGGTTTATGAAGTAGTATGAATGCACTGAACTACTTCTCTCAATCTGTTTTATAGCTTTCCAAACTGCTGGTAAGTAGTTTGGACTAGCCTGGTATGTGAATTTATTTTCTCTGTATAAGCTTCTGTGTAAGCCCAAGCTCTGGTTGCTGCTCCATCCATTAGTTCATGTAATCTCTTGTTTTTTCTGTTAGTTCTTGACCTCCATCCAGGTACAGCTGTTGATCCTCGTCCTATGGGTGTGGCTTTTTTTTTTCATTCCTATTCAGCATCATTTATCTATGTATTTGTTTTGCAGGTGTTCTGCATGACCTGTTTAATTTATGCTGCCTTAATGATGTGGTTTAGGCTTTTTTAGGAGTTAGCCCATAAGAGAATGGGGTTCTGTCCCCCTTTTTCAGAAATTTGGCTGTTTGGTCATCACTTGTGATGATTTAAAACAGGGCAGAATGTCAAATTCGTGAGCTTGTGTTTGTAGAATCAAATGCTGAAGATGGAGGATTCAGTAAATGTTAGATCTTGATTGGCTTAGTTCTTGCAATAGCATAGAAGGGAATAAAGCAGAAAGAACACTCCAGAAAAAGAGATGTACCAGATGGAAAGCTGACAGCACTTGTAAGAATCCAAGAAGGGGAGTAAAATGAGGATATGGAGGGAGAAGATAGAACAAAGAAAGGGGAAGCTAACGAGTAAGAAATGAAGGAATAATTTGTCACTTCAGAATGTGGTACATTAAATTACTATTTTTTTTTAGTTGGGCAAAAAAATGTTATATTAAACTAGAAAGGCTTGTCTGCAATTTGTTGTCATGGTAATTATATGGAGATATGCAATTGGCAGCTTTTAAATTGAATTTTCCAAGTCGGTAGATCTAGCTTTGAAGGATATGCTTTCCCAAATCTCAGGATTTGGAGTTTACAGTTCCCAAAATAAAGCAGTTCATGCAGAATTTCTCATACCAGCTCTATAGTATTTTTCTTTTTATTTTTTATCTAACATTTCCTTTCATCCCATTCTCTAGGACGCTCTCTACCCATGTCCAATGTCACTAGCATTTCCAATTTATACTTGCAAATTCTGTCTTGTCACTTTTGTGCTGTTGTCATATTCCTGGTGGGTGGATGGATCATGGATACATGAGAACTGCACTCTCCTTCCCACACCAAGGCTCCTGTTGTTCTCATGGTGCTCTCAACCTGGCAGTGGAAAGTTCTTACCAAATAATTCAGTTATGTTTTTGTAGAAGTTTTTGACTGTTAATTCAGTATTTAGATATATATATATATATATATATATATATATATATGTAATGGGGCTGTGTATGTCTAATATCACAGCTGTGCAGAAAGCAGATAAGCTGGAGCAGTGATTTCTGTTAATTACCTGTAGATTAGGAAGGGAAGTAGGAATTTGTGCAGGTACTGTTGGAGTAGAAAGGATGACCTACTCTACTCAGGGTATATGTAACTGCTGTTTTCATAGGGCTGCATTGAAAATTAGGAATCTTTACTGCAGTAACAGCTCAGCTCAGTGCAGGGAGTTTTGCATTGGCACTTGTGAAATGCAGAACGTGCTGCCAGATTTCTGTGTATCAGCTCACCCACACTTTAGCCAGGTCAAATCTTGGTGGTTTCTCAGGTAATGAGAGTAACCACTGGAGCGAGCAGTAAATACCCTACCCACAGAGAACTTCAGCTCAGCCTGTGCACGAAGCTGATGACAACCCAGCCCATGAGAACAATGGAGGAGCCCTTTGTGCAGAGCCTGATGGTCTTGGGTTTGTCCTTGCAGAGCAAGCACCAGAAGCACCAGGCTTTTGAAGCTGAGCTCCACGCCAACGCCGACCGCATCCGCGGTGTCATCGACATGGGCAACTCCCTCATCGAGAGGGGCGCGTGCGCCGGCAGCGAGGACGCCGTCAAGGTGGGCACCTTCCAGTCTTGCTTGGCTTTGCTTAGAACAGTGATTTGGTAACAGGCAGGACAGTGTCCCTCTAGAACCAATCTCGCTTTATAGAAACTTTTGTATTTCAGCTACACAGTGCAGATCAGGTGACTCATTCTGCTTCGGTCTCAAAGAGGATAAGTTTTCTGATCCTCTGATTGAGGTGTAAATTATAGCTGGGCAGGTCAAAATAGTGACTCTAACTTGCATACCTGGAATCAACAACCAGACTTCCACCATGTTCTGGTTTTGCATGGATCAGAACTTTTTTCATGTTTCATTTGTGACACTTACTTATCTTTCCCACTTTCTGACAGGCACGCCTGGCTGCCCTGGCTGACCAGTGGCAATTCCTGGTACAGAAATCAGCAGAGAAGAGTCAGAAACTGAAAGAAGCTAATAAGCAACAGAATTTCAATACTGGCATCAAGGACTTCGACTTTTGGCTTTCAGAGGTAATAAGATGGGAGTTAATTACTTGCAAAACATCTTTCTTTCAGTTTTTACTACCTTTGCTGATGTTAGATTTTGTGGAGCACTGTTTACCTTTGAGTAAGTCTAGGTTTATTTTTTAAAAAAACATATTACTAGTAAAATTCTTGTGTATGTGTTACTAGTTATGAACAATAAGATGAGAAGAAGCAAATTTTCATGGAATCTTTTAGGTATTAAACAGGTGACAAGGTAAAGGTTTAGTAGAAAATTGAGAAGTAATTTGAATGGTTTTAAAGCATTATAGTTTCAAGGAGTTTGTGAAACAGAATTTCTTCTTCATTCCATGTTTCCTTCTCCATCCCCAGGTGGAGGCATTGTTGGCATCTGAAGACTATGGGAAGGACTTGGCATCTGTTAACAACCTTCTGAAAAAACACCAGTTACTGGAAGCTGATATATCTGCTCATGAGGTATTGGTTTCCCTTTTAGTTTTAGAAGATAAATCATAGTCATAATCAAATTCTGTAGGTATGGCTCCTGATACCTGCTGCAGTCACAGACTTGTTGAAATGTGGTTTTTAACAAAACCTGTGACTGCGAGTCAGATTCTGATTTTCATCCTGACATAATGAGCACAGAAGCGAGCTCTGAGCAATCCCTGCTCTCTCTCCCCTCCGTGTCCAGGACCGCCTGAAGGACCTGAACAGCCAGGCTGACAGTCTGATGACCAGCAGTGCCTTTGACACGTCCCAGGTGAAGGACAAACGCGAGACCATCAACGGGCGCTTCCAGCGCATCAAGGGCATGGCCAGCGCCCGCCGCGCCAAGCTCAACGAGAGCCACCGCCTGCACCAGTTCTTCCGTGACATGGACGATGAGGAGTCCTGGATCAAGTGGGTGTTTGGGAAGTTCTGGGCTTGCCAATGTCACTCACATCCTTTAGTGTGGCTTTAGAGCTCCCTTCCAACAACTGTGCATCTATAGGAGTCCAGCAAAACTGCTTTAGGTGTGGTTTCTTATTTGCAGGTTTTTTCAGTCAAATCCCAGTAAGCAGAAAAACACTGTTAAGACTCAGACATTTCATTCTAGTCTTTTTGAGAATGCTCCTGCCAAAAATTCAAACCTTTTTCAATGTGAAATACTTTCTTGATTGTAGCCCGTTGTTGTCATTAATCAAATGGTCTTTCCACACTGGTGTTAGTACCTCAGGAGGAGGGAAAGGCATGAGGCTGATAAAAATCATTCAGATTAGAGCTTCTTTTATCATGCTTTTAAAATAAACAGAAGTCGGACAACTTTACAAAGACCTATCTATATTTTCAAAAAGAAAACAGCACAGGGAATTCTCTCCTTCAAAGATAAATGATGGGCCCTCTTCTCACCTTTTCCTCACACAGGAATTTGCATCCAAGATCTTTGTGCAAGGCAGAGCAGTTGTGTATCTGAGGAGTTTTTTGTTTTCTTTGTCAGGTTGGAACTTAGAAGTAATTTTCATATTTTATCTTTCCTCTGTTGAATCTAGAGAGAAGAAACTGTTGGTTAGCTCAGAGGACTATGGCAGAGACCTGACTGGTGTGCAGAACCTGAGGAAGAAACACAAGCGCTTGGAAGCAGAATTAGCTGCCCACGAACCTGCTATCCAGGTAAAAGCCTCTCCCTGTGACAGATTTCTCTATAACCTTTCTTGACTGTGGAAGAGATGAAAGGCAGCAGTAGTTTTGCTGGACCCCAAACAATGCACATGAGAAAGGCAGGTGATGTTCCAATAACTGTTTCTCTTTAGGGTGTCCTGGACACGGGTAAGAAGCTTTCAGATGACAACACAATTGGAAAGGAGGAGATACAGCAGAGACTGGCTCAGTTTGTGGATCACTGGAAAGAGTTAAAACAGCTGGCAGCTGCAAGGTATGAATTTCTATAAAATTCAGTATTAATTCAAAGATACATGGACTCATAATAATCAGATTTACAGAATTTCAGGGTATAGGTTATTAGGAATATGATGTAACAGCATCTATTCACTGATCACAGACTCTACAAGACTACTGATAATGTTCCTCAGTAGAAACATGAGCCTCTTTTTGTGGTGTATATTGTGTTTAGCTATTTCTTGCACCACATGGAAACCACAGGATTGCAATCAGCTGGCTTTAATCCACTGCCAGGAGATTTTTCCTGATTAGAAACTGTTGGGAGAGAGTTTGCTCTAGTCCTTTGGCAGCTGCAGGCGTTGTAGTCCAAGGAATTCCTAGAGCTCCAGCCATGGCTGCTACTAGAGGAGTGAAGTGTGAATGAGGTTCAGGCTCTGCACATTGTTTTTGTATCTTACATCTCGATGCCATAAAGCAACCCTGACTAGTTTTACCTTCCCCACACAGGGGCCAGCGTCTGGAGGAGTCCTTGGAGTATCAGCAGTTTGTAGCAAATGTTGAGGAAGAAGAAGCCTGGATCAATGAGAAAATGACACTGGTAGCCAGCGAGGATTATGGGGACACACTTGCTGCTATCCAGGTGTGCAGGAAGTTGTCAGCACTTTATTGTTGCATTACTGTTGGTTAGAGCATAACAAACCTTTTTTTAACTGTCTTTACAATTTAGAGGTTGTTTGTTCCTTTTGAAGTCCTACATTGTAAAAAATGTAAATTCACTTTATAAAAGCATCCTAATGTTATTTCCTGTAGAAATTACTTTTAGTTTGATGTAGCTTTGCATCTCTTAACCTCTGATTGGAAGTCAGTCTCAGTTTGTTTTTGTCCACAGAAAACCAGTAAGTTGTGCTAACCAGCTAAGATTAATTTTTGACAGAATAAGTTTATGCTGATTTATAAAATTATTTACTTTTTAATAAATGGTGAGAAATTATTTTTAGAAGTGCCTGTGTCTTGTATTTGCAGGGCTTGCTGAAGAAGCATGAGGCATTTGAGACTGATTTTACTGTCCACAAGGACAGAGTGAATGATGTCTGTGCTAATGGAGAGGATCTTATTAAAAAGGTGAGCATGAACTAGTAAAGAGAAACCTTCAAAGGCTCCCCAGGACATCTTCATGTTACAGTAGACTTTCTCTTCTCTGTCATGTCTTTGAAAAGAGCTCTTACTAATTTTTTGTGGCTGAACAAGCTGTGTTGGTGTTTTGCTTTCAAAGCTGTTTCTGAGACAGTATCTTCCAGCTGAAGTCCTTGCTCTGTCACCAACGTCCTGAATGCCTCAGATGACTTTAACATCATACAGGATGGCTATATTTTTTTTCTTCCTTGTCACATAGAACAATCACCATGAGGCAAACATCACTGCCAAGATGAAGGGGCTCAGAGGCAAGGTGTCAGATCTGGAGAAAGCAGCAGCTCAGAGGAAAGCCAAATTGGATGAGAACTCAGCCTTCCTCCAGTTCAACTGGAAAGCAGATGTGGTGGAGTCATGGATAGGTATGTTCTGTACAATATTTGGTCACAAACAAACCTTAAACTCCTTCATTTCCAAAGGTCTCCAGTAGCTCCTTATGTGCTGTTGTAACAAGCAGACTTAAGCCCAGAGTAATCAGCAGTGCTGTCTCTTCTTTATGCTTTTGTAGTAACCTGATCTGGAACAGAGGGAATGTTTGATATGGAGAAATTACATTTCTGCAAAATTTGTTTCATTTTCCAGGAGAGAAGGAAAACAGTCTGAAGACAGATGATTATGGACGTGACCTCTCTTCAGTGCAAACCTTGCTCACCAAACAGGTCAGTGCTGATGCTGCTGCCACCCCGTGAGGGAGGGACCAGCTGAACTCTTGTGAACACACAAGAATCCATATTTGAAATATATGCAGGGTATTGGAAAAGCTAAAGAAAAATACAATCTCAAATACCTTTTGTTCTTTTAATGCTTCAGGAAACGTTTGATGCTGGACTTCAGGCTTTCCAGCAGGAGGGAATTGCAAACATCACTGCTCTGAAAGACCAGCTGCTCGCAGCCAAGCACATCCAGTCCAAGGCCATCGAGGCCCGGCATGCTTCCTTGATGAAACGCTGGAATCAGCTACTGGCTAATTCTGCTACCAGGAAAAAGAAACTTTTGGAGGCTCAGGAGCACTTCAGAAAGGTGAGTGGCCAACCATGGGGCTACAAAAATCTAATTGTGCGCTTGTTAAAAAATACACACTTGCAACTAACGATTTTGGAGATCCTGGAGAATTAACATAAGAATTTCTGAGATGCTTGCAAGGCAAACTTTTGCATGTTAATTCCAGATGAGCTCATACAGAATATTTCCATTACCGAACAACTGGATTTTTTCTCTTTTCAAGGTTGAGGATCTCTTCCTGACCTTTGCAAAGAAGGCCTCTGCCTTCAACAGTTGGTTTGAGAATGCTGAGGAGGACCTGACAGATCCTGTGCGCTGCAACTCCCTGGAGGAAATCAAAGCCCTGAGAGAAGCTCACGACGCTTTCCGTTCCTCCCTGAGTTCTGCCCAAGCTGATTTCAACCAGCTGGCAGAGCTTGATCGCCAGATCAAGAGCTTCCGTGTGGCCTCCAACCCCTACACTTGGTTCACTATGGAGGCTCTTGAAGAAACCTGGAGAAATCTGCAGAAAATTATCAAGGCAAGTCAGTGAGGGAAGGAGTCTCTTCATATTTTATGACCGTTCAGTCGTCCCTGGTGGTTGTTCTCTGAGATAATGGATACAAGAGTTTGTCACCATAATACAGTCAAAATATCTCAAAGTTCATGAGCAAAGAAAAATTGCTGTTAACTATAAACTTGTGCTATTGTCAGTTTTTCTCATGGTTTTCCATTTGTGGCTCTTCCAAAGGCAAAGAACTTGTCTCACTTCCTAACTGTAATAGAAATTTAACTTCTCTGCAATGCAGTGAAGCAACTGCTGGTTCAGTTGCAGTTCTCAGGAATTCAGTTCTGAATTACCACCTGAGATGCTTTTCTCTGGGTATCCAGTACACCAAGCACTCAGTGTTGTTTTGAGGCTCAGAACTGTGCTGGGATGCAGCTTTTAGTTTTTCCTTTCTTTTACAGGATAAGAAATCTGAAATCCCTTTATTTCTCTGAAATTACTGTTGTTCATTTCTCAGGAACGTGAACTGGAGCTGCAGAAGGAACAGCGAAGGCAGGAAGAAAATGACAAACTGCGTCAGGAATTTGCTCAGCATGCCAATGCCTTCCATCAGTGGATTCAGGAGACCAGGTATAGTTTGTCTTTCCAGGACCAGCCCTTAGAGAATCCCTTAGGTAGTATTTGTGTGCATCCTCCATCTCTTTGGACTGTCAAAGTTGTAAATGTCTCCTATTGAAAAACAGCAGATCAGGACTTGCTCATTCCTTGCAGTTGGGAATTGAGGGAGGCCTCAATAGCTACAGGGGAAGGAAAGGCCCTGAAATACCAGACTTTAAAAATGTTCCTATTTCTGAATTAATTTTCCTGCAGTAATTCCAGTTATCCAGGACTGCATTTTTCTCCAGTTATTCCTGAACTAGGCTGTAGCACAGCTGGGGAGGTGGAGGACAAATAGCTCCAAGCAGACTTGAAGTGCCACTGGCATTTCTGTTAATTCCCCTTTTGTAATGAGCAGTGTATTGAGAATCTTACTGGAGTTCAAATAGAGAAAGAAGATGTGAAAAGAGCTTAAAACTTTGTAATAATTTCCGTGGGCTACTGTCTAATAATAACTTTCTCTAAGGAGAGGGAGTAAAGATCTGTGTTAGAAATAAAAAGTCTCAAGGTTGAGCTTTGCAGGTGTCTCCACTCAGTCAGTGCTGTCAGCAGCTCTGACAGCTTCTGGTTGGGGGTCAGAGGAGGTGAGTTCTGTTCTGTGTAACCCTGTGATTCTCTGTCTGTGTGTTTACAAATAGTTCTGTATGTGTCTTCATGAAATAATGAAATATAAATATGATTTTTAACTTTTTGATGTTTGCTTCCCACCCAAATCTCTATCCCTCTCTTACTGTCTTGTCTCTGTCCTGCTGCCTGATGTTTGGATCTTCACATTCTACAGGACTTACCTGCTAGATGGGTTAGTATTGAATTTTGTATCTTTCAAATTTTGGTGACGTGTTCTGCTCTGTGTGTTTTCTCCTGTTACATCGCTTGTGAAAGCTGTGCTCAAACCCCTCTTATTTAAAAAGAGCAACCTTTTGCTGAGGTGCACAGACACAGGAAACAAGATTTTGGAGTAGAAACATAACAATCTCCTTGTCAAAAGCAGAATTACAACAGGCAGCCACTGGCACACCATGGAATTCCTGACTTTTGCTCTTGCTTTCTCTGAGGGCTTGCACAGGAAAAGGAGATATGTGAGAGTGTAGCTCCTTCCCAAAGGCAGGCCATTCTGGCATTTCTGGTTTTTCAGCTTAAGAAACTTGCCTAGTGAAATAAAACATTTGACCATAACTGTTCTGAGAACAATGAAACCTCCAAAGTTTTGATTAGGAGAACAGAAGATTCTTACAATGTTTTGCTGATATTCCGTATCTTAAAACCCTGTAGTTTGCAAATATGAATTGCCCATTTTTAATCTGCTGCAGAACTATGGCTCACACAGATTTTAGCCTTGACGGGAGAAAACCAACCTTCCAACATGAATTCAAGAAGCTGTTGGAATTTGCCAGCATTTTAAGTCCACACTGTGTCCACAGCAATGGTTCCTGATGAGGATGTGTGCTGGCCATTTGTCTGGAAGTGGAAAGGAAATAATAAGATCTTTAAATGTTTTCAGACTACCAAAGCCTCTGCAAATCTGTCTGCCCAGTTAAATTCCTTCAGCAGGATGAGTCTCAGCACAGTGGAAGCTTTGTGATAAGATGTGATGTCAAATGCCAGCAGTCTGTGGGCCAGGGCAGAGGCTGTGTGTGAGCCTGTGCACAGGGTTGGAGGGGGCTAGGGCCTTGCTCCTAAACAGAAAGCTTTTCCTAATAGAAGGATGGAATCTTCACAGATAATTCTGCTGCTTAGTTGCTCTGTGATGATCACAGTCTCTTGTGTTCTGCCAGATAAAAATAGTTTGCCCTGGTTTTGTTGTACAGTTTAATGGAACGGAGCAGATTTTCCTGGAATGGATGCTGAATTCCCTGCTCCTTTGTCCAGTAGTGATGTAGATTAGTTCTGGTATCCAAGAATGAGGGAACAGAAAGGAGCCATTCACTGAAAGATGTAGGGTCAGAGTTAGAGATCCTCATGCCAGGTTCTTTTGTTGAACAAATTACCAGAGGGCTGCTGATATGCCAGGCAGAATTTGTCCCTAATTCTCTGTGAATAGATTAAAATTGTGGATTTAGTTCCAAGAGGCACTGGCTGTGCTTAGCCTGGCTTGGCAAGAGGGAAGGCAGACCTTCAGGGAACTGTAAGGAGAAGAGCTGCCGTGCACACTCCTTGCTTTGCAGCTTTGTGTGTGCCCAGCACTGCCTGGGAGGGTGTTCTTTGGGGAAGGGAGTTTATGGGAAAAAACGCTTTTAAACAATCTGTAGATGAGCTAACTGCAAAACTTCAGTTCGTCTCTTACTAAGACTCACTTTTTTGTGACTTACATGAAAATAATAGTGGTTTATTTTTGTGTATGTGCAACCAGCATTTAAATAATTTTCTCTCATTAAGTACTTGCTTGTGTTTGCTGCAAGGCAGTGCTGGCTTGGAGTGTGACTCCACTGCAGTGGCCGTGTTTTGGTGTGTTCTTTCCTCTGTTCTTTCTTTCTTCCTTTTTGGAATTTACTTGGTTTCTTTCCTTTGACTAGCATAGCATATCGTCGTGTCATTCGTGTCTATCAGTATGAAGTTGGGGATGATCTATCTGGAAGGTTTTTTCCTCTTATTTTCTTACCTCACTTTGGTTTTCAAACGCACTCGTTAATTCCAAGGCTCGCTTTCCTTCCAACTAACTTTCACGGCTTAGAGATGCTTGGAGGTTTGTTTCCCTGTTGGTTCTTTCCACGGTTGGTTCCCAGCTTCCTGCTCAAGGCTCTGGGCGTGCGCTTCATCTCTAGGCGGGCGTTGAGTCTGAGCCTTAACCCTGTGGTGAGAAACACCCAGATGTTTGGTGCATCTTCATTGCTACAGAGTGATTCAGCACTTGAAATCCCCATTCTCAAGACGCTCAAAAACATGTGGGAAGACAGAGTCCAATGGGGATGAAAACCTGGTTTTAGTGACGGGAATACCAGAGATTCAGGTTTTAGGAACTTTAATACCCCAGAGTCAGAGGACACCCCATCTGCACAGCACCCAGACTCACTGTCCATGTGTGGGTCATCCAGTGCGAGCTCTCACCGTACGTGTTGGAAGGACAGAGATTCCCAAACACGGCTGCTTAGAGATTGCTTGGGATCTTGGGGTGGGGGAAAAGCAGCATCCAGAGGCTGTCCATAGCTAGTCTGTATGAAGGAGATCTCAGAGCCCCTGGCCACTGTGGGGACCTGCATGTAAAGCTCAGGGTGGAAATCACTGGGCAGAGTGGCTGAACCTCAGCTGCTCTGGGTGCAGCATGGAGAGGTGGGGTGGGAAAGGCACCTTTCCACCAGGCACTGCTGAGCAGCAGAGGTCTGTAGCTCTCTGCAAGGATTATGCCACATTAAGATTACTTTTCAACCAAACCAGTAGTTCTCACCATCTTTTTTTACCCTTATTTTCCCCTTTGTAACACACCTTCGTAGAGCTCCTGTACCTGACTGCAAATACAGCCCATCCCCAGTGACTCACCTGCAGTTGGTGTGTGTGGTGTGTGTTGGGCACGGGGCAGGGGGGTGGGACTGCACTAAATTCTAATTCCATGAGGTCCAGTAAAGCGGGTGCTTTGAGTCTGGCATGAAGTGTGGCTGCTGATCACTTTGCCTTTCAAATGGGGCTAGAAATTAACTATATACAGAAATAAGAATCAGACAAAATGTACAGTGTCAGTCTGAAATAGGATGAGTCAGAATAAACAAAACACAAAACCAGTGTTTAAGTATCTGAAAGGATTTTTCATTTCAAGGAAGGACTGTTAATTTCAAGCCCCACATGCCATTTTTTAATGAGATAAGTGCCTTTTCTCACTGTTGGTTCTGTGTTTAGGTCATGTATGGTGGAAGAATCGGGAACGCTGGAGTCACAGCTGGAAGCTACTAAAGTAAGTGATGTGCACCTATGGCTAAAACAGCATTTCCAGCTGGCTTGGGAACACAGAACAGGAAGGGAAATGCATGGAATTGTGTGGGAAAATCTTAATTGATTTCAGGCATTTGGAATACTGAAGAGACCTCCGGGTTTATCTGTTTACATATCTGATGTCTACTTCATCGTAGGCCATTAAACAACACTGATGTAGTTTTCCTTTTTTTTTTTTTCCTAAAGGAGGTGGGGTAGGGCAGACAGGATACAGTATTTCTAGCACATTTCCTAATAAGAAATTTTTTAGTCTCCAGAACTGGTTTGCAAGTTCTAGTTTCCAATAGTGAGCATGAAGATGAACATTGCTCTGAATCTTTTTTCACAAATCCTAGTATATGGACATAAAGTCCTAGGAGAAAAAGAAGAGTATAACTCTTCCTCCCCTGCCAGCCTTTGTTCTAACTTTTTTTAAGGGTTTGGGTTTTTGTGGGTTTTTTGTGTTGGTTTTTTTTTTTTGGGGGGGGGGGGTGGTTTTTTTGTTTGTTTGTTTGTTTTTGGGGGGTTTTTTTGGTGGTCCATGATTTCTCTCCTCTTTGCTCCCTTCTCACAGCGCAAGCACCAAGAGATCCGGGCTATGAGGAGCCAGCTAAAGAAGATTGAGGATCTTGGAGCAGCCATGGAAGAGGCACTTATCTTGGACAACAAATACACAGAGCACAGCACTGTGGGGCTGGCACAGCAGTGGGACCAGCTGGATCAGCTGGGGATGAGGATGCAACACAACCTGGAGCAGCAGATCCAAGCCCGGTACTGCCTGGCCCACGTCTGGTTTGAAGTGTCTGACTGGGGGTGGGAGGAAAGACAGGAGCCACAGCTGCCCATGCCTGCAGCCAGCCTTGCATGGTCTGTGCTAAAGGGTCTCCTGTGCTCAGAACAATGGATGCAACGAGCTTGTACATCCCCACCACCTCCCAGTTCCCTTCAGAGGGATGAAGTGAGCAGTTTTGGAGTAGCTCCTGTTGGCCATGAGCAAGGGTGGGATCTTAGTGGAACGGTTTTATTCTGTGGAATAAGTGTGTACAAGTGTTTCCACATGGAATGGTTGTTTGCTCCTTTGTCCTCATTTTGTGGTGCAGCTGCTGGACTCAGAGTACCTCAGCTCAGGAACTGCTACTCAGCTTTGCTGCTTCCTTTTCAGGAACACCACTGGAGTCACTGAGGAGGCCCTGAAGGAGTTCAGCATGATGTTCAAGTGAGTTGCAAGGAACACAAGCTAGAGGAAGGCTTGGGAGGTATTTCTGGCACATGGATGGCTCTTGTTTGCAGGATCCATTTGTGGCTCCTTTTTTGTCTGCCCCACTTGGTGCTGAGCTGCTCCATTCTCTGCCAGAGGGCAACAGCCTGCAGCCCCTGCTGCTGGCAGTGCCAATGCATTCCAGCTGAGAATACAGCTGGGGTTTTTTTGGTGGGGAAGGGGTGATTTTTAAGCAAAGTTAAGAATTTGTGCATATTTTTCATGTATGCTAGATAGAACCATTTATTGATACAAACTCATTTGTCCAGAATAGGGGCTGGTTATAACCTTGATCTAGTTTTCAGCTTGCTTTACAGCTCTCGGGACTCAATAACTGACATACATGGGTTCTGGTTTTCTGGTTTTAGGCACTTTGACAAGGACAAATCTGGACGACTCAACCACCAGGAGTTTAAGTCTTGCTTGCGCTCTCTCGGCTATGATCTGCCCATGGTTGAGGAAGGAGAGCCAGACCCTGAGTTTGAGTCTATTCTTGACACTGTAGATCCTAACAGGTATGTGAGTTGGACCTTTCTGTACTGCAGAATACATGGAGGTATTGGCTGGGGAGTTGGCTGGAAGATCCTTCACAGGCTGAGAGCTGAGGCTGTTTTTACAGTCACTCATGTGAAAGCTTTAAGGAAGGCAAGACTGATGTCTGTAAAGAAGAAATTCACTTTGAGAGAATTATCTGGTGTTGAGTCTCCTGCATTAAAACTTTCACTCCTTCCAGAACAGTTCTGGCCCCTCTCTGGTGGGGGGGCCTGGCAGTGCTGTGCTCTGGGTGCTCACACTGTGTTTCTCTGGCAGAGATGGACACGTCTCGCTGCAGGAGTACATGGCCTTCATGATCAGCCGGGAAACGGAGAACGTGAAATCCAGCGAGGAGATCGAGAGCGCTTTCCGTGCCCTCAGCTCCGAGGGGAAGCCCTACGTCACCAAGGAGGAGCTCTACCAGGTAAGTGCTGGTTGTTGACCCCCGGGAAGAACACACAAGACTTTTGTTCACAGATAAAGCTCACCACTAATGGCTTGGAGGCTCATGTCACTGGGGCTGAGTTAGTTCTGACCCTGCCAGGGGATCCCCTGCAGCAAACAAAGAAATTGCTGTGACAGTCCGCAGTTGCTTTCTTGGCTCTACAGAGGAAGAGGAAAAGCTTTACCTACCAAAGAACGGCTCAGGTTGAATAAAACAAGAGCTACTCAAAGGCCTGTAAGGGAGTGCACTGTCCTCAGAACTTCCCTTCCATCACTTGGGAAATTAGATGGGGGATGTTTCTCCAGACAGCAATTCAAAGGAAGAGCTTGAGCCTAAGTTTAGAGAGTATGAACATTGCCTCCCTCTCATTGCCCTGCCAAAACAGCAAGTTTTTCCTGTCTGAATACCACCAGCTGGCAGGGAAATAAAGTGTTTGCAGTGCTTCCTTGTCCCAGTTACTTGCTCTGTCTTCTATTCGGTGGGAAGACTCTGGTCAGGCCTTCCAACCCTTAACCAAATAGTGCCAACAGCCAGAGCATTTCCATGCTTGCGGTAGGTGTGCTGCTCTGGTTTCTGCCCCGGGGAATGGGAGGGCTGCCTGTCAGTGCCCCTTGGCAGCCCCAGAGCCCTCTCACCCCCATGCTGTCTCTCTTTCAGAACCTGACCCGGGAACAGGCCGATTATTGCATCTCTCACATGAAACCCTACATGGATGGCAAGGGCAGGGAACTGCCTTCTGCCTACGACTACATAGAATTTACACGTTCACTCTTTGTGAATTGATCTGAAACACTAGCACCAAAAGATGCAAAGGACATGCTCACGTTTGCTGACTGTAGCTCTGCATGTGTCTCTCTCTTTGTGCTCTACAATAATCAATGTTACTTTATGATGTAACCTTAAAGTGCTTAGCTTAAAACTCTTAGGGAAAAGAAACATGTTTCAGTGTGCTTCAATAAAAGTTACTGGTCGAACCACATCATCTTGTGTTTAATGGTTAAATGCAGGTTTCACTGTTATGTGGAGGCAACTCCTGCCGTTGGTTACCTGTATTTTCCAGGCTAACACTGGAACAGGTGAGTGAGGAATTGTTCCTGGAGTCAGGGCAGTTACAAGCTTCGCACAGCTGTTGTGCTGCTCTCTCAGTCCATGATCTCACTTGCCAGCTGCTCCAGGTGACTCATTTCCCTTGGTCCCTGCTCAGTGAAGTCGGAGCTCAGCTGCCAGACTTTGACTGTCCCAGCAGCATCCCCTGCTGCCAGGAGCCGCGTGTGCTTGGTGTTGAATTCCAAACAATACACAGGGCAGTCACCCACAGACTGCTTCAGGGACACTGTGGGCTTCTGCATGCTCCTCGCCAGGTCAAACAGGTGCACCTCTCCTGCAGACACAGACATTCATTGCAGCTTCATGGCAACAGACATCCTATCTAACAGCAGGTGAGTATCTGCTTAGTCTGGCACTCAGAGTTATTTTTAACCTGTTTCCCAGGCTGATGGGTGTCTAGGCTGTGACAGACAGCTGACATTACTGCAGGCAGCATGGATTTGTTCTACTGTCAGAAACCTGAATCCAGCTTGCTAAATTCTGTGAAATCTCCATTCTTTAACTCAGAAATGTCTGGGCAATTTTCTAAGGAAAAAGTTTTCATTTTAAACCATTAGTTCTAGAAGTAATGTAAAAAACAAGCTGGAAATAGATTTAGCCACAGTGATCTTGCTGTGCTGTATTCCTGTGAATGACTATGGCAACAGATTTAAAGGTACCATCAGAAGTGAAAAATAACTGCTGGTTCACCTTGGTAAAGTTAGAAATTACTCCTTTGTACTAATTACACAGTGAAAACAATGGTCACTGCTGTGTGCTTGTGGGATCTGCTAATCAGTACAATCGATCTGACTAATTAATACCCAGAACACTTAATTTTATGCTCAAGAGGAGGCACTTGCCTTCCCCAGATGCAGCTGCAAAAACCAGTGGTCGAACTGGAGACCAGCATACACAGAACAGGTACTTCTTTGATAACTGTAGAGCAAAGAGGGGCTGTGTCTGCAACATGGAGTGCAAGTGAACTTGTCCGTCGGTTCCACAGCTCAGAAAGAGGTTCCTGGGGGAGGGAGAAAGCAAGAAACAGCTCTTTTGGTTATATTGCTAACGATAAAGAACAGAAATCAGTCGAGGAGCATGACCTCGGACAATATTCCTGCTTTGTAAAGGTCTGTGTTTCCTAAAGCAGCAATTGTCAGGCTGTGCTGTGAGCTGTTTGTTACTGCCCTCAATTAAGCTTAATGAGGGCTTGTATTGACCGCTGATGGGTTGTGGCCCAGGGCTGCCTGAGAACTGCTGATCTAGAGCTGGGCATTGTTCGGGCTGGCCTTGTCTCATGCAAATTAAATGCAAACCTGGGCTGTCAGCATGTTTCACAGAAACAGGGCTTGGGGCCTCCACGGATGGTGGGTGAATTGCTGGCAGAGATGGGAGCTTCTGAATTTAAATTCTGGCAACTGCTGATGTCAGAAAAATCTTTAGTACCATACTTAGTGATCTGCCCTAGTGAAGGACTTTTTCATCTCCTTGGCTTTAAACCGAGTTTAAATTGTAACAAGCAGGATGATCTAAGGAAGGTGCTGGTGTTGCTCATGTGCCCACATGCAGCACAGTCCAGCAGGCAGCCTCACCAGAGCCAATGGATGTTTTTTCTCCCACAACTGCAAGTTCCTAATGCCAGGTGACCCTTTTTTTTTGGACTTGTAACACACCCCCAGGGGCTATTTTGTGTTTAGAGCCAGGCAGTGATCGTGTCCTGCGTCCCGCATGCAGCACTTGCCTGTGGAAGGGCGAGCAGCTCACGGAGTACACGGGCCCAGCGTGAGGGGAGAAGGCGAGTTCTGCCGGCGCCCTGAGGGGAACGGAGCTGCCCGGCCGCGGCAGAGCCAGGCTCTGGGCCGCGGTGGAGCACCGCAGGCAGTACCCACCTTCCACACCCACAACGAACACACCGGCATCGAAGGGTGAGAAGGAGAGCGAGGTCACCCCCACGGCTGCCTCTCCCCAGGCCACCTGGGCAAAGAGAGACAGAGCTGGTGTGGGCTGGGGCTCCCCAGAGAGGCACAGGCGGGCAGGGCCTGCTGGCCCAGACAGCTCTGTGTTTGTAGCACTGAATCCTTCCTACAAATGGGTTCACGTGAATTAACATTACAAGCAAGTTCTCCATCCTGGTAACTTCTCTTTAGAGCATGGCAAAACCTCAGCTGTTGTCAGTCTTCTCAGAATGATTTCTGTATGGCAAAGGAGCTGTGGATCAAGGCTGTGTATGTTCAGAAGGGGCTTTTCCTGGCCCTTCTGAGAGCAGGGCAAGCTCTGACACTTGGGCTCCAGGGTTCAGAGTGTTTTTATGGAAAGGGCATTCTTTGAGCTGCTGAACTCACCTTCTTCAGCCGAGTGCTGCGAGGGATCTGCTGAGCCACGATGGCAAATCCTTCAGCCAAGGCCAGCCGCCCATCCCGCTCCTCCCTCCACACGAGGATCTTCCCATCTGTGCCCACACTCAACAGCTGGGCATGGTTTCTGTGCTTGGAGTCAGGTAACCAGTTAACCTGTTTCAAATGCCAAGACCTCAGGACAAAGGGGACTGTCACAACTGCCCAGCCCATGCAGCCTGCCGTGACACAGGAGCAGAGCCAGGCACCAGTCTGGTACCAAATCAGCTTCTGCTGGGAGCTGGCACAGACTAAAGTAAGGACAGAAACACATCCAGTGTTCAGGGCTAAATCTCCATTGTAGTTTCTATGGTTCACCTGCCCTCAGTTTTGGGATGGGCATTTATGGCACTTTTACCCAGCTCTAAACAACAGCATTTTCCTGAGTAGCAGATGAGAAAAATACACAGAATGTCTAGAGTCACAAGGCCCCAGAAGGGCAAAATCCTTAGGAAGCCAGACTGCATGATATGCTTATAAATTCCCTTAGAGCATATGGCTTTAAGCTTCCAAGGACCAGTGAAACTTTCCCATTTGTGTTTTTAAACCACTCCAAGTATCATTGCTGCATCTTCCTTAACAAATGATTGCAGTTTGGGAATGGGGCTGCTCTTCATTTATCCTGGACAGTGAGATGTTATTTTTTCCAGGCTGGCTGTTCAGGAGCTAGATTTGGGGGGAAACAGCCAACCAAAAAAGAATATAACTGCTGAAATGTCTGTGAATTGCCTGGCTGTGGATGGGAACCAAAGGGCTGACACAGAGCAGTGACAACTCTCACCTGCCCCAGCCCTGTTGTCAGTATTCTCTGTTACCTGATAGACAGGGTCAGTGTGGGTGTCATCTGTCATCCCTGTCCTCCAGATCACAGGGTCTTCTGTCCTGCTGGTGTCCCACACCACCAACTCCCCACTGAACAGGCCACCTGAAAGGACAAATACAAAATATCTGAGCCCTGACAGCTCAGAAGAAATGCACAAATGGAGCAATGGTGGAAACAGACCCACCAGCTTCAAAGGTTGGGCAGTTCTGTGCAGAGCACAGCCAGTTCTGATGTAAGAGAATATTGCTCTGCTGAAATAAGTTTATACCCTTACAGCCAGGGCTGGATTTCCTTCTGTCACCTCTCTCTGAGAAGGGGTTATAAAGGCAGGTGTCACTGAAGAAGCAGCAAGTCCCAGTTCAGATGTAACAGCGCACTTATCTGTGTTGGTGGGCATTAGTTCCTCAGTCTGAGGAGCTGCAATGCTGTTCCTTTACAGCAAATCTAAGTCTGGACCCAGAGAGAGAAACCAAAGGATCCAGGTTGCAGGGAAAAAAGGGTATGTTTCAAGCATGGTCTGAGGTAAGAACAACCTACCAGCTATCAGTGATGGCTGGGAGGGATGGAAAGCCAGGCACATGACAGAACTGGGAACATCCACCACCAGGTCAGGCTGCTGTGGATTCAACCCTCTTCTGTCCAGATTCCAGGTACAAACATAGGATTTTTCTGTGCTCCAGTCCCCATCGTCCAGCCTGAAAAACAAAAAGCTACACCTTGCTTTGTGTGTTCCAGAGGATTCCACTCCAGCAGAACTCTGAGATTCCCCACTGGTCACCTCAATGTGCTGCTTTGGGTCCTGTAATGAAGGGATCATGAGGGGATGGAACTTCTCTGGGGGCTGCTTTATATAGGATGTGACAGGGAACATGTCTGTGCCTACCTCAAAGTGCAGCCAGTAAATTTTGGGTACGATTTCCCTATTCCAAGACCTACTCACCATTCAAATAATGGAACAATCAAAAGGGTGCATATGGAAAGTTCATGGAAGGAATTCTGCTGAGGGTACCCACAGACACAAAAACCACATCCTCATCTGCAAACAGCTGTAGACTGGGAAAGCAGAAGGAGCAACTAACATACGGGTTTGCCCTGTTTCACTCTTCCCTATGAATTCTCTCATGGAAACCCTTTTTGCTGGGGTTTTTAATGTAAGGAGAGGGGAGCATAAAAAAAAATAAGGGCAGAAGCAGGGCCAAGAAAGAGGGAGCTGCTACAAACATTAATAGATTAGATAAATTATTTGTGAAACCCTTATTTCAGAAATCCTTAAACGTGTTATTACATGTCCATGGCACCAGGCACATGCATGAACAGGTGCCAGGTTCATCCAGGGTGCTCAGAGACCACATTAAACATCACGATCTCAGTGGAGATAAAGTGCATTCTCCCAAACCTCACCTACAGATATTTGCAAGTGCATCTGCTCTTTACATCTTTCAAACAGAATCTACCTAGAAACAAATCAGTAAGATCATGTATCCATTTTCAGGGCGGGGGGAAGGTAGAAGGAATAAAAGATATAATTCAGGACTTGCTTGAGATTTTGTTACTTTGAAGATTAATAATTTAACTAGCATAAGGAGTGGATATGGATATATAGATTTAGATATAGATCAGTTTATTACTACAGAGAAAACAAACATCTAGACCTCAGATCAGCCAGAGACATCACATCAGCCTCAGCTGCACTCCCAAATCCCTCTGGATACTCACCGGCCATAGGAACATGCAATGACAGATCCTGTGGCATTCCATGAAACACTGGTGACCTGCAGGTTTTGATCCTGAGCCTCTGGGTATGACAATGTATGCAAACACAACACCTGGAAGAGATCAAATCCAAGCACTGAGGCAACAAGCTCTGAACAGAGAGAAATGAGATCTGTGTCCACCCCTGGTGTGATTGTGGGGTTACAGCGTGGGTTTTCCTCAGTCCAAGAATTTATGTGAAAAGGTTGTTGAATTCCTGTTGGGAAACAAACCCACAACACAACTGTCACTCAAACAACCTCTCAGAGAGTGCACTGCTCTGAAAGGCTGTCCCTAAGAATTTACAGCAGCTGCCAGGTGTGAGTTTGGCACTTGCTGAGCTTCACAAGTAACAGTTTGAAAATGCCAGTCTCAACAAGTACTGTCTGATACAAATTGCTTCCATTCCTGAGCACCATGCAGTAAACAAACCTAAGCAGGCAGAGCTGCCAACTCACTGACTGCAACTGTTCCTAGATCCCTGCTAGGCTGGAGTGCTCTGAAGGGGCTGAAGAAAAGCCTACACCAGCTGCAGGCTTCCTCCTCTCACTGCTGCTACAGCTCAGTTAGCAGCAGGAAGAACAATTTTACCAAGCAAGGAGAAAGCTAAAAAAATCCCAAGGCAACCCAACTGGTAATGTTTAATTATTACAACCTGGCAAGAACAATCACAGCAATAAGGACTAACAACTTAGAGTACCTGAACTCTGCTTGGACAATGACCTGAATTCTGTCACTTACTGTTTCATCCTGATCTGTCCAGTTCACTTCAAAGCCATCAAAGGCATGACTTTTCCAGTTTTTATTTAGTTCTTTGATAACAGCATCCTCCACTCTCTGAAGGAATGATAGAAGCCCAATGTAATCTACTTGGACTTCTTGCTGGAAGTCTTGGACAGCATCTTTGCTCTGTTCTGTCTGCACCGCAGCATCTCGGGCTGTATGAGACTGTGTTGTAGCTTCAGCTGTTGAAATTTTCCCAGTCTGGCAAGTTTTCTAGTGAAAGAAGACAGACAGTCTATAGTCTAAGCAGAAAAACAAGTGTTGCACAAGGCATTCAAAGCACCTTCCCCTTCCTGCCGTTTCACAGAGACATTTCAGCCCCTCTGCACAGCTTCATGGTTAAACACAGGGTATCTGCCCAGGTGTTGGTGATGCGTTTGTGACCTTCCGATAATCTGATCGGAGGCAGAGATGCCCGAATAGCAGACTCAGGCAGTGCTCTAAAGCATGGAATGGGAAGGACGGGAGAAGGCAAGAAGGCAGCAAGCTCCAGAGTGAGGAGCGAGCACACAGTGACAGCGCAGCATTATCAGCTCTCAGCTGCGGGGCGGCAGCCGCTCAGCCGGTTCTTTGCCAATTCTCACACCAGGGCTAAATCAGCAACACGCTGACGGGACAGAGCCGGCGGGCGGGCTCAGGCCCCGCCGCCCCGGCCCCGCACGATGCCAACAACCACCTGAGCGGGAGGGCTCGGTCCCGGGCCGCGCTGGAGCCGCGGGACCTGCGGGGGGGTCGCGGACGAACAGCGAGAGGGCAAGTCGGGGCACGATCCCAGAAGGTCCGGGGAAGGCGCAGCCTTGACAGCCGCCCCCTGCCCTGCCCGGTCCGGTGCTACAAGAGCGCGGAGCGGAGCCGCCCCGGGGGTCTCTCACCGCCTCGCAGCGCGCGCTCCGGGCGCTCCTCCACAGCGACTGCACGTCGGCACCGGGTGCCGTCCTGTCCGCGAACATGCCGGGGCCGAAGAGAGCCTGGTGGCGCCGGGCGGATCCAGGGTCGTTCCCGGCGGTCGCGGCCCGTGGCGCTCCCGCCGCCCGCGCCTCCGGTTCCCATGGAAACGGGCGCGCCGTGACGTCACCCGAGCGCCGAGCCCGCGGGCCTGCGAGCGGTAAACTGAGCCGGGCGGGGCCATGTTGGGGAAGGGCGCGGGGCGGCCGGGCTGGGCGGGCGGTGGCTCCGTGCGGGACAGCGGTGCGGCTTATCCCGGCACTTTCGTTAGAGCTGTGGGTCGGGCTGAGGCTGCTTCTTCTCCTTCGGTCGCTCCCGCCGTAGCTGCGCTGGGGCCCGGCTGGTCCCGCCGCGCCGCCGGGGGCACGGGTGGCAGCGCAGGCGAAGGGCGCGGGGTGCCAGGAGTTAAGATGGCGCCGGGGAGGGGGCGACAAAGCCAAGCGCGGTGGAGAGCGGGCACTGGGCCGCCGTGGGAGGGAAGCTCTAGCTGGCTGTCACCGTGTGGTTGCCCGGGAATGGGGCTGGCTCAATGCGCACTTAGTGCCAGGGGTGTGCTCTGGCTCGTTGCTCTGCTCGCTACCGTCGTTGGTTCTGATGGGGGAATGAGGGTAGTTCGTGCCGAGGCTGAGTTGCTGTGTGGCCGGGCTGGCTGCACGCCCGCGGGGCTGCTCTCCGAGGACCACCCCGTACCTGGGTACCGGCCCCTGCACCTGGATACCCTGTGCTGTTCTGTCCGCAGGGACAGGACTGGCGGTGTAGCTTATTTAAGTGGTGATTCCTAACGGGCATGACTCTGCTTGGAGATTATTTCTAACTAACTCATTGGAACAACTTGATGATGAATGCACAGGCTAAATTTAGTGCTGGCATAAGCAGGCACAGATGCACCAACTTCAGTGGAGTTATTCCGGCTGTTGCTGGGAAGGAGTCTGGCCTGTGTGTAGGAATCAAGGCTGCAGGATACAGAGTAAGAGCTCAGCAGAACGATTGTAGTGCTTTCACCTCTTGAGCACATGTGAGTCGATTTATAACACAGCTGAGTGCAGTGGTTCTGCTGAGGAATTTAAAGTACTATACAATTATCAGTGAATTAAAAGTCCCTAAAACGAATGGTAAAGAACTCTTATAGCCATTTTACAGACAGTGAAACTGGAGCAGAAGGAGGTTCAATGGCACCTCCTTCAAAAGCAAAAGGTCTTAATGGAACTGAATCCTCTAGAATTTCAAATCCTGGCTGGAGTGGATCATGATACCCCATAGAAGAGACAAGAACGTAAAAGCATAAACACTCTTGGGCTGGACTGATGGCGCTTTTAGCCCTGTCATCTCTCTCTCATCAGCTCAGGAGTTAATCTGAATTTCCAAAGTTCAAGCCTGGTATCTCCAGCAGCAGCTGGTTCACGTGGAAGCACAAGCAATGGCAGGCAGAGACTGTCTTGGATGTAACTGAGCACTTTCCCAGCTCACTTCTGCAGGCAGGCTCCTGGCTTTGGGTCACTGTATGGGGCAGCTTTTCACGTGTTGAAAAACTGATACTAAATATTTGAACCCAACAGCAGAGTAGTTTTCTTAAGAGGGTCTTAATATTTAAGATTTATCCTCTATAAATAGATCATCTTCAGTCATCAATAAATTATCTTTAATTGGTATTATTAGAACTGCCAAGGCATATTACTCTTTAGTAGAGGAGTAAATATTATGAGTGTGAATTAATATACAGGCTGCATCATCATAAAAATGCTAAGCACAAGCTTCAATTTAAAAACTTTAAATAACTTGTCAGGGGGGACTTAAGGAGAAAAGTTTGTGGGTTTTTGAGATGGCAAAGAGATAAGAAAACTGGAATTTAGGTATGTGAAACACAGAAATAAATCCATTTTTTTTTAGCCGGTAGTATGCAAAGTTAGTGCAAATGTAGAACTTGTTCCCTGTATCATGGTGCATGTCCGGGCTTTTTCTTCCCTGAGGATGAGAAAGGAGCAAACAGCTCCAGACAAAGACTGTTGTAAGTAACTGCACTTTGATCCTTTATTCCTATTTCTCTGGGGTTTCAATATATCAAAGGTATTTCAAGAAATCTTACGTTGCTTTTTTTTTTTCCTGGCCTGGCAGTATCAGATATATGGATGGTTTTGTCTTCACATCATCAGAAATAAGACAAAATCGGAGATGAGTGGGGGAGGGCTGTTACTTGCCTGAGGCTACCCAGTCTCTTTTAAGTGGCTGTTTTTACGGGGCTGATCTGTGCTTTTCCCTCCCAGTTTCATGAGACAAAGTGTAGGAAGTTTTCACTTTTACATAATGGAGCAGATCAGCATCAAAAAACAACAAGAGAAGGTTGAGATAAAGAGAAAACAAAAACGAAAGCGAGGGGGAAAATGTCAGAAAAAAGCTGCACGCTAGTGTGTGATCGCTGTGACCTGAGCAAAAGAAATACGAGCTGCATCTCGGTAAAAATTCCCCCACTAGTGGGTGCAGTCGCTGCCCTCGATTTGTAATAAATGCAACTATTCAATTCTGTTGAGGCTGCAGACAGGCGAAACAGGAGATTGTACCCGAAAACTGAGAGTCATAACTGAGTCTTCTCCTTTTACACTTCCCCTCCATTCCTTCCACCCCAAACAGATGTATGTGAAGACGAATAAAACAACCAGCACAGATCAATCCAGCCTTGAGGGAGTTCTTGGATTTGGTCTTGCAGGGAATGGCTTGACAGGGGATTGAAGGTATTGCCTTTGGTGTTTTATGACTGTTCAGAGGAACAGAACTTTATAGGTAATCTCTTTTATTCATAGCAAACCACAGCCAACAAACAAAACTCTTCAACCAACAGCAAGGGTTTGTTTCAAAGAATTGTCACTCAAGAACCTACTTGTTTCTCCAGCTTCCAGAACCAGCAAGGTCTAATGCTGTTCCCTGATAGTTCCCATCCTACCTGTGCACTGCTGAACAGCCTGAGGTGACAGATGAGGTCTGCCTGAGGCCTGGATACTGAACTATTGTCTTTGCATTAACCAAAGGATGTAACCTGGAGATTGAAGTGGCTTTTTACTGACATTTTGTGCTTGTTATTTGACTATGGACAATATCTGATCAGTTACTCCCATGTTTCTTTTTTGTTAGAAATTGATGATTTTAAAATTCACCAAACCTTGAGGGAAGTGAGGTCCCCACACCTGTCAGTGTTGAACCCATGTCCATGTACCCCACCAGCTGCTCAGTAGCTGATGAGGGTTCAGGTCCTCGTGTGGACTCTTGAGTGTTACTTCAAGCTGTGTGACTCCCCCAGCTATTTCTTTTCCAGTGCCATCTGTAACAGGCTCATGCATTTTCTCTAATTTGTGACCTCCTTTCCCCTGTCCCCCCTCCCAAATGTTCCTGCAAACCCTGTGCCCTTTTTGCTTTGAAAACCTATTTTTCCTTCTTAGCAGAAAACGTCAGCTTGCTTCTGAAGTCCTGTTGTACCAAAAGACATAATACATTATCAAAAGAATCCATCTCCATTAAAATCACGACCTACTGTGCTTTGCAGAATTAGTCGGGGGTTCCTTATAAAGATGGGTGCAGTTTCTTGCCCTGTGCAGGTATTGTTTATCCTCTATTAATTCCTTCATGATTAATAACAAGACAAAGATTTTAGTCAAGTGTAAGCAGCCCAGGAAGGAGCAGGGGGGAAGCTCTGTGGCAGGTGGCAGCAAGTTACCGCCACAGGGGCACAAAGGCACTGCCGGCAGGGTTGGAATGGCAAGCAGAGCTGGCACGGGGCCGAGTGCCATGGATTGTCCAAAGAGGCATCTGTGAAAGGCTCAGGATCCTGAATCCTGGCTGCCATGGTGCTCTGAACTCAGTGGCAGCTGGGAGTCTCTGCCTTGGGCAGGGGATTGCTGCTGTCAACAAGGTGACTGGCAGTGTCTCTCTCCTTTTGGTCTCAGCAGCCTCTAGTTCCTGCTGAGTTCGTAGCAGCCTGTCCAGCATCTCATCTCAGAAATAAAGGTACAATCTGCTGTGCCACTCCTCAAAGGTACCTTACCCTTTGCAGTGCTGACAGCATGAAAGAAAACAGAGATCCCTTAAATTAATCCCATATTCAGTAACCATGCATGACTAAAAATTAGTTATGTGTTCTGTACATCACTTCATCAACTCATATTGCATCTGTAGTATCTCAAACAGTTGCTGGAATTTTAACTGCTATGTTTAAAGCCAGTGGCTATATTAGAAAGTAATGTCGACAGATATTAATCCTCTAAACAGAACTGACTCTCCTTGGCAAAAGTGTGGTTTCAAAACAGGACATTCAGAGTAAGTTGTTACATTCCACTTGGCACCAGCAGAATTTGTGTGGTAGTTCTGGGTTGCTCTTCAGAAATCTCTGTAATTATTTAATTTCAAGCATGTCACTTTCATTTCTGAGACATTATTTCTATGAACACCGAATGTTCAATAATACATCTTGGTTTTACTGGGGTATGGATATGTAATTTAAGAGTGGAGAACAAAATAACGTTCCTAATGCAGCAGGAAAGACAGATTTGCAAGAACTCCTTTTACTGATATAAATTTCACCTCCATTTAGAGAGCTAACATATTGCCAGATTAGCTAGACCAGCAAAAGCACTGTGAAAGCCACTTCTTAAATGGCAAATAAAAATATCTCATTTGATTTTTTTTTATCCCAAGTATAACAGAGATTACAAAGAATCCTGGAACGTATTATGCAAGCACAGAGAGATAACTTTACAAAGTTATGCACTGCAGAATTATCACCTTCTCAAAAGCACATGGAAGATGAAGGGAAGCAGAGTATCTTGTATAGACAAATTGGATATGTCAGTGCAAGTGTTTTAACTGCTTGCAGAAAATGCCAAGTGATTTGTAATGATCACTTTCTTTTGTCGTCTCCCTTTATCTTGTAGCAGAGTGACAGTCTGGTTCTGAGAAATAACAGAATGAACCACCCATACAGCCTGTTTCTGTAACTTCTTTCTTCAGTATATATGTAGGGTTCCCAACACAAGTACTGATCCCAGTCCGGCTTGGAAAAAACAAAAAAAAAAAAAAGGGAAAAACATGACAAAACTGGGCTTAAGCAGCATGAATGTGGCTCTCTCTGGAGAAGTGTAAAAGACAATTGCACCAATTACATGCTGGTTTTGGAACTCCATGTAGCCTAAGCCTATTGAAATATATATTTTAAGCGGGAGAGGAGGGGAAGGAGGATGCTCTGGAATGAGGCCTGGAGCTAGAATGCTGTTGCAAAGGCAGCAGTAGGAGGGAGAGCTATAAACTGGCTGCAATCCTCAAATTAAAAAAAGGTCCGGAAACATTTAAATGCCAAATTATGTGACACCTTTCATTCCTGTTTTTTTCTTTTGTCCTTAATTTTCCATTTAATTGACTGAAACTTTTCCTATTTATGCCACCAACTGTGTAAACTGGGCTGACTAAAGGCATTTTTATTTTTCTCTACTCTAGCCTGACAAACTGCTTATGCAACAGCTTACACCTTTAATAATACCAATAAAACTGCATCAGAACTTTTAAAAAACCACAGATTTCTTAGCATCAAGGCCTGAGAGAACTTACTGCAGTGCTGGCATGTGACAAGAGGCAATTTATAAGGAATTAACTCTGACAGTCACTTTATACAGCTGATTTTCAAAGATCTAGGCACTAAAGATGTGTTAATGAGGGTACTGAGGCTTCATAATTAATTATATTAGCATCTCTTTGTTACTCTCTACAACGGTAGTGGCTGGTTGACATTTCAATGGGAGTCTGGTGGTATTCTTTGTGATTATTATCCAGGAGTACAGTTATACCTTAGCTCCCAGAGGGAAACGTTGCATGTAAATGCCGCTGTGAATTGCAGGGGCTTTTGGAGCTCAGTAAAAGCCCTTGAAGGAGACCCCGCTGGAAACTGAATGGATGTCAGTAAAATTTCTCCAGTCTGGAGTCTCTCTTCAGATATGGACTCTCCTCCCCCTTCCTTTCCCTACCCCCCTTGCTTCCACTGAGCTGGTCCTTCTCACAAGGCTTAAGAACAGCAACATCCAGCCCTTGCTGAATGTCGAGTTCCAGACCCCTAAAGGAAGGAATACTGACCTCAACAAAGCAGTGAACAAAGTAAACCTGAAAATAGGGAATATTTTCATAGGCTTGAATTTTCAGTGCAATAAAACCAGAGCTGCCAGAAGGAGTCCCAGAAGTGGTGAGTCAGATAATAGATGTACGGCTGTAGTGGGAGGGAAATGGTCTCCACTTTGTTTTATACCACCCCACCCCCCCTTTACAAAGGCAGATGAAATTATTTTCCAGTCATACCACTGCAAAAACAAACACGGAGTTTAAAGGTTATTTCCTTTGTGTGTTTCTGAGAGACATTAGTTTTGACTCCAAAGGGGAAAGAAAGATGTTTTGTCAATGACCTCAATTTCTACTCTGAAAGTTTTTACAGTATCACCTGAGGTGGCAGAGCTGCTCTTTTGTTTACTGATATATTCCACTTGTTTGTGATAATTTAAAAAAACTTGCAAAACCAAATTGCTGTTTTTCACACCAGTTGCAGTTAGAACCTTGTCATGGTTGGGCTCAGTTAAGGGCACGGTTTGACAAACATCTCTGCTAAGTGAAACTTGTGCAAAGTGTTCCTCACTCTTTCGTTCCTGCCTTCCTGGGACTCTTATTTGTAACATTGTTCCTGCATCTGCACCAGGGAACCACATCAGAGTACTAGTCTGAGTTTTTTTAAAAAAGGGGGTTGTGAGGACTATTTCTAATTGAAATCAGATTCAGATTCAATTTAACACACACAAAAAGAAAATCACTGGCACAATGCAGGAACAATGTAAAGGGGAAGAGGGGAGGAATGTGTGGTGGAGAATGCTAAACTAGAGACTTCTACCAAAAAATTGTTTGTCAAACCATGTCCTGACTTTACATTCTTCCAAGCCAGAACCATTCTTTGCTCTGTGTGCAGGTAGAACCTCACATGCAGGGATTACAGTTGCAGGACTCTCAGAGCTATTGCAATACCAAAAAATAATAACTGTTCCTACAGACTGACACAATTAACCAAATTCCACTCACAGATCATAGTTGGCAACTCATGCAGCATTTTATGTAGCTGAAGTTGGAGACCAGTTCTATTCCTGAGTTCCATCTCTGGCTTTAATGAGCAATAACTCTGAATAACAATAACGCATTCAGTTCACCTACCAGTAAAAGAATTACTTTCCTCACAGAGCTTTTTACATTTAACCAGATTTTTAAAATGAGCTTTGACATTCTCAGATGAAAAGAATAATGTGCACAATGCATTATTATAGCAAAAACTGTATATGACAGATTCCTACATGTTTTCCTGTCTTTTGTCTCACCTTTCCTGTCACCATACTCCTACACGGGACTCAATACACACTGTAAAGGTTTGAGTAACGCCAACTTCAGACTAATGAATTGTAATTAATGTACTTGTTCTTTGCTGAGCAATGTTGTGTGTGTTTATTTTTATCTGATACTTTTTGGATAGAGACAGAGGTTACTCCCCCTGAGAGTGCAAATATCAATAGTACTCTACATAACAAGGGGAAGTTTTTAATGATTCCCACAAAAACCGCTGCCACTTGGTAACAAGACAATGGATGAAATACACTGAGTGTAAAGTTTTTGCCTCTGGTGCTATTCCCAAGGGACCAAATCTAGAAGTGATAGTCAGCTTTGCCTAGGATTCAGCAAGAGTTTTCCTGCTGTAGGGCTCAGGAGATGATAAATAAGAGTTTTAAGAATTGGCCAGAATTAAAATCCTGGAAAGCAAACATTTATAAATTGACTCTGTAGAATGTTGTCTCCCTTTTAATTTCCCTATGAGTGGAGAAGATGGAGAGGATCTTCTGTATATCACCTTGCAGAAGCACAAGGTACAGTTTTATCTCATCCTCAGCATGTCTGAAAAGCTTATGCCTCATGTTCAGCAATGTCAACAGTTCTGCTGATTTTCAATTTAATATTTTAAAGAGTATTTTAACTGCCTCTTTGCCTCTAGTATCTGGGAACAAGCACAGGTGTTATGTAACCATACATCTCTTCATGGATTACAAGCAAGTGCTCTGGTAAATTAGAGATGTTGGTGCAGAAACAATAAAAGTCAGGTTTAGCAACGATGTCTAATGGATATTTCATAAAAAATAAAAATAAAAACTAATACAAATAGGATCACTGTATTTATTCAGTGACATATTATTAGTCACTGCCTGTTGTCTGTGTTACTGAACTGCTGTCCTCCTTCAAGGCAATTATCAGTCCTGAAATATTTTCATCCAAAGGTTTAAACTCCAACAACTGTGAGGACATGTGGAAGATTCCTCTGTTATTATCTCACCCTTCCGTTCTAACATGAATGCTTGACTGGGAAGGTCTGTGACTAGTGGAGATGAATAAACAGTAGGAGCTGGTATTTAACTGGTTAATGTGTGTGCCAAAATGTGTGTGTAGAGCCGGGGAGGCTCAGCAGTTTCTGGGGGCTGTCAGACTGATCACACACAGTAAACCAGCCCCGTGTCTCTGCCTGTGGCTCCCAGCAAGCCCTGATGTGCCAGTCAGGCTTTGCTATCAAGTACAAGCTTGTGTGTTCTTCAAATGTGTCTTCAACTCACAGGTGTGCTCAGTAACTTGAAAGCTTTCATATACTCCAAAAACTTGTCTTGCAGTCCAAGGAGGAATCTTTGTTCTTAATACAGAGCCCAAGCCTGCAAGTTCTCTGTGGAAAACCAGGCTCCCAGCATAGAGGGACAGTTGTTAAGCAGTTTCAGCCATGGTAAAATGATCCTTGTTTTGTATTCCTCTACAATAATTTCCAGTTATTTGGGGTGGAGGGCTGTGAAACCATGAGTTGCTATTAATTACGTTGACTTACTTGCATGATTGTATATACGCCCATTTTGCCTTGCAGAAATATTTAGGGGGAGATTCACTCCTCTTTTTTCACACATCACTGCATTATATTGGAGAGGATTTTAGCACATTTTCTGATTTCATTTGCCAAACTGGGGGTTCAAGTTTACAATTTACAGCTGACTTGACAGTCCAGAAAGTACACGATTACCAGTTATGTCTCTGTCTTGTAGCAACGTATCCAACCAAGGAAGGAAACACTGGAGATCTGAACTCCAGAGTTTAGAACTTGAGTTTAGTCAATTCTTGAAGAAAATGTGCAGTTATAACTGTACATTTAAACCCTCAACAGTTAGTCAAGGACTAAAACTGTCTTAGAGGTTAGCTACAGGTCATGAAAACATTAGAAAGATTTGAAGGGAGGTAACTATATTAATAAATAAACCCTCTACAACTTTTTGGGTTCTTTTGTTACTTTTTCAGAGATATTAAATTAATATTATTTTACTATTTACATGTATTTATATTATTTTAAATATTTATATATTATCAATATACCTCTTTTTGTTGATAATAGCTAATTACAAGGTAGTAAAAACAGATCTTGGAAATGTATGGTTTTTAACAGTACAGCAATTAAAATTCATGATTACTTGGTTTTAGATCACAGAATATCACTATAATCGTGTACTTCAGGAATACCTGGTAATTTACAGACTAAACAAGGGGTTCTAGTAGGGAACTGACAGGTGCCACTTGTTCCTGCTTGGAACAAGTTAACTTGTTGCTTTTTAGCTTTCAAACTTGCCACCTGTATTTCAAATTAATGAATGTCAAAGACCAATCTATAGAAAGACAATATAGTAAATTACAGGTGGAAAAAGAGGAAAAAAACACAAGCAGATACAATTGCATAGTCAAGAGACCCAAACGAAACAGAAGGAAGAAAATCAAGCTGCACACAGGAGTTTACCTTGTCTGAATTGGAAGAGATCCAAATTAATCAGTCTTGGGAGATGTTGACAGAATAAAGAAAGAGTCATCTTGCTGTGATGGGCTTCAGGAAAGCCTTGAGACATCCTCCCCTTGGGGAGGATTTCATAATCTTGCATTTATAAAGTTGTGATGCTTTGCTTACCTTTTATGTCCAGCATTTACAATTGCTGTATGTAAAACCAGAGAAGTAAGGGATGGCAGCTCCTCTCTCCTGCTGTTGGCACAGGGAAGCACAACACGAACCCTGCACATGCCACAGCCCTTGTGGGTGGCAGTGGAAGCGAGGACATAGCTGGTGGGAAGTGACAGCTGGGAATACAAAAGAAAAAAACAATGGGGATTTGGAAGCAACAGGTGGGAGCAGGATTCAGAAAAGTATAGTCAGGACTACTGAGGAGGCAGGAACTAAGCCGGGCCTCATTGAGTAGGTCCAGTAAAAGAACAACTTGAAGAGGCAAAACAGGAAATGAGCAGGAAGACTATGCTAATGTTGTATGACTAGGGAAGCAAATACAGACAGCAAATTCCTACTTCATCAAAACTGTCTTTGTTTCTTAACCCGACCTGTATCCTAACACTCAGCTGTGAATGATATGCTGCTGCTTTTGGTAGAAAAGAGTGACTTGGCTATTCCTTTAAGAGCAAAGGCAGGCGAGCTGTAGCTGTGGAGCTTCACTGAGCTCTTCCATGACAGGTGGACAGGAAAGGAACAAAAAGGGTTATTTAAAGTCTGCCTGCTCTCGGTGCAGTGGCAGGTGTGCTGGCAGGCAGCTCTGTGACCTTCTGGAGTTGAGCTCCCCAGTAACTGAGCTGGATGTGACTGACAGGGCTCTGTGCCTTCAACACAGAATGTCCCAAGTTATTTATATGGGTTTGTTTAGTCTCGAGGAGGCTCGGAGGCACCTCATTGCTCTCCCCAACCACCTGAAAGGAGGGATGGGAGCCGGTGTCTTCTGCCTTGCCTGCAGTGAGAGACCTTAAGCTCAGATGGGAGATTCTGAAATAATATTTAAGAGAAATTTTTCCCTGCTAGGGTGGCCATGCTTTGGAATAGGTGGGGTCACCATCCCTGGAGGTGTTCAGGAGGTGTCTGGATCTGGTTCTGGGTGATGTGCTTTAATGGTTTGGGGATTACAGTGGTTGTACTGGGTGAACATTGGACATGATGTTCTTAAAGGTCTGTTACAACCTCGGCGATTCCATGACTGCTTTGTGCCATGTCGCAGGTAAGGAAGGCAGCGCAGGGAGACGTGGATGCAACATCCCCAGAGCGCGGCAGGCTGGAAACGCGACCTCCCTACCGGCAGGGAAGCGCTGAGCCTACAACCGGGGGAAACACCTCAGGCAGCCGTATTCTGAGCACTGTTTGGGGATCGGAGGTCCCGAAATCCATTCGTGCCCCGGGATGTCCCCCGGTCGGGGGAGAGGACGGGCCCCATCCCAGCCGCACCAAGAGGTCGGTGCCCCCGCAAGCCGTGAGGGGACGGGGCGCAACTCACGGGGCCTCGCGCGCGCCGACACAGGGAGGGCGCGCGGGCACGTGCAGCGCACGCATGCGCGGCCCCTTCTCCTACACACCCCACACGCACCCCCACCCTCCCGCGCGCGCCGTCCTCTGTGTCTCCGCGCCGCGGCCACGCCCCCCAACGCTCCATGACCAATGAGCGTCCGGCTTGGGGCGGTCGGGGGGCGCGGCCTCTCCACGGCTGCGCACGCGGGACCTCCCTGGCGCGTGTGTGTGTGCGGAGAGCAGTGCGCCTGCGCATCGTACCGCCCGCGGCACAGCGCGCCCGGGGCGGGGGGCTCGGTGCGCACGCGCAGTGCGGCCGCCGTGGCCCGGCCGGGCGGAGGGGGGGGCCGCGCATGCGCGCCGCGTGCCCGCCCCTCGCCAGCAGCAGAGGAGGAGGTGGCGGTGGCGGCTCTGGGCGAGGGAGCGCGAGGGGAGTGAGAGGCGCCGTTGCCGCCCCGGTATCCGGCAGGACCGCGTGGAGGAGGCGGGAGCGCCCCGGCGGCGGAGAGACCTGAGTGGCGGCGGGAGCAGCAGCAGCAGCAGGAGGAGTCAGTGCCCGGCCCCCCCTCCCCGCGCAGCCCCGTTGCAGCCCCCCCCTCCCTCCCGCCCTCCGCGCTCCGCAGCCACCAACATGTCGGCGCCGGCGGCCAAAGTCAGTAAGAAGGAGCTGAACTCCAACCACGATGGGGCCGACGAGACCTCAGGTGAGGCCGCGCCGGGGGCGGGACGGGAATGGCGGCAGCCGGCGCGGCCTCCGCCTCGCGCCGACCGCCATTTTCCCCCGCCGCACGGGCCGCGGCCGCGCCGGGGGCGGGCGGAGCGCGGGCCCGGCCGGGCGGATGTGCAGGCCCGGCGGCGGCGGGAGGAGGCCATGTTAGCGCCCTTTTGTCTACGCTGCCCGCCCGGCTTCCCTCCCCGCGGGGCCGGGCGGGGGGCGCTGCGGCTCGGCGGAGCAGCGGGACCCCCCCGCCGCCCCTCCCGGAGCAGCATCCGCGGAGCCTCATTGTGCTCCGCCGCCGCCGCCATGATGCGCCGCCGCCACCCGCGCCGGCCCCACGTGCGATCTCGGCTTTTAAAGGTCGGGGTTGCCCCTGGCTGCAGCGACTTCCCCACGTGCGTCCTCCGCGCCGGGAGAGGCAGAGCTGTCCCCCAGCGCGGGCCGGGCCGTGCGGGACGCGCACCGGGCGCTGCTCCGCTCCAGCCGCTTCCCGCTGCCGCTCATTCATCTCCCGCGCGATGGGTAAACAGCGCTCCGTAACCCCGGCCTTGGCCAAACTTGGTCCAGGGGAAGTGCCCTTTAGAAAATATCTGCTAAGCGGCGGCTTTTGCGTCTCTTTTATTTGTAGCTATTTTTGAATGTTCTTTTCGGTTTTTGGAAGGTGGCGCGTGCCCAGATAGGCTATTTCTATTGATATTCCAGCGCTCTGTAAACTACTTTACGTTTCTCCAGATGTGTTGGTCGTAGCAAACGTGGCTTACAACTTTTTAAATAAAATATTAATGGCTCATAGTTTACGTTGGCTTGTAAAAGAGTGTAGCGGGATCTGAGCTGTGGTTTCTAAGGGTGAACTCAGTTTCAGGGCTGTTTTATCAAACTTTGCTGTGCCTCAGCTGCAGCACTCCCTGTAAAGCTGGTGCTTTGAGGCCTTGTAACTCTTGTGACATTTAATAGAAATACCTGAGAGCTTCTACAGTAAGTCACTAGATAATTTCTCAAAGACAAACCCCAGGTGATTTATCAGGCTTGTGAATGAAGGGCTATTGACACATTTTCATCTCTTTTTCAGAAAAAGAGCAACAGGAAGCAATTGAACACATTGATGAAGTACAGAATGAAATAGACAGGTAAACATTATCTAAATTTAAAATGTTTTAGCAGAAATTGAAATGTAGCTGACAAAAGTGAAAGTGTTTAGTATAAAGTGAGCACTCAGTAGTGCTCAGTGTCTTTGAACTCTGCCAAGATATATCTGTGTTCTGACTTGATTAGAGACATTAAAATAACAAAGAAGTGTCCTGGTTTCTTGCTTAATTGTGTATAATTAAAGAGGTAGAACTTGAGTTTAAAATTTTTAATTAATTGTGGTATTTTTGATAATAGAAATGTATTTTGCCCTGGCTTCTCAGTTTAATGTGTAAGCTGTTTGGCTAAAGTATTTCCCTGTTAGCAAGCAGAACCAAACACTTGGCTGAAAAGTCAGCTTTTATTTTACATTTTTATTATAATATTCATATGCTTGCGCAGTAATACACAGAAAATATCTCTGAGGTGTTAATTTTGTATGCCAAAGGTCTTGGGGCTGTGGGTTCTGTATCAGTCCCTGCCTGCATGTTCTCTCCATGCCCAGTGTCCTACAGGGACTGCAGGTGGCTGTTGGGGCTGTGAATGTGTGAAGCTGTTGCAGTGTGAGAGCTTTGCCTTTTTGCAACAACAGCTCAGTTTTAAGTCTTCAGATTTTACTTGAACAGGGTGCAGAATTTCTTTGCTGTAGCTTTCTTGCCTGCTTAAAAGTTTTAGGGTGCAGGTGATAGGGCTGTGTTACCCTTCTGCAGGTTTTATGCAGGCAGAATGTTCAAGAGGTAAAATACTGCTTTGTGTTTAGAAGGTTCCATTCAGACCAGTGAGATTGCTTCTGGCAGAGTGTTTTTTTTTAACAGTTGTTAAAAAAAAAAGCTCTGAGCTTCTGGGGTTTTTGGGACACTTCATCTGCAGAATATGGCAGACTGGTCTTATCAAACTTTTAGTTAACTGCTCTGATGTGTCCTTAAATCCCAGTTCTCTCCCTGTGGTTAACATGGCTCTTTCTATTACAGACTGAATGAACAAGCCAGTGAGGAAATTTTGAAAGTAGAACAGAAATACAACAAACTCCGCCAACCATTCTTCCAGAAGAGGTCAGAATTGATCGCCAAAATCCCAAATTTCTGGGTAACAACATTTGTCAACCACCCACAAGGTACATTCTTAACAGCCCTCTTTTTTTCCCCTGTAAATTCAGTGTTTGCTTGTTTGTTATGTGAGTGCCTTAAAGCTCCAAGGGTCTAGTGGAGTTGTTACTAAGCATACAAAACCCTTCCTTTCTGTCCTTTTTTTAAGCTTTTTATTTCTCGCACTTGTTGGCCAAAGGAACATCTTGTTTATTAAAGTATTTCAATCTTAAAATTTATTTCTGCATTCTAAATTGCAAATTTCCCACTTTATTCAGTTCATTGAGAACTTCGAGCAAAAAAAGCAAAGAAAAAAATTGTTTTAGATTGTTAATGTGTTCTTTACTGGGAAGTGAGCTCCTTGGGACTCCTGACAATAAACTTTCTACAAAACAAGTTTGTACACTGCTTAGATTGGGCAAACTACATGTATGAAAATCTGTTTGAGAGGGAAGGGTGGGTATGTGTGGGTAGGCTCTTGGCTGGTAGCTTAAAAAGAAAGAGCCATGAGGAGTTGGCTTGGACAGATGTGTTGCTTTTTAGATCTTCCTGGCTATCAGTTTCCTGTGTTTTGCCTAATGGGAGATTCCTCTTTCTCTCTCAGTATCTGCACTGCTGGGAGAAGAAGATGAGGAAGCACTGCATTACTTGACCAGAGTTGAGGTGACAGAATTTGAAGACATCAAATCAGGTTACAGAATAGATTTTGTAAGTACTTTAAATGGTTCATTCACTTGTGATTTGCTGTCATTTTGTCAATGTAATTGTGTGGTGGGTTGTAGTTTATAACTTAAATCTCTACAGTTACCTGTTTAGTGCCAGGTTTGACTTGTTAATGTGTGTTTCCATTCTGTGGGTTCTAACTCTTTGCTTTCCACTCTGCAGTATTTTGATGAGAATCCCTACTTTGAAAATAAAGTTCTCTCCAAAGAGTTTCACCTCAATGAAAGTGGAGACCCATCTTCAAAATCAACTGAGATCAAATGGAAATCTGGAAAGGTATGTGTTGCATTTGGGAGAGCACAAGTGTGACCAGTTGAAAACATTACCCAGTGTATTAGCTTGTCTCTTGCTTGGCCAGGATCTAGACTGTGTTGTGTTGTTTCCTTAAAATAACTATTAAATGAAGAATTCCAAGGACAACAGGTTTGGGGGGATCAGATAGCAGTGTGTGGTCTTGTTTTATATTTTCCTCTGTTTCTTCGACTTCGTTTCCAGATGCCACATCTTTTGTAGAATTTTCAGCCATAATAATGTGGGCATAACTGTCACCCAGGCAGTGTTCAAGAATCGTTAATTTACTGATTTATTTCTGTAGAAGTTCTTCAGTGTTATCCTGAAGATTTTGAAATGAGTTTTTAAAAGTAGAGCTGAGGCTTGCAGTTAAATTGCAGTTTGTTTTGTCACTCTCAGACCAAGGAGAATATTTAATGTTTTTCGTATTGAGAACTAAAACATTTCTTCTTGTACCAGAAGTCACATTCCTGTACAGACCAGTCATGTGATCTTTACAATACTGCACAAAATCCGTGTGAATTTCGCTCTGTTCTTAAACAGTCTAAACCTATAAATGTTACTGTTCTGTCAGGAGAAAAAAACACTGGAAGTGTGGTGTAACCATATGGTCAAATAAGTAATTTATTTAATTTTGGACTTAACAAAAATATTGTTGCAAACTTAGTACATTTCTTTTCTAGGGTGAGGTGATAGATACAGACCTTACCTGTATTCTTGTAGGCAAAAAGGCTTGGCAGATCTTTATATCCAAATGCTAAAAAAGCTTAGAGGGGTGGAGACTTTCTTAAGTTGGCTGTATGTAGTAGTTGCTGCAGTTACAACTACTCTGAGTAGTCTTTAGTCATTGTGAGACCTTGTAAGTTCAGTGTGTCATTAAACACTTGTCATACTTGTGTTCCCCTGAGATAGGGAAATCAAATGTGAGATTATGTGAGTTTTCAGTGTTCCAGTAGAGGCCATTGAAAGAAACAAGTGGGTTTACTGTTCTCTCATGTTTATGAGAAATGCAATATCTTTTGTCAGTTGTTTGGGCTTCAGATGTCTTTTACAGATTTACCCTCTAAGAGGGAGGGGAAAGTAACTTCTTAGGGTTCTTTAGATAAGTGCATTTTTTAAATGGTGATTATAGGAAAAAAATGCCATAGAAAGATGACTTTAGGGAACTTCTTAACTTTCTTTTCAGGACCTGACAAAACGTTCAAGCCAGACACAGAACAAAGCCAGTAGGAAGAGGCAGCATGAAGAGCCAGAAAGCTTCTTCACCTGGTTCACTGACCACTCTGATGCAGGGGCTGATGAGCTAGGAGAAGTCATCAAGGATGACATCTGGCCAAATCCCCTACAGTACTACTTGGTAGGTACAGCCCTGAGCAGGCCATCTGCACCTGCAGCAGCTCTGGGAAAGAGTGAATTTGATCACTGATTTGATGTGGCAAATGTGTCTTTAAGGTTCCTGATATGGATGATGAAGAAGGGGAAGGAGAGGAGGATGACGATGATGATGAAGAGGAGGAAGGATTAGAGGATATTGATGAAGAAGGAGATGAAGATGAGGGGGAGGAGGATGAAGATGATGATGAGGGAGAGGAAGGAGAGGTGAGTAATCTTGCCCTTCATGCCATTCATGTGGTGTTTGAGAGGGATCTTGTAATAATACCAATTGTGGCAAAGGTGAACTGGCTCTTTTCTGCTCCCCAAGGTGTGAGAACTGTGGCTGCATTAACTTGAGTGGTTTCAGGTAGCAGTAAGTATGCTTGTGTGTATGAGAGGCAGTGGAAGTATATAGTTTCAGGAAATTGGTAAGGGAAGTGCTCTAGGAGAACTAGGATATTAATCTGATAATTAATAAAATTCTGACTTCATGACTGAATATTCTAGCAATGCTTTACATATAAATGGATTGTGTTGATACATGCAGTCATCCTTCCTACTTGTTGGTAGATTTCTGCTTATGGCCAGCCTAGCTAAGACTTTCTGTTGGGTTCAGGAATTAAAACTTTGCTTTAGTAGTAAGTGGGATTTCAGGTTCAGCATCCAGGGTTTTGGGAAGTTAGTTTAGAATGTCTTTGTTTCTTGAAACTGGGTGTGGTGTGTCTGACTTCCAGAAGCACAAACCATGTGCAGTGAGAGGAGGGCTGTGCTGGCCTCTGTTCTATAACCTAGAATTTGGCATGTAAAAGGTGAAGCATTTTGTTCTTTGCAGTTTTAAATGAGGGGGAAGAGATGACCCCTTCATTTTCCACATGTTAAACTCATGTCAGTGTTTGTAATGACTCTTAAGTCACAGTTTCTCAAACCTCTGATGTGTTCTCCTTGGGACATCCAGGGAGTGAGTGATTTCTGTGTGGTCAGTAGTTGGGCACCCAGGGCAAGTGGTGGGTGCCATCCTTTAGTGAGGGAAGGGATGGTCAGAGAGCACCATGAGTAGCACTGTAAAGAGATCTGGTCACTGCATTTGCTATCTGAAGATTAGTGATTAGATTTATTTAATTCTTGCTTATCTTTCAACAGGAGGATGAAGGAGAAGATGACTAATTGAACACTGATGGATTCCAAACCCCCTTTTTACCTTTTTAATTTTTCTCCAGTCCCTGGGAGCAAGTTGCTGTCTTTTTTTTCTTGTGCTAAGTCGCCTTGTTCTCTTGAGGTCTCTTTTTCTCTCCTCTACACCATGGTTCATGATTTCTTTTAGGGAAATATCTTGAGCAGAATACAGTGGAAAAGAATCTACCAGTTTCTGTTTCAAGTTCATTTTTATCCCTTTCTGTCTCAAAACAAAAACTGTTTATGAATTCAACACACCATGTTCTGTGGGAAAAAAGAAAACCTTCTGCTCCCTTCACTCTGCTGGAAGCTGAAGAGTGCTAGGCCCCTGTGTAGTAGTGCATAGAATCTAGCTTTTTTCCTTCTTTCTCTGTATATTGGGCTCAGAGATTACACTGTGTCTCTATGTGAATATGGACAGTTAGCATTTACCAACATGTATCTGTCTACTTTCTCTTGTTTAAAAAAAAAGAAAAAAACGACAAAAAAATAAAAATAAAAATGGGGTTATAGAAGGTCAGCCGGGGTGGGTTTCAGAAGTTTGGGTGGGTTAAGTGGGCATTTTGACAACATGGCTTCTTCTCCTTTGGCATGTTTAATTGTGATGTTTTAACAAACATCCTTGCAGTTTAAGATGACACTTTTAAAATAAAATCTTCTCCTAATGATGACTTTGAGCCCTGCCACTTGATGGAGAATCAGCAGAACCTGTAGGATCTTATTTGGAATTGACATTCTCTATTGTAATTTTGTTCTTGTTTATTTTTAAAATTTTTTTGTTTTGGTTTTTTTTTGGTGTTTTTTTCCTTTTTTTTCTTTTTGGGTTTTTTTTGTTTCACTGGAAAGGAAAGAAAGATGCTCAGTTTTAAACGTTTAAAGTGTACAAGTTGCTTTGTTACAATAAAACTAAATGTGTACACAAAGGGACTGGTTGGTCTTCACTGAAAGAAACAGCTTTTATATCCTTTTTAGAACTTGCTGTAGTTTCTTGGCATTTTTGGGGGCATTTTGTCAGTATTTCTGTAGTGCAGTGCAGCCTTGTGGTTGTGTGGACTGAACCAGTTAATGTAGTTCCCACTATTTCAGTACCTGTAAAGTGTTTCCTGTGGTAGTTCCTACTGCACACTGACTCTTGAGGTCCCTGTAGGGTCATGTGCTGTGTGTGAACACACAGGTATATTCATGTTTTGCAAAAAGGAAAGTCACTTGGTTTGTAGAATTTTTAGTGATCTGCAGTACTGTATCTCCAGTAGATCAGTTTGCATGAAAATACCATGCAAGCTCAAAATAAAAAGACCAAGGGGTGGTTTTAAAATATTTGGGGGTGGTTTTGTAAGTCTTTTCAGTTGAAAACAAATCTTTATTGCAGCTAATTTGGGGGCTATTTCAAAGAGCAAGATTCTTAGTAAAGTTCATGTATAAAAAGTTGCTACTTCACTGCTTTTTTTTTTTCTTGGTAGCAGCATGTATATGTGCTTTAGATACACTGTACTCTCATTTTAAGAGACTGCATTTGAGAAACTTGTAACAATTTCACATAAGAGGGTGTTGGAACTGGTATTCCACAAAATGTAATGGAAGTTGTTTTAACATGCTTTGCTTTTGAAATATTTAAGAAAAAATGTTCTATCAGCTCATCTGAAATTCAAACAGCTCTTTGGATGTGTAGAAAAGACTGTCTTCTGGGAAGACTTGTTATATTCTCTGATTCCTTTTCCTCACAGAATTTGCTGTAGTCAAATTCAGCTTTTTTTGATGCTTAAGAATACACTTGGCAGAACAAGATCAATGTCTGGTTGAGACGTGCACAAATAACGTGTGAGGGAAAACATTCTGTAAGTGTGTGGTCCAGCTTGGATTCAATCCAGTTATCAGAGACAATGCAACGTCCAGTCTCATGTGATCAATGCAAAAATAAGACAACCATGTACTTTATTCCATCTCAACAAAAGCTTCTGCCCTCATCCTGCTTTGCAGAGCCAAGTACAACGTTGAGCAGTAATGGTTTCTTACCATCTAGAGAGAGAAGGAACAAAACCCATGAAGTCCTATAAATTTTAGTGGTTTTTAATTTGATTCCTTTTTGTTGTAAGATTGAAAATAGCTTCCTGTTGTGGTAGAGGGTCGATGTGCTGTTTCTTGCCATGATGCCTCATTACTTAATTTTTGTGTAGTCCTAATTGTAGTTCCTCAAGGAAAATAATCCTTTGCTAGTCTTGAATTCTTTAGGAAAAATATTGTGCCATTGTTGTTCCATCCCTGTTGATTACTAGCAAAAAACTTATAAAAACTGTTTTGAAAGTAATCAAAGCTTCAGGCTCTGTAAAGTCTAATACCAGGAACAAGAAATGAGAAGTCTGGATAATTAAATGCTACTTAAGAGATTTTTCTTGCGCATTCTTTAGGATTTTACAGGGTGCCAAAATACTCTTGCTACTGTACTGATAATACTGAATTTGCTGTGAAACTTGAGTGTTTACTCCTGGCAATGGCTAAAGAGTAAACTGACATGGTAAAAGAATAAACCATATTAGTTAAGTGTTTTTTTTTTTTTTTTTTCCTAGCATGGAAATGATTAGGGATTAACACGTTTCTCTGCAATGCTCAAGAAATACTACAGCTGGCCATTGTCTGCTCTGACTGTTCACTTAATGTCTAATTTGGCTGAATATATGTAATGGGTGTCCATTTTTTACTGGATTTATTTTATATGTGTATAAAGAGCTTTTTAAAAGACATCTACCTTGGATAATAATGGGAGATTCATTCTTATTAAATATCGTTAATTCCCCACTGCTTGAGTTCCTCACATACAGTTAATCCCACCATGTGAAATTTGTCACAGGTGGTAAATGACTTCAGGTTTTTTGGCTTGAATTTCCAGGGCTAGAACATAGAGTTGGCAGCAATTTAATAAAGCTGCTGTGCTGGGGCTATATGGCCTAACTATCTCAAAGGTTATTTTTAAGTTTAATTGCTATAAAATGGAATCTTTTGTCTGTAATTTCTCGTGCCAAAGGAAACAAATACAGCTGAGTGTGTAAATACAGTCAGGAAGGTTTGGGGTTTTTAAAGAGATTATCTGTGTACTTATTAATACATGTCAACATAGTTTCTGTCCCTGTAAACAAGCATTATCTGAATCGATTTCTCAGTCATTTATGATATTCATTTGAATCTGTAAGCTCTTTGTACCACACTAAACCAGGTGCATAAGGATAGTTCTTTGTTTATTGGATGCTGTTCCTGAATTTTGAAGCCATGTTGTTTTTTGTTTTGTTTTGGTTTTTTTTTTTTTTGTTTTTGTTTTTTTAAAGAGAATGAAATCAATGAAATAATTTCTCTGCTGTACCTTCAAGCTATCCTTCTGTTTGAAGGAATTAAAATACATTTAACTGTTACTTGATGTTAAAATTTCTAAGAGTCTTTTTCAAACGAATCAGTTTTTTAGTCCCAAACTCGGCACAATCTTTCACGGGTGACATAGACAGTGCTTGCTTTTCCTTTATGGAGAAGAGTGACGGGAGGTCTCAAGTGACTGGTACACGACACTTGCTTCCTGCGGGGAAACAGATTTATGCTTAATGTCCTTCCTCCCTCTCCTGGATTAAATATTGAAACTTTTAAGACTTTTTCTTGATCATCACCTTTTCCGCGTGCTCTTTCGGGTGTAATGGAGGACAGGGACTGCCGGCTCAAGGTCGGAACGCACCTTTAGCCCCCGCCCTGCTCCGGGTTCATCCCTGGCACCAGGGGATGGTGCCCTGCGGGATCCTGGAGGGGATGGACGGGCATGTCGTGCTCCCAGCTGTGACACCTTCCCGCGGGACAGGCGGCTGCCGAATGGGCAGGAACTGCTGATCCCACGTACCGGCCCCCTCTCTCCGCAGGATTTGTGGGACACAGCTGAGCTATGCCTGGGGCAGGGGGCTGGGATACTGGGTAGCCAGGGACACTGCCTCGGGGTCACCCGGGAGCTGAGAGCAGCCAGCCTTTTCCCTCCAGGCTGTGGAACTCCAGCTCCCCAGCATCCGTGAACTGCCCCCTGCCCTTCCTCTGCCTCCCCTGCAGGGTCTGAGACCTGAAGGAAAGAGGGGGAAGCCACTGTAGGAACCCTGAGTGTGTGGTGGGCAAAGGACCCCAGCCCAGAGCCCCCCAAGCACGTCCCCCGAGTGACAGCCTTGATCCCAACTGCTAGGATGGATCTGCTGGAGGTGTGGAAACATCCCTGCTCCTCTGGAACTCAGTCTACACTTGCTAGTTTGATTTTCCCCTTTCCTGTATTTCCACTGAATGAACAGTCAAAATAATTGCTTAAACACTAAACAGAGCCTGGACCGTGTTCTAAATAGCATCAGGTTTCTGAAGGGTTTATATTAATCAAATGCACTTGTTTTATTAACAACAGCGGCACATTCAAAGGCTTTGTATTAGTTTAAGGCTTTATTAATTCAAGTCAGTTAAGCTAGGTTTAGATTTTTAATTTTATAATGGGTTCCTTTTATTAATTACTCAATTGCAAATCACAAAATGCTTAGGCCAGAAAAACTTTTCTAATTAAGTAAAATGAACACACTTCTGTTTATTAGTATATTTCTAAATTTGTATGTGGGAATACTATCACCTCCAAATGCCTTCTGATTCACAGTTGTGCACTGCTCCATGATTGAAAAGCATATTCGTAGGACAGTAACATTATGTAATATTGCTGAGGAGCATCTTTAAACACCTGAAAACAAGTATATATTTATTTTGTTTAAAGCACTGGGCTTGTGACACACGGTCTGTTCTGTGTGATGCTGTGGCACTACTGCAGCACGATGTTTTTTCACTACGGCAGCCAGGGGATTGCCGACTGCCTCGCCAATTCATGTGGGACGTTTTTCACTCAAATAATCAGCAGACACTGCGTGGGAAGGGGCACTTCTGCAGGGGAAAACTTCCCCAGAGCCCAGCTTCGCCCCGTCCCAGGGATGGGATGCAGGGATCCCGTCGCAAGCAGAGCTGCACTTCGCTTGTTCCCCTTCGAACAAGCGCCGGTCACGAGCCCATGTGGAGAACTAAAACTGGGAACCACCCGATGGCCTCGGGACAAAGGGCCCGGCTGGGGCCACCCGCGGGGCTTTCTGCTCTTCCAGAGGGACGGAGCGGGGATCCGCCACTGTGGCTCCCGTCCCCTCCCTTCGGCACGGACCCGCGGCCTCTGTGCCAGCGCGGGCACTGACCCCTCCAGCCTCTCCTTCCCAGGCGGGCGATGTCCTCCGCATCTACGGTGTCCTCGCTCCTTCCCGCCGCCTCACCGGACCTCGACCGCGCATTTCCCCCCGGGGCGGGAGGAGGCGGCTGCGCCTCCTCAGCCGGGGGCCGGAGCGGCGGCTGCCCCGGGGCCGTGTGGGGAAGGGCGGCTCCCTCTCCTCGTCCCGCTCCCGAGGGCCGCCCGCCGGCAGCTCCCCCGGGCCGCCCCCGCGAGAGGGCGCTGGCGGCGGCCCCGGGACCGCCGAGTTTGAAAAGTGCCGGTCCGGGCGGAGCAATGGCGGCAATGGCGACCCCGCAGGTGAGCGCTGAGGGCTCGGGGGTGGCAGCGGGCCGAGCAGCGCCTTGGGGGAAGGCGGTCCCCGCGCCTTTTAGGGTTCCCTGTACACTTTGGAGGTTCCTTCATCCTTACCCTGCCGGGAAAGTACTGTGGCCCTGCGCCCTCTGGGAGTCCCTGTGTCCTCTGGGGGTCCCTCCATCCATCTCCCGCCGGGAAAATCCTGTGTCCCGCCCCGCCGGGAGCCCCCGCAGAGGCGGCTGTGGTGAGGGGCTTCACGCCGCTCCCCCTCCGCTCGCATGGCCGCGCCCCAAGGATGTGGGAAGCTGGTGGGATCCCCTAAAAATGTCCCTCTTCGCCTCAAGGAAATGGGGTTCGGGCCAAGTTGGTGCCTGCTGAGGAAATCTCTCGGCGTCGAGGAGGCGTTGGGGGCGAGGCAGCTGCTGGGGCTGGCGCGGGGCCGGGAGGGCAGCCAGGCTCCGGGCTGGGATAACATTCGTGTGTGGAACAAGCTCCTCGGAGAGGGGGAGATGTTCTGCCCTCTTCCCTTGAGACGAAAGTTTCAAGCCTAATCAGGGAAAGAAGGGACAGAGAGACCGACACAAAGAGCGTTGGCTGCCGCCCGCCCGGGTCCTTCCCATCCCGGTGCTTCCTGGGCTCGCTGCTTCCAGCCCTCAGACTTGGAGTTACTTGGAGTTGGGAAGGCTCCAGGCAGGACCACAAGTGTCTTTTTCCTAAGTTACCCGTGACTTTTTCTTGTAAGACATGAATGTAGCTGGTATGAGGCTCCCCAACGTGGGTCTCATCCCTACGACGCAAAGTTGCTGTGAAAGATGGGATTTAAGATGTCCTGGAAGTGTTTGGGCTGCAGGGAGGATGGCAGCCTCACCACTGGCTTATTAAATCAAATTATAAATCAATTTCTGTGTTAGTGGTGAAAGTGTAAAGGCCAGGACTGCTCTGGGCTTTGTGCAGGTGAAACTCATTTCCAAGCTGGCCATAATTAATGGGATGGGATCTCCCTGGCTGCAATCCAAAGGATTAAGTGTAAGTCATACTGCTGAAATTTTTGCTAGTTAGAAAGCAGTCTGGACACTTGGGTATGACACGAGCCTGGCAGTAGTTCTGGGTGAGCTCCAGCATCCCCACTACGAGTGCCAAAAGCAAGGCAATTTCAGCTACTTTGGGTATTTCTCTGCAAGCTGTAACTGTGTTTCAGGATTGTGTTGGAGACTGACCTTTCCAGGGAACCCAAAAACAGCTGCAGCACAGGCTGTGGCAGTGTCCTAACACCCCGCCGAAATTCCTGAGCCAGAAGGCAAAATAGCTCAACCCAAATGCAAATTTGTCTTTCCCATGCTTCTGAAAAGTGGAGTGTTTTATCTTCCTGGTGCAAATAGTGTTCATGTTATGGCACCCTCTGATCCGCAGAGGGGAAGATGGGGAAGTGAAACATGTTACATTCTAAATATAGAGATTTAGCCTGATGCATTAACTGATATTCAGATTAGTTTTTGGCAGGGACTGATGTAGAGGAAAAATGACATAAGAACTGCTGAGACTGTACCTGTTCTCTGAATCAATACCCAGAGCTTCTTATTCAGCACCTTTTATTGGTGTTACTGTTGTACCACTGCTCATTCCTTTGCTCTAAGTGAATCCTGGGGGGGGAAATTCTTACACCCATTTGCGTTATTTGGATAGAAAATTAATCTATGTGATTTATTAGTTATTTAAATGAGAATTGTAACCATCAAACTTCTTTTAATAACTTGCTACAGACTGCATAAAGAGCTTTTTGATTTTCCAACTTAGGGCTGGTAAAGGTTGCCTGTGACTCAGGAACTCCATGATTCAAATTCTTCCTCACAAAACTTTGGATGTCTTTCAAAGCTCTGGCTTAGTTCCTGGCTTTACTAATTGGGCGAGAACTTCCTGAAATCAGGATGTTGGTCTGAACCTTTTTGTTTTGCTACCAATCTGAACAACTCCTATTTTGGCCATTGCAGCCAAAGCTTGGATTTAGGCCAACTTTTCAAATGGATTTTTTTCCCCTTTTTTCTTTGTGCTGTTGGACTGAAATTGTAGCAAAAACTAATCAAGGATGTTTGGTTGAGTCTTTGATTAAGTAATTGTTTCTGGAGGAGGTTTGGATGCACAGCACACTCTGGAAGTGTATCAATGTACATGAGTAACACAAAGCCAGTGATGTTTGTTGTTGGAAATGTGGTCAACCAGTGACAGAGTGTGAAAACAAGTCGGGATTCCTGAGCCCTGTCTTTAGGCACTGATGTGCTCTGTGATGTTAAGCCAGTTACTGTAGCAGTGCTTGACCACTTCTTTTGCATTTAAGCCATGGGTGTGAGTCATTAATGTGAGGTTATGAATGCATTCATTGCTTTGGATGCCTTAAAGCTGCTCTTCCTGTTGAAGAGAGAAGCACAAGCTCTTGCTTGGATGTGTTGTGGTGTTGGGTAGCACCCTTAGGGATGCTTTGTAGCTCCTGTCTGTATGTAGTGTTTATTTGGGCAGTGAGATAAACCTCTGCTCTGCCCAAACTGGGTATGTCTAGAATCTGTGACAGAGCAGCTCCATCCAGAGCTGTTGCTGAGCCATATCTCACTAGAACAAGTGGTATTTGAAATGATGTAAAACAAAGCCCAGGACAGGAGTGAATGCTACTAATGCCACTCAAAATAATCAGTGTTTAGCATGACCTTTAGAGAACAGAGATTGAGACATTAGTCTGCTCACCTTTTCAGACACAGCAGACAAACTTATTCTTTTGCTGGTTCATTTGTAGAAACAGCTGTAGGGCTTGCGTTTTTCTTCTTCAGGGACAACAGCTGAGGGTTAACACGTGCTCGTAGCATTCCTAAAAGCTCTAACGGATTAGGTGATGTGTCTTTGAGCAGTCAGCATCAAGGCATAATCAGATAAAAATCTGTATCTAAAACATCAAACTGGTAAAAGGTAATGTTGATCAGAAGAAGAGCAAATATTGGCTGAACTTTGATACTTGAAGAACAAAGGTGTGTGTAGATATTAAATAACAAGGAGGTGAGTAAAATGAAAGTTTTTCTCCATTATGGTTTAAAATCAAATTAAGGCATGTTAAGATCAAAGTTGTGTTCTGTCCTCTGCAATTGAAATGTAGGTTTGTCTTCTTGAAAAATTGGTGAAAAGATTGACTTGAGAATTTCTGAAAGAAATGAAGGAATGGAATCTAATGAGGACATTGCTGCAGTGTCATAAAAATGGCACTGCAACTGGCGCTGCAGTGTCATTGGCAATGGCATAAAAATGGCAATGGTTGGACAGTGTTCTCTCTGAAATCCTCTTGCTCAATGCTCTTGGGCTGCAGGGCAGCTCTCTCTTGCAGCTGGGCAATGACGTGAACTTAATGGATCCAAGCTTCCAGCAGAAACTGGAGGGTGAGAAGGAGCTGCTTCGCCGGGCTATACAGAAGGAACTGAAGATTAAAGAGGGAGCAGAAAACCTGCGCAAAGCGACAACAGACAGAAAGAATCTTGTCCACATCGAGCATGTGCTGAAATCTTCCAACAGAAAACTGGAGCAGCTGCACTGGGAACTTCAGGAGCTCAATGCACGGATTTTGATACAAGACAAAGAGAAGAGTACAACAGGTAGTTCTTGGGTCATGATTGACTGGAACATTCTCTTAAAATGCTTCAATCTCTAGAGGTATTGAATTGATATAGTCTTCTCTTGAGGGCTCATGAGTAGTGGGAGCTTCTTGGTATTTAGCTGATGAAATTATCTGTGGTATAAAAAGGTCAGAATGGTGCTATAAAGGTGAAAGGGAGTCTAGGGAGAAAACCACCCAAGAGTGGTGGGCATGGGCAATATTCAGAAATAGGTTGTAGGTGGAATTGAAGAGATTTGAATAGAATTTCTGGACAGTTCAACATCCAAGTATTTTATTATATAATGAGTATAAAATTGGAAGAATGCTTGTTAGGACAGGTTCATTGACAAATTAAGAAATATTTACAGATATGAGTTTGAGTTTAATTTGAAAGTGTTTCCCAATCAGTTTTGTAGACGAGACCTTTTTGTACCTTATTTTATAGCCTAACTTTCCTTTGCAGTGTCATCCATCTGTAACCCGGTTAAATGAAATGAGACAAGATGACTAATGGTATTGATTGTGTTGTTTGTGCAGATGGATCTGTATCTCCAGATCCCTGTCTCTGGGAAAGAAACCCAGACCCCATGGCAAGGAAGGTTGAAGCTTTGAAAAAGCAGCTGCATGTTGAAATGAAAGTGAAACAAGGAGCTGAGAACATGATCCAAATGTATTCAGCATCCAAGGTAAGCAGGAATAAAGAGCCATTTGGGAGCATGGATTACTGGATCAAAATTTGTATTTTAAGTCTATACACAAATCTCTCTCTGATAATTGATTTGGGAGAGAAATTAATTTGCAAAGATTACTTGCCTGAATCCTAGCTCTGTACTGTGAGTCTCAGCATAATGACAGCACATAAGGGTGGTACAAGAAGTGTGTTAAGTCAGTGGTGAGGAAAGAAAGCTAAGAAAGCATTGGTGTTGTAACTGAGTTAGGTGGTGTGATATTCTGATATCACTGAGTTGTTTAGGATAAAGCACAGCATGTGATATCTCTTTATGTGAGAAAAATTTTCAGAGGTTTAGTGAATTTGTATTAATCTCATTTTTTGAGTTTGGCATAATCATATTTAAAAGTCAAAAGATAATTTAAAACATTTCAAATCCAAGCTTATTATGAGGCTTAATTCAATAAGACCAGCAGTGTAAGAGGGCTGTGATATTTTTATGTGTTCAAAACCTCTGCTCTGCTTACAGAACACTGTAAGTGCAGTTAACCAGGGAACAAGGAGTCTCGGTGACTGCAGGATTTGGTATTAACTGGGCGCGTCCTTGACCCGTCCTTTCACTCTGCAAATGGAGATTGTGATCTCGGAGTCCTTGATCCTCAGTGGTGCCTCCTTTACATAACCACTTGTGTATTCCATTTCAGAGTCAGTTAAGACCCTTTGTGCAAGTACCACCTCACCCTCATATGTGAGCACGTCATCATCACCACCCATTTTTAGTAATCATGGTTCTCTCTCTGCATCTGATTCCTTTCGGCAGGAGCGGAAGCTGTTGGCTACAGCTCAGCAGATGCTTCAGGACAGCAAGACAAAGATTGAAATAATCCGCATGCACATTGTCAAAGTATCTCAGTCAGCAGGAGGGATGGAAGATACAGTGGATCCAGCAGGTAACATGCTTTAAATAACTGATACAGCCCACAACAGATGCAGACAGAGATCCACAGTACTTGGTTGATTTTCATCCTTGCCATGTTTTACCTCCCGAATGGCCAGTGAAGATGGGGACCACCATCAGTGCTTTGGAGCTGCGGATTGAGGAGCTGAGGCATCACCTACGCATTGAAGCTGCTGTAGCAGAGGGGGCAAAAAATGTGCTGAAGATCCTGGGGGGGAGTCGGGTACAGGATCGCAAGTTTTTGGCTGAGGTAAGCAGACATTGCTCAGGCCTTCTTGAGAGGGTGGTTTCATGCCTCCACATTAGTGATTTAGCATGAATGAGCAGGATTAACCAAGTTACTAATTTAGGAATTTCCTGTCTCTCTGTCGAGACAGACTGGAATCATTTCCCCTTCTAGGGATAGCGTTCCTTGCTTTGGTGAAATTTCTCAGGAACATCAGAAGTGACACTGGTGGGAGTTCAAGCTCTATGGGAAAATATTTTGTCTTTAATTTATCTGTATCCTGTATTCACAAGATGTTGTCTTGTTGGGGTTTTTTTAAGCTTACTCCAGTTAATAATACCTGGTCTACATGGCTCTACATGGAAAATTTCTGCCTGCTTTCTGTTGTCCTTCACACTGGTAGGCTCAGGGTCGTTTGCAAGAGTCCTCTCAGAAGATTGATCTGCTGCGCTTCTCCCTGGAACGTCAGCTCAGTGAGCTTTCTCCTGATCACCCAAAAAGAGCCCTCATCAAACAAGAACTGGTAAACACTTCCTCCCTGGGAGCCCGGCATGGCAGCATGCAACCCACTTCAGTCATCAAACCTACAGCCCTTACAGGTAAAAGGGATCCTGCATCACATGTTGTTGTGAGGAGGACAGAGAGAAAACTGAATTCTGTTTTTTCTCATTGTTGTCATATGGACATTGGATTTTCTAGGAGCTGGACTTCAGTCTTCTAGGTCAGGCAGAGCTTTCTGAGCATACAGATTTGCAGTCTAATAATCTGGAGGCAATTTAATTTATTAATCAAGAAATCATGAATCTGAGAAATTCTTTGAGGTCAGACTGTCTGGAATCACTTTATCTTTTACATAATAATATTCCTTATTCTCCTAAAATTTCTCAGGAACACTGGAAGTGAGACTGATGGGGTGTCAGGATCTGTTGGAAAATGTTCCAGGACGTTCCCGAATGACAAGTTCTTCTCCCATCTGTGGCAGCCCAAGTGATTTGAGATCCCTTTCCCGGACACGAGTTGGCCTGGGCATCCATGGCCGAGGTGTTGCAGGAAAATACCGGAATGAAGAGCCAAGTAGTGAGTACAGGGTTCCCTGGGGACCTGCTGGTGGCATATCAGAGCAAGGGGGCTTCTCACTTTCTCAGCCTGGTACAAGTGTTGTTATAAGAAACCCAATTTCTGCAAAACTAAGAGAGAGAATGAATTGCATTGTGCCTGGTCCTCCTAGGACTCTCCTGGAAATTGGTTGGGATGAGAGATTAAACATTATAATCCATGTTTCCTCCTTTGTCCAGATGAGGTCCTTGCTGTGCTCAAAGTGGACAATAAAGTGGTTGGCCAGACAAACTGGGGACCAGTTAATAACCAGGCATGGGACCAGAGCTTTGCCATTGAGCTGGATCGGGTAAGTCTGCCTCATATTCATGTGGTGTTTATTTTTCCATTTAACCTTACCTGATTTGCTTGTTTAGCTGTCATTCCACTTAGCTCAACCCTGTATTGCTGCTGTCCCCATGGCCTTTGATTTGCCAGTTAGCTTGGCCTTCCCTGAAGGCAAAGTATCACTGCCAGAGATTCAGCTTGAGCAGCATCTGCTATCCTTCTTTCCTTATCTGAGCAGTTTTATTTCATCTTATCAGCAAAGTGGCTCTTAGGGATTTCTAAATGGGGACTCCAAGAGGGTCTGTAGCTAAGAAGATCTAAAAACATCAAAAGCAGGGAACAGAAGCACTAAAGAAGTATTTTATGCATACTCTTTAGTTTACTGATTTTATTTTATTGATTATTTTTTTACAAATACATGTGCCATTTCTAGAGCATGGAGCAATATGTAATTATTCTGCCATTGTTTTTTCCCCTACCATTCACCCATCCCACCAGTCTCGTGAGCTAGAAATTGCAATTTATTGGAGAGATTGGAGAGAACTCTGTGCAGTGAAATTTTTACGTTTGGATGATTTTCTTGATAACGAACGTCATGGGATGTGCCTCTCACTGGAGCCCCAAGGAATGCTTTTTGCAGAGGTATAAATGTAAGCTTTGTTTCTTTCTCAGTGAATTCTGTCTCTTTAGGGTGTCTGCCCTGAAAGCAGTTGTTCAACTCAGAGTACAAGAAATGGAAGGAGCAATAATCTAGAGTGATACCTGAAACCCTCTTGCATCAATAGCCTGTATAAGAATAAGGAACAACACAATAGAATAGATGTGCACATGCCATAGCCTGGAGTGACTCTTCAGCTGCTCCACTGTAACTGTGTGTGTGCTATGAAATCCCTTCGTTTTTATTTGCTTTCATTATGAGTCATTGGTGGCACTTTAATTAAACATATGGCTTAATGGTCAGGATTGAATCACAGAGACTGTAGAATCAGAGATCCAAACTCCCTCTGGCTATGCTTATTTTAACATCTTTCTGAGGCTAATAATAGTTTGAAGTACCATCAATGTAGAGATAATCTCGATAATCCCTTAAAAGCTGCAGTATTTTCTCCTTTGTGTTGTGATGAAAGTTCCTGTAGTTATCATTCCAAAGTAGGATCTAAACCTCATGCACCAAAATTTGCCTCCTCTCCCTGCCTTCTTGTTTTTTGTGGTTGTTTGTGGCATTTGGTTTTGGTTTTTTTGTTTTTACTTCTGTGCCATGATGTACTGTGTTTGTTACCCTACAAATGGGTGTGTTCTTTATGCATGGCTTCACAAATTAGATAGTTTTTGGGAAATACAAATTGGTCTTAATTCTGGGGCTTTTCTCAATTTTACGTATCAGATAATTCCAGTCTCTACACCCACAACTGAAGTAGCAGCTGATTAGAGGGTGAATCTGGAATAACCAAGTTTGGAGTCTGGGATTGACTCAAAATTTACCAAACAGATAGAGATTTTGATGAGAAAAAAGGCATGTGTGAAAATTTGGGTTTACAATTTAAATGGAGAATCCTGAAAAATCTCTTTTGCTTCTCTGACAGGTGATGTTCTGTAATCCTGTCATTGAGAGGAAGCCAAAACTGCAGCGACAGAAGCGCATTTTCCCCAAACAGAAAGGTGAGGTGCTGGAGAAGTGACTGTCCAGGGTGGGAGCAGGGTTTTGCACAAGCAGGTTCTACTGTCCTACTCAATCTGAGAGATGTTAAAACTCTTTCTAATTACTGTGTATGTGAAAGTTTGCTCAGTCACATGAAGTGCAGGCAGTCTGGCTGCAGCTCCATCTGCAATGTAATATTGTCATGGTGCTGCTACTCACAATTAACATTGCTAGGAGGATTTAATTGCTAGTTATTTAGCAGACTACTTAGCTCTGGGACCTCCAGCATAAGAAGGATGTGGACCTCTTGCAGCAAGGAAGGCCACCAAGATTCTCAGAGGGCTGGAGCCTCTCTGCTGGACACAGGCTAAGAGGATTGGGGCTGTTCAGCTCAGGAAGGCTCTCAGAAGACCTTGGAGCCCCTTGCAGTGCCTTAAAGAGGCTCCAAGAAAGCTGGAGAGGGACTTTGGACAAGGGTCTGGAATGACAGAACAAAGGGAGAATGGCTTCCCACTGACAGGGCAGGATTAGGTGGGATATTGGGAAGAAATTGTTCCTTGTGAGGGTGGTGAGGCACAGGTTGCCCAGAGAAACTGTGCCTGTGCCATCCCTGGAAGTGCCCAAGGCCAGGTTGGATGGGGCTTGGAACAGCCTGGGATAGTGGAAGGTGTCCCTGCCCATGGCATGGGGCATGAATTAGATGGTCATTAAGGTCCCTTCCAACCCAAACCACTCCATGATTCTATGAGAAGATCCAGGACTCAAACTGTACTAATTTAACCAGCCATGCTGTTACTGATGAACAAATACTGGGAGGTTTTCTGGAAAACTCTGAATGACAGAACACTGTAGCATGAACAGGCTACTGACTATCAAGTCTCTAGAGCTGGCATCTCAGATTTATGAGATTGATGGACTGGAATGGCTTGCATACTTTCTTATTTCTCTGCAAATTCTTTCTTGTGAAGCTGAATAACATGAAACCTTACATACTTAGCTTTTGTGGCAGTGGGGATAAATGAGATTTTATATTTATACTCTTCAGGAAGTAGTAAAAATAATGAAAATATCCCAAACATTTTACTCTTTTTAACACATTTTCAGAAACTTCCTGGCTGCATAATTAAAATGTAGTGTTGAAAGAGAAGGAAACTTGACCTGAAGTAAAATAAATTTTTAATATTCTATTTAATTTCAACTTGAAGATTGTTATGATATTATATGGAGCTGAACTTAGGTGAGATAGCAGATCTGTTTCATCGTCATCATCATTATTAATCTTTATTCCCTGAAGAAAAGCCCATTCTCCCAAGGGTGAGCTATCCTTTTGGGGTAACCCACAGGTGTTTACTTGAGAACTAGAGTTTAACACTATGTGAGACTGTAATTTATGTGTTGTAATCTTACTGATGTTTGACTCTGACTCCTCCAGGGAAGGAATTTCTCCGAGCTCCTCAAATGAACATGAATGTTGCAGCTTGGGGTCGCCTGATGATGAGTTTACTCCCTCCCTGTAGTTCCATCAGCACGCTGAGTCCCCCACTTCATGACCCTAATCACACAGACTTTCCTCCAGCTTCCCCACAAGGTCATGGTGATTCAGTGTCCAAATTGAGTAGGTAAGTGATGTCCTGAGTGTTGGAATGGGTGTAGGGTAGATCTTAAAATTCTGTTGCACCTTACTGAGGTCGTAGAAGACATTGATGAGAAAAATTTATCTGTCTAAAAAAAAGATGTATAGTTTCTGTGTTCTAAAGGAAAGAAAATTCCATTCATTAAATGGCTTCACCAGTACAGTAACTGAGCTATGCAAGGTCACCATGTGATTGTTGTGATAAAAAATGCACTCTGCTTTCATGAGTAATGTAGCACTCAGAAGGGACATAGCTGAGATTTTGAATGTGCTATAGAAAAAAATTTCCCCAAAATAATTTTTATTTTTTGAAAATTTTCAATTTTTCAATTAAAAAATTGAATCAATTATTCTCTAAAGAGATTATTCCCACTGATGCACAGGACCTAGGAAAGAAAAAACACCTTACTCAGTTACTGTGTTGCTATTAAAATCAAGATTTCTTTAAAGACTTATTTCTACATACCTGTGTTTCATTAATTTTATAGCATCAGAGAGCCAGTGTTAGAATGTGAGTCTAACCAACCTTTAATTAATTTAGGAGAGAATATGTCTTGTTGGTACTTCACAGGTGTGAGCCAGGGAGTCCTGTTGTCCAGTGATTTGGACTGAACTAGCACAGCAGAGGTGATGCAAAGGTGTCTGTGTACAGTGCTCTGCCCTAAGGCAAAATCTCCTTCAATTCTGTCTCACAAATGCAGTGACTTCCCTGTGGCTAAGCTTGCATTTGCTGATGAAGCACCAGCCAAGCCTCCACGGCTTTTTCTGATGGCCAACTCCAAGGAATCAGCGCCGTCTCCTGCAGATTCTCCGGTAACCATCTGGGCTAATTGGGAATGTTGTCTTTGCTGATTGGTGTTCTTTCAAAGCCCTGTTCTTCTAATTTATTACTGAAGAAATTTGCTATACTTCAGGCAGGTGCCTCATTAACTGGCTGATCTCCAGGAATTCAGAATCCAGTGAACCATTCTGGCATGAAGTCTTCAAAAAGAGTTACACCTTTTTTTTTTTTTTCCCCTCTTTTAAAAAAAATATAACTTGCTTTTCTTGGAGAAGTAAAATGGGAGGTAGGTCAGCATTGGGAGTTCAGGGCAAGAGTACAGAACAGACTGCACAGAGAAAGCAGGGAAGGAGGGTCAGCAGGCTTTCAGCAAGCAAATGAGCTTCTTTGTCATTAAAGTAACTGGGCAAAACCAAGAGTAGCTCTACTTTTCTGTCAGCAATGAGCAGGAAATTTCTTTGAGCAGTAAAATGACCTGTTCTGCCACCTGTTTGTACCCTTTCTCATTTGGCTTTTGTGATAGAGGAAACTGCATTCTTTCATCGTTTTGACTCTTGACATCTAGGAAGTAAATGTTCTATCCTAGACTTTTAGAAGTGTTTATTTTAAAAAATTTGACCCTATAAAAATTATTGTACGTGGGAATAGTTTTGTGTGCTCATAGATAATCTGTTCTTATGCTACTTACATCCAAGCAGAGGCAATGACCATCTGCAAGAACATGTCTGTGGTCATGCTGGATCCTGACAGAGGAGAAAAGTTGGATGTGGGTGTTCAGGTTAGACTTGGTGATTTCAGAGAATGACCCACTGTATTTTTCTTTCTTCTCCTAGTGCCTGAAGAGGCTACATGTTGAGGAGAAGTCTTGCAGCTCTCCTGTAACAGGATTTCCAATCCCAGCGTCTCCAAGGTAACTGTGGATAGCATGGGCTGTCTCAGGTCACAGATTAAAGAGTCACTGGGCTCAGATTTTTGAGCATAAAGTCTAAAATTCTGCTCAACGTGTGCTTTGGTTTCTCTGCAACAATTTTTTAATGCTGAGTGTGGACAAGACAATGAAAAATCTGCTCTGAGCTTCACTTATCTAAATGTCTGCTGTGCCTTATCTGTTCATTAAGCCAAATACTGAGCCTCTTAGTACACTGTGCACTGCAGTGTAAGAGGTGATTTAGTAGAAGGTAAAGTAATTTAGCTGTTCTCAAGGGCTTCTTTGTGTTTGAAGTGCTGTGGTATAGTATATTTAGATGTGTCTGTGTGCTAAGTAATACATTCCAGAGCTACTTTTGGCATCCCTCACACTCATCTGTTTCTATTGATTTGCAGTACATTGTCTCTTATTATGATGGGAGACATGAAACAGGAAGTTGACTATAGTCTATGGCACTTATACAGACACACTTTGTTTAAAACAGGGATACACAGCAGTAAATATACCCAGACAAGTAAAAAACCAATTTACTATTGCTGAAAAAAGACAATTTCCATGCATCAGGGTTACCTTCTTTCTTAAGTGGCAGAACAGCAGCACAAGCTTTAGTTGTCAGGATTAGGTGAGGGGTGGTTGGCACAGTTGTTTGCTTTCCTTTTTGCCACACAGAGCTTCTTTCCTTGACACAAACACACACTCCTTTGTTATCTGCTCATGCATCTCTTGGGTACTGTCTCTCCTCTGTTTTTCTGCAGGAAAAGGACAGTTCAGCTGGAGGATTTTCACTGCATTGCTATGTTGGGCCGTGGCCACTTTGGGAAGGTAGTAGAGAAGTCCATTGTGGAGGAGGGCAGTGGTTGTGACAATGGGGCTCTGCCTGGTGGTCTGAATAGCAGCATTGCAGGACAGGAGAGATTTGTTGCAGTGCAGATATGGAACAAAAACCCAGCCCAGCCACACAAACAGCTGGTAACTGTTGTTAACAGTCAAAATTCTTGAGGATTTGTGCCCTCAAAGCCTGGAGAAGGCTGTCCTGAGAGTGCTAAATCAAGGCACACCATTACCATTTCTTTCATGAGGATCACTAGTGGAAGAGCTCCATTCCCAAAAATTTGCATAGCTCCCTCTGTGAGAACTCTGAGGTGTTCCTAAAGCACTGGACCAGCTGTGATAATGCTGTTTGGGAGAAGGACATAACTTACACTGACATCCTTCTGGACTGCTGCAAAACAGAAGTGCTGTGTTTTTCGAGTTCCTTGAGTTTGATTTTGAGGATGACTGTCTGGAGTGGATGGAAGTCGTTGGCATCAATTTGATTTAAAGTAATCTGATAAGGAAATACAAGATTGCCTAAAGTACAGCATTCTGTTGTCTTTCAGGTGCTGCTGGCCCAATACAAGGCAACTGGGAAGCTGTATGCCATCAAAGCCTTGAAGAAAAAAGACATTATTAGAAGAGATGAAATTGATAGGTGAGCTTTGTTTAGAGATGGTACTATTGCCAGAGGCTACATTACCACAACTGTAATCAAATGTTAGCAGGTATGGTACTAGCTGTGTACTGGCTGTGGTATTCCAAAGGTTAAATGTGACCTTAAGACTTGGATAACTAAAATCAGAAATAAGAAAACTTAGAATGGTGTCTAACTTTTGTAAGAATGACACCTGAAGAGCACTCTAAAATTCAAGGTTTGGAAGTATGTAAGATAAATATTATATTAACCCTCACTTTTTATTTCTCTAACTTCAGATGTAAAGATTTTCTTCTTCGTCCTCTCTTACTCAAAACAGGCTTTTCTGCTGAGTCTGTTTAGCACTGACATTTTCATTCTTTGAATCCTGGCAGCTTGAACTGTGAGAAGCGAATATTTGAGGTGGTCAATTCTTCTGATCATCCATTCCTTGTGAACATGTTTGCATGTTTCCAGACCCCTCACCATGCCTGTTTTGTGATGGAATACACTCCAGGTGGGGATCTGATGATGCGCATACACGAAGATGTCTTTCCAGAGCATATGGCACAGTGAGTTAGAATTGCTCTTGTCTCCAGGCACTATAAATTTTTAACTTGAATCTCATATATTGCCTGATAACTATTTCTGTCTTTTAGGTTTTATACAGCCTGTGTAGTCTTGGGGCTCCAGTTCTTGCATGAGAAGAAAATTGTTTATAGGTAATGCAGCAGAGACTCAAGACAGTTCAGCAACTTGAAGGTTGATTTTTCCTATAGCTGTGTCTGGAGCTCACTTTCTTGCTGGGGTTTCTAATCTTTCTGCCTCTCACTATCAGCATGTTCATCGTGCTCACAGTAGAGAATGTCACCTAGAAGCTATTCATCTGGCATGTTGCAGGTGATTAATCCTCTGTGACATGTCAATACATTCTGGGGGGCACCTGTAAGTCACTGCTTTCTTTTCACTGGAAAAGGTAATTTGTCATGTTGTTGTGGGAGCTCTTTTCCAGATGAATAATCCCCACCCAGCTCCACGCTGCTTTTTGAGCCTTTAGTTTAGGGAAAAATATCTGTCAGTTAAGGGGAATCTTCCAAATAATGCACGATTAAACCAAATGTAGACTTTACTCAATCTAGATTTTATTCTCTTTATTAACACCTACCTTCTGCTTCTTGCAAAAAAGCCATGTTGGGTGGCAATCCTCAGTCTTTGTTCACTGTTTTCTTTCATCTTCTTGGTTTGCAGGGACCTGAAATTGGATAATCTCCTTTTAGATGCTGAAGGATTTGTGAAGATTGCAGATTTTGGATTGTGTAAGGAAGGTGAGTAACTGGAGAAGCTTAAATTGAGCCATCAGGATCAGTTTAGGATCTGGGCTTTAGTAGGTGTTTGTGTGTAACTTGTATTAATCCCCATTTAAAAAATTAACATCAAAAAAGCCCAGCAACAAAAAGCCCCTCACCTGTCTGACCATGATGAATTTGGGAAGAATACCTTGTTGTGTCATCTTCAGGAGACTTATGAAAGCATTTAAAATGTGCTTGTTTGCTCAAAGGAGTCAGAATATAGGATCATATGAAACATGTAGATGAGTAAATGAGCAATGGAATGTGCAGGAAGTTCCCTTGGGTTTGCTCTTTATTTAAGCATTGTCTGTATATTTGTTATTTGGAGTCGTTGAGGGCCTCAGGTTTCACACTTCTCACTGGCAATTCCCCTTACCCAGGTAACAACATCAAGTGACAAACTACAGCTTTCAGGAGGTGAGGCTGCATCAGATCCATTCAGTAACTTGTGCTGGATTTTAGCAAAGTGTCCTTTTCCTACAGGAATAGGTTTTGGAGACCGGACAAACACCTTCTGTGGCACCCCTGAGTTTCTGGCCCCAGAAGTGCTGACCGACATCTCGTACACGCGGGCAGTGGACTGGTGGGGCCTGGGTGTGCTCATTTATGAGATGCTTGTTGGTGAGGTAAGGCCAGCTTCCTTCAGGGGAGCTCACTAACCAGGCTTGGGGACCTGACCACCGGAGGTAAAATATTGCTAAATGTAGCCAACTATTTATTAGTACTTCAGTTACATTTTTCTCATTCATAGTGCTTGCCAAACAGTAATTAATGAATCCATACAACTCCCTGCTGTTCTCATGCCTGTTTAATAGTGAGGAATGGGTGCTATGTCGATTGAATAATAGAATGTTCCAATTGCAGTCACCATTCCCTGGAGATGATGAGGAGGAAGTCTTTGACAGCATTGTCAATGATGAAGTCCGATATCCACGATTCCTTTCAACTGAAGCACTTTCCATAATCCGTAAGGTAAAGGGCTGCTGGGTCTCTGGGAGCCTGAGGAATTTGCATTTACTGTGTAAGTGGATCCAGAGGGACTTGATTAGGACTGTACAGCATTTCTGTGTGTAATCTGGAGCTGCCTACATAGGCTAAGGAAATATGTAAAATTTGCACGTATTTTCCCTCCCTTCTCTTTACGTAAATGCAGTTCTTCAGTGTAAGGATGACTAAGCAGGCTGCTTACTGTTCCTGCTAAGCCTGGCACAGAGAAGTGTTGATTCAAGGGCAAGAATGTCAGAGACATTCAGTGGAGATGACTGGATTCAGTTTTTGAATGTGACTCCATAGTCACAGGTGCACAATTAAGCTGAGATGCTCCATGCAGTTTATGGCAGGTATCTTATTGCTGTTGGCAAACTGTTTACAAGAAACTAGGTCTGAGTTATTCCTGGCAGATGATGACCTTGGTGCAAAGTGAGAATGAGGAAACACCGAGGGATCAGCCCACCTCCTTTCTTTTGTTTTTCTCTCTGGAACATTATTTCTGTCCATTCTGGTTCCCATTGTTTAATTTTGAACTGATATCTGCAGCTGCTTCGGAAATGTCCAGAACGTAGATTGGGAGCAGGGGAAAAAGATGCAGAAGAGATTAAAATTCAGCCCTTTTTTAAGGTAGGAACTTGGTTTGTACCTCTCCCTTGTTTCTTGTGTTTGAGCAGAGAGCGATTTGCTCTCTGCTGCTGTTGAGACTTATTTTCCCTTTGTTATCAGGGAGATCTTATTGATAGTTTCTGTTGCACCTCATTGCTTCATTCAGGAATATGTGTTTCAAGTCTTGCTTGAAATGACATCCCCCAAGTCTGATTTCTGGGATCTTTATGCTTTCAGAGTCAGTTTATTTCTGATTGTGCCATTTCTATGTACAAATATACTTATCTTTAGAGACATGAACAAATATTCCTTTTAAAATTAAACTGCAGCATCAAAGATGTTATCTAGTGATCACAGTGATTGTCAGTCAGTCTATTTGATCACCTGATTTTGCAGGATACACATGACTCTTAAGAGAAATGGAGGCTAAATTGCTTTGTATCAGAGGTATGTGTTTTTTCCAGGCAAAGGTGTTGCCATCCCTCATTATTACTCATCTGTCCAGAAGTTTTTAGCCTTATAACCTTGTCTGGCTTTGCACTGGAGCAAGAAAAGAACTTGGATGTCACCAGAAATTTCTGGGATCCACAGATCCACCTGGCCACAGCTCAGCTGTAGTTATGTCCCTCTTAAATTCAGTTGTAGCATTAAAATATGCTGCATGGATTCTCTGCACTACCTCCTGTGATATTTGTTTTGGACCTTTTTTCAGTTCTCTCTCTTTTTTTAATTAGTAGAAATAAGACAGGTTGCAAGTGATCCGTAATGGAGGCTGCAGTTGTCCCTCTGACACAAAGATTGTTTATGAAATGTCTATTTGGCCTGTTGCCTTCCTTTTCTTACAGGGAATTGATTGGAATGCCTTGTTTGCCAGGAGGCTGAAGCCCCCCTTTGTGCCCACACTAAGAGATCCAACTGACATCAGCAACTTCGATGAAGAGTTCACTTCCCAAAAGCCAATCCTTACTCCTCCTGAGGAGGTTTCTCTCCTAACCCATAAGGAGCAGACTGTCTTCAAGGACTTTGACTTTGTTTCCAGACATCTTTTAGATGTGTGATTCCTGGGCTACAAAAACATGACGAGATTGTTACCACCTTGAGAGAGCATAGAGAAGACTTTGCAGGGCCAGTGGAAAAGCCAGCAGAATTTGTAGTACAGGTAGTGCTGATGGCCCCAGGATGAGGTGCCCTGCAAGCTGAATTAAGCTGTTGTGGGTTTTCCAGCCTCATGTGTTGGAAGGATCCTGGATGTCAATTACCTTTAAGGAATAATTAACATTTGATGGGGTATATCTTCTTCTGTCGTTGAACGTAGATGAAATTTGGAATTTGAGCTGGACTTGAAATCAAATCATCTCTACAACCCACATTACTCTTTGCAAAAAGCCTAAGTAGTGTGATTTTTTAAAGTTGTAGCATAGCAGGGGAGTGGCCACTTCTTACTGATTTTCTAGAGATGCAGCATTCCCTCCTGGTAATGATTGTATGCTATTTCCCACTCATAAAAATGTGTATGCCAGACAAGGAATGGATTTTAACACTGCCAAGACAATGATGTTTGATAATGATCCAAGTGATTTATTGGAAGGAAGATGAATCTTTCTATTTAAGGATGCCAACTCTTAGCTATTGTTTATAATGATATCAAACTACACAGCTTTGCACATTTTTTCTTTTTTGAAAATAAAGATACCTTTCTATATAATAAATATTCAGCTTTTCATCTCCTTTATGTCAGATGAATGTTTCAGATCAGGGCTAACCAAAATGCTCAACAGGCAGGACTTTTATTTTCTCCATAAATGCCAGTAGTAATATTTTCTTTCTTTCTTCCTTCTCACTCAGGTTATCTGTGTACATGTTGCATGGTGTCATCAGCTGAGAGATACCATTGACTGCAGTCAGTTTATGTCTCCACAGATTTTATCAGTGTGTACATCCTGTATAATTTTTGGGGATAGCTAAGTAATGACAGTCAGTACTGGAAAATCAGTGAGTTAAAGGTGATTTCATTGCCTCGTAATCTATCTTCTAATTATACTTGATAAGATACATTTTCATGTCTTAAATTCATAATGTTAGCTCATTGGGCAAAAAGGGAAGGGTTTTAGAGAAAAGGCATCCGATGCAAACAAGGACACAATCATTGCTCTTTCAGTTTTTCACCAGATGGAGACAGGAGTGGGACTAAGGCAACTGTGCTGTAGCTGGAGACAAGGATCTAGGGAATTGTTAAGCCAGGGCAGGTCCCAGTGCTTCAGGATTCAGTGAGGTAAGAGCTCTGTTTGTGCAAACCAGGAATATTTCACACTCAACCTAGATTTTCTATTTTCAGAGCCAAGTATAGCTGCTTCTGAAAATTCCCATGTACAAATGATCCTCCTGCTCACCCTGGCAGTGCACTGGCCTGTTTAGAGCAGGATACACATTTTCCTCACTCTTGTTGGAGTGGCAGTTGCTGTTGGCCTCTGTGGTGTATTTTGTGGCTTTAGTTCAAGGCCAATGTGCAGAGGGAGGTAGCACAGTGGATTGTTAGCACAGGTGAAGCCTAGAACTTGGGTTCAAAGAAAGAGTCATAGACAATTTAAAAATGCATATTTAATCTTTTATTTTATAATTTATGGTTGAGTAAAAAAATGGTAAATTAACACCCAGGTGTATTTTAAAGAAATACCAGACAGAGCAAAACTGTTTTGAGCTGTTGTACCTGCTGATAAACTTTCACTTGACTGATACCTTAAGAACCAGGAACTGCAGTGTGACAGATAATCCACACTTTAGCAGGTACCACAGCAACACAAGCATACTGCAGAATACTTCTGAATGGTGTACACTTCTTTACAAAAACAATCCTTAGCATTCTGATATCCCTCTGATAAAGCTTCTACCCTGAACTGTGCAGATTACAAACTCTGGAGCTGGTCAAAAAAGGGATCTTTTGCTGCATTTAAATTGCTTTTGGACTGTCATGCTGTATTAGTAACTACACTATTTTTTCATGAGTGTTCATCAACTTTAAACCCTGAGTGCTTCTGAGTTGGTGTTAATTCCTGAGCCAAGACAATTAAGGCACAAGATAATTTTAACTAACATTTTGTTATGGTGGTTTTTCTTCTTTTGTTTGTTTTTGTTTTAACAGAAAAGGGTCAGGACTAAAATTCACACCACAGCCTTTTTTGTTTTAAAGCTAAGATCGGTCATACGAAACTTCCTTTTAGTTCCCCATGGAAATCTGAAGTATGACCTTTTATTTCAATGGAAAACAGATCCTCTTGCTGCTGTCCTGAAAGCTGTCAGCATCTCTCATCTCAGGACCTGGCAGCTTTTCTCTTGCATTGAAATTGTATTATTTTATTAAAATGTCACTAGTGAGTTGAGGTAGTAGTAGTTTTACCAACAGTGTTACTGTAGTTAGGCATGAGGTACCCACCTCTGCTCCTGCTTCTCTCCCTGCAGCAAGCTACAGCAAACGCCTGAGCACAATGTTATCTGCAGAAATAACTCAGTAGCCAAGGATTACTTTTCTGTCCAAAGAAAAGCGATGGTATCATTCTTCACTGATTTGATTCAAAACAGTGAATTGTCAGCAGCATCATCAACTTAAAAAGCTGTGAGGAAACTGCTCAGGGCATCACAAAATACAGGTTAATTATCTCATAAGATTAACTGGATGTCTTACAGCTATTTCTTATGCACATTAACAGTATTAAGCCTTAAATCTTCATGGAAAGCATTAAGTTGAGGCATGCGGACAAAATAAAATTTGCTTTTGACTCTCTAAATATTTACTCAAATATTTCTCTTGCATGCCTGATGCTACTGCCAAAAGGCACTGCAGTTCTCACAGTCAGAACTTGGCTGAAAAAAGGCCACAGGAATTACACTGATCCTGGCTGGTTTTATGTGTAATTGCTGCTGTTCCCTAGCAGCAAAAGGCAAGGGAGACCTTGGAGAAGAGAAGTGGAACACAAATAGTCATACTAATCTTGCATTTCTTCTGGAGAGATGTGGATGCACTTAACAAAAGGAAATAAATTTAGAGATACCTTGCTCAGTCTGGAAATCAGCTCTGATGGGTTTTCTCTTCCCAGAAATGTATTCTTGACTTTAACAGTGTGGTTTACATATAAAAAATAACCCTGACTATCCCTGAAATGTAACTTGTAGATGAACAGCTTCTGGAGCAGGTTGCATAGTCCACCATGTGTTAAAGTTCAGTGCAAGGAAACAGCAGTCATTGCATTAGCAAAGTTTTACCCAGCAGCCTGACAGGTGTGTTAGCACACTGGGACTAGACAGGCTCACTGTTCTTGTGAAAATAGATGTTCTCCCATGCAGTGAGGTGGCGTGAACAGAAGAATCTCCTGAGATTGAGGATTATCCCTTGGTCAAAGGGGTTCTCCAGCTCCGAGTGCCGCAGGTAGGAGATGCGGTGGTGAGACATGAACTCCCAGGTTGTGGTGTTGCATGAGATCAGGTACAGATGGGAAACAAGCAGCAGCAGGACCACAATGGTGAATATGAATATCAGGAGGAAGGACACAAGGAGGAAAATGTTGTGCTGCAGCCACTCCCGGGATTGTTCAAAGTAGAGGCCTGACCTTTCAATTCAAACAGAAATAAATCTGTAGTTAAAGAAGCAGAACTAGTTTCTGCTAACTAAACTAAGCAAACTTCATGACACATTTAAGCTTGATTCATAACTAATGAGCTGCTAATAATCCTTGACTACAGAGAGTTAATATACTATGAAGTCCTGAGAAACTGCACCACAGGGACTGGAAGCTAAATTTAGAAGATTCTGTTTCCCTGACAGCTGTGAGACACAATCACCCTGGGTTAACTCCTCTCCTGAACAGCTGGAACCCTGTTGAAGTTTCCAGCACTTGAATGTGTAAACAAAGATCGTGTTACAGGGACTGAAGCAAAATGAACAATGAAACCTAAATTACCAGAGACTGCTCAAGATTAGGGAGCTCCAGGATGCAAAAGAGAGTGAAGATCCAGAGCCAGTCTATGTTCTATGCCAGCTCAAGGAGCACTACAACTTTTAGCAATCTTAGAGGTCCAAAAGCCCTCTCCCAGCCTTACCAAGCAACATGGCCTCCCCACAGCAGAACCACAAGCTGCACACTCAGGTAAACTATGAAGAGGGGGTGATTCCTTTCTCCTACACAGTTCTCAAGCCAGGGGCAGTGATGGTCATAGCGCCGCACACAGTGCTGGCACAGCTGGCAGTGCTTGGCTCGCATGGGTTGCTGCAAAACACAACCAGGAAAAGAAAAAACTCACTGGCTATAGTTCATGGCTGTCCCACTCCCATTTGATAGAAGAGAACATCATGTAAATCTGTCTTTTCCCACAATATTGTCCCTAAAACACTTGCTTGTGAGACACAGCACATCAACATTGCTAAGACAATCAAAGGAATTGTGATTCTCCTGGTCAAGACCCAAATCGGTGGCATTCAAATTAAGTGATCCTCCCACATTCCTCCTATCTACACAATTTCTTTATTTTCCACCTATTATAGAATGTCCAGCATGCCAAGGAGGGAGACAAAGCCAATCAGTGTAGTCAGGAAAGCATGAGCCAGAGTACTGTGGTGAAAAACTAGAACCACTACTGTCAGAGTGGGCAGGATGTGATGCTTTCTGGGGATGTACAGAGAAGTGCCTCCATGGGAGTGCAAGACACTTGCACAACAGCTCAATTACCAGGCACAGGGAAGGTGAAAGACCTGGCTGGGAAAAGCAGTGCTTCCTAGGATTTGTCCCCTGCAGTGTATAAAGGCTTTGCCAGCTTTTCTTCTTGCAATAAGCTCATTCCTCTTGGTTGATACTCTTCAGGAATTTATGGGAGTGGGGTAGTGCCTAATTTCATTAAACTGATAAGGATCACTCTGAAAAGAAGCCTTTCTAGGCCTAGGCAAACTGTTTTAAGAGCTAATTTAATTGCTGTAATTTCTCCTTCATGTTGTCTTTTACCATTCAGGCCAAGGTTTTCACAACAATGACCAGTTACCACATATTACACTCAGCTGCTTTTCTGACTATCAAGGTATTTTCAAAATAACTTCTTAGACAGTACTGCAAGGTCTGGCTGACATGGCAGTAAGAATGTGGAATACAATTTTCTCATGGCAAAAGAAAGATTCTTGTTTTTATAAGCCAGCAGGGACTTGTTTCAGCCTTGCAAAACTGGCCTGTGTGCCAATGTCCATCACTACTACTTGTGTAGCTACACAGTCTGCCCAGCCTCCTCTAGGCAGCAATTACAGACTACCAACAGCAGCTGAAGAACAATATAAGTTTTCAAATCACTCAGCCCTTCCTCTTCCAGCATGTTCTGGATGCCCACCTTCACCAGGCAGTAACCACACCGCCGCAGCTTAATGTCACCTGGGATCTGAGGGATCACCACACCTTGTCCTTTATCTTCACTTTCCTACAAAAAAGAGAAAGGAAGGGACTGAGGAGGGTTCTTGGGCTCCTGTCTAAGTATGACTGAGCTGTCTTGCTGCATACTTTTACTTAATAGTTACAAATTGCTTGTTATCTCTATCATTAGGAACAAAATAATTCATTAGGATACCTAGAAAAGCTGCTGACAGTTATGGTACAGTGAGAGAGAACAGGTTACTGCAACCCTCCAAAGAATGTCTGCAGAGAGGCAGAAATAACTGTGGACAAGATATAGTCTGGGACAAAAACAAGGTTAGACTTCACTTCTAAACACAGTTATGTCTTTTTTGGTATGAGCAGTGCTAATTAGTCATACACAGCCAACACTGACATTAGTGATGGATGACTAAGATTGATAATGCCTTTGTCCTACAGTCTATAAGGCAGTGAACCTTGAGCAGACTAGCAGTTACTGAAACTGCGTCTCCATTTATTTCACTGTACCTTGTTTGTGGATGTGTCCTCTGAGAGGGCAACAAATCCATAAAGAGTTCAATAAATAGAGCTCCAGAGAGCACTGTCTGCCAAGCCTGCCCTTCAGTTCGGGGCTTTTTTTGCACTTGTACCACTTAGCAGTGGTTACTGTAAAATAGGTCATATACACATTTCACAGGGCACTGCAGCCTCTGCTCTAGGAGAGGACTTGAGCTCAAATGGCACAGATAAGTACAAGGAAAGTGTGGTATGAAAGGCACATTTAAAGCCTGTAAACCCTATTGCTGTTACCAAATACCAGTGTGAGGCAGTCTGTCCTCATCTCCAACGGTCTGTGCATGTGTCCTTCATGCCAGCACAACAGAAATTGTTTCAGAATGTTCTTATCTGCCAGAGTGGAAAAAGCAGAAAAGCCTATAGACTTTAGAGCTACTCCACTTTGTTCTGTTCATGAAGGGATCTACCTTCACTTCCTCTTCAGGCTTAACAAAACCCGGATCCATGAGGGACACCTTGAAGTACAGCAGGATCGAGCATAAAACCAGCAAAACGAAGATCAGCGGCTGAAGCAGCTCCCCGCGCTCCTCCTGCTTCTGCAGATCTGAAAGGTACCCAGAAAAGACAGAGACCAGCGGCTCCTTGTGAAGCGTCCTGGATTTTTCTCTCTAGCATCAACAAAGGGGTCCCGAATCTATGAAGAGGAAATGGGGAGAGACCAGGCGGAGAGAGGAGAGGCTGAGAAGGGGCTCTCAGACCCTCCCCCGCCCCGCTCTCGGGGCGCTCCCGAGCCGCAGCCGGGCTCAGCCCGTGTCCCGCGGGGGCCGCACGGCCCAGCCGCGATCCCCGTCCCCCGCCCGCCATCCCCGTTCTCCGCCTGCCCCCGGGGGCGGAGCAGCCCCGGCCGCCCCCTCCCCGCAGCCCGGCCGGGCCCCGCCTCACCCGTGCGGTGCAGGAGGAGCCCGAGCGCCAGGGCCGCGCTGAGGGCCGTGTGTGCTACCCGCACCCAGCGCCCGCCGGGGGCCATGGCTCCCCCCGGCTTCATCGGCTCCGGGGCTCCGCCGGCCCGGAAGGCCTCCGGGCAGCGCTGGCAGGGCCGGACGGGACACGGGCAGCGCCCCGAGGCGGGGCCAGGGCGGTCCAGCCCTGCGGGGGAGGCTCCGCTGCGCTGTTGGACTGGTTCCACTCCCAGAGCGGGCCGTCTGGGGCTCGGCAAACACCCTGAGCCGGGGTCACCTGGCTCCTTTGGTTCCCCACACCGCCCCGGGGTTGTTGTGCCCTGCGAGCCGGCCCTGCGGGCCTTTCCTCCAGGAACGTGTTTGTCTTGAGCCCTTCCCGCGTGTCCTTCCGCCCTCAGCCCGGGCTCTGGGGCGCAGGGCTGGGCAAACTGTTCAGAAGCTCCGTTACAGCGGCGCAGACGCTGCTGGGTGTACTGAGCTGGGGAAGGGTCGGGCAGCAGGTGCCGTTCAAAGGCTCCTCGAGGTGGTTCCCGAGGTGCTACTCTGCGCTAATCCTGCTCTCGCTAATGTGGTTTTTCCATGTGTTGGTTTCCAGCCCCCGAGAAGAAGCGCGGAGAGGCTGTGCCTGGCTGGAAGCAGCCTATTAACCAAACAGAGCCTGCAGAATGTCTGACATAACTCGAGGAGGGATTTGATCTGGTTGAGATGGCTGCAGTCAAGAGGTTCCTGGCTGGGTGAGGTCATTGAACTCCCCCGAGGGCTGCCGAGGGAAGCAGGTGTGTGTAGACTCTTCTCAGCTAGAACAGACACCTAAAAGCAATTGAATTGCACCTTTGATTTTTGTCTCTTGCTAACAATAAAAAAACCCACCAAGGTGACTATAATGCATATCTATTTTACACTTTGAGTATCTAAGGGAGATGAATGTTATCACAGGTCTGTAAAAGTTCCAAAATCAGTGCTTTCTCTTTAACTCCTTTCAGTTCTAACATAGCTATACCTTGCTGCTTTTGTTACCTTCTTTCCCAATAAAAAATTGGAAAGAAATATATTATTATTAAATTTACTCTCCAGCACCTGGTAGTGAATTCCTTGGTATTGTTTGCCTACAAATTGATTATTTTAGTTTCTTCATGAGTAAGTGCTGATGCCAGGAAAGCACCTGGTTGTGTGGGTCACTTAAATGGTTTACCTGAGACAGCTGGGTTGAAATGTTAACAGAAATTGTCAACTAAATTTCCAGCAATCATTCAAACTCTTTTTTTTTTTTTTTTTTTTTTTTTAATTCTAGGTGAATGCAAAGCCTATGGCTCTCTTCCCTCAGACACTTAAGGTTAAGGCTGTACTGGTGCTCAGAAAAAGGTGGGTAGTGTCTTTCCTTCTTCACAGAGAGCACAGAGAGGTGTAAATTTTAAAGCTTAATGAAAGCAATTTGAGTAGTAATAATATTATCTACTTAAAAGTAGAAACATTTTGATGTTCTAGAATAATCTGTCCTAAGGAATATATTCTCAATCTCTTTGTGATGAAAATAATTTGGTGCATGTTACTCTTTTTATCTTCTCCTTCAGCTTTGAAACCTATCTTGCAGAGATCAGGGCTTATCTCTTGTCTCAAGGGTTTCAGCCTCAGTGACTGGTTGGAATTAGGCTCAGTTACAGAAAGTCTCTACTAGTAAGTTTCTGAGGAGAATCTTGGTTCCTATGGCATCCCAGCTCAGAATGCCATGCTGCTGGAAGGCTAAGGTATCTCTCTGGACTCTTAGCACAGCAGGTTTTCAGAGGCAGTTCAGTTTCATAGAAATGCTCCTCCCATCCTGTTCACCTTACTCCTTTACAGACTCCACAGCAACCACTGAATTAACTGGCATTGAGCCCTTCCAGGACCAGGGTCTTAAGAAGAAAGTCAGGCTGGCCTTAAAGCAGATTGGCTTTTCTTAAGTGCTCAGATCCTGCCCCTTCCAAAGCCCAGGCTGTGGAGTGTGAACTGCAGATAGATTACAGAGTTCAGAGCAATCTGGACACTCAAATATTGTCCTGATTTTTTTTTCCTCTCACACAATTTTCTAACAATGCTCTCGTCTTCCACTGCTTTCTTCTGTTGACAAGCAGTATTGTGTCTTTTGGAGTGATGAAAGGCAAAAGCACTGAACAGCATCATCAACACATGGCAGTTCCTTTCATTTTTAATTAAATATACGACAGCCAATGGACCGGTAATGTACCTAAATAAACCACATTCATAGAACAAAGGAAGAAGACACTCTTGAGCACTAGGTTTAATACACAGCGGGTATCCAACGGATACAACAGAAAAGTTAATTCATTCAGAATTGTAAGGAAGCAACAGTTGTGCATTTTGATTTTTTTGCTCAGTTTCACCAGGTACAAACATTGGAACCAGGCCTCAGCATCAGGCAGGTCCATGGACAGAGTAAAAGGAGATGCTCGTTATAACTGAGGGTATTTTCATTGCAAAACAAGGAAATACATATTTAATTAGCTGAAAAACTTTTTTAAAACAAGGAAAGAGTTACAGAGAGGATCAGTGATAATTACATGAAATCAAGAGTCTGTTAAAGCAGAAGTGTTTCAATTCAGCAGAGTATCTCCCTCATTCCTTAAGTACTCTCTTCTCCTTCAGCCCCCCTGTTGCTTTTCTCTATTCCTGATGACTATTGCCCTCTGTGCTTCATCCACACACATGGTTGTCGTGGAGACCAGCTGTTTCCCTACTTTTAATTCTCTTTTTCCAGCACAAGCTGTCCTCTAACACCTGAGCTGTGGCAGACTCCTCCCTAAACAGTCTCAAGGAAATGTCTTTTCTATGGATAGTGCCTGACTGCAGTGCCCTCTAGCTCTTGCCTTACTGGTAATTAATTGCCTTCTTCAGGTAATGAGAGGGAATTGACTCACAGCTCCAAGACTTTTCTTCCCACTCATCTTTTGCAGAGACTAAAGTGACAGCAGCAGAAGCCCAGCCAAGGCGACAAGCTAGGTAGGATTCAGTGCTGAAGAGGATAATTTCAGTAGGAAGGTGCAGGGAAACAGCAGCCATGGTGCAGATGAATTATCTGCAGTGTTCTGATTGCCACAAATATCAATGCTAAACTTTCTTGGCTTGGTCTAGATGAGAAAGTCTGATCCTTCTGGGTGTTAAACATCATCCAAGTAGATGCCAATCCTTATGAGCAATTCCTCCCACAGATTTTGTAAAATGGAAGCACTGGTGGGAAGTTGCTCACCAATTAGCTCTTATCTGCTTCAGAGAGGATGGACACTCGGCACTGCTGGGTCACTGACAAGGGCCCCTGGAGGACAGGGCAGCCTCCAGCCAGGAAGGAAACCACACACGGTTCAGGCAGAGGGTTCCTTTGTTGGCACAGTCTCTGCAGGAAGCTACTGAGTCGTGTTTGTGCTCTGCTGGCCCAGCTTTGGAATATTAAAGGAAATGTAATAGTGAAAACATGAAGAGTCTGAGTGGGCCAACAGCTACTGAGCACAAGGAGCCCCTCTGTAATATCCTTATATGCTATGAACTTCTCTACAGCTGGATTTTCATTTGAAAAATAGAACCCCATTCTGGTTTGCTGAGCAGGGTTGGTCACTGGCTGTATCATTTCGTGTGGAGCTGAAGTTTCCTCTTTGATCCAGCAGAGCTGGAAGGCCTGAGAGGCATCCTTGGAGCAGTCAAGAATTTTAGGGTATCCAACTTCCCCTTTTACATTAAACCTTCATAAAAAATCTGCCACTTTGCCCTCCCTTCCTTTGCAGAACATTGATGTGATGTCTGCAGGCAATTCTCCTGTTCTGTCCTCAGCTCTGGATCCATGGCACCAGTTAAATCCTCGCCACCAAAAAAAGTTTTCAGGTCATGCATTATTCCTGTTGTTTCAGTTAGGGAAACTGAGGCCCAAACTGGTTTCAGACTTCCAATTACAGGAACTGTTGGATTGTGCTCTGGTGCTCAAACGATACTTTTTACTCTTTGATCCTTACTGAAGGAAAAAAGTTATTTTTCAGCTCACAAAATCTTGAAGACACTAAAGCTTGTAGGCAAAGAATATATTACTCTAACAGGGATGTTATTCCTTTTAATGTGCTGCCTTAGGCATTTACCTTGCTGGTGGCATGACTCAAAATCTTATGTGAGGCTTTCTGCAATTGCCCAGTTAAGAGTTCCCTCTTTCACCTGGGAGCGGTGACAGATTTCAGCAAGCTGAGCTTTTTTGTCAGCCTGGCTTGGTTCCATTCATCTCCTTATTGCTGGGAAATTGAAATATTTTTATCCTGGTTTGGGCTGAGGTACAGCTTGTTGAGGGTCTGCGAGCAGTGAGAACAGAGGTTACCTCTGCAGTGTCAAACAGCTTTGATGCAGTGCGCATCCTGTTAGTCTGGGATGCAGCAGGTGAGACTGTGAGACTCCAGAAACTTCTCAACTTGTGGAAGCACTGGTTTGGAAAACCCAAACCTTTGGGGTCTCAAGGCAGATAAAACCAAACCATTGATTGTCATTAGCCTTGATGTAGTTGTGCCAAAGTCTCAGAGCAGAGCCCAACTGCTTGGCTTGGTGGATTGCAGTGAGAGGCTGGAATCTGCTCCAGCTGAGATGGGAGTTCCCCAGCTTCACTGTCTCCACAGTGTGGTAGCTGCTTTCTGGGGACAAGGCTTTCTGATACCTCACATCTGTCATCTGTCCCCTTCTGCTCTACTCCCACCTTGCTAACACAGTCAGAATCTTGAGTGCTTTCTGTCAGCTGGTTCAAGATTTTAGTGACAGGAGGTTTCACTACATGGGCATTGGAAAGGAAGCAGATGTGGTGGGTGGTACTGCCATGTGAAACAACTTCCCAAGGACAGCAGCACTAAATGGGGAGTTAAAGAGCAAAGCCTGACTCCCCTAACAACCAAGGCTGTATTTGCAGCCCCTCTTAGTTTTGCATCTAGAAGGAAGATTAGCAAATGTTACACAGAAAACAGATCTTGATATAAGCTTCTTGAAATAAACTCATAGGGACACAAATTCTTAAGAAACAGGAATAAGAGAAAAATACATTTCAAATGACTGCAAAAAAGTATAATTTGTCAAGTTTTGCAATCTTATGCAAACAATTTAAAAGTGACACAAAAATATATATAAGTTTGAAAAATACTTAAAAGAAAAAAGTACAGATCTCACAATACCAAAACAAATTGACGTATGGTTAAAAAGGAAAAAAAAAAAAAAAAAAAGACATTGAATAACACCGTATTGGCAGTAACCTCTCCAGGCAGTTGTGTTCTGTCAGTTTAAAGTGTCAGTTTGTGGATCAAGGATCCATCTCTAACGTGCTCACAAGGACAACATGAACTCTGAGCATTAGCAGAACCTCATAGCAGCGACTCAAATCCAAGAGCAAAGTGTACAAGGGAAGAGAGCAGCAAGTTACTGTGCTCTGAGGCCTGACATGTCCCAGCCTGCATGGCCATGGGCTCATCTTCCTTCTACCAGGCACATCATCTTTTCTGAGTCCCTGCTAAGGGAAGATTTGTCAAAGAACTGTGATGAGCAGTGGGCTATGACATGGACAACTGTGCTGTTGAGTGCCTGGCTGTGAAGCAAACCTTGGCCTTCACCTTCTTGAGCCACTATAGGTCTGGAGTGTCACAGGTGAAGACCAGCTCAGTGGGACTCTTCTCTCACCTGTGTGACACAGACTGGAGTAATGCTGCTGATGGGACTGGGACTGCACTGGTAAGTGCTTCTGGGAGTCAGATAGGAATAGGGCCTTCTGCTTCTGAGAAAAGGGGGAAGATGTTGGGGTGGAAAAAAAAGGTGCTATTTCCTAGGACTTCCCTTCAGAGGGTGCCTGGAGACTCCCCACCTCCAATTCCAGCAGTTGTGCTGCAGTGGGCTTCCTGTGAAGGGAGATTATGATGCTACTGAGCACAGCTTGTGATGACAGATTAAGGAAGGGCAGAACAGCTCCAGCCCCCTCCTGGGACTTGCACAAGGGGGTACAGCTGCTCAGGCCTAGGGCCTAGCAAAGTATAGTATGCAGAGGGAAATACTCTGGCTTTGTAGCCCTTCCCTACAAACCAGAACACTACTAAAAAAGGTGGTGAAGGACTGGAATGAAGATGTGTAGCCCTTTGTGAACAAACCTTGTGCCTTGCTGCACAGGCTCCCTTCAAGAGAGAAGCTCTGTGTAGCCAAGAACATGTAACTGGTTCTACTGGTCATCCCCGACCTTCTGAGGCTGGGTGGGCTGGCAGATCCCACTGTACTGCCAATGGGGACAAAACAGACCTCTTGACTTTATTGGGGAAGTCTTACTTCCAAATGACCCACATAGAATTAGTGATACTTCCATTAATGTGAGTCCTCTATTAAAAAGCCCTTAAGGGAGTGAATTGCCTTGAAAGGTCTTTAGTTTCTCCATTTCTAAGTCTCACTAAAATGTCAGTTCTTTTGGTCTATCTCTCTGGTACTGTGTCCCCCAACCCCTCTAACCAAATAAATAACTCATCACTGCCCCACTGAGCAGCCAATGCTGATTCAGGACTGGTGTTCTTGCAGACATCACAGGACCTCATGCAGTACAGCAAAAGGGAATTTTCTAAAAAGTGGGAAATAAACACCACACTAGTGATCACACAACTAGGTCTTCAAGCTCATGGTCATTTGAGGCTCTCTGTGTGGTCTAAAATAAATGGTTAAAAGATACATAATGTAATTGTCTTTGTTTTTTGTTTTCTTTTTATACAGAAATCATACACACAGAACTTCAACCTGAAACTTCATAACAAAAAAGTCCACTAAGTTAAGGAAAGCATTTTGTTGTGCAAAAAGTCCCTCCCCCCTCCCCTATTCACCTTCATCTACTGAGGGTCTCATACACACACATAAAGTTTCCTTCCAACGGGCGAGTTGGTAAGAAAGAGTCCTCCCTATGTACAGTGAGTTAGAGAGAAGCTGGATACAGTGCTGGCAAGAGGCACTGGCTGATTGCCTCTATCTGGAAGTGTCCATGTTCTCCTCCTTAAAGTTACTGCAGTGCTCTATAACTTTCCTATGGATAAAACAAGGACAAGGAGAGAGGGTTTAGTTTAAAGCTTATTGCACCTCAGCTGTGGGACAGTAAGGTAAGAACTGTCCCAGAGTTGATTTCTGTGTTAACAGTGTCCTGTTTGTATTTGAGACACAAACTTTTTGTATCTGTCAAAACCAGTAAACTCCACAAAAGCAGCTCCCAATTTGGAATGTCAAGTTATGGTAGTGCATGTCCAGATCCAGCTGTGACCATTCATTCATTACTCCTACACCCAAAACCTCAGATGCCTTTAAATCCCACCAGGATTACAAATGTTTGTCCTTACTGTGCTGTCACCTGTCCCATCCCACACACTGTGTGTAACTGTGACTGCCTTCTGCAGGCTCCAGTCCTCTCCAGAATTTAAGAACCCTCAGCTGTGGGAATACCTGCTGCCCACTCACCAGGTATGTACTCCCAGATCTCTACCTCTCTCTTCTATTCATCCTGCAGGTATGAAATTACAGCTCTCAAATTCATACCTCTCATACACATCACTACAAGCCTTGCTTTGGTAGCCTCACTTTCGAGGAAGAATTAAAAACTAAACTAAGGCTAAACTGAGAGTTTGTGATGGTGCACTGGTGTCCTACCGGGCCATTTCCTTGGTCTCTTGTCGTGCTGAGGCCATTTTAATCATGTCCTTCAGGAGAGGAATCCCACCTTCTTTGATCAGCAGTGGGCAGTACTTGTCAGCTGCAGAGAAAAGAATAAATCAGGTCCTTGTGAACCCTCACAACAGTGTACAGAGGGTGGCAGCAGGGCAAGGAGAAGGATCAAAACAGTGAAGGAATTTCCTACACACTGAGTCTAATTAGCTTTATTTGTCTGTGCTGCCTGGACATTCCTGCATCACTCAAAGGTTTTCTCTACCTACATAGTTTATCTTGCAAGACCTTTTGTGCTGACAGCCCCAGGTTCACCCCCTCAACTTCTACAGTGCAGGGAATATGACTTCAAACAGAGAACTTACGGTAGACAGAGACCAGGTTATAGAGTGCCCAGGTGGCCCAGTGCTGGCTGACTGGGGAGATCCCTTGTGGAAGAAGTCGAAGGATTGGTTCAAATGACCTGCACAGAAATATTACAGAAGTTGTTAAAAATCTAAGAGTTACTTCTTTCAACACCTTTGCCACTCACAGCAATACAATACAGCAAGGGATCTGCTCACAGATACCACAGCAGTAAATCCATTGACATTTCAAAGATTCTGGCACCAAGGCTAAGTCAGTGTCCCAGGGCAGTGCTGGCAGGATTACAGGCCCCAGCACTGCAGCACAAACACACTGCTCAGAGAAATAGCTGCAATGAAGGCAACTGAGCCCAGGAACTGATTTCCATCCTCCATTAGGCATTTCCTCACAAGAGTTGAAATCCAGCAGCACTGATCAGTTTGAGACAAAGCCAGACTATACCCAGGCAAAGCTGGCTGCACATGTGCAAGGGTTCCTGTGTTTCTTCTGACAACTATACTGTCTATACTGTAAACAGGCACTGGAATGCCAGTTCTGGATCCCTGCCAAGCACTGAGGGAATTCTGAGTACCTGACAACCTCTTACAGGAAGGGGTTAAAAGGATTCCAGCAGTTATATTAACCTCTGAAGGGATTTCTGGTACCTGTGTCTAAATATGCCCCAGACAAGAGTGAAAGCATGTGGCTTTGGGAAGCAAACAGACTTAAAAGGACAGATTGCAAAGGACAGCAGTATCAGAGGAAAATGCTTAAGCAGTCCGAGACAGACAATGGTGTTCCTGAACTACTCAATTTCAGCAGAAACTTGCAGGAGAAATTCTTCTGGGCTGCCAGACTTCTCCCATAGGAATTGTCAGGTAAGGTGTCTAATTTCAGCATATTATGCAACATGTTTCAAAGGAAGATGTAAAACCCTCACCAAAGAATATGTCCCTGAAGGTATTCTCCTTCACTCTGAACAGAACCTCCATGCTAGGCTCTCTCTCTTCCTTTCTCTCTGTTGGTGTTTCCTTCCTGTCACAATCCTGGCTCCTGTGTGAGTGGGCCAATCTTTTTCATTGCTCACCTGTAATTGATATTTCTCCTGGAGTTGATATCCCAGCTCTGGATGGCTGCCCACATCCTCTTCACAACTTCTTCTCTGTGAGGCTCACAAATCCCCCAGGCCTCTAAACCGTCAAACATGATATGGGAGAGCACTCCACAGGCATTATATGACACCTCAATCCCATCAGCTTTGCTCTCGAGCAGGTTGCTGCCAAGACAGAAGAGATCACTTAGAGCTGCTGAAGCAGCAAAGATTCGCAAGTGTCCAGGTGATTTAGGAGAAGATATCAGAGCCTAGCTGGTGACCAGCCAGGCACTCACCTGAACACACTGATGAACTGGGAGGTCATGAGCTGTGGGCGGAGCTCCTTCACTTCTGCCACATTGCCCAGGAGGCCCAGCATGTTGCGGTGCAGCTCCTGCTTCTCTGGGAACTCCTGGCCAGGCAAGGAACAGGATTATACACAGGTAGGACTCTGGAGATGCTGAGAACAAGCAACCCTGGAAAAGGCTGTACAGCACATCTAGAAAAGCTCAGTATTTTTGGGTAGTCAGTAATGGCCCCTTGGCAGGAGCCAAATGGTGCTAAAGGTATGTGTGAAAAGGGAGGATCAAAACCAGGCCCACTGTTCACTGCTGCTCTGCTTGAGGGGGGCTGAGCAAAGGTGGGCAAAGGGGAAGATGTGTTCACTCTAATTTTCTCTGTTCTACATGCTGGGTGGAATGATGTGACAAATAAGAACTTACACAAGCTTTTTCTTTCTTGTTTGTGAAGTGTAGGAAGTAATGCTTGGAGAGGAGCAGAGCCAGGCATCCTGCCCAGGCACCTGCATCTCCACTGCTCCTGTCAGCATCTCTCCAGAGACAATCAGACACTTACTTTCAAGCACTCCAAGAACAGTTTCATGCCACTGTAGTTAAGGAACATCTCACAGTTATCTGGGGTCTCATCAGTGATGTTCCAGAGGGCACTCCAGGAGAACTCCATCACCTGATCACACTATAGAGAAAAGGACAGAGTCAGAGCTTTGCTAATGCAGGACCCTGGTGCAAGCCAATCGCCTGTCTTCTCTCTGGCACCCTAGATGACTTCAGAGGTAAGAAAACCTTGTTGTTCACTTTCAACTTGTCAGTAAGTGGGTTTTTTGTTAAATATTTTTGCCTCCCTGTCACATTCCCCTGCCCTCACCCTGGAACAAGAAATTCTGCAGCATCAGCTGAGATGTCTTGTGTTTGTTAGAGAAGCTGAGCTGGCACTCTGGGTTGATTTCCATGCCTAAGTCAGACTGAAGAGAAAATATGTATATGTTTTTCTTTGAGAAACACTCACCGTTTTATCAGCCAACTTCTTTTGAATCAACTTTAGCATTGTCTGTGGGCAAAGAAAGGGGAAGAGTGAGAAACAGTTTAAAAATCATGAAGCTAAAACTTAACCAGTCCTGTAGTATCACAGCAGTTATGGCCAATTTTGATCCTTTGCAGAGAATCTACTTGATCTGTCTTTCTCTAAACCAGTGGGACTGGGTCATGTTCCAAGCTCTAAGTATTCATAGAGCTGAAATATGCCACAGTCCCTGAGTTGTTGAGTTAGTTTTGAGCTGTATGACAAGGTCTGGGATGCACCATAACAACACCAAAGCAACAGCCTTTGCAGTTCTTGGAAAAGACAGGGGATATGGGTTGAGTTGGGAAATTGATGCAAACTTGGGGAGAAGCAGAAGGAGACAGTCACAAGGTGGTACCAGATCTAGAAATAACCTGATGTGGTGAGGTCAGGTGTTAGGTTACAGTGATTTCCTGCCCTCACACCAGCCTGTCTCTGAGATCATAACCTCCAGTGCTGCTAAGCAAGTAAAGGGGTGGGTTCCAGGAGAGCTCAGCATTGCTGGGACACTGGTTCCCTTCTGTGATATTGCAAGGATGGATCATGGCTGGAGGCATTTGATGGACAGCTGTAACAGAATTGTCCTAGCTTGGGTTATGCATAAGTAGACACCTTGGGACCATACCAACCATGACAAACCCCATCTTGCCCACAGCTTCTTTGTGGTCGTTGTCCACCTGGCAGACCAGGGCGTTGCAGAGGTGCACAGCGATGCGCTGGATGGACTCGTCCTGCCGGCTCTGGTTGAGGATGTTGAGCAGCAGCTCGTTCACTCGGCGGTACTGGAACTCCAGCTCCTCGGGAATGCTGAAGTTACACAGTGTCAGGCAGCAGTTCCGCTGCACCTGGGGCAAAAGGAAGCAAGCAGTGGGCCAAGTGGCTACAAAAGCACAGACCCCACCATCTCATGTTTCCTTGCTGCTTGGTACTCAAAGCATCTTCTTGCCTGACTACAACTACTGAGATTCCTGTTGCCCTCTGATCTCGTGCTGTGCTTTAGCCATGCTCCATGACTGTCACTCCAGTCTCACAAGGCCACCCAGTTATCCAGGGCCTACTGCTTTCCAAGCCAGTTCCTCACTGCTGATTGGCTCTCTAAACAGCTGACTTCCAGTACAGAGATTTCAAATGCTTCTTTCTGTTGACTGAACATGCCCTTTACCCACAACAATTTCATCCTACAGTCAGTGCTGGGTATCTGTGTGTCACACACACACTTTGACCACCATTCATAGATAAAAAGGAGCACTCTGCATGTAATCCCCATTGCTGAGTGGAGACCAGGAGCAGACCTGGGCAAGCAGTAACTTCTCTACCTTAACTCCCTGCAGGCAGAGGAAACCCAAATGCTGACACCAAGGTAAAGAATTGATACAGGGGAAGAGGACTATGGGAACCAAAGGTGCCTGGGGTGCTCTTACTGTGACCTCCTGGTAGGACTCCATGCCATTCAGCACCACCTGGATGACCTGGCGCCGCAGCTTCACGCTCTGCTCCATGCGGTACTCGGAGTTGGTCAGGTAGAACAGCGCAGCGCTGCCTGTCACCTGGATGTTTTTGTCATCCTTGTGGCACTTGAGGGCTGTGATCACCAGCTGCAGAGAAGCAACATAGAGCTTCAGTGCCACAGACTTGCTGTTAATTCTTGGAGTGACTGTTAGAAGCCCACAATGAAAGCGTGGCCCAGGCATAGCAGGAACGTGCTTAGGAAATGAAGGTACCCAGTTCCACTGCACTACTGGAACTTTCTCTGGAATGGCCTGATACAGTGTCCCAGAGTGGAAAAAAAACCTGGGAATGCAAAATTCCCCTTGTCAGGGTGAGGCCAAAGCTTACCTGGAGGGCTCTCAGGAGCTGGCTGCAGCGCTCGATGCGGGCAATGTCGAAAAGCAGGTTGATGGCCCGGGAGGTGATTTCCGGCCGGTGCTCGGTGTAAGCCTCGATGGCATTCAGGACTTGCTCTTCGTTTTTGTCTCCACTCACCTGGCATGGAAGAGCAAAAAGAGTCAGGGGAGAAATTATGAAGGAGGAAAACCAACATGAGAAGGAAACTCTGGAAGGTCAAAGGGTATACCTTCCCTTTGCCCTGAGAGAGTAGATTCAGCCCAGGATGAGACAGAGGCTGAGTCACTTTTCAGTCCAGAGGGAAGAGAAAGGGCACCTTTGGGGTAGGAGAATGCTCTTCAAAAGTCGGACTCCTACTGTCTTAAATCCTTTTCTGTAGTCACAGATATCCTCCAGGCAAGATGGTTTCTCCATGCTTTTCTCCAATGTTTTTCAATCCTTATAAAAACTATGTGGGGTACAGGTCTTGCTTTCTGGTAGTTTTCTTGCATTATGAAGTAGTTATTGAAAGGTCAGAGCTCAGCTGTCACACCCAAGACCCAAAGAACTCCCCTCTACTGGCAGCCAGGGTTCTCATGTTCTTTCGACTTCTAGCAAGTTCCTACTGCCAATATTCCTGCAGCCTCCTTACCTTGTAGGCTGGAATATGGGTCAGGCGGCAGAGGGATGTTTCAAAAAGGCCCAAGAACTGCAGCGGTCGTTTCAGGCCCCGGAAGGGAGCAATGCTGCTCTTTGCTGGCTCAATGCTGGGGGGAAAACATAAGAGATTGCTCATGTTGGTACCATGTTTCTTTCTGACACAGAGATGGCTGCAGTCCTCCATTCACTTTGACTGTACTGCTTCATACCCAGAGTGGCAAAAGCTACACTTCATTTTATACCAGGCAGCTGCTTATGAACGTAATTCTGAATATTCATCCCAGGTGATCCTGAGTGAGAGGTGAACAGCTGAATGGAACCAGCAGAAAGAATTAATGCAGACAGGATGCAGCTTTGCCAGGTAAAGTCTGTCCGGAAATTCACTAGTTGGAGTGAAAATTTCCTCTTAAAAGGCTGTGGATTTCACTCATCCAATGTATTTGTAATGTGATAAACATGCTGAGTCTGCTTCTGTGAGCATGCAAGAACACTGTTTTGGCTGCCATGTTCCTTATTGACCAAGAGCCAGTGTATTTTCACCAGCTCTGCTGAAAAGGAGCCATTACTGTCTCACTTTTTTGATTCTGTTCAGCAAGTGCTACACAGGAGGGCAGAGGTCTTGGCTGATGTGGAAAACCAGACCTCTAGGGATGCCTCTGCTGAGGAGCACCGGGATTTCCAAGGGTTGGTCTGCCCAGTATTCAGGTCAAATCTGAAATAGGCCTTTAGATTCCAAAGTCCTAAAACACACAGCCTTCCTAAGAGTGCTGATGTATGGACTCAGTGTATAAATGTTCTGTCAGAAGAGCCTGGATTTCCACAAGAGTAAGAGTATTCTGTGTAGGAAATGTGTAAAGGGCTTTGGAGTCTTTTCAGAAAAAAATCCATCAGAAGATCCCTGGGAAATGTGTGTGGGGAAGAGAACTGAAATACTTCAGATATGCATGGCAGGCAGATGGGATGAATTCTTTATTACTCTTACAAGTCCTTACATGTGTTGCATACAGTAATCACAGCTGATTCTCACACTAGTCTCTACTGTCAGGGGAACCTGGCAAGAGTTGTATCCTGCTTTTTAGTACTGATTATACCTACAGAATTTGAGAACTCAGAAGAGGGAACTGTTCTTAATTCATCTTTGACTATCCGTCCAAGCAGACCTCAGTAACTGCTGTTCCCTCACCTTGTCTGGCCCATCTTCTCCTCCATGCTGGGGATAGTGCAGTTCTCCAGCATGGTGTGCCCTGAGATGTCGAGCGAAGTGAGGTTCACCAGGTTTTCCACAAACAAGTTTAGAACCCGCCGGGTCAGCTTGAACTTGTAATAACTGGACAGATGGTCTCGGGAGATATCCAGGTGCCTGCAAGTGATAGAGAGCATCTCACAGCCTGGAAAGCATTAGCTGGGGCTTCTGCCTCCCTACCAGAGCCAAGTGTGATTATTATTTATCATTATTTCCTTCCCAAGAAGGAAGGAACCACAGGAATGTGGTTCTGTAGGCTCTGGCAGCAGCAGCTGGTCCTGTGTCTAACCAAAGCACACAGGTATCTGGTAGAGGGCTACTTGGAAAGGACCACAGTGAATCACCTAACCACACATCACAAAGGGAATTGCTCCAGGCTCAGAAACTGCCTTTTCCAAACTCCATCACAGCAGCCACCTGAGCATTTCTACCTGGAGATTAAGATGCACCAGAAGATCTTTTTGTCTGCTTCCCCCATCTTATAATTTTTCCACCCCAGGCTACTACATTATCCTGATTTCTTTCAGGTATTTAAATGCTTAAGCTTTGAAGAAATCTTTCTGTTAGGGGAATGGTGGGACAAACTGACCAGCCATTGTGTGCAGGTGGGGTTCCTTACAGGACAGAGAGACTTTGCTGGCTCATACTGAAGACTGGAGCAAACACCCCACTCACAAAAGTGTCTTCTACCTGTTGCACACCAAGTGGGGGTGATGGGGTCATATATATGTTGGTTTTTGTTTTTCTAATGGGAAGTTTCTGCTAAGTGGTGTCTTCTTACAAGCAAAATTCAGGCTGGCTTTAGACATGTCAGATATGTACAGAGTACCATCAGTGAGCCTGTTCACAGGAAGGTTTATAAGCTGAACCCAGCAGCGAGTGCCTCTCTGATAGCAGGCAAGAAGACCATTCCTGAAAGACCTCTCCCTATCAGCTAGAGAAGGATAAAGAAGGAAGAACAGATCTGCTGACCTGAGCTTGCGAAGCTGTGCAATCACTTGGATGTGCTCCTCTGAAAGGTCCATGTTGTAAAGCACTAAGGAAACCAGACTGTCCTTCCACTGGGTCAGGAATCCCACATCATTCAGCTGGATCCCAGAAAGGTCGAGAGCTGCGAGGGAGGCCAGGGGCCGCAGCAGCGTCTCCACGTTGACCCCCTCGATCAGGCGGCCCAGGTTCAGGATGCGCAGGCGGCTGAAGCCTTCAAAAGTGAAGTCCTTGACCAAGACCTGGCGAGTGGGGTTCACCAGGCAGTCGTCCTCACAGCCCCCGGGGTTCTCCTCCTCATAGAAGATATTGCTGCAGCCAAAGAGGCTCAGGGAGATCAGTGTGTGGCTGAAGCTCACCAAGGTTTGCAGGCTCTTGGCTGTCAGCTTCTCACAGTTAGTCAGGTAGAGCTCAATAAGATCCTAAAAAAGGGAAATCAAGGTTAGAGATATTTCACACCCTGTTTGCCCCACACCTCCCACTGGGACAGCTTGAAATCATGTATCATCCAACTTGACCAGTGTCCTATGCCATTCCCAATAGTGGCTTTGGGAGCTGAGAAGGGAGAAGCTGAGGTTAGTCCAAGGAAGACTTGGACAGCAAAGGATGGAGTCTTGGGAATCTCTGGGTGTCTGGGATTCCAGCTGGTGCCTGTGCAGCAATGCTGCTATGTAATGTGGTAGCTGTCAGTGCAGCCCCACCTGCTTCCTGATGGCCTCCAGGTCCTGGTCCTGCACAATGTGTTCCCGCAGGTGGATCCGAGCTAGCCTGGTGCTCCGTGGGTCTGAGAAGAGGGTGAAGAAACTTTCATGGGGTTCAAAGATGCTGTCTGTCTTCACCAGCTCCACATACCTGTGTGGGGCAATGGTGTTAGCACAGCACAGGCTCAGCCACAGCTCTGGAACCTGCACTGGTGACAAGGAAGCGTGACAGAGTTGTGAGTACACACCAACCCATCTCCTCCCAGTATCACCCAGATCAGCCTTTGGGGCAAAGCAGCTCACCAACCTCTTCTGGCACAGAACCAACAATCCCTAGGAAAATCTTGGGCAAAGATTTGTGCAGGAATCAATTTGTGTGTGAGCAAAATGGATTCTGGCAAGCACAGACTCCAGGAATTTTTTCCCCTAGCTGTTAAAAGTTAGTAATTTGATTTTTTTTTCCCCCCATTTTTCAGAAAATTAGCTGTCCAGAATTCTCTGCCAGACTTTGTTAGCACAAGTTCAGCCAAGAGAGACTGTGACAGCCAAATTACATAAATCACTGGAAACAAGTTGCTTTATAAAACTCTGGGAGCAGCAGCCTTAAAATGTAACATCTGTTAGCACTTTGGACTCTTATTCTCTGGACAGAGTGTTGTAATGCTTCAGTGATAGGAAATGGGAAGGTTTCTTTGTTGCTCACTGACATTCTAGGAAGAAGCAGTGACTGTTTCACTCTGGGTTTACTCTTTTCATTTCCCTTTTTACAGCATCACGTTGAGCTCTGACTAACTTAGAAAGGGTGACTACCACAGAAGTTAGAATGACAGCAGTACAAAAGGGAACACTTCCTCCTGAAGTTCATGCAAACCCTTATTTGCTAATATGATCAACTGGAGAACTATACTCCCCCTTCTCTGAGCTCCCAGCTCCTCCCAAACCAGGCCTGAAACGTACTCATTGACAAGCTTGTCACAGATCTCGCTTGGCAGGAAGATGTCGGGATGGAGCCGAAGCGTTTCGTTGTCCAGGAGGTAGCAGAGAGTCCCCTCCAGGTTGCGAAGGCAGTAATCAGTGCACAAGGTCATCAGAGACTCAGGACTGTCAGATGCCATCTTGAGGGAAATTATGGGAAAGGGAAGAGTAGAAGGAAGCGTTTGATGGAGGAGATCCTTCCCTCAAATGAAGTCCTGGGATGAATTTATGGGGCCATCAGGATAGCTATAAGCAGAGAAGGGAAAAAAGATGCATTGAGAAAGGCACAACTGCAAGTGTCCCACAAAGCTGTCACACCAGCAGGATGTTGTATTTACAGCTCATCACTTGCTGACCTCAAAAGGACCCACAGCAGTTTGGCCTCTCTGGCAGTGTGCCCTTAATTCCTTGGTGTTCCCACTCCAAGGGGACACTGTGGGAATGAGTTAGTGTGATGTGCTTGGAAATGAGGCTACACAGCAAAATGTTTCCTCATTGCAGGGTTATCTGGCTGACAAAGGCCCTTGGAAAGGGAAGTGGTAGAAGCCACGTTGCATGGTTTCCTTCAGGGTGGGTTGGATAAACCAGCAGTACATTTACTGTCAGCATAATCCTTTGTAAGGCACCAGTGGGATCTGTGGCCCTGTATCTCCTGCCTGTCATTCTCTTTGCCAACATTCCAAGTCAAGTTTCATTTTCAAGTTCAGTGTTTTTCTGTAGTGCCAAGCCAGAAGCTTCATGCAAATCCTTGAACTAGAGCGTGAAGTGGATCAGAAGCCAGAGGGAAACACAGACTGGTGTGGGATCCCTCTGAGTGCAGTGTAAAGGCAAGGACTGTGACTGTGCTGGACACCTCTACAACCAGCTCACCCTCACCACCCCAAATCCGTCACAAAGAGTGACTAAATTGGAAAAAGGCAAAGTGCTTCTTCATTTTTAGAACAGGATAAAGGATGGGTGAGGCAGACCACTGGGAGAAGCTATTCCTGTTTTCTGATTTGAAATGACCTGACTGCTCTGCTATCAAGACTTGCTCAGTGGGGCCCCAAGGGGCTTATCAGAGAAGCTAGCTTGAAGACCAACAGTGACATTTCACTTTCAAAGGGTCAAATCACATTACAAGCAAACCTAAACTTTTCTAAATATTTCCACAGACACAAAAAATTGCATTGAAATGTTTATTTTTGATATAAAATCTATGTCTTATCAAAAGTCTCTCCCTGCTGGGCCTGAGAACACTGATGCTGTGGTGGTAGTTGTTATTCTCTGCACCACAGCTGAGCAGCCATTGCTGGAGAAGTTGTTGCAAAATGTCCTTAAGCATATTCTATTTCGGATCTTTATCCTGCAGCTGCAAATAGCAGGACACTTGTGTGTCACCAGCTCTCTGCTTCTCTAAAGCCTCTGCTGCTCTCTTTTCTTCATTGCTATGGTATCAGTACAAAAGAGAAGAGTTTAACTCCCATTCCTCAGCTTAATCACTCTAAAAGGTAATGCTGAGGCAAAAAACCCCAAAACTTCAGCAATCGTAAAAACTGTACTTTAAACTCTCTCCAGTCATGGTGTTAAGGGTGGAACTTGCTCTTTTGGTCACTGAGTGCTGACAGAGGCTCACAAGAACATAAAACTGAGACTTCTCAACAGTGTCACAATAGCTCCATTGAGGTGCATGAGGTCCAATCAACAAAAATGGAGGGTTTGCAGCTTTGATAAAGGAGGAGCTCCACAATCCACAGTTCTCACCTTTGGAGTTAACTAAGGTGAGAAGTCAAGGCTGAAATGGGCCACTGAATGCACAGTATGGTCTCCCTGGCTGGAAGGTCCTGGCAAAGGGAATGCAGGTGGGAGGAAGCTGTCCTGTGTCTGCTTTGGAGATGAATTGGGCTCACCTCCAGAACAAGTCCCTCTCGCAGATTTTGCCTGAAGCTTGCTGGAGAGAATCTTTCCAGAAAGGCAAGATCAACAGGAAGATCTGAACCAGCTGGGAAGCGTGTTCTGCTGTCCCTACCAGTTTCCCTGTGCCATCAGACAGGAGGTCCCTGCAGCCAGTGTTCTTCCACTGTTTACTACCGACGGCCAGAGAACTCGAAAACAAATTCCCATTGACAATCTATTGTCACGTGCAGCTGGAAACGGCCAGTGCTTGGGACTTGGCCAAGCAGCTCAGAGCACCAGAGGGCAAGGACTGCCTTCCTGTGGCTCTGACAAGCCTCTGTTCCCTCTCTGCTGAGACCAGCACAATGCAGTTGGTTGATTCTCAGCCCTGAAGAAATCAGCTGCCCTTTAACTTCTGAGCTCCCCATGATCCACCAACACAATCCCATGCAGAAGTTTAATATCAAGAATGGTTAAACTGTCCCACAGAAATAAGACTAAAGAAAAGCTTTCATGCTCCTGATTTATTACAGATATCTGAGCAGCTGCTGTGACCTTTTGTCCAGGAGACAACACAAGGTAGCCTCTCCCTCCTCAGACTGAAGACATGACATCTTAGCAGCAGAGAGGGAAGTAAAAGTGCCAATAGCTGCCCTTATCAATACTGTCTCTAGTCATAACCTCAATGTGTGACAAAAAGAAAAGAACTGGAAAGGCTGGAAAATCATTAACGTTTCTCTAACTGCTCTCCTCAGGAAGCTTCATACAGGATGAAGCTGCCTAGTGACTGCCACCAGTGCTTTTCCAGCAATGAGCTGCCTGGTGCCATGTGGGTTTTGATAAGAGTTTTGGTAGAGGTTTTCAGCATGAAAGATGCTAAAAATTCAAGAGCAAGAACTGAAAAGTGTCCAGAACTTCAGCTGCCAGTATTTTTTCCAATTTATTTCTCTGACAGGTTTGCTTCCATCTTATTGCACCAAGGAACTGAGTTCCTCAGAGCCTCAGGAGCAGGCACACAAAAGCCCTTTCCATGGTCACACAGCCCTCTCTGTGCAGTAACAGCACCCTCCCGCCACCCACGGACCCAAAACCAGGTGCAGTACAGGCAGCTCTACTTACCCCCTTCCCAGCATCCAGGACCCACCAGGCTCTTTGCAAATATTCCTTCTTTCCAGGCTGCATCTGCACTCTTACAGCATTCTGAGCTGCACTGGCACGTGAGGCTGGGGACCTCTCCTGGGGCTGCCAGTGCCAATATCCTCTCCCTTGGACTTCAGACCCATCATCTCTCACAGCCTCTCTCCAGGCAGTGCCCGGAGCCAAGCCAAGCCTGACTCACTGTGGCTCCATGCCAACCACACAACGTTTACGCTGTTGCTACAAAAATGATTGGCAAAGTTGACTGTTCCAGCATCAGGGACTCATCCAAGGAGAGGGCAAACAATATGCACTGACATGAGCTGATTACAGCAACTTCAGAATTATAAATGTAACGTAAATGCAGAGTTTGGCACAGGTTATGCTCTGAAGGGAAACTGCACTGTCACTTTAGCTGGCATCTTGCAGCTACAAATCCCTGTGATTTTATTAATAGATGGGTCATCACTGCCTTTGTGGGGAAACACCATCCCTTCTGACACTAGGGAAAGTGAAGTAGGAGATGGAACCATCCTCCGTCCCAGCTAAGCCTGCAACTCCCAAACATGTCAGCCAGCCAGGCTGACATCCTAAATGAGACGGCTTGCACTCGCCGGGGAATGCGTAGATCTTTACCTGCCTGCAGTAAAGATGCTCCTTCAGCTCACTGAATTAAATTACATCACGGATTTTCATTCCATGGGTCACCTGCCCAAGACTACCCGGAGTCCCTGGTCACGGCTCTCTGGGCGCTGGGGCTCCGTCAGCCCGCGATAGTCTCTACCAACCCCGCGGGCAGCGCTGGCTCCGAAGCCGAGCCCTCCCTCGTCCCCGAGGCACTCAGAGGTCACCTCACCGTGCAGCGCCGGAGCTGCTGCCGCGAGCCGGGGCCCTGCCCGGCGGGGCTCAGGTGCTCCCGACAGTCCCGAGGAGGGGATGGGCACTGCGCCGGGGGCACCGTCCGGCACTGCCGGGGGCGGCGGTTCCTCCCCCCGCCCGGGCGGGCAGGCCTGTTGCCCCGGGTCGGGCTGGGGAGGGGGGCACCGATACTCACCTGGCGCCATGGGGGACTGGTCCCGGCTGGTCCCGGCTCCCCGGGGCGGGCCGGGGTCCGCGTCCTGCTCGGGCCCGCTCCCCCCGCCGCAGCCTCCGCTGTCAACAAACCCGCCGTCACTTCCTCCGCCCGCGCCGGAAGCGCCAGCGAGTCCTTCCCCGGAAACACCGGCCCGGCCGGAACGCTGGGTCAGCGGGGACCCGGCGGGGACAGGGACGTTCAGTGACGTCACAGGGCTGTGACGCCACGCGGCGGAGGCACTGACGTCACCGCGCGGGGCAGAGCTTAGCTGCGGCGTCCCGGCAGGGCCTCCCCGGGACGGGTCGGCGCAGCCCGGGCCGTCCCTCGCTCAGGAGCCTCGGCTGCCGCCGCCGCAGAGCCAGGGTCCCGCCGCGCCTCCTCACTGAGCGAGGCCATTCCCGCGAGCCCCGCTCACGGTTGCCATTGGCATGGGCCGGAACGTGCCCGGGACAGCGCGAACACCCCGCGAATCTCCTCAGTGCTTGGGGGACCGGCTACTGCAGCCCCCGGGGTCTCTCCTGGTTCTTGGTGCCTGGGGAGGGACCCACGCCGTGTCCCGCAGGCCGGGGGGCGCGGAGAGCCGGGACAGGACAGGGGCCAGGTCCGCGGGGCGCCCGCAGCGCTCTGAGGCAGGCAGGGGCGGGACTTACAGGATAGGGGCGGGGCTTACAGGACAGTGAATGCAACGGGCGGAGGCGGGGCTTTGACGCTATGGGCGGGGCGGGGCCAGGCGCTCAGGAAAGGCGCCCTGGGGCGCGTGGGGGCGGGGCTTAGCCCAGGGAAGGGTTCGTGTGGAGTGGGCGGTTCTGCCACGCCCTCGCGGGGCGGGGCCCGTCCCGCATCCCCCTTCCCGTGCAGCGTTTCCAGCCGGAGCGTTTATGCGGCGCGCGGGGAAGGGGCGTCGGGGCCGCCATGTCGCGGCTGCATCAGAGCAGGTCGGTGTCGGGGGTCTCTGTAGGGATGGGGGTCCTTCCCCCTCCACACCGTGCCGGGGCTGCGCTGCGCGGGGTGGGGGTTCTCGAGAATCGGGGGTTCTGAGGGCTTGTGGGCTCTGGGGTGTCTCGGGTTGCCTGTACCAACCCTAATGACGCCCGCGGCTTCGCTCCCCTCAGGATCGCGGACTTCCAGGAGGTGCTGGGCGAACCCACGGTGGCTCTGACCAAGCTCCGCGAGCTGTGCTTCAGCGGTGAGTGCCGCGGGGACCGGCCCCCGGCTGGGGAGGGGGTGCCCCGGGCTGGTGCCGCCTGACACGGGCTGTCCCCCTGGGAGATAACCCCGTGGATAGCCCCAGCAGCTTCCCTGGGGAAGCTTCGTGCCCCTCGGGGAGGAAAAGTGTTGCCAGGCCTGTTTGTGAGGTGACATCAGCAACCTGCGGTGAGAGATGGGCTAACGTGGTTATTTCTCTGCCTGGTGTTCCACAGGAATTCCCTTTGATGGTGGGCTGCGCTGCCTGTGCTGGAAGGTGGGTTTTGCTTGGGGCGCTTTTCTTTCTTGACAGTGATGCTTTGGGTTGATTAAGTACACATAGTCCTTTTTTGGCAGTTAAAGTTGTAAACAAACAATAAATCCAGAGCTTAAAAGCCACTAGAAGTCAGCAGTAATTTGTGGAGATCAGCACTTTGCATGTGAGCAGCCTCAGTTTTAAGCAAGCAGTGCATTTCGGTCAGGTTAGCTATTGATCAGTCCTACAAATAGTTCTGTGTGGAAAGCCAATCCCTGAAATATTCCTGACTGTTGCTTAGCAAAGTACTTGGCTCTCTTGAGAGGACTCCCAGTATTTTCCAAGAGCCAGTTTGAGCCACTGGGTTTGCTTTGCTCATCTTGCAGGTGTAACAGCTCATTGAATACTAATTCCTGTTCACCTGTTTCCTGTACAGATACTCCTGAACTACCTCCCTTTAGAGAAAGCCTTATGGAGCTCTTTGCTGAAGAAACAGAGGTGAGGCTGTTGGTACTTGTCCCTTTTATTTTCAAAGATAGCTTCAGAGAAGAAGAATAGTCTTTAAATAATTAAGTACTTTCATAAAACAAATTGTTCTTGTGTGTAATGTGCTGTTCTCCCTTCTGCCTGCTGGACTGACCCCTTCTATTACACTGAAGAGAAAATCAGATGCCTTCTGGCTGAGCAGGGTCCGACAGAAAAATCTGTTTGAACTCTGTCTGTGTGCTCACCTTGACCTTATCTTCCTCTTTGCAAATTCCTCTTTTCTTCTTTAAGGGATCTGTATTCCCAGTTCCTAAAAGAAATGATTATCCAGCCTGGGATTGCCAAGGCCAACCTGGGTGTTTCCAGGGAAGATGTGACCTTAGAGGATCATGTAAGTGTTGTTAAGCCTTTGTGCTGCAGAAAATTCCTTGGGGAGTTTCTGGCCCCCTGGGCTGCTCCTGGCTCTGTTCCAAACTGTTCTGCCCTGCCAGGGGGGAGGGATGGTTCCCAGGTGCCAGCCTGGCACTTTTGTTGTGCTTGCCTTGAGTGTGAATTTCTAGCAAAGCACCGATAGCTCTGTAGAGAGCTGTTCCCAGCTGTGCACTTCCCTCCTCCTGCCCTTTGGGGCTGCCTGCCCAGGCCATGGGTCTCCTAGGAAATGGGAGAGGCTCACAAGGGATTCCTGGAGCCGTGAGATGCTCCCCTGGGAATTTGGGTCCGAGAGTGGATTCGGAGCAGAGGACAGAAAAGAAGCAGGAGACTCAGGCTGGGCTGTGGAAGGCAGGAGAGTTGATTATTTCTGATAATGCTACTGGGTTGTTATTTTTTTAACAGACTATTTCCTGCATGCCTTGGCTTTCTCCTTCTTTGAAAGTGCTGTTAGGAGTGTGTGTGTGGGAGGAGTGAGTGAAGTAACTGATCAGAAGAGACTGTAAAATGATACAGCTCCTCCCATGACCTGAGCGTTCACTCCCCTGCAGTCACCTGCCCCACTGTGATCCCTGGAGCCTTGGTGGTGTAAAACTGGCATGTCTGTAAAACCACACAGGCAGGTCACAGTGATCTCTGAATCCCTTGGAATGTAGGTTGTTGTTTTTTCCTTGGTTAGTTGTTAACTTTGTGTGGAGAGAAGAACCACAACATCAAAGTGCTGGGTGGGTGGAAAACTCTTACCCCAAGTCTAAATACCATCTCCATGGTACAGGTTTGGAGTTGCAGTTAGGAATCTTGTTAAGAGAGGGGGAAAAAAACCAACTACTTGGGCACAAACTCTTGAAAAGATGAGTGAAAAGGATCCAAAATGTGAGAGAAAAAATGACCCTGCAGTGCTCAGATGGTGGTGATGGCAGAGTGACAGCAGAAATGTTAAATCACTTTATGTTTACTGAGGATATTGATATGTGTGAAACATGCTTGTTCTGTTTCTGTTGTTTCTCTCTTCAGCCTCTCAATCCAAATCCAGACAGTCGATGGAACACTTACTTCAAGGATAACGAAGTGCTCCTCCAGATAGACAAAGATGTCAGGTGTGTGAGGCACAGCCACTCAGATTTCTGAACCCGGGCGGTTTGGTCAACAAATCGTACTTTGAAAACAGAGTTTAATATTAAACCGAGCCTCCCACTCAACATGGGGCATGAACTTCCTTCTTGTCCCTGATTTCCTCCTGTGTCCATCCTAGGAGGCTGTACCCTGACATGGCATTTTTCCAGCGCCCCACGGATTATCCCTGCCTGTTAATCCTGGACCCCCAGAACGAGTTTGAGACGCTGCGCAGGCGGGTGGAGCAGACCACGCTCAAGTCGCAGACAGTGGCACGAAACCGCAGTGGGGTGACAAATGTGAGCTCTGGGTGGGGGCTGTCCTTGTCACAGGGCAAGGTCTCAGACTGGGAGGAGGAAGGGTGATTCTCTTTCCTTCTTGGGCTGTGCTCTGTTTCTGTTTCTGCTTGTGCAGTGGAATTAAGGAAACACTCCAGCAGATACAGAGCATTCTGGGGGCTGGACGTTGTAGAATCAGTTGAAGTGTCTGACAGACTGTAGAGAATTGTAGGTGTGTTTAATTTTAAAGATTGTTTTTACCGGACTTCTGGTAGAATTTGGAGTCACAAATTTTATGCTTGACATATGCCTTCCTGTATGGCAACAAAACACTGAAGAGTTAATTTACTATGAATTACAAATTTCCATAGTCATCCAGAGCTTGATCTCAAACTTAGAATCAGGAGTATATGTAAAAATGCCTAGTCTCTTTCCCCTTTTGTGAGTGTTACAGCACACGTGCTGTTGGGGAAGGTGGTTTCTCCCACAACTCTCAATACCCTTTCTTCGTACTGCTGACAAAGAAATGGAACTGCTGTGGTTTTTACTGTGTGAGATCATGTGGTGCAGTGATTCAGAAGGAACTGTTCATTGCTGCACAGACTTTGCTCCTCAGGGATAGCCAGCATCTGGACTTCTCTGCCTGTGTGCTCCCAGAGCTGAGTCTTGGTTTATGTGGTATAAACAGCCCAGATCTTTTGGGGGGCCTATGTGTGTTAAAAGCCAAGCTTGGCACATGTGCTAAGGGATCTGTGCCACCTGGTTGTCCTGATTCAGCCTTGTTTTCCAGGTGAGCTCCCCTCTTAAAAGCACCCCCAGCTCTCTGAGCGAGTACGAAGTTCTGCCCAACGGCTGCGAAGCTCACTGGGAAGTGGTGGAGAGGATCCTGTTCATTTATGCCAAGCTGAACCCTGGGATAGCCTATGTCCAGGGCATGAATGAAATTGTGGGGCCTCTTTACTACACCTTTGCTACAGACCCTAACAGTGAATGGAAAGGTGAGGAAGCCTTTTGACTGCTCAGCAGTGGCTGTGGTACTGCGACTTTTCTGCATGGCATGAGGAATTTTGGGGAATTGGTGGAAGCTGAATAGGCTGGGAGTGGTGAGCACATGGGAAGTGAGGATTTTTGAGCTATTTTTGTTTGTTTGTTAAACTCAAAATCCCTTTAGAAGTTTCTGTTTCCTTGTACTTTATATAGATGGTAAGGAAAAAATTGAAAGGGAGGACTTCGCCTGTTGCTTCTGCTTCACAGGAGCTCTGAGGGTGCGTGCTGGTGGCAGATTAGGTTCTTGTGCCTAGATAACTGGTTTGTGACCTCATGTCACGAAGACCGTGTGTTGGACACAGGGTTAGTATCTGCCATGGCTCTGTAGATGTTTCTAGTTTAGAAAAAAAAACTAAAACAGGTTGTCTAGTTTTGACCCAGACCAAGCCAGCCAAGATCTGGTGGGATCTACTCCTCAGATCCAGTACAGCAACCAGATTATGGAGCAAGGAAAATTTTACAGCTTTGTACCTTTCTCAGTGAGCTTCCTCTATTCTCCCATGTTCTTCTTTTCTTTCCCCAGAACATGCTGAAGCAGACACATTTTTCTGCTTTACTAATCTAATGGCTGAAATTCGCGATAACTTCATTAAGAGTCTGGATGATTCTCAGTGTGGTATTACCTACAAAATGGAGAAGGTGTACTCCACCCTGAAGGAAAAAGATGTGGAGCTGTATTTGAAACTGGTGAGGAGCCAGGTGTTTCTCTGGGGTCACCCAGGGTCTTGGGTGGGATGAGAGGAGTGGCTTAACAGTGCACGTGAATGTCAGTTTTGTTAAACTGTGCTTGAGTAGAACACAGAGTGTATGAAGGGCTTTGCTGTGGGGCAGAGAGATTTTTACTGAGAGCTGAAACTGCCTCTCCTTGGAGTGAGCCCAGAGTGAGCTGACACAGCAAGGCTTCCTCCTCTGCCTGCCTCCGAAAGCCAAACTATGGTTGTTGCACAGCTGCCAGCTGGGAGTCTGAAGGAACTTGGCCATGATCCTTGGTCACCTGCATAGCTGGAGTTTTTACTCTCTTGTAGACATCCAAACATGAGTTCTGCTGTTGAGCTCTTCAACATTCCACGCTACAGAAATTGTTTCTGCTTTTAAGAACAAAACAAAAAGCATCCCCCACGCTGCACACACACACTTCTATTGCCACTGGCTGCCCTGATGGCACTGACTTAAACTCCATGGAGCACATTCCAAAGGAGAAGTGAAATCCAGTGAGCTGGATGATCCCACTGGCCAAATTATTCTGTTCCCTTTCATCCAGAGGTTTTCAACTGCTTTGGCTTTGTGTGACTTTTGTAGAACACATAGAAGCCAGCTTTCATTATAAACATCTCCAGTCTTATAGTCCATTTGGTGTGAAAGTCCAAGGAGATTTGGAAGGGAAAGCTATTCTTGTTACTGCAACCTTGACCAAATTACACTGAGGTATTTTTCCATCTAGAAAAGTCAGGGTATGTTTCTTCTATGATCCCGAAGATGGTTTGTCAGCACAGTGACACAGCCTAGAATGTTGGCTGGTAGCAGATCCAGTGGGGAGAAAAACTGCTTAATGTTTGGCTGGCAGGAAATGGTCTTGGCTGCGCAGCAGCTAGTCTTTAGGAATATCAGCAGAATCCTGAGCTTGTTTGACCTTGGTTAAACTTAGGCTATGTTGGATTTAACATCAGAAAACAGGAAAACTTCAGGCTAAAGGTGCTTACAGCATGTTTTACCGACCATCAGTATGAACTCTGTTCCATCTTTGTTTATCTTTGTGAATAGTAAATCTTTTCTTAAATACAAGGGTTCTGGAAAGGAGAGGAAATCCTGACAAACAGTGCCTGTGTTAGCAGGGGAGGGCTGCAGCTTTGCAGATAAAATGCTGTTGAAATGGGAACTTCAAAATTACTTGGCAGGTTTAACAGAACACAAATAGAGCCTTTAGGGAGAAAAGCTTCCTTTACTCCATGTTGTGGATAGAGGAGCATTTTCTGGCTTGGCTGTAAGTGTGGAGTGTGGCTGCACTGAAAATCTCTTGGTCAGGCTTGAATGGGAGAGTATCCCAAGGATGCAGAGGTTTTCCTGCTGCTGCAGGATGAGCTGGGAGCTTAGAGCAGTGTTGGGGAGGAGACAGGGATGGAAACATGGGGTGCATCTCTTGTCTGTAGGGAACTGGCCGGGAGCACGTACTCATTGTTTGCCTGGTGCCTGTCTGACAGCAAGAACAGAACATCAAACCCCAGTTCTTTGCCTTCCGCTGGCTGACGTTGCTCTTGTCCCAAGAGTTCCTGCTGCCAGATGTCATCCGCATCTGGGACTCCCTCTTTGCTGACGACAAGCGCTTCGATTTCCTCCTGCTCGTCTGTTGTGCCATGTTGACGTAAGTACACACACAGCCTTCCTCCTCTTCCGTGGATCCAGGAGTCTTCTCTAGGCATGTGTTAGGGCATCTGGTGAAGAGGTTGTTGGTTTTAAAGTTTCTTTGTAAAGAGTCAAAAGTAGCTGGAATAATTTCCATCTTTCAGACTCATCCGGGATCAGTTGCTGGAAGGAGACTTCACTCTGAACATGAGGCTGCTACAGGTAAGAATTCAATAGAGTGGGTGCAGAGAGCAATTGGAAAAGTCTTAAAATAGTGCTGTGAGAGAGGATGACAGTATATGAGAGGGTGGGAGGGTGTGCCTGGTTCAAGACAAGTATCACATTTGTGATGTTTGCATGCAGGAAAATCTGCAGGGATCTTAAAGCACTCTCATTACTGGAAGTGGGAGTCTTTAGCACATGCACCCTTTCTACCCTACAGGGAAATTATCATAGATTGGAGGTTTCTAGTGTTCCTTTGGTTTGCAAAAAAATTTGAATAATTTCAAGCAAAGATGTGAAACCTTATGTAACACTGCTAAATTTTTTGGCCAGAGGGTTTTGTTCAGTTCTGAGATCTCGAGAGCCTTAGGTTGGAAATGCCTGCACTGCACAGTTGGATATCTCACGTTCTGCCAGTTCCTGCTTTGGGCTGTGCAAGATACTGGCTTTGATAAGGCTCTCTGACATGAGACAGAGCCCTGTGGCAGGCCAGGTTACTGTGCCCTTGGAGGACAAAGTGGAAAAAAACCAACAAACCTTCTGGAAGGGTATTGAGGTTTGATCAGTTACAAAACAGGAAACTGTAGCTGTTAAAGGAGTAACTGAACATGGCTGTATATTATAATAAGCCAAGAACTTTGACAACAAAGTTTGCCTTGCTTAAGCAAAACAATCTGTATCAAGAATGCTGGGAAGTCACTGAAATCCCTTTGCTTCCTTGCCACAGGATTATCCCATCTCTGATGTTCATCTGATTTTGAAGAAGGCAAAGGAACTTCAAGATTCCAAATAGTCCATGGGCCTAACAAAAGGAGTCAGAGAACTGTGTGGCAGTGGATCCTGGGAGATGGCCCCTTGCAGTGTGGTGCACTAAAGCTCCTACTGGTCTCTGCAAGACTTCAGGTTTTGTTAGAACTACTGGCCACCTGGAAGACTTCTACTCTATTTATTAGGTCAAGGACTGATTACTTCCTTATCTACTTGGGTCCTGCACTCCAGATTTTTCCACATCTCAAATGCCTCTTTGCTGCCAAAAGCAGTTCTTTGTATCTTTTTTTAATGACTTTGGGGAGAAAGAAACTTTCTGTCTGCATATCCCTGAAGGGATGGACTCCTGTATTGTGGAAGTAACACACGGAGTAACTTCTGATGGGGAATGGACAGACTTAAGTCCAGTGAATTTTGGTGGGTGAGGATAGAAGGATCTTCCTCCTGTGAATAGAATGTATTCCAGTGAAGTCACACATTCTGCCATTCAAGTAGATTCTGGATTCTCCTCTCTTGTGTCTGCACTTGGCCATCCCTGAGGCATGTGAAGATTGCATCACTTTCTGGTGAAGGTCACCTGGCAGTTTGCACTCCTTTGACTGGGAAACAGACTTGGGAAGTTGAGGTGGGAGGACACGGTGACATCTGGTGGCTTTGTGCACTCAAACTGCCTGAATCCAGAACTGCCTTATCGACGAGGTGTCCTTGAAAGCAACACTGTGGTGGTTTTAATCCCCCCTGAAGTGTAGTTCCAAGTCAAGCCTTACTACGCACAGCCTTAGAGCAGGATTGTTGCTACAGGGAGGCCTCATGCTGCTCTGAACTGGAGCATATCCAGCTACAATCAGGATTCTGAAACACAAGAAATTGACACCTAATCATGTGCAATGAAGACAGATGTATTTAGTAGCTTATACATGCACAGAACTGGAGTTTTCTGCCTCAGTGGCTTAAATAATACTACTCCCATTAAGGTCTGGTCACAGTAACCTTGCTGTTGTCTCACAGTACTTCCTGCCAGGAAGAGACAGTTCTGATCTGCAATAAGAGTCCTTCTGTAGCACAATCCAGCAGGCATACAGACATCTGTCATGAGCTGACTGCTGGGGCTGATCCGCTGTTCTGTCCTGGTCCTGTTGGAGTCACAGTCCTGAGCTGGACATTTGTTCCTCCTGAGAGGGAAACTGCTGCACTTCAGACATGGTCCAGTGGGCTCAGGTGAACAGGGACTGAGACAAACCACAGGGAGAACTGCTGACCTGCCACAGTGCTGAGCTGAGCAGAAACCCTAATCCTCAGAGAGAGAAACTGCCAGCACCCAGGTGCTTGTGTGGTGCAGAAGCTCTTGAGTGAACACTAATCCAACATGGTTTTCCCTTTCTTTCTGTGCTGTGCTGGGCCACCTCTGCTGTCGGACACTGCAGTCTTTGGTATTTATGGGTGTTGATTTGTTAAAGGTCAGTCAGTCTTTGTAAGATCTGCTTAAGCTGCTGCTGGCCTAGACTTGCCCTAGCAGGAGGGATGCTGGCAGCCTTCAGCTTTTTTTACTGGTGTTATTTCTTTCCTGAAGGCCTTCACCAGGCTGCTGTAACTCTCACCAGGGTGTGTGGGGAGATGGCAGGACAGGTTGGTGCACGTTCCCATGTTCTTATTGGCAATCCCAAGCACTCTCTGCCTCTTGAGAAGATGCTCAAGTACCACTTGTGCAGCCATGTGTTGCTGCTGTGTTGCAAGAGCAATTTAAGGTTTAAAGCAATCTGTAATTAATACCTGTGGCAACAGTATCCCTCTCTGCTGCAATCTTTTCTTGAGGGTATAGTTTTCCTCAAAAAGAAAAATGGGACAGGTAGACCATGACAGCAGTGTGGTGGAGCATCCTGGCTGCTCTGGCCACTGGATGGATCTTCTTTCTGAGCTATTCCAGGTGGTCTTATCAGCTCGTGGGTACCTGCACTAGGGAGGCTGTTGGCCAGACCTGGTGTGCTCTAAGAGCCACCTGGGAGGTTCTCTACAAATGTAGAACCAGAGGGCCCCACTCTTAGGAGGCAGAATTGTACCTGCTCCAAACACTTCTGCCTCAGAACTGCTATAAATACTGCAGCTTTCCCATTCCATGCACAAACTCTGCTCTCATCTCCCTGAATCTGTTGCTGGGCTGTTCATTCTGGGTACCCCTGGCACCTGCAGGGTTTCCTTATGCTGGAATTTCTTACTGGCAACAGGAGTGTTCCTTAAAACAGCTGGAAGTCTCCTTAAAATAACCTGAGGAGGCAGCAGGCAAATCAGGAAGAAAGCATTGCTTGGAAATGAACTTGTGCACGTTTCCAGCATAGCTTTGGGCCCTGGGGACCATCCCACTGGGGAAGGCACAGGGGAGGTGGCAGCACAGGTGTGGTGCTGCCTTCTCCCCTCCTAGGTGTCCAAGGACTCGTGCTATGTCACCTTGCTTCAGGGGGTGACAATGAGTGCTTTTGAAAGGAGTTTGCAGTGGTTTAAAGGGATGCAATGGGAGATTTGGCTGCTGGAAAGGATCTCTGGGATAAATTCTGTAGCCTTATCCAAACTATGGCTGCCAAACCTACTGAGTTCTGTTGGGAGAGTTTGCAACAACTTAGAAACGTCCAGACAGGCTGTTCCATACATAAAAAGCTGTTTTATGTTCCTGCTTATTTCATTCCTGTGTGGTAGAACTTCTGTCCTGCTGTTGAAAGGAGTGGGACATCTATTTCTTTATTCTAAGACTTTCTCCTTTCTTTAAGAGCAAAACCAGATTTTCTGAGGACACAAAAGAAAGTCTTAACCTTTTACCAGCTTTTGAATCTCCTCATGTTGCCCTTGGCTTCATTCCTCAAAGGTTTTTGGTGATTTATTTTTGTTGTTTTTGAAGTGAGACAATACTTGAATGGTGTTTCCTTGCTTGTGTGGCCAAGTAACATCTGTTCCAGCCTCGAGATGTTTCTGCTTCTGGTTTCTTACAATCCTGACCTGCTGAAAGAGCTGATCTTGAGGGTGGGAGGTGTTAGTCTGGGTTGCCTTGGGAACCCATTATCTCATAGGGACTTGAAGAGAAAATGTTTAAATAGATCTTACCATGTGTTCCTCACAGGCAGGACTACTGCCAAACAGGGGAAAGGGAAATCACCTTCAGCTGGGAGGGAAAACTGGACACTCCTGGATGTGGGAAGAGATGAGCTTTCCCTGGGAAGGAGAGGTCTGTTCTACCTGCATCTCACTGGAGTTCAAGCTTTGTAGAACTTGGTGGCTTTGCCAGTGAGGTAGATCAAGTTGCTGGTGGTGGTCACTCAGGAGACTGATTTAGAGTTTGAATTTTGTGATTTGACCTAGAATTATTCACACTTTGGCATTGAACAGAGTGAAGGCCAGAATTTGTTTTGGGGGAATCTGGGGTGTTTGGGAATCAGAAGCTGTTTTTCCTTATGGAATGTCAGTGACTTTGTTTTAGCTGTTTGGGGCAGTCTTCTAAAATGCCCTTTCCCCAAAGAAAGGAAGAGATAACACTTTTTTTTTACCACTTTATTTGCAAAGAACTGCCAGGAAATGGTGTAGTGAACATTTCATCACTCTAAAACTCCTTCTTTTATGCTTCTTTTTTCAAACACTATTTTTGTAAGGTTTCCTTTAACTAAACGGATGTCTGTGCAAACCTCTCCTGTTGGTGTGACTCGGAGTTGGGGCCGTTCCAGGTTCCTGCTGCGGTGTCCGTAGGTGTGACAGAGAGCCCTGGCGAACCAGCCTGGCTCCTCCTCCGCCTTCTCCTTTCCGCTTTGCCTTCCCCAGGAATACGCGGCACAGGTGCCACGGCACCTGCGAGCGCTCTGGGTGGCGGTGGGCGCGGGTGTCCCCCCGCCTGGCTGACCGCGGTGTCCTTGTGCCCGTGTCCCCGCCGTTCCCCAGGACAGCGGCCCCGGGATCGCGGCCCGCCCGCTTTGCGCGCTCCCCCTTAAAGCGGCGATGCCGCCGGCACAGCGCGGCCGCCTGGGGCTCGGCGCTGGCCCGTTTAAGGCGGGGCCGGGCCGCGCGGTGGAACGGCCATGCTGCGGGCCCGGTGGGTGCTGCCGCTGGCGGTGGGCGCGGGGCTGGGGGCGGCCCTCGCCCGCTGGGAGCGCCGGGAGCACCGGGAGCAGAGCGATGCGGCCGAGGGGCTGCTGGCCCGCCTGCCCGTGCTGCCCGTCGTGGCAGCGGCCAGCCTGCCCGCGCCGCCGGGCTCGGGGCGCACCGAGCTGAGCAAGTACGGGCTGCCCGGGCTGGCGCAGCTGCGGAGCCGCGAGTCCTACGTGCTGTGCTACGACTCGCGGAGCCGCAGCGCGCTCTGGGTCATCGAGCAGCTCAACCGGGACACGCTCAGCGGCGCTTCTGACCGCTCCGCCTGCGACTTCCAGGAGGACGACTCGGTGCACGAATATCACCGCGCCACCAACGCCGACTACCGCGGCAGCGGCTTCGACCGCGGGCACCTGGCCGCCGCCGCCAACCACAGGTGGAGCCAGAAGGCCATGCGGGACACCTTCTACTTGAGCAACATCGCCCCGCAGGTACGGCCCGAGGCTGCCGGGGAAGCCGGAGCTGCCCGCGTTCAGGGGCGGACGCTGCTCCCTGCGGGAAGCCCCCCGGGAGCGTCGCTGTGTTTGTGTCTGTAGCAGTTCAGGTAGAGAGGGGCCAAAGTCAATCGGAGGTGCTGATTTCCTGCTAAATTTAACAACAGAGATCCTGTAAATGCACCTGCCTGTGTGTGTCTCTTAAGCCATGAAAGAGAGACCCCGTTCAGTGCAGCTCCTGTCAGGAGCAGAATTAAACAGTTAGAAGCACACTCGCTAAAAATTGCGGCCTTAGGCAATGGGTCCTGTCCGGGATGTGCAAACCAGGCCATCGCTGCTCCCAAAGCAGAAGTGATAGTAGAGATCTGCTATGGAAAGTGCTTGGGGCTCTGTGAGATGTGTTACAGGTGGTGTTACTCTGAAGAGTGAGGAAATACCCCAGCAACTGACTACTGGTTGTGTTTCTAGAATCCTCATTTAAACCAGAATGCGTGGAATAACCTTGAGAAGTACTGCAGGAGTTTGGCAAAAAACAACAGGAATGTCTACGTCTGCACAGGACCCCTCTTCCTGCCCAGGTAAACATGAGGGCTGAGCTGGACTAGCACCCAAAAGATGTATTGTGCTGGCAAAGGAAAACAGGCTGAAGGACCAGGAGGGATCTGTTAAGGGCCCTCTCAGTAGGTGAGACCAGCTGTGCACAGAGGTTCTGTGAAAGGTACCTTCTTAGGATTAGGATTAGTTTATGTATTTCCCATCCAGATGATTATTTCATGAGTCAAGTGGGATTGTTGAGCTGCAGTATAACCAGCTTGTTTTTGTTGGCAGTCCTTAACAATTTAGTAGATTAGTTGATTACCAGATTAGACTGCAGACCCCATCCCTGCAGAATAAAGCTTTCAGGTTCAATGTCATGGAGCGCTTCACCATTTAAGGACATTACTTTATTTTCAAAGATCTCCATGTAGCACCAAAGAGCAGCTGTCTCATGTTGAGATCTCTTAGCAGCAGAAAATAGCTTGGAAAGTCTGTTAAAGAGAGCCAGCAGGGAGGGGATTTGGGAGCAGCCCCAATGCTCAGCTCACCCTCACCATATCACATGGCCTCTGCCCCAACCATGTTTTACAGCCCTGTTGCAGGGGCAGAGCTGCTGCCTGCTGTGGGTGGGGTTTTAGGGGGTGTTGGAGGACTCAGGGGGTGGAGTGACAGCAAACCAGGAGATAACTTGGGATGTTGCTGTTGGTGCAGGATGGAGCCTGATGGGAAGATGTATGTGAAGTACCAGGTGATTGGGAAGAACAACGTGGCCGTCCCCACCCATTTTTTCAAGGTGCTCATCTTGGAAAAGGAGAGTGGGGAGATTGAGTTGCGCTCCTACGTGATGCCCAACAGCCCTGTGGATGATAAAATCCCCCTGGAACGGTTCCTGGTTCCCATTGAGAGCATTGAGCGAGCCTCAGGGCTCCTCTTTGTCCCAAACATCCTCAGGAGAACAAGTAACTTGAAAGCCATCACAGCTGGAAAGCAATGACCCATGACTAGAACAAATACAGGTAACCCCTGCCAAGGGACTGGCAATCACTGCACAATCATAGTTCCTTGTGCAGTTGTAAATATGGGAATTAAGATTCAAACCTGTGCTTCTCTCCACTGTTCCCCTTGTGTCTAAGTAAGCACAGACGCACAGCAGGGCTCCAGAGTGGTCCTGCAAGAGGCTCAGGGGCACCTGACACTGTAGTAGCTCTCTAGGATTTGCCCCTAATCCACTGCTGCCTTGGAGCTGTATGAGGCTCATTCAGACAGAAAGGGAAGTCAATTGTTGTTGTTTAGCAGGGAGGGAGGGGGAGCAAGGTGTGTGCCAAGGGAGGAGAGAAGTTCCTGCCTTCCTGTGGCCAAAGAACTATACAATTGTTTTCTTTCAGAAGATGGTTTTAGCAGTAAAGCTTTGAACACCCTTGGTATTGGTTGTTTCTTATCTGCTCTCACCAAAGCTCTGAATATCTCAGCAGGAGGAGGGAAGGATGGAGCCAACTTTTCCAGCTGCTTTCCTGTCTGAGCTCACTGTAGGCAGAGTTTAAAGCATCACAGACAGAGGTGGACTGTAATGAGATGATGTGTTTTAGTGCTGAGGCTCAATTGAAGCTCCAGCCCTTCCTGCTGTTGGGAAGGATGAAGCCATGAAGGGGTGCTAGGGGAAGTCAGGCTGAGGCAGGAACAGCTTCTTGGCATAAGGATAAGTTCTTACTTTCAGTCTGAAGGCTACATTGCTCCAGAGGCACTGCCTGAAATCCAGGCACACACCTCAATTTCGCAGCAATTGAGGTTCCATAGTGCTTTATTCCCACCCTAGATATCCGAGTTCCTGAGACCAAGTCTGCTGCCAGGCTTGTGCCAGCTGCTGGGAAGCAGCAACCAGCCCTTGGCTGGACCACACAGGCAGGAGGGCAGACTTGTGCTCCCAGCTGCAGTGAATGCCTGGCTGGGTGTTGTGGTGTGTCCACAACCAGGCTCTGTGAGCCACCTGCAGTCCCAGAGCCCAGAGCATGCCTGCTTAACCTGCTGCCAAACGAGCTGAGATATGGGCCTTTGTGCAGAGCTCCAAACACAGTTTATTGCAATGAAGAAGGTGCAGGGACAGACCAAACCGGGCTGAGCACACAGGGTTTTATAAGGGGGGAAAGGGGCAGATCTGATGGTCAAGGGCCGATGGGAACTGAGTACAAGTGGTGTACAGGAGGGGCTGCCGACTGGGGAGCCAATGAGGTAACAAGGGCGGAGCACTGCAATAATCCAGCACCAACAGGAGACAAGGGAGGGGAGAACATTCCAGAGGGAGTCCATATAAGGAAAAAGGGGGCAGTTGGACTGGGTCATCCCAATACAAGCTGCAGCATTAACATGAGCCTGCAATTGCTTATGGGTGAGACCACTGTATTCAGAAGGGTGTTGTTCTTTGACCCTGGGTCTCCACAGCTGGGCAGTGCTGCCAGCTCCAGTCACACTGTGCCTTGGTCCCTCCAGGCTCCTGGAGTGACTTGCCCAGCACCCCACATTTGAAGAGCTGCCTCCCCAAGGACAAGGTCAGTGGTTTCCCTTCCATCAGCTGTCTTTGGGTGTCTTCACAGCCTCTTCAATATGTGGTCTCAGTGCAGACAGAGAGATCAGCAGGGCTTCCTGCAGCAGAGCCAGGCCAGTCAGAGCACACCTGGGCCATGTGTGTCACTGCCCAGGCAGACTCCCAGCACTGCCCTGTGCACACCCAGCACCATCAGCCCTACCTCTGTCCGGATGGTTCTGCTGCCTTGGCTGGGACACGTGTTCAGGTAGAAGTCAAACAAGACGCTTGGGTCAGTGACTTCCAGGTTTGGGTCCACATCAACCCCGGCTTCCAAGCCCTCAAGGCCTCCAAATACAACAAGGGCATGCCTGGGGAGAGCACAGGGACAGGGTGAGAGAGCAGACTGTCTAGGTCTGCATCCAAGCTCCTGTGTGCTGGTGAAGCAGGGAGCTGTGTCTGTTGCTGATGGTGCCCACTGCAGCTGCCTCCCCACCAGAGCCACACAACATGTGGCCAATGTGACAGTGCCTGCTACCAACTGCAGAAAAAGAGGAAAGGAATCGGCCTTGTTCTGAGGTATTTTCCCTGCTCTGCTCCCTGCACCAGTCTCACTGGGAGCTCTGAGTGGAACCAAGCAGGCAGGACACAAACCTGAAGGAGGGCAGAGTGACCTGGTCCACAGAGCTGCCCCGCTCTGAGGTGCCAATAGAGAGATCATAACCTTCCTTGAACGGGCACTCGGAAAAGACAGCACCTGGAAAACAGAGTTTGGGGTTACTGCTGCCATGTCCTCACCCATGTGCCTTCTGGACAGGCTAAAACACTCCATGGTTGAGTGGTGGCAGCAGAAGTTGCTTTCAGTGCTAAAGGTGCAGCTGGAGACAGAATGACTCCTCTTTCCCACACTGCAAGAGTCTCCCGCATCCTTTTCATCAAAGCTCAAGACAGGTGCCAGAAACCACCCTCTAACAGCTTACAGTCTTCCTACAAGGTCGAATCAACCAGAAGATACAAAATGAATTTTCCAGGGCTCTTGAACTCAAATTTGATTGCTGGCTCTGATGTGAATGAGTGCGATGTAGTTATCATGGAAACAGAGAGGGGCATCAACTCATCTGCTGTCATGCAACCATTTGGAGCAATGGTGAGTGGAGGTTACAGGGCACAGTCCTGGAGGGTGACTGGGGTGGTTCATGCCTCGTTTCTAAATTCTGACTGCCACGTGGCTGCTGGCTGCAGGTGTAACGTGCACGTTTCCTTTGGACAAGGAGATTTCTAGGAGAGAGACGTGTGCAGCCAGTAGGCCTGAGACTGGTGTGGACACCCAGGCAGAGAATCTCTGTGGATACTCACTCAAGCAGGAGGCCAGGCGGACGCTGTAACCCCAGTACAAGCCTGAGACTGCCCGGGGGTGCTGCGAGGACACCACGGTGCCTTTCCGCACTTTGGCTTCTGAAAGAAAGCAAAGAGGTTAAACAGCCCCTGTGATCTGGTGAGATTTGACCAGCCACAGCCATCACCCTCTCTTTTTCCACAATGTGAAAAAGTATTCTGGAAATCTGGTGAGTTCTGGAAAGCCTGTGAGTGTTTGGGCTGTTCACTGCTGAAAAGAAGAGCTGATAGTTCTTTCCAGTTATTGAGGCAGGCATGGTAAGGGTGTTATTAAATTTGTGTATGGAGTGAAGGGAACATGCAGAACTGTTGGGTACCTTCAAACCTGTCATACAGAAGGACCAGGTCCTGCAGGACTGAAGTTTACAGATGCTCCTGGAGCCATGGATTACCTGGATTCTGGGGCTCCTTCAGGCGCACAGTGACTCGCAGACCAGGGTTCAGCTGTTTGTCAATCTGTACCTCCTGCAGTGACAGTCACCATCAGCACCAGACATTCGGGGAAGATGGGGGAAGGTGGGGAAGGAAGGGAATCCTTTGAGGAAGTGGGGGTCTGTTTTGGCCTGGAGTTAGGATGAGGAGCTCTGTGTGTGGCTCAGGGGCTTGTTTATCAATCTGAAGGTTATTTTCCTACTCAAAGGTTCAGCTGCAGCAGTAAAGCAATGATCTGCTGGAATGCATGGGGCTGGCTGGGGCCTGGGAAGCCACAAACATTACCAAGGCAGAAGGGACAAGACAGCAACAGCCTTAAACCCCCCACCAGCCCGCTGCAGCCTTCAGAAACTGAGTAGTGCCGCCCCTGCCTGCTGCAAATCTGCCAGAGAGACAAGGGAAGTTGTTTTGGCATCTGTGGGTAACAGACACACCTTCCTCATCCCACAGTTAACAAAAGAGCCTCTGCCTGGCTTGGTTGGCCGGTCCAGCACGACGCCCTCCCGGTACTCCGAGTCCTCGTCCATCCGCATGTGGTGGGGGCTGTCCAGGGGGTTGAGCAGCCCTAGAACAGCACAGAGCAAAGAGGTGCTGGGGGAGAACACAGGTGTAGGTGCAGCTGCTCCCCTGCTCCTTCCCTCTCAGGTCCAGTGCCGAAGTGGGGAAAAGTCCTGGCTGTTCCACACACAATGAGCCAGAACTCAGAAAGGAGAGAGACAACTGCATTTACCTGCAAACTGCAGATCCTCATGTTTTGGAAAAAAGGATTTCCTCAAGTACCTGTGGCCAGAGAAAGGTGAAATGTGAAAAGGTATGTTTATGGAATCTGGATCTCAATTCTAGCCCTGTTCTGACTCAAAGGAGCTGAGATAGAGAAAAGCAAACTTACTGAGGGCACTCCAAGTACTGCAGGATCCGAGCCAGCTGCACACAAGCCTTGCCTTTCTTCCCAATTCCTTCAAAATCCCCCTCTACGCTTCTGAAAGTGAAAGCAAGCAGCTTGTTAACTAGGCATGTGGTTGGTCAGGTCTCCAGAAGACCAAGCCTTGCTTCTTAATCTGACAACAGCAGCACATCCTTCCCCTCTAGCTCTTGTAAAAGGGCTGTTCCAGAGACAATCTGTTAACAAATCATCCTTGGAACTCTCTCCAAGCCAACTACCTTTTTCAGTTTTGTATTTTGATCTTTATGTATTAATGTGATGTGTCAGGATGTCAGGAAGATGTCCTGACAGATGCCCTGTCCCTCCACAGCAAAGTTTAAGGGTTCAGAACTTGGCCTCCTGTTGCTTTAACCCCATGTTGGGATAAATTATTTGAGCTGCCAGGGCAGTTCAGTCAACACCGTTTTCCCTGGGATATAGTGGTCCCTGTAATCCTGGCATTGGGGAGAGGTACATGCAGTCCCTTCCTGGCCTTAGCTTAATAGAGGAGTGAAGGAAATACCATGCAGAACAAAATGGCTCTTCCTTCAGAGAATCCCAGAATGGTTGGGGTTGGAAGGGAACTTGACAAGAGGTGGAACAAGATCATCTTTTATGAGCAGGGACACCATCCACTATCCCAGTTTGCTCCAAGCCCCATCCAAGCTGGCCTTGGACACTTTCAGGGATGGTGCAACCACAGCTTCTCTGGTAAAGCTGTGCCAGGGCCTCACCACCCTCACAGGGAGGAACTCCTTCCTGAAACCTAATCTAAGCATGCTCTCCTTCAGTCTTTGCCTTACTTGACGTCCTCTCCGTGCTCGTCGAACACCACGATCTCATCCACGCAGAAGATGGCGCAGGCGCGGGCGATCTGTCCGGCCAGGTAGGAGCGCAGCGCTGGCGACTGCGCGTTGTTCAGGATGGAGCCGGGCAGGGCCACGCTCAGCGTGTGGGGCCGGCCTGGGGAGCAGAGACATGAGAGAGCCACAGCCTGGCAGCCAGTGTGCAGCGTCACAGCTGCTGGTGTGCATGGTGGGGGAAAAGCAACTTCTGTTTCTTAGATTTAATCATGGGTTTTCTCTTATGAAAGATCTCTACTGCAGTGATTGCTGCACTGTGTTCGTGCCTGTTTGGGCATGTGGACTGATCCACATCGGATCTATGAAGTAATACCTTTCCTATCGATAGGTAACACTGACTGCCATTTAACAGCCAGGTTTTCTAGCACTTTCCACCCAAGTCTCCCCAGTGGGTCACGGCGGCATCACCTCTCTCTTCCTTCTGCTCCTCCTGCGTCTGGGCTTCTTGTTCTGCCTGCTCTCGCATCCGCTGTTTCTCCAGTTTCTTCAGTAGCTTAATTTCCTTCCATTTCTTCGTCTCTGCTTTCCCTGGGACGGAGAACAGCGCCCGGCGTTAAACACCGCGCCGTGACCGCTCCGAGCGGCCCTAGCCCTGCGTGCGCCCGGCCTTCCTTACTCTCCTGCTTCCAGCGCCGCCAGTCCACCTTCCTGTCCTCAACCTACGGGGGACAGCACGCGTTACCGCCGGGCTCCCCTCAGAGCTGGACCCGGGGAACGCCCGGGACTCCCCTCAGGGTTGCGGGCTGCACCCGGGCCCCCCTCACCGCCCACCTGCGCGCCCCTGGGCCGCTTCCCCACGCCACCGTCCGAGTCCGCCATCTTCCCCGCGCTGCCGGCCGCGCCCCCGCTCTCCTGATTGGCCGGAAGGCGCAGGCCCTGCCCGCGGTGAGGAGGAGCCTGAGGTCACGTGGCTGGCGTTTTACCGGCCCGCGCGGCAGCGGAGCTAAGCAGGGTTGGTCGCGTTCCGCGGAGGATGGGTGACCCCAGGCAGAGAGCGGCGCTGACACAGCACGGGCGCTGAGGAAGATCCCAATTCCCGCGTGGGAGTGTGTGTAAAATCCGCGTACTCGCGTCTGCGAGTGTTTGCACAAGCCCTTCGTGTGTTCTGGATGATGCATGGATGCACACTGCCCTTTGCAGGTTGTGTCATGGCCTAGGTAAGAGCCCACGCGTGTGGGGGTGTTGCAATTAATCTTCATATTTACAATTTAATTGCATGGTTCTTTCTCTGTTTAGGCGACTGCGACTCTCCCCATGTTTGGTACTTATATGGGTGCAAAAGGGCTTTCAGCAGCACCCTCACCCACCCAGGCTGAGCACGCAGGTGAGATGGGACACCAGGAAAGGCAGGTGGCTGTTTGCCTCCTTCCCTCTCTCCCTCCCTCCCACTGGACCATGCAGCTCTGCCTCCAAGGGGATTGGTATCACCAGCTGCAGCCCAATACGGAAAACCTACGGAGCTCTCCCCACCAGCCTGAGTGGAACAAGTAGCCACCATCACAGGACCCAGCACAGATGAAGCAGCTCTCAAGGAGAGCTCCATCAGTCCTGAAGTCATTAGAGACACTCTTCCATGATTGCAGTAATTCCACTTTAATAATTTAACTGCTACAAACACTCATTGCACTGTCAGATGCACACAACTCCCACATGGTCGAGGATGATGTTTTATACTCTTATCCAGGCTGAAATTGACACTGATGCAAGAATTACCTCTCCAGAATTGCTCATGTTACCCCACCAGCCTGCTGGGTGGGAGGTTGTGGTGGCCACCAGCAGTAGGAGCAGCCAAGGCCATGGTGCCCATTCACCCCGGCCACTGTGTGCACTTGTCAAAGGCCAGAAGGTTTTGCTCTGCAGCCTGGATGATGCTGCCAAGCTTGAGAAAGTGCCAGAAGTAATTTGGAAGGTTTGACAATAGCCAGGCTTCTGGTGAAAGCCTGTTTCCTGGGGAAAACCAATTGTGTAGTCATTTTCCCCAGAGTTGCACAGAAAATAATAGTGGAAAAATAGTTTATGATGAGAAATGTCATTTCACTGGGTTTGTAATCATCAGGATCATAGGAGTCACCTTACTGATGTCTGGTGATGCTGTCTAGTCCTCTGGGAACGTGAGTGCCAATGGCAATGCTGCCCTGAGTAGGGATGTGAAGCAAGACAAACCACTCTAACCCTCTAGCACGGCCTTAAAGGTAAGTCCTGAAAGACCTTTTCAGAATTTGGTGGTGAGACAGAGCCCAGGAGCCATCCTCACCTTGTGTGTTGCTGGACGCATCCCAGAACTGATTAGCAAAGTTTTCAAATATAAGAAATGTCAAATGCTGCCAGTGCACACAAAGTCTCACTTCTTGAAATAATTTCACTGTGACTGAAAATGTTCCCCAGGACCTGGGCCTGGAAAAACTTAACCATTTGTCTGTCAGAAAATGTTGTTGAAAGCACTGAAGTCAGAACATACCAAAGTTTGTAGACAAGTGAAGAAGAAGAGCAATTGGGGCAGATGAGGACCAAGGAAAGCCTGGTTCTCTAAGTGTACTCAGGAGCTGGTTTTCTCCTGTTTCCATTTTTGCAATATGTCACTTGCTGCCTTCAGTGTAGCTTCCTCCTAAAAAATACCACAGATTTGGTCAGTGGCTCCCAGCCAAATCCTATTCCCTCTCACTGCGGCCATTGTCGATACAAAAATCCTGTTCTCATTCTGAAGCACTGCAGGTTCAGTACGAGACAGGCACAGCCACTGGGCAGCTAAAGGGGCACCTAGAGAGTCCCTTCCTTGGCCAAGAAATGTAGGATGCTGATGGGACAAAGTTTAGGACAGCCCTGGCACATCTGCTGCCCCCAGCTCAGCTCATGTGTCTGCAGGAGTGGTTGCTCCAGCTGGGGATGCCATGGTGGGGTTCCAATACCCGAGGAATCCTTCATTTCTTCTTGGCATTTCTCTCATTAAACCAGCCCTGATTATTGCTCCCAACCTTGCCTTCCTTAGTGCTGTCCATATCTCACCTTTGCAAAGCAGAACCGGATGAAATTGGTGTAGTTGTTCTTGTGGGCCTCGCTGTAGAAAGCGGAGAGCGGGATGGCAGCAAGGCCCTGGGCAGAGGAAGCATGTGGAGCTGAGGGTGCTGCTCTGGGGCTGGCTGCAGCCTGCTGTGCCCCAGTGTGGGTGAACTCCAGGTCCCCCAGCCTGAGCTTGGGTGGGCACAAACCCACCCAGGGTAAAAGGAGCAGGAAGGGCCACACCCTTTTACCTTGTTCTTGACCATCCACTTTGCAAATCTGGAGTCGTAGGGCTCATCTGAGTTGGGGTCATCAGGGACATCAGATTCTGCAGGAGAAGCACAGCAGGACAGAGGCTGGGGCAGCTGCCAGGTGCCTCAGCTGAGCCCCAAGCCCACATCCTTGCAGCTGGGATGAGGAACATGCAGCCCATCCCGCTTTGATGATGGTTTATGCAGGCGCCTGTCCCTGCCAGTGGTACCACACCCCACACCCAGCCCACCTGGGCAGGACTGCAGGTGACTCACTGAATGGAGAGATGTCTGCCACGAGGAAGTAGGTGCCCTCTGGGATGATGGGTTTCATCCCCACCCCATCCAGGCTCTGAACCAGCCAGTCTCTCTTCTGCTGCAGCTCCTTGGGCAGTTGGACGAAGTAGCTCTCAGGTTTTCCATAGAGCATGAGCTCCCTCTGGAAACCCTGAGCCACAGCCTCCTGTAAGAAGAGAGAGGCCAGTGGGAAAACAGTCAGGGCTTTCTTGGGAATTGAAGTTCCTGCAATTCACAGGTGATTAGGGAGTTCTCTGCCATCAGCCCCTCTGAACTGCCCTTTAAATTTGTCCGTGCAAGATAAGGAATACACCCCAGGCAGGCTGGATTCTGCCCTCTCTCCCAGACACAGAAAAACTGTAGGGAGAGAGGAAGGAGCCTCTCCAGGGCACCACAAATCACTTGTGTGTGCCTTTCAGGTCAGCTGTGGGAAAGAGAACCATCTCTTACCCCTGCTCTGAGGGCTTGGGCATTGCAGGGCCAGGTGCAGGGAGCTGCCTTACCTGGGCAATGGTGGCACAGTGGTACACAGAGTTCTGGTGCACAGTACGGAGGTGCTGCAGCAGCCTGTCAGGGCCCACAACCCAGCCCACCTGCAGCCAGGAGAAGAGGAAGAAGATGGTGAGTCTGGCTGCCTGCTCAGGCTCCCCTTTCTGTGCCTGTGCTGGTTTCATTGCACTTTCTAGACTTTCTAGAAATTTCATGGAGCACCTCTGGTTCTTTCAGACCCTGAGGCTCAAAGCTGAGAGTAGCCAGAGTGTCCCCGGTGCTGTGGCAAAGGGACAGGGATGGGGACACAACAAGGTGCCACATGGGATATTCACCTTCCATCCCGTGGCACTGAAGGTCTTCCCAGCGCTCCCGATGATCACCGTGCGCTCCCACATCCCTTGCAAGCTGGCTGGCAATGAAAGGAGAGAACCCCCAATGGCAGAGCTCAGCATGCTCCTTTCCGGGCTGTGTTAATGGCACGTGGGAGCTCTCTGTCACCATAATCGACGGTGATCTTTAGTATTCACTGCACATCTTTCACCTGGATGAGCCTCCAAGCAGCTAGCCAGGTTTCTCAAGAGCATCTCCTTTTAATTAAGCATTTTCACAGGCATGTACCCAGCCCCAGGGGCTCTCGGAGATGCCAAGCACCATCACCCTGCATCAAGGTGATGGCATGTTACTCCAACTGGAAGAACAGGCTGAAACTGTGTTGAAATGGATTTCCTGGAACTAGAGACACTCAGAAAACTGTGGCTTCATAAATCATGGGAAAAAAAATCAGTTTCACTGGAGCCAAGTGGCTTTTTTGTTCTAGATCTCCCCTCTGGCTCTGAAGTCAGAGCTTCTGTTTAGGACCTGGTTTGGAGGCTGAGATTGAAGTGCAGCTTCCCCCAGTGGGGGATTCATGCCTACTACAGCTGTGCATGCAGGCAGCTCCTGGGATTTCCAGGGGCCAGTGCAATGCCCATCCCTGCCCGGAGCAGCCCCGCCCAGCCCTGCCCCGTACCGATGCGGGTGTGCTGCTTCCCGTCGAAGACCAGCCACTCGTACACCTCGTCGCTGATGCACAGCACGTCGTGCTTCACACACAGCTCTGCAATCAGCTCCAGCTCCCCGCGGCTGAACACCTGCAGCAGGCACGGGCACGGAGGGCAGCAGAGGAACAGCGGGAACATTTCTGAGCCCCTGCCTGTCCCTGCAGGTTGTGAGTGTCCTCCTGGCACCATCTCCCATGCCAGGGAGGGGCAGGGGCTGCTGCAGTGGTCTAACAGTTGTCTTTGCTGGCACAAAAGACAAGGCTTAGAACCACCAGGAGACTGAGCACAGCATGTGGTGCCCCCACAGCACCCACTTCCCTTGTGTGCAAGGTAGGCTGAGTCACTGCTGCACTGCAAATGTGGCTGCAGCACCCCAGCAGCTTCCAGGGCCCAGCATGGCCAGCAGTGTTACCTTGCCCAGAGGGTTGTTGGGGGAGTTCAGGACGATGGCTTTTGTCCGTTCACTGAATTTAGAAGCCAGTTCAGCTGGGTCCAGCTGCCAGTCTGCACTAGACATCAATTTTCCATCTTTTGGAGGATTCTAGAAAGAACATGGGAATCTTGGTCTGCTTTGCTACCTCTGCACCTTGTTTACCACTCACCTCTTTGCTGACTGCTGTGACTCTTCCCTTCTCCACCCACTCACCGGTCTCAGAGGCACAAACACAGGTGTCCCACCAGCCATTTTCACCATTGGCTCATAGCAGTCAAAGAAGGGTTCAATGATTATCACCTGGAAGAAAGTGACACGTCAGCATCCTCCTGGTCCTGCTCAGACCTTCTCTGAGAAGTGCAGAGAGCAATGGGAGGGACAGGACATTTTAATCCCTCATTACTGTAATGGAGGACCTGCACTGCCTGTGGTGAGGGTCAGGAAGGACACTATCACTCAGGACAAAAAGGGTTATTTTGCTTTATGCAGAAATGAGACAGTGCCCTGCAGCAAATATTTTCTTCCTTTGGAAGCTTGGGTACTGCAGAATGGGGATAAAACTGGTTTTGCTTTGGAAAAGGACAATGAAAACCAGCCTGCAGGTCCCCTGTGGGAAGGCTGCCAGTGCTACAAGCTCTTATCTTGGCTTACCTCATCACCTTCATCCACTAAAGCCTGGAAGCAGCAGAACAGGGCCTGGTATGCCCCCACAGTCACCATCACATTGGTCATAGGATCCAGGTCTCGTCCAAGCAGCTTCTCAAAAAACTGGGCTAGGACCTTCACCAGAGGTGGGTGGCCCTGTGGGGTGAAAGGAGGGTGGGAATTAGGTTGCAGAAGACCCATAAACCAAGGATGAACCCTTGGAAAGGGACTGGGAAGCCAAGAGCCCTGTGAGATCTTCCAGCCTAGCTGCTTCAAACATCCCAGTAAAGCAGGGAGCTACTGGGAACAGTGGGCATGGATCAAGGCTGGATGTGTATTTTGCCTCATGTTTTTTCCTGTTTATTGATGCCTGATGAGCTCTAAAGCAGCCAGGGCAGGTGGGGATGGAGGGGGTGGTGCTGGGGAGGGAGATCTGTCACTTACAAAGGCACGGGTGTACTGGTGCAGCATGTGGTTCCCCCCACTGAGGGCTCTCGTCAGTGCCTCTCTCAGGAAGTCTGGTGCAGGGAAGTCGGGGAAGCCTTGGCCCAGGTTCACCTTGGAGTAGGTAGCAGCCAGTTTTACAAACTCCACCCTGGAGAGATGGGAAACAAAAGCACTTTGAGAGTGTCTGAGCAGTGTGCTGGCACCAGGTCTGCTGGCAGCATCCCTCTTGAAGGGAGTGGGGTTGGTATCCTTCCTGCAGAGCCATCCTGCTGCTCACAGGACAGGCAGGCAGGTCAATTCAGACCTGCTGCAATTAAACCGTGGAAGATGAACTATTGCACTGAGGGAACTGTTTTCATTCATTCTCCCAGGAAACAGCTCCTGTGGTCAGTGTGTGGTCACAGCTAAAAGCCTATGGTGTTTCAGATCACTTAGAGGTTTTCAAGGTAATACCAGCTCTGCAAAATTTAGCAGCTAGACATTGTGAAGGCCTCTGCAGAGGGCAAGGTGGATTGAACTTGCTGCTCCTCTCAAACTAAACAAGAGCCAGCTCAGTGGCAGTTTGTAGCTTGAGTCCAGACACAGCAGGGGCCCTGGGGGAAGACCATTTAAATCTCTTCTTCCAGCACACAACTTTCCCAATGCCACATTGTGCCTGGCAGGATGGGAATGGCATTTGCAGCAGCCCTTCCCCTGCTTCTCTGCTTGTGGTGCCCCAGGGTGAGCTTGGAGCAGGTGCCAGGCAGCAGCCAGTGTGCAGCAAACATTTGGCTCAGATTTGGGTGCCACTGGGATCATTTGGGTGGATGGCTCAGAGGGAGGGCGGTGCTTCTGCCTGCCCAATGGTGCAAAAAACCTGATACATGCTGAAGTGAGAGCTGCAGGTACAGCACTGACTCATGGTAAAGTCTTCTGGGACAAACTTGCTCTGATGTGCTTCCTGAACACATGCAAAGCTGTTGAGGGAAACTTCTGCTCTGTACTGTGTGGCTACTGTGGTTTCAGTCTGGTGTAAGAATGCCTAAAACCACATCTACCACCTGGGTAAACCTGATATTCTTTTAACTCACCAGATATTTTTATCTATTCCCTCCAGCCTCCGAGCTTGCACTGGCCTTGACATTTTTGCCTGCAGAGAGTGAGAAAGAAAGTGAGTTTTGAAGCTTTTCAATGAGGCCACATAGGGGCTGTGGCCTCCCCAGGGAAGCTTTTCCCACCAGAAGGTGTGCCCTTTAGTATTGCTTCATGGGCTGTTCCTGACTGATCATGGAGCAATAATAACTGTTGCAGTGGTTTCTGCTTTCACTTACAAGTTTCAACAAGAATTGGGAAAATAGATGAACAAGAGAAGCTTTTGTACACTCACTGGGGAGGTGGCAATGCCTTAAACCTCATTACCTGTTTGGATTAGTCATGGGGTCAACCTCAGCCAGGCTGTAACAGCCAGGCCAAGGACCCCAGACCTCAGGCGTTTACCTTCCATAACCTCTCCATCTTCATGGGAAGGACCTCCTTACTCTACAAGCCATGAAATACCCCCTTCTCCTAGAAGAACAAACTATTTTATTCCATGCTGCTCTATGAAGTAACAGAAGTAGATACTCTTCTATCCTGTTGAAGTGCTTGCTCTAAATCCTACAAAATGTGCAGAGTTTTCTATTTAAAGTTCATGTCAAACCCAAGCAGTAACTAGGTACAGGCAAGAGAGAGCACAGCACAGAGGTCAGTGTGATGTACAGAGACACTGAGGTACCATGCTGTGACTAGTTTGTAATTTCCATGTACATCATGGCTCAGGGGAGTGGAAAGAAGTAGGAAACACTGAAAGCAAAACCCTCCTTCCAGTTGGATAAGCACAGTGGGAGAAAGTTAGATGTGCTTTATGGGGAATTCATCACAAGGATGATGAAAAGCAGCAGAGACAGAATTTAGTAACTCAGCAGTGCAGGGAAAAGGCACCCAGACAGGGAAGGGGCTGGAAACTGGAAACAAAAGAAGCTCAGTGCACCAGAAAGAGCCAGTGTGGGGGCAGGAGGAGGGCAGCCCTGAAGCAATGAGTCAAGAAAGCCATTGTCACCACGGCAAATAAAATACATTTGAACTGGAACCAGGAAGGCATGTGAAAGCAGCTGAGGTGAGGGGATGTACAGGGGTCTGTGCTCTGCTGTGCCAGGACAGTGGGGGGGACACAGGGTCAGCCTCCTCCCAACACTCAGCTGCAGCAGGACTTACCTGCTCCCCTCTGCTGTTTCCACAGCACCGCACCAGAATTTGGGCAGTGTCCCAAGGATACTTTGTGCTGAGGTCCTTAGATTTTTAGACAGCTTCAGCCCTTACTGGAGATCTTTGCAAACACCCAGCTGAGGAGCTCTGTGTTTCAGAGGGCACCAGGTGGACTCTGCTCCACCCTGGTGCCAGGCAGGCAGCCAAGGACAAGCAGAAGTCACTGAATCCATGGTAGCTCCTCTCCTTCTCCCTCTCCCTCTCCCCTCTCTCAGCTTTGCTCTTTCTGCACAAGTTCATGACTGTTACAGTCACAAGACCCAGTGCCTGAGCTGATTTGGGTGGGAGCAGAAGGATTTATGGCTTGGGAAGTAAAAGATAGCTGGAGGTAAAATATTAACAGCTCCAACACTGTTCTTGCAAAGTGGGGCTGCTGAAGGCAACAGGTCAGAGAATTTAATAGATGACCAAGTGTGATGGGGATCAGAGGAAGTTGTACCAGAGTGGCTTTTCCTGATGTGCTCTGCTCTTGCTGCCAAGCTGAGCTGCCCTGGGCAGGCTGCCAGCCAGGAACAGTGCCACTGGGCATTCCATACCTCTCTGGAGTACGAGCTATGTCCAGCACTGCTGTTCCTCTCCAGCAAGAAGTGGCGCAGGGACGGTCCCGCTCTCCTGAGCATGCCACGGCTCCTGCTCTCTCACTGCTGCAGGCACACACCTGCAATTCCCAGACAAAGAACAGGGCTGAGACCATTGCTCCACAGGGTTAAAGCACACCTGTACCTGGGATCAGGCAGGCCCAGACCCAAAGATGAGGTTGTTCTGCCACAGAGAGGAAAAGGCAAAACGAGCTGCTTTGTGTGTCATCACTGCAATGTCCAACAGTGCTGGGGCTGTACTTTGTGCCCATGACACACAGGATCAGGATCACAAGGGCAACCATGACTTCTGCCTCCTCTCTCCCAAGCCAGGCTTCACCTGCTCTCCTCTGCACCATGGGAGTGGAATGGACACCATTGAGAGGGCATCCTCTGAGAATTTGGTACTCAGCATCAGCTTCCCATCCAGTGTCACTCAGCCCAGGTAACTCTTGCCTCTGCCCTTCCTCCCTTGCAACACTTTCATCTTCCTGGCCCATACAGAGAAACTCTGGCCTCTCAGCTGCTGCAGCTCTGGTTTAGTCACAAGTTTTTTTCCAATTAACAGGAATAAAACACCTTCTATCTCTGAAGTGATTTTGGTGATTATCTTTCCTTCAAGGCCCCAAACAAACTGATTTCTGTAAAATGCAGTCTATTCCTTCACCTCAGGTTTCTTCAACTATTCTACAGCATTACTTAAACATGCAGTATTTAAGCTAAAATAAGTGAATGTTTTATTTGGTACTTGAGATAAAAGCAATGAGGCTGGAGGATGTATGCACCTTTATTATGACCAGACATTAATTTATTTACTCATCTGCTAAAAAATTAATTAAAACAGATTTGAAGGTGACCAGCCCACAGGTAAGCTCTCAATACCCCTAAGGGCACATTCCATCTTTACATGCAGAATGAGTCACCAGTGTCTGCATTTTTTTTTTTGTTATTTCTAAAAAAAGTGTAAAGCAGCTGCCAGCTGAGACCAGTGGGGTTTCACATCTGTTTGTCAAGTGGGAAAAAAATAGTCCAATTTATGGAAAAATTGGAAGCCAGAGCATCATATTGCTTATGACTTTAAAATCTCCACCTTGTGCTTGCATGACACTGAGATGTGAGGGGACACTGTTTGGGGTGCAAGGCAAAGGAGTCCTGGAATGAGGAGACCTACCCTGCAGGGGACAGATCAAAGTGTGGCAGTAAAAAAGGCTTTATCAGATAGCAGCAAACTACAGAGCTCTGTAAGAGCTGTGCACTGGACTGAGGGCAGCACCCGGGAGCAGCCGACCGGGACACCGCTGACTCTGGAAGGGTGAACTGGGCTGAGCAGAGGATTTGGGAGGTGACAACCGGGAAGGTCACCTCGGGGACTGGTCACTCACCACCTCCAGCCCGCGGGTCGCAGCCGTCTCCTCCATCCCGGTGCTCCTCGATCCCCACCTTGGCAGCTCAGGAGGGCACCCGGGAGGCTTTGGGGACACGGCTGTCCCTGGATGTGCCCCAGGAGGAGCGCGGGACCAGGGCGAGTGGAGGGCGAGAGCAGCAGCAACGCCAGCAGGAGCTGACACTGAGGGACAAAGCAGCTGCCAGGAGGGACAGCGGGGACAAAACCAACTTACATCGAGCTGGGCCGCGCTGTTTTAAGCTGCAAAGGCTGGCAGAGCCGCCCGGGCTGCCCTGGCACACATTCTGCCGTCTCCTCCGCCCGTAAGGCTTCATCTGCGGCTGGGACTTCCTGGGAGGAGCCGCTGAGGCCGCAGGAAGGCGGGAGTGGAGCTGCAGCCCTGGCGGGGAAAAGCGTTCTGAGGGCTCTGAGGGGTTCGGCTGCCTGGGGACGTACCCCAGCTTGTGGTCAGGTGGAAGCTCATGGTGGCATAACCATAGCGGCATATTTATGGTGGTTTGTCTGTAAATACTTTAGCGTGGCAATGGCAGGGAATTTCCCTTTGAGTGAAGCCTTCGGTCATTTTGAAAAATTAATTTCGTCCTGCAGGCTTAATATTATTCGAGAAGGGAAGGGATAAGTGTAAGGTCCTCTTGCCACGATCCTGCGGCATTGCCCGGCCCTGGGCTGTGGGTGGCCAGGCAGGGATAGCAGCGGTTGAAGGAGCTGAGCTCCGTCAGTGCTTGAGAGCTGACAGCTGCTGCAGTGAGGTGTTGAGAGAAAACTGCCCTCTGTTCCCTCTTCCTTTAGTGACAAGGCTTGACCTGCACCCATGAGTCAGGTCGTGTAAGTCTCCTGAATAATTTCTGTCGCCCTTTCACAGCAGGAAAAAATGAGCCACGGGGAAAAGGAAGCGGCTGCATCTGCTGTGCCAAAGGTTCCCAATCCCAACGCGACAGCCCTCAGGCATCCCTGAGGTGATTTAAGCAGAAGGGAATGTCTGCAGCGAGAGGAAAACTCTGTTTTCTACATTTCTGTTTAAATCAAACACTGAAACAAACAGATGGAAGGAAAATTTGGTTCTGTAGAATGTTCACGTCAGATCCGGAGCCTTCAAATGGCTTAGTGGCATTTTTTTCTGTGCTTTCTTTGCCCTATCCTCCACCAGCCTTGTACCTTCCCTGGTTGTTGTTTGCCCCTGAACTGCATTAATTTGATTAGATATATTAGAAAAAAAGTCAGTTTGGCAGAAAAATGGCCAATTTTCTGTCTGGTCCATGAGCTGAATTGGTTCAGGGTGGATATGAGGGGCAAAAGGTCCTGCAAGGAAAGAGATATGGGCAGGGAGGAGTAGGGAGAAAAAGGGATGGACACAAGCTCCCAACTTCTCTGTCAGGATTTGGACATTATATTCGTCCAACAGTATAATGGAACTTCACCTTAATGCCCTTTTGAAATTCAGCAGAAATTTCTGGATGGGGTCAGCGATGTAAAGGACACATCTGACCTTGTACTTTTTACTGTAAAACTCAAGGAAAATTACAACCTTCATTTTCTTCAGGTAATTTTAATTTAACAAATGCATTGGGATATGAAGAGTTCTTAACTAGTGTTGAGGTAAAAAAAAAAAAAGCTATTGAACTGGGCTGATAAGAGTCTACAGCCCTATGTGCTGGCACTGGGATCCCAGCTCCTCTGGTGTAGGTCCTGTGTCTGTGGCTACAGGAAGTTGCTAAGACTTATAATATTCCTAGAAAGCCACAGATGCACTTAATTTATTGTTACACATATCACTGGTGTAGGCAAGTTAAAATTGGCTGCACTTAACCACTTAGAACCGCCTGCTGTACACTAATAAAATTACAACTAATGCCTTTGAACCATCCTTTAATAATTTTAAAAGAAATTATGCTGCACAATGTTCTCCATTGCGTCAGACAAGTAAAAAATAACTACCAGTGAATCACTTTTTTCAGACACCACAAACTTCTCAGCAGCTGAATGCGCTCGGTTCCTTTAAGACTGGCGCCATTTTGAGCGCTGCCCGGCACCAAGATGGCGCCGCCGCCCTCACTCCCTCCGCTCTTCCCGCCCACTCCCCTGTGGAGCGCGCCCTGCACAAAGATGGCGCCGCGTCCCTGTCGCCGTGCCCGCCCCCAAGATGGCGGCGGGACGAGGCGATGGTGGCAGCTCTGGCCGGGTGAGGTCAGATCCGGGGCGGTGCCGCTACGGGCAGGGCGGACAAAAGGCGCCGGAGCGGCGTAAGGGAGGGTGGGCGCCGCGGGCAGGTGGGTGCGGTGGTTCCCGTCACGGCCGCGGCGGGCAGGTGGGTGTGCCGCGCTCCCCTCACGCCACGGGCGGGCTGTGGGGACGTGTCCCCCTGTGGGGTGATGTCCCGGAGGGGATGGGGTGGGACACCGGGTCGGGGGGGGCGCGGCTGAGGGGGCTCGGAAGCGGCGAGTAGGAAGGATTTGCTGAGTAATTGGGCAGCGATTCGGTTCCTCGGTGTTCCGTCGTCCCTGCTCTCACAGCGCCTGGGGCAGGGGGGTCCTCGCCCCGTCTGTGGGGCGAGGCAGGGCCGGTCTGTGCGCAGTGTCCCCCCAGAGAGGGGAGGACGCCGCACTTCGTTACCTGCGGGCGGAAGCGCGGTGGGGTTTATTTATTTCTCCCAGAGGATGTTTCTTTCTCTGTCCGGAAAGCCGCGGTGGAGTGGCAGGGGCTGGTGCCGAGGTGTGCTGGGTTGAGGCTGGTACCCATTGCCTGGAGCGGGGAGAAGGTCAGAGAGTCCTCTCTTCCCAGTGCTGCCTTTGCGGCACTGTGGTACGGCTAAAATGCAATAGCTTTGGTTTGCAGGGTGTTGCTTCAAAATCTGTCAGCCCGAATGGTAACTTTGGGATTAAGAGGAATAAACCCTCGGACATCTTCAGCATTACGGGGCTGGACTTTCTCCCACTGATGTCTGTTTTTTCTCATTTCTCCCTGTTGTTAACACAACGCTCTCCGATGTTCTGCAGTCCTCTCCTACATGGCTAGGAGGCTGGATGCTTGAGAGATCCCTCTAAGGATCTGCTCCCTTGCCTGTTTTCCCATGCCCTGTGCTGACATGCAGGAAGCAAGGAAAAAAAACCCAGCCCTGTTGTAATTTCTGTTGATGGTGCTAAACTGCTTCCACTTCAAGAAGATCCGTGTTGTCAGTGAAGGGGGCAGTTGCTTGAATCTGGAGTGGTTAGGAGTGTGATCTGTGTTTTCTGATACCTGATAGTACCATTTAAATGGATCAGGCTTTTCAGACTAGAAATTAGGCAGTAAAGTCATCTCTTTCCCCATCTGACAATGATTTGTTATTCTGCCTCTACTTGTGTAGATTTTATTGTGATACTAGTATTCAGCATATCTTTTGGCTGGGTGTGCAACCCCTGCTTTTTGGTAACTTTTTTTAGAATAATAGATGTTGGAAATTCCTTCCTGCTGAGTTTTACTTAGCTCCTAGTGTTCTTGTCTTATTTCTAGGTATCAGCATGTCTCCTTCTGGCTCCCAGTGACCCTCTGAGTTGTTTGTTGCTTCTTAGATAGTGTTTGCTGAGCTTTTACATGTCCCTCTGTGAACTCAATCCCCTCTCTTTTGCTGATAATCTGTGTTTCATTTCAGGGAAACTGTTCCCATGGCTTGTGGGGAGTGCAGCGCTTCAGCACTCGCTCGGGATCCAGCAAGTAGGAATATCAGCCACTTCCAGCACAGAGAACTGACGTGCAGATAGCAGAACCCTGCTGCAAGGTGAGGGCTCTGGACCAGCTCTAAATCGTCAAACCAAAAAAAAAAAAAAAAAAGACCAGGGGCCTGCTTAAGCATAGATGCAAAGCCCAGTGCATGAGATAATTGATATTGAGGAATGGTGTTTGGCTGGAGAGTGGTGGTATCTAATTGTGGTAGTGTTAATTAAATTCTGGGAGCCCTTAACCAGCTTGGAGATGACAAAGGAACTGAGCCTTGTAAAAAGTAGAATCTAACAGTATATAGTCACCCATAAAATGAAATCCTGGCTGCATAAACCCTGACTTGAAACTGCACTTAACAGTGAATAGAGGCTGTCCAGTAAGCGTTCTGGTGACTGCTGCCTGAAAGGAATGCAGCTGAGAAGTAGGAGGAGCTGTTGGTTTGGTGGGTGCCCTTCTGTTTCCCGTGGGCTGATGTTTGTCCTTCTGTACAGGCGTCTCCAGGCAGCTTTTCCCAGTGCACTCACCTGTCACCTGTGTGGGTGGCAGTTGGGCAATGGCAGAAACCAGTTGCAGGAATCTCCCAGCCTCCTTGGTTCTGCTGGGACAGTGATTAAAGGGATTGCAGAGTTCTGTGCCCATCTTGAGGATGGGAAATTTTGTTCAGCTTGGCTGTATTCTGAGCAGGGATGTGCAGTGTGTTCATTCCAGAATAGAAGAAACCCCTAAGGCTCATCTGGTGTTCTGGCAGTTCACTGACCCTTTTCTTTTTTTAACTTTGTCATGGTATTTGAAAACTTTTAATTCTTGTAGGTCAAAGACAACATGCATAAATATTTCCTTAAAGCATGCCAGAAGCCATGTGTTAAAAGCTAATGTTGCTGTGCTTGAGATGTGAGTGCCTGAAGCCTTCCAGTGATGACTTTCTGAAGCTGGTTACATTATAGTAACTGCTGCAGGCAATCAAGAGATGGTCTGTGGTTTGGGGGTCCCTTGTGCTGTTTAAAAAAAAAATTTTAAGCAGTGGAGGTCACATGTATCAAATTATTGCTGTTTGATTAGAGCAGGCTTTTTAGAAGCCTTCATGTGCTTTTTCCAAATATTAAAGAAGGTTTTTATTCAGTAGAGTACTTCAGAAGCAAGTCTTTTTGTGTTTAACTGAACTTAACTCATATCTCAGAAAATAGAGGGGCACTATCTGGTGAGTGGTGCTGGAGACGGGTCTGTTAGGATTTCTGTGTGGAGCTCATTAAAGTGAGGGGAGCTGTGCACAGCTATTGTTTTGGTAACAGTTAAAATTCAGAGTCTTCAGTTGCCATGTAGCGAGTCTCCCTTTATGCATTTCTACAAGTGTTTTCAAACCCAGCCTCAGTTTAGGCTATGCACACTAATACTGAACAGGCATTCAGCAGTCTACATGCTTTGGAGAGTGTCTCTTGAATGCTTCCAAGCAGCTTTTTTCTAAACAGTTGATGTGGTGCATGTGTCTTGTATTGCAACTTGAAATCCAGTTTCTATAGCTGGGTTATCTTTGCCCTTCCTGCTGCTGTAAAACTGCTTTTGAAAAAGGTGAATTCAGTCCTGGCCCCCCTTGCTGAAGTAACAGTGCTCCCCTCACCTTGTGTACCAAGCATTGTTAGCATCTGCTATAAAATTACCTTGGCAATTCACAAAACTCCTCTAGTGACTGCTGCTCCTGGAGCTTGAGCCTACTTCTGTGCACAGTAAAGATGTGTGCTGGACTAGTTAACAGGTTCTCCTTTAGAATTGTGGTTTTATCAGACCTTGATGATGCAGGGTGAAGAGGTCTGGTTTTTATTAACTAATACAGTCAGAAAATGTTCTGAGCTGGAAGTCATAGTTTTCAAGCTGGTGGTCCTGAGGGCAAGCCCTGTAGGGAATGTGTGCCTATGTACTTGCGCCTCTTTGTTCAGATTGAGGCAAAATATTAGTGTGCTGATAGTTGGTGTCTTAATTGTCTTTCATCCTGGCTCATCTCTTGGAGCTTGAAAATAGCTGTGGTAACACCCATGGATTTGTGCATGTTGTGACAGTCTGTCATCAATGAATTAAGTTATCCTTGCTTTTACTCACGTGGAATTTAGTGTTGACTTCTTATCTGTTGTTAGTTATGCCAAAGCTCTGCTCTGTGTACCCACAGAGAACTGAGAGTAGCTGGTTCCTCCAGCTCTCAGTGCTGGAGTTAAGGGCTGAAGAGCCCATTCCTACATCTGGTGAGGTGCTTGGAGCTGGTCTGGTTTTCTTGAGTAGTTACTAGCAGATTTAATTCAATCACTTGTATCAGGCAGCACAAGGGACTGCTTCATTGTGTCCTGCTGGATGAAGCCAGTTGTACTTTTCCAAGACATGTTCAATGCCCTGTCCTTGAAGCATTTTTGTTATGGCAAAGAGAAAATTAATTTTGGATAGGAAGCCTGTGGCCATGTACATTCATAATTTATAAGCTGACACAGCCATTTTGCTCTGGTTTACATCAGTGTTGCAAGTCATCTGATGGATTTAAATTTACAACACCAGCACACAGTCCCTGCCCCAAGTGTCAGTGATGCTGGTAGCTACAGACTGTGCTCAGTTCTGTGCAGCTGGGGCAAAACAGTGTCAGGAGGCAGAAAATGTGGCAGGCCGAGCTAAGTCTAGCATGGATTGTTCTGGTGGTGCAGCTGTTCTTCCCTGTACTTGTCAGGACACGCGTGGTTGCATGATGGTAAACAGGAGCTGTTGCACTAGGCTTAAGACTGACAGTCTTGCATCTGACAGATAATGGGTAGATGTGAAGATGATAAAATACTACCCCTAATGTAGGGGGATTATTCTTTCTAATGAACTTCAGTAAAGACAATGTGATGCAGTGGATTCACTTCATCTTGCTGTGTCATGTGGCTTGGGTGGGGCTGAACACTGTGAAAACCACCTTACCCTGCTTTTGGTGTTGGGTTCACTGCCTGTTCCACCCTGTCAAAATGATAAATGACCCTTTTAACTTGACATAGAATCATAGAGTGGTTTGGGTTGGAAGGGACCTTAAAGATCATCTAGTGATCGTGTTCATTTCTGTGCCTCAGAAGATGTTTTGTCCCACAGGAGGGGTTTATCTTTTTTGAGCAGAAGGGGCCTGATACAGTAATAATGGTTATTTAGGGCTTTGGCTTCTGGCTTCACTGCTGTTTTGTTCTAAGCAGCAAAGGACAAAACAACTGCAGTTGTTCTATCTCATGTCTTGGGCTTTTCCAGTTGATCATGTGGCTGTTCTTGAGCTTGGAAGGTTTTCTGAGGGGTGCCTGAAAGCAGCTCTGTTTTCAGCCTCCCTTTTTTTCCCCCCATCTTAATTCTGGACTTAATAAACATGGGGGAGGAGAAACATAAACTCCCAGTCCCATTTCTGCACAGTAAGCTCTTGCATTTCCTGATTTTTGAACAAAGAGCTCTGTGTCATGCCCTTCTTTAGGATTTCAGGTGGCAGCTTGCTGAGGAGGGAAGCTCTGCTCTGTTGAAAACTTACTGTAACGTGTTGTAGCGCGTTAATAGTCAGGGCTGTAGTCTTCAAGGCATCAAGGTTATTATTTCCTCTATCTATCTCTGATGCTGTCAGCACCTGAACAACTCCCTCTTTCTTTGGGCTTCTGAGAGGTAAGAAATTCTGTCAGCAGGGTTTGACTTGTGCTTTGCAGTCCACAATTTTGACATGAAATCAACTGTAATTAAAAATATGTGTAGACGAAACCAAAAGGTTACAAGATTCAACATAAAAATTCATCCACGTCTACTTACCCAGTACTGTTTAGTGAGACTAATTGTGAGGATTTTCTTCAAATTGGGGATTTATGCATTCTTGTATGTGTCTTGAGGTTGTGCATATAAATGCTTTCTGGCCAATAGCTTTGTTAGTAACAGAATGGCTAACAGAAAAGAGGAGGAAAGAGGAGGCTGGATAAAGTATTCAGCATTGATGAGTCAAGCTGACAAACTGGCTGGTGAAACAGAACAGTGATGTGTTTTCTGTTCACTCTGTCCTGAGCTGGATGTGCTGGCCAGCAGCTGCAGGCAGGAATTTGAAGTACTATTCAGCTAGGTGTCTGTTGACAATAGGTCTATCTTTAGTTTTTGAAATTAAATGGCTTTGGATAGAGGAATTTTCAAAATCAGAGCATAGTTACTGAGGAGTTACTCTGTTAATACCTGTGGTTTGTGGGAAGCATTCATGTTCTCAGCTCTGTCAGCCTTTAAGAAGGTATTGCTGCTTTCATGATGTCTGTCAGCTAGATGCATTTATCTTGTTTCTGACTGGTTTTACTGTGTAGGTGTGGTTTGTTCAGAATGTCCCTGTTATTCCAACATGAGTGATTATCTTTCTCCTCCAGGTGTGTTTGGTAAAACATAAGATTAGTACTTGGTGATGCTTATGGTTGGCTGAAGGCTGGGTAGGTTTGGCAGGCTGGTTATGTAAGTTTGGGACTGCTGTTCCTTCACTTGGGGCAGCCTGTTCAGCATTAGTGGGGAGGCTGTAGGTTTGTGCCCAGCAGGCTGAGGTAGGGATGGTCCCTTGTGGGATGCAAATCTGGATCCAGGTGGATTTGCAGGCCCTGAAAAGGTATGTAGTAGCCAAACATGGAATGTGTAAATATTTCAGGAGCATATTTATCTTGGCTGAATTGATCCTGTTATATAACAATGGGGCTTTAGCATACAGATATTTTACTGAGCAATCTCAGATGTTGCTGCTCTAAACTGTCCTGAGGTGGTTTTTTTATTGAATATAGAGAAGCTCAAAGTAGTGTTGCTTGATGTAGCTGAAACCCTCCAATATAAAGACATTTCTGAGGAGGCAGGGGTTGGGGGACTGCTCAGGGACGGTCTGGTAAGTTGACAGGAGTTTAGACAGAGAAGTTTTGACATATCATCTTATGCAAATTTAGTAAAGTTAACTTGTCCTTAAACTTAAGCACTCTTGAAGAATCTCAATATTGATGACTTCCTGTGGCAGAGGAAATTTGCAAATTTGCCTGTTCCTGAGCTCCAACTGGAAGGCTCTGCAATTTGAAGTATATAGAAAGGAGCTTGGATTCTTCTTCTCCAACACTGCTCTGACACTGAACTTCCTTTTCTGTAGCTGTTCCTCCATAAACTCAGTCAGTTCAGGTGTTCTGTGCTCAGCCCTTTGTGAGGTTATGTGCTAGAAGTGACTTGGCAAATAAACCTTCTCAGTGAATATTTTGCTGCTGACAAAGCATCCTGGAATCCAACTCTTAAAAAGAGCAGAAACTTGAAATCTCCAGTGTGCTGGTCCTGGGGATCTTGGTTTGCTCTTGATCACAAGGGAGATAATTTTATTTCTGGCCAGGTCTCTTCATGCAAGGATTGTTCCCAGTCCTATGCCAGAATAATACCCTCCATGTAAATCCCTCTGTTCTACTGCCCATGTTGGGAGAGTTGGTGTTGCAGCTACCTGCGCGTTTTCTCCCTATAGAGTGGTGGAAATCCCTGTCCTTGTGGGAAGAATCCTTCTGTGCATGGGAAAATCGAGTGACAGAGATGTGCCTTGAGAATGTGATTTTTAGTCTGCTGTTGTCCACCTAGCAGCAAAACTGCTCTAATCCAGCATAGAGAATGTTGCAGCAAGAGTCATGTTCTAAAATCATTACAGGATGGAGTTCACAAAATAAAGATGACATTTGATGACAAGATACATCATCTGATGTAGAACTATCAGGAGTTAGAATTGAATTGCATGCACAGGCAATCTGGTGAGGAGGGATGTGACTTTCCCCATCTACTTATTCAAGTTTTTGCTGGGTACTTTTCTCTTTCATTGCAGATACTGGGAATAAGGTTAGATAAGACAATAAATTCCAGCTCCTGCAAAGGTGGCCCCTAGTTTTATTGTTCCTCTTTGGGACTTTAATGAGGTCTCCACTGCTGCCAGAAGTGGGAATTTGCCGTCAATGTTCTTTTCTTCCCCTAGTGCCCCTGTCATTGTTCCTGGAAGGCAGGAGATTTCCTGCTCCACCCTGTTAATTGCTGACACTGAACTGTAATAGGTTTCAAGGGATGCTCATGATTTTTTTTTAGCTGTCTTGTAAGTGCACAGTGTAAAGGGGGATTTCCTACCCCATGTGGCTGGTAAGCAGAACTATGGAGCCAGCTGTGCTAATTTCTTTTTGGTTTCCTTCCTACATGTCGTGAGCTACAAATCAAAGTGAGCAAAAGGTTCATTTCTTGTGAGAAAGAATTAGGCATTTTCTGGATTGAGCAAAATAAGTAAACCCAGCACTGCAACACAAGTTTGCAAATGTCATGAGACCCCAGTTCCTGAAAAGAGATCATCCCAGTTTCATAATCCTACTATGGAGGGTCTGATATTTCCTACAAGTTTCTCTACCAAGAGGGAGGAAGCAGGAAGGACCTTTTAGGACAAGTGGTATCAAGGCAAGTGGAAAGAGATAAACTTTTTTTTTTCCCCTTGATGTGAAGTAGAAGCAGTAGGTTCTTTCAAGAATAACTGTTTAACTGCTGGATTCATTTCAGGTGTTCTGGTGTATAGAGAGAACTTCTGCTTTATCCTGCAATTATTATTTCTGTAGTACTCACAGACAGCTTTTCCTAAATCTGTCTTGCACGTGGGCTCTCCTCTCCCTGAGGCAGATGTATTCCAAGGAGGAAGCTGAAATGCCTTGCCCTAGGGCTTGCAGCAAGGTAGTCACAGGGCTGGGAGGGAGGCTTTCAACACCTTGTCATTCTGCTCTGGCTGCTCAGGTGCTGTCCAGAAGAGGTTCAGCTTTGCCTGCTCTCTCACCTGTGGATGTACAATTCTCCTGCCCAGTTTAGTGCAGTTCCTTCTGGAGAGATGTGTCAGCCACTTCTCAGGGGCTCTGCCGTCCTACAGGACATTTTTTTCCTCTGACAGTGCTCTAGATCACTGTTTTAATCCCTTGTTTGTGACTTTTGTGGTTGATCATTAATAGATTTGATGTTCCTTGTTTTACTGAATTTGTAGAACAGATAATGCCACTTTTTCCTCTCAAAATTACCCACAAAAAGAAAGTGGCATTTCCCCAGTCTGGCTTTAGTGTTGGACCTGGATGGGCAGAAGGAAAAACTTCAGGAATGGTTTTCATCTATCAATCTACCACCTGCAGTTGCTTGAAATTTTCCCAAGCAGCACTGAGCCAAAGCTGTCATTTGACCATTTATTGTTGTAAACAGCAAACCAAAGAATAGAGTTCTGTATTTAGTGTCTCTAGGGAATGTAGTACTTTTTGAGTTCGTGTTAAAAATGGCTTTCTTTGCAGCTCAGTGGTGGAAGTTAATTTAAAATAAAAACTCAAATTCTACCAAAGCAGATGGTGTGGGCACCCCCTCCTTGTCACAGAAGGCTTTGTCCCAACCAGTGATATTGAGCTTTTGGCCTTCCAGGACTTACTGGACTGTCTGTACAAATGAAATCTTACGGCTTGGGGTAGCATGCTTGAATTTTTGTTTTCTCCTTTATACTTGAATTGTGTGAGTTTCAGAATGACTGAAAGGCTTGTCTTGCTCCTGAACTTTGCTAGGAGGATGCTGTGGTATTACTGCTTTTTCACTGTCATTAGAATGAGTTACAGTGACTCCGTGTTCTTCTGTGTTACCTGTCAAATAGGGGAATTTTGTGAGCTCCATTATCCATGGATCATTCAGGCTTTGGGGCTTGTTGAAGAGCATGCTCAAAGTTTCATCTGCAAGTCTGAAGGACAGAATAAGCACTGCCATCAGGCCTGTGCTTCCCAGAACCTTTTGGTTTCCTTTGTGACACTTAAATCCCTGCTGGGATGAACTCTAGGTTGGTCAGAGAAGCAAATTCTTTGAAGTATGTTTCCCCCTTCCTCTGTTTCTGGAGTTAGACAAAAACCCAGCTGCTACAGCATTTCAGTACTGAATTTATCGAAAGCAAGTAGCTAATCTTTCCTTGGAGAATTAATGCAAAGGAAGGAAGCCAAAATTACTTATTTGGAAAAGTCATGATATTGAGCAATGTTTTTTCTCTTTTCCAGTTTGCTTTATGAATGTCATAATGAGTTGCATCAATGAAGTGGTTATAGGAAACACAACTGTATTGTATGTAGATCTTTTTCCTTGCCCCTTTAATCTGAGAACCAGCCATCTGCAGAATTTTATGTAGAAGCAGGAACAAACCAATGATAAATATGTTCTGTGTGTAGATTTTATCACTTCTAACAGTGCTGGCAAATTCCTTCATCCCTGAAATAAAATCCCTAGATAAAAGAGTAAATTTCCAAATACTGGTCTGGTCAAGGAGTTAAGTCTGCCCTGTGAGTTTTCTTTGAGTGTCTTACCCCAGAGAATGCTAACAATAAGTACCAGTTCTGAGGTTTTGTGACAATTTGTCTGTCACGGAAGGCTGAACAAACTTCACCATCTGGGCTGTAGCAAATGACTCACAGGCAGCCTCATTGATTTGTCTCACAGTACTTGAAATTGCATCTCGGCTAATCCCAGTTTTGCTATGCCACCACTTAACATACGTTTTCTCATGCCCTCTTGAAGAGCAGGACAAAACTCTCTAAGCTGTTTCTGGTTTGCTTCCAGGTGAATCATGATTCCAGTCACCGAGCTGCGCTACTTCGCTGACACTCAGCCAGCCTATCGCATCCTGAAGCCGTGGTGGGACGTCTTCACGGACTACATTTCCATAGTGATGCTGATGATCGCCGTGTTTGGAGGGACACTCCAGGTCACCCAGGACAAAATGATTTGTTTGCCCTGTAAATGGGTTACCAAAGACTCTTGCAATGACTCTGTCAGGGGATGGACAGTGGCAGCCCCAGAGCGTCCCTACTACAACACTAGTCTTGTTCCCTCTGCTGATTCGGGGCCTACAGGGATCCGATACGATCTGGACCGGCACCAGTACAACTACGTGGATGCGGTGTGTTACGAGAACCGTCTTCACTGGTTTGCCAAGTATTTTCCTTATCTGGTGCTGCTACATACACTCATCTTTCTGGCTTGTAGCAACTTCTGGTTCAAGTTCCCAAGGACCAGCTCCAAGCTGGAGCACTTTGTGTCTATTTTGCTCAAGTGTTTTGACTCTCCATGGACAACGAGAGCATTGTCTGAGACGGTGGTGGAAGAGAGTGATACCAAACCAGCATTTGGAAAAATGAATGGCTCCATGGACAAGAAATCCTCCACGGTCAGTGAGGATGTGGAAGCCACTGTTCCCATGCTGCAGAGAACAAAGTCTCGAATTGAGCAAGGGATTGTGGACAGGTCTGAGACTGGTGTCTTAGACAAAAAGGAAGGTGAGCAAGCCAAAGCACTCTTTGAGAAAGTGAAAAAGTTCCGTACTCATGTGGAAGAGGGAGACATAGTTTATCGCCTGTACATGAGACAGACCATAATCAAAGTAATCAAGTTCATTCTCATCATTTGCTATACTGTGTACTATGTCAACAACATAACGTTTGATGTAGACTGTAAAGTGGACATTGAGAGCTTGACTGGCTACAGGATGTACCGCTGTGCTCATCCTTTGGCCACTCTCTTCAAAATCTTGGCTTCTTTCTACATCAGTCTGGTGATTTTCTATGGTTTGATCTGCATGTACACACTGTGGTGGATGTTGAGACGGTCGCTCAAGAAATACTCCTTTGAGTCCATCCGGGAGGAGAGCAGTTACAGTGACATTCCTGATGTGAAAAATGACTTTGCTTTTATGCTCCATCTGATCGATCAGTATGACCCCCTCTACTCCAAGCGCTTTGCTGTCTTTCTCTCAGAGGTGAGTGAGAACAAATTGCGGCAGCTGAACCTCAACAATGAGTGGACTTTGGAAAAACTACGCCAGAGGATCACCAAAAACTCTCAGGATAAGCTGGAATTGCATCTTTTCATGTTGAGTGGCATTCCTGACACAGTCTTTGACCTCATCGAGCTGGAGGTCTTGAAGCTGGAGCTTATCCCTGATGTCACTATTCCCCCAAGCATTGCTCAGCTCACCAGCCTTAAGGAACTGTGGCTCTACCACACAGCTGCCAAAATTGAGGCCCCAGCCCTTGCCTTCTTGAGGGAGAATTTGAAATCTCTCCACATCAAGTTCACAGACATTAAGGAGATTCCTCTTTGGATTTATAGCCTGAAGACACTAGAGGAGCTTCACCTGACAGGGAACTTGAGCGCTGAAAACAACCGGTACATTGTGATAGATGGACTGAGGGAGCTGAAGAGGCTGAAGGTGTTGAGGATGAAGAGTAACCTCACCAAACTGCCACAGGTGGTGACAGATGTTGGTGTCCATCTTCAGAAGCTTTCCATCAACAATGAGGGCACCAAGCTCATTGTCCTCAACAGCCTTAAGAAGATGGTCAACCTGACAGAGCTTGAGCTGATCCGGTGTGACTTGGAACGCATTCCTCACTCTATTTTTAGCCTCCACAATCTGCAGGAAATAGACCTGAAGGACAACAACCTAAAGACTATTGAGGAAATCATCAGCTTCCAGCACTTACATCGTCTCACTTGCCTTAAATTGTGGTACAACCACATTGCCTACATCCCCATGCAGATAGGCAACCTGACCAACTTGGAACGCCTTTATCTGAACCGTAACAAGATAGAAAAGATCCCTACCCAGCTCTTCTATTGCCGAAAACTTCGGTACTTGGATCTCAGCCACAACAACTTAACTTTCATACCACCAGACGTTGGACTTCTTCAAAACCTGCAGAATCTGGCTGTGACAGCCAACAGGGTAAGTGAGCAAAGAGCTGAGTTGCTGTGTGAGGAAATAGTGCTGGCACTTCTGTTATCTGTGTGATTAAACATGCTACAATGGTCTGTGGATACAACTGGCACTGCTTTTGTATCTCTCTGAGGGGTTTATCTAAGGCCAGACATTGCAGATAGCTCCAGGGCAAGCCTGTCTTCCAAGAGTCCTTGTCCTATTGCATTTCCTCTCTTAACAGTGAGGCTGCTTCCAAGTGCCAATTAGAGGCTGTTTAGAAACCCTTCAAGTCAGTTGTTTCTCCGCAGTTGGAAGCATGTAGTCTCTAGATTGACATCAATTTTGGGCTTAAAATGGAGATCTGAGAAGCTGTAGTCTGAATCTAAAACTATGTGCTTAAACCTGTCTACTTCAGACATGTACATACACTGTGGGAATAGCCATGTAGGGAATGCATGTCTGGCTTACAGCTTTCCTTTGAGTACTTCAATTTTGCAGGGAGTACTCCACAGTTTGGTCTTGTAAACATGTGCTTTTTGTTTCAGTCTAAGTGCAGGGCAGATAAGAGAGGATGACCAAGTGTGCTCTGCTGCCTGATTACTGTAAGATGTTTCTTGGCTTGTGTTGGTGGGTGTTTATTTGCCTAAAGCAAACTATACCCATGTCTAGTTCTTTGTTTCTTTCTTTAAGACTAAGAAGACTTCATTTACCATGTCTGACAAAGCTGTAGCTTTCATTTGTTCTGTCTGCAAATTCCTGGGAGACTTTTTCCCTTTGAGTTTATTATCACCTTAAGTTGAAAGAGCCTCTAACATAAGTACAAATTGCAGACAGATAATTAGGTGCTTCTGGTTTCTTCTGGGATCAAACAGGATTGTCCTGGAGCAGTGTTAGTTTTCACTGTCATACATCAAGGTCCTTCTACTGTTGGCAAGATCTGTTTCTGGCTGAACACTGCCAGGTTGCTTGTGAGAGGCACACAACAGCTTGGGTGTGGTTTGGCTTTTCACAGAAGTGCTCTCAAATCACATATTTAATTGCTAGTGTATGTCAGTATTAGACAGGCTTCCTAAAACTCCAGTCATAATTTGAGGTTAGTGTGTAAAAATTTGTGCCTCTGCAGAGTAAGGGCAGACAAGGGGCAGTCATTCAGCAGCTCCAGCTGAACATCTGCTCACTGGGGTTTCCTGGCACTGGAGCATTATGCATCTGTTTGTGTGGGTGGCTGAAGCTCTGGTAAACTTTGTGGTGTGTTACTGTTCAGAACTCAGATAATTCTGCACATTTGCCTTCTGGCAACCTTCCTAGCACAGCTTCCCAAGGGTTAATCTGCAGTATATCCTCTGCAGTTTTGGGGTGGAGCATTTCTTGGGTGAGTGGAGTTAGAGGCAGCTCCATTTCCTGCAGCACAGTGTGGCACCACCCATTTCTCTCTGGGAAAAAAAACCCCACGCAACAGGAAGGCTGGAGCAGCCTTTGCTCCAGTGGGTTCAGAAACAAAAGGTGGTGAGGACCCCATGGAACAGCCAGCCTGTACTAGATACCTGGGCAAGCCAGAATTACAGCCTGGTTACGCCCAGTAAATGGTGACAGCAAGAAACACAAGGACTGGTAGACTGCCACTTCCCAAGAACAGGAATTATTTCAAATGTCTTCTCCTAGCTCAGCAGTCTTAGTAAATAGAGACTTCTGGAGTTGGCTGGCACTGCTGTCCTGTTCTGGAAAGCAGGCTGTTCTAACACATTGCTTCCTTCCTAAACCAATACTTGTCCCTCAAATAACTCTATTATTTTCAAGAGTCTGTGATCATATGTTGCTGTTTGCAAAACACTCCAGTACCAGTAACAATGTCTGCATTGAATTGTCTCTAATTGGTCTGGTTTCATCTTGGCTTTTTCTTAGATTACTCCTCCTTCAGAATGGATTACAGGCTAATTTAGCACAAATGATGTGCTACATAATTTGCATTTAGTAAAGTAATTTTTGCTTTTAAAGGCAAATGATAGCCTCCAAGCTGAGACTTTGTATTAAGGGGAGGATCCTGTGTTGCTGTATTTAGTTTCTAGCCTAGTGTTTGCTAAACCTTAGGCATAGAAAGAAATTCTTTGGGAAGACTGGACTATTACAAGGATTTGCTAGAAATAAGGCTTACTAAATTAGTGATTCATGGTTACTTGAAGGTGGTGCTGGGAAAGCTAACAGCTGATGACTTTGTTGTTGTTTTATTTTTGGCACTGTAAAAGGCCCCTGTGACTTGGAGCCTAGAAAGTCTTTGCAACATTTCACAGCCCTACAGAAATGATGGAAGAAGATGGCCAGGAGGTTGTACCCATGTAATCTCTGTCACTTTACAGCCCAACTCGAAGTCCTGAATAAATCCAGTCTTTGTTCAGTGTAATGTCAACTGTAGAATGGCATCTTAAAGCAAAGGAGCTAAGATCCAATGACACAATAAAGGATTTGGGATGGAAAGAAGCCAGTACAGATGAAAGCATGTGACAGTGTAGGCCAGCTGTAAGCAGGTTTCTGGTCCTCTGATCCTGGCCTTGGAGACAACATCTGCTTTAGCCACCATCGTTAGTGATCACTTGTAACTAATGCAGTGTCTGAAAGAGGAATCCATACAATCATAGCACTGGGAGCACCCAAAGCAGGAAGCTCAGAAAGCAGGAACTCACTCAAGGGAGAAGTGGACAATTGAAAACAGTTACAATAAACCTTGGAGCTTTGTGTTGGCTTGTTGGTCACCTGTGAAGGCGTGTCTGTATCTGTTGGTGACTTTGCCCATGATTGGTTTCTTTTTTTCAGATTGAGAGTCTCCCACCAGAGCTGTTCCAGTGCAGGAAGCTGAGAACCTTGAACCTGGGAAACAACGTGCTGCAGTCGCTGCCCTCCCGGGTGGGAGAGCTGACCAACCTGTCGCAGATCGAGCTGCGAGGGAACCGCCTGGAGTGCTTGCCAGTGGAGCTGGGAGAGTGCCCGCTGCTGAAACGCAGTGGGCTCGTGGTGGAGGAGGACCTGTTCAACACCCTGCCCTTGGAAGTCAAAGAGCGCCTGTGGAGGGCAGACAAAGAACAAGCTTGAAGCCCTGAGAAAAAAGGGGAAAGCCTCTGATCAACTAGAAGGAAGCAAAAGGCCATTTCAGTCCCCTTTCACCCAGATGCTCCCCTTTCTCCACTCCAATAACTATCAAACTGGCCAAGGAGTACTTGACAAACATGACTCTGAATGAGTCAGCTTCTTGCCTCAGATGCAGGATGGGGGGGGGGCTTGCGATCAGGATGAGGATCAAGACAGATTAAGGCCTCTGAGCAGGGCCCGGGGGAATTAGAGGTGTTTCTGTTCTTCTGAACAGGAATTGCGGTGAGGTGGATTGTGCCGGTGAGGAGAAATGACCTTTGAATGGAGGAGAAAATGAATGTGGGGATTGCTGCATTGCTCCTAATAGGGCTTATATGTGTCAGGGGCCGAGGGAGTCCAGTGTCCTGCAAGCAAAGATCAAGAGACAAGGAAACCTCTTGAGCCTCCATCTCTGTGACAGCTGGTACTGCTCCCCTCGGACTCAGCTTCAGTCAGTGAGCCCCCAGACTGGGGTGGGATAGGACACAGACAGCTGATTTTATCTAGATGCTGGCATTAGGAACTGGGAGATAAACATCTCGCAGCTGCTTGAAGGCGGAACTTTTTTTTTTTTACTAATTTTCTTTTCCCCTTTGCACACTCCCCACCTTCTCCCGTGCCCCTGGAGAAGGAACCAAACCTTTAAGATTGCACTACTGTAACGGTTTCAAGTCACTTGTTTGGCTGAGTAGATCACAGCATCCTTCTCCAGCTGATGTCTTGGAGGCACTAACTGACACACTTCCAGAGCTTTAGCCTGTTCTGAAATGGATGGTTATAGTGCAGATGGGAGATCTGGATAAAAAGCAGTTGGACTGTTTAATCTACTCTCTCAGAAGCTTGAGTTGCTTCTGGCTTTTAGTTCCAAGTTACTTTTTAATTGCTGGTATTTTGTTGCATATCAAGTAGAAATGTACAACTGGCCAGTGTGTCAGGGCTCTCATGGGGTTGAAGAGGAAATCTGGGCTTCCTCTGTACCTCTTGTCCCCCATTCTGCCATCCCCCAAAATTAAGTTGTTAATTTAAGTTGTTCAGTGCTCGGCCAGTGTTTTTCATGGATGCAGTCTAGAGAGCTGCTTGATTGTTCTCTTCTGTTGTTCCCCTCTCTTTAACAGCTGTCAGTTCCTGTTACACCTCTTGACCTAAATAAGAGGCTAATGCTGATTGAACCTGGTGCTGGAAAAGAAATCTTGTCCTCTTGTTTGTTCCTCCCTTTTCATTCCCTCAGTGTTAAGGAGGAGAATGAGAATTCTCTGTGGACTGAGCTCTTCTGACTTCCTGAAACAGAGCAGCCTTTACTGAAACAAGCTTGACCTGTTTGGTCATATTTGTCAAAAAACCCCTCAACCTTCTGGGCTGGCAGAGGCAGATAATGTGTAACAGTTACTGATTATCATGTCCTTAAGGTGGGGTGGTTAAGATGCCTCCAGGACACAAAGGTCTTAATTTTTCCATCAGAAGGAAGAGGAGGCACCTGGACCTACAGGTCCTGGTTGTAACATTCTGCATCAGACCAACAGGTTGGCTCCAAGGTGCAGTGCTGCAAGCTGGGGGATGAGAAGTTTGGAAGCCTCCCATGTGTATAAAGGGGGAAGCTACATCCAGCTCCAGAGTGATTCCTGACAATCTGCCAGCCACTGCCCTGGCTTATCACCTGGATTGTGGTGATCCTGTGGATGTTGGGGCAATAAGGCACAGTGTGGCTCTCTTCATCAGATGTAAGATATGAAATATATATACTAAATATGCTGAAACCATGAACAATGTTAACTGGACTCTGGATTTATTGATGTTCAGATGCTTAAATAAAGCTACATTAAAATCAGGAGATCTGTTTATAAAACTGCTTTTAAGAAAAATGTAAATCTTGCTTCCCTTAGTCCATTCATTATGAAACGTCTAAACAGTCCAGGGGATAATATAATTAAATCTCCATCTGGGAGGCAAGGTACTGTAAAAGCTTTTCTGGCTTCTAATAGGGTTAGTGTCTTGAAATTGTGTTAGAGCTGGGGCCACAACTGAAATGATGGGGAAGGACTGATGCTGATTGGATTGTATTTGTATTTGCTCAAGCATTTTGGATCACAGAAAGGACAGAAATAGTTAGGTGGGCTTTGTTTCCTGAGTGAAGCAGGAATGGCTTCAGGCTTAGCTACAGAAATGCTGTTTTCCAGTCAGTTCCCTGTGGTGGATGTGGGGGCTGTTTGGATGGTGAAGGAAGCTTTTTTCCTTAGTCTGTACTAAAAGATAGCCCTGGAGAATAATGGTCCCTGAATGGAGATGTGGACTCTGTTTGCTATTCAAGGCCACTGGGTGACTCTTTTATTACTCATGTATTTTAGACCAGGAAGGGCTGAAAGGGCAAAGCACCCCCTGGGAGTTTCATCTGGCTCACAGGAGCAGTGAGATTTCTCCAGGAGTTCTAGATTGGAGATGAGTGCTTTGACTTTTGATTCCAGGTGTGGTTTTAGTTATACAACCTAAACTTTGCACAGCTGGGTTAGAGTTTCTATAAGCAGCTCCTGAAAGTATGCTGCAGTGCTTCTAGAAGCTTGTAAGCCTCCTGAACAGCTCTGAATCCCAACAGGACGGGTGAACAACAGGCTGTTCTGCCAGAAGGGAGGGACTGCCTCCAACTCCTGAGCAAGTCACAGTGCTGTGCTCCTGCTGCTTCCTGAGTAAAGACTGCCCTGGGCCTGAGGTGTGCAAAGCAATTGTTAGACAAGATGGTAATTGATCATGCATGAAAATGCCAGCTTTGTGCTGCTTTTGCAATAGTCCAAGCTTAACTCTTTTGGTTAAGGCTGCTGGGGCTTGAGAGCTCCCTGTGTGGCAGAATGGGGATGAGCAGTCCGATAATGTTTTGTACTGGAAACACATTGTCACTCTGAAAGATAGCAATATGCATTATTTACTTCTGATATGTGCTGTTTGGTCTCCCTTTTGATTCCAGAGTATCAGTCTTGTATGATGAGATGGAAAAAGTTTTAAAACTTCCAAGGATAGGATCTAGACCCTGAGTCCTGAACATATTTATGACTGAGGACTGCTGCAAAACTCAACCCACAGCAGAGCGAGTCACTTCCCAAACTTTTCTGGATTGCTCATTCTGTGAGGGATGTCCTTACATCAACAATCCAGCCTCACTTGCAAGTATCCAATCCATGAATATTCTGTGTTTTCCTTCAAGTTTCTATCAGACTGAAGCTTAGGGGGTTTATTTCTGACACAGATCAGTGCATTCACAAAAAGCATTCAGTTTAAGCAGACAGTCACTGTTCTGGTCAGTGTCTTGTTCCCCTGACAAGCTGTTCAAAACAGTAGCAAACCAGATTATTTATTAGCTGCTAAACCAGACAGCAACTTGAATTAAACCCACCTGTTTCCTTAATAGCACTTCTGAGCTGAACAAGTTCTCGGAGATCACAAGGATGCTCATCCCATGTTAGGATTGAAGGTTAGTGATGTGCACTTTACCTTTCCTGCTAAATACCCCCAAAGTGATAAGTTGCAATTAATTATTTTGAACCAGCTGAAAGGCAAGGAATACAAAACCTATTAAATGTGTAAAATTGTGCAGTACCCTGACACTGTGCACTGGAATGTTAGCTGAAGTTGTTCTGTGTTTCAGATTACTTTCCGATTTTGTTATTTCATCCCAAATTAATTTGGCAGCTGGAAGTATTTTACTCTGTCAGTCTGAGTGGTTAAATAGCTGTTACAGGTATCTTTTATGATGTGCTGTTCTTTCGTGTTAATTGTCACTTCTTTTTAATAGCCTACCTCATTTTTTATTTTTTCTTACTACCATTTATACACTCCATTTAGCTCACTCCATTTAATTAAAGTTCTTGGTGTTCATTACTGTAAATAGTATTAAGTGGCTTTCTGTTGCTGACCCACATGAAGTCCTCTTGTCTTTTTTTTTTCCCCTCTTAAACAATTGATTCCAGGAATTTTGAGAACAATAACACATCCTTTACAGAGGATGAGTTGTCTGGAAAAAAGTTTCAAATTTTATCAATTCCTAGGCTGTGACATTGTTTCCTTTCCTTACCTCTTTTCCTGTTTTAGAATGGAACTCACATGGTTTGAGTTCCATGGATTTTTAAATGTTTTTTCAGTCCTCCTTCAGGAGAGGAATAACTTTTTTCCCCCTCATCAATAGCTGTGCCTTCTCTATAGATCTGTTAATGTAACATCTCCCCAGAGGCACTTGCTCTCTGGAGTGTATTTGTAGCAGTGCCTGCCTGAAGCCAACTCATCCCTTGGATTCTTTTTCTTTCAACCCTGGAGAGATTTCCTAACTTCTGGGGTGATTTCTCACTGCCAGACAATACTGTCATACTGTAAGCAGAGTCACCTGCTCTGAAGGTCACCTAAGGTAAGGCTATGGGGATGCTGACTAGGAAAATTATTGCTTAAACTTCACTTTTAAGGTTTTTCTTCTGTTTTAACCCTACTGGTTGGCCAGAGTGGATACTGTACTTTTTCCAAGCATGTGCCAAAAGTGAATGAGTTCTCTGTCCTACCTCATTCTAACAGTGTACAAAGCACAACTGGAATGGGGCAGGATTATTAAAGTTTGTTTCAGACCTTTCTGCCTCCAGCTGTGGCAATGGGTTAATATCAAATTGCTTTGGGAGTACGAAATCTTCCAGAAATCTCATATCCAAAATCCAGTTTCCAAAGTAGCAGCACTTGAATTGCTGGACCCTAATGGCAAAGGTCAACTTTGTGTGAGTTCACACAAAGACTTAATCTAGGATTCCTGGAATTTTCCATCCCTTCCTCCATTTCCTTTAAAGGAATTTTATTTGACAATGGAAGAGTTTTTCTGGAGGAGGCTTAATGAGAAGGGGGCTACTGAGCCTGAGTCATCTTGACAGCTGACAAATGTGTCCATTTCAATAAGTCACTACTCATGGCTTAAACATGGTTCACTCCCATTGTGTAAATGCACAAGCAGGGCTGTGGTTTGGCATCTGGGACCTGAAACTTGGTGTAACATTTCAGAATCATGACATTCACTCTGTATGTGGGATTGGGCAGCTGAGCAACAGCACCTTCCCTGTGAGCACTGAAGGCTGCTCTTGCTTGCTCTGAAAGACTTGTACAACTGGACACTTCACCAGAATAAAAGTTTTAATTTGCATTTTCTTTCTATGTCTGTGTTCTTTGGTGTTTTCTGTCTATGAGGCATTCAGCCTTCCATGATGTCACTTTTCAAAAGACAGATGTTAATAATTCCAGCTATTGTGTAGGATTATTGGGTTCTTCTACTCAGTACAAAAGTCCTAATGGATTATGACAATCCTCTATGAATTAAGTAGATGTGTAGAGAAAGAGGTTGCTCTGTAACAAGCTGGGGCTGTGTCACAGATTTTACTATCATGTTACAAGTGTCCAAAACAGTTTGTTTCTGAATTTAAGGCTGTTGCCATAGGAATTGTCTTCAGACTGGTAAATGATTTCAGTCCCTGCCTTCCCCATGGGCTCCTTAACTGGAAGTGCTGGCAGGTAGTGTCTTTCCAAATTCATGAAGTGTTACAGAGATTCAGCCTATGACTTGCAAAGAAAATTTGAGTTTCTGTGCAGCTCTTTTATTGTGTAGAAAGGTGTTTCTCTTGAGCTTTGCCTTCTGTCACTTCCTTTGTCTCTGACTACTTGACCACAGTGACATTGGCCCCACTTCAGACAGAGAACATAATCAGGCTTTGAAAGAGGTGAGTGGGAGTTCATAGTGCTGCTTATTGGTGAATTTTAATGAAATGCTAGACTGAACAAAGTGTCCCTTGTCATCTAAGGCTCATCTGGACTTCAGCTCCTTTTGGCTGGTTTACCTTTTGGAGGACTTACCTGGTCTTTGAGGAGCTGAGGAAATCATGCTTCCTTTGCTCCTTGTTTCTCATTAAATAGTCTCTCACTTGATCAGAGACTTCAGGAGAGGTGAGGTGGTCCAGTGGAAAATTTTCCTCCTTGATAACCCTGGCAGCTCTACAGCAGCAGTTTTGGTGTGAGTGCTGAGCTGCTTGAGCTGGCTTGGCTCCAAATGGCTTCAAAAGGAGCCCTTATTGGGATAATTGTGCCAGTTCAAAAGGCATTTGAAACACTTGATCTGCACCTTTCCTACAGACATGGGCTGGGCTTTGGCAGCCTCCAATGGAGCTTGCCAGAAGTTTTCTTGCAGAGCTGGCAGGAGAAAATGTTGAGTCTGCAAAAAGAGCTCTTGGAGAGGGAGGAAGAGAAGGAAAAGGAGCCATTTCCCAGTTTTGTCTAATACTGTCAACCTTTCTGTGTAAACTTATGGGGAGAGAAGGCTTTGCAAAAGTAGCATCCTTCTCTTTGACTTTTTTTGGGCATTGTGTGGCTGGATTGGTTTTTCTCTTGCTGGAAAGGTCTTTCTGAGCCTCAAAATAGGGGCATGGCTGGAACAGGAGGACTCCTAAGGACAGACATGGAGAGCTCCTGGAACCAGGATGGGTTTTATCTTCTGGTAGGTGCTGCATTGTTTGCAGAGATCTGCTGTTTATATTGCTCAAAACATTCCATGGAACAGGGAAATTGTGGTTTGCTGCTGTGGCACGAACCAAAACAGCCTCTGGAGTCATCGTGTGTGCGTAAGGTGGGGAGTGGAGAAGGTGACGTGATGAGCTGCTGGTAAAAACCACCGTGAGTGGGAATGAGGAGGACATGACACCACAGTGACGGAGAGGGACTGAGGAGTGGCGTGGGAGTGTTTTCCAGGAGTGTTTCTCCAGGATTGCTGCCTGCTAGGGAGGGGTGAGGTGGGTCACACAATCAACTTGCAGGAAACAGCCTACAGCTGTTTTTTTCCTCCACAGGTCATGCATCTTCCTTAAAAACTTTTCCATTCCATCAGTTGGTGAGAGAGTGTTAAAAGGAAGGAGGAACTACTGGAATATTTTTTGAGTTTTGCAGCATTGCAGACTGATTTTTTTACTCTTTTTATTTTCCCACTCCAGGTTTGTAGTCCAGTGATTAAAGTCTCTGGTAGAATTTAGCTTTTTAAACTACTGAATTCACATCCTCCTGTGTACAGGAAAAAGCCTGAAAAAAGTTAAACCCCTAATTTCCTCTTTATTAAAAAAATAAAGTTTTAGTAAGGTGCGGAGGGATTTTACCCACAATTCCCTTACAGAACAGAAAACTTATTTTTTCAAACAACCTCTCTTTAAATAGATTTCAGCTGCTAGGATGTAAACACTTTCCTGCGAGCAATTTGCATTCCTTCCTTTTGCTGGGTTTTCCTTTGACTGGGTGAGTGATGCAAGAACACGCCCCCATGGTGTTTTTTTGTGAAGTGCTGCTGCAAGGGTGTTTTCGGTGTTTCCTGTAGGAGCCAAACACGTTTTCTTCTATAGAGAGAGAAACCTTCCCCAGGGATTCCCGGTGGGAGGGATGTATTGGCTGGGAGCGCCACCGCTGGGCTGGCAACTGTTCCTCCCTCTCTGCCTTTCAGACCCACTTTCTGCATTTTTGCTCTCTGGTTGGAACTTAGGGTGGATTTGGCTTTGCTTATTTGTAAATATCACATGGACTTCTGGAGCTGCAGGAGAGTGAACAGAGCAAGGGAAGGTGTAAATTACCAAAAGCAGCTGTGAATGAAAATAGCAGAAGTATTCTCTATGGGTTTGATCGAACACTCAGTGAAAGCACATTTTAGTCTGTCACCTCCTGGGTTGGGGAGCCCTTTCAGGGGATATGCTGAAGTGCTGGCAGGACTCACTGGCTAAGCAAAAAGGGCTCTGTAGGAACTTGAATCAGTACTTTAAATTTGTTATAAGACATCTTGATCTTTTCTTCACACTTGAATCTTATTTTAACCCTCCTTATCTTACTTACCCCTGTAATTACCAGTTTAACTGCCCTATTTTTAAATCTGGGTTATTAATTAAAAGTGATTCCTCCTTGGAGCTCAGATGTTCATCAAGTCTGTGATTGCACTTGAATAGAAAATTTGTGTGTGCTTTGTTATCACCAAGAGCCAAAGCAATACTGTGAACTCCCTGCCAGGAGCAAAGAACTGGCGATGAGGACAAAAATCTTTGAGCTGTGCAAGAGTCCAACTGCCCAGTGCTGGCTTTTATCACATGCTGGGACAAGGATCACGTGGAGAGGCGGGGAGTCAGCCCTGCAGAGCCAGGTGGCATCGTGGTGTTGGTGCTGGGATCTGGGAGCTTCTGCCCTGATGGCATCGGTAACCCAGCAGCAGATCCAGAAGGTAAGGAGCTGCTCTGCAGGGAGGGAGCATGTCCAGAGTGCAGGCAGTGACACAGTGTGTAAGGTTGAGTCACTGCTGGTTAACCTGGCAGCAGGTCTAGCCAAGATCTGCTTTACAAACACTTTATATTCTCCTCAGCTTCTTCTATTACATTAATTTTAGTGTGTGACTGTCATGGCTACAAACTCTTTTGGGGGCAGCTTGTCCCACAGAGCTCTTAGAGGGATTTCTCCTGTGCCCCTTCTGTCTGTGTTGCTCAACTCTCATCCCTGAACTCAAAATCTTCCTGGCAAAGGATAATCTCCAGGGTATTCTATATAAAGAAACTGAGTTCACTGCCAGCAGAGTTCATTTTGTAAAGGATTGTGTAGTGAACTGTGAGAAATCGCCCAGGGATTTTTTTTTCCTTGGAGAGAACAAAGCTTTCCAGCTTGTAAAGGAATCTTATTCTGATTTGGCACACAGGCATGACTGCCCTGTTTGTGTTAGTGGGCTTGGTAGTTTAATGCCTGCTGGTTACAGGCCTTAGATAAGATATCCTTGAGCCACAAAAGGCTCTACTGATGAGACATTCTCTGTTTTGTGTAGACTGAGGGATTGAAACAGATTGTTCTTAACTGTTTGCCATTTCAGCCTCTTACTTAATCTTTTGCAACAGAACCCCCTACTGAAATTAAAAATTTAGAACCTGCTGCCTGGCTGCAGAGCTGGAGCTGGGATGCTTTTCAACCTCTAAAGGGCCATAACTGCTTTCTCTTGCTTTGTGCTGCTTCCCCCGAGGACTCTGGGGAAGAGCAGTCACCCTGTCTCTTCCAGTTCCATAAGGATGGCTTCCTTGTCCTGGAGCAGTTTTTCAGCGCAGAGGAGTGTGACAGCATGAGGAGCCAGATCCAGAGGATCGTGGCGGAGATGGAAGTGCCGCCGCACTGCCGCACCGCCTTCTCCACCAGGGAGGAGGAGCAGCTCCAGCAGCAGGTACTGAGAAAGGCAGGACTGCCCCCCTGGAGAGCTGGGAAGAGGAAGGGAAAAGGCAAATCGCTGGTCAGGGTTCCTTCTAACTGCACATAACACCGGGAGAGGAGTTTGCTCTCCAGCTTTCTGCAAATGTTTGCTGGGGTCTTATCAAGAGTCTTATCAATGTGTGGCTCTGCTGTGCTTTCAACCCCCGGTGGCCACAAGCAGCTCTCACAGATCACTTTGTAAATGTTCTCCAGACAGAAAACTTGGTATTTTCCAGGCAGCTAGCAAAAGAAAAGTGAGGGTAACCTCTATGAGGAGGTTCTTGTAGAGCCCTGATCAGCAAAAAGACATGTAGTGCTGTGGAAAGCCTTTTTATGAGTGATTTTTCACTGTGTTTTGTTTATGCTGCGGCTTGGTGGGGAAAAAGATGCAGGTGAGTGTTAATGCTTTGATTGAAAGTTCATTTATGTTTTTACAAGGATGCTGTCTTTACTGGTCTCTTACCCCTGCAGGGTAGCTCGGATTATTTCCTAACCAGTGGAGACAAGATTAGATTCTTCTTTGAGAAAGGTGTTTTGGATGAGAAAGGTAAGCCCTGGCCTGAGTTAGCTACACAGAGGGATTAGGAAAAGGCTGAGTGAGGGATCAGGAGCCAGTTTCCAGCTCAAGGAACAATTCCTGCTTTTCAGATAATGTTAAATTATGGTTTTGTTTTGTAGGTAACTTTCTAATTCCAAAGGAGAAGTCTGTCAGCAAGATTGGCCATGGTATGTTTAAAGGATGGGGTTTGGAGAGGGATGGGCAGAAGAGATGTGGTTTTCAGACATGAGGATTTCTCCAGACCTACTCACTGTACATAACTGTCTCTGCAGTTCTCTCCATGCTGCCCCTTGCTCTCTGCTCTCAGAGGACTGGATCTTCTGTTCCAATCCTTTTCAAAAACCCCTTCTCAGAGGTTTTACAGTGATGAATAGCTCAGAGTCACTGACATGCAAAAGTTTGGACTTCAGCCCTTGGCTCTTTTATGTAACAGATTTGCTCTAAAAATTTACCACCTGAGACTGGTGACATTCAGTACAGACCAAACTCTCTCCTATGTCCTGTGCTGTACTGGGTTGCTGATTTTGAAGCTGCCCTCCCTCCTGTGGTGTCACCAAAACCTTTTCTTTACCCTTACTGATCTTTTTGACCTATTTCTTCTCTCTCAGTTCCTGGACTAGCATTTTGATCCCTTTTGTTTTCCAACAATACGTGGAAAATGAGAGCAAGATTCCCTGTGCCTGCAAACATGAACTTTGCTCAGACTAAACGTCACTACAGTTGGAAATCCAGTACTGAGAGTTCTTTTTCTTTGGTTTTCTCACAAAAACACTCTCCTCTTCCCAGGCCTGCTGCCATTCTGTCACACTTCAGCTTTTCCTCAGGGGAAGTGAAAACAACTGTAGATTCCTGCTGACTCAGCAACTTAACAATTCAAAAGCCTACTCTGGCCTTATTTTCTGTAATTACTCATTTTGGCCAAGTCTCATCTCTTGCCTGAGAGCAGCTCCTGCTGGACCTAAGCATGTGTCCTCGTGGCAAATCTGATCAGGATAAGCTGGAGAAACAACTCTGAGTCTTTGCTTTGTGGATTTGTCAGAGCTGGGTTGTAGCAAGAGTCTACACAAACACTCTGACCTGCTGGCTGGGGTCCTCTGAAGGGCTCCAAAGATGAGCTCTAGCTCCTTTTTGCAGTACTTCACTTTTCTGGTAGGTCTTAAGAGTGTGTTTTTAAATGATGAATTCACCCATGTGCCTCGGGGTCATGTGTAATGGTTGTCACATATGTAACATTATACTGAATCACATAATATTCCTTTTGTTCACTCTGCTGTACACTGGCTTTTATGTGTGTGCAGTTTGTGGCCAGGGAGTGATTATATTTATGGTCTTTAATGATGACTGTACAACCTGTAAGTGTCCTATCAACTTAGGTGTGGTAAGTCACATTTATCCATCTTGGGAGGGATCAAAGTTGCTGGCTGCAGTTTATCCTGCTTGGCTGTGGTGTCTGCAGCTCATCACTGAGAGCTGCCATGTTCCCTTCTCTTTCTGAAATCTTGTCTGAGCTTTTTCTTTCCCCTTAGCTCTACATGCTCATGATCCTGTCTTCAAGCAAATCACCCACTCCCCCAAGGTGCAGGTGAGCTGTTATTGCTTCCTAGGATGGCCCTGGGGAAAAAAATTGCAGAGCAGTTAATTTTTGTTTTCTACACTCCCAGGGGGAGTAATTTTGTCAGTGAAAGGAAATTTAAATATCTTCAAAGAATAATGCTAAATAGTTTGCAGAGAACATAAATCTTGGAAAATTTTCTTGCAGGAACTGGGAAGAAAACTAGGCCTTGAGAGACCAGTAGTTGTGCAGAGCATGTATATCTTCAAGGTACGGTAATTCAAGTTGTCTTGTCACTCAAGAAATAAGACCCTGTTAAGTGGGAAGCTGTAAAATTCTTCACACATCACTTTTTTTCTCTTTGCAGCAACCTGGCATTGGTGGTGAAGGTGAGATTTGTGTTAACTCTATATCACACTGCAGATAATGCTCCTTTAGGAATATTACCAAGGAAAAGGCACAGAATCAGACTTAAGCCTGTGAGTTTGGCAGTCCAAACCTTCATAAAATAGTCTTTGAAATCCACATTTTTTCTGAAGTTTCTACATCATATGCAGCTTGAACAAAGAGCTGTTTCTACATTTGCAGCAGGCTAAGAGGTGTTATTTTTATGGAAGATTTAATGTGTGTGATAGGTGGGTGGGCTCTGAGTCAGGGAGATGCAACCCTGAAGTCCTTCTAGAGGAACTGAATCCCATTGAAGACCCCAATGATAGTTTCTTCTTGCAGTGACACCACACCAGGATGCCAGTTTCCTGCACACGGAGCCCCTGGGCAGGATCCTGGGGTTCTGGATTGCCCTGGAAGATGCCACACAGGAGAATGGCTGCTTGTGGTTCATCCCTGGCTCTCACACCAGTAAGAGCATGTGCCTGACCACTGCTGGTCACCAGCACAGTTCTGCTTTTCCCCACCTCTTGAGCACACAGGGCAGCTTTAAACTTCTGCTCACCTAAATATTGTGTAATCATAATGCTCTTCAGATTTTAAGCTACTCATTCCTCAAATCCTGGAGCCAGCTGTACTCATTTCATGGTTTATGATCCTATAGAAAGCACAAATGGACCAAAGGTTGGTTTTGCATAAGTGTGTGTGTGTGACTATTTGTGTTCCTAAGGGTCTGTTGCAATGCACAGAAGGGGCTAAAAAGGCAAACAAAAAGCAGCTGTTATCTCTGTTTCTGCCACAGCTGGAAAATCCTAAATCTCTACTTAATAAAAAAGACCTCACCCAAATTACTAAGGAAAGTGTGAGTAAAGTAATAATAAAGTTCCTATCATTGCCAAGAGAAATCACTGAAATTGTTCATTTTCTGTGCAGACTGTAGCCAGGTGTTTAATTTTTGTGTGTTTGCTTATTCTGTGGATTTGCAGATGGGATTACCAGGAGGATGGTCCGTGCAGCTTCAGGTGCCTCAACGTGTGTGGAGTTTGTAGGCTCAGAGCCAGCCTATGATGACAAGCAGTTCATACCCCTGCCCATAAGGAAAGGTACAAACCGCCCCAAGGAAACACAAGGGACCTAAAATCATGTTTTAACCCTGCACTTTCCCACCCACTGGAAAGCCAGAGCTCATCTTTTGGAAAGCAGCAGTCCAGGTGATTCTTTCCCACAGGTGGACTCATCCTCATCCATGGTGAGGTTGTCCATAAGAGTGAACTCAACAGCTCGGAGTCTTCTCGCCACGCGTTCACCTTCCACGTGATGGAAGCCAAGGGCACCACCTGGAGCAAAGAGAACTGGTAAGGTTGTGATCCTCACCAGTGGCTGAGGAAACTGAAGCCTTTCCAATGAAATAGTTGGATAACTGCTGGGGGTCTTGCCTGTACAGTTTGTTGGTGGTGCCTCAGCTGGTGTTGATTTCGTACCTGCAGAACTGGAATAGCCTCTGAAGTTTTGCTTTTTCCTCTTCTTTACTCCCTAGGCTCCAGCCAACTCCTGAACTCCCTTTTCCATCACTCTACACTTGAAGTTAGTGACTGGCTTGTGGAGTCAGTAGTTGATCAATATTCCTTCCTGATTGTTCATTCATGGTCTCTTTAAAAACAACCTTCACTAGATCTGCTCTCAATGTTAATTTATCCTCCTCAAAACCAGGACCATTTTCACAGCCTAAAACTGCATAGACAGAAGCTTCTACTGCAGCAGGAGCCCTGCCAGTATGAGAGTAGTCACCCAGTCCCTTTGGTAAGGAAACACCTTCAGTCTTGAAAACAAACCAGTTAAGACCATTGCACCTTGGCTGGGACCACTTACCAAGAATTTCTCCTTGCAGATACTCAGTATTTTCTTGTGTTTAAGAGCTTAAGTGCATTTCTTGGCTGGTTGACTCCAGCAATGCAGGTGAACATGTTTGGGGAGAAGTTTGATTTTCACCCCTAGTTTTCTGTCTTATTGTTGGAATAACAGTGATTTAAAACAATCTTGTTGTGGGTGAAATGAAGCCAGAGGTCTACTTTTTATAGTCAATCTTCTAAACAATCCTGGCAGAGAGTAGCCAGGATTGTGTTTTATCTCTGGGTGTGATTTAAAATACAACAATTTTTAAAGATTCATGTTGAAATGATGGAAACATCAGTCAAACTCTTTACACTTAAATAAAAACGAATTATTCTTTTCATCTCCATCATCTTTTCTTTGGGGAAGACACAGTGTGACCCTTCTTCCAACAGATGGGGACAGTGCTAAATTGTCTGGTGAGCAGCTGGAACTCTCAATATGCACAATAATAATTTCTATCCCCAAAACCTCAAACCAACTTATAGCAGGGAATGTTTGGAAATGCAAGCTACATCCCAGGCAAGCTCCAGTCTGTACCTGAACTGAACAGAAGCTGTGTAGGTGTGATTTCACCAGCACTGGTGCAGTGGCAACCTGAGACAGGAGCCCAGTGTCACCAATGCAGGAATTGTATCAGAGTAACCCTAAGACTGATGAGGGCTGTGCTAGAGTGGACCCAAATCTTACTGACTCATCCCTTTCAAAAGTAAATTGGGGAGCTGGGTCATGGCAACAGCAGGAACATTGAATGCAAAGTTTCTGCATTCATACCTTTCCTACAGTTTGTTTGAAAGTTGGAAGCAGGGTGGAAGAAAAGTAAATTTCTCTACCTAATGTGGTGCCATTTATGACATCAGTGGTAAAACCTGTGGCTTGTGACAGAAGCAACTTACGTTTTGTCTGTGTCTTTCCATGAGAGGACCTAATAATTTAGAATTCTGCTGAGGAGGATTTGTCCTGACTTGCACCCTACCTGCAGTGTGCAAAACCATCTACTTCAAGTGCAGAAATAAAATTAAAAATCTGGATTGATTGGCAGGATTTCCTGTTAAACATGAAGGAAACAGCCCAGCAGTTGTTTGGTTTCCTACAGAGTATCTGACAATTTACTGTGTTAGTAACTAGCTCTGGCATCCTCAGGAAAAGCAGCACCAAATCCCAGGAGCCCTTCCCAGGCAGGAGGATGAATTGGGCAATGCTGCTTCTCAACTATTCCAGTCCTGGCTTGTTGCAGGGACACACAATATTGGATTCTGGAGCCAATTCTGCTGACTCAGGGACTGGTTTCACTCCCTCCCTGGTCTTAGGCTCCTTCCCAAGGCATGGTCTCAGAGCTACAGGCCTGCAGGACAGTGTTGTGTAAGGTACCTTGGACTTCCCCCAGACTGTTCCCAAAAGTGAATTAAAAAAGGGTCAGAAGTGAACTTCATGTTGCAAACTAGAAGCCTGGGATGACAATCTCCTGCTTGGACACATCCCTGGAGACAGGAAGGACACCTCTGTGTTGTTCTAATGGACACTGGGCAAACCAGTGAGAAGAGACTGTTGATACAGAAGGGTTTCATACATAGAAATGAAGTGGGTTTTTGGCCACAAAACTGTAGTTATAATTTTAATTAAATGGATGGAATTCAGTAGCTTTAGTCAATTTGTTGATAGAAGCATTTTTATACATTATTTGATTAAACATCTGGCTGAAAAAATGGAAAAATAGGAAAGTGTAATAGTAGAAAATTTTATTGACTTCAACAGATTTTCTGCTTTAAGGAATAATGTGTAATTAGTTTTAGCTGTGACTTTGCTTAATTTCACCCCCCCTCCCCCCCATATTAATTCAAAATTAATTTGGAGATTAAATCTTGAGAAAGATAAAACATTTTTCTTGCTGAAGCAAACTAGCAAACTTCAGGGCTAAAGATTCACTATTCTTGTGAGTATGATCTGGAATGAGCAGTGTCTGACATCCCCAAACCTTCACCCTGGATAACTCAGCTGTGGCAGCAGCTGATTTTCGAGTTGTGTTTGTGCATCGTGGTGTGGTTTTGGCTCTTGCTGATGAGGACTGGACATAGCTGGACACTTGTACCTGGTTCCTGTGCCCCCCCTTGTTATCAAACATGCTTTACATCGTGCTTATACAGAAATAAGAGTTCACACATCAAACACAAGACATGGGACTTGGTATAGAAAACAAAGTACAGTACAGAGGTAGCAACATCTGAGAGACCTGCTTGTTTATTTTGTCCTCTCAAATTGACTTACCTCTTCTTCCTCTGCTTCCCTTGGGTACCCAGAAGAAACTTAAATTGGATTATTAAACACAAGTGCTGTTTTTATCAGTCATGTTTGTTGCTGTTAGAACATAAATCTGTCTATTTTTGATGGGTAAAAACAAGACCAAATCAAAACTCTTATTTTAAATAAGTCTTTTTCATTTCTGTTGTCAACAATTTTCTCTGCTGTACCAAAACATCAGCTTTGAGCTTTCACTAAAGTGCATTTTCTAGTACCTTTCTCTGAGAAGGGAGAAAACTCTGTTCCTGTGCTTCTATGCCATGAGCATGATCTGGAGGTAGAGAGGCAACAGCAGATTATCAATTTGAGTAGTGTAAGCTTCCAAAAGAGAAACCAAACTCACAGATGCCAGAATCCAGGCATAGCTGGAGTTCAGATTTACATTGCTGTCAAAGATCAGAATCAGAGCCACAGCAATGATCTGGGCAAAAATAGCTGTCATTGTCCCTTCAAAGGTCTTCTTTGTTCCTGGCCATTTGATTTCCCCCAGTGTACTGCCAAAAACAGAAGCAATGGTGTCTCCTACCCCTACTGCCAACACCCCAGAGTAGGGGACCAGTGCTCCTGCCCCGGGCAAGGTGCCTTTAGGAGCACAAGATCTGGGAAACAACCACACTGGGAGGGACATGCCAAGGAGGAGATAAATATGGGTCAAGATTAGAGGTCCACTGTCTCTTTCATCCAAGAAGAGAGAGAGCAAGTGTCTCAGGGTTTGTCCAAAAGGTTTGATCCTAAAGTAGCGAACGTACTCTAAGAAGATAAACACTGCCAGACACAGCACTGCAGCAACATAGAGGAGCTGGCGGTCAAAAATGAGTCCAGGAACATAAGTAGCTACAACAATGAAGTGGAAATATTTCCTGGTTATAGTGGAGGCCTGGTGTTTTTTAGATTCAGATGATCTCTTGGCATTCTGGTAAAAAACCACACCACACGCTGAGGCAGCCAAGAAAGTCCAATACACAAGGAGGTAAAGTCTTGTCTGTGTCTGAAACAGAAACTGGATCAGCCAGAACAAGGGGTTCCTCCGTATCAGTCGGTACAGCCAAGGCATGATGACCCCTAAGCCTAACACTGCTGTCATCATGTGGAAAAACATGGAGGAGATCCATGTGCCCGAATCCATGAAAGTGAAGAGCACAGTGAAAAAAAGACCAAGAAGAACAACTCCGACAACTGCTACCAGGAGGAAGAAATCAATGGGATCCCCTCTGCCCTCAACTATGTTCAGTGAGCGTTTAATGAGCTGATTGAGAACAAAACTTACACCTCCGAGAACCAGCAGCGCTTCGCCAGGAGTGAAACATCGAGGCAACAGATACAGCAAGATCATACTGAGGTAGACAAAAATGAGCAGCACTTCTAGAACCTCTATCACTTCTGAGACAGTCAAGGAATGTTTCATGGTGTAGATAATTACACTGCCAGCAACACCAGTCAGGATGCAGGTGTTGGTTGGCACGGGTTTGGTGATGCCAACTGCCAGGACGGACAGGAAGAGTGCCAGCAGCATTCCCGTGGAAGCCACGACGATGCCGAAGCGCTCGAAGTACACGATGCCGGCAGCCCTGCACCTCTCCTTCATCACCACCCCCAGCAGGGGGATGACCATGCTGGCAGGCAGCAGGCCGCTGTTGGCCGCCCCCCGGAACTGGAACACGGCCCCCCCCTGCTGCAGCAGCCGGTCCCATTTGAACTGGGTGTAGAAGGCCTGGAGGGCCAAGGCCAGGGCGCACCAGGAGAAGCGGTCCCAGACCACGGCGTGCACCGACAGCACCACGCCGAACACCAGCAGCGACTCCACCAGCACTGCCTTGTTGAACATGATGCCAGCCCAGCCTGCCTCAAGGTTGCAGAATCTCAGGAGGCCTGATAGGCTCAGTTGTCCATTAGGAAGAATTTCCTTCTGTGCTACTGCAATTGCTATGAAAAAAACCAAAAAAGCAATTAAAGCAACTGCTTGGACAGCTGAAGTGTTTGCACAACTATTTGATTCCTAAAGTCAATTTAAACTGATAGCTGAGTGCCAATTGCTAATGTCAACACGCAGATGATTGAATCATGCACTTCACCTTCTCTAAGTGAAAGCTGACAGCCCACTGCCAGCTGCCTGGCAAATCCAACTTTCCTTTAAACTCTTGACTGGAAGAAAAGCCGTTGAGATAATCAGCAACAGGCACGTTTACTCTGTTAGGTTAAATCTCATCTCCTTCAAAGAACTGTGGGCACTGACAACATTGTGCAATTCCCACCAGCATTTATTGCTTTCTGGCAACCTTGATTTCCCTATGGATACATAATTTGATAATCAGCCATATGTAAACCTCTGCCATTACACTGGCACCTCTTCTGGGGTCTTTGAAGGTCTCAGGTTCTTTATTTCTGATGGAAATATTATGGTTGATCCAGCTGTGAAACACGGGCTTATTTTATCCTTTCTGGCCCACCCTTAAGCTGATTAGCAGCAATTTGAAATTGTGCTAATAAATTCTGCTCCCCAAGTCTCATTGCCAATATCTACACCAGGTCCCTCATGGAAGGCCAGAAGTTTATTTAAGGTTCTCTTGGGTTTTCAGCCAGTGTTGAATGGTGATACCAGATTAGAAAGCTGACAAAGTAACAACAATATTACTGAGGAACTGTTACAGTTTGTACTGTCAAACTTCCTTAGACAGTGTGTCTGCAGTGTTTAGATATTTATAACTTTGTACTGAAAACTTAAATATTGATAGACTGCTTTTTGGCATCCTTAATCATTTAGCCTGAAATACTTGATTGCCAAACAGCTTCATTACATGCACTGTTGCTACACAGCTCCTTCAGGCCAAATGTAATATTTTGTCATTGCAATTAATTTTTAAACAGGAGAAGAATTAATCATACAGTCAATAAAACAGAACTGGTCTGGGCAATATCTGCCTCTAACCAATAACTGTTTTTGGGTTGTACCCCCTGCTGTTTCTGAGCACTGGGGAGGGGGAAACCTAAGGCTTATTTGAGAAGAAGCAGCCACCTGCCAACCAAAGACTGAGCCCTCCTACTCAGTCTGGCAACCTTAAGATTGCACCGCAGCTCCGGTATCAATGGCACGTACACTTCCCTGCCAGGCTGCCAGAATAGGCAGAACTTCGCCCTGCCTGAGGTCTGTGCTGCAGCAGCTCTGAATGTTTACACCTGACAATCTACAACGCCATGTATTTCACTGCTGAGTTATTTCGTTTTCTTGTGCCTGCCGCAATCCCCTCCTCCTCCCCTCACTTTTCCTTTCAGGTAATGTGAGGCTCCTCGGCCCCCTCACTCTCATCATCGAACGGGACCCACCCCGTGCGGCTGAAGCCGCACCGAGCGTTTGCTGCCCGCCTCGTGCTCCGCATCCCTGATGCTCAGGGCAGGAAAGCTTCCCATTGACATGCTGCCAGACATCTGGTAGCCCTCCCCTCGCTGCAGCCCCTGCCTTCTCCCTCTCTTCCCCACGACTCCGCAGCGCTGTGGACGCCCCTCAACCCGCGGGCTGCCCGCGTCCTGTCCTTCTGCTCACCGCCGCCTCCTGTCCCACTCAGCCGCGACACTCACAGCCCAGCCTCCGCTACTGGGAACGACATCCGCCCGTGGGCGGTGTCGGAGGCGCTCCCGGGTGATTCCCGGTTCCAGCGCGAAGGTGCGGCCCCGCTCCAGCCGCCCCCGGAGCCCAACGCGCACCCACCTCGCAGGACGCCGCCATCTTGCCGCGCCGCCTGTCACATGACCCAGTTCTGAGGGCGTGTCCGGAGGCGGAGCTTGTGCGGCACCACGTGACACCGGCGTGGTGGAGGGAGGCAGCCCCTGGGTCACGTGACAACGGAGCGAAGATGGCGGCGGGCGGGCTGAGCGCGAGGTGCGGGGCCGGGGCCGCTCGGGCGGAGGGAACGCGGGGGTAGCGTGGGGGAGGCCCCGGCTCTCGGTGCGGGCGGATCCCCCTCTGCGGGATCGGGGGCCGAGAGGGGCCGGCGGGGAGGGGGCGCAGCGCGGGGCCGGGAGGTTTTAACTGCTGCGGGGCGCGCGCCGGACTGGCCCCGCCCCTTCCTCGCGCGCGCGGTGAGGCCCCGCCCCCCAGGCTGGGGGACCCTCCGGGACCCACGGCTCGAAGAGCGCAGTGAGGAGCGAGTGCCGGCATTTTAGTTAGTAGTTAGTAGTTATTTAGTTCTGTTGTGTGGGATCAGAGTTGGGCAGCGCTTCGTGGCAGCCGTTGCATTGGCGGGGCCTGGGGCTCGGTCCGCGCTCCCTTCGCGGGGGTGCCCGGCGGCCGCTTGGCTCTTCCCTGAGGCGAGGGGCGCGCCAGGGCCGGCTGCGCCTCCCGCGCGGCTCCTGCTGACGTGCGAGTCCAAATACACACGTGGAAATGTGTAACGGAAGCGATTTAATGAATCCCATGTTCAGTGATCGTCTTAGTTCGGTGGTTTCGTTTCTCTAGAGCACGTTTTTTGCCATTTATTACAACGCTTTTATGTTCTGGAGTTTCCCTAGTGTCTAATTTTTATGAAATTAATGACAGCACTGTTACTTGTGGTTGTATACAGAGAGCTTTCCTTCCTTAGCTGTCTTGGAGCCTTATTAATGAGGGAACAACAAACCACGGTGTGTTTTATTCACAGAGGGGATTGTGAAGGAGTGAGAAGTAGGTGGGTTGGCGTTGCTAGGCTGGGGCTCAGATTTGACAATAAGTGAAAGAAACTGTTTAAGAGAAAAGAAGGCACTGATCTGACACGATCACCAAACCTGGCATTCATTGAATTGCTTCTTTCACATTGCTGTTCAATTCCTGGTAAAATTCTGAGCCTTTGGGTGCTCTGTGTGGGCTGGAGAGGTTCATGGCAGAGAAGTGCACACAACCATCGAGGAATGAGCTGGGAGAGATTATACTGATGGGTGTGCTGGAAATAACAGGTGTTGTCATTAAGTGTCACCACATGGCAGAAGTCACAGATGACTTTCACTGCCACAGTGAGTTATTTTAATAATGTTATTCTAAAAATAAGGCAATGAGTGTTCTTGTGTAGACAGTCTTTGTGTGGGGAGTTGGGGTGTTTAAATCCTCATTTGTAATGTGTTGCTATCAAATCATAGTTTGTCTAAATGAAATACTCTTTTTGGCAAATATCTTTTCTCTGGGCTGTTGTAGGCAGTCTTCTTTTTGAATGCATGTGCATTCAAAAAGAAGACTGGGGTCGGGGTGTGATCTGTAAATTCTTATAGTTCAGGTTGGCTTTTCTACAGAGTTCTCATGAAGAAAAGAGGAGTTGAGTGTAAATGTTCTGGATTCTGTATAAAGATGGTGCAGTTTTTCACTTCATAGTTTTGTGCTCTGCTTCAAGTGGAGAATGAAACTGATGGAAAAATTTGTTTGAAGGAGAGCATTGAATGTAACAGTAGAATACTGCTTTATGCTTTCATTTTCTTCTTAGGAACCTTAAACGTTCAGATAGCAAAATCAAAGTGAGCTGGTAACCTGATATCAATGTGAAGCTTTGATGTGAATTTACAGGTCTTGCTGTGTCAGTTGTCACCCTCTCTGGGCTTTTCCTTGGTTTTTCTAGGGCATCTGAAGCTCATTAGCTAAAAGCTGATGTTCCTTAAATGATTTTTTCTTGCATTGCATTGTCATTTGCTGTAAGTTAATTGCAGGTTTGAAAAGTGTAAGCTAAATGGAAGCCTGGAATAACATTCATCATTAAAATACTCTCCACCTTTTCCTTGTGTTTGCAGGAGCAGCAGAGAATTATGGACAATTCTGCTGGGCAGATCAGCTTTAAGAGAACCAGTAAGTTAATTCCCTGCAGAGCAGGTTTGGCCATCACTTATTGGACTCCATGGCCAAACACATCATTTGTACATCTCTTTGAATATTAGTGAAAATATTTTGTGCTGCTCTTCCTTCTTTCTCAGCATGATTTTTGTTCCCATACCTCTGCTACTTGTTAATTCTTCCACTGCTTGTTTACAGCTGCTGCATGAACTGCCTGGGAGGTTGTATGGGAAAGGTGGTTCCTTTTCTGGAGTGGGCACAAGTGCTGCTGCTTGGATTGCCCTGGGGTGTTCATGTATGGTACAACTGCTGTCTTATTTGGAGGGCTGAAGCCTGTGCTTTCAAGAATTTGCCCAGAGGTTGGGAATCCAAATGTTTCTAAACCCAGTCTTTTGCCTCCCTTTTCCCCACCCTCCCTAGGAACAGGCAGTGCCCTGTTCAGTTCTGCATCTGGAATCACTCTGAGCCATAGACACCTGGCTTGTGTTGGTCCTGCCTCTTTGTGGTGGTGGAATTTCTTTGCTTTGCTGAAGTTTAACAGCTCTAATATTTGATAATGTACTTTGAGGAGTCTGTTCAGTGGTGTTTGGTTCTGTTTTAGGCCCAGATTGCTGCAGAGTTGAACAAGCACTGGCAGAGGCTGTTAGAGGGACTGTCATACTACAAACCACCAAGGTACAGTCACTGCCTGATTTTAGAAATGAATCTCTAATGTGGAGTTTCCTAGTAAGTAAAGAAAGGTTGCAGAATATTGTATGAAATATTGAAAGGTCACTGAGGAAAAAGCAAATGTTCAGTTTAAACTGATAGAGTGGAGAACTTTGAAATTATGCCTATTTAATTTTTTCCTTGAGATTTCTGCGTTTTTAATGACTAAAATTTTTTCCACTTTAGTACGACTTCAGCAGAAAAAATTAAAGCTGATAAAGATGTTGCTGCTCCACTAAAAGAGTTGGGTCTGAGAGTCAGCAAGTTTTTGGTGAGTGAAGCTGCTCTTGTATTATTTTTTATCCCTGGAATGAATTGTTATAGGATTCTGACACTGAAGTAACCTTTGTGATGTTGAGTATAGAGAAACTTAAGGTCCTTTCAGTTCAAAGTAATCTAAAGGCTGTTGAAGTACATATTGAGGCTCTAGGTCAAACTTCCAAAGTGATGAGTAACTTTGAGATGCTGTGGTTTTCTTGGTCCTTTTCAGCAGCAGCCACCTGCTGTGGATCTGAGCTGGGTTCTTCCAGGCCAGCTGCTCAGCTAAAAAACTGATGTCCCTTAAATCAGTTGCCTTGTTTGACAATCCTCTCAGTTTAACTGCAAGGTTCTGTTTCTTTAAGCCAGAAGTTTAGAGTTCAGTGGCTGGTGGTACTTTTATTTAAATGACTGATGCTCCTTTAGCTGAAGTTAAAGTGCAGCTCGGTGACATTAAAGATTGTGTATTTAGCTTTAAAAGAAGTGCTGATTAAAGCATCTGTCTGGTGCAAAAATATTCTTTTGGCGAGCTGTTTAAGCTAGCTATTTGGCGATAAGAGCTGCCTGAGTATTTGGAGAGAGTCTTAATCTTTAATGAATTCAGTTGCCCTTTATTAATTTCAGATCATTTATCTTTCTTTTGTTCAGGGCCTGGATGAAGAGCAGAGTGTGCAATTGTTACAATCTTATCTTCAAGAGGATTACAGAGGAACTAGAGACTCCCTGAAGGTCCCATTTATGTTCTATTTACTCCTCATCTTTCTCTAATAACAGTTGTTTTTTGATGCAAATGGTCACATGTGAATCCTAGTTCTGATTGGGAAATGGCTTTGTAGCTTTTCTTCTCTGGAGCTGCATCCAGGCATATCTCTTCCTTCTTGGATCTCTGCAGGAACTCAGCTCCTCTCTCTGTCACAGGAAAGCTACAGATTTGTGAATGAGAGTGGAGCTGAAAAATAAATACATAATTAAAAATTTGTGTTTTGGCTTTGTGCTTTTCAAATCTGTCTTTCCAAAGGAAAGAAAAATTGTCTTTTATTTGTTTCAGTCATTTTGTGAACATATATTTTGTCAGTAGATATTTTTCCAGTAGCTATTTTTTTGTCAAATTTTGTTTACAGACAGTTCTTCAGGATGAAAGGCAGAGTCAGGCTCTGATGCTGAAGGTTAGTCATTTCCATTTGTATTTTCTGGGGAAAAAAGTCTGTTGGCAGCAAACCTACTTTATTTCTGTGGAAAATCTTGAAATAATTGAAGTATTCTTTCATATAATTTAGCTGGAATTTAGCTGGGTAGATGTACATTGCCTTATTTTCCAAAGCTTGTAGGCTTGTGTCACTGTCTGACATGGCAAGATTGATGATCATTTCTTACAGAGGGTAATAGGGATGTCTTTTTGCCTTTCTTTTCCATGTTTTCTCATTTTACAGTGTAATTATAGACCTGTTGTTATGGCAATGCTAGATTGAGTTCTGTAATGTTAATTGTTAGTTATTTTCCCCAAATTCAGAACTCCTCAGTTGAAATTCCCTCTGTAGTAACTCTGTATTCCTGTGGTGAAGGCCTTGGCAGTGGTTGGGAGAGGGAGGTGGCAGGGAGTTGGACACTGTGCCAGGCTGGTATTGATGGCACTTTACATTCACAGCTCGCTGACTACTACTATGAGGAGAGGATCTGCATCCTGCGCTGCGTCCTCCACCTGCTCACCTACTTCCAGGATGAGAGACACCCCTACACAGTGAGTTCAGGACATGGTGCCATTGAATTATGCCCCAGCTTCCTAAATAGGGAAGCTGGGGCATAATTCCCTGCTTGTGCAAAAAGCCCACAAGCATGTGAGAAGTTCATGGACTTGTTTGTCTCTTTAAGGCACAGTACTTCCAGTGCATTGAAAAGTTGGACAAGGAGCTTGTTCCGAATTACCGCAAGCAGTTCGAAGCGTTGTACAAAGCAGAGGCTCCTACATGGGAAACACATGGAAATCTCATGGTATTTTGTTTCTTACTATCATTTCTCAAGCTTATAAAGTCGTTTCTTGTATGTAGTGTATTGGAAGATACATCTGTACAGAAGCAGTTAAACAGGACATTTCTCCTTATGTTTCTCCAAGAAACATAAAATTTGTTTTCTCTGTAACAGAACAGACTTTTGCTCAGAAACAGAGTTTCATGAACCTTACTGTTCCTTGTAATAAATCTGTGGAGAGCACTGGGCCAACAGAGCCATTTATGTGTAGTTGTTCATGATCTCTCTGGACCTAGAGTGGCTTTCCTTGCCATTGACACAGTTGCTGGCTGCACAAGCTGTTGAAATGCCTCCACACTTCTCAGCTTCTGACTGCTTTGGCTGCCCTGTGAGCTCTGACATGTGATGGTGGAACTTTCCTTTGTGCAGACAGAGCGTCAGGTTTCCCGGTGGTTTGTGCAATGCCTTCGGGAGCAGTCTATGCTCCTGGAAGTCATCTTCCTCTACTATGCATACTTTGAAATGGCACCTGAGGAGCTCCTGGCCTTTGCAAAGATGTTCAAAGAGCAGGGATTTGGCACAAGACAAACCAACAGACATTTAGTAGATGAGAGCATGGATCACCTCGTGGATCGTATTGGGTAAGTGTTGTGTGTATTTGTGATGTGGGTACAGAGCAAAACAATTGTTTTTCTCAGGAAAAAATGCATTTATAATTATGTCTTTGTTATTCTGTGTGGGCCATGACTCAAAGGGGAAGTGAGAATCCTGCCATACATCCTAGTGGCAGAGAATTATAAAGGTGGAAAAGCTGTCTTCAAATTTCAGTGAACCTTTTTTGTCTGTTAATCAAAAAAGGTAGTTCTGAAGATTGTAATTTTTCCTGTACCAGCATTTCAAGATAAAATTTGGATTATGTACCATTCATTTATTGTAATTTCTTATTGGGTCAAAGAAAGATGAACAAAGCAAGCTAAAGGTTGCTTTTTAACCTCTTATAGTTTTTTAAAAAACCTCACCTGAATACTCAAATGAAGTTACTGATCTGTTTTTATTCTTCTACTGCTTGTAGCTACTTTAGTGCTCTTATTCTGGTGGAAGGCATGGAAATTGACTCCCTTCATGAGCGTGCTTTGGATGACAGGACAGAGGAGCACAAGTTGGCCAACAATCAGCACATCCACCAGGTAAAACACTGGCAGAGTAAACAGCCCCTCCTCAAGCCTAACAATACAGAACTTAGTGTGATTGCCCAGGCTGTGTCTGTAAACTTCTGGTCCTTGTGCTTGTTGGCCAAGTGTAGAAACTGGCATCCACATACCATGAGGAGGACACAATCAGCTATGTGCTTGTTGAGTATGAATTACTTTCAGATCTCAGTTATTTTGCTTTTGATTTGTCTCTGTGCAGGAGATGGACAATCAGCTGCTACAGTTAGGGGATGTCTCACATCACGCTCCAGTGCTTTTGGCCTGGGCTCTGCTCCGTCACACCATAAACCCAGATGAGTCCACAAACATCATCAGGAAGATGGGCAGCACTGCTATCCAGCTGAATGTCTTCCAGTATCTGACAAAGCTGCTGAGATCCCTCAGCAGTGGGGGCAAGAATGTGAGTTTCTTCAATTGTACATGTAAGCTTTTGAAGGTCTAACTGCTCCTGATGTACAGCTGTGATAGGAAGCAGAGACTGAACCAGTGTTCTTTTCATGCAGAACATGCAGTAAAGCATGTTCTATCATCTTGATCTTCTTTCAGTGAGGATCAGAAGTCAAGTTGGAGCAAAACAGATTGTTATGTCCAGAAAATTAAGTAAAGCTTTGTAAAGCAAGAAAGTACATCTCTCTTGAACAGAATAGACTCCAGTTAATCAAACTTTTTTATTGATTTGCTTCTAAAAGTGTATTTGCCATTATGGATCTTGAGTATTGGATGATTTAACTCTGCACTGTTCTCTGTATAGGACTTCATTACAAAACATGGTGTACTAGGGTAAACTGCTTTGTAGACAGAAGCCAGTGAAAGCAAATCCTTTTGATTCCCAGAAGTGTTGAGTGCTTTTCTTTTTATTTTGATGCCTGCAAGGCATTTCTAGTCATAATGGTAATGGCAAGACTTCTCCTTTCAGTGAAATATTTCCTGTTAATATGGAGCTTAACTAATGACTGCTCCCTGTTTTGCTGACCCTTTGCAGCAAGGATACATAAAAATGTCAGTTACTTGGTGTGTAAAGCAGACTGAGTAGAGTTACAGCATGTTTGTAATTCATAATCTTTCCCATAACATCCTTGTGTATTCTGTCTTTGCAGTGTACTGCCAGCACAGCTTGTATGTGTATTTATGGACTTCTTTCCTTTGTCCTGACATCACTGGAATTGCATACATTGGGCAATCAGCAGGTAAGCATCCAAGAGCTTTTGCAGTTCTTACATAATTTAAAGTTACCTGTCATAACTGATGATAATTGCCTATTAAATTGTAATCCTGCATTTCAGACGGCAAATTTGAAAAGCTTTATGCAAAAATGCATAACTTATGCAAATTTGTGTTATGCAAATTTGCTTTAAGCAAATTTGAAAGCTTTATGTGGCTTAGGGAGACCCAAATGAGTGATTTGGTGGTTTTCCTATTGCATTTACACCATGCAAACGTGGTAAACACCTCTACAGACTGGCAGATTAGTAATGAAAGAGCACATCATGCATTTGAAGTCCTATGGATGTGAAACTAATTGGTGATCTGTTATTCCCAAAACAATGGAAATAATACAAACTCCTTTTCTGAGTTGGACTGGACATTTTACAGCCCGCTGCAGATATTGTGGATGTGTTTGTTGTGGCCATTTCATTCATTAGGAGGAGCATGGCTTTAAGTTGTGGTCTGGGGGTGGATGTGTTGGGTGTGTTTTGGCTCCTGGAAGTAGTTACATCTTGGTGGGTAACTTAAATTCCAAAGATGTGGGAGAACCTGGTGAGAACAAGATCCTCCTGTGTAAAGTAGCTTTGATTTTTTCCATCCTGTCTTCTTTTGTAGGATATAATTGATGCTGCATGTGAAGTTCTGGCAGCTTCCAGCATTCCTCAGCTCTTCTGGAAGACGGTGAGTGTGTTTGCAACTTGTTTGACCTACCTTGTTTATAACTATGACCTGATAAAAGATTCCCTTTTAGGAAAGGAACAGGCTGGTTATATTTAGTGAGTTGGTTTCTAGGAGGGCCTGAGGAGCAAATGTTCATTTGCATCTATCTTTGATTTACTTTTGCCCTTTCCTGCTTTTTAGGTACAGCCTTGGCTTTACACTTGAAAAGGATACTGGAACGAGTTTTAATATAGGTGATAGCTGATAGCAGGGCTGGGGCTGCAAGGATTGAACTAACTGCTGGCAAAAGCATTGTGCTTATTTTTTGTTGTCACAGAATTAGGATGATATGTAATGCCTTACAGTTTTACTTCTTGCCTTATACTTGCAGATTGCCTCATGCTTTAGTCTGTGTGAGTGTGATCTCCAGTCACTGGAGTGATACTTTTGTGCATGATTAATGTTAAATGTACAGCTTAAAATAGAGCTGTAACCTTGTGCTATACTGAGACCCTTTTACCTTTTCTTTTTAGTAGTAAGACATTTGTTTCTTCTTTCCACCACCAGGAACCTACGGCAGGTCTGGGTATTATCCTGGACAGTGTTTGTGGGATGTTCCCCCATCTTCTCACTCCTCTCCTTCAGCTGCTCCAAGCCCTTGTGTCTGATAAATCTACTGCAAAAAAGGTACAGGATCTCTCTTGGTGTTTGGGAGAGGATTTATTTCAAGTCAGGGATGACATGCTCTGTGATTCTTTCTTTCCATTACATGTGCTTATCTCAATTGCAGCCTTAGATAGCAGACATAAGCTTTTGTCTAAGAACAGAGGATATGGCTCCTTCAGAATTGTGTGGTGTTGCAGGATGCTGTTTTCTGGCTTTTAGAAAACTTTTCAGCTTTAATGGTTGAAGATTAAGATGCTAATTTTTGGGTGGTACTTACCTGATTCATTAGATGAGACTTGTCTGAATATGAGGGTTGTGTAATAATGTTTTGGTAGGGTTGATGTATTAGCAGGATATTGTTGTACACCTCAAGTAAACTTGCTTGATGCTGTAAATTACCTGGTTGATAAATTTTTAAGAAGCTCTGGCTCTTTGGCTGTGTTGTTGAAGCTCTCTCTGATGCAGGTATACAGTTTCCTGGATAAAATGTCCTTCTACATTGAGCTCTACAAGCACAAACCTCCAGATGTGATCTCCCACGAGGACGGCACACTGTGGCGAAGACAGGCTCCAAAGCTCCTCTATCCTCTTGGTAAGGAAACTGCCCTTCACCTTTTCTTACTGAAATGCTTTGGGGAATTTAGCTCGTTCTTTACCTGGCTTCTAACTCACGGCTAAATTTGTGACTTTGTTTCACCTGCCTCTTCGATCTTTAGGACTAGGTCAAACAAATCTACGGATACCTCAGGGAACAGTGGGCCAAGTGATGCTGGATGATCGGGCTTATTTGGTACGGTGGGAGTATTCCTACAGCAGCTGGACTCTGTTCACCTGTGAGATTGAGATGCTGCTCCATGTTGTGTCAACAGCAGGTGAGACACGCTGGGAGTGTAAAAAAGAATAAATAGTTATTAATTGGTGTCAATTTGAGTTTAGTAGTAGGACTGAACAGCTCTGAGTGCATTTGGAAGAGCATGGAATATTATTCAGAAACCTGATGATGATTATTCTGTAAAATTCATTGCAAAAGGCCAAGAGCATGTAGTGTAATGAGATACATTTTAGATGAGGGAAAAGTTGAGATAGATAAACAAATATTTTTTGATATAGGAGATGAATGGTTTTGAGTCATGCAGATAAATGGTAAGATAAATGTGCATTGTTTCAGGCTTGATTACTGCTGAAGTAAGATTTTGTGTTCTTATGTTTGGTTTTCTTTATCCAGATGTGATTCAGCATTGCCAGAGGGTCAAGCCCATAATTGATCTGGTTCATAAAGTCATCAGCACTGATGTGTCAATAGCAGATTGTCTTCTGCCAATCACATCACGAATCTACATGCTCCTGCAGAGGTGAGTCCCTGACAGCAGAGGTACCTAAGCAGATAGAGTGACCTGAAGGATTGCTGATCGCTTATTTTGCCAAGAGCTTTACAGGATGTGTGTCAGTGCTTGAATTCCCCAAGACTGGTGTTCAGCTCTCAAAACTGTTCTGGTTGCACATGGGTTAATGTTTTGATACAGCAGAAATGGCCCCCTTTTATGCTTCTTTCCTGAAAGGTGTGCAGTTTTATCCCTTTAAAGGCATTTTTGATTAGTAGCTGTATTTACATGAAACAGGGATAAAACATAGCATTAGAGCAGTAACTCACAGGTTTTAAAACAGTTGTAATTATTAGCTCCTCCCAGAGTTAACTGCCTGGGAATTGATGTTCAGCTTTATAATTATTGTTTGCTGTGACAACCTGCTGTCTTGCCAGCCTTGCTCTGGCAGTAAATTGATCTGACTCAGGTGTGAGGGGGAGGTGGCAAGTCTAGACTGAAAGTGCTGACTCTGGTGTCTGTATTTATCTGCTTAAATTTTATATATGTGTACTTCAGTGAGAGGGAAAGAAGCTTTTTGATTAAAAACCAGACTAGACTACAGGTGACAGTGCTTTTTTTCCATGTGCTGTTTCTCTTTTGTAGGCTAACAACTGTAATCTCTCCTCCAGTGGATGTTATTGCTTCTTGTGTCAATTGCTTGACAGTCCTGGCTTCTCGGATGCCAGCCAAGGTGAGGAAAGGACCTGCTGGTGAGAACCAGTACATTTATATGTAAATCAGAAGGAGTATCTGTACCTCTTCTCTTGCAGGTTTGGACTGACCTTCACCACACGGGGTTCTTGCCATTTGTTGCCAATCCACTGTCCAGTATGAATCACATGATTAGGTATTCATGTTCCCCTCCCCATTTTTTTTTGCCTAACCAATTCATAACATGCAATAAGAACTTTCTGCCAGTGTACAATCTCTGCACCTGACATCTCTCACTCATGTCAGAATCCTGCTATTCCTGTGATGAACTCTCTTGCTCATTTCACAGTGCAGAGGGAATGAATGCTGGGGGCTATGGAAACCTGCTGATGAGCATGGAACAGCCCCAAGGCGAGTACAGTGTTACCATCTCCTTCCTGAACCTGGTAACAACTCTAGTCCGGGTGAGTGCTTCTGGAGTGCTCTGGTGTGACACCAGCTCTGAGCTGTTATGATAGAAGTGAAAATGATCTCAGCCATGTTTGAGATCAGTCACTTTGCAGCAGGGCTCTCTAAGTAATCTTTGCTTGACTCTCCCTTCTGCACTGCTGTTTGTGCTTTCTCTGATCTGATTCTTACAAAAAAGCCATTTTGACTTGTCTCAAATGACTACAAAAGACTAGAAATTGCTTGTAAATCTATGTCCCCGTGTACCATGGTTTTCTCACATTTCAAAGACAATAAGAAATATCTTCCTCCAAAAGTTTTCTTGTTCCCCTCCTGGTTAAATAGCATTTCTGTTTCTCCTAGGGACAACTTGGTAGCACCCAGAGCCAAGGCCTGGTGCCCTGCATCGTGTTTGTTCTGAAGGAAATGTTACCAAATTACCACAAATGGAGATACAACTCTCATGGAGTGAGAGAGAAAATCGGTAAGGATGTTAAAAGGGAGAGTAAGAGGGGAAGAGAATAAAAGGGATCACTTGCCTTCTTTTTTCTAGCAGCTATTTGGGATTTGCATTGTACATGTCCTGATACTGTTAGATGCTGTGATTTGTTTGAAAATACTAGGAACAAGGCAAAAGTTTTCAAAAACTGAGTAATCCATTTCATCCTGTTTTAGGGTGCTTAATTCTGCAGCTGATCCATGCTATACTGAACTTATGCCCTGAAATGGATCCTCGCAGCAGGTAAGACAGGTGAGAGGTCTCACACCTGCCCTAGCCTGGTTTACAGTGCAGAAATCACTGTAACTTTGTTTTGGTTTTTGAATTCAAAAGAGTAGGAGGGAGTTCATAGTTCTGTAGTGCTGGTTTCAGCTCTTTGCTGTACTCCTGAGTACAGGAAGGGTAGCAAAATATTAGGGACAGAGCAAATCATGTTGGTTTCTACAACTCTTGTTAAAAAAAAAAAAAGAAAAGAGCACATAGATTTCTTGGGACAGACTTCCATCCACTTTCCTATTTGGTATACTCTGGTGAAAGTAGAAGGGAGGGTAAAGGAAGGGTTAGTGGGGGTGTAGAAATGAGGAGGTTACTTTGTGGTAGTTTTCTGAGTGCAATGTGGCAAAATGCCTCAAGTGTTTCTGGTGACACTGTCCTGTGTTTGTGTCACAGCAATGCCCCCAGCCTGCAGTCCTTGTGCATCTTCAGCCTGGCCAACACGGAGGCAGGGCAAGCTGTCATTAACATCATGGGAATTGGGGTGGACACCATTGACATGGTCATGGCCTCCCAGTCCAGCAGGTGAGTGGGGTGTGGCTTTTTGGGCAGCTTCTGTGTGCTGGCTCCGAGTGAAAATGTCTTGTAACTCTGATGGAGTTTCCTCTGTGAATGTTGTAAAATAATAAACGTTGGTTGTGAACACAGTTCCTTTGGTTTCTCTTTGGACACAGTGATGAGTCCCAGGGCCAAGGCCAGCTGCTGATCCAGACAGTGAAGCTGGCGTTCTCCGTTACCAACAACGTCATCCGGCTGAAGCCCCCGTCCAGCGTGGTGTCTCCCCTGGAGCAGGCACTCACTCAGCATGGTGGGTACTGCCTGGGGCAGCCTGGGAGCTGTGCTTCTGGGGCAATTGCAAATGGCACTGTGTGTCTCATCACAAACACTAGTTAAGGTTTCCAGGTTACAAAAAGTGGTTGCTACTGATGGGAGGATGCCTCTTCTCCCTCCTCTAAGGCATTCTTCCTCTCTGGGACAGCTTTTAAAGGATTAATCAAACATGGCTTATTGTTTGCTGCTTTGTAATGAGATTATTGTAATTACAGAATATACTAAATCTGTTGCTGTTAATGCCTCTGGCTGGACCCATACCATGTTCTTTTGGGAAACCGACTTAGTTCTTATCTTCTGCTGTGGAAATCATTATTTGATAAATAGTTACATCTTGTTGTTTCTTCTCTCAGATTTTATTTGTGTTCTCTCCAGGTGCTCATGGGAACAACCTTATTGCTGTCTTGGCCAAATACATCTACCACAAGCATGACCCTGCACTTCCACGCCTGGCCATCCAGCTGCTCAAACGACTGGCTACAGTAAGATACACATCAGTGCTCCTTTGCTTCTCCCCTTGTGACTGATTCCACCACTGAAATTTTTTCAAATAATCTCCTCAGGCTTTTTTTGTATCAGGGAGCTTAGTGCAAGTCAGTTGAAGGGTGGTCTGATGGCACCTAAGTTAGAGCACATGAAAAATCATGTAAAAGATCCTTTAGTTTTTTAATGTGATCTGCAGTTTCATAAGTCACTCAGCACTCACTGAGAGGCATCCCATGAGTGGAGTTTTTTCTGCAAAGTATTTGCACCTCCAGTTGTTCTCTTCCCAATTTTTGAGCAAAAAATTGGGAAGAGAACAACTCTTCACACTCTTAAACTGAATTCCTAGACCTTCCTACTTGGAATTGTACTATCTTACTGAGAAGAGTATCCTATTTAAGTTTTTATTGGGACCTTTCAACTTTTAGACTTCTGGACTTAGTAAAAGTAGACTTTAGACTTATGAAGCCTTTTGCACTTAACTCTTTTTGTCTGCTAAACGTCAGAATATTTGTAGCTTTCTAAAAGCATATAAATCCAGATATTGGCTCATTTATTTCCAGAAGTGTAATTCCAAACAGTTTTTTCCTTTGTCTTTTCTATTTCTTTTGTAACCTTTGAGAAGTAGGTGAGGATAGAGTAGAATTGCTCAAGAGGAAAGTTTGGATCACTTGTCACATTTCTTTCTGCTTAATGACAATCTACTTTGATAGGTTCATAGATTCAATATTAAATATTTTTGAGTTTCAATACAATCACCTTTTATGTAGAATTAAGCATTGTGTACAGCATGTTTATTTTTCCCTCTGGTGTTTGTTTCCATGGGCAGGTTGCTCCCATGTCTGTGTATGCCTGCCTGGGCAGTGATGCTGCTGCCATCCGCGACGCCTTCCTCACCCACCTGCAGAGCAAGATCGAGGACATGCGCATCAAGGTCATGATCCTGGAGTTCCTCACAGTGGCAGTGGAGACACAACCTGGGCTCATTGAGCTGTTCCTGAACTTGGAAGTGAAGGATGGCAGTGATGGGTCAAAGGTACAATAGCAAATACTTGCCTGAGGACTCACTGGCTTTTTTTTTTCATATTACAGCACTGAATACTAAAATCTGACAGTTCTTACTTGTAACCTGATGTGCTTAATGGAAAGATAAATGCAGGTTGTGCTTGTGTTTAATGGATGTGGTGCTATCCCAGTTTCACTTTTCCCTGTAACCAAAGAGGAACTTTCCCCAGTATTTCAAGGCAGATACTGAATTAGCAACAGAACACCTACTAAGACCAAGGGTGCCTGTGACCTGCTCTCTTCACTCTCTGTGCTGTCCTTTAAGCAGCCTTTAAACACTTGTTCATGATGCTCTGGCACTGTGAAAGATAAAAATCTGTGTACAATGGACAATATAGATCTCCAGCATTATTACCTCTTGTCTCCTTTTGCTTTAGGAGTTCAGCTTAGGGGAGTGGAGTTGCCTCCAAGTGGTGTTAGAGCTGATTGACTCCAAGCAGCAGGAGAGGTACTGGTGCCCTCCCCTCCTGCACCGCGCTGCCATCGCCTTCCTGCACGCGCTGTGGCAGGACCGTCGTGACAGCGCCATGCTCGTGCTGAGGACAAAGTGAGTTGGTGCTCCTTGACAAGGCATTTTCCTTCCTCTTTTCCAGAACACTCTTTCTGTGGTTTATCAGACTTTCCAGGGACATTTGCATCTTAATGTGTAGTGAGGGTACACAGTGTTTGGGCTTTGAGTGTGGAAGATGAGAAGCCCCAGTGTGTCAGAACCAAATATATTTTTGTTTCTTTTATACGAAGCTAAATAAACTTGTATTTACCAAAGCATATTTTCTACATACTTTAGGACACTCAGAATGCTGCTAGGCGTGTGGCATGAGGGAGATAGCTGATAATACTTTTGTTTATGTATTTTAGGCCAAAGTTTTGGGAAAATTTAACTAATCCCCTCTTTGGGACCCTTCCTCCACCTTCCGAATCATCAGAGGTGAGTTACACCCAAACAAAATGAAGGGCTTTATGTACTCCTCAAAAAAGGTTTCTAAGTGATGTGTGTGGCCATTCCCTCTGCTTACAGCTTCCTAAAGGGAGCTGTGACCAAGTGGGTCAAAGGCAGAAGATAAAGTGAATGGTGTCTGACTTTTCAGAGGCTGGGCAGCCATTAACTGCCTTTTGAAATTCTCTGCTATTTATTCACACAATGAAACAAAAATAGCTGTGTGGCAGCTGTGGTAACACTCACTGTAGAAGGTGTGCTCCTGAAGTGTATCCATAATCTGGGCTCAGGCTGACTGATATCATAGAGGAATTGATTAGGTTCTTTTTCTTCCTTTCTGTGCAATTTTTTTCCTTCATTCTGAAAGCCCGGTGCTCTCATTCAAGAGTTTGAACTCTGAGCACAGTATTGTGTCCCTATTGTCACCAGTCCGTGGTCAAAATGGCATAAGTATTGCTATTGTGGGAGAAATAAGTCTCCTGCAGAACTGGAGTATCAGCCATCCCAAGTGGATGGGTAGGAATAATTTCACATACCCTGAAGAGCTCAGATTTTCTTTTTTTTTTTTTTTTTTGTCTTCATAGCTCAGTGTCTTGGATACCTGTGCCTTAATAATGAAAATCATCTGCTTGGAGATCTACTATGTGGTCAAGTGAGTCATTGGTAGTCTCTCCTTCATCCCTGTACTTGTTAGTTATCTAAACTGTGTGTGTTAACTCTTGATACACCATATGGGCTTTGATGGGCAAAGCACATGTAATCCTGTGAAAATCTGGGGGTGATTCATGAACACATGACAGACATTCAAGATTCTTGCAATCACTAATTGCACAAAGATATTACAATTCTTCTGCAGCCTTTAGGTGAGAATGTATCAGTATTTTCCTTGTATCCTGAAATAAGAATATATAGTATTTATTAAAATTAATTGTCAGCTAAGCTGAGATTCCTTGTAGTGATGGAATCACACTTAGTAGTTTTCTCCCACATTATTTGTTTTCCTGAAAGTAACATCTATTTCATATGTTGAAAAGTCAGGATTAACTAAGAGCTGTTTTAAAAAAATTATAGATTTTCTTCAGGGATCATGTTTTTCCTTCATATTTGAAGCAAAAAGTGGGATTCCCTGCACAGGTCAAATATGTGGAATAGCCTTCACTTGCAAGCTGTGTCCTTGGTTTTCCTCCCTGAATCTGAGAAGAAGTATATTTTCTGACCCAAGAATAACTGAAGATAACTTCTCCTCTTGATTTGGTCAGGGGCTCACTGGACCAGTCCCTGAAAGACACACTGAAGAGCTTCTCCAGCAAGAAGCGCTTTGCCTACTGGTCCGAGTACGTGCGGTCCCTGGCCCAGCACGTGGCAGAGACCGAGGGCAGCAGCTGCGCCTCCGTCACCGAGTACCAAATGCTCATCTCAGCCTGGAGGATGCTGCTCATCATCTCCACAAGCCATGTAAGGGCTGCCTCTTATCCTGTTGAAATGGAGGCTGAAATGAATTTTGAATAATGCAATGTCAGCAGCTTCCTAGGGCCAGCTAAGCAGCATTCAGTGTTTTTTTCTTTTGTTTTTGTTGTGTGTGTGAACATAGTACAGGTTGGTATGAGCATGGTGCAATAGGTTAGAGTGGGTGGTGTTTTGCTGTTTGTTCAAAATGAGATATTGTCCTCTCAAGGAGGGAGGTAGTAAATAATTTTAGAGGGTTTCTAAGTAATTCTGCAATCCTGACAAGCTTTTCCTGTGTCGAGTGAGGCAGGGATGCACCATTAAGCAATTAGTCATTACCAGTTTCTTGTCAGTGGTAATGTAGGACTAAAGCGATTTCTGTAAAACTCAGCAGCTGTAATATTGATGGATTCTTAAAGTAACAAAACAGTAGACTGATTTGAGGCTGCTTAGAAGATGCACCTTTTGTTGTGCTGACTGATTTTTATTTTGGTTGATTTAGGCTGATATCATGCATCTGACTGATTCTGCTGTTCATCAAGAGCTGTTTCTAGATGTGCTAAATGGCACCAGGGTTTTGGTAGGTGTTGCTTCCTATCAGTTCTTTAATTTCCTAATTGCTTATCTTCTTTGCAGTATTCCTACAGATGCTTGTTATCTTAGGGTTTTTTAGATCCTGTGAAAATGGGCTGAAACAGAGACTCTCTCCATGAACTGATCAGCTGCTTAAATCTTTGTTTTGTTTGTGTCATTCTTGTCATCACTAAATGACCCTGTGAGGGTCCTGCCTCTGGTCCCCTCAGTTCTGCTGAAGAACAAACCTGGTCATTTGGTGGTGGGTGCTTGGGCTGAGCATTTCTGAAGTGTTTCTACCTGTGACTGTTCCAGCTGTAACTCTTACTGTACTTCTCCTTAGCTTCAGGTTCCCATGTCAGTGCCCTGTCTACAGCTGGGGTCTATGCTGTGTACCCTTCTTCTGATCCTGCTCAAGCAGTGGAAAAGGTGGGTATTTTGTTTGGATATTTTTTAGTCACTGCTAGAAATAAAAACTTTGGAGGTCATGTTTGAATAAAAATTTGGGAGATTATGTTGAAGTGTTTTGCTCTAGTGAGAATCCCTTAGTGATCTGGGGAGAAAACTGAAGCCTTTTTGCATTCTCTTTTGGCATGCCAAATGTCTCTTGGTTGTTGCTGAAACTGTGAGAAATCTTTGGTAGCAATACAGTTAATTTTGTTTCCTGCTTGCTGGTGAGAAGTAGCAAAAGAGCTTTTGTGATAGTCAGTCCTGCTTTCTCACTCTGATTCTTACAATAAGGGAAAAAAACATTCTCTCATTCTGTGGAATGTCTTTAGTGAGATGCAGGTGGTGACTTAAACTTTACTTTGAAGAACTGCTTATGTTTTTAGGGGTCATATAACTTATGACCCACACAGCTCATTCAAGCCAGTATATTTATTGAGGGATCTTGTCTAATCTGAAGAGCTCTCCCTTTTTGTTGTCAGCGAGTTGAGTTCTGTGGATAAAATCATAAACTCCTTGACGCAGATTCTGGAGGGAGTACTACAGGCAGATCAGCAGATGATGGAGAAAACCAAAGCCAAAGTGTTCTCAGCTCTTATCACTGTTCTGCAAATGAAGGAGATGAAAGGTGAGGTGGTGCATGTGCAGGTGTCAAGGTGCCAGGGCTGAACACACCTTACCCCCAGCATGTGCAAGATAAACACATAGTGCTGGTAGTCATGCTGGGTGCTGAATGTAGTCACCAGCCTGTGGGACTTCTCTCCTTTTTTCTTCCCTTCTTTAGCTAGTTTTGGAAAGAGGTGAGGTTCATTCATTCACTCTGTGTTCATGTGTTCCCTTTTGTCTTTCCCTGACAATAACCTCTGTTTGAGCAGTTTAATTCCTGTGTGTTTTTGGAGACAGCTCAGTGGATGTGTAACTCAGGCTCTCTCAGGGTGACTGTAGAGCTTAGATTCTGACATGGATTTCTAGTTAGAGATAACAAAAGACCCAAACACAAGAAAGGGTACCTTTTGTTGCAAACCACAGAAACCAGTCTGGTCATTACTCCTGTCCCTTGTGGGGCATCTGGCAGTGCAGTGGCACTTGAAGATCCTCAGTGAAATCTGGGCAATATTTCTCTGTGCAGCACATACAAAGGCAACTGTGATTAAAGGTGTGTCAGGTTACTTGTCCGTGTTCCTTGTCCCATTGCTTTGGCTCTGCAAACCTGTACAGTTTGAAAAATAAAGTGGAGAGTTGGTTTGATTTTAGTTGTTTTCTTTGCTGTTGAATTTGAGTTTCTAGTCATCCTGGTAAAAGGTGGGGCAATTTATTATAATGGTTTTGATAATAATGTAGTATTTATATTGATTCAGAGACCATGGACTGCACCCAGTGTGCATAGGCTGATACCAGCAGTCTGGAGCAGTGGGTGGGAATTGCTGTGGTGGAATAATTTGTCCATACTGGTTCTTGATTTGTGTTTCGACATGTCATGAGTTTATATTCTTCTGTATGACAAAAACTACATGGTTTTGTTATTGAGATGAATATAATCCCTTAATATATCCTCCTAGATGTACACATCTAACTTAGTCACAGCTGCTCACATTGTTTTGTAGGTTTTGAAATGAGAACAGAATAAATGCTAATTCCAGGAAATGTGGCTCAGTGATGTTGCCAGTTAAACTGGAAAGCTGAGTACAAGGACTGTGTGTTAACTGGTGTCTGTTGTGTGTGTCACAGTGAATGACATCCCCCAGTACCCCCAGCTGGTGCTGAGTGTGTGTGAGACTCTCCAGGATGAGGTCATTGCTCTTTTGGACCAGACTCGGCACAGCCTGACTGTGGGAGATGCTGCAGATGACAAGGACAGCATGGAGACCGACGACGCCTCCCGAGTGAAGCACAAGGACCAGCGAGACGGGGTAAAGGACTCTTCATCTGCTCTGCAGTCTTGTCTCCTCTCTCTAGACAAAAGTGTCATGATGCTTGGAACAAATTTCCTTTGTGGCCTGATGCCATTCAAAGGAAAGTTCAGCAGTTTCTATTTCAGAATTACTCGATGTTTTCTTGGCTCACATCAGTCTGGGAAGGTGGCTGTTGCTGCCTCTTCTTCAGGTGTGCACTAAAAAACATTTTCATGGGTGCTAATACAGCCAAGAGGTGTACAGAGTATAATATGAGGGATAGCAGGAGCCTTCATTTGTGATTCTGAGAATGATTGATCTTTAGGTGGTGTTAGTAAATGCTTTTGAGATTTTTCTTGGTACAGCCCTGTACCTACTTACCTTTCCTTGTCACTGCAGGTGTGTGTTCTGGGTTTGCACCTTGCTAAGGAGCTCTGTGAAGTAGATGAAGATGGAGACTACTGGCTGCAGATTACTAGAAAAGTCCCTGTGCTTCCTACCATCTTTGCTGCACTGGAGATCAGCTTGAGAGTTAAACAAAACCTTCACTTCACAGAGGCCTCATTACATTTGCTGCTGACCTTAGCAAGGACTCAGCAGGTGAGAGATGCAGAGAAATGAGAATGCATGGCTGTACACTTTAAATAAGAAAAGTCTGTCTTATTTTTTATCTCATTATCCTGTCTGTGATAGAGCTGAATGATGAGCTGTAGATAATTTGGAGATTGGCAAGCAGCAGGTCCTGTATGTACAACTGCTTAGTGTGCCTTGTTCTCCATAGTGGGATATCTGGGAAAAGCTGAGCCAGCCAGGCAGACCTGTCATTTAGAGCAGGCACTTTCACTGAATGGATTCTGCAATGCAAATACCCCTCGTTAAACCAGCATTGAGTGTTGGAATCTGCTTCTTCATTATTTTTAATAGAATGTTACTTACCTATTTCAAATTCAACTTGGGGCTTTAGGTGAAAACAAGGTTGTTCCAAGCTCCTTTGCAAGGATTATGTACATACCAGAGCAGTGATAAATGGGAATTTTGAGTACAGTTATGCAGGTTCGATTTTCCTTTTCTTGATGTTGAACTTTTAATGATGCAGAGGTGTGTGTAGATGAAAGTTCTGTAAAAGGGTGGTGACAGTGCAAAGAACAGAAATATATACTGCAGCACAAGTCTCTTCAGTCTCAGAGAGCAGAGGCACAGATTCCAACTGCAGTCTATTCTTGTAGGGAGCAGCAGCAATGGCTGGAGCTGGTGTCACCCAGAGTGTCTGCCTGCCCCTCCTGAGCGTGTACCAGCTCAGCACAAATGGAGCCATCCAGGTGGGTGCTGCTTCCTTCATTCCAGCTGGGGATGCACCCAAAGAGCTTCCCATGGCTTGCAGGCTGTGGCTGGAAGCTGCCAGAATGGCGTGGAGGGAAAATAGTCACTTCTTTTTGTATGTGATTTGTTCAGACATCTGCTTCATCCCGCAAGTCCCTGGATGCCCCCTCCTGGCCCGGGGTCTATCGGCTCTCCATGTCCCTGATGGAACGTCTTCTCAAAACACTGAGATACAACTTCCTGACAGAAGCACTGGACTTTGTGGGTGTCCATCAAGAGAGGATCCTTCAGGTGTGCCACAAACTGCCTCTGTGCTTCACTGGGCTCCTCTGTTCCAACAGCAGTGGAAATGAGTCAGAAAGGGCAGATGCATTGAAAAGTCACTGCTGCCTTGGGAAGGGTTACAGTGGAAATAGCTGTGAGAGGAGGATGGGATGTTACCCCATCTGTCCCTTATCTGTCATGGCCCTGATTTACTTCTCTCTCCTTCCCAGTGCCTGAATGCAGTACGGACCGTGCAGAGCTTGGCTTGTCTGGAAGAGGCTGATCACACTGTTGGCTTCATTCTTCAGCTCTCAAATTTCACAAAGGAGTGGCATTTCCACCTGCCACAGCTTATGAGAGACATGCAGGTAGGAATCAGGATAGTTGTCTTAGAGTGCAGGGATTTGGTTCTCTGAAGAGAAAATGGCACAATATCACTTTGTTATTACCACTCCTTTAATGGGAATTACAGCTGAGGTTATTTAACTGCCCCTTCTGTCTTGAGTGAGGAAATATAACTTGGGAGAGAGAGAAGTGGTAGCTTGGAAAAGTAAATTGGGGAATTCAGTGGCTTACTTTCAGTTCTTAGTTCCAGGTGATTTCAAGAAAATACTGGGAAATTAAGAAACTTCATGGATCCTTTATGATCACAGTGCTATGTTGGGATTTTCTAGCTTCCAGCAGTGGCAGTGAATAGACAGGGTTTGAGTTTTCATGAGATTTCTCCCTGACTTTTTTTCTTTCAGGTGAATCTGTGTTACCTGTGCCAGGCCTGTACCTCTCTCCTGCACAGCCGTAAAATGCTCCAGCACTACCTGCAGGTGAGGATCCTACACCAAACTTCACCATGCTTTCTGTTAGAAGGGAGCATTATTCATTACCAAGGATCTTGGATATTGAATGGATTATTGATAATCCTTGTGGTGATTATTGACACCCATCAACAGTTAGGATTTGCATTTCTTCACAGCAAAAAAAGAAGGTGCAGAGAGGAGTCTGGACTCTGAAAACCTTTGGACTGTGTAAAGCTAGTCCTAGATAAGCAGCAGCCTGTGCTGAAAGGCCTGTTGTTATAAGGAGGCTGCATTGGTAGGACTCTGGAGTGCCATTAATTAAGCCACTGTTGACCTGGTGTCCTTTATTTTGTTAAAGGGAGATTGTTCTTGTTTTTGGGACATCTTCAGATGCACGAGGTGGAGATGATGCATTGCTGCTGCTGTGTTCCTTCAGCATAGCTCAGGCTTGGTGTGTTGATCATTCTTTTTCCTGAGTGTGAAATCCAAACAGCCTCTGCAGCTGCCTCCCTGCAATGCAGTGTCTCCCCAGCCCACACCAACTGTAGATTCTCAGCAAGTGACAGACTTTGGGGGCCTTATTTCCTCGTTCTCTTTGTTCACAGCATATTTTTTTTTCCTCCAAACATTTGTCTTACTGCAAAATAATCCTATCTGTATCCAAGACTTTCTCTTTTCTTTCTCCACAGACAAAAAATGGTGACTCCCTTCCATCCAGCGTGACTCCCCGAGTGCAGCGTAACCCTCCAGCCTCTTCCAAGCACCCCAGCCCCGAGTCAGAGGCAGCAGAGCAGAAGGCCCTGCTCACAGTGCAGTACAGCCTCCTCAAAATCCTCAGCAAGTCTCTGGCTGCCCTGCGCCACTTCACCCCTGATGTCTGCCAGATCCTCCTTGACCAGGTGGGTGCTCCAAATTCCAGCATTTCCAGGTATATTCTGGATGTGTGTGTCCTGCTTGATGCAGTGACCCCACTGTGTACCTGTCTGCTGCTCTGCACAGAGCAGGAAGGCAGGAGACAAGGAATATGCCTTGGGAATCAGGCACTGCACAGTGTGAAGGGAAGACTTGGCTGAGCTTTTGTGTGATCTACACAAGGCTGTGTATGTGTGACCTTACAGGAGCAGACAATAACCCAGTTGGTTTGTACCTTCAGTTTACCATTCTTCAGGAAAAATGCTCTTGTCATCCTCCCATGGTGGTGTGACCCAATGCCTGGTCTCCAGGTTCAGAAAAGGAAGGTTTAATCCTTGATTCTGGCAGTGTCCTGCTGCTAACTGTTGGGTGGGGAACGTCCTCCTGTGCCTCTGGGAGCAGCCAGTACTTTGGTGTGCCAGTGATGGCAGCCGTGAGAGGAGAGCAATGGAGTCTGATCCAGTGCAGTGCTATGCAGGACACTTTACTGCTCCACTTTACTGCACAGCTGAGACTTGAAAAATAATCACAGTGCTTCTATTTCTCCATATAAAAAAATGTGATAAGGGACTGGGTATTCCTGTTCCTATGGCAACAGCATCCTCATGGCCTCCTGGGTTTCACTCTTCTTTCTGTTCCTCCACAGTCGCTGGACCTTGCTGAGTACAACGTGCTCTTTGTCTTGAGTTTCACCACACCAGCCTTTGACTCGGACGTTGCACCTTCCTTTGGGACCCTCCTTGCCACAGTCAACGTGGCCCTGAACATGCTGGGAGAGGTACTGGCCCTTTCTGTGTCTGGGAGCATGCAGTGATCCCAGAGTGCACGTTCAACTGAGGCTCTGAAGAGCATGAGTAGTTCTTTCCTATCTCCTGTCTCTAATGCCTGTCTTTTTTTCCCTTGAAGATGGATAAGAAGAAAGAACCTTTCCCTCAGGCTGCAGGGCTGAATATGCAAGAGGGAACCAAAACCCTCAAGTAAGTTTCCAGTTACTTGATGTAGTTACAGCCAAGCAGCAGGCTGAGCTCCTCGGATCAGAACTGAAGTTTAGAGGCATTTGTGTATCTGTTTGACCTGGAAACCGGAGTGTGCTGACCTTTTTGGCTGCTGCTGATTTGTGTTTCTTTGCACAGGTCTCTGCTCATGTTTACAATGGAGAACTGTTTCTACCTGCTCATCTCCCAGGCTGTTCGGTACCTGCGGGACCCGGCTGTGCACCCCCGGGACAAGCAGCGAATGAAGCAGGAGCTCAGCTCGGAGCTGGTGAGCACCTTGTGCTGTCCTCTCACTGCTCAGTGTGTCTTGTCTGTGGCTGCCCATTTCCCAGCAGGACTGAACAGCCTCGGGCTGCTCATAGTGCCACATTCCTGTGCCACAGCACCCAGCTGGGGGAGGGAGAGGGGTGTGCTGGGAGGAAGCCGACTTGTTGCACTCTTTCATTGCAGAGTACGCTGCTCTCCAGCCTGTCCCGGTACTTCCGCCGGGGTGGTCCCTCTTCACCTGCCAGCGGGGTCCTTCCCTCTCCCCAAGGAAAGTCTGCCTCCAAGCTGGGTCCAGAGGGGCAGGAGCCCTTGTTTCAGCTGGTGCAGGCCTTTGTCCGGCACGTGCAGAGATAGATCCCGTCCTGGCCCTGCCTCCCTTGTCAGGACCTGCAGCGGAACAATTCCCATCCACCACAGAAGGCATCACCTTTTGGCAGAGCTGTAATGAGGACTGGGAAGGGAGGGAGGCCAGGTGTGGGCAGTGGTGTCACCTGAGCAGTGAGATCCCGTGGAACTCTTGCCACCCAGGAGCAGAGTGAATGTAAGAGAGCCCAGCTGGCTCCCTGTGACCAGCCCACGAGCACAGTCTGCTCGCCCTGTCTGCCAGAGCATCCTGGCTGGGTACAAGCACTGAACAGTCAAAACCTTTATTTTTATAGCTTGTACCTCAGCTGGGGAAGCTGTGGCTGGGTGGAGAGAGGAGATGCTTTCTGCTGGGCATTAACTCTGCTCTTAACACAAGGTGCAATCTGCGGCTCCTGCGTGGAGTCCAGCTAAGGCACACCCAAGGGATCAGCCAGCAATTCAGAGACCATCTTTCTACTGCTATTTTTGTACTGAATGGTTCAAGGCACGATGGTGTATGTGTGCTCACGCCTTCCCTTCACCCTGCAGTCTGTGTGTTGTGTGTGTTTCTGAAGAGCAAGACCTCACTTAAGGTTTTTACGTCAAAATTCCATTGCTCCAGTCTTGCAGTTTTTTGTAACTGTGCCCTATTTATACTGATATTAAAACCTTTATAGACAGCAGCTGTGTTCATTGGTTTGTGTTGGACACAACAGCACCAATTCTGCAGTGTCTGGGTGGTAATTCTGCTGAGCTGAAATCTCAGCTAATGTTGTGACTTCCAGGTGACAATCCAGAGACTGTCTGAAATGATTGTAATTAGAGGCTGATTCCCTGGGTTCCCCACACCCACTCCCTTTCTCTTACTCTCCTGTTGGGGAACTCGTGGGAGGTTGGAAACAAGCAGCACTATAAAATACTCCTCAGGGATGATTCCCCTGCACATGGTAGTGAGGGCCCTGCACAGGAATCCCTGTCTGCACAAACTCTTTAAGGTTCTGAGGCTCAGTGTGTAGTAATGACAGTAAGAGAGTCAGTGATTATTGCTTAAAATACAGCCTGAAATCTAGACAGACTTACCTAAGCTAAGAAATCAAATTTCAGTGTAGCTGTGAGCTAATAACCTAACAGTTCTTTCCTAAATAGACACTTGATTGCTTTACCAGCCAGAGCCTTTTTAATTTCAATGGTTTTAAGAGACTAGAGCTAGAAAATGAGATTATCTTGCTTTGAGGTTTGGGCTTTTTTACCTTATAAGCTAAATGCTGGCAATATCCTGGCACATTTCTGTGATCTGGTGTCATGTGCCCTGAGAGCTTTGAAGAGATTTGAACTGGCTGGAGTAAAGTCTTAAAGTAGAAGGGAGAGGGGCTTGTGAGGTGGTGTGATAATCCTAAACCAGTGCTGTTTTGATGGGGCAGCCTGTAACCAGAAACACTTTGTGCCATGGGGAGCTGGGTGTGACCAGGGAGAGCTGAAGGTGAACAACTGTGCACAGACAGAATGGATGAGGGCTGCCAAGAGGAGGGGAAGCAAAGCTGGAATCTGGTCATCTAAGCAAGTTCAGTTACAGCAGAGGCTGTTACTTGACAGCTGTGGTCAGAATCTTTCCTATTTCCTTCCTTCCTTTTGGCTTTGGAAGTTGCAGTCTGCTCATCACTGTATTGGTGTTCAACAAGAATGGATTCTTCTAGATGTTTATTCAAGCACCAGAGTGAGTTGGTGGTGCTTGGCAGGAGCCCTTGGTGCCAGACAGCAAAAGCAGTGGGTGCTGTTGGTTATGTGTGTTTTAGAGCTGCAGCAGCATTTCAGTCCTGAGTTGTACCTGTCCCTGTCCCTCAGGCACAGAGGGATCCAGCCAGGGGGACTCCCCTGACATCTGCAAAGAAGCAGCACAATGGTCACCTTCAGAGTCAGGAGTAGCAATAGATGTTCCATGTGCTTTTTTTTCTACTGCAGAGGGAACAGAGTGCTGGTGCCAGGAAGAGAATTCCTTCTGGCTGCTTTGAGGGAAGAGACCATTTTCTGCTTCATTAAGCTGCTGCTGCTTTAATGTACCAAGGAGAGGAATAACAGGGGAACAGGGATGTCAGTGGCCTGAGGGAAAATATACATGCTGGAAGGGAAATAGGCAGGAGTAGATCTGTAACAGATCAGGACTGTGAGAGTGGTAGTCCTGGCAGTTTTAAAGCTAACTAGAACAGCAGCATCATTTGAGTTCCCTGTTCTCTTTAACTAGAACAGCCAAGCTTTACTGCTGCATTACAGAGCATTTCAACAGCTGCTTTTCCCAGGAGTTCCTTCCAAGCTGGGTGTTAGGGACAAGACTTTAGGATTTTAGATGAGTAGCAGATCTAGTTTCCATAACAACTAAAAAAGTCTGTTAGATCTAGAATAGCACTTGGGTCTCTCAGCAGCTGAAGTCATCCTGCTGCTCTATTTTTGCTTCAAGTGCAGGAGGGGCTGTTGTTTCTCAGAGCCCCTGAAGCTGTAGTACAACTGAGAGGTGTCAGCTGGGAAAGGAACCACAAGGCTCTGACAGAGTGTTGGGAGTGTCAGGTGGGACAGGAAGGATGAGCAGCTTTGTTTTGCTTTCAACCCCAGCTTCCAAGCCTGGGATAGCAGGAGGGCACTGCTTTCACCTGAGCTGCTCCCTTTGTCTCCCTGCTTGTCCCCACAGCCCCGTGGCTGGGGAGCAAGGACAGCCCTGAGGCCACAGAAGATGCTGAGCCAGGAGGTCAGGCAGTTTGTTTATTGGCAAATAAGTGCTGAAACCCATGAGCCCCACAAACACAGGTGCTCAGTGCCCTGTTACATTAGAATGGTCACAAAACCTTTGGGGAAAGTGCAAAAGATCAATAAACAAGCAAAGTTAATTCTGACATACCTGGGGAAGGGTGTGAACAGAGTTTGGTGCAGGTGAGTTTCTCTTCCATCCAGCTTGAGTGGAAAACTTGTGACACATCAAGTGGAAGTCCTTTAGGTGAGCTCTAGCTAAGAGTTCATTCCAGAGTGAGCTGGCACACACACACACACACCTGAGCTAAGCCTGGGTTGTGGTGTGTGTGTGGCCAAGAACAGCTCCTTGTTGGGGGTCACAGCAGGTGGGACTGTCCCTTTCTGCACTAGGATGCACCAAGTCTGTTCACTGCTGACATGGGAGGGGAAACATTCATTAAATCAGTGATTCAGGGTGGAAATAAAGTCAGGCTAAAACATGCCTGGACAGACACACTGAAAGAAAAGCCTGGACAATAACACAGGGAGCAAAGCTTGTAAAAAGGCTTGTAAACTTTGCAGTCCAAGAGCAATTTCCCAGAGGAAATGCAAGCAAGATGCATGGTCCCTTGCATGGAGGTTTGGGGTTAGGCCCTATGGTAGCAGGTTGGTCTTCACAAAGAAATCTTCCAGCTTCAGGGGACAGGGGGAGGTGGGAGCCTCCAGCCCCAGGACAGTGACTGTGACTCTGGCCAGCTGTGCATTGCTGGTCTCCCAGGGGAGAGCAGGGTGGCTGGGCTGTACAGGCTCCTCAATTTTAACTGCAGCCTCCTTGCCTTGTGTGCCAGGACAGGTTAGAGGGGGTGTGTGGGACACTTCCCTGCCGGAATGCTCAGTGGTTGGACTTGGGCAATTCTACTGCTGGAGAAGAGAGGAGGGGCAGACAGGCACTAACCCACACCTGACACAGGGAGTGTGACTGGTGAGCAGCTGCTGAGGGACACAGCTCGCTCACCCCAGGAAAGCCACTGGGAGGAACAAGACTAGGGCAGGGAAGGGAAAACGGCATCAAGGAATCTTGTGCCATCAGGACTAACCTCAAAGCAGGCTGCACTGGTAAATAACCAATTCAGTCTTGGGTGCCATCAGCCCTTTCCCAAAACCTCACCAGAACAGTGTTCCCACTTCTTTCCCCCAATTCTTGTATGAGCAATGGAGTGTGGACCCTGAAGAGAGCAATGGTCTCGGATGAGGAAATCCGCATTAGAAGTGCCAGATGAGGGGTGCATTCTGCTTGTACATTCTTCTTCCTTAACATTTAACTTAACAGTTCCAAGTAAGTGACAGGAACTTTCCCTTTCTGGTTCCCTCTTTCCCCTATGAGCCAGTCTGGATCCATGCCTGGCAGGCTGTACACAGTGATCATCTGGGGAGAGAAGAGAGCACATTAGACAGGACCTTACTCTGCAGACAGAGCCAAGAAGCTCAGTCAGATGAGGACTGAAAGAACAATAATTCCTGAAGTTCATTTAGCAGCCATCTGTGTCCTTTCCCTGGAGCTACCTGCAGCTTTAACACAAGATCTATGGAAAACTGCCCAGTGATGTCCCTGTTGCTTTTTCATTCTCCAAAGTGACTCAAGGTACTTTTACATGTTGCTATGTCATCCCTTCTGAATATGTTAGTTCAGTCTACAGAACAGAAGAGTTTCCAACTTGATGATTTTTCTTTTTTTTCTCAGCATGATTAGAGCAGGCCTCCACCAACAGCTTATTCCATGGCTCTGGATAAGGCAGCTTTATTTGAGGGTCACAGTGAAGATACTGAGTGCTGGAGTATTTTATTTTGGGTACAGTTGGACTTCAACGAGAGGAGTTATTTGGGTGATGTTGAATAGTAAATGGCTGTGAGCACAAGCTCGCTCCAACTCAACAGATACTGGTATCCAGGAAAAGACTCTATCAATAAAGCAGGTTTTAGGGGCAAGGAAAGGAACTAAAGTCCTTGTTGGGCACACCATGGGCTGCTGGGTAGCTACAACCAAATCCAACACTGAGGAAAGCCACCAACCTCATCGGCAAGAAGTGCCAGCTCGGTGCTGTCAGCTGCTTCGTAGTCGTAGAGGACTCTGGCTCTGCGTGTCCCACTGGCAGGAGGCTTGACTTCATTGGGGTTCAGCACACCCTCTGCCACCGTGTTGGGCACCCCAACAATTGTGGGCACCACTGGGATTGTAGGCACAGCAGGGAGCGTGGCAGCAGCAACAGGAGGAGAGGTAGCGGCTGCGGGGGACGCGGATTCTGTGTTGCCTACGAACGTACCTGAAAATCTTATAGGGGAGAAAAGAGCACAGCTCAGGGAGGCTCCAGACTGAGGAACTCAATCAGCTCTTCCTTTCAGCAGCTGCTCTGCAGAGATGATGCTCAAGAGCTGCAGCCTACAGAGCCAGCTGTAACACACCCACACTGCCCTTCATGTGGGGAAACACCCTCAGTTCTCAGGTGCTGAGGCCGTGCAGCAGGTGACACTTGTCTGCCCATTGTGACTCCAGTGCTCTGTTTCACCACTTGCAGAGTACCAGACTGATGTGTGGCACTGCAGAGGGGGCTGGGCAGGTGCTGCTCTGGCCTCTGACTGACTGGGTCCGTTGTGCTGTGTCTTTGCCCTGCTCTCACACAGTCTGTGTTACCTGTTGTGCCTGCTAATTCTTCTGGAAAGGGATGGGCATTGATGCTGTTGAACTGGATAACACAGCTGGAGGCTCCCAGGCTTTGCAGGCTCTCTAGAGAGACAAAGTGATGGAGCTCAGGCTCAGCTATCTAAGGGGGTATAGCTCTGGCCCTGGCAGTGATCACACAGAGATCCCAGACTCACTGAGGGGAGAAGAGCCCTCAGAGCTCATCCTGGCCAATATCATACTTACATTTCTCCTTTGGAGCTGCAGGCATGGAAAAAGAATGGAACAGGAGTGTGAGTGAGCACGTAGAGGCAACAGCCCCTCCTGGGTCAGGCCTGTGCTGGTGTGACAGTACCAGAGAGAACATCCCAGCCCACCCCACGGGGTGTACAGCCAGTAGCACTGAATATGGAATCTGGGATTTGTTACTGCTGCAGCAGAGCATGCTCAGGCTCATTGCTTGGCAACAGGAATTTGAGTCCTGTGTGATTTAACTAATTTAGAGGAAGAATGTTCAAACTCCCATGGCCATCATGCATTGAGAGGAATTTAAAAATCCAGTGGAAAAGCCTGCTCCAAATGCACCACCACCACTAGGACTGGTCACCACTCTGTAAGCTCAGAAACTCTGTCAGAGCTGTGAGGGCACTTTAGAACTTCTGCCCAACATTATGATGTGGGAGGGGGGAAAGAGCCCTGAGCTGGGGGTAAGAAGATCAATAACCCTCAGAGAAGTAAAAGCAATCTCTTGTCTTACCTGCCCAGTTGCTTCTGTAGATCCAGCATGAACTGGTAGCACTGAGCATAGTAGTTGGTCTGAGACTCCACAAACTCGTGGAGACAGCGAAGATGATTCACCTGGAGGGAAAAGCACCATCAGCTTGGCTGAGTTTGGCTGCCAGGCACAGAAACCCTCTCGCTGCAGCTACTGCCCCCCCGAGGTACCCCCAGTTTACCACCTCTTCTACCTCTATTCCACATGCAGGACTCCAAGCTCCTCTGGGCAGGAGCCCAGAGTCTCTGTAGTCCCTGCCAGCCCAGGAGGACTCACGTGTGTGCTGCTGATGCCCTCCAGCAGCAGCCGGGTCACCTCTGCCTGCCGGTCGAACTCGGTCTGGGTGAGCCTCAGCTCGTGCTCCGCCTGCAAACAGCACGGGGGCTCAGGCAGCACAAGGCAGGAGCCCTGTGCTGCTTCTGCAGCCCCCCCTCCACATCCCCCTGGCAGCAGCAGGATCCACCTGCAGCTGGGACCCTGAGCAGCAGGCACAAGGGAGCCTGGGTTGGGATCCCAGAGACCTCTGGCTGCATTTCAGCCTGATTCCTCCTTGATCTTGCATTGGACCACTGCAGGGGATGGAATGGCAGCTCAAAACTGATGCATCAAGCAAGGAAGCTCCTACTCCCACAAGACTAGACCATGAAGATGGGGAGGCTTTGTTAATCCTGAGGTATGGGGAAGTCGGTCCCATGCCAGCTCTGGTCCCTTTAATCTCCTGTTTCTGCACCTGCAGGCAAAGGAATGTCACAGCTTCCCTAGGCTTCTCTCTGGAAGTGCAGTGGTTTTGTTTTTATCACCACAGAACAAAGACTGAGGCCAGGCAGCATTTACCAACCTGCTGCTGCTAATTAAATCTGCAATGGAAATGAACATCCCAATCCAACTTCTACCCAAGGGTCTCCTTTGGGGCTAGTTACTGATTCTGAGCTAGGAGGAATTAAACACTGCTGAATAGCAGGCAGCTCCACAGCAGCTTTGGGGATTCGCAGACAGACTCACATGGAGACCCATCTCTCCCCCACCAAACAGTGCATTTACACTGGGGCAATTCTGCAGAACCAGAACACCCAGGTGGATCCTGGCAAGGAGGTCTCCAGAAGTGCTGGAGCAGCCAAGTGCTCTGGTGCTGGCTCTCCCCTCCTGCTGGAAAGGGGTGACAAGCATCCCCACATGTTCTCTGCAGCATTCCTTAACACCAGGGCTGGTGTCCTCTTGGAATGTGCTGTGACTGGTCACAGAAGAGTGACACCCACTCAGGAGCGTGCAGCCATCAGAGCTGCCTTGGTGCAGGGGTTCCTTTTGCTGCTTTGGGAATGCCCTGACCATTCTGCCACAGGACTGGCATGTCTGGAATTGAGCCCAGAGGGCTGATCCAGCCAGGCTGACAGTCTCAGAGCCGAGGCCACATCCCTGGTGACCCAGAGAAGACCCAATATTCCCAGCAGGACAAGCTGGAGGTGCTGCTGGGGACAGCACAGCTCTCATCTGGTAGCAGCATTACCAGTGTGGAGCCAGGCTACAACAAAGAAATGCTTTGACTGTCCTTTAATCAGATTTGTCTATTTTAAGCTGCAACTCAACTGATCTATTTTCTTGCATCCTCTGTATGAAGGGGATTATTTAAAGGAGAAGGGGGAATGTAACAGAAAAAACAGTGCAATGCCTTCAAAACTCCAAATGATTCTTGCTCCTGTGAGCTGAGACTCCAGTATTCAGAGCTATTTAAATGTGTGCCAGGCAGACCCAGCTCCATTTGGTGCTGCCTGGGATTTGCCTCTCCCTGCCAACTCTGAGTAGTTGCAGGATGTAGTTTCCTACAAAGCCAGAGCTGGATGGTGACCTGGGAGGCCCCTCCCAGTCTTGTGCTTCTCCAAGACACAGAGAACTCCAACATTTACTTACACCCTTGAGTCTATCCAAGCAGAATAACCTAAAGAGAGGACAGAGGAACAGATCCTTGCATGCTCATAGCTGACTGTAGCCAGCTTGTTTGGTTGAGGGACTGAAGGATTTAAAGAACAGGAAGAGCTGGGTCAGGAACAGCCAGTCCATTCTGCAGATGCCCTTGGGGTAACAGCAACAGGCTGCTGTCATGCACAGCTCACAGAACCTCTGCCATCCTGCACTTCAGCCTTCACAGCAATGCCTGCTGGGGGTGTTTGAGGTGTGAAAAAACAGGATCCCAGAAGGTGTCTCTGGAAGCTCCAGGCTGTGCTGGAGCTCCACACAGAGCTCACCTTGGTCTCAGCCCTCCATCCATGCTCATGGACAAGTCACACTTCCCTTCCAGAGCCTCCATGGACAGAAGGGTAAGTGCAGCTCATCCAGAGAGAATCAACTCCATGAGGCTTCAAAACCTCCCCCCCGACCAAGCTGCTCCCTACAGCAGCTGGGGATGTGCTCTGTCCTTGCTCCAGCTCTGTGTGGAGCCAACTGGATGGATCAGCCCAGGGGCTACCAGAGGCACATGGAGGATCAGAGCCGTGGCCACAGGAGCAGAGCTGGTCACACCTCAACCAACACTACTGGTCCTGTCACACAGTGCAGGGTTCTGAGCCTCCTTTTAGCACACACAGACACACACCTGGATGCCAGGCAAGTGTCTCCCACCAGGGACAGCCAAGGGGCCCACGGCTCATCCCAAGCTGCTGTCACTGCACTGAACCACACAGAGGGATCAGGGCTGGGGCACAACAACAGCAGCGGCCCCTGATCCTCCCAGCCTGGGAACAGGCAGGGTTCCCCAGCACCCCTGTCCTCTGAACACCCCCAGAAGGTTTGAGCACAATTCCAGCTGGGTACTTACTTTTTCCACCTCGTCGCTCCAAAGCTGTGGGGGCCACAGAGCAACAGGAGAGGAGATCAGTGTTGGAGACGTCGTGAGGCACTGGGCACTGACACCAACAGGCAAGGACCCTCCATGGACACAGCAGGCCAGCTCCAGGGACAAGCCAGCCCTTCACCCAGCAGCAGCTGCCAGATCCATGCCCCTGCCCCTCATTCCTGCACCCTCGAGTTCAGTTTCACAATGGGAGGGCAAGTCCCTGCCAGGGCTGCTACAGCCACTGCATTGCATGGGCTCCAGGAGAAAAAGGAGTAACAGCAGAGTCCTCTGCACAGCCAGGCTCACTTTGCTGTAGCTGCAGAGGCTGCTGTTGGAGGACAGCCCTTTTTTAGGATTGTGGAGAGGCAAGTGAGCTTTTTGAGCTCAGGCCACATAGAGGCAAGTGCTCCTCACCCACAGTCCAGAGAAATGGGATATTCCACCCAGCCTGCAGTGCCAACAGCCTGTTCAGGCACTGCAAGGAGGAAGCAGGGGCTGGATGCTGCCTCTGAGCCAGGCAAAACATCACACAACTCCTTCCTACTCTCCTCATCCACAGGGGCACACTTGAGGCAGCAGAACACTGGAGACCTCCAGCTGCTTGTGGGATCTGGCTTCAGGACACGAAACAATGAACAGAAGTCACACACAGCAATGGCAAAGGGAGAGAGGAGCCAGAAAAACAGAAAAACACATTGATCCTTCCCAGAGGTCCTTGGCTTGGCCTTTCCTCAGCAGCAAACTACTGCCTCAGTCCTGGCAACGTGAAATCCCCCTGGATCCAGGAGCACAGCAGCCTGCAGCACCCACACCAGGGGGGCAGGGGAATGACCCCTGTGTCACCACCCAGAGTCACCCCTGCAGCTCTGGGAAGGGCACCAGACACAGCTGAATTTGCACTGGGGGCACCTGTGCTGGACATGGGTGCCAGAGGGAAAGCAGGCTCTGCTTGGAGCAGCCCTCCCAGCTGAGCTTTGCTCACAGCTGTCCTCAGGTGGGCTGTGGGAGCCCCAGGTGCAGAGAGACTCCAGCAGCCAATTTAAGGAGCACCCACAGGACCTGCCTGCACTGAGGAGGGGCTGAAGCCCCTCTTACTTGATTGGAATTATTGTACTGGTCTGGGTGCTGAGGTGGGTGTTTTCTTTGGTTTTTATGGGGATGTTTTGTCATTGCAAATCAGGAATTGGTGTGAGTAAGGCCTGGCCAATTTCAGCCATGTGTGGGGACACAAGTCCCTTCCCCTTCTAAGAGCTCCTACTCTTAGGAGGGAGTGGTGGCAGCATCCTGTAGGAAGCTGAGAAACAGATCCTGAAGAGCTTCTCTGGCCCAAGGCCTTTGCCAGCACCTTCCCAGGGTTTTGGAGCAGGTTTGCTACAGGAGCAAGGGGAAGCTCCCCTCTGATCCCAGGCCTTCCACTCAGACACTGTGGACAGTACTCAAGCCCTGGCAGCCCCATTTAATCAGTGCAGCACCCACTGAATTTGTAGCCAGATTTGTTTCTCTGTTGCCTTTGCTGTGTCACCTCCAGATCCAGCCCTGTGGTGCTCTGGGACAGCCCAGCTTTGCCCACATCTATCCCTGGGCTATGACTCTCTGTGGCTCCTCTCGGACAGCTCAGAGGGCAGAAAAGGCCATGATCTGCTATTGTCTTCCTGCAACCCAGCTCAAGCCAGAGGAATCCTCTTTAAGGCACTCAATATATGTTTTTCTTGGAGTCATTCCTAGGAGCACAGCACGTGGCAGGGTCTGAGAGAAAGGGATATTTAGGCTTGCACAGCTCATGTACACCTTCTTACACAAAAACAAAAGGTCAGTGTGGGAGAGAGGAGAAATGGCTCCTCAGCCTCCAACTCATACAAAACAAGGGAGGTGCTTTTTTTCTTGGATTTAATTCTGTCTGAGCCCTCCTGTTGTGGAAGGGAAAAAAAAAATAAAGGCACCATGTTATCCACCTCTCCAGAAACCAACAAAGTAAATTTAGAATCCAAATCAGAGCCCAGCTGAGGGCGTGTGGTCCAGGAGAGAGCTGACCTGTTTGCTCACCTGTAAGACAAAGCTGTTCCCTTGGGCATAACCAACCCCTCCCTCCAGAAAGGAGCAGGTGAGCAGCAGCCACTGCTCTGCACTCTCAGTGCACACTAAGAAGTAGCACAAGGACTCTGGCCTGGAAGAAAAGCAGAGCAACAGGATGAAGAGCTCCTACCTTGCTGCAGTGCCTGACCCTTTGGGATGAATGCTGGGATTGGAGAGCTTGCAGCAAAGCAGCCCTGCCTGTACAGAGCCAGGGAGCAGCCTGGGCTCAGCCTGTGTTTTGCCATTTAGAGATGCAAACTGTCACCCCTGCCAGTGCAGCTGGACTTCAGGTGGCCCTTCACCCACCAACTGCAGCCTCTGAAAGAGCTTTGGAAGCCACAAGGCCTGACTGGTCAGGCCAGCACATTTCCCACAGGCACTCCTGGTAGGAGGCCCTGCTGTGCCACTATCAAAGCCATGGGGTCAGGGCTGGCTGCTCTCCCAGAGCAGGAGTGCTCCCAGAGCCCTGCTCTCACTGCACAGTGCCACCAGCACTAGCAGAGCCTGGTGAGGCAGCACTGAACCAGGCAGAGATGTCCCAGGGTAGACACTTGTTGCCTAAAAAACCTCACAAAATCTGTTCTCCTGTTATGCTCCTGTATGTGGCACCTGCTCCCCAGAGCAGCTTTGCAATAGAGCAGAAGCAGATCAAGGTAATTTTGGTGAGGGCTGGACGTGTCCAACTGAGGGTCTGGGCACTCCATGAGATGCCAATGCACACTGTACAAATGCTTGTCTTCAGCTGTGCTTTAGCCCTGCTCTGTTCAGAGGCAGGGAAAGCCCAGTTTCTCTCCTCTGGGTCTCCCAGAGCTCAACTGCAGTCCCTTGGAACAGACCCTCCCAAGGGAACAGGCAGAGCCACAGGCTGGCTCTGAGCTGCACGAGGAGACAGGAGAGCTGCAGCATCACCAGAATCAGCTCCTTCTGCAGGACTCTCATCACTGAGCCTGGGACTGATGGAAGTTGTTTTCTAGTGTTGTGCAAAGCTGTTTCTGATCCCAGCATCGCTCTCCAAGAAGGTCAGGACAGATCCCCCTAGGAACTAACACTGATGCTGTCAGCTCAGACACAGCTCTGTCTACAAATGGGATGGCTTTCCCATTAACCAAATCCAGCTTGTTTCCATAGTGGTTTTGTTTCTGAGAAGGCTGGGCTGTCCTTTTTCATATCAGCAGATCCCACTCCCCAGCACTTCCACTCTCAGATTATTCTACTGGCAGGCATCAGTGTTGTTCTGAATGCTAGTTAGGAAGCAAGATGATCAGTTTTCAACATTTTAACGAGAAATGTGACATTGTGCAATGGGGAGCCATGAACACAGCATGGGAAGTCAATTGCTTGGCCAACATCCACTCAGTGCAACAGAGTGGAGACACAGGGGGCTGCTCACCCACCCCAGGCACATCTGGCTGTGCAACAGCTGCCAACACAATGAATGACCTCTGTTTGCAGAACAGACAAACCTGCACTATTATTGACACTGGTGGCAGAGAGATTCCTCCACCTTTGCTTCTCTTGACCAGCTTCAAAGCCTCTGACTCTGACACAGTACAGATCAGGCAGACACATGTGTGATACTGCCAGTGTACAGCTGGAACCATCCAGAAAGGCCACTCTTGGGGGTTGTTCCTCTCAATTGCTCCCCTAGCAATAAAAACCATCAGAAGATCCCCTAGAAATGTGGAGGGGGGCTGGCAGGGAAGCTGGTTTGGAAAGCAAACCCAGCTGCAAAGGGCCAGACCCTGAGCAGGCACCCCCAGAGCGGTGATGTGAATCCTGGAGGCCAAGTCAGAGCCTGGGCAGCCCATGTCACATTAAAATGTTGAAAACAGCAGAGCACTAGGCCTAAGTCAGGTAGAGAGAGGGGCAGGAAGAGGCTGGAGAGGCAGTATCCAGGAGGAGCAGTACCCAGGAGGAGGTGATCTTACCGCTGATGCGCTGGCGGAGAGCACGTAATTACGAGGTCTGGTTTCCTGAAAGTCAGGCACAGCCTGGGGGGGAACAGAGGGTCATGTACAAGGCACCAGAGGAGCCAACAGCAGTCACTGGATGATGGCTGGAACAAGAGACCAGTGGCTTTTTTCCTGCCTGTGCTGGGAGCTTTGCTCAGACTCTGATGAGAGGAGGTCTCCTGACATCCCAGCAGTGGCGTGTGGAGGCCAGGCTTGGGCAGGGGGAGGTGGATTGGCTTGGGCAGCAGACATTCCTGCTGCTGGAACTCTGTACTTACAGCTGTCAGCTCATAGAGCACCATCCCAAAGGCATTCCCATTCCCTTGCAGCCAGCAGGCTGCTCTTGTTGCATTAACTCAGTCCTGTGGACCTCCCTTCCCCTTGTCTCCTGCCTACAGCCACTGTACAGGGCCTTGCCCTTAAAGTAGAAATGTTTTCCAGCACTGGAGCATCCCTCCCACAGTGCCTTCTACTGCTCTCACTCTCTCCAAGCCACGTTTCCTCCTAACAGAGCCAGATCTGCTGTTTTCAGGAAGGCACATGGCTTAGCCAAGCCAGGTCTAGCCAAAGGCAGTGTAGGAGCTTTCATCCCAGAGGTCAGGAAATCTCCAAACCACCTTCTCCATAGCTGAACTTCTGCCCTGGGGCACCAAGACTTGAGCACTCCAGAGATTTCCTCCCTGCAAGTGCAATGGATCCAGTCCACCCCCCTCCCAGTTCTGGGCTCACTAACCACCACAGAACGTGGTGCTTTTATTCAGGTAAGACCAGGCCTCCTCCTGGGATGGCCTCTGGCTGCAGCACTACCTAAAGAGACAAACCAACAGCACCAGGCATCCTCCTGGCCAGCCCTTACTGCACACAGGCTGCTGTGTAGGGCTGGCACAGTCCTGCTGCATCCCAGCTCTGGTGTTAATCCCCCCAGGCCCTCGTTCCCTCTCCCAGGTTAATCTCTCTGCACTCACCCAGATCCACTTATCCACACTGACCCACTTTGCTGGGCCCAAGCAGCCAGCAGGAATGAGTGACCAGTGTGTGGAAGAGTAGTCAGGCAGTCCCAACCATTTTTTTTTTTCATACCATTTAGGAGTTTTAGGGATGGCTGGAGGAAGGAATAAGGAGGAGCAATTCCCATTGCAAGTTAAACCTGAACATAGGGAGAAAAATGCACCAGGGAGGTTTGAGGCCAGCATAGCAAGGAGGCTGGACTCCTCCCTGAGGGGAGAAAGGATGTTTCAGAGAAATAGCTGCTTATGCTTTTTGGTTTTTGAAACTCAAGAACAACTGAAGAAACCTCTCCTCCCATTCCCTGGTCTCCAGGGAGTCCCAAAACTAGTCACAGCACATGGGATGAAGGAGGCAAGCTTCTCTTGTACTTCTGTGCATGGAGAAGTTGTATTTGCAAGCAGTGATCAAAAGGGACCCACCTCCCTCCCCCTTCCACTCTGGTAATGGGGAAAAGGGGCAGAACAGCAGCACAACCAGATCATCCTGCCTGTCATTGTCTCTGGGCTGCCCTTCCAGAGAGGGACTGGCCACCCAACCCCACCTCCTCGTGCCTGCAGCTGGAGGAGCACCAGGGGGTCTTCAGGGGAGCCCCTGCCTCTCTTGAGCACTGCTTGCAGGCAATGTGGATGGACCCAAGGGATGCTCCAGAGGGGCTGCAGGCAGGTCTCTGACACTCCCACCCTTCTGGAGCACCTTCCCCAGGCAGCCACAGCCCTGATCACGCTCAGAACATGCTCCAGGGCCAGTCCCAAAGGGACAAAGGAGATATGAATTTTCTTTTTAAAAATGGGAAAGAGACAATGAGAGGTGTTAAAGGAAAATAAATATCATCACAGCACTGTTAGCACAGTCAATACTCACATCTCCCTCACACTGAGCAAATCACAAAGAAACAAAACAAAAAGGTTAGTAAACAAAACAGCATCAACAGGAGGACAAAGCACAGAGTCTGTGGGAAATGCACAAGCCCAGGTGCTCCTCAGCAGCTCACAGGTCTGGGCAGCAGCTCCAGAGGCATCAGGAGACAGAAGCTGTGGGAACACGAATTTGCACTACAGAGGGGAAAGAGCAGCAAGAGAGAGGTGAGCTGGGAGAGCTGGGATACTTCAGCTTGGGTGGGGAGGGGTGACACAGGACTCCAGGCATGTTACAGGGAATGCTGTGATCCAGATGAGGTGTTTAGAGCAGAGGCAGCAGCTCTCCCCACTGCTGGGAGCTTCCTCCTTGTCATCCAGCAGTCAGGGAAGCACCCAGAGCCCAGGGACTCCACCTTTAGGCTGATCTGGGTCCCCAGAGCAGCAGCGATTGTGCTCTGCTGCTGTGCTCAGTGTTTCAGCTTGGGGAGGACACCCTGGAAAGCCTGGATTGGCTTTGCACCTGCCTGGGGCACCCCAAATATTCCTCTGGGAAACAAGATTTTTCTTTTCCAGCTAGAGGGGAGTCCCTAAACCAGGAGAGTGTGTGCAGGTGAGAGGCCTTGGGACCACCTCTTGTAGGGAGCAGGGTAAAGAGGGTGGAAAGGGAGGAAGCACAGGAGGCATCTGAATTCCTGCTCTGAGCTTAAAGATAAAGCAATGGCCACCAGTCTCCCCTGAGACTGGGGGCACTGTTCCCTCCAGAAGGGGAATGGGGGATTCCTGAAGTTACTTTCAGAGGATCTGTGGGACCTGACTGATTAGAGAAGGCTTTTTTAAAAGGGCAGCTACTACTTCTGCTCACAGCTGTCCTGTGTAGGTCTGAGCACTCTATCAGGGCTGCTGAGCTTAGACAGCTTCCCCATCTGCCATGGATGTAACTGGAGCTGGAGGAAAGGGAAAACACCTGGGAACTGGCTACCCAGGGAGAGACAAGGCCAGAGGCCCAGCTGGCAGCTAGTTAGAAACAGGCTCCTAGCAGGGCTGCTGGGCTGGTATCCCAGTGCATCCCAGGACTGACTGACAAGGACAGTCTGATTCTGACTTGCACAGATTTGCCAGTTGAGCTCCTGGCCCCAAGGCAAGAGCAGAGCTTGGCAGGTCCTTGTGCCAACAGCCAGAACTCTACAGGATGACAACCAGCTCCAACCAGGCCCTCCAGGGAACCCATCAGTGCCCAGTGGGATGAATTCCCCAAAGCCAGAGGGCAAGACAAGCCTGTAACTAGAGCACCATGACCTGAGTGAGCAGAGAGGCTCAGGGACAGACCCTGTAGCCAGTCTGACCCTGGCCACCCCTCACAGGCTCCCACAGCACTCCTGCCTGGGAGCTGGCAGAATCCTAACTAGTCTGACAGGCTGGGACTGCTGCAGAGCTCCAGCAGCCTTTCCCTTGTGCACCTCCCAGCTCAGCTCTCTCTCTCTCTCTCTTGTTTAAGATCCCCTGTGAAAATTAGCAAGTCCTCAAAAGATGCAGCCTTTTAGTTACTAGCACAAGTCACCCAGCAACTCTGATCAGTCAGGAGGCAGGAGCCTGGGTCAAGTGCAAGTTTCCAGACTCCAGAAGCTCAGAACTGCTTGCTTCAACAATTCCCCCAAGGGAGGACATCTCAGAAACAGGCACATGGCTCCTGCTCCCAGCTCCCTTCCACCCCAGATGAGGAATTCCCCCATCCCTGCCTGCCAGAGACAGGACACAGCAGGGTAACCTAATTTCTGACCATGTGAGCCAAGCCCTGGGGCCATAAGGACAGGGAGGGTAAGGAGGGAGGAGTTACTGCTGAGGGGAGGAGTTACCGCTGCTTTTGCCTCGGCAGCTTTGGCCTTCTTCAACCTGGCTTTGCAGGCATCCAGGTCCAGGCGTCGGTTCTGCAGGATCCTCCTCTCTTTCTGGAAGGGAAGGAGATGGCTCAGAGCACACTGCTTAGAAGCAGGGTTGAGGAGGGGGTGTGGTATCACCTAGGAATCAAATCTATTTCTTTATTAAAACATGCCACGGAGAAAGAACCAGTTGCTATGCTCATCTCCTTAGCAAGAGTTTTGGGGCTGGTTGCCAGGGATACAGGATAACCTCCTGGAAACAGGGCAGCCTGTGATGGGTGGTGCCCACAAGCTGAAGGAGTGGGGAAATGAGTTACTTTTCTCATGTACATCAGCAGCAACCCTTCCCTACCAGAGGGGGAACCTGAGAAGATCTAGGGTTGGTACTTCCTCATCCTAGCATTCTTTAAGGGGAGAGGTATGGAGTCATCCTTTATCATAGGGAAATAAAAGGGGCTCTCTTAGCACTGTTTCCCTCTCCCCCTGCCCTCCTTGTCTCCAGGGATGTGACAAGCTTCCCCTGCCCTGGTAGCACACTCACAGAGATGGTTCTCCAGTCCCCCTCCAGGAAGTTGCGCAGTGGGGTCAGGAAGCTGATGGAGGCAGAGCGGATGAATTCCCGTTCTGCTGCACCCAAGCGCCTCTGAGTCTCTCCAACTTTTATCAAAGTCTTTCCTGCAACAACAGGAACCTTCAGCTCCAGAGAAACCAATTAACATGTGTTGGCTTCAGCCAGCTCACCCAGAGCTTCCACACTGCCATGCTGGGGGACACAGGCACAGCTGTACCTGGCCTGGGCAAGGTGACCGTGTTTGTCCCACCCCAGCTCCAGCCCTACCCACTCTGCTGTTGGCCTGAGGCATCTTTTCACTGCTCCCAGGGTGGCTCTGATCTTATCTACCTGCTGAGGCACTCATGCCACTGATGTACTTTACTGCTCTACCTGCTTGTGCAGACTGATCCTTCTTTGCCTCGTAAAACAGAGGCACAGGAACAGAGCAGCAAATTAAAAAGCACCAGAGCAGAAAACATGAGTTGATGAGGCAATGTTGGCTATAGAGGCAGTTACAGCTGCTCTGGCTGTAACAGGACTCGCTATTGAACAACTATTGATTTGGAGAGCAGGAACAAAGCTCATGGCAGGGACAAGGACAGCTGGAAGTGAAGGCTGTGTCTGTGTGCAGGTCTGCTGCTTACAGAAGCCCAAACCTCCCCCAGGAAGGGACAACTGTGAGGATTAAGAGCAGGAAGATGCTCTGTGTGGTCAGGAAGGAGCCTGCTGCAAACATCTCAGTGTAAAACAGTGTTAGGGATATTCTTTGGGAAGGGATGGATTCCCAGGACTTCTTCATTAGCCAGGCTGACTTACCATAAGGTGTCCCTGGCCCAAAGTCATTGGCTGCCTCTGTCATGTACTGTGCCAGCAGCTCCCCGTTGGTGACCCGGGAAGGCACCTTCCGGTCAAGCTTCTCATACAGGAATTCTTCTACTCTGGCACCTGGAGTGGGGACACCAGGGAGGCTGAAAGAGGGTCCCTGAACTGGGAATCATGACAGCCCAGCCCATGCAGTGCTCAGTGATGCACTGGACAGCAGTGCCAGGAGCAGGGGGCACTGCCAGGCTGTGAGGTGCTCTCAGCTGCTCAGGGAAGAAGGACAGGCCCTGCAAGGACACATTTCTCCCAAACCCCACGAACCCTACAGGGCTCCCTGCCAGAGGCCACGTCTTTCAGCACTGAGCTGCAAGTGACATTTGTCCTTCAAACCTTAGGAGAAGCTGGACTTACTGGGGTTTGGCTGTAGCAGAACTTCAGTCTGACGCAAGATCTTCTCTGTCCAGTTCTTTGTGCAGTCTGCCCTGGCCAGGAGGTTTTCAAAGTGGGCATCTAGTTCAGTCTTCTCAGCCTGGCCCAGCTTTTCTTCAGTGAACTGCAGGAAGAAGGCAGTCATTAGGTCTGTTCTTCCAAAGCAGATTTACAGTGTGTTAGAGAGCTAAGAAAGGACAGTGAAGCTGCTTTTGTCTTGTGTATTTACCTTAGAATAGAGCTAAAAACCCTTCAAGGTATCATTCTTTTTTTCCCAGGCATCTTTCAGGGGAAGAGGGCAATTTTTTTGCCCAAGTGTAGAACAAGCATTGGGCTAAAAATAGACTTCAGGTCTGAGAGGTGTTCCAGAATAAGTAACTTTTAATACGGTCTAGTACAAAAATACTCCAGTTGTGAGGGATCTATTTAAATATGCACATGGCTTCCCCTGCTTCATGCAGGAGAGCAACAGACATCCCTCACATGAGGGAAGGTGCTAAATCCCTTCATCTCCTACTGATCAACTCTGTGTCCTGCAAACCCAAGGGGTCAGGAATGCCACTACCCCCTGAAGTCAGGAGACTCAAACTTAGCATTTAGATAAAACCACTTTCAGCAAGTAACTCTTCTTCTGGGACACACTCTGAAGCAGGTAATTGAAATATAACACTGTCCAACTCTTCTCAGCACTCAGATTCATACTGGCAATGGACAATCCCTCCATCTGCAATTCCTTTTAAGTCTAAAATTAGCAGTAGGGAGAATTAGGTGGTGCAAGTCTCCAGAGTTTTCACACTGGGCAATGGCATCTGACCAGGTTTGTCAGATGCAGCCTCAGATGGCCTGGACACCCTCCATTTCTTCCTTGAGGGATTCCTGAGAGAAGAGCCCATTCCCTCTCATCCCATCCCCATTTCCCACTTGCTCCTTTCAGTAAAGTTGGCCAATTTCAGTGTATTTTTAAGCACAATTCCCTGCTCCTGACAGAACCAGCATCTTGTTGGACCATGCTAAAAGACCCTTTGTACAGCTGTGCCATTTGAGGTCCAACAGAGGCTCCAGCTGTCCCTTAACCCTTGTTACTGGTCTCTGATGCCATTGCTGAGTCACCAGGACATGGTGCTGTGCAATACTGGCACTGGCAGATGCCAAAGATTACAGCCTGGCTAAAGCTCTGAGATGAAATGCAGCTCCTGTCTCATCTACCACTGGTGCCTTCTCCTCTCTGTTTCCCTACTCCAGAGCTCAGCTCTAGGTGGGCTGAGATGCCTCTTCTATGGGGTCTTGACCTCGGGCCTGCTGCCCTTCCTGAAAGGCTTCCTGGCCAGCTCTTGCCTTCCCCACCCAGCCCAATGCTGGGAACCAAGTGAGATAAGGAAAGGCCAGAGCAAAGGCAAACAGCCCTTGGAGTCCTGTTACCAGATGGCTGAGATATACAAGGCCTCCAGGTATGTTTACACAGCGACCTGTTTGGCACCAGGCACTGGAGTGCTTTGTCAGATGTGGGTGGGGACAGGTCCTCAGCTGCAGGGACAGGGACCCTGTCCCTTGTCTCTGCACCAGCAGCCCCTGGATAATGCCATGTAATTTTACCTAGGTCTTGCCATGGTCCCCTGGCCATTGCTGGACAGGGGTAAAAGCAGATTCAGTGTGAGAGGGTGTTTGTATTGTTTGGTCTGTGATTTCTTTGGGGGTCACACATGGCTCTCAGTGGCTGAGGCTGCTTTCCTCTGTTTGGAAGACCAGGGCTGTTTGCAGACTCTGCCAGGCTGGGCTGAGTCACTGCCATGCAGCAAACTGGGACTTCCCAGGTATCTGGCACCAATTCTTGAGTCATCTGTTAAAGATCTTTCCTAAACAAGACTCTTTGATGCAAAGGTAAGTCTCTCTCTCCCCCCTTTCCCAGACAGCACTTTGAGACCTCATCTCACTTTCAAGTCCAGCTCTTTTTCCTGCAGGTTAGGCTTATTCTGCATCAGCATCTGCCCTGGAGCTGTCAAACCTAAACCAAATTTCTTTTCAGCTGAATTGAGTCAGCTTCTTACAGCATTGCTGCAGTGCCAGATCACTGCTGAAGCCCTTCAGCATTTCCACAGTGCTACTGCCACTGTCCTGAACCACTCCAGCTCTGGGGTCCTTTGCTCTATTAGCAAGTGACATCTTTGGCATCACTGGCCTCTGTGGCTGTTTTGTGTAACCCAGTGCAGGGGTCACAACTCAGCATTTGCAGAACTCAGAAACTCAATTCTTATCTCAAGTCAAGCACTGAAGCTGTTTGTCTTGCAAACAAGGCTGAGGGCAGCAGCACCAGGACCACAGCAAGCCTGGGGATGCCTGGCAATGCCAGAAGGGGAGGGTGGGCAGGAATCTCAGTCACAGCCCCTGGTTCCAAAGGGTCAGGCCAGAAAACAATCTCCTATTCAGGCTTTCTTTCAGGGTTGGAAAGGAGGGCATGAAGTGGGTGCAAGGCACAGGAGGCTGTGACTCCACTGACACTTAACTCCCTCAGTGCCTCCCTGACCCCTGGACAGGAGCTGGACATGCTGAACCCAGCCCAAGCACAGCCTTGGGTGGTTGGTGCCTCACTGCAGGGGCTGCCCTGCCCAGTGCTTCCTCCTCCTCCTCAGCCCCCCTGTGTACAGAGTCACTGATCCAGCTCAATTTGATCTAGAATGTGACTTTTTAGACCCATCAGAGAACCCACCTGACTTCACAGCAGTCGTGGGGATGTGCCATGAAGTGCAAGGAGAGCAGGACCACCTGCTGCTGCAGGAGCCGCCTGCCATGAGATCAGATGAAGCTTCTCCTGGAGGCACAGCCAGCACAGGAGATCACAGGTAAATTACACTGACCTACAAGCTGGCTTGTGTTTTTGTCAGCTGCAAGTAGAAATCTGAGATTTTGGGAGGCAACAGATCTCAGCTGCTGGGCCCTTCTTACCAGTGAAAAGAAGGGTAGAAGAACAGCAGTTTATGAACTTTGGCTACTCAAGCACTTCAAGCAGAACTCCCCTGTAAAGAATTTCTATTCTTGAGAATCTGTTTTCATAACACAGAAATTTGATTAAAAATATTTCACTGTGACACCAAGAGATGCAGGAGAAATGAACTCATCATACTCTCAAGCCTCCTGACTGTAAAAAGACAGATTTTGAGTATTTTATATCTTGTTGCTCCCAGATTAGAAGCACTGCTGTCTTTTACAACAGATTGCCAAAAATGGGAGTGGTACTGGGTTTTATCAAGTTGATTTACAGGCTTGGTCTGTTCCAGATCCCTGGGGAGAGAGGCAGGGCTGGCACAGCACAGGCAATTGCAGTGCTGAGAAGAACCTCCAGCTCCTCCGTCCTGCCATGGCAGAACTACTCTCATTTGTTTTCTAGAGCCTGAGGACTGGGTCAACAGCTCTGAACCAATTCCCAGATCTGCATCCTGGGATCGTGAGCCAGGTGGCAGTGCTGAGGCTGCTCCCCTGCAGGAAACATCCTTGCAGCTGACCCAGAGCAGGTGCTTAATAATGCAGGGCAGCCTTTTGTCAGTGCCACTCTCACTCTCCAGGAAGAGCAGAGCTGTGCTGCATTCCAGGACATCAATAATTCAGCCAAAGGTTGGGTTTCCTCTGGGAGGCTTGGCTGGCCAGCAGGAACAAGAGATGCTTTATCAGGGCCCAGATGGGCAAACAGGGTGACCCAGCAGGAAAGCAGCACTTGGGCCACAGGCCTAACAGAAGCATGGATGTGCTGGACTGCAGTTAGGGCAGCTGCCCTAAGCATTCACAGCTTGGGGAAAAGCCCCCTCCCCAAGGAAGAGCAGGCAGACACAAGTCTGGGATGTCAGGAGGGTCAACAAATAGTGCTGAGCTGGAGGGGCCCCTCTGCACTAGAGGTACAGATCAGCCAGGCTGGGCCTGGGACTGAAGGACATCAGAGTTAGGCTTTAAAACAGCCCATGCTGAGAGCACCAGCACCTTCCTCTCCTTAAAAGGGGAATAAAGGCCCAGTATAATAAAAGCCCAGGCCCGCATGCTGTATCTCTGACAGGGTGGCTGCAGCCCCCTTGCAGAGCATCTGGTGGCAGAGTTCAGGCCCTTGTACCACTTGCAGGGTCCCCATTTTATCCAGCTGGATGTTACTTATGACTTTCCACTTTAAATTTCAAAGATCAAACTGGGGCCAGAAGACTTAAACCAGGCCTAGTCTCCTGTAGCTGCCAGAAGATTTAGACTGTTGGGTTTTTCAAAGCCTCCAAATAGCTCAAAATGCCCAAAACACAGTAACATTTGCTCTTTTGGTGATCAAAAGCACAACACAGTCAGTTCAGCAAATCTGGCTCCCTCTTTGCACAGGGTTGCAGTAGGAAAGAGGCCACAGCCATTCAGCATCTGAAAACGACTTGATTTTCAGCAACTCTGGACCAGACAGAGAGTCTGCTCCAAGTATTTGGTCACCAGGAGGCAGGAAAGCCAGGCTGGGAGCCAAGTGAAACTGTGCTAGAGGACAGAAGGAAGCCATTAACAGGGACAGCTTGGTTAACTCATGAGCAGGCATTCAGGAGAGGAAAAACACTGCAGTGGTGGGTGACCTTGGCTGGACATGAGGTGCCACCCTGCCTCTCTATCATTTCCCTCCTCAGCACAACAGGGCAGTTGAAAATAAGATGGAAAAACCTCATAGTTCAAGATTAAGGCAGCTTAATGAAGAAAAAAGTTGTATGTGGAAGCAAAGGAAACCAAAAGATTTTCTTGTCTCCTCCCCATCTGAAGTGATGTGTGACCACTTCCTGGGAAGCTGGGCCTCAGTCCATGTCCAGGTTACTCCAAAAGACAAATGTGCTCTACAATAATGTCCCACCTCCTCCTCTCTCTGGTTTTATTGCTGAGCAATGTCCTGTGGTATGGAATATCCCTTTGGGCAGCTTGGGTCAGCTGTCCTGGCTGTATCCCTACCAAGACCTTGTCCTTTCCTTGGATCAGCTTCTGCTCTCTCAACTTTTAAAGTGTGAGCACTAATAAGGTTGGCAAGCAGAGGGTTTATTTTATCTACAAATGATAAAAGTCTATTTTATTACCAGAGTTCAGGGAGCTGGGGGAGTCTGTCTGTCTGCAGGGGCTTCAAGATGAGTAAGTCAGCCTCTAGCTGTTTTAGTAATGACATTAGGGGAGGATAAGCACCCAAAAGCTGCATTCACCCTTGGGCATTTTTACCCAGAGCCTGTTTACATCAGAACTGACAAAAGACAGACACCTACAGTTATTTCCAGACCTCCCTGAAAGAGCCTGGCTTGCAGCCTATCTAGAACAGAGAAATCCAGTGTGTGGCCACACAGCTTCCACTGGCCAAGGTTTGGGATCAGACCCACTTATGATAGCTAGAAGGTGCAGCTGACCAAAGACAGAGGCCCTTCTTCAAGTAAAGATGAAGAGTGACCTGATAGGAGTCTGTCTGCAGGTGCTGCATCCCTCAGAGAGTACTGATCTGATGGCTGCAACTGGTGCAAGTGGCAACAGAGGCCATCCTCAGCTGAATGCTGAATCCTACACAAGCTCTGTACCCTTGCAGTGCCCCAGCCTAGAAGCTCATTCCCCACTCCCAAGGTAGCAGAGCTGTCCATTGCTTTCCCACTCCAACTTTCCTGTCTGCTCTGCTTTTCAGGAGGAGTCCTGGGACTGAAGTCTGAACAAGGAAGAGCCAGGTAAAGGAAGCAGTGGGTTTGAGCTGTTTGGATTGGGCTTTGTCATGAGGAGCCCAGAATAAAATCATTCTTCCAGCACCTACACTGGGTTTTATTTGATTGATTTCAAACTAGCTCCTGCCCTGAGCCAGCCCAGAGGTGTTGTGTTCACCATGCCCTGTGTCCTTTCCCCCTGGCTGAGCCCTAATTCCAGTTCAAGTGAAGCTCCTGTGTTGGTCAGACAGCTCTGCCAGACAGCAGGAGCAAATGCTGTCTGAGTGGAACAGCACATAATGGCCAGTCCATTTATCTCCCAGTCGCTGCAGTTCCAGTAAAACATCACTTTGTTAAATGCCTGGAGCTGGAGAAAGCATCTCCAAACACTAGAGAAAACAGCTTTTTCTAGACAGCTTATTCCATGCTAGAAGATCTGCAGTGCTAAAGAGGGCTACAAAGCCAGCCCTTACTGCCCACAGCAGAGCTCAGCTGTCAGTGGTGGCTCTGGGGGAGATGGGGCAGGGCTCACCCACACCAGGGCACCCAAAAAGGCTGAATTCCCCCAGCAGTGACCCCTCATGAGATGGTTTTCAGCCTCAGAGATCTCCTTCCTTCCAGTTCCCCCTCCTTACACACCTGCTTGCTGTCCACAAGTGCCAGTGCTCATTTGGTTTCAAGAAATTACTACTGTAATTAGGCATATGAATATTCATGTACGAGACAGTGGAGTAGGTGTAGCAGGCAGCAGCCACGATTTATGAACGCCTCCTTGCTCTGGAATCACTGTGTGTAGACACTGTTCCCAGGCCTGTCTCCTTCCTACGCTCTGGAGCTAAAAACCACTTATCAGAGACTTACAATAAGGCTTCTAAACACAAGATTTCGTTCCAGCATTTCTTCTGCATCCAAGGTCATTTACATGAGAACAGCATCTTTAGGTTTTCCATCTGCTCTTTATTTTGCACCTGTAGTTAATATCTCCCTTTTTCAAAACATATGACTCACTGGCACGGTTGCAGGAGGGGATATCTGCTTACAGGAGACCGGTCCACAACAGAGCCAGAATTACTCCACTGCACAGAAGGTCTGGAACAAGGCAGCTCTGCTCTCTTTGTTTACCAGCCCCCACACAATGGGCAGAGCAAGAAGCCCAGTCCCAGAGCCACCAGCTGGACTTCACCTTCCAGGCAGGATCCCAACCAGTTCTGACCTGCCTCTCTCCCCTCCTGGCCAAACAAGAGCAGTTTTTCACTCATTATGCCCACTCAATGAATACACACAGCACTTCCATCTCACCACCTGCTCCACCTCTGCTGCTCATGTGTACCCAAATTTCTTCACAGCTCCGAGGGGGTTACTTCATCCCCAGAAACTCCTGATCTCAAGGTTGTCAATACCAGAATATTTTGAGTTGGAAGGACCCACAGGGATCATCGAAGTACAACTCCTGGCCCTGCACAGAAGCAGCCCCAAGAATCCCCCGCTGTGCCTGAGAGCTGTCCTAAGGCTCCTGAAGCTCTACAGGGCCTGGGATTGTGACCCTTCCCCGGGAGCCTGTTCAGTGCCCCACTGCCCTCTTGGGGAAGAGCTTTTTCCTAATTCCAACCTAACTGCCCGACTCAGCTCCTGCCGTTTCCTCGCGTGGTCCCGGTGCCTCAGCAGCGCCGTGAGGCCCAACCTGCTGGCTCCCAGCAGCTCCTTCCCATCCCTTTATAGTCCCAGTGTATTCCCAGGGCCTGGCACCTCCTGCTCCTCCCCAGGGGCTGAAGCGCGGACCAGGGGCAGAGCACCTCCAGCACCCTTCCCCAGGGACAGGGACCGTCCCACAGAATCCCACAATGACTGGGGTTGGAAGGGACCTCTGGAGAGCATCCTGTCCGAGTCCCCTGCCAAGGCAGAGTCACCTGGAACAGGTGTCATAGGAGCGCGTCCCGGTGGGTTTGGAATGTCTCCAGAGTGGGAGACTCCACATCCCCCCTGGGCAGCTCTTCCAGGTCTCTGCATCCCCTCCCGGCGGGTCTGGGCACGGACAAAGCAGCCGTAGGCCCAACCACACAGCTTTGTTTCAGCAACGCCAGGCACGACTGCCCCCCGCATCCCTTCCCCATTCTGAGAGCCACCCCCGGGGCTCTCCCCTGCACCTTCCCCGGCACCCGAGCCACGGCAGGGGGCGATGCTCCCCAGGGGATGCACCTGCGGGCCGTGCTCCGGGGACCGCGGCTCACACGGACGGACCCACCCAGCACCAATTTCCCTCTCCAGCCCCCCCGGGCCCGAGCAAACCCCCCGAGCTCCGCCGGGGCCTAGACCCGCGGATCCCCCGCCCCGCGGCCTCCGGGCGGTGCCGCTGCCGTGGCGCCCCGCCCCGCCTCACCTGCATGGCACGGGAGAAGAAGACCCCCGCGTCCGACGCCAGCTTCTTCACGTTGAACTCCATGGCGGACCCGAAGCCGCACCGGCCGCACCCCACCCCCGCTGTCACCGCGCCCGCCGCGTTGCCGCTTTTTATAGCGTCGGGTGACGCCCGCTCCGCGCCTCTTAAAAGGGCTACGGCTTCTTACAGCGTCCGTGAGCCCCGGTTGTTCCTCTGCGGGCGGGTGAACGGGCCGGGCCCCTTTAGGGGCGGCAGCTGCGGCGGAGGGAGCTGTCAGCGCCTGCCAATAGGAACTCGTGCCGCGCTCCCCGCCCCTTCTCGTCCCGCTCCGCCGCGATCGCCGCCGCATCCCCGAGCCGGCCGCGTTCCGATTGGCGCTGCGGCGGGCGGCTCTCCGCTCTGATTGGCTGGAATGGGCGCGGGGGTGGTAACTCCGTTTGGCCCCTCCCCCAGAGGGGTGGGCTGCGGCGCGGGGGAAGGAGACGCTGCCCTTCCGCGGCCATGGCGCGCGGCGCGGGGAGAGGGTGCCGAGCGGGGCCGCGCGCCCCCCCCGCCGCGGTGAGTGGTGCCGCCCGCGCCCGCTTGCGAGGGCCGGGCCCGCCGGGCCGCACCATCGTTAGTGGGGGGGGGGAAAGCAGAGGGGAGCGCCGAGCCGGGAACCCCCGGCTGAAGCCGGTCATGGGGGTGGGAGGCGCGGAGGGTGCGGAATCTCCGGGTGCGGGGGCGGCGGGGATGTCCCCGGGGTGAATGATTGCGGGGGGCCGGGGATGCAGCAGGGGTGCGAGGCACCCGAGGGCGCAGGGGGGATGTTCAGGGATGCGGGGGATGCTGCGGGGTGTGCGGGAGCCCTTTCTGCAGGGCCCAGTGTGCTGCAGTGCAGGTGCGGGGCTCCCGTGGGACGCTCCCCGCCGGGCCGGAGGGTTGAAGCCCGGCCCCGGGTGCCTACGGCGGGCAGGGGTGGGGGGAGATGCCCGGACAGACGGGCTGCCTTGGTACCTCGGTGCCTGCGCTCCCTATGCCGGTATGGTAACCCCGGGCTGCTTTCTGTGCCCAAAATTCCTTGCACTTTGCTCTTCTCATCTCTGCTGTGGCCTGGACGTTGTGTTTAACCTTGTGGGGAGAGCCCATGTCCGGTGTCCGGTCCCTGCGGGCTCGCACTGCCCGGAGAACATTCCATAAGGTGCTCGGGGCGGTGGGTATGGGGAGGGTGTCAGGCAGGGACAGGGCTTTGTCACCGCTTTCTGGGGTCACACATCGGCGCCTTCTGTCGCTCTGTCCTTGACCTGAGCACATCCGTTCTGCCCAGCCCCACTGGCAGCAGTGAAACCTCCTGGGCAAACCCCCTTTGCTTGGTGGCTCTCGAGCAGGGCTGTGATGCACAGCAAACTGTGTGAAAGCAGAGTTCTGGCAATGAAAATGTGTGTATGCTTGTTTGGGATAATTGGGACTTTTTTGTATGGGGACTGCGAACAAAATCCCTCCAACCATGTGCAGCCAGGTCTGGTACATGTAGAAATCTCTGGGAGCTGTCAAACCCCAGGGTGCTGCTGCTGTAGAGCAGTTTGGGAATCTGTACCCGTGGTTGGTAGGACAAACAAAAGAATTGCTGCTACTGGTGAGAAGATATTTTAGATTCACTGCTCCAAATGACGGGTGTGTGTTTTGTAAAGTGCAGGAAGGAACAGGGTGGGTGCTCCCCTCACTCACCTGATTTTCTTCCTCTTCCTGCAGGAGGAGGATTGTTGGATGAAGGCCAACTCCAGGACTCTGAGCCAGATGTCAGAGAAAAGTTGGATTCTTTTGTGAGCAGCTCGCACAGCATCCACAAGTGCCCTTCCCCGTTGTGGCTCCCGAAGGTGCCCAGATCCTGGTGCAGCCATGGCATTCAGAAGGACAGAGGGAATGTCCATCATGCAGGCCTTGGCAATGACTGTGGCAGAGATCCCCGTGTTCGTTTACACAACCTTTGGGCAGGTACGAGGAGCAGGAAGGGTTTTCCTGTCACATTCCTTGGGCTGGCTCTGCGGGGTTGTCTGTGTGAGATGGAGGCACAGTGGGGTGGTGCTGGGAGACCTGGGCAGTTTGAGGGATTGGAGCAATTGCAGGGGGAGTTTGGGGTGGTGGAAGAGAGTTCTGAGTGGGTTTGGAGTGGAGAGAAAAGCGCTTCCCACATCCCTCCCTGGGAGAACACCCAGGTTCAATCTTTCTCTTCATCAAAGGTTCTAAAAAAAGACTTGTCATTTAAAGAAGAGTAATCTGTTCCCCATTTGTAGTGATGCAGCACTCGGAGCAGTAAAGCTCAGCTTCACACCAGGGTTTCAGAGCTGAATTTGGGTAACCTGGATTGCATCTGTCCCAGGCTGTGTGCAGATTTTACAGTGTGTTTGGGCAGTGAGGATTGAGACCAAGTTCTCCAGCTCCTGTCAGAATGATGTTCCACAGTCTCTCTGCTGCTATGTCTTAGTTGTGTAGCAGAGGGCGTGTTTTATGGGTGAGAGGGTAAAGCCGAGGTGTGTCATGTTTAACACTGTTTTAATTTTTTTAATTTTTTTTAAAAGAGCGGTGGAATTGGTTTTTCATTGTTGCTCTTCCATTTCTTTTGTGTTTCAAGTCTGTGTTCTCTCAGCTGCGGCTCTCTCCAGGCCTGCGCAAGGTGCTCTTTGCCACAGCCCTGGGGACCGTGGCCTTGGCTCTCGCAGCTCATCAGCTGAAGCGGCGCCGCCGCCGAAAGAAGCAAATTGCTCCGGACAAATGTGGCTTTAAACCAGGAGGGATCACAGTGCCCATCCTGCCAACCAGGAGGGTCTCCTCTGTGAAGAAAGGTTGGCCTCACACAAAGGGGAAAATCCCCAAGGAGGTGGTACAGGGAGCGATGGGGAGGTGTGGGGAGGGGAGGGCAAAGCCTTTGTGTAGTGCTCCGATGTGGAATGAAGTGGGAATTTTGAAGAGCAGTGCTGTGAGCTCAGGGTTTGGGGAGCAATGCGAGAAGCTGTGAGCTCACAGTCTTGAGAACAAAAGGTGTCCTGATGTTTTCCCTGAGGTTTGCAGTTCCCATCCCCTTCCCTGTAGGCAGCCTGTGGACCATTCCCAATAATAGGCCCCAATAATAACGACCTGGGCATACAGTGACCTGGTTCTCCATTGATCTCGTGATGTCAGTGCTCAGCTGAGGGTGGCCAGAGCCAGGCTGGGCAGTTGGGAGTGTCCATCCAGCTCTGTGGTGACTCCCTGACCTTGGTCAGCTTCCTCACCACTTGTATTGATTTTAGGGGAAAGACTGACCCAGGCCCTCAGCAAAGCATTTTAGGGATTAAGCATTTGTTTGGTGAAACATGAAAATCAAGGGAGCAGTGTCCGTGTTCTGCCTGTCCTGAGGGAAGGAGGACGAATTTTTGCTTGATTGTTTCCTCTTGCTCTTGCTGTCCATAAGCAGTGAATACATTCCTCAGCCTCAGATCCCCACTGACACCAGTCTCAGAGCAAAGCAGAGCAGACAGGAGATCTGTGGCTTATTCTAGGTATTGCATACTGCTTTGTCCATTCACAGTTGTACTGGACAAGGTGATGTTCCCCTCCCTATTCCCTTCTGCAGTCACCTGGGCCTAAAATCCTGTTTTTGTGTGACCTTCCCAACTGCAGGATACTCCAGCAGGAGAGTGCAGAGCCCTGGCAGCAAGAGCAATGACACACTCAGCGGGATTTCCTCCATTGAGCCCAGCAAACATTCCAGTTCCTCCCACAGCCTGGCCTCGGTAAGGACCTGGTTAGCAGGGCTGGGAGATGTCAGGGCACAGACCTGTCATGGGATCACCAAGTCCTTGGGCTTGTGCTGGCCCATGGAGCAAAACAGATTGCTGCAGATAATTGTAGGGCAGGTTCTGATGTTAACCTTGCACTGAGTGTCTGGAATTCCCTGTGAGCAGTAATTTTTGTGGCCTGGAGCTCCAGGATCCTTGGCCAGTTCTTTGGCCAAGGAGGAGTCTCAGGAGGGATTTCCCTGTGAGACATGGCCATGATTCCTTGGAGCTCTCTGTCACCCCCTCAAGGAGTTAGGCTGGGTTGTTTCTGGGTCTCACAGCCATGGGGAGCTTGTTTGCTTCCCTCTGTGATGGGGGTTTGGGTGGCCCAGCAGCCCCTCCCTTCTGTGCTGGGGCTGCTCACAGCTTGCTTTCTTCTTAAAACCAAATTAGCTACCAAAATCTGATAGCTCTGTTCAGGAAACAGCACAGGGTGAGAACACAGCCCAGTCATTCTACCTCCTCCAAAGCCAAAGAAGCAGTCTATGAGTACAGGTAATTCAGGCTTAACCAGGCAGGAGAAGCCATCAGTGCTTATATCCACCTTTTGTGAGACCAGAACTGGAAGCATTCATGTCTTCAAGACCTGTTTCACATCCCCATTGCTCAGAGCTAACATTTTGTTGGAGCAGGGGGGACACAGATGAACCTCTGTGAGCTGCTGCAAAACCCTCCCTCATCATCACCCGGGCTCAGAGGCTGCTTGGCAATGCTGAGGCAAGGAGAGGGGAAAAATCACCCCTTTGAAAGGAGCTGCTGGGTGCCAGCACTCCTCAGCACATGCTGGTGTTGCTGTTTTTAGTAGAGCTGAAGCACCAGGAGTTGCTGGAATCCCTGCTGGCCGAAGTGTGTCTCCAGCAGGCGGCAGTGCCGGCACGGCGCTGGGCAGGCACAGCATTCCCTGGGGAGCTGGGATGTGAGCACCAAGCTGTGTCCAGCTCTTTCCCCTCCGTCAACAGGGACTCACATCCATGTGATTCCCCCATGGCTTCTCAGTTCACACAGATGCTGTCCAGGTTTTGTATCACTGAAGTTCTGTTTCTCTTTAAATAAAAAGCAATCCATAAATAAATACCTTTTTCTACTGCTGGTGCCTGGGTGGGGATACCCCCACGGAGAGACATCTGTTTCTGTACAGATGAACTGACCCTGTACTTACAGTTTTTATATTACTGGATGGAAAAAAACAGCCCATCCTTTGCACAGCTGCATGTTTTGCCTGAGCATTTGCTTCCTGGCTCCTCGTTGCCATCCAGTAAGTAAATTGGCAGCAGTGAACTGATGATTTGCAGTTCAGGATCTCAAGGTGATTTATTAACACTCCACAGGGATTGATCAATGGAGGCAAGACAGGAATTCATCTGTCAGCTGATTATTGTAGCTTATTTTTAGTACCAGGCACATGTTTGGACATCCTTCTGTAAGCCACAGGAAAACACTGGTCACTGATAGTGAAGAATCCAGCACTTTATTGGGTCAGACTTTAGAAGACATTGATGCCTTGTGGGAAATTGGACAAAGCTGAACTGACATTGCTGTGTGGATTGTAAGCTCAGCCCTCCCACCAGAGGGTCTGGTTACAAAGAGGAGAGTGAGGATTCCCCGTGCCCTCTGGGGAATCCTCAGCTGTATTTTTTCTGGAAAACTGTTTCTTTTGTTTGGACTGTGCTTGCTTCCTTGCCACCTCCATAGTTTTTCATAAAGGCAGCTGGAGCTGATGTGAGCTTTCCATCAAAATCCTGATGCCTTTGTAGCAATTACTCTGGAACTTTCCTGGGCTGTTCCTCCATCAGGGCTGTCCTTTCAGTGCTCATCAATACAGGGGAGCACAAGGGGGAAGGAAAATGCCTTTTTGCTGAAGGCTGGTGGTGCTTGTTTGATCTTAGCATCTCTAACATTAAGAGAATTCAAAAGCCACTTGCTGCTCTCTGTTCCCCTCCTGCAGATGGTCGCAGTCAACTCCTCAAGTCCAGTTCCCCCAGGGATGTGGGAGGCCCAGGCAATGGGAGATGTTGCAGCCATTGGTGATTCCAGTGCAGAAAGCCTCTATGTTCAAGGTAAGCAGGCACAAGGGTAACATCGCTCTGGGGGAGTTGTTAATCACTGTGAGAGCAAGAAGGGGATGAAAATTGACACAGAGCATCAGCAGCAAAATGTAGAGCTCTAACAGAAAGATTCCTTCCATTCTCAGCTTAAGCTCAAGTAAAAATCCCATCTTCTCTTACAAAAAACCAAACCTTTATTGTCAGTGAATAATATACTTCCAAAATACTGTTCTTGAGCAACAGGCTCATCTTGTGCAGAGAACAGTATTTTGGCAATAACATGGATGGTGCTTTAACTAGTTTGGGAATGTTCTTCTTCTAATCCAAAGTAAACCATATTTAATCAGGAAATAAATAGAATATGTTTATTCTTTATTTTGGGATTTCCTTCTTTGCTGGATTGTCTGAGTGAGCAAAGGCTCATCCTATATCTCTTTGTTCCTGAGTGCCCCAGGACTCTCACAGCCAGTGTTTGTTGGGTTTCCAGGCATGGAGCTGTTTGAGGAGGCCCTGCAGAAATGGGAACAGGCACTGAGCATCAGGCAGAGGGACAGTGCTTGTACCAGCACCCCTGTGCCCTGGGACAGCAGCAAACAGCAGGAGAGCATGTCTGAGAACATTTCAGAGGTAGGTGCCCACATGCTGAAAGGCCAGCCTGGGTGCTGGAAGCAGTAAACAGTGGGAGGTTAAAAGGAGAGCAAATTAAGGGCAGAGTCAGGCCAGACTCTGTTTAAGAGCTGTCTGTATCTGCAGCTTCCTTATGAAATGGGAGTGGGTGGTTTTCATTTCTTTCTCTTTTTAATACGTCTCGCCCCCTCATTCCCCAGCGTTTCCATCCACCTTCCAGCCCTGTGTCACTCACTGTCACACGTGTCCTCCCGTGGCACAGCCTGTGGTGAGAAAAGGCTGTGATGAATGCAGCACTGCTTTGGCTGGCAGTGTTGTCTCTGTAACTTTTTAAAATGAAGATCTTGATGGTCACTGCCACTTGTGGGAGCTGGTGGAGAGCAGAGCCCAGCTCTGTGTGTGTGGATGAGGGAATTTGGTAGGAGCTGTATATGGCCCTGGTCCCTGCAGAGAGATGTGTACCTCACTCAGCCTCTGCAGCTACAGAAACCAAGATTTTAGGACACCCCTTGCTGTCTGGGACTTGTGGACTCCACATGGAAAACCTGTGTTAAGGGAGATTTAAACTAGAATGGCTCAGTGACAGCCACAAAGCTAAAAAACCCTGCTGTAACTCAGGACTGTGAAAGGAGCTGAACTCTGAACTCTCCAGGAGTTCTCACTGGAAAAAAAAGTGTTCCCAGCCTTTTGTAAACAGAGTCTGGTGTAGTAAGTATGTGGGACATTTGTCTTTTGTGCTGGATCATATTTAACCAAGGCAAATCTGGATTCTGTTGTTGTTGGCTCTCCTTGAAGGGCCCTGTAGTGTTTCTAAAACTGCCTTAAAACTGGTTGATTCATTATGAAAATAGATTCAGTGCTTCTTGTTAATGCTTCTGTCTTCTGGGTGAGATACTCATGCAAACATTAGGGGCATGAAGGCAAGATTTGTTTGTCTTATTTTCCCCACACCATTTTTTTTTTCCTCATCCTTCTGTGTTGTTTACAGCAAACTTTGCTTATGCCCAGCGTCCTAATCTAAATTTTCTGTTATCCAATTCTGGATATCCTGTTACATTCAACACAGGTTTCCTGATGCAATTTCTCCTTGAAGTTAGGCTAAAGTCAAAAGGCAGGAGATTTAAGTGCCGTATAATTTATTAAAATATCTATTTTTCTGGGTGGCAGGTTAAAGTTCTTTAGTTCTTTCTTCCCTTTTTATCAGAAAAACAAAATTGTGAAGCTCAAAAGCCAAAGGGTTTGAGTAGGCTGTGTAGAAGCTTCCCTCCCCATGCATTATTAGCTGCATTGTAGGATTAATGACTCCTCTCTCTTTTTATTTTTAATCATTTAATCTGCAGACTGCAAATCCCATTTTTACTGAAAATTTCCTCCTGTATTTGTGCTGTCCAATCTGTCTGTGCCCAGCTGGCTAACTAAGGGTGACATTTCTGTGTGTTCCAGGAGGAATCCCAGAAAAGGGAGTTTGCTGAGAAGCTGGAGTCCCTCTTGCACCGAGCCTACCACCTCCAGGAAGAGTTTGGCTCCTCTCTCCCATCGGACAGCGTGCTGCTGGATCTGGGTAGGGCACCTGGCTGCAGTAAAATGTCAATTTTCTGCCTGGTTTTGTGTCTTTTCTGTAAGCCAAGTGAAGGAGGAGTGACAAAGTGGGAGTGGAAGAGAGCACAGGAGCTAAGAGGAATGTTGGTCCATGAACTCCAACACATGTGGCTTCTTTCTCTCCTCCAGAGAAGACTTTGATGCTTCCGTTGGCGGACGGATCCTTGCGGCTGCGGACGGATGATGAGGACAGCTCCACTTCGGAGGATTCCTTCTTCTCTGCAGCAGAGGTGACTGAAGTGTCACCTGTGTGTCACAGCCCAGTGGCTTTGGAGGGAAAGGCACAAAGGCAGCAGAGCGAAACATATCTTGGGAGAGGAAGATGATCAAACACAGAGCAACAACCCCAGGCTGGGAGGTTCATGATGGATGTTAGGAAAAGGTTTTAATGAGGGGAATGGGGCAGGCTTTTCCAGCCAGCACTTCCATGTCATCTTCTTATTTACTACAGAAAACATGCCATAACAGCTGGGAAAGTGATGATATCTATGTAAGATGGGTTGGTGGTGTAAATTTTATGGAATATTGAGCTGTGTCAGGGCTAACTTTTAATGAAGAGTGAAATATCTTTGCATGAAGCAATTGTCACTGACAAACTCTGCTAGCTGAAGATTCTCTGAAGAAGGTTTACCTTGCTTGTGTGCACTCACTTGCATGTTTGCAATTATTTAATGAGCTCATTTTGTTCTTCCCATGTCTCTTGTTACCTCTACAGCTCTTTGACTCTCTCCCCTTTGAGCAAATGCCATTCCACCTCTCCAAGCCAGTGGCAGCATACGAAGAAGCTCTGCAGTTGGTGAAAGAAGGGAAGGTCGCGTGCCGGACGCTGAGGTGAAGAGCCAGCTGGAGCTGTGGGACCTGGTGTCCCCTGGGGCTCTGTGAACACATCATCTGCCTTTGAGCAGCCCCATAACCAGAATAACCCTCTGGGGTCATAAAATCGCAGCATCCTTCTGCTGGTTTGGCCTTCCCAGGGAATTAACCCAGATTTCAGGGACCCGCAAGTTAAGAAAGAGTAATTGTCCCAGGAAATCAGTGACAGGAAATGTGACTGTTCTGGGAGGCTGGCATAGTCCTGTACCATCCTGGCAGATGTGCTCTGTTCCCCCAGGAAATTGGATAAAGGGAATGTGACTGTTCTTTCTCCTATGCACAGACTGGGAATTTAGTTTTTTGTTTTTAGGGGACCATAATTGTAGGAACACCAACATCAGAACTGGAATTTACACAATTCTTCCTGTTTCCCTCTAGGACAGAACTCCTTGGCTGCTACAGTGACCAGGATTTCCTGGCGAAGCTGCATTGTGTGAGGCAGGCATTCCAGGTGAGAATGGCTCCAGGCTCCCAGGTTTCCATGGCACATGGCTGTGCAGTTTTGTTTCCTAGGTTCCAGCTTATTAAAGGTTAACAACACTGGTGGGTGCAGCATTGCACTGCTTCGTGTCCTGCCCTTTTGGGTTTTTTTTCCCAGCTTAGAATTTGAGGATGCTCACAAGAGACATCTGTGTTCCCTTTGCAGGAGCTGCTGGAGGATGAAAGCAATCAGCTGTTTTTTGGGGAGGTTGGGAAGCAGATGATGATAGGACTGATGACAAAAGCTGAAAAGGTAGGAAGTTTGTGTAACAACTAAACTGTGTCTTGAGCACAGGAATACTTGTTCCCCCATCCCAACTCAGATTTTTTCCAGTGTGTTGAAAGAAGAAAACTTCCTCACCTGGTGATTACTGTGATGTTGATGTCAGCTCAAATCCAAGTAGTTAAACTTCTGTTTTGTTTCTCTGCTCTCCCAGAATCCCAAAGCTTTCCTGGAAAGCTACGAGGAGATGCTGCGTTATGCCTTGAAGCAGGAGACCTGGCCAACCACTCAGCAGGAGCTCGAGGGAAGAGGGGTTGGTAAAAACATTGTTTGTACAGAGCTGCAGAGGAGATAGAAGATAATCCTTGCCCAGATAGGTTGTGGAATTCCCATCCCTGAAAGTGCTCTAGGACAGGCTGGATAGGGCTTGAAGCAACCTGGTTTAGTGGAAGGTGTCCCTGCCCAAGGCAGGGGGTGGAGCTGGATGGTTTTTAAGTCCCTTACAAGCCAAACCACTGTGATTGTATTACAATGCATATGTAGGAATGGCCCAGGTGGGAAAGACCTGCTGTTGAAATATGATTACATTGACTTCAGCTTGTTACATCTTCTTGCTTCAAACCAAAAGAGTCTGTCTCTCTTTTTAAAACCTGTTCCCCTTACAGACTGTTCTGCTCCCTGACAGGTGGTGTGCATGAGCTTCTTTGATATTGTGCTGGACTTCATCCTCATGGATGCTTTTGAGGATCTGGAGAACCCTCCCTCCTCGGTGCTGGCTGTGCTGCGCAACCGCTGGCTGTCCGACAGCTTCAAGGAGACGGTGTGTGAGACAGGGAGGGCTGCTGTGAGTGTGAGATCAGTGCCAAGGCCAGGAAAGAGCATAACCTCATCTTTCCCAGCTGAGCTGAATTCTCTCTTTATAATTGCCACGCTTTCCTGAAGTTCTAAACAACAGCCTGCTTGTGCATGGAAATTGTTTACAGGAAAGCTTTCCTTATTTTGCAAGCATCTGGCTGGCAACCAGACTTATGGTTCTAGGGGCTTTTATCAGTGATGCCATTGAGATGTTAAAAGATGACAGCACCTATTTTTATGAAGGAGAATAAAAGGACCAAAATGTAGGGGAAAATATGTGGGTTTTAGCATGTGGCCATTCATTCTGGTAGTACCTCAGCAGACACTGAAGTTCAAATTGCAAAGCTTTCCTTTAGTTCTGCCCCCCAGCTGTATTTTTAAGACTGATTAGTTTGATAGATTGTGAGTAAAATGGCACTTTGTAACAGCTGTCTGCTTACAGGGGATCGTGAGCTGTTGGGCAACTATGTCAGATCATATTAACAATCTTCAAAAACCCTTCGGCTTCTCTGGAATGGATCTGAAGTGGCTAAATCTGCTTGCAGTTTGCTTTAATTTTTGTCATTTTAAAGAGGTTTTGGCACAAAAGGGTGACTGTTTTGGTGACAATGTGTTGGTAAACTTTGGGTTTTTTTAAATAATCTGAGTAACTGATGGGCTCTCTCTGTTAATTGTAGGCTCTAGCAACTGCTTGCTGGTCAGTTCTGAAAGCAAAAAGGAGGCTTCTGATGGTAAGCAAAATTAATCAAAAGGGAAAGAATCTAATGTATTTGAGGCTGAAAAGAGAACACACAGATCTTGACAAAGTGGGAAATCTTACGTGGTAGAAGTCTAAACAGAGTCATGTTCTTTGTGATGCTTTAGAGCCCTGGGGTCCTGCAGTCACTGCTCCAGTGCTCTGACAGTATTTTATTGAATCAGTCTGAGTGTATTCTCCCTTTTTCTTAATGTGAGGATTCAAAGGACAGCGTTGCCTGTCTGGAATTCCCTCTCCCTGCTCACAATACTGTAGGAATGGCCACAGACCCCAAGCAACAAGGGACTGCTCCTGAATTGTGCTTTCCTTGCTGGCAGCAAAAGAAAGGTTCAGGCACTGCTCCACTCTCCAGTGCTGATGGTAATTAGCCATTACTTGATGAGTTTCACTTAAGTCTGTGACTTCCTACAGTATCACAGCAGACAAGTTTATGGAGCAGGGGAACAGGAAGCCACAACTTCACAACCCTGGTTCTGCCACAGGGTCTGTGGCCTCTGGCAATTTTTCAGCTCGATCCCACAGCCAGCTGGTATGACAGGGTTTGGCTCCTAAGATAGCACAGAAAGAAATGAGAGAATTGGAAGCTCTGCTGATGCTGTCATGCAGTAGCTCTGCCTTGGATATTTGCATGTCCTTTCCTGGCTTGGTCAGCAAATTATAAATAGAGGCTATAAAGGCTGGCTGGTGATTGCTTTTCATTTTCTTCTGTTCATTTACCTCTTGAAATAGCAGTTTAGAAACATGAAGATAAAAAGCTCTTCAAGGGATCTGGAAGATAAATGTAGTTTTGCAGGAAGAGATGTTCCAAATAGCTCTTAACTTCAGATACTGAAGCTTTCTGGCAGGGAAGCTGGTGGCTGATATGGAATAAGCTGCTAATTCTGTCTGAGAATGAAGACAAACTAATTCTGTCCTTCCCTGTGACAGGTACCAGATGGCTTTATCTCTCATTTCTACTCCGTATCGGAGCATGTCAGTCCTGTTCTAGCCTTTGGTTTTTTGGGGCCCAAGCAGCAGCTATCTGAAGTCTGCAGTTTCTTCAAGGTAAGTTGGTTTTTCTGTGCCTCATCTGTGTGGGACTCCTGTCTGCTGGCATAAAGCTGTTGATGCGTGCTCTTGGTGGCTGGTACCGGCAGGTGAAGGAGGCCTGACTGTAACCTTCCTTTTCTTGCAGCACCAGATCGTGCAGTATCTGAAGGACATGTTTGACTTCGACAATGTGAGGTACACGACGGTGCAGCTGCTGGCAGAGGACATCCTGCAGCTGTCGCGGCGGCGCAGCGAGATCCTCTTGGGATATCTGGGCACCGAGACTGCCCCGGAGATGAACGGCGTGCTTCCTGCGGAAACCGAGCCGCTGAAGGAGGAGCTCATCTGATGTCAGTGGAGGAAAACACTTTTGTACAAGGACCTTTTCCTCCCGGAGATGGATAAAACTACCTGCAAAGTGCAGCGGTGGCAGCAAGACTATGTGAACACACAGCAATCTGGTGGGACCTTCTGCTTTTTGTAGCCAGTAGTGTTTGCTGGGATGGATCCAGGACCACTTGCCAAGTTATGGTTTGAATTTCTTCTTTGTTCCACCTTCCTGTCATTTTTATTACTTTCACTGTTTCATAGATACATTGTGTCCTGAACTGCCCGGGCCCAGATTTTTGCCCAATTCTCTTGAATAGGGCAATGTATGTACCTGTTTTGCCTTTGTGTGTTCTGGGAGGTGAATCACTGACGTTTACGATTGTGTGTGGGAACAGGAATATTGTTGGTAAATTCTCCACTTGACCATTAGCTTCTCAAGGAGGCTTTGCGTGCTTTGGGATTTTTATTACTGTTCTTCTCTGCTGTGTTCCTACAGACACTAATGACTGCTGATTTGTACCTTAAGTGTGATAACATATGCAATGTGACTAGCAAAGATTTCTTTCCTGGGGAGGAAGAAATAGTTCTGTAAAGCACTGAGTAAAATGCAGACTTTTGTAAGGAGTCTGAAGCTCTGGGGAAATTGGTCTGTTCCCTTGGTATTGCTGCTCTTTGGAGACCAGATGACGAGCTCTGTGTCCTGGTCATCCTTGCTTAGGAGGTTGCTGAGGTTTATGTTTGCCCCTAAGGCAGGTTAGTTTGAGAAGGGGGAGATTTGCATTTTGCCTGTGCTTGCACAAAGTCTTTGACACCCATCAAAGTGCCTTGCTGGATTTCAGAATGAGCCAGCAGCAGCATTTGCTGGGTAGGAGGTGTGGGGTGTGTACAAGCAGGGGGAAGGGGTAATAATATGGTGCCTATTGCTGTTGTGCACACGGTAGTGAGAGGTGTAGATGTTGGAGGTGAGGTTATGTGTGTGGATAGTTGGAGAGCTGGGATCAAGCTTCTAGAGAGGAAATTACTCTTTACAGTTTGTCACTTCTAAAAAATACAGCATAGTTTTGGGTAACGATCAGATGTGTGTGTTTATGGTAGTGCTTCTCAAATGCCGTGATTCTGACTGCCCAGCCAGCACCTGGAATCTGGCTGCTTTGGGATGTGAACTGAGCTGGATACTCGTGTAGGACAGCAGCAGGGAGTGTGCTGGACTTAGTGAATCATAAAAATCACAGAATAATAGAATATGCTGAGTTGGAAGGGCACATAAGGATTGAGCACAACTTCTGTCTCTGTACAGGATACCCCAACATTCCCACAATGGGCTGAAGGAATTGCCCAAACTTCTTGAACTCTGTCAGTCTTGGTGCTGTGACTGCTTCCCTGGGGAGCCTGTTCAGTGCCCATCCACCCTCTAGGTAGAAAACCTCTTCCTGATATCCAGCCTAAACCTCTCCTGACTCAGCTTTATGCTGTTGACTTGAGGCAGTCCTGACTTGCAGGACTGAGGTTTGCAATGATTTGCTGAGTCCTCTATGAGTACAAAGCCACAGATAAAAGTAGAGATCCAGCCTGTGCCTTCTTCTGTTTCAGTTCACATACAGGTCTGAGTCCAGCCCTCGGAATGAGGAGGTCTTCAGGACTTCCACAAAAACATGAGCCTCACTGGTTTTATTCCAGACTGATTAGTTACCCCTTGTGCCTGTTCTGGGTGAAAGACACAAGGCTTACCCGGGTGTATTTTTGCAAGTGGAAAAAATATGTAAGAGTCTGGAATTTCCATATGAGTGGAAAGTCAATGTGTGGGCTTGGAGAATACAAATGATTTCTTCCTCTTCAGATATCTAATGTGGATTCTGCTGGTAAAAGCAGGAAGTAAATAAACAGAGAAAAAAGTAAACAGGAGGATGTCAAAGGAACAGATAAATGTGCTGTGCCATGTCTTTTAGGGACTGAAAATAAAACAGGGCAGGAGATCTTTCTCCTTTTAATGCCTTTATTAAAAGTGATCAGCTCAGGATGGGGGCGGGGCGGGGGGTGACAGGTCCGTGGTTCCCTGCTGCCGCTCCCAGGAGTGACTCGGAGGAGGAGGAAAGTGCAGCTCTGTCCCCCAGGGGGCAGAGCTGGGGGTCCCATCCTCACGAGGGCACTTGAGGTATACCCCGTGTTTAGCTTTCGAGTTTGCAGTCTTGGATCCTGGCTCCAACCAACATCTTCTTAGGTTATGGTGAGGGGCCACTAATCAGATGTAGTCTGCTGCTCCTTTGCATCAGGGTCCCCTAAAAATGACTCCCACACCTTGAGCCTTTCTTCCCTTTCTCTTGCAGTCTCCTCCACCTGATAATCTGTTACACCATCCCACGTTTCAGCACTGAGCTGACGGCCACCAAACCACCTTCCATTTAGAGTCAGCTTGCACAAATCAGCTTCTGTTGCTTCTTTAAATGACACAGAAGCGACGCCATCAGGGTGCCTATCAAATATGAGAACTTTCTTTACTTGACCAAACTTTTCACACTCCATCCGCAGATCTTCTCTTATTTCATTTAGCACTAGAGGGTCCTCCTCAAAGTCCTTGGGGTGAAACATATTCCTGATAATAACAATGCGTTCGTGCCGCATTCGAGTTGTCCCATCTTTCTTCTCCGGCCTCCAGTCCAGCTGTTTCTGCTGCTGTGACAATTTCTTCTTGTAGTCTTTACATTTCTTCTTCTTTTTGCTTGCATCATACTCCCCCTTCAGTTGGAACTTTGCAACTTCCACATGCAATTTAAAGCCTCGGATTTCTGCTTCATCCAAAAGCCTCAAAGCAAGTTGAACTGATTCTCTCTTCAAATAACAACAGAGGCCATCTCCTTTAAGATTTCCTTCCTTATCTTTGTACAGTTTGACCTTGTGTTCTTCTGTCTGAGGATCTCTCATGATGATACCACATTTTGACATGACTTGTACAAATTCATCTTTCTTAATGTCTGGAGGTAAACCTGTCACATAAACATTTGTGTTCCTTTCTTCTTCAACGTGAAACCACCCTGGCTCTAGCTTCCTTTTTTCCAATTTTTGTTTTGGATCTGTTTGTTTTCGTCCTATCTCATTGGCTGATGGTTGTGTTCCTGATTTCTTAAAACTTACTGGTTGCTTATTTTCAGTGGCTGTACCAGAAGCAGATGAAGTATCTGTCTCATCTACATGGAAGCCATAGTTGGCATGATAGGTTGCCAGGAAATCTTCTGTTATCTTGGGGAAGCAGGCCTTCTTCTCCAAGTCCCACTCGTAGGCAGCCCCGTCCGCCGGGTCCATGTAGGTAAAGGGGTCAGACTCGCCCTCGGCTGGTTTGGCCTCGTACTGCTGCTGGAGCTGCAGCTGCCGGTAGAACTCCTCATTTCCATCCTTGCCGCTCATCCTGCCCCGTTCACTGGGCCCCAGACACCGGCGCTTGTCTTGGTTTGGAAAGACAGGTGCCTGCTAAAGAAGGCAGGAGCCTCCCCTGAAAAGGAGAAGGCAAACCCTCCCCACCCCTCCGAATTGCTATGAATTTTAAATTAAAGGGCTCCCAGGCAAAAAATATGGGAGCAGAAAATAACAGTTCTTTGATAGGGAAGAAAAAAAAAAGGATAAAATAAAACAATGCAATACACTAGAACAACCCTGACAGAGTCAGAACTCAACCTGACACCCTGTTGGTCAGGGTGTTGGTAGCAGTCCAGTTGGAAAAGTGGCTGCAGTCCTTCTGAAGTGTCAGTTGTGGTTCTCTTGGAGCAGGAGGGTCCTGTAGAGAAAAGGTGTATTCTTCCTCTGCAGATCCGTGGAAGTAGAAGCAGCTGCTGTTCCTCTGGGGAGTCCAGTGGGAAGCTGTGCTGAGGTGTCAGAATCTCCAGATTATATCTGGGTAGGAATCCTTGGCTCCTCCCTCTGGGCGGAGCATCTCACAATGGGATGTTATAGTTCTTATCAGCCATGCCGTGACATTCAATAGCTTGTTATCAGCTAGCAGATGTCCCCTGCCGATGGAGGAGTGATTATGATCACTCAGGCAGAGATAAGGAGAAATTGCCCACTTGACACCAGATAACTGCCATGCAGATGGTAATAGAATACAACTTGCTTGCAATCTTGAACAGCGCTCCTAGAGCCCCCAGCTGAAATTATACAGGGCAGGAGATCTTTCTCCTTTCAAGCCTTTATTAAAAGTGACCAGCTCAGGATGAGAGGTGGTTGACAGGTCCATGGTTCCCTGCTGTCACTCTCAGGAGTGACTCCCAGGAGTGATTCAGAGGAGCAGGGACGTGCAGCTCTGTTCCCTAGGGAGCAGAGCTGGAGGTCCCATCCTCACAGAGTGACGGAGGTGTACCTTATGTGTTGCTCGTGAGATCGCAGATCTTGGGTCCTGGCTCCAACCAACATCTTCAGGTTATGGTGAGGGGCCACTAAGGTTTTCAGCATCTCTGCCGGCTCCGGACCTCACCCCTGATATCCAGACACTACTTTGATCTCTTAATTCTGTTTTGGCTCGTTGCTTTTGGGGTCTTTTCCTGGATTTGGTGGGGGTCCCCTCCTGTTGCACTCCGGCTTGAGATAATTTGAATAGACTCATGAGGTCTCCTCCCTTCCCACAGTCCGGGGGATGCCGTCCTCCTGGCAGCAGTTAAGGGTGGTACTGAGAAAGGAGAATTCTCAACAATAGATGGTTAAAGACTTGCTACTTAACAGGTGATTACAACAGTCAGCTAACAAAAGAACATTCCTCGGCCAGCAGGCCAGCTATCAACTCTCAACTTAACTTGTAATTCTGCAACCCTTTTTAAAAAAAATGAGTAACTCTTTTTGCTCATAACACTCCCTAGGCAGGGAGGTGGGACCAGATGACCCACTGTGGTTCCTTCCAACCTGACCCTTCTGCGGTTCTGTGATTCCTTGAAATGCTCCTGAGTTGTTTGCAGGGGGGTGCTTGTAGAGCACAGTAACATCTGGTGCTCTGTAAGCACATCAGACTGATGTGGCTTATCCTGGAAACCAGATTAATGCAATAAAGAGGACAATGCTGAGGCAGAAATTAGGAGCAGCTGCCCCAAGTGAGGCTGCGTGGAATAAACTGTTATGAGAAGCCTTTAAGAGACAGCAGTTGGAACTAGGAAGGGTCTCTGAGGTGTCTGGCTCCTGGTAGTCTGCAGGAAGAAAAGAAATGGAGAATGTTGTATTAGCATGACACACCTGCTACCTGCAAACTGTGATTCAGAAGTATGGTATATTCTGAAAGCAAGTTACTTTGCCAAAAAAATAATGTTGATTGTGCTTTGTGCTCCTGTATGGCTGGTTTAGAAGAAAGTCACTTCAGCAGCTTTTGTATAGTGGTTAAAAAGATAAAATGTGAATATTAATATAATGAGACGGACTGTAATTCTAAACAATCAGTGCTGGTAATTATTTTTTGTTTGTTTTTAGTGTTGTTTTATGTGTATTTATTTACTATTTTGAGTGTCTTTGTCCTCAGTTCTTGGGCAGCCTGCCTGTTTTGTGTACAGACAAAAACACTGGCTGCTGACTTGGGGCTTTTGCATCCTTGCAGGAGAGGATACTGAAACAGGGTCCCCCCAAAGCAAACACTAACTTGCACTGTGTGGCTTTTTAAGCTGAGAAATTGTAAATTCCTTATCAATCAAATGAAGAAAGACTGTTTTATTACAGCTTGATGCTTTTCCTTACCCCTTATTGCAAGTAGGTTACACATCCCTTCCAGTGAAGGTAAAGAGGAATCTGCCTCGGGAACATCCACAGCTTCTTGAAGGTCGAGTTTTCCGCCTTTTCCCACCAGCAGTGACTTGGTCCTGCACCAGCCAGGGATGTTTGCCGAGACAAACTGGTTTTATCTTTACTGGGATGGATGTTAAAATTCTCTTCACCTCCCCCTCACTTCATTGCTGCTTTTTGTCCCTCCCCAGTCCCAGTGTAGCTCAAGAGGAAAGGCAGAAAGGTGTCTGCAGCCTCTGAAGGGAACTTCAAGGATCAGGGGGTTGACAGGAGCTGTTCCTGTGGAAGAAGCTTTCCCTGGCCTGAGCAGTGGTGTCAGGCACCTGCTGTGTTCAAGCCCTTCGGATGCAGCCCTCAGGCTGCTTCCACTGATCCCACCCAGAGCAGGGCCCAACCCAAAAGGTGACTTTCCTATTCACCTGTATTGCAGGGTAGAGTTAAAGGGTGTGATGGAACACCTGCCTGCCCTCTGGCTTCCTGAGATCCCTAGAAAACCCCTTCCCCAGCATATTGTGTTTAGCAACAGAAATTCTTCAGTATAGTAGCAGCTGTGTATTGGGATAGAACCCCTTGAGATAAGATGTTCACCTTTTTTTATGATGAACTCTTATTCTCAAGGGGTTAAATCATCCTGGGCTGACACTTGCAAGATTTTAACACTGATGGGGATTTAAAGTGGCTTAGCAGCAATGAAATAAAATCCCTCAATAGTGTCTGATGCTTAAACAGAATTTCAAATATGCATGACTTTCATTTTTTATGTGGAGGTTGTAACAAGCTTCACAAGAGGTTAAAATACATCCTTGGTACTTTAGTATGTATGTAGAGACATGCCAAATGGCTCTAGGAGGGTCTTTATGGTCTTTAAAGCACATTAATAAAAAAATTATGAGGAAAAATCTGCCTTGTATCTGCAAGATCAGTGTGGCTTTGAAGAGCATGACTTGTGTTGTCTCATACAGGGAAGTGGGAAAGCAGGATTTTATTTATCACTCTTTAGTAGAACATTCCTTTGCCATATCTGAAACTAATGAATGTAAACTTGTGCCTATTTTCTTCTTGATTTCCTAAAGGTGTAAAAATCTGTTCTTGTTTTGCTTTTATCTTTTTCTTTGCAGCTAATTTTTTAAAAATATCTTTAATCTTAGGATGTGGGCATTACAAGTAAAATAAAAATTTCCATCATGATTGTGGTTTTTTTTCCTAAATTTCCTGGAGAAACATGCTACAAACTCAGTCTTTGGTTTCTTATTTAGGTGACAGTTGTGGTGGCACCTCTGCTGCTAGTGATGGTATCAAACATCTTGCTGTTCCTAGGTCTAAAATGAGGAACTTGAAAGGTTTAAGTGTAAAGTTAAAGGGTTTGATTGCATGGGAGTCTTCCTGGGTCTGCTGAGAAGTCCACAAATGAAGAGGGCTATAACAACTCCTTGTACTTTGAGCTGTGGTTGGAAACTGTGGGGTTTCATTTTTCAGATTTTTCTGTGGTGGTTTGGCTGTGTTGGGGTGTGGTGTGAGTAGGCTGTGATGAAGAGATAACAGAAATCCCAGTGAGGAGCAGAACCTCTTAAACATTGTCCAAGTTCCTGCAGCATTTACCAGCTTCCCAAACTCTGTGAAACCCAGACTAAAGCCTGTGGGTTGGTATCAGAGCTGCTTATCTGCCGAGCAAGGCAAGAAAATCATCTTCTTGCTCTCCTGAAACAACTACAGTGGATTTAAGTACTTTCATTTTCAAACGATAGAGAAACCAGACTGAATCAGATTGGCTGATTCTTCCACAGTGATTAAAATTTCATCCCTACACTTAAAAATAAAGAAAGTGAAAACGAGACCCTGTTAGCATTAATGCAAGCCTGTCATGAATTTGGATATATGCAAATAAAATGTTCATGGTTAGGAAAATTTTTGTCTCACGCCACACCCTGATCATTAGTAGAGAGAGTTAAAAGGAGTTTATCTCAGTTTCCATGGAGTCAGACTCCACACTCATTACAGCTCCAGAGCAGCTTTGTGCTTTCTTGTGCTGAGGCACAGAGCAAAGGCTGCTCCGTGTATTGACACTTTTTTCTCCTGTTCAGGAAGGAGTGGGTGAATACAGCAATGAAGCCCACAATTTTCAGTACTTGTCATGGTACATAGATCAAATGTAATCCACTCTGCCAGCATAACTCTACATTCAATAGCTTGTAAAGGAGGAGATTTATTTAACTTGAATAATGAAAGGAGTAAATCACTCATGCTCCCTCATAGCAGTCTTCCGCGATGAACTGAGCTCCTGCAGTAAATATTTTCTCTTTCTTTCCAAATAATAAGACTTTAATGCTATTTTACTTCTTGAAATGCCAGGGAGAATGTCAGCTATGAAGAGCTTGTTGAAATTAATGGGATATAATCATAATTGAAGAGGGCATATTACAACTGCAGGAAAAGGAGTTTTCTACCGTTTTTGAAATCTTAATTAACAGGATAGAAATCCTGGTCCATGTGCTTCCCTGACACAGACTAAAGGCACCCCCATGCCTTTGTTGATCACTTTGTGTGGGTCTCTTGTATATTTATTTTTCTATAAGTTTTTTTTAAAATATTGAATTAACTTTGGATGTTTGGTCTGAAGGTGGATTTGCCTTCTGAAAGCTTTTCTGTCCAATGCTGCTCCATGTTCTGCTTTTCCTGAGGCTCCCCAGGTAAGTCTTATTTCTGGGGTCACATATGGGAGCACTCCTTTTGGCTTGGTCTTCAAAGTTATTGGAGTAGTTAAAGGTATTTGGAAGGGGAAAGTATGACCTGGACTGGATGTTTGCCTGGCCTTTGCAGAATCTTTAAAGGATTTTCTGCCAGGACTTAGGAATAAATTTTTCCCTGTGAGTAAAGCCAGGTTGGACAGGGCTTGGAGCCTCCTGGACTAGTGGAAGGTGTCCCTGCCATGGCAGGGGTGAAATGAGATGGGCCTTAAGGTGTCTTCTCAAACAAACCATTTTGAGATTCGATGACTTTATTTCAGGTTTTTATTTTCACGTGTGCACCCCCACACAGGAGCTGCTCATTCTTTACACCTGTGGTTCCTAGGTGTTATATAAAAAAATCCAAATATTCACTTTCAACGGGACTTAGACGTTACCAGTGAATCACTGTGTGAGGCCGAGAAATGTGCCAGGGTAGGGCAGTGATGTAGATGCTGTGATGTAGAGCTGAATGTAGTAATACCCTTCTGAAATGAACTATTCTCATTTAAATCCTTATTTTCTTTTTTTTTTTCTTCGTATTTTCGGTTTTTTTTTTTTTTTTTTTTTTTGTTTGTTTCTTGGTTTGATTTATTTTTTTTTTTAACAGCAACTGTGGCAGCTGCAGCGGGGTGTGAGGGCAGCCGGGGCAGCACCAGAGCGGGAACCCGCGGGGTGTGAGATGTGACGGAAGCCCGGGCTCTTCCCGCCGAGGTGTGAGGGGAACCTGGGGCCGGTCACCCCGAGCACAGGGATGTGAGAGGAGCCCGGGCCGTTCCCGCCGGGCTCTGAGGGGAGCCCAGCCCGGCCATTTTCCCGCCGAGCCCCCGCCTCAGCGCCCCGCGCCCGCCGCGCCAGCGCCTCCGCTGATTGGCTGAGAACTGGCGACAGGACGAGCTGCTGATTGGCCCATCCGCACGGCACCGCTGGCCAATGACGAAACGTCGTGCAGCCCGCCTTTCCACCGACTGGCTGTGCAGCTCCCTGCGCCCGCCCACTACCGGGCTGCGGTGCCGCCAGCCGATTGGCTGAGGCGCTCCCCGGGCTGGATGTTTAATTGGGCGGTGCTGGGCTGCCCGGCGCCTCACCTGCCGCACGCCGCCATTGGCCTACCGCTCCCCGCGCCCCCGCCCATTGGCCGCACCGCCCCTCAAGAGCGTCCCGATTGGCCGTAGCGGCCCGGCCCGGTATCCGGGTAAGATGGCCGCAGTCGGGGAGTGCTCGCTGCCCGCGCCGTGGCGGCCGGTCTCCCTCACTCACGTCGAGTATCCCGCAGGTAACGCTCCGTTTCGCCGCCGCCGGGCCCCCCCACTGCACCTCCGGGCGCGGCGGGCCCCTTCCCGCCGCCCCACGGCGCCGCCGAGGGCCGCGCTGGCGGCTGCCAAATAGTGAGCCATTGAGCAGCAGTGCTGAGGCGGCAGGGCGCGCGTGCGCGTTGGGGGCGGCGAGGCGCTCTGCCAGATTGGGAGCCGCGGCGGGAGCGGCGTTGCGCATGCGCGGTGGGGGCTCCGGGCTGGGGGGCTGCGGGAGGGGGGCACGGGGAAGGGGACCGGGAATGGGCTCGGGGGGCGCGGCTCGGTCCCGGGGATCCCGGAGCCGCCCGGCCCTCCACTGCCGCCCTGCCCGCTCCACACCGCCGCCTCGCTACCCCTGCAGCCCTCTGGCCATGTGCGGTGCCCCCGGCTTCGAGGCGAGGGTCCCACCCACGGTGCGCAGCTCCCGCTGCTGCCCCGGCAGCGTGCCGGTGTCGGTGTCACCTCCCTGCTCCGGGCGTTGCGGGTCTGGGTCGGTGTGTCACCGTTCCAGCGGACTCTGAGGCCCTCGTGCCCCCTGAGGGAGCGGGGATGTGCCAGGGTGGCCGTGTGCCCTGGGTGGGCTCGGCTGCCGGGGGAGTTTGGGGGCTGTGCTGGCAGTGGGGTTGGCAGCGTGTCCCTGTCCCCGTGGTTCTGGTGCTGTTCCTGGGAGCTCTTTGGTCAGTCAGCGCTGAGGGAAATGCCCCGAGGGTTCCAGGCACAGGAGGTTTTGTGGCTCAGCTTTTGGCAAGGTGGGTTTGTGTCCTGGTAGCGTTGAGGAGCAGTAAGTGCCTGAGTACAGGATGGGCTGTTCCAGCTGGGACAGGTATGACCCACAAAGGTCCTGCACACCAGGTGGAATGAATTCCTGATGTGTAAGAGCAAATGGGTCTGTGTTCAGCTGCCTAAACTGTGTCCCATAAGTGCCTGTGGTCCTTTGGAGGCTCCTGTGGGTGCTTTGTGCTCTGCTGGGTTTGGGTGCTTGTTATAATCAGAGATAATAGAAAAATGAAGTGTCAGAGTTCTAGCATTAACAATTTGCTTAAAATCCAAATATTGTCTAAACAGTGTTCTCAGTATTTCCAGTTCTAGTGAGCCCCCAGCTTGCCATGGAGTATTGTCATATGTCCTGGATTTTAGTTCCTGATGAAAGCTCCTCTCAGCAGTGCAATTCCTAAAGCTTTTAAAGTGCTTAGGGATCTTCTGGGTTCAAAGTGCCCATTTAGCTAGGAGACTTGAAATGTGGCAACACTGAAAAAATATCTGGCACTGGAGATACATTATTTCTTGGCCCTCCCCCTTATGGATGTTTCATGGTTTTCTGTGATGCTTTATGTGAAATACTGGCATTTCATTTTCTCTCTCTTTCCACTGTCAGCTCCTCTGCCATCCCCCTTCTCAAATATATTAATGTGTCAGTTTGGGAGAGATGGGAAATAATCTTGCCAGTAGTACTGATATATTCATCTTTGTGTCTTATCTCCTTATCTGAACCTGGCAGTATACACAGAGTGTCCTGTGCTCCAGTTGTTGGATTGGTTTGGGAAATGAAGGTGGTGGAAATCCCTGCACTAGGGTTATCTGTCAGATCTTGAACAGTGTGACATAACCTGAATATTTTCTCTCTGTGTTGAGAGCTCTTTAGACAGGCAAAGGGAGATGATTGTCTGGAGGGGTAAATCACCACCCAGCTTAGAGTTGTGTTTGGAGGGGATGGGCATTGTGTTTATCTTGGGTAAAACATGAGTTTATGAAAGCCTACAAAGTGGAGACAAAGGACTAAAACCATAAAACAGCTGGAGGTATAAAAGTTTGTTAATTTATTTTCATAGAATCATTTAAGTTGGAGAAGCCCCTGAGATCACCAAGTCCCGCTGTTCCTCCAGCACTGCCAAGGCCACCACTAAACCCCATCCTCAAGAGCCACATTTACACAGCTCTTAAATCCCTCTGGGCACAGGGAGTCCACCACTGCCTGGGCAGCTGTGCCAGGGCTGGACAACACTTTCTGTGAAGAAGCTTTTCCTGATATACAAGTTAGACCTCTCCTGGTGCAACTTTTGGCTGCTTCCTCTTCTCCTGTCCCTGTTCCCTGGGAGCAGAGCCTGATGCCAGCCCCTCAGCTGTCAGTGAGTTGTGCAGAGCCAGAAGGTCCCCCCAGACCTCCTTTTTTCTCCAGGCTGAGCTCCCCCATCTCCCTCAGCTGCTCCTGGTGCTCCAGATCCTTCCCCAGCTCCGTTCCCTCTGGACATGCTTCAGTCCCTTAATGTCTCTCTTGTTGTGAGGGGCAAAAGCTGCCCCAAGGATTTGAGGTGGGGCCTTAGCAGTGTCCAGCACAGGGAGACTTGGTGTCATCAGTGAAGTGAGAGTGCACTTGATCTCCTTGGCCAGTTCTTTAATAAACATATGAAAGAGAACCTGCCTCAGAACTGAACTCAGCCCCAGCTGGATTTAGGTCCATTCCCCACCAGTCTGGGCCTGGACAGGTTTTTTACCTGAAAAACAGAGCACCTATCCAAGCTGTGGATATTCTCCAGGAGAATGCTGTGGAAAGCAGTGTCAAAGGCTTTACTAAGGCAAGGTAGACAACATTTTGGTCTAAAATAGTGACTTGCAGTAAACCATAGATCTGAAGCTTTTACCTGGATTTGGGGAAAGTGCTCTTAACTTTATTTAGAAAGCTGTTTACATTCAGCCTGGGCACATCTGAACTCCAGGTCCATAAAGTGCCTAGGTAATGTATATTTATAAAGGAGTGATGTTGGCAGCAGGCTCAGCACAGTGGAGTTAATGTAGCCTTGTGCTGCTGAGAGGGTCGGAACGAGAAATGGATCCTGCTTTTACCAGCATCAATTATTAAACTGTCTTGGCATGTCATGTACTGCTCTGTGGCAAACAGCTTCGGCTCTTGGCTGATCCCAGAGGCTGCTGAGCTGCTGTGGCAACTGCTTCTGAAAATCTCACATCTTTAAAGATTTCCAGTGCAGAACCCCAGCTTTCATCTGCCATGGGTGATGGTCCTGCTCCCTGGGGCCAGGTAAAATGCTGTCACTGCTGATTTCTGCCTGGCAGATGAAGCCTGGATTTGGGCTTCTGCTTCTAATTGTGAAGGGGAGAGGTGTCTCCAGAAAGGTGCTCCCTGTTCTGATATAATGTTTCCTTATCACTAGTGATACATCAAACTCATCCCCAGTTGCTTGTGTGGCTACACAGCTCTCCAGGGCTTTCTGTGATGTCCACTTTGAGCCAAACAAATGAGAAACAGCAAATGAATGCTGTGGTAATCAACTGCAGACTGGTCTGAGGAATGCAGTCTTGGAGACCTGACTGAAATACTACCCATAGGGAATGTTAGGATTAAACATAGGGAGAAAAAAAATCAGCCATGGCAGTGCTGGCTGCGTGTGCTAAAGCACGCTGCTGCAGAGGACAGCCTGTAAAAATATCATCCTGATGCTGCTTTTGGAATTTTTTGATCCTGGAGCTTTTCATATTACCAGCTCTGTTTTGGTGAGACCAAGGAATGATCTGGCATAGTGTCAGGTTGCTGGCAGGTAGGCAGGAATAATCCTTCTTCCCTATGTCCTTCCAGTAATGAGCTGGTGATTGCATCAGGACTGTGAAGTCCTTTGATGGATGTATAAAAGCTGTATCTCTAATTGTTCTTTGAATCCATTTCTGCTTTGGATCTCACGGTATCTTTGGCACTGAGCTTTCTAGCTTAATGTGGTTGTTGTTTCTTTTCTGTTAAGTCCACTGCTCAGTAATTTCATCAAACACTCTCTCATGTGCAGTGAGAGGCAGCAATTGTTTGCTGTCAATTTCTCCATATAATTCATGACTTCATAGAGCTGTTGTATCATCTGTTTTCCTTTTTCAGCTGAAAATCTGATTTATTTGGTGTTTTCTGAATGGCTGCTGTTGCATATTTATCTTTGTCCCCATTCTATTTGCCTTTTCTGTATGTACTCTCCCTTTTTAGCTGGTGACACCACAATTGCATAATAAATTTTTATAGTGCTGTAACAGTAACTTCTGTTGTGCTCTTAAAAATGTTCTGCTTGCCTTTTTGACTGCTTCAGAGCACTGGATGCTACTCTGAAGGTATTGGCACACACTGAGTCTGAGGGTTTTTGTTTGATAACAACTGAACTAAATCCTGTCATGTCATGGGTATAATTAGGGTTGTTTTTTCCCGTATGCATTGCTTTGCATGGGATGACTTTGTGCTGCAGACTTAAAACTCATCTTCAGGGACTTCCTGCCTGTAGGGTGAGTTTCACTGGAGAAACATTGAGTTCCTGGTTTGTTTGGGTTTTTTTATTATTATTTGGAGAAAAGAAAGAAAACTTCCTCTCTTCAGTGCAGCTGGGATTCTTAGAGCTCTGGGACTTTCTGGACCTTCTCACACTGGACAAATTCTTTAAGGGGAGAAACCTGGTGTGCCAAACCTTTTCTCTGCAAAATGACAGAATATTCCCATTTTCCCAGTTTGTCCAGGATGTTTCCTACAGCCAGCCAGAGTTGGAGAGGCAGGTGTGCAGTGGATAAAGAGGTTCAAAGGTGCTGTGTCTGTGCTTTGGCTCAGCAGTTCTTGTTGCTGTTCAGTATCAGCACACGCAGCTCCTATAGGAATGTTTGTTCTGATAACCCTCCTGTGGTCCTGTGTGAGCTGGGAGCTCACAAGTCAGGGCTCATTCCAGAGCTAAGCAGTATCTCTTGGAAGAAGCAGATCCCACTCTTGTTTGGCTGCTTTAATGCAGGGTTTATGTTTAATCTCCCTGCAGAAGTTATGTCTGATTCCTGCCTTTGTGCCATAATTTGAAGCCTGCTGTAGATATTATTGCTGTCCCCCAGCTCAAGTTATGGGCATATGCACAAGCAGAGGAAACAACTCTTTTATATCATGAATATTTAGTGAGACACATACACTGCATGTTGTCTGTGCAACTTGCACATGTGCACTTAGCCAAGAACACAAAACCAGTGGCAGTGCCACAAATAGATCCTTCAATAGGAAGTGGTGGTGGCAAAGCTCAGTCTTGTGGTAGGATGTGGTTGGGGGCTGTTGATTCACATTTTTACATCCTATACAGGTTAAGTAGATGTGGTGAAGCTCAGCTATTTCTACTGACAGGATGCTGGGTAAAATGTTGAATTGGAGCAGAAGTAGATGCTGAATGAAGGCTGAAAAAATAACGTGTGTCTGAGCTACGTATAGTGCTGCACGCACTTATCTCTTGGCTGCCCAAAAATGGGGTAGTTGCATCCTTTATTTTTGCTTTTTGAGCTCCAAATAATATCCAGGGAAAGCTGGACTTTAACAAAGCAGAATTTAAAACTAAATGAAACCCAAGATATGTATTAAGTAGATTCTCCTTTTGCATTTTTGCAGAGATTTTACGTCTGTTCCTGCTGGTTGGAGGAACTGCTTTAAAATTCCCAAGTTTAGCAAATTAAAGGGAAATTAATTTTTTATAAAAAAAGGCAGGGGTGATGCTTGCTAGATCTGACTGGACTTTAAACTGTGGTTCTCCTGCACGTCTCCTTTCCCTGGGAATAAGTCTCAGAGCGCACTGGAGCGTGAGAGGAGACAGGAGTGACAGAAGTAATCACGCTCCAAGGCCCCTGGAGCACTGAGCAGTGCTGGCCTTTCTCTCAGAGCTCACTTTGCCTCCTCCACTGGGGATTTCCAGTCCTTTCCGAGCTGGGTTAGTCACTGAAGCTCTGCCTTGAGCTGCTGATCCAGTGGGGCTGTTTGTGATGGCTGGGGTAGCTCCAGTGCTGCCTTCAGTGCCCAGCTGTCTATTTGCCTCCTCTGTAGAAAAAGTGGCTTCAGACTGTGACTGTGTTTAATTGCCATTAGCCACAGGAACATGAAGTGCTATTAGTGATATCTGCTCTAAATGGACTGCTGAAATATTTGAGGAGCTTTTGTGTTAGGATTGAGTGAAGGACTTGGTGCCTGTAGGCACATCTGGGACTGATGGTGTCTGGTTCCCCTCTCAGGTGTGGTTTTTGTGCTTGTGAAGCCTGGGTGATTTGATTTTTTGGGAATGTTATCATGTAACATAACAGAGGATTTTGAGTTTGCTACTGCTGATCCTATTTAAATTAAAAGACTACTTGTTTAAGTGCCTTTCCACCATCTGCACAAGAAATAGAACCCTCTGAGAAGATAAATAATCTGGTTTTATTTCTACTTGACAAAATTATGGGTTTTAATGTGGAAGTGCTAAGCCTTTATGTACTGTGGATTAACAGAGTGAGTGATCTGAAACATGGTGATCTTTTGAAGATGAGCTCTCTTTATTTGGCAATGCTGGAATTGAGGCTTTTGGATAGTATTCCTAAGGCTTTCAGGGTAGTTTAATTGTCTCTTGACAAGGTGGCTTCTCTCATGAATTCCCTCATCATTGATGACAGAACTCATTTTGTTGAGAGTTTGTGATTTATGTAAAATCATAAGGGGCTTGATTGTCTATTGCCAAGTAACTGATACTGTCACTTAGATCCCCTTTGTGTTACCATAATCCATTGCTTTGGGAGCATTTGGAATGCACCTGATGCAAGACAAACCTGCCATATGGAGCAAGAAAAGTTTCAAATTCAACATCTTCCAACTCTTTTCAGGTTAAAACCAAAGCAGAGCCTCATTTCAGTGGAAACCCAGCATGCCTGGGGGTTTTGTCCTCCAAATCTTCCTCCTTTCACCTAACTCCTGCTAATAATCCTTGCTGATGATGTTGCTGGTTCCCAAATTTAACCCAGAGTTTGGAATTCCAGAGGCTTCCATGCACTATACCTGATGTAACCACAACTATGTGGCAATAACATCAGCAGCATGAACTTTGTTGTGAAAGGGCAATAACTTCTTTTTTTATCAGTTCCAGCACTCAGAGGCTGAGGTTAAAGTCCTTTTCACCAAGTGCTGCTTTGAAATGTGGGTGTGTGGGCTGGGGAGCCTGGGTGTCTTGCAGTGGAATTGATCTAGGAATGAGTCCAATGCTCAGACTTGCAGAGGCATCCTGTTTCCTTTTGAGAGGAGGGAAGAAGGACAAATTTATGTGGGGGCTGAGCCTTTTGTGTTCAGTGATGGGATGGAGAGGATCTGGTCTGTGAGAACCAATACTCAAAGTACCCATCTCTTCTGCTGCTTGCTGGGTTCATACAATGAGTTTGTAGTGACTTCTGTATTTAAAGATTCTTTGGCAGACAGTTCTCACTCTTCTCATACAAATTGCTGATTTGGAGCAAAATTGCTCTGATAATTTTTTGTGTCCTCGGAATTTGTGCTGACATCTTTTCTCCAGATACTTCTGTATGTGTCCCTTTTTGGGGAAGAGAGGCAAGAGAAATTGGGATCAAAATGCACAGCTGCTCCTTACTGTTGCTGCCCACTTCTGTGTCTGTTGTAGTTCAGAATAAAGGTTTTGAGGGACCTTATGACCTTTGTGAGGTCCCATTGCAGCTCCCTGATTTTCCCTGGGGGATAACTAGACTGTTAATTATTTGGGTTGGAGGCCCAAATCCCCCTCTGTGTGGTACAAGTGGACTACTGGTTAAAAAGGCAGAGTCTCCTTTATTTCTCTGACATTTCCTGCTATGTTTAGCTATTTATTTCCTTCCCATTTTGCTAATGCTGGTGTTCATGCAGACACATGGTGAGACAGATTAGGAAGCTGATCCAGCTGAAAACTAACCCATTTTAGTGAGGGTGTGGGAAAGGATTTGTTTGGGGCCTCTTTGCTGGCTCAGAGAAGAAATAGGAATGAGGGGAAGGGAAAGATGCTGCCTCTTCTGCAGCAGCCTGTGCTCATGTTGAATTGAAGTGGCTCTAGGCCCACACCCATGGTTATTGTTGTAAACTGGGTGTAAATCTCTGCTGGATGATTCCAGGCTCCTTTCACCCTTGATTTTGAACCTCCATGGAAGCACTGCTGTCTCCCTGCCTCAGCTCCTCTGTCATTCTGGAACACAGGGACTTGCTGCACTGCCGAGTTTGCCCCTCTGCTCTGTGATGCAAGGCTCTGACTGACCCATATTGTGGTGGCTGGCAAGTACCTGTGAAGTTCACACTGATTTCTTTCTCTTGTTTGTTTCCCCAGGTGATTTCTCTGGCCAGCTTTTAGCTTATTTGAGTCTTGGTCCAATATTCATTATTGTTGGCTTTGTAACACTCATCATATTCAAGAGAGAGCTTCACACGGTGAGTCCTTCTCTCCCTTCCCAGCCTCTCCTTATGACAAAACTCTTTTCCTTTGTCACCTGGGGCTCCTGTATTCACACTTCTTTTTCTCTCTAAAAGGAGCAAGCTGAGGAAAGCCATCTTCCTGTCAGGGAACAGCAGGAGACACTTAGCACCCGTACCAGGTTAAAAGGCTGCTCAGCCTTTTCTGACTTCTCTGTTATGCTGGTGTGTTTTGGACATTATCTGTCCAGAGCCATCGAGGGAGATGTCTGAGGAAGTACAGAATGCTGTTGCAGAGTGGGAACACTCCCAAGATCCAGTAGGATCATAGCACTGGGCAGCATATGCAGGAAATGGTGTGTGTAACTCAGGGGGATGCACTTTCTTTGAGCTACTGAGGCAGAAAAGGGGATAAAAACAAAACCTACAGCTTTCCAAGGGAGTGGATCTGTCTTTAAGGGCTTGTATTTCAAATGTGAGTTGAATACCAGGGGCAGAAGAGACTTGTTTCAATCCAAATTCTTAAAATGCTTTTTATCTGCTCTGCCAGGTAGTTGGGAATCAGTGTCATGAATAAACTCCCTCTAGGACGTATAAACCTCCTGTAGCATTTGTCCTCAGTAAACAGATAAAACAGGGGCCACTGAAAGGATTTTGACAGCACATTTTGAACGTAGGGCCACAGTGTCATGGGAACCAGTGGCCCAAGGGACCTGGGAATAGGGAACTTTTAACTAGGGAAGGCAACTGTACAGCTTTGACAACTCAAAGGTTTTGTGTTGACCCAAAAGAGAAAAGAAGCCAGAGTAACTATTGCATAGATTTATAGGTTTCTCAATTGCTTGGTGTTGGTAGCAAGACAAGTGTTGAGGTTGATTCTCTGTTCTTCATGTGGGAAGACACCACTGGTCTAGAGAGAGACCCTGGCTGCCTTGCAGCAGCCTGATCTGTGGCTCATGATGTGGAGTGAAAAATTGCTTCATCATGTGGAATGGGACTGAGTGCTAAGGAGGCAGTGTCATCACCAGCTGGGAATTTGATCACAGCAGCAGGACTAATTTAGGGGAGGTGTATGAACTGTGAAGTTGAAGAGCAAAAATAAATGCTACCAGGTCTGGCTTAGCTCAGAATGTGAATTCATCTTAGACTGAAGACAGCAGCTTCAAGATGAAAATATTCATAGAAGAAAAAGCCAGAAAGCCTAAAAAGTCACCTTTGTTTTAAACTATTTACCCAAATAACAGTGTCTGTACTCCCCCTGTTGGTCATTGGGAAAAGCCAGTTCCCAGAACCTGCCCTATTAAAAAGGTCACTTTCTGCACTCACTGGTGCAAGGTGCTGGCAGAAGTGCCCTACTGTGTCATTTTTGTCTTTCTGTGTATCAGCTGCTGAAAAGCTTCATGTATACAATATGTTGCCAAATATAAAGTGAGATGAAAATAAATGCTTTTCTTCTCAGGTATAGAATTTGGAAGCCATTGGTTTTAACTCTAGTAGTCAAAAAAGAAAATTAGAAGCATAGTGTTTGGGGTTTTGTCAACAGAGAGAGCCTGGTAAGTAGAAGGATCTCTTAGAGGGGATGACACAGCTGTCTTGCCTTCACAGATCTCTTTCTTGGGAGGGCTGGTGTTCAACGAGGCAGTGAACTGGTTAATAAAAAATGTAATCCGGGAGCCTCGGCCGTGCGAAGGTAGGGTGTGGACCATGAGTGTGGTGGTGTCAGGGGAGTTTTGGGTGGAATGCTGACTCGGGGGGGTTAGAGGGTTTTTCCCCCTTTGCCTCGTGTTGGCTGTGGATGTTTGGGTGCAAAAAGGCTGACAGAGCCTCCTGAGCAGGGACGTGTCCTGTGAACTTTGTGCATGCTTCAGCAGCATGGGCTGGCTTCTCATCTGGAGTGTTCCAGCTGCTGACCCTACCTTGACCATATTCTTTTTTCTTCTCTTCCCAGAAGCCCATTCAACAGTGACCACAAAATATGGGATGCCATCCAGCCACTCCCAATTCATGTGGTTTTTCTCTGTCTATTCTTTTCTGTTCCTTTATTTAAGGTAAAAATTCTGGGTCAGGTTTTGGCTGTTAATATGTTGAAACACCTGAAATGGGTGGCTCCCTTGCTGGGTGCCACTTGAGTGGGATAATGGAACTAAATCTGAGGACCTGCACAATTTATTGTGGCTTGGGTGGGATTGGAGTATGTCTGTCTCAATCTGAGTGTAGGGCTGGAGTTTCTTTTTCTAAGCTATGATGGTGCCCCAGTGTGAGGGAGGAGGTGGAGGATAGGGAGGAGAAATGAAGAGCTGCTTTCTCATTTTGTCTCAGTTTCAGTGGGGTTATCTACAATCTTTTGGATAATACCAGCTGTCCAGTTGCGTGACTTTTTAGTTGACTTCCCTTACCAAGTACTGGGTTTACCTGTGCTTTAATGAAATTCTTGTTGGAGCATGGCTCTGTCTTGTGGCTCTCGATGGAGGAAGACAAACTTATAGTTCCTCCTGGCTCTGTGGGTGATGGAGGGACTCTGTCTTGGCTCCCTCTTGCATGTGCTCAGCACGTGCCTCTCACATCAGTGTGAGCATCCTGCCTTCCATCACAGCAATCCCTGTTCACAATTGGAGAGAAACACCTTTGGCTTCTTGGCTGCTCTTTAACTGCTGCCAGTGGGACAGATTGCTGCTGGGATGGGATTGAGCTGCCCATGACCCCAGTGGAGTAAAGCTTCCCTAGGGTTTCAGAGGGAGGGAGGTCAGGAGTGCTCAGCTCCCTGCCCTGTGCTAATGGCTCTCCATCTCTTTCAGAATGCACCAAACAAACAACGCGAGGTTTCTGGATTTGCTATGGCGACATGTGCTGTCCATCTGCCTCGTCACAGTGGCTTTGCTAGTCTCATATAGTAGGTATGGAGCAACTGTTTCTCTTCTGCTCTCACACAGTCTTGTGGCCTGTCCCAGCCAGCAGCCCTGGCATTCCTTATCCTGCCTTTCCCACCTAATTCTGCACTGTGCTGTAGGAGTCAGAGTGTTGTAGAAGTGTTGCCATGAGACCCAATAAACAAAAGTGCTACATGTGTGGTGCTTCACAAGCATTTACAAAACCCCAGATCAGCTGAGCTTGTGCCAATTCCCCATGGGCTCCGGTGCCATGCTCCATCCAGCCTCACTGCCTCGCCCTCTTTCCAGCACTAAGTGTGGGGGCATTGCCCCATACCTAGGCACAGCAGCATCTGCAGCATGTGGATGGCTACTTAGTTGATCAATCCCACTGTTTTGCTTGAGCATTAGTTAATCAAAACGTTTATAGCTGTTGGCAAGATTTAGTTGTATTGAGATGGATAAAGAAAATGGAACTGTAATTGTGATTTTTTTTTTCTCTTTAGTAGATTAAATGTAAAGTGAGCTCCAGTAATTGGAAAAACAGATGAATTCAAGCTAGAAATAGGGTCACATTTTCCACAGGAAAGTAATTACCTGTTGGCACAGTTGACTGTACGCTACAGCTGATTACTTATTACTAATTATTTTAAAAGCCTGACAGGACAAATTTGTCAGAGGTATATGGTCTAATTAAAACAAAATTAGAGGAAATCAAGTGACCTATGTTAGACAGAAGGTCAGATAAGATGATCATAATGATATGTGAGGAAAAAAAATTTTGAATGTAGCTTGTGCACACATAGCCCGCCAACAGTGCAGCTCTGAGTGGCTGCAGTCACAGTGAGCACACTGGTCATGCAGTCTCTGTGCCTGTCACATTGGAGAGCACCAAAATCACAAAAAAAATGCTGTTTGTGTTCTTAAAAGCCTTTAAGCCTCAGCTTTGGTGGCCTGGATGAGACTTGTCCTGTTACTGCCTTCTGAAAAGTTTCTTGTGGGAACTAACAGTATTAGTTCTTCAGCTGATCCAAAGATGGATGAAGAAGAATGTGGAGGGTTATTGAGTTAAGCTCAAACTAGAAGTGCTCCAAGCTGAAACTGCTGTAGCAGGAAAGAATTTTCCCCAGTTTTTTTCCCCCCACTATTTTTGCCAGCTTTTTACTGAAAAAAGACACCCACTTTTAACATCTGGACGATAACTTGCACCCACGTCTGTGGGTCCAGTGATGCCTCAGCTCCTGAATCTTGGCTCCTTTTGTTTTAAAGCCTGTCTGGTGACTCTTCTCTTCCACTGCAGGGTTTATTTGCTTTACCACACCTGGAGCCAAGTCCTATATGGAGGTGTGGCAGGAAGCATCATGGCCATAGCCTGGTTTGCCTTCACACAGGAGATCCTAACTCCCCTCTTCCCGAGGATAGCTGCGTGGTAAGTCTCTGTATTCTGTGGAGGTTTGTTATGGATGTTAGAAATGAGAATTCCTGGGCTCTGTCCTAGTTTTGCATACTGGCTGTTGTGTAACCTACTTTTTTCCTCCTTGTTTTTTTGTGCATGCATATATACAAAGGATCATATGTCCTTGATAAGGGTGGGGAAGAGGGAATTCACTCAATGGCTACATTTTGTAAAGCCCTGCTAAAGCTTTGAGGTGTGGCAGCCTGCTGGAGGAGCTTTGCAAGATGAACAGCAGACCTTTCTTAATGAATGTCTAACGACCCAGTCAAATTGCAGAGCTATTTACATGTAATATAATCTGGAAATATTGCAAAAGGAAAGAAAAAATGTTTTTTTAACGTGTAACGAAGCCTGAAGTGATAGAATAGTACTGTTAAGTAGAGCAGGTTTTGTTTTGTTTTTGTTTTTTTTTTTAATCAAAATTCCAGTGAAGAAAGTCTAATTATTTCTCTCTTTCCACCACATTGTCCTTTTTCAGGCCAATTTCAGAGTTCTTTTTAATCCGAGATACCAGCCTCATTCCTAACATCCTGTGGTTTGAATACACAGTCACAAGAGCAGAAGCAAGGTAAGTTCTGTTGGGAGTGGAGGAGCTGTAGCTGCTCTGACCTTTCAGATGCAGTTATTAATTAATTTTCTGATATGTAGCTGATAATTTTCAGCTGCTGTGGGTAGAATAGCTTGAAGTGAGGAAATACCAAGTTGTGGGTTAATGATTGCACCTGAAAGGTGAGTCTGGAGAGGGTGTGATTCAAGAATTTAATCTCAGTTAAATAGCATTTCAGCTCCCTGGCTTATGGTTTTTGCAAGCAGTTGTTTATAATCTTGCATCCACACATGAGCTTGTGTACACTGAAGATGGGATGGGTGTTGTGGGAGTGTGGAGAGTGGGAAGGAATGATCAGCTTGGCAGATATGGCAGGGACACTAGTTTTGTGTGGAGCTAAGCAGAGGCATACTTTAATCCTCCTGTTTTTGCCTCTGGTTTGTTGCAGCCCCCTGGGCTGAGGTCCCGTGTGTCACCCGTGCCTGTGTTGCCTTGCAGGAACAGACAGCGCAAGCTGGGTACGAAGCTGCAGTGACCGGAACGTGGGGACCAGGGCGCGCTTTAACAGAGACAGACAAGAGCAGAGACCTGGGAGCAGCAAGGAGCCTTTTTACAGACGGACCAAAGGAACAGGCAGGGACCATACCCAAAACCTGAAAGCCTTTGCTCTGCTTTAGCAGCTAAGCTGGATGCTCCCTGATGCATGTGGGACCGTGCAGGAGTAGAAACTCATTTTGAACACAGATGCACATGGTTGGATGTACCATCGTGTCTACGTCAGGGGAGGGGGGAGAAAATGCCTGGTGTCGTGTTTGGGGGAGGGAAAACCAAAAACGAATCCTTTCTGTGACTTTTTTTTTCAGCATGAAATATACACACTATTTATTTATTTTTTTAAATGGAACTATTGTTTATGGGGTGGGTGAGGCGTTGATTGTGTGTTTTGCTTTTTTTTTTTTTACATTTTTTTTGGAAGAAGATGACAAAACTATAATTTCAAGTTGGTCATGTTTAATTAGGGCTTCTAAATCTTACATGGTTCTTAGGAGGGAGGGGATCTAGGAGGGGTGACCAAGACAGAAGGGAGAGGAAGACTTTCCTTTCTGCAGTCAGTTTGGGAGATCAAAATCAATTCCAACTGTACTTTGTACAGACAAAAAGACAGACTATAAAGATCTGATTTTTAACACTAGTGACAGTTCTGCAGGGAATCCTGCACAAAAACCAGTTAAGGGGAGTGTGTGTGTAAAACAAAGGAAAAACACAAATATACTGACTCTTAATTTTTTTCCATTGCTGCTCCTGTTGTGTAATTAGCAAGAATATCCTTTTCAGAATCTCTTCTAGATGGCAAGATTATCATACATATCTCACATTTTTTCCATCTCTTCCTTTATACTTTTATTATCTCAGGGTTGCTGTGATCTGTACAGTTTTGTTGTACTGAGTGTGCCGAGGGCACTGGGAAGCCTGTTGGTTATAAGCAGTGCTGTGCTCCAGTGAGAGTCAGCCCAAAGCCTTACAAAATTCAGTTGCTGGTCTCTGTCTTAAGCACTGGATTTTTTTTTTTCCTGTTAAAGCTTAAGGGAGGGATTTTTAAGAATGAACATAGTGACAACCACAAATGAACAAGGCAAATGACTAATAACTAGCTCAGCTGCTCTCTGAATTATTCCTTCAAGAGCCCTGTTAGACTCCATCCATGAACTCCCAATAAGGAACTTGTCTTAGCAGAGGCTCCATCACAGTAGCTTGGTTGGGGTTCTGCAGCTGTAACCTTGAATGCTGAACTCCTTCAAGCAAGTTTTACTTTCCATCCTTCTTCCATGGCGATTCTGCGTCGGGCCGGTGGCGCTCTGGGTGCTGTGTCTCTGTGGGAGTGTGCCTGCCATCTCTGTGTGCTGGTGATGCCTACGACCTCTGTGACCCATGAGTGACCTGCCAAGGGCTATACTCAAAGTGCTTCAGGGCTGTGCATGGACACTTTCTGTATTTCTGGTATATAATGCAGCAGTTCAAGTATAACTACAGAGAAGTATTTATTCAAAGCACAATTGACTTGAACTTTCACAGATAAAGGACAGCTTCTGAACTGGCTCAAAGGTCATCGGTGTGCCTTCGATGCAGTCATGAGCAGAGGTAAAATGACTGTCACATCTCAGTCTTGCTGCTTGTTTTACTATCTCCACTTTAATCAGACTCCTGCATTATAAAGCTGCTTGAGTTGAGATTTTTTTTTTTTTCTGTTCATCCTGGTTATTTTTTTTTAAGTTTTCATCTGTGCCTGTTGCTGTAGGAGTTTGTGTGTTTGTGTGGAGCTGCTGTTGGACACTCAGAGTGTAAACTGTAGAAAGCGATCCTGATTCAGGAGATCAGGAATGAAGGCTGTTTAAATTTCTGTGTTTAAATAGCTACGGGTAGTAAATTAACTGTTTGCAGTTGGTACAGCAAGTATATATATATATATATATATAAATTTTTTAAGAACTGTTTAGCATAACATAAGCAATCCTGTAACATCTGAAGGACCCAAGCACTGGATCTGCTTTGAAGGTGCATCATAATCAAGAGGCATCTTGCAGCTTTCACAAGAACATTTGATCTGCCTTAGACCAGCTCTGTTGGGATGAGACAGGACATCAGACAGGTCCCGTGTCATGGTGGTACCATATGTTTCAGTCTGAAAACTGGTACTTATGTCTTGCAAAACCATTCATTTTCTCTTTATATCTCTTGTAAGTGCACTGACAAAGCCAGAACAGAGATCACACCTCTCTTCCAAGGTCGCTGAAGGAGTGGATTGCTTCAGGAGTGGCTTAGCACTTCCCCAGCCTCTCGAGCTGTTATGACAGACTGCTGGAAAAAATAAATATCTGGAAACACCTATTGAGCATAGGGAAGAGGGTCCATCTCCTCATGGAGAGCAGTGCAGTGTAAAAAGCTTTTCCACTTCATGTTGCCTTCAAACCCAAGCTTCCTCCAGTAATCCTTAGCAGTGAGGGAGAGGAAGAAGAGCTCTTGTAAGACACTGTAATAAATTCTCCTCTGTTCTCTCTGAGTTGTTTGTAATCTGCATCTTTGCCTACTTTTGCTGTACCTTTTCAGAAATCTTTGCAATACTTGATATACAGTAGAAATTCCTTAGTGATTCCATGGATTTTCTTAACTAAATGGTGCTGTGCAGGATAAAGATTTGAGCTCTGCCTTATTATCCTACACTTGTATGAAATCTCCTGCCACTAGTTTTCTGAAATTGAATGTTTTCTTTGGAATATGTGGCTTTGCAAGCAGGTGCTTTCTCTTCCTCCCCTGTACTCAAGGGGGCTGGATGGAGATATGACAATAAAAGGAAGGTGACAGAATGCTGTGGTTCACTGTTCTTGCTATTCCCACACAAACATTGTCCCATTAAGGGCAGTTATGTAACTTCTGCAGTGTTTAAGGAGTTTTAAGCCTTTTTGTAGCATTTATCTGTTTATTGTGTCCCAGTTTATTCAACAAACATTTCCAAACTTTACATGACATGGATCCCACTACCCAACAGTATTTAACACAGTTAACCAGCAAAACATGCAACACTACCAGGCTGTGTCAAAAATTGCACTCACCCCAAGAGTTATCTGAATATTTTCAGTCTATGAATTTCTGAAATAATTTGTTCCAAATCAGTCTTTTTTTTTGGAGCTTTAGTTTCTTCTACTTAATGTGCCTTTAAGACAATGGGCATCTCTTGATAAAACAATCAGAAACAGGGAGAACAGTATTCAGTCAGTCAACAGTGAAAAAATCTTGAAGATACAAACCAGAAGGATATCACGTTTTAGAACTTGTACAATAAGAAAATACTTTTTAAAGAAAACACCTTGTCATGATTTTAGTGTCCTTTCAAGCACTTTAAAAATCAACCTCATTCATCTGAATTTCAGCTCAGTGTTTCAATAAGGATGCATTAGGTGGTTTATGAATCTTGTATCTCTTTCAGTCAGCTCCCTGCAGCTGTACTCTGCTAGTGGGATATCCAGAATCGATCAATCCAGTCTTCTGAGGTACAGTCTTCAGCAGCACATGCTACTACTTAGTCTTTAACAGGCACTTTGCTTTGAGAGCCTTCCCCTTTGAGACAGAAGTAGAAAAGGGCCAGTCTCAAATACTTCAGTGGTGCTACTTGTGCTTGAAGGCATTGCAGACATGGAAAAATAATTCATCCCCTGGTAACAGAGGCTGATTCAGTATGGGGGGAGGACTACTTTGGCAAAAGGAATATCTTTTTTTTTTCATGTAAAAGGCTCCATAAATCCAGATGTTATTCCAGTAAGGTTTGTTCTTGTCTGTAGTATTTACACAATCTCTTAGAGTTTGATAATACTGAGTATCCTCTTGCAGTTTTCAGTCTGATTGATACAGAGGAGTCACCAGAGCAGGGATTTCTGCTTGCAGGTCTGTAGTGCTCCTATTCATGTTTTTAGACTGTCTCACTCCATTCAGGATTCTTCTAAAAGATCAACTAAATCCATGTAGATGATGTGAAAGTGGCAGTTCAATCAAGTTCAATACAATCACTGGCTGTGCAGGTGAGTTTCAATTAAATTTTCCTCTTTTAAGGATTGTTATTAGGTATAGGATAGAAGCTTTGAAATAACATCCTTTCAGGAAAAAAAAATGCCAAAGCATTGGCATGTATATTTTGAAAAGCAAATTAGAATTATTTTTTCATCTTTTACTTTAAAAAGCTTTAGTGCAAATTTGTTCATATATGTTCATCAAGGCACTTTGATCGTGTCCCTTGCAATTATTTCCCTGTTAACAAAACAGACCATCACACTCCTAATGCTTCTTGTTTATGGTGACATCCCAGCAGACACATCTTGAAGGGTGTGCAATTTAAATACAGAATTCATACTGCAGAAAGAGCACTAGAATTCTTTATTACCATATGGTTTTACTAAATAAAAGTGTAGTCAGGAGCTTGGGTTCTGACAGATGGGTTGGAAGTAGTTCCTATGCTACCATTGTATGTTAATGTTTATATATAATCTTTTACTGTCTCAAGTTTGTCAACTGAACATAAAAACAGTATCATATGAGATCATTCTCTCACAGAATAAAGCTGGCACAAACTGGAGTAGTATTTCAGTAAGAAATAACTCCCCAAAGTGGCAGAAAAGATGCTGTGCAGAAACAGTGCAGAAAAAAACCTACAGCTTTCTTCCTGTTTTTCAAGATTTTTTGCCATGTTACAGCAGAGTGAAAGAAGGGTTTCTGCAGCTGTTTTTCCTTTGCCCTTTAACAGATTTCAACTCTGTGGGCCAGGAATGGAAGTATGTGTTGGAGTTCTTGATCAGAAACATCCTTATTTGTCCACAGCTCAGGCATAAAGTTGTGCACAAAAAGGCTGTTTCTGAAAGTAAGGTGTAAAACCACATTGGGTTAATTTGTGTGTCCTGAAGGACATCAGGCATGTGGCTTGTTAATAAAGAGTCAGCATCTTTTTCTTTTCCTCAGCTCCAAAGAAGGGTACAATGGAGCAAGTGTCAAGCTAAATGCCTAGAAATTCCTTCTCATCGCTGCAGATGTGAAGGTACCTAAAGCCAAAGCTGTCAAAACTTACATGAGGAGAGTTTTGTAGAAGCTTTATGGGGATAAAGCTTTAGGCTGAGCGGGATGATCAGTGGCAGGACCATGGCAGGAAGCTTAATAAAAAGCCCAGAGCAAGAACAACAACAACAACAAAAACCTGAAACAGTAAAGATCACCTTAGTTTGTATCAAGTCATGTCCTGTTGTTAAGAGGGTCAGTGTAAGACGAAGGAGATCCCAGTGTCTTGAACAAGGGGAAGGGAACATTCCTGTAGGGCCTCTACTGGTTGGAGTGCCTGGGATAAGTATTGCAGTGCACTCTAATGAGACTGGATCTGCTCTGGCTTAACTTCCTTCTCCCCTTGCTGAAATTGGATGATGAAGCTTTGCTGGAGCAGTAGAAAAATCTTCAGAAGATTTCTACTGCTCTCTACTTTCTTTTTCCTGGTTTCATCTTCTGAATGCTCTTCAGAAGATGAAACCAGGAAAAAGACTTGGTCTTACAGTAGGTCTATCATACAATAAACATTCCCTGCTTTTCATGGACAAGAACTACCTTCCTTACCAAATGGATTTAGATACAGGCAAGGACTGTGCTTTCTGTATTCCCTTACAGTAGTTTTCATAAAAATCATATTTGTGTCCTCTTTGAGGACAGGAAGGTGCACTTTGCATTGATGGGAGAGGCCCTCTCAGTTCTACTTTGGTTTGAGGCAGTGTTTCCTCTCACTACAGAGTCTGATGTCTGTGGGTGACTATTCTGTAAAATCTTGCTGAAAACAAATTGTAGATATCTTCTTAGGTTCCAGGACGAGCTGTTCTCTGAATTGTTTTCTGAGGAACTGGGACCTTCAGTGCATCAGGGATACCCCATTTAACTGGGGGGGTTTCCCTCTTACAGTTTGGATTTGGGAGCAGCCTGGAGCAAGATCCTCATGTCTAGCAGTGCTTTTTCAAGATAATGTGCCATGCGGGCTGCATTTGTGTCAGCACAGCTATTGAAGGCTGAAATTGCAAAGTTGATGTGTTCCTCCATGGGATTGTAACACACTCCATAGCCATCTGGAACCACGGGACCAAAACACATCACACAATCTGTCTTGGCTGGGACCTGTGGAGACAATGTGATTAAAACCTTCTGACCAGTCAGAGAAAAATGAAACCATCAAATGGAAACAGCTGTCAGAGGAAACTCATCTCATGCTCTAGGGCCTTTGCTCACCCTCACTTCCTACCACGTGTGCTGGATCCTACCATTTAGCAGCAATGTGTTTTCTCTGCATTTGCACAGGAGTGCTTCCTGCCTGAGTAAGCTTGTAGTAAGTCACAAGTAGAATTATTCAGTAAGAATCAGAGCTTAACACAAAGCTTTTCTGGCTGCTGACTTAATTGATATCCCTTAGATTTAGACACCAAACACTGTTGGTGATCTTGGCTTTGGTTATGTTAGTGTTATACGTGTCTGTGAGGGACTGTGGCAGGTGTAAGATCAGATCTGTAGCTGGATTGACAGCCAGCTTAGAAATTTCTGACCCAATGTAGATGAGTTTCTAACAGAAAGGAACTGAAGAGAAACATGGAGAAGGAAGGCATGAAAAGGAACATCTTTTGGCTCAGATGAGTTGTACCTGGCTAGTTGAGAGATTGAAGTGCATTGCAACAGCATAGGCTGTGTCCATGAAGAGCTCAGGCATGCTCACCAGGTCCTCGATTGCCTGGAGCTTCAGCCCCAGGAGGTGCCGGTCTATGGCATTGCCCCGTATGGCCTGGGGGAAAGCAAAGATGGACAGATGAAAGCAGGCCTGAGCAAAACTATTTCTTTGGGTTAAAGAAAAGAACACTTCTAAAAATTCTTTAAAGTTAGAAGGAAACTAGATGTCACTTTTAAGACCAATAATCTTGTTTGTAAGGACTGTGAAATTAAACACACCAGTGGAAACAACCTTACAGTTCCTGCCCACGGAGTCCCTCTGGTGTAAGGGCTCCTTGTGCAACTTCAGTGTTTATCAGCAACAATGATGGTAAGAAATTAAGCTATTTTAATATTTGATTCTCTCCTTCAAGCCAGTCACAAGGGACACTTAACACACCAGCTAGAGAGGATTTAGTCTGTGGCTTTAGAGCAATGTCAGATCAGACCTTTGCAACGCTGATGGCCACACTGCTGTGTCAGAAGCAAAAGATGTTCAGGTCTTGTCTTTCCCCAGAGCTCTCAATTGCTGGGTAAACCCCCAAGCCTGTCTGTATAGAGGACACTCACCATGTCTGTGTATTCCCTGTGGGCCTGCGTGGCTCTCCTCAGCAGGTCTGCTTTCTCCTGGTCCTGAGAACACACAAATCTATTTAAGTTTTTCTGCAGAATGAAGAACCTCATTTTGGCTGCTCTCTAGGATGGAGGACATTTCTACTTTGTGTGTCTGTATGAAACTCATTTATATTTACTAGATTTAATTTTTGCTTCATTTTGTTTGGCAGCATTACTTCAATTTGAATAGAGTTCATCCATCAGTAGCAGAACTTAGTTTGAGTAGCCGAACAGCCTTACAAAGGACTTTTTGGTGGGGTCAGAAACATCCACATGATGTTTCCCAGTACATATGATAGAAAAGTTAAATCAAACCCCTGGTGTGTAAAGATACTGCAAGCTATGGTTTATCTCAATATGGGGAAGCTCTCCTTAGCTGAAACCAGATGACACGGGGCTAGCCAAATAAACAGCTTTTCTCTTTTCTGGATTCCTCTTACTCCACTTCTTGAGATCCTCACCGATTTGTCAGGGCTGTCCATGGACTGCACAAACTTGAGGGAGTCCACGGAGGTGGAGCGGATGGTGTCGGTGCGGCCCAGGCGGAACATCCGCAGTGACGCGCTCTCGTACGTGGCACAGGCGCGGCCGTACATCCTGGGACAGCGAGGAGAAAGCCACACAAGTGAGTCTGCCCTGGGAGAGCCTTGTCTGTGTCAGCTTTATCAAGCTCACGTGTTTGAGTCTGTCAGTGAGGAGGTTGAGGAATGACCTATGGGTGGTCTTACCTGTAGTATGCCAGCTGCAAGGCCAGCTGGATAAAAGCATCAGGGCTTATCTTCTCTGACTTGGGGAAACCTTTCCCAAATTGATGAAAGACCATGACTTTGATATCCAGATCTTCAACCATTCTACAAGGAAAAAAAGAGGAACTATTCCTTTGTTTGTTGCTAATTGTTGTAACAGTGGAATGGATTTGCTTTCTCAAGGCTCAGAGGGAACAGGCCATCTGGATCTGACCTATGCAGGGACAGAGAGCTCCAGCACACATAGATCTCTTTGGGCATTGAGCACCACAGAGGTAAGAATTTTTGGCCACTGCTGAAAATCTTCACCAGGTTAGATGGTCATGTGTGTATTTATATGTGTATTCTTGGCTGGATCCAGTAAAGCCTTGCTCTTTCTTAGCAAATGGGATGAATCAGTAATAACACTTTTCTAGCACCTCTGACCTTATTCCTGGTAGTGCTTTTCAGCTCAGCTCAATGCTGTTGAGCTTAGAAGTCACTGAGAAAACTCCCTGGCTGCAGTGGGGAAAGCCTCATTTAAACCACTGACAGGCTGCAAAGGGGGACAAGAATTACTCCCTCAGTCACCCACCCACTTCTCCATACTCACATGTTGAGGTTTTGCTTTGCCTTCTCTATGTCATTCTTGATTTCTGGGGTGATGTTAAACCGCAGCTTTTTGGGCATTGGCAGATGAACTGTGGGCGATTTGCCCGTCTCGGGTTTCTTCCTGCACAGAGAAATGGTTCAGTTTGAGCAGAGCTTTGGCATGAGACTCAGCTAGGAATGCCACAGCCTGGATAGAAATGCACAGGAGACCTTCCCTAACACCTTGTGACACTGGTCAGAGCCTGACAGACCCCTCACAGTGCCAATAAGGGATCTCCAATGCTGAGGAAAAGCAGGGGCAGGACTCACGTGAACTCCACTACATGGTCCAGAAGAGCAACAATGGGTGGGCCTTCGGAGGGAGCGTGCTCATATACAAGACCACAGGAGCCATCTTCAGCAACAATGAACTGGGAGAGAAGCATGAGAGGGCAGTGTTGAAGACAGGCAGTGTGTAAGGCAGAAGATATCCAGAGAGACCTCAGTGTTTCCCTGTCAGTATCAGAGCCTGTCCTTGCACACTGAGAGGTCTCCTTTAGCAGCACAACAGTGGAATCCTTTCAGCAGGTGCAGAAGTTCTGAGAGCACTGTTACAGTTCTGCAAAATTCCCTGGATAAGGGTGTGCCTGACATATTGATGTGCTCAGTGCTCTGGTCACACAGAGAGGTTCAGTGGTTCTGGTTTACTGAGATGCACCTATAGTACAGGAATAACATTGCCACATGCTGGCTTACCCTTACTTTTCAATCAGATGGAACATCTAAACTTTATCCCCTTGGTGAAGAGTTCCAAACAGGAACAAAACAGCCGAAAACACTATGAAGAGTGTTTGTCTGAGAATAGTCCTCTAAAACACCATTGCTACAATCTGCAAGCCAGGATATAGCAGCTAATGGTAAAAGCTCCAACTGCAGCTGCTGTTGAAGGATCTTGACAAGACTGAATGAAGAAGAGATCAGAGGGATGTTGTGGGATGGCAGTGCATGTTTCAAAAAATGAAACAAAATGCCATTGGGCAGCTTCTGGCAGAACCAGGAAAAGTGACAAGCCTGGAGGAGATCCAAGGAACAGACCTCCCATTGTGTGGGCTGCCTCCGAGCAGATGAGGCATTGTTGACCGCAGGCAGAAAATTGATTTATAAGGAACACAAAGACCTGCTGCACTGAATAAACGTGGGCAGAGGCAGAAAAGAAACAAGTCCCTGAGGCAGCAACAAATGCTGGTGACTGCAGGGGGAACCACAGGATCTCACACCGTCACCACCACTCCTCATCTCCCTTGTTTTTCCACTCTCTTGACATGAGGACCTTTGCTGCAAAAGGGTCCTGGGACTTTTTTGACTTTTGTAGTCTCAGGAAACACCTCCAGAGCCACCTCTTGAGTACTCTTAGAGCATCAGTTCTTACCTGCAGGGTTTTGTCGAACCATCGGTTGCCGCTGTTCAAGCGGCTGCCGCCGCCGTGCAGCATCTGCGCGGCCACGCGGCTCTTGTAGATGTCATCGGACACCCGGGGCATGGGGGCATCCAGGCACACGGTGCAGATGCTCTTCTCAATCGCACGCACAGACTCCTTGTTGGTCTTATCTGGGAGAGAGATGAACTGTGAGTAAGAGGGAACTGTGTCATTGGAAGGAGAGACATTTGAAAGGGTGGGTTTGAAGGACGCAGTGTTGGGTTCCCACTGTACCTCAGTGAGGGTGTACTAAAATTTGCAGCCAGCTGGGTTGTTACAGGTGTGAATATGATGCGTTCACCCTCTTTTTTTCAATTTTCTTACATCCTACCCATTTGCAAGGCAACAAACTCTGGGGTTTCATTAAACTTCATACTTTGAATCTGTACCTCCCAACCCAAAAATTACAACAGATTGCAACGATTGCTTCTTTAAGGTGGAAGGGTCAGGTTATCTGTCCAAAACAAGCTTCCAAAGGAAAAAAATGAGCTGAGCACAGTGGGGAGGTTTGTTATTCAAGGATCTGCAGTGTTAGTTAGCACATGTGTGTTAGGGGCTCTACAGACCTTTCAGAAGGTTGTTGTAGGCTTTTGCCCAGCTGTTCCGGTGGTTGGTGGTGAGGATCCCAATAGGTTCTTTGTTTGTTTGGAGGGAGGTGTTCCAAATCTTCTCCAGCTGAATGAAAAGCTGGTCAGCAGTAAGGGGAGATCCATCACTGTTGTAAACATCCAGCTCAAAGAACTGAAGGTGAGAAAAGTTGACAAGGACAGAGACAGACAGTGAGAGAAGGTAATTGCCCAGCCCCAGAAACTGGCACCAGCTACTTTGAGAAGGTGAGGCCTGGCTGAAGAACTGGGCTTGCAAGACTTCTGAAGGATTCTCAGAATCCAGAGACTCAAGTCCAGCTTCCTTTGTAGGGCATAAATACAGTCCTGGTTTTATGAAGCCATGGTAAAAAGGACCTAGGAGGAATTCCTGTTTCTGAGACTAAGCTGCAGTGGGTGCATTTGTTACCCAATTTTCACTTTCAGTTTCCAGTTGCAGACATGGTCTCTGGGCTTTGAGAGACAGGAATTACAGGGACGAGAAACAGAGGAAGACAGTATTTTTCTGCCTCTCCTCTGCTGCTTACACGTAGCAATTCTGCTGCTGGCCAAAGGGGATAAAGGGAGCAGGAACAAATCCCTGGTGAGAAAAACCTTGTGGGCAGAGACTTTGTTATTCCCTTTCCTCTGGATAACAGCTAGCAAAAGGGACACCTGCACCTCAACAAACCTTGAAAGTCCAGCAGTTGTCTTACCTGGAAGTTGTGAACGACTGTGATGTGTCTGGACTGTTTTTTGCCTTTGGCGTAGTTGACAATGGAGTCGCGCTTGGGCCCAGGAATGCGGCAGGATGAGAGGATCTGGTAGTACTGGTTCATACAGAGGGGCTTCCCACCCATGTACTCCACTGGAAGGGTCTCACTGGACACACAGCAAGGTAAGGAGGAAGGAGAGAGGGAACAGATCAGTGTGAGCAGGCCTGTACTCCCCACACAGGTCACAGCCTCTGCCCTGCAGCTGAGGGAGCTGCACTCCCTCCCTCCCTCTGGCATAAACCTAAAGGTATTGGTGGCATAAAAGGGGCTGTCCTTCCCCATTCCTAGCAGCTCTCTTAGTACAGGCTACAAAAAAATGTCTGTCTGCTGGCCTTTCATTTGGGAAGGGATAAAACACTGTTGTTTCTGTGACACCAGAGAATCAGGTCTCTGGACCTGCTCCATGGCTGTAGCTCTGAGTGACGAGTGTCTGATGTGCTGATGTGATTCATGAACTAGGCAGGGGCTCAATCACTCACTCTGCAGTCATATTCCAACTACCCTGAACTTTGTCTGACTATTGGTGTTGGTAAACATATTTTTGGACTTTAAATAAGGTGTGTCCAGCAGAGATTTGCTGGTGACCAAAAGAAAAGGGGTAAGGGAGGAACAAATTTCTCTAGAGCTCATCCCATCTAGCTGGGAGGTGAGAAACACCAGGAACCCAATGTTAGAGACTCAAATTCCTGCTGCCTGAGCTGTAGCTTGTCCTGTGAGCAAACAGAAGTGCAAAGCTCTGTAAGACTGTCAGTTGTGCTCGCTCCCTCCAGGCGTGTTCCCGTGCCAATGAAAGCATTAAGGTAAACAAAGAACATGAAGACAGAAAAGTAAGTTTGCTTTTTTCCACTGGAGGGGACTGGGGATTACAGTATCCCTTTCCAAATCTGTGCTGTCATATCTTGCCTTTCTATATAGGAGATTTATGGACAAAGCTCAGCCTCTCTGATGTTAAAGAAGGTGTGAGGTCTTAGGAGGGTCAGTAACTCACTTGTCAATCATGGTCTTGAAATCCAGGATACCCTCGATCAGCTTGGCAGCAAACCTGGAAAAATACCAAATGTAACAAGCTGAGGTCAAGCACAGATGTGTCTGGGGCTGATGGATGAGCTGAGGAGGATTAGCAGAGCTGTTCTCTGCTCCTCAGAAAGCTCAGCCTTTCTGCCAAGCCCCTGTTGTGCCCATCTCTGGTTCACTGACACGGCCACTCTGGGCTGTGATTTGAGATTGCTGGATAGTCCTACTGTGTGGCACTTTCTTTTTTTATGTGTCTTACTACACAGCCAAGGAACTCTGGACAGCTTTCAAAAAAGAAGGATTCAGTCACACATTAATGACCCTCTTAACAGCAGTGTTTGCTACTGATGTGTTACAATTTTACCACATCTGAGTTCTGATTCTCAGCATTAAAACAGCACCAAGGATTTCTGCCCTTCCCTGGCTAGGGGCCAACTTGGAGTGCCAAGCCAAGATGCAGCTGTTTCTCCCTGCATCTAAGACACCACTGGTGACTGAGTTCCTACCCCAGTGAATATTCTGCTGCTAACATAACTCTGGAGAACCTTCCTCTGGCATTGAGGGCTCGGAAACAAAGCAGATGTGCTGCATGAGGACACTGAGGTGTTGTGTTTACCAGGATCAACGTAAACAGTGCCAATGCCAGCTCCCAGCAGGGCTGTGACATGCCACATCAAGCTGCTTAGCTAGAAGTGATCTTCTCTTAGCTAGATTGGCCTTCTCTGACATGGGAGCTCCCCCCTATCCCCAAAGGAAGGAGGCAGGAGGTCACTGGGACAGGAGGTTGTGCTGTTGGCTGATTGTGCTGTTGGCTGAGCGACGTGGTGCCAACATTTGGCATTTACAGGCAGTATCCTTTAGACTGGCTCAGCCTGCCCATCCCTAGGAAAGATCAAAGGACACAACTCCAAGAACCCAAGGGTTCTGTGAAATGAGACATTCTGCAAAGTAGTTTTCAACTTAAATTCCTCAGCCTTACTGTAAAACATGAGGGAAACACCAGTAAGAGTGTCTGTGTTCCTTTCCAGAGAATTAACAGCCTGGAAGTAGAGTTTGGGCCCAAGGACATGGGAGAGGTTGGATGACTTGTTTTCAGCCACCAGTTTTGCCAGGTTAAGGAGTAAAAAACCACCACTTTCCAAATTTGCCTTTTGCTTTTGGAAGCTTTAGTTTCAAGCTGTACTGTCAAACTTCTTTGTGCAGCCACAAACAACCCAAACACACAGGAGCCCACTGTCTTATGCAGCTGCTGAATTCCACTGGTTGGGCACTTGCAGCTCTCCAGATTATTTAGAAAACTTAAGAGTGAATAATATGACAGGGAGCTTTCAAGACATTTGTGTACTCTTGCACTGCTGTGAGGCTAATCCTCTGCTCAGGTATATCGAGGGGTGGGAGGGAAGATTTGTTCCCAGCCTTATTGATCTCCTAACTGGTACTTTTGATCTGTCAGGGCAGTGCTGACTGGTAACTGTGGCAAAGGTACCTGTGTAAAGGTCAGTGCTGAAGTTTTGCAGATGGATTCAACACACTGCTAGTGGTGGTTAAAAATTAAAGGGAGCCCACAAGGAAGAAAGGGCATGGCAGGATCTGATTGCAAGAAAAAGCTTGGAGTGGTAAGGCTGGTCACTGTAGTTTCCCAAACCATGAATCACAATAGGGGACAGTCCCTGTCAGGCTCTCCCATCCCTATAAACTAGCAAACTCCACAGGCATTTCTGGGTGATCTCCTTTACATGCCTGGGCTATTTTTAATGCCGCCTTTAACTGCACACACGATCACAGTGCCTCCAGTACATCCTCACAATGTCTTCAGCCAGTGATGGGACAATTTTGTAGTGAAGATCTGTGCATGAGCAAAGACCTAAATGTAGTTTCTTAGTCTTTGTTTAATACCTGAACCACTAGACTCATTGGTTTTCTGCCCTGATGAAATATTTAGTCTGGTGCAGCCAGGAGTTTTCTTACAGCCTGGCAGCCTTGCCCTTACAGCAAAGACAGCTCAGACCTGGGGACCACATTACTCATTCCCAATCTGCCTTAATACCCTCATCCCTGTTGAGCACAGAAATATCAGCCCACCTATAACCTGAGGGAAGGCAGAAAAGGATTTTACCTGAGCTGACCTTGTCGATCCAGAAAATCCTGCTTAGGTAAAACCACACCTGGGCTGGAGTGGACCACAACTGGCAAGCGATATTCCAGGTAAGCTGTCTTCAGCCACCAGTCTGAGAGCTGGGATGGAAAAAGAAAACATGCAGGGAGCTTCTGCTGCTGTCCAACCCGATTCTGGCTGATGGGTCTCAGCATCCTGCCCCCAGTTCTGTCCCACACTTTGCAAACAAAGGGGTTTGTACTATGCAGGTGGAAGGGGAAAGGAGGATTTGAGCAAGGCATGGGTGGCTTTTGGTGTAGGGCTTGAGCAGAGGGTTTCATTCAACTTCTTGAGGCAGCTGTGTGATGCTGACAGGTTCAAGCCTTCAGCACCCAGAGGCAGGGCCAGTGACTCCCTGTTCTGCCATAATCTCTCTGCTCACCTAAGTCCTGGCGAGGTGTCTGCACAGCTTGGGGAGATCGGCAGCACACCGGTCAGGAAGGTGATGCCATTAAAACGCAGGTACCAGTGGATGTAGCCAGGACAGGGAAGGGATGCACATCAGCCCTCCACCCTCCCTAACCAGAGCTGGGGCTAGAGCCCTGACCTACCCAGTTCTCTGTTTTCTTGGCTCTTCTCTCCAGGCCTTTCTGCAGCCTCTCTCCGACACCTCCCGGCTTGCGGAACTCAGCCACCAGCTGCTGAGTGTGGCTCAGCTCCTCAGGGCTGATGATGGGCTGCAGGGCCAGCAGGTACCGGTCCAGTGTCTGCTGCAGTGGTGGCACAGGCAGGTGGGGCAGCGCTTCCTGGTGGAGCTGGAATCTGCCCGTGATCTTGTTTAGAGGCATCTGCTTCAGCAGGCCACAGGGCCTGGCCTGCAAAGCACAGAGCAAATGTCGAGACAGAACTTACCCCTAGGTAGCAAAGAGCCTGGATCTAGGAGTCTCCATCCCAGCCTCTCTGTGGGCACATGGGTATCCCAGCCTGGGAGCAGAGTATGGCTGTGTGCTGGAGAGGGTACAGGACATCCAGGAAAGCTGTGAAAGAGAAACTCCATCTCCAAGATACCTATTCTCAACTCCTCAGAGAAAATGCTGCCGGGATAATGACAAATCTCCCCACTCTGTGGACACCTTCCAGCTGAGAGTCTCCATGTGATGGACAAAGTCAAACCCTTCCATCCCATGGTAAGTGGGAAGAAAGTTCTGAAAAAAATAATCATCTTTTGTACTATCAGAAACTTTCATTATTTCTTACAAAAGCATAAGGCTAAAAAGCAGAACCCTTGTGCTAAACCAAACTACCCTTTTGGCTTTGAGGAGGCAAATTTAGCTAAGTTTGGGGTAGGATTAAATGCTTCTTCTCTGTCTATTCAGAAAACTGTGGGTGATGCCAAAAGGCTCCTGTGATCCAACTGGGTCATGTGGGAAAAAAGCGCCAACCACTTCCCTGGCTGGAAAAACATAACAGAGCAAACCCAAGTCCTCACCAGGAAATCAACTCACCAGTTTTCCCCAAAAAGAGTAACAACATCCTTTTGGATGAGCAGGGTTGCACATTCTTCAGCTTGAAGATGTTTCAATAGTACTCTCAAGGTTTCCAGTTCCCTCTGCACCTCCCTCTCCCATGGATCTACTGAATCAGACACTTGCAGGACTCTGGACTTTGCATTGTCAGTGTACTGAGAATGCAAAGCCACTGAAAACACTCCCTTTGACTTCCAAAACAGTGAGAAAATAGCTGTCCCCACACCTTCTCCCAGCAGTTAAATACAGAGAAAAAAGAGCTCATCTACAAGGTGACAAAGCCCCCCAGAAACTGCCCTGGTTTTGGGCAGCTGGTTCTTTGTGGGACCTGAGAAGAGCTGTGAGATTGAGGTTTGGACAAGGAATGAGAAAAACAGGAGGAAGAATTACTGAAGCATAAAAGAAGAGTGAGACTGGGAGGAAAAGAAAGGTGTTGGTCACAGCAGCTTGGGCATACTGTACCTTCTCTGCTTGCTTCTGCTTCCTATTCATGGCCGGTAGGACAGAAAAGACCGTAAAGCTCTCCCTCAGCCTGTGTGGGTCTTCTCTTCCACCTGACAATGTGCTGCCCGTGCAGGGCGTCACCTCATTAGCCAACTGCCACATGACTGCTGTGACCAGAGGGCTCCAGGGCTGGCACAGCCCCAGCAGGGGATAGGAATTATCAGATCACTGAATTGCAACAAGTGCCCTGAAGGTGCACCTCCAGACAGCTGATCAATACCTGGCTAGAGCCTCTTTCTGACCAAGCTCTGGGCTCTAGCTAGGGCAGAAGTGGGGATGTTGTTCCTTCAGCCTTTGCCTGGACTATGAAACTACTGTGGCTGGTGGGAGAGGTACTTGGACATAATGCAGGAGAGACCCCAGTTTATGTCCTGGAGGTGGCACCATGGGCAGTACCCTAACTGCCCTCACTCTCCACACATGCGTGGTCATTATTGCAAGCTGAGACTTTGAGGAGTTCTGGGTTGTCAACTCTTAAAAAAACCAAGAAAACAACCAAAAAGTGTCTCCACAGAAGGGCAATGAGATTGCCATGCAGTCACAAGGAATATCAGCCCCTCCTTCGCATGTCTAATGAACTGAGGGGCAGAAAGCACAGTCTGCATAGCTTGAATAGAGTATGATGATCCCAAACAAACAGCTGCAGATTTTCCATGGGGTAACAATGAAAATCCCAAAACAAACCCATGGAATCCATTGTATGTTAAAATGTGGAATGCATTTGTTATCTTCCCTCTTTTCTGTCCCCTCCTTGTTTGGTTGGGGTTAAACTCAAGGATTTGGTGGGAGAAGGAACAGTGATCAGAGCCGAGGGGGCAGCTGGCAGCAAACAGAGGGAACAGCCCAATCCTCCCCACAAGCAGCAGGAAAACGAACACCAGTGGAGCAGGGTGTGCAGACTGGGCCAGCCTGTGGGCTGGCATTGCTGCTGAGCCACCTTCCAACACAGCAAAGAACCTCTTCCAGAGCCTGCAAAGCTGGTGGGAAAGGAAATCCACCTGCTGGGGGGCAGAAGGAATTTTCTAGCTGATTCTTAGCACAGCCACAGAATTGAGTACCAGGATGTCTAAAGTTTCTCTTTTATTTTTAAATAATAATCTGAAGTGCCCCTTAAGCCCAGAGACAACTAGGTGCCCTGCCTGTCCCTCAGTAACTGTGGATCCACACTGAGGCTGCTGTTCTGCTGCTCTGTCTCCTGTCAGGACCAGAAAGGGACAGCAAAGAGCAGCTCCCAAGCCTGGCAGGGGTCTGACAGCTCTGCTCTGTGTGCAGCAGGATGGGCACGTTGGGCACCACAGATGCCATCTGCCTGGGCTTCCCTGGCTCCTCCCTGGAGCAGTCCAGTAGCCACCTTCCTGCTGTCCAGCCCCAACTGGACATCCCAGTACAAGACAAGGCACTGGTGGAGAGGGTCCAGAGGAGGACATAAAGATAAATAAGGGACTTGAGTATCTCTCTTATGAGGAGAGTGAGAGACTGTATGAGTTCATCCTGTTTAATCTGAAGAAGAGGAGGCTGACAAGGAATCTCAACAATCCATATAAATATCATCAAGGTGGGCGTCAAGAGGGTGGTGCCAGACAGTGACAAAAGAGGAAGCAATGGCCATAAACTAAAACACAAGAAGTCTGCCCTCAACACGAGGAATAACTTTTTTACATTGAGGATGGCAGAGCACTGTGCCCTACTGCCTGCCCAGGGATGGTGTGGAGTCTCTCTCTCTGGAGATGTTCCAAACCCTCCTGAACACGTTCCTGTGTCACCTGCCCCAGGTGACCCTGCGTTGGCGGGGGGGTTGGACCGGGTGATCTCCAGAGATCCATCCCTTCCAACCCTGACAATTCTGGGACTGTCATCTCCGTCCCGGACAGCTTCACCGTGCACGCTGCCGCCAGGCACGGGAAGAAACCAGCGGGCCTGGGGGACTGACTTCGGCAGGGTCCCTGCCCCGCTCCCGGGGGAGGTGGCACCGAGCGCACCCGCCCGCACGGCCCTGACAGGGGCCTCGGGCTGAGGCACTGGGCCGGATCCGACAGCGGCACCGCCGGGAGCGACAGTCTGCGCTGCCCCGGCTAAAGGCCCCGCACGGCCCCGGACTCGCCGCCCGCCCACTCTGTCCGCTGCCCGATGCAGCGACCCTCGACCGCCACCTCGCGCCCCGTCTCCGGCCGGTCCTGGCGGAGCCGCCCCTCCCGGTGTCGCTCTTACCGTAGCCCTGGCCACCAAGGCAAGCATGGCCCCGCACGCCGGGCCCCGGGCCCGCCGCAAGGACACCCCGGCAGCCGCCGCTCCACCGCCCCGGGGCGGGGCCGCTCGGACGCCATCTTGGAGTGGGGCGAATCCCGCCTTGCCATCTTTGGGAAAGGCAGAGTGATGCTTTGAGCGGAAGGAGCGCCGCGGCCGGTGGCGGAGCCGTGCTGCGGCCTCTCTCTCCGCAGCCTTCTCCGGGAGATGGTGAGGAGGGTCCTGTCTCTCGCTCCTCCGCTGCCCTCCGCGCACACCCGTCCCTCGCCGGTGCGGGCAGGGAGGGCCGCGCCCTGAACAAACATGGCGGCGTGAGCACGACGGTGGCCGGCAGGGGCCGCTCCACCCTGTGACAGCCCCGAAACGACAGGGCCGGGCGGCGTGCCCTGCTCAAAGATGGCCGCTGGCGGCTTCGGCGTGCGCGGAGGTGGGAGGTGAGGGGCGGCCGGGCCGGGTTGCGGGAAGATGGCAGAGAGCGAGGGGCGGACAGGTGAGCGGCGGCCCGGGGCTCTGGGAACCAGCGGGCTGTGGGCTGCGCTCAGGGCCTCTCAGGGGCGTGCTCGGGGCGGTGGAGCGCCGGTACAGGGCCCCACGCTCCGGGGGTGCTGGGCCGAGGGCGCCGGGCCCGGTTTGCGGGGGGCGGTGGCAGCAGCTCCCGGCCCAGGGAGGGGGAGGAAGGGGGCGATTTGCTGAGGGTGTGAAGGACTTGGGGCCCCCGGGTCTTGGCACCACCCCAGGGCGAGGTTGGTTCTCGGGACTGAGTCTCTGGATCGGGGATCCCTGTGACCCCCAGCCCGGTTTTGTGGTTGGTTCTCTTTGACTCCCCCTCCTCACACGGTGACACGAGCCTGAGAGTGCCTCCTCTGTCCAAACTGCTTCTCGTCATAAAGCTGACCCATCACAGCAGTAGGCTTGGACTCCTATGTACTAATCCCAGACTATTGTAACCCCTGCAGCCCTCGCTGTTTTCTTCCTTGAGTATTCCTGGTCTCCTCACTAAGAGGAATTGCACAAAGTGTCAACCAGAAGCAGTGAGGCTGAGAAACAAACACAAAGAGAGGAAAGGAGTTCTGTTAATGGCAAACACCCAGATCAGGACACTGGCCTGGGATTTATGTGTCACCTGTACTGATGGACACATCAGTGTTTGCCTTTTCACTTCACTGCTTGGGAGGTTTTCATTGTTTCCATGTTATAAACTCTTAAAAGCAGAGCTCCATTGCTGTGGTGCCAGTCGCTGTGAGTTGTGTGCTGAATTTTCAGAAGAGAGACACACGTGTCTTTAATTTAAATTCATCACATGTTGTTCCTCTCATCCTCCTACCTGGAAGTTTTGCTGTAACTTCTGCAGGAATGAATTGAACATTGCAATATTCAGGGCAGGAGATGAGGCTGAATTTGTTCTGTGCATGGGGAATGTGAAAGGCAGAGAAGTCCAATGACTGTCAAAGGTTGTATGACAAATCTACAGTGGACTCTGTGTGGTTCCTGGGACTTTGGATCCCTTTTAATCTGGTCTGCCTGCTAGAAAGTGTTGTGGAAAAGGCTGCTGATGCTTCTGGATGGTGTTTTCTACGTCAATGCAGCTGTTGATATTTTAAGGAGTTGGAGTTTGGTGGTGTTTGGTAGGGAGACAGTGCCTAAACTGGCTGGGTTGAGGACAGCAGTTGCTGGAGAGTGTCAGGGCAGCTGGTGCTGCATAAGTGCCTGCAGATTTTCTGGGTTTAAAAAGGTAAACTGAGTGAGTCTGACAGAATTCATCAATTGGCATTAGTGCCCAGGTTCCTTGACAGTGCTCTCTGCACTCCCTATTAAAAGTTGCACTTATAGGAGCATAATATAAATTACTTTAAATCTCTTGGAATTTTTCTGGTTCTGCAGGTTGGGCCCTGGGTTCAGATGCTGGGGAAAAGATCCCCTCTAATTCATTAGCAACTCACATTTGCATTAAATATTGCATCCTAGGCTCTGAGAGGGCTTTGAAATGAAACCATCTTCACAGCTTCCACCTGGAACAGGCTGTGTCCCATCATCCCCCAAGTCCTGGTGCTGCCTGGACCAGAGCTGTGGCTCTGGGCTGCCTTTATTGCACTGCTCCAGCTTGTCCATGCAGGAATTATCCTTTCTAGAAGAATGAAGGTCAGGCTTAACACTTAAAAACAAGGCAGAGTTAGTTTGTAGGAGAGCTCAGTGCTTCAGCATGACCTGAGGCTTGGCTGCACTAGACAGAAATAATTAAACTGGCTGGATGTTGCTTTTATCTCCTGCACTAGTATCTCTGTCTGAATGGGACATGCATCTTTAACAATGAAAACAGACATAATGCTTCTGTCTGAAGGCTTGCAGTGTCCTTAGGAGGATGTTGGTGAGGAGGACTTGGTGAGATTACAGCCCAGCTGGGATGGATTTGTGTGCTTTGTATCTCCTGAGAAATAAAGCTCATTTCTGAGTGAGAAAAATAGAGGATTTCTCCTTCCCCAGTGCCTCTGTTTTATCTCTTTTTTTGCATTTCCCAGGCACCTCTGAGGAGGTGGCTCCTCCTGTCCAGCAATGCTTCATGGTCCCCAAAAAGGAGATAAATGTGGTTTCCGACATGGCCAAGTGGAAGCGATCTCAGGTATGGCTCTGGGGACAGGGAATAGTGGAAAATGCTGCTGATCTTTTGGTGGCAGCCAGGTCTGGTCTGGGAAAAGCCAGGAGGTAAAGGAGGCTTGGGCAGAGAATGGGCAATAATTGAATTTGTGTTTTAAAGAAGAAGAGTTGGTGCTTGTTTGTAGGAAAATTACTTGGCAGTAATGATTACTGCTCCCTCCCAACAAGCTGGATGAGAAGCTGGTGACTGTTTCATCCTTCCTGGTCTGTGCTTTATAACCAAACTGGATTTACCCAGCTCTGTTTGAGCTCACCATAAACATGGTTCTGCTGCCTGGCCCTGGTAGCTCTAGCCTGGGTTGGTTCCTTCCCACTGTGCTGTTCTGGAAAGGACTCTAGAGCTGAGCCCTTCAATTTCCTGGATAATTTTTGTTTACAGCCTGTGTGGAGCTGGTGGAACAAGCAGGTTCTGCCCTCTCTGCCTTTGAGGGATTGGGGTGTTGGCCCAGACTTGTCCCACCTCTTAGGAGCAAATTCTTGCTTGATGACTGATGAGAGATGTCTTGAGAGAAACTGAGGTTATAGCCAGGTGTCAAGCAAACCTCTGGGTGCAGCTTCCAATTTCAGTCTCCTGGGTTTAAGGACTTGCTCCTGGTCGGGATTTTGAGGCACGGAGGGAGAAGTGGCAGTGTGCTGCTGTGGAGCTGCACTGGAGATGATGCTTCCAGAACAGCAAATCTAAAGAGAGAGAGAGTGAGGAGCCTGGGCTGTCTCCCACTTCCCTTTCATGAGCATGGGGGAAGAGTCCAAGGTGGAAAGGGAAGGTCTGGGAGCAGCAGTACAGAGCACAATGCCCGCACACAGCTGAGACTCTGCAGAACTGAGGAGTTTGACTTTGACCTGATGGGAGCTGAGGGAATGATTTTGGGGTCAGTGTGAGCGTTTTTAAGATTCTCCTTTCTGAAATTTTCGCAGCGATGTAATCACCACCTGCCTTCTGCTTCTGGGGCTGCCAAACAGGGCAGCAGTTTCACAGCAAGACCTGCACCCCCGGGTATATCCAAGGAGGCCCTTTTGCATGTTGGGAGAGGTTCCCTTGGGGTGCAGGATGCTCCTGTGCTGTGCTTTCTGCTCTGGCAGACCCTGGGCTCTCCCTAAAGCTCTGCCCTCTTGGTGTTTTCACAGGCATATGCAGACTACATGGGCTTCATCCTCACTCTGAACGAAGGTGTCAGGGGCAAGAAGCTGACCTGTGAATACAAAGTTTCAGAGGTAGGACAAGAGTTTGGATCCTCTTGTTACTTCTTTCCTGCCTTTTTTCACCTTTTTTTCTTTTGGCTTTACAGTTAGTATTTCCTGGGTGAGGAATGAATTAGTAACTTATCTGGGAGCCAAGGGAGATTGAATGCAGTTGGGCTATGGTTGGGGATGCAAATGTCAGGATGCAGAGACTCTGGATGTGCTTGGTGGATGGGAAATTGAGCAAGTGGGTAGAAGGAGAGGTGATGCTTTGAAGATGTGATATTCTCTCCTGGTTGCAGGCAGAAGGCTGAGATGTCTCTACCATTCCTGTTCCCCAAGTGGTTTTTCTGTAGGAAAATCTGTGGGCAAACCACTTCTCTCCCTGTCCCTTCTCGTTGCTCAGGCTGTGTTAATTGCACCCATCTCCTCAGCCCAGGCTGTAGCTAAGTTGTGCAAGCTCTGGTTGGACAGTTGTGACCTCAAGGTGTGTCACCAGCTGCACCTGCCTTGCCCAGGGTCCTGCTAAAGATCCTGGGGCCTGCAGAGCTCGCAGGGCTGCTGGGCTGGGCTGGGAGATTTCAGTTTAACCTGTGAAGGAGGTTTAACCTGTGGGGCAGGATCTCCCCTTCCAAGGTGTTAAGCAGAAAGCACCTGGTTTTCCCTTTGCATGAAAGTGGCTGTCACTTGTCCCTGCCTGCTGCCATGGCCAATTTTAATGGCTGTTCACCTTCTCAAGGCATAGTGGAGCCAGAGGGAAAGGGCAGGCACCCTCAGTGGTGTCACTGCTGCCCTGAGAGCTCTCTGGGTGCTGCCAGTCCACAGAGCACACATTGGCCACCAGCTTTGCTTCCTTGTTGTACACTGAAGCCCCTTCCCTTGGTCTGTGCTGCAATGGGGAGATCCTTAAGTTTTACTGATCAGGGCTGTGCAAGAAAGCTGAGAGTGATGTAAAAAGATCTAGGCAAAATAGGCAGCAGACTAGGCCCTGTGTTTATAGCTTCATTCTGGTGTGGGAAGGCAGCTGATGATGGTGTTTAATCCAGTCTTCATGTTTGAAGTACTGTGTTGAGTCCAGCCTTCCATTCTGGGAGGCAGTGTGAATGAGAAACTCCCCTGTAGTTCATGGAGGGGATAAGGGATAATGAGTCTCTCCCTAGCAGGCTTTGTGCCCCTCTTTTGTTCCTTCAATTAAGTAGAAACTGCTGTCAAATGCTGCTCTTGCTTTCTGCTGTTTGCATTTCACCTTTAAGTTTTGTCTTTGTCATGATCTAGCTTGTTCCCAACCATTCACAGAGCACTTCTAGGGAAACAAAGCATTAAAAATGAACAAAACAAAGAGTGGGGGAAAAAAACCAACCCTCTTCACAAGCCCTTTGAGCTGTCAGGAAAAGCTGTACCAGGGCTGTGTCTGCAAAAGAGCCCTCTTGGAGTGAATGTTCTCCATCCATGGTCCCAGTCCAAGTAACAAACAAGAGACACAATCCCAGCTGCTTGGGAAGTAGCAGGGAACAAATCTCATTCCCTACACACTGAGGAGAGCAGAAGCCTGTGACTTGAGGCACAGGTGGAGCATCCCCAGGGTTGTCTTGTTGATGGGGTTGCTTGTTCACACAGGCTCCTTTGTAGATCAAACTGCTTATCTGTGCTTTTAAAGGCTCAGCCCCTCGTGGCCTCTTCTTGCATCTCTGCTCAGCTTTCTTCTCTTTTGCTGTACCTGCTACCGACGTGCTTCTGTGCCATCCCATCTTCCTCCCTGATCAAATGCCAGGGACACCTTCCTTTGGCAAATGACCTCCTGAAATCCTTTCTGCTGAATGCATATCCACTCTGTGAGTTACTGGTATTGCTTTGCCATGAAATAAAAAATGGAAGTATGGTCTGCTCTGCTTTGAAAGAGGCAGCTTAGTGGTTTCCAAAGAGTGTGTGTCGATACCAACCTTTCTGCTGGATCCTGTGGGAGCTGAGCCCCCTTGGAGACTTGCTGAGCTTGCTCTGCTCCTACTGACACATTGTGTGGAGCTGTCCAGGGTTTGCTGCAGGCATCTGACAGGCACTGATAGCAGACTCTGGCACAGACACCGTGTCTGGCACAAGGTTGTGTGAGTGATAGGCTGTGACCTGCCTTTCCCTCCTGGAGGGAGTGCTTTCCACGTGGGGATCCATCAGCAACTTGCTGGGGCTGCAGCCTGGAGCAGTGGCTTGGATCAGAGGTGCAGTGCAGTGAGGAAGACGAGGTTAATTTTTGCCATGCAAGGAGCAGACCTTCCTGTCAAACAGCCCAATGCACTGGGGGAAACTGGTTGGTCTTGTGGCTTGCTCTGCTTCCAGGAAGGAAGTGGGGAAGCAGCAAATGCTCCGACTGTAGCAGCTCCCCATTCTGACAGGGCCTGAGGAGCCCAGAGGGGGAGAGTTGGTCGCCACAGGCAGCTTTGGCTGCCGTGATGCCTCCTCAGCACCTCTGTCTGCCTGGCCCCTGCTCTTGAGAGCTGCTGACAGGTCTGTGCTCCGTAGGAAGCCCTGTGGTTTGCCTTTGGGACCGGTGGCAGACTCAGGGTCAAGGAGATGCAAAATCAGCACAACGAGAAGTGCAAGGAGAGCAGGGGGGAGCCTGCCCTTGCTTTGATCACTGAAAAGGTAAAGCAAAAATAGAGCTTAAAAACCCAGCCAGGCAAAACAGGCTGCAGTGGTGCTGATGGCTGTGTTCCCATAAGCTCCTTTCTCCCGCACAGGGGTCAGCCCTGGATGTACAGGCTTCCTCTGCTGGACAATGGGAAGCTGCTTCTTTTAGTTACCCCCTTTTCAAAGGGCCTTGAGCCCAAAATGAGCCACAGCTCTTTAATTATTTATTGATGTGGCTGAGCCAGCAGCTGGGTCCTGCTCTCCTGTGTTCAGTGGGGCTGGGCTTTTAATCCCTTTAAAGCCAGCGAGTGGGGAAGGGGAGGTTGGGCTCTCTGCTCCCCAGGGAAGGAGCTGGTCCATGCCAGCCATTTATCCAGGCAGCACCGAGTGCTCGTGGAGAGGGTTTGAAATACGGTGGCTGCTCATAATGAGCTGCTGGTGCCGGCGGATAAATCACCAGCACGATTTAATTATTTAATGCAACCCAGTGCTGGGGATGCTGTTGCTTAATTGGAGGGGAATGCAGTAGCCAGGAAGGAGTAGGGCTGAGTCCAAACATGGCCCAGTGCAATGGGAATGTGTTTGATTCCTACAGTGTTTCGGGAGCAGGGAGCTGAAGCAGAGGGGGCTTTGGTCCACATGTATGTGGAGCACTGGTCTGTTAGTGCCTTCAGGATCACCAAGAGCTTTAGGCTGTCTTGTTCCTTTTTTGTGTTCTCAGTGTGCTCAGGTCTTGTCCCGGTCTCTGGTCTGGCTCAGTGGCCAAATGTCGAGGTCCTGGGGTGGGAGGATCCCACCATGTCCTTGGGGTGGCACCTTAGGAGTCACTGTCTGTGGAAGGCTGTGTCTGCTATGAGACCCTTCCCCCCAGGAGTGACCTGCAGCTGGTTCAGTGGCAGCACAGCTCTGCCATGCCTGGCTCTGCCCACCCCCTCTGAGTGGCACTTCAAGGGCTGGAAACTTGCTGGGCTCTGCTGTTTCCTTGTCCTCCCGACAGCAGCGTGAAGAATTGAACCACAACCCAGGAGACCAGCCAGCTTCACACGGTCGATGCCTCCAGCAAAGTCAAAGCAGCCGCCGCTTCTGCTGTCCTCTTTGTCCCCTTGAAGGAGGAATCCCCTCTTGAGACAGAGGAGCCTACATTGCCCGGGGCCTGGCCAGCTGCTGTGGCAGCTGATGGCTCTCCAGCTGCTTGGAGTCAGGCAGGGAGAATCCCAGAGCCTCTGGCAGGCTTGACCAGTTGTCAGCAGAGCCTCCTGAAACTGTCTGGAGCTGCTAAAAGTGCTGCCTGTGGTGTTGCCTCTTGGTATGGGGGGGCGTAGCTGTTCTCCAGCCATTTGGGCCAGGCAGGGACATAGTGTGCATTGGCCAGCTCTGGTCTGACAGCACAGCTGGAGACATTGTGCTATGCCATCTGCTGCACCTCTTTTCCTTCCACATGGGTCCCTCACTTTCAGCACTGGGTGTGAGAAACATGGCTGTGGTCTTGCTGTTGTTGCTGTCTTCCCATCAGCTTTGTGTTTGAATTGAGACATTTCTCTGAGACCTTCTTATTCTTGTTCAGATGGGAGCACTGGTGGGCTAACCAGGCTGCCTCTTCCCCTGGGTAGGTTGTGTTTTGCCACATGCAGTGGGTGTCCCTGAGCTGGAGCTGCCTGGTGGTCTGGCTGGTAGGAATTTGAAGTAACAGGAATCGTGCTGAGAAGGTTGACTTGCTGTATGAATGTGTCGTGGTTTAACAGCATCAACTGCTAATCCTGGCTCCTAAGAGACACTTCAGGACAATTATTCAAGCCTTGAGAAGGGCCTTTAAATCACATCATCAGCCAGTGGTGAGGATGCATAGCACTGTATATGTGATATTCTTTATCCTATGGGGAATGCAGGACCCTTAAGATGTTGAGCCTGAGTTATTGTGTTGAAGGTCCCTTCCCTGCTTCTCAGTCCTGTGAGAACTGTTCTGCAGCTCTTCTCCAAGAGATTTTGGAGCACGGTGCTGTTACAGCTCATGGAAGATTGTGTGGGTGACTGAGGAGTCAGCCTCAGGCTGGGCTTTGTACTGGACTGCTCTCCTGCAGGGAAAAATGTTTTTTCTGTCCCCTCTGCATTTTGAGGAGGATTGGTGCAGCCCATTTCCATGTGCCTCTCTTGGGAAGCATGGTGTGGGCTTTAATCACTCCCATCAAGGGGAGAGATATCAGACTGAGGGACTGCTCTGTTTTATGTCCCTGTGACTCCTCACCCTCTTGCTCTCTGTAGCCCATTGAAAAGCTGGTGGCTCTGCTGAACACCCTCGACAGATGGATCGATGAAACCCCTCCAGTGGATCAACCTTCTCGCTTTGGCAACAAAGCCTTCAGGACCTGGTATGCCAAACTAGACCAGGTGAGCATGTCTGTGCTGTGTAGTGTTACCTGCAGCTCCCACAGAAGGGCAGTGTGCCCAGCAGGGGTGGGAGAATGGCTCTGTCACTGTGTGGCAGCCAAGCAGCTCACAGAGGAATTGCTCAGATAAGCCTTGAAGGATCCACCCCTTGATACACATCACTTAGCATAGACTTGGTGCTATCTTTTCCTCTTGTGAGGGCATATGGGCCATGTAAATGATCTTGGCTGGGTGTCCAAGTTCTGGATGAGTCACAAAGGCTGTCCAAGCCCAAGGAATTCCTTTCCTTTGTAATTGCCCACTGTGTCACAAAATGAGAGAAAGATCAGGGGAAACTGCTCAAATTCCTTCAGCTCAGAGCACTTGCCCTGCACCAAGCTCTGGAGGTGGCACAGTTCCAGTCCCAGCAGCAGTGGCCTTGCAGCTGCACTGCTGCTGTAGTGGTGCTTTTGTCCTGGGGATGGCTCAGTGAGTAACTGGTTCAATGTACTTGGGTGATGAGGCTTTTCTGTCCTACAGGATGTGTGTGGCCTGAATAGGTCTCAGGACAAGCTCTCCCTGACTTGTTCCATCTCTGGAGATGACTCCTTCAACAGGAGAATTTGCTCCTCTCTCATGGTACCTCCAGGCATTGCAGAGCACCATTGCAGCCCTCACGCTGTGACAACATCTGAGCATGGGGTGCCTTGTTCCTGGGGACTGTGACAGATCTGTGCTCACCCAGGGGAGTCTTTTGTGTCTTTCAGGAGGCAGAAAAGTTGGTGTCAGCAGTGATTCCCAAGCATTTGGCTGATGCTGCCCCAGAAGTGGCTGTGTACCTGAAGGAATCCGTGGGGAACTCCACACGTATTGACTATGGCACAGGTACCTGGGCTTGCACACTGGCCAGGGCTGGGTTTGTCAGGAAGGGACCTTTGGAGTTGGATGCTGTATTTATTTAAATACATCATTACCACTATTTTTAGGGCCAGCTTGAAATGAACGCCTTTTTAGGGCCCCCTCACCCCTCTGCCCTGTGTGGGCTGTGACTGAGAGCTGGGGCTGGGAGCTGTGCTAGAGGTGTGACACCCTTTCACATCTCATCCAAGGAAATGGGAACCAAGCTGTTCTGGGATGAGCTGTAGGACATGCTTCACTGCATGCAGCAGCCCTGCAGCAGACAGTTTAAAGGAATAAAATATACTAGCTTGAATTTGAACTAGAGTGAGAACCATGTTAATGTTCAGTAGGGGGTGTCTCTAGAGGGACATCATAATGGTCTGATGGTCCCTAGAAGGGAATCACTGATTACAGAGGGACTTTGAAATCTGAAGTTAGAAGCACCTGAGGAGATACTGAATTGCAGGTGAAGTAACCACACAGGCTTCAGTAAGAACTAAATACAGAATTGTCTGCATGCTCTGCTCCTCTCTGGAGGATAGCTGTGTCTTCACCAAAAGGCAGGAGAGCAGGATGAGTGCAAGGAAACATGGTTTTGGGCTTGGGCAGGGAGAGGAAGACGAGGCTGTGGGTAAAGGCTGAAGGACTGGAGGCTGTGCAATGCTGGCTGCAGCTCACTGGCACCAGGGGGAGATGTTGTCCTTGGAAAGGCTGGATGGGGTTTGGTCAGCTCAGAGAAGGAAATTCAACCTCTCCTCCCATCCCTTGTGTCCCAAGCCAGGGGCCCATGTCCCAGCTCACAGTGTCCAGACCATGGGTGCATTTTGTTCCTACACTGGAGCTGCACCTGTCCATAGTGTGGAACTGCTCATCTTGTGCTCTCCCTTCCTCCATGGTCCTTCCCACTAAAAGACATTTCTGGGTTTGTTGGTTGTTTCATTTCCTTGCTGTTAGCTGGAGGGTGAAGCTGCAGAGGCTTAGCCTGAGATCCCAGTACCTTCTGGGACAGACTGTTCCTGGCAGTGTCATGGGATCTGCATCCTTCCAACAACGAGATATTTTTGTAGCAGGCGGAAATCTGTTTGCTTGCAGATGTGAGGTTCTCTTGCATCCCCCAAGCAGATGACTCTGCAGTGTTCCACTTCCCTTGCTGTGCCAAGCTCTTGGGAAAGTCCCTGCCTCTCTCCCAGCATGCCCAGTTGGAGCTGTTTTCCCTTAAGAACTTCTTTTCTCTAAGTTAATGATCACCTTATGAATGTCTAGAAGGTATAATTTGGATGGGTGCTGCAGGGGGATGAAATATTGTCAGCTTGTGGCATTAACAGTGACAACAGGGTTGAGAGGGGACTGTGACTGCTGTGATTGCTGAAGAGCTGTTGTGGTGCCCACAGAAAGGTTGTCCTGGGGGGCCAGGGACACCTGTGTCATGTCTCTTCATGTCTTTTAACTCCAGGGCACGAAGCTGCATTTGCAGCCTTTCTCTGCTGCCTCTGCAAAATCGGTGTGCTCAGAGTGGATGACCAGATGGCCATTGTCTTCAAAGTGTTTAACAGGTGAGGTAATGGGAGGAGAAGGGCTGGAAGTATTGGGCTGTTTGGGGGGAAGGGTAGAATGGGAAAGCTGAAGACAATTTTAGACAAAATTAGGAGCAGATGTACATTTTAATGGACTGTACACTGACCCATTATAACTATCTCAAAAAGAGGTGATGGCCCCTTGTCTTCAGAAGCAGAGTGCCCTTCTGGAAAGTTACTTTAGAGGAGCACAAGTTACTGAACTCTGTGGGTGAGGCTGTGTGTTGTGATAGACAGGAATATCTGATCAGAGGATCTAACATCTCTTCAGGCATCAAAACTAAAAAATCTATGCAACTGTCAGGCCTCCACTGCTCCTCTAGATGTGTTTCCAGCTCAGGAGGTAGAGTTGATAGTGAGGAAACTGTTGGAATGGGTGTTTGGAGTCCAGAGATTTAATCCCAGCTGTATCACTGTTTGGTGGCATGGAAACAATTTCCTTCTATAGTATTTCCAGCTTTAATTTTCCACCTGAAAAGTGGAAGTAGTGATTGCTGTAAGGTAGAAAACTCTGTGCTCTTTTGGAAGTTGGTGAAGGGATGCAAAGTGTCAATGTTTTCAAATAACAGTGGGGATGAGGAAGGATCTGCACAATCATGAGACTTTGCAGATAAAACAAACCCCTGCCACTGGATTTCTCTCTGCATTTGGTGTTAGGTACAATCAGGCTGCTTTCTATGGCAAAGGAGCTGAATATATATTCTGTGAACTGTGCTATATGTGGGGGTCCTGCTTACAAGTGGTAAATTGTGTCCTTTCCCCAACTGGTTTTTCTTGTCCTCACAAAAGTCAAAGACAGGAGAAGGCTTTGCCTTAACCCTTTCTGTTCTCTCAGATACCTGGAAGTGATGCGAAAACTGCAGAAAACCTACAGGATGGAACCTGCTGGCAGCCAGGGCGTGTGGGGCTTGGATGACTTCCAATTCCTGCCTTTCATATGGGGCAGTTCCCAGCTGATAGGTACTAATAAAAATCTTGTGTCCTAGGTTAGCCTCTGCTCCATTTGTCTAGGTTGTAAAGATGGTGGGACTAGGGGCTGACTTTTAAATTCAAATATGTCAGATTTGTGTGTAATACAGCAGGAGAGTTTGGGGCTTGGATTTTTTTTTACCTCAGCTTTCCAAATGAAGCCGGTTGGGAGATGGAAAACTTCCTTGTGTAGTACTTCTGTCTTTATTGCAATGACTGCAATAAAGCTTTTTAAAAGGAGAACCTTGGTTTTGGTGCTAAAAAATGCATTTTCTGCTCTGTGGAGTTTTGTCCCCGCAGTGGCACTGGAGTGGGAGATGAGATAGAAAAGAGCAGCTCTGTGCTGCCTTTTAAAGAGCTCTGAGGGGAGGGTTGTGCTTCTGGGTGAGGGGCAGCACACCACCTGGTTGAACTTGGTCTCAGGAGGGGATTGCCATACAGGTTACTTCCTGTTGCCTCTTACTCTTTTTAGACCATCCAAGCCTGGAGCCTCGGCACTTTGTTGATGAGAAGGTGGTAAATGAAAACCATAAGGACTTCATGTTCCTGGAGTGCATCCTCTTCATTACAGAGGTGAGGAATGGAAGGTTTGTCCCACAGGGACTTTCTCTTGACATTAGATACTTGGCTCTGGCAGTGTTTTTTTCTTCCTCCTTTGCCTGTTTGCTTGTTCTCGTGGAACTGTGCAGATGAACCATTGTTGCATGGCAGAGGTGTTCTCCTTGAATGAGCTGAGACAGGGATGTTGAGAAGAAAGTGTAATTAAGCTGGATGGGCTGTGGATTGTAGTTGAAGGGAGCTGTAACAAGTGCAAACAAATAACTTTGGATCATCACATGGATCAGTCAGTGGGAGCTTGGATGGAGAAGACTGGTTCCTGTAGATACACTAGGAAGATGAAGGAGGAGCTGCAAAATGACTGGGCTTGCCAAGACAGCCTCCCTTCCCTGCAGCCCTTGGGTGCTGCCTGGCAGCCCTGGGCCTCTCCTTGCTTAGGGCAGGCTCCCAAACCTCTATGCTGCTCTGTCTCCTCCAGATTCTACTAAAAGAGTAGCCCATGGAATGCACCTTATTTGCAGCTGACCTAGAGCAGAGGTGGTGCTGAGATTCCCCACTTGGCAGCGCTCTCAGGACTGTTTCTCTCAGGCACTGCAGGGCCCTTTGGAGAGGGGTGGGTGATCCTCAGCTCCTTGGCAGCCCTGGGCTGTTTCTCAGTGAGGGAGCTCATGGCTTGCTGCCTGCAGCATCAGTGGAGGATTTGGCTGTGTTTCTCCCAGTTCCCTCACTGCACAGTCTGGACGGGGAGAGCAAGAGCTGCCCGCTCTGTTGTGGTGAGGGATTTCTTGTCTCTGGCAAGAGGAAGTTGATGGGATTAATTTTGAAGGACAGAATGCAGTTCTTCCCTTTTGTTCTGTTCACTTTCCCCCTTCCTCGCCTCTCTAATTTAGTGATTAGATGGGAAGGGAGGTTACAGACTATGAACTTAGCCTTTCATGTAGGAAATCTTTATAGGAGCCTTTGGCCCAAACCCCAGGAGCTGCTGTGTCAAGTCCTGCTAAATCTGGTAGGGTTTGCTGGTACTCAGCACCTCACAGGGTTTAACCCTTAGTGCCAAGATAAATCATACTGTGGGTAATAAAGAGGTGCTGTTGGAAGAGATCAAGATGAGGACAGGAAGCCAGGAGCCAAGATGGTCAAAGATTTATTTTAGTTCAGGCCTCTGTGGTATCCAGACACTGCACTGACCTGTTAAAAAACATACATCTCTTGAAATGTGTGTAGAAGATTCTGCAGCGCCCAGTTGACAGGTGATGTTTAAAATACCCAGCACAATCCTGCTGCTTCAGGTCACTCTGCTTCTGCCTGCAGCAAGTCAGCTTTTTAGTAGGCTTTTCAAATAAGTGATTTGAGCTCCTTTTCTGTGTTGTGAATCGTGGAATTCAGTGTTTCTTCCGAGATCCCCAGTGCCACCTGGTGGCAAGGAGCCCTCTTGGCCCTCCTGCCGTGAGCTGAAAGGGATGGCAGCAACCTGCATCACCAAACCCATGGAATATTCAATGCATCTCCGTGCAGGTTGCTGCTTCATTTTTATGAAGATTTTCCTTTTAAATCTTGGGTTTTTTCCCTCCCAAGCTCCCGGGAAGGCCGTGACTGCCACTAGGGGGGGCGAGGCAGCCTCAGTGCCCTCCAAATGCTTTCTCTCCAAAATCAACAACAAAACAAAATAGCAGGGAAAAAAGACAGAAGGGATTAAAGACTTTAATAAATGAACGATATTATTTTCTTCTGAGCTTGTCATCTGGAAACAGCTCTCCTTTAAAGGTGTTAAACATCTAACAAACACCACAGCAGTTCCCATAGTGGGTCTTGCCGAAATGAGAGCAGGTTTTGTTTCCAACTACAGCTGAGGAAGGTTGTTTTCTGTCAACTGAGAGAATATTCTCTTGAGCAGATACTGTTCTCAGCCCCCAGGTGTTGTTTCAGGAATATGAATATATGCTCTTGTGGTGTTTGCTAGGCTTGTATTTAAACCTCAGGCTTTTAAAGCAGCAAAGATGATGTCCCGGCTGAACCCCCCACGGCATCCTCCTTAGAGGAGTGCCCAGGCATGGCACTGAATTTTGCATGAGCTGACCTGATGTTGGGAAATCTGCAGGGTGGGTTTGGACCTGAACACATGGTTCTGGAACAGGGTGAGGTTTGCAGAGCTGGCTGAGACTTGAGTTGTTCCCCTGCTGCTGCCTTTGGCTGCCAAACGTGTGTGTGTGGTACCTGAAAGTGTGAGGATGAGAAGGGTTTGGGAGCATCCAGCATCCCTGTGGTGCTACAGAGGGGCTGTAGAGGACAGTGATGTAGGGCTGCCTGAGGAGAGGAGCTGGGTACACCCCAGCTGTTGTGGGGGATCAGTGCACTTGCCCAGATGCTCCTCTGAGAGCTCAGGGCAGGCAGCAGGAATTTCAGCTTCAATCTGGCTTCTAAATTTGGGAAGGGAGGGCTCGGGTTTCTGCTGGAAGGGAAGGAGCTGACAGGAAAGCACGGCCTCAGCCGTCCCCCTCCCCCCTGCACTGACAGAGGAACCATTTACAAAAGGCCGATTCTCTTGGGAACCGAGAGGCAGGAACGCCACGTCTGTGAGTAATTTCCTGCTCAATATGGCTGCTCTGACTCACTCTGTTCCCCTGGGGTCACTGCGGGACTGCAGCGCGCTCGCCGCCTCTCGCTCTCCCCCCAGCTCTCCCTCTTCGCCCTTTGTGGCTGGAAGGAGATGATTTTTTTGTGTTCCCCTTCTCATCCCTCTTATTTTTCCCGCCCCAGCTTGAAACCATGGCCAAGCCATCCCTTGCTGGACGTCCGGGTGAGGAGGGCCATAGTGGTGGCCGTGCCAGGCATGAGCTGGGACTGACCAGCTGTGCCTGCCTCCTTCGCTCTCTGGCTTGGGAAGGGGAGAAGAGCGCGGTGGTGGTGGCTGATGCCAGCTGTGCCCCTCTGAATGGCGGTGACACCGGGGGAAGGAAGGTTTGCCGTCAAAACTCTGGCAGCCAAACCTCCCGTGTGGGGAGAGGAGGCTCTGATGGCGCAGAGCTCCCTGGCAGCCGCTGCTTTGGGTGCCCACCGGTGCCAAATCCTGGCGCTGGGTAACGTGCCGGCGCTGCCGGGAGCGCCGAGCTTTGTGTGCGTGCACGTTTCATCCCGTGCCCATGAGGGAAGCATGTGGCAGAGGGGACAGGGAGCAGCTCAGCTGTCATCTCCCAGCTCACAGGGACCTCCGAGGGGAAGTGGAGATGCACCCGTGCTCTCCCAGCACCAGGCAGAGCTGCAGACCCGCTTCCCCTGCTGCTCCAGCCCCAAGGCCAGCGGGTTTGAAGCACATCACCCTCCAAACAGTGAGGTTTTTGGGTCCTCCCACCCTCTCCCTCTCTTTCTTTCTTTCTCTGCTGCAGGCTGGTGTCACACAGGCATTGCAGAAAGGCAGCAGCATTTTCCCAAAGCACATTGATTGGCCCTGCTTGCTTTTTTAGTGAGCAGAGAGGTTGTTTTGGAGACGCTTTTCCCACCCTCTCTCCAGGCCTGTGCGTGCACAGAGGGAAGGGGTTAGTTGTTCGAGCCCCAGGTCGGGAATGAGAGTCCAAGAGATTCCTCTCTCCCCACGCTCCTCTTTAGCGTGAGCTTCGGCCTTGTGGTTTCTGATGTCATGGGAACTTCGCTCAGTCAGAGTGGCTGTGTTGTATTTCTTTCTCTCCCTGAGGGTCTGTTTTTGTTCATGGAGGAGAAGGAGAGACAACCACCCAGGGAATCTACATGCAACTGCCCCTGATTGCAGCTTCCCTCCTGCCCTTCCTCCTCAAAACCCCTCGCCCTGGGAGGAGAAACAGTAGAGTATAAAAAAAAAGAAAAAAAAATGTAAAGCATCTGCTGCAAGCCAGCAGCTCGCAGCTCTGGAGCTAGTTTGGAGAGCATGTCCCCTCTCCTCCTGCTTCCCCTAGAGCCCTCCTCAGCTAGAGGCAGGTGTGGAGTGGGCTGTGGACACAGAGCTGCTGCCAACCTGCACTGCCCTCTGTATTCAGGGAAGGCAGCGATGGCTGTCGCTGCTGCTTGTTGTTGATCTGAATGGGGAATGAGTCATTTTCTTGGAAAGCCCAGCAGTGCTGCACTGGGAGGTTTCTGGGTAGAATAGGAACAGCGTTGAGCCAAGCTCTACTGGGGGGAAGAACAGGACTTATGTGGGGCTTTTTAAATACAGTCATTAAAAGGGAGGTGTGCAGAAGGAGGTCTGATTAGGAAAGCGTGGCAGGAAAAGGCTTAATTTTATCAGGGAAGGGGGGGAGCTGGATTGCCACGGCTTCATGTGATGTGGCCACAGCGGGAGGGAGCACGGAGGGAGGGAGGGAAGATGCAGTGAGGTGGCTGGTGCGTGGGTCACTGGGCTTGGTGGGAATGTTTGCTTGGAGAGAGTGTGAGCATGAGTCATTGCTGGTGCACGAGCTTCCTGGCTGGCCCAGCTCCCTCAGCCCTGTGCTTGGGTCTCTTTTAGATGAAGACAGGCCCCTTTGCCGAGCACTCCAACCAGCTCTGGAACATCAGCGCCGTGCCCTCCTGGTCCAAGGTCAACCAGGGCCTCATCCGCATGTACAAGGCAGAGGTGAGTGTTGTGGGCAGGGGGAGGCTGCTCGGCCACACACCTGCTCTCCCACAGTACCCTGGGTCAGCTCTTGTGCTGCTCCAGGTGTGGGGACCCCATCACAGCCATTTGTTACTTCTTGCTGACTGTAGCTTGGGAGCCCTTGGCTGTTCAGGTGCTGCTGGCTTGAAGGAAGCTCCTGCCCTGTGTTTGCCCCAAAACCAATCCCAAAGTGGCCATTCCTTGCAAACATGACTTTTGCCATGTGTTGTCTTACCATAGTGCAAGTGCAGATCTCCAAATAAGGGCAAATGTCTTGGCCTGCTTGTTCTTCTGGTCCACCATTTTACCAGCTAGAGGTAATTTATTTTAAATTACCATGCCAAGTTTCAAGAGCCCCAGAGCAGGCTGAATGCTTTCTCCTGATTTACCCTTTCTACAAGCCCTATCCATGCCATGTGCCAGCCCAGTGAGACCACAGCCACCTCTCTGGTTTGGCCACCTTCCGCCCACCAGCTCTGCTGGCATTGCCCCAGGCTTTCCTGGTGAACCCTGACCTGGAGAACTGGGCAGTTTTGGCTCTCCCTTATCTTCCTTCCTGCTCAAGCTAACCCTGGGCTTGAGGAAGCAGGACAGGAACCTCTGGAGGGAATGGTGTTGGCTCTGCAGGACTCACTGGCTGCACTAAAGCACTGGAGGAGCTGGGATGGTGGAATTCCCTGCTGGCACCGGGTGGGCGGGGACAGGTGGTGCCTGAAAGAATTAATCCCGCACCCTGCAGTGCTGCTGGTGTCAGCCATGCTCCTGTTGGGAGCTGGGACAAGCTCCTGTTTCTGGGACACACAGCTCTGCTCAGGCCCAGAGCACAAAGGGGTTAACTGTGCCGAACGGCCGCTCCCTCCCCCAGCCCTTCCTCTGCACTGCACATCCTGTGTTTAGGTTCCAGGCCACATACCTCTCTAATCTGTGAGGTGTCACTCCCAGGCCCGCTGGCTCCTTCCGCCCCCAGCTCAGTTTTCCTCCCAGCCTCCAAAGAGAAGTGGGGCTGGGGCTGACCCCCTTGCCTGGCTGCTCCTGGGAAGGGTGCCCAGGGCTGCTCCTTGGAGAGGGGCTGTCCCTGGGCTGTAGCTCTGTCACAGGGGCTGGAGGCACTGCCTGCTGGAAAACCCTGAGCTGGAGGCTAAGCTGTGAGAGCTGAGGGGTCTGAAGGGAAGACCACAGCACTGTGAGTGCCTTTAAAGTGAAACACAAGTGTCCTAAGACCTAGAGCTTCAGTGTGGTCTGCTGCTGCCTCAACAGCCTTGTCGTGGTCCTTCCTTTCCTTTGGATCAGTTCCTTCACAAGCTGGGTGCTCCCCTGGCATCCCACATTCCCTGGGATGTTCATGTGCTCCTGCCTGGTACCCCACATGCCCTGTGTTGTGGTTGCTCCTGCCTGTACATGGCTGGAGGAGCTTGGCAGTGATGAGCCCACAGTGCAGTGCAGCATTCACTGATGTCTTGGGGCCAGTGTGCTGGCAGATCTACCTGTCCCCTGGCTGGAGAGAGCACAGCTTGGGGATTCTCTAGAGACTGGGAGATTCTTTGGCTCTTCTATGTGCACCCAAGAGATGGTCTTTTCTGAAGGCCTTAGTCTGTTTTGAGTAGCAGGTGACTTTCAGTGTGAAAATGCTGGATCCAGTAGTGGTAGGTTTCTAGAAATATCTGAGATGTAGCTCAGAATGCAAAAACTGCTAGGAAGGGTAATGGTACTAATTTAGGCTAAAGTGTAAAAAATGTTGAGTCAACTAAAGAGCTTTAAATTTAGTTTTTTTCCTCAGATAATGTTTGTAGGCCTTAAAGGACCAATCCTAAAAACATGATCCTTGTGCAATGTTGTCCTCTCTTGCCATGGCATGGAAGTTGTGTTCACCTGGATAGGCAGAGGAGGAGAGAGGGCACTCCTGCTCAGGGGTCCTTAGGGTTCTTTACAACAGATATATCTTTAGATATAATCTTTTCTGGGGAGTCATCTACCCTGATGCTGGCTCAGCCAGTTCCTGCCTGGCTTCGGAGATGACAGGGGTGTGGATGTGGACACGGCAGCATGGCTGGGCAGAGCTTTCAGTTATGGTGTGCCTGGCCCTGCAGGTTACACCAACATTTGCAACTGGAGGATATCTTAGACTGATTTTCTGGGAGGGACACAAGGTTAGGAGTCACTTAACCTTCATCCTTTGCAAACTGAATCTGTCTGGGTGTCTCAGGCCAGGCACAAAGTCACTGCTGGAGACCTTGTCTCTTTTCTTCTGGCTCCTGGTGTATTTCTGATCTCTGTGTAGCTTTCACCAGTGCAGTCTCTCTGCAATTAGCCACTGCCAGCATTAGCAGAAGAGAAGTCAGCAGCACCCCTCAAGTACTGACATGGGTGTTTGTCCAGCTCAAGGCAGGCAGCTTGTGTGGCAGAGCCTGGGGCATGTGATGGCAGAGAGAGGGAAGGTTTGGGGTTGGAGTGTTGCTTTGTCTAACTTGCAAAGTGAGAGAAAGATTTCAGGTTTTATTTGTTTTCCCCTCCCTTTTCCCTACCCCTCTGATCACCCATTGCAATTAGATCAGGTGTAATCAGACACTCAGCTGGAGGCTCCAGCTCTGTAACACACCTGGGGTGGCTGAGAAGTGCTGGGTGTTGGACGGCGCTGACCAGGACTGGAACTGAGTGGGGGCAGCAGCAGAGGAGGGGGTCACTTGCTGGAAACAGACCAGGAGAAATCCCACTTAGTGGGAGTGGGGCAACCCCCAGACCTAGTTCATCTAAAAAGCACTCCAAAGGCTTTATCTCTTCTCTGTCTCCTCTATGGGATGGCTTTAAACAGCTGACAGAAAGCTCAGGCACAGGCATCCTGTGTCTGTGTGTCCAGGAGCTGTGGTCTGGATCCAGGCACTCCAGGGCAGATGAGCAGTAGACTGAAGACAATGTGTCTTCAATTCTGTGTATTTATGAAATCCCAAATGTGTCTATTTATAATATAATGGGTGAAGACGTGTTTGCTTGAAAGTCCATGGGCTTTTCTTATTCTCTCCATCAAAGGCAAGTGAAGAAGTCGACAGAATAGTGTGTGGTTAAAGCAGCAGCCTTGATGTTTTTCCCCTGAGTCTGCTTTTGAGTCTCCTGACCTTTCCTTCTCTGCAGTCAGTCAGGAAATACTTTCCATTGTAACTAATCTAGTCCCAGTTCCATCTTTAAAGATTGGACTTGTTGCATGAATCTACTTCCCAGTTGAGTCCCAAGCAGTCCTTCAGTGGGATCAAGATGGTGGCAAGAAGAAATAAGCCTGAAATTGAGCAGGGTACAGTTGAGTTGGGTACAGTTTCATCCACAGCTGATGCAAGGAAAGCCTGTACAGCTGATAATTCAGTAAACTTGTGCTAGTCCTTCTGAATAGAGGAGGAGAAATTTCTCTGCTTATCTCCTCTTGAGCTGGTGATGTGTTACATGGAATGGATACCCCTTCTTCCCACTGGTGGTAAAGTCTCTTCATCTGGAGCCCAAACCAGTCTGGTCTTCCATGGGACTCCTTGGAGCTAATTGGGCTGACATTTCGAGCTGTCAGCATTTCCAATGTTCATTTCCCTCTGCTCTCTCCTCATGCCCATTTTACCCAGCCCTCCTTCCTCTGGGAGTTTGTCTAAGTGGTTGTGTGGAGAGACAGCAGCAGCTCTGAGCATTAGGAAGCTTTGAAGGTGACATGCCCTGATGTTTGCAGGACTTACTTCTCCTTGGTGCCTTGCCATGGCGATTTGTGGTTTTATGCCTGGCTCTTATTCCCCAGGATGGATACAGCCATGCTGTGCTTTCACCACCTCCAAACTTGTTTGGCTCCATTGTGCTGGTGCTTGGAACCAGTTGCCTGACCTCTGGCTCCAAAGGGATTACTGTAGGCCTGGGCTTCTGGGCACTAATCTTCCTGCTTGCCCATGATGACAGCACAAGGGCAGGGTGCCTGTGCCTGAGTCCTGCCTTGGGGTGAGAGCTGTCTGCAGCACACAGCTTCCTCCCCAGCCCCAGAGAACTGCAGCAAGTCCAGTTTGGCCCTGTGGAGAGCACAAGACTCCTTCCTATGGAGAGCTGTAACTGCATCATGGCTGGTGAACATACACTGCTGAGCTCTATGTGATGGAGTGGAGCCTGCTCTGTGCCCTCTATGAGGTTTGGGCAGTCTTAGTCTGCAGTGACTCAAAAACAAGAGCTCTGAGTGGCTCTGCCAGACAAGTGTTGGCAAACTCTGACGTTATTGACCACAGTCCATGACCTTCCTGCTGTTGGCTGGTGAGTGGAAGGGGCTGTGCCCTTGCAGCCCCGCTCACCCTACGGAGAGCCCTGCTGTAGCTGCAGGAAGCAGCTCTGAGCTAATCTGCTTTGTAGTGGATCTGTGTGACTGACCTGTGATCCATTACTCTTCAATGGGAGGTGGGAATTTCAGGGGTGAGGGGTTGCTAGAAATAGGATCATATCTTAAACTATAGCTGCAAAATCACTGGTGCTTGTCCATCAAAGACCTGAGAGTCTGGAATGCAGTTTGGGCAGTGCCTTGCAGCTGCACAATGGTGCCTCAAACCCAGAGTGTTGGCACTGGCCTGGAGGGGAGAGTCTCTCTGCCCCAGGGGATTCTGCAGTTCTCAGTGTTTGTAGGATGAAACTCTTCAAAGACATCAGCTCGAGCAAGGAGAGTGGTGAAGGAGAAAGCTGCTGACATAGACATGCTGCTTCTGCTCATGCTCCAGGCCTCCCCATACTGAATTTCAGTAAGAAAAAGACTCTGGCTGAAGGGAAGAGGATGAGATTATGAAGTGCTACTGGCCTGAGAAGCCTGACTGGAATGTGTGGGGGAAAACATGGTGCTGATCCTCTGCCTTTGTCTGAGCTGAGTGGCCCCGGACCCTGCAGGCAGGATGTGGCTCAGGCTGTGTGTGTAAGGTGGAAATGTCTCCTGAATTCACCTCTCTTTATCTCTCCTCCTGCAGTGCCTGGAGAAGTTTCCTGTGATCCAGCACTTTAAGTTCGGCAGCCTGCTCCCCATCCAGCCTGTGACATCTTAAGGAGACCGCAGGAGGAGCCAAGGCAGTGGAGGCACAGCACGGCGCTCTTCCTCCTCCCCTCACCCCTCCTCACCACCCAGCCCATCCATTCCTGCACATCCTCGTCAGCAACCACAGATCCAAAGCACAGGGATGGGACCTGGAGCAGCTCCTCCTGCACGTCCTCACCCTGGGGACTTCTCCAGTGGCCGAGCCGGGGCCGCGCTGCTCCGCTGTGCCGCATCCCTGCCGGGAATGGGGATGGGTTTGAGCAGGGGCTGCCCTGCAGAAAAGGCCCTCTGCTTGGCTTCTCAAGAGAAAGGGGTGTGGAGGGGAGGAAGGCACGTGTGTATGTGTTGGGCAGTGGTAACTGCAATTTCCCTTTTGAATTTCATTGGAGTTTCCTGTTGCTGTTTGCTTTGGGAAACCGCTGTCCGGGGTGAGGTGTGAGCCTGTGCGTGTCTGTATCAGCCAGCTCTGCCTGCACTGGAGGTCTGTGGGTTGTGGAAGCCCAGAGTACCATCTCTCCCTTTTTCTGGGTAAGGAGAGCGCCCTCCCTCCACCTCTTCTGCAAGGTTTCCTGGGTCTTCCTTTCTCACTTGCCCCTCTTCTCTTGGGTGAAGCTGGGAACCTTCTGGGCTGTGGGCATCTGAGCTGGCTCTGGAGCTGGAGACAAGGTCCCTGGAGGGACCCAGCTCTGTGGGAACAGCTATGCAAAGACACTGCTCAGGCCCCCTCTTAACTGGCAAAACCCCTGACACATTCACATACATCCATAACTGGGTCCAACCTGCCCTCTGCAATCCCCGTGCTTTGCTGCTCTGGGGCTGGGCTGGCCTCAGTGGCACAAGGTGACTGTGGTTGCTCCTGCTTGGTCATAAATTGTAGTGACACCCCCATGGCAAAGGGATTTCCCCATGAAGCAGCATGATCCCCGGCTCTTCAAGGGGGACATCCCTGGAGCACAGGCAGCATGAGGGGACAGCATGCAGCTTCTCATGCATTCATATACTCTTGCTGGAAACAAAAACATAGGTAGCCCAGGACAGCAGGTTATACCTGGAGAAAGCTCTTTTCCTTTGTCCTTCCCTGCTGGTGTTGCTGTGCTGGACCTCAGGCAGGAGAACCACACTTGCGGTGCCACCAGCAGCAGTGTGTTGAAGACAGGTGGTCTGGATCACACCAGCAGCATCACTGGAGGGCAGAAAGGGCTGGTGCTGTTTTTGAGATGAGCTGTCTGTCCACAGGTCATGACCAAGCTGGTGCACAGCTTTGCAGCTGCAGTGGGGATGTTTCTTCTTGGGGTTCCCAGGCTGGGTGTTGCAGGGACAGAGTTCTGGGTTGGTGTTTGCTGGGGATCAGGAGCAGCAGGAATCCTTCCTCTGGCATTCCTGCAGACCATGAAGGGGCTGCCCCCAGCCAGGCTGCTCAGCTTTTGCTGCTGCACTGCTTTATTGCTGGGGTGGGAGGAGAAAACATGGTTGTGATTTTTTTTCTTTTTTATTATTATTTTTTCATTATTTTTAACAGACCTACACACTCCCTCTTGTAAAGGTTCTTGCAGGCACTCAGGGGAAGGAGAGTAAGAAAGGAGTCTAAGTTAAGAGTTGGTGAAATGTCCACAGAGCTGAAGCAGAGCTTTCTGGCACTGTTGCTGTCCTGTCTGCTCCTGGCTTGGCCCTGGGCAGGGAGTGGGGGACAAGGAGCTTTTGACCTGCCTGAAACAACTATAAACTTCTATTTAAAATGAAAATGGAAGACTGGGGTAAAGTCTTGTTTTACTCCTAAATGGGATGTATTTTGTCTTTGCTTTTCAAGTGGATCCACTCCTGGAATGTTGCTGGAGATCTGTGTGCTTGCTGGCACTTGATGAGTCCATCTTCAGTGGAGCAGCCTGTGGCTGGGGCAGAGACTCATGGTGTCTCCACCTGTGTCCCCTCACGTTGCTGTGTCTTTTGGCAGGTGTCCCCATACTTTAAATAACTGTGCAGCATCTGGCCAGCAATGGCTGAGCAAAAGCCCTTGGTTTTCTTTATCTGCCTGAGGGTCAGGAAAACATCTCTCCAGGTTGTCTTGTGGAAATGAGGCTTCCATGCAAAAGGATGGGTGGAAATTTTGACATGGATACATGGGAGGGACTCCAGGAATGTGGAATACAGCACCAAAAAGGGTGGAGAGGTGCTTCCTTCCCCTGCAGCTGCAGCATTGCTCCCTGGGACAGTGTCCCTGGGCTTGGGACCTGCGGAGGCGGTGGGAGGAGACTCACACACAGCTTTGTGTTTGTTGTTTGCCTGAGTCTGCACATCTGTCCTGCTGGAGATTTTGGGATGTCAAGCAGCTAATTCTCGTTTGAGTCCTCTCAGCCCGCTTGGGATGTGCCCCTGTCACATGGCAGCCACTTGCTTTGCCTCCCTCCTGCTCCCAGTGACATCCCCAACGGGCTCAGCTCCTCTGCCCATGCACATGGCAGCACCCAGGGCTGCTCCATGTCCGAAGCAGCACTTCCCACCTCCCCCCGTGTTGTAGGTTTAATTAAAGTTTCTGTGTTTTGCACTGGTGACTGTGTTGGTCTCTCTCAGACTGGGTTTGCTCCTGCTTTGGGAGCAGAGCCAGTGAATCCAACAGCCAGAGCCTTTGGCACAGGGAAGAGGCCCTGTGGAGGCACTTGCCATGTCGGTGGTTGACCTCGTGCTTGCACTAAAATTGGTTCTTTATTTAACTGCATGATCAAGTACATCTGGTCTGTCTTTGTGTCCTTCCAAGGTGTCTTTCTGTTGTATTGTGTGGTTTATTTATTAACTTTTTTGCTGTGCCCACCCCCTATCCCATCTGACGTTTGGCAGGTAGGTGATGTGCAAAGCCTGATCCCAGGCCAGCAAACCTCTTGAAGATCAGAGACTCTTACAACCAAAGGATGTTTGAGCCTTGTTTCTAAGGCAGGGTGAGAACTGGAACCTTTTCCTTCAGATGTTTTTCCTGTCCTGCTGTAGGAGCTGACTCAGGACTTCCAGCATCAATGTAGTTCAGCAGCTTTGTTGGACTTATAATAGACCTGGATTAAATTAAACCTAGACCTTCTCACAAGTGGTGGAAGGTAGCGTAGCTGTGCTTAGCAAATGCTCCTTTTCTTGTCTCTGGGCTACATCTTCTCCATCAACACAGGCCAACTGTGAGAGCTAAAAGTGGCAGCAGGGTGGAGGGGTGGATGGTGAGCAGAAATGTCATCTTGGATCACAAATGTTGTCTTTGAAGGCACTTGAATTCGTCTTGAGCGTGTCCCTCGATGAACATGACGCGCAGTGAAGGGGAAGGAGATGTAGCGTGGGTTTCTGGCCGTCTTCCCCCTCAGCCCACTGACCAAGCCATTTTTTTTTAAATTCAGTTTTCAGAGCTGGATCTTTGGGGTTGCCATACGTAGGTCAGTTAGTGTTGCTGTTTAACAGCTGTTGCCTTTGGACGGGGTGCGTTTCCTGAATCGCCGCCAGCCTTGCCCTGTCTCTTCCTTCACAGCCCTCCTTTACAAGTGATCTCTTATGGCAGCCAGTGATGAAGTAAGAGTTGAGAGAAGCAGCCTCATGTGGAGATAGAAGTAGCAGAATAAAAAATAGAAGTTCTTGATGTCATTGTTGCTGTATTAACTTGTCCCTGGTGTGTGGCTCAGTTCCACTGTCCTGTGCTGGGATCCTGTGAGTGGATAAACAAAACAGCCCCCACAGCAGGACCTGCAGAATCTGAGCAGGCACTTGCCAAGATGAAGATGCACTTTGTACCCCAAGGACCTGGTGCTGAACCACTCAAGAGCCCTGGACTTTGCACTGTGTCCCTGCGACTGCACTGGCTTCCTGAGAGAAGAAAGGAGGCAGAAATGGGTTGGAGGAGGTGAAACTGGTTGTTAATGATAACTGCTAAAGTTACCTGAACTCTCCTGCTGCCAGTGTGCTGGTGGAAACCTTTTACAGTTGAGAAGCTCAAAGAATCTTCTTGCTGCTTCAAAAAGGACTCCCTTGGCTCAGAGGTAGAATTTAACAGGACTTTTGGAGGTCATTTCATGCTCTAATATCCAAGAGGAGATATCTTCATCGTTTAACTTTGCTTCCCCTTCAGTGGATGAGCACTCTTGCCATTGACATTGGAGAAAACTCCTTGAACATCCTGGGGACACACAGGGTCTTGTAAAATTGTGCCAAACTTCAAACTAGGACGAGCCAAATTGAAAAAGGGTTGTCTCCACATCAGATTCAGCGAGGGCTGAACCGTGACGGGCATCATCAGCTTGGAGATCGGCTTGTTGTGAGGAGTACAAGGCTGTAAGCAGGTTTTGGAGGTTAGAAAAGGCCTTTCAGGGGGTGGAGTGGTTGCTTCTGCTTGCTATAAAAAGCCTGGGCTTGGGAATGTCTACATGGGCTGGCTCTGTGCAGGGCATTAAAGCAGTTGTCGCTAAAATTGGAACGAGTCCCTCCCCATGTTCCCAGTTCCAACTGTAACATGGATAATAAACAACATCAAAATCCCTTATTAGAATTTGGGCTCCTTAATGCTTGGTACAGTCACACCCATGGAAACAAAAAATCCCCAGGAGGGGGTCCTGTAGGAGTGGCACTGTGTGGCCCTGACCCAACGGGCACCGAGGTGTGGGGTTAAGTCCTCCTGAGCACATTTTCCTTCCTTTTAGAAAGTAGATTAAGGTTTTCTTGACCCTATAAATGGAGGAAGGAGAAAAGGCAGAGGATCAGTTCTTTATTGCTTCTCCTGTGTTTTAAGGCACCTGGGAGAGATAAACCCAAGCAGACTGCACTGCACAAGTCAACTACCCAGATTTTCCATTTGGACGTGAATTCCTCCCAGTTTTATGTGTGAAAATTGGGCTTTTCTTTGAGATGGTGAAGTATGGGATGCTGGACACCAGCTCCACGCTCCAGCAGCTGTTGAGTGGACACAGCACTTCAGGCTTCAAGTGCTGATGCTCCTAAAGGATATCTGTGTTGTATGTACTATGGCTAAAGGAGCAAAGCAAGACAATATTCCTAAAAGTTTATGTGTCCTATGATGATACAAACTATAGAGAAATGACTGGTGTGAGTAGAAATTCCAGCTAGATTGTAAGATACAAGAGTAAATTATTTTATCAAGTACTTGCTTATCACTGGAAGTGACTGCTCTGCAAAGGGCCTTACTTTTCCATGTTTAGAGCATATACCTTTAAAAATATTAGTTTAGGTATTACATACTCCCTTTGAAAAAATTCCCTTGTAGGCAAGAATAAAACTTACAAAAAGGCTGTTACAGAGATCATCAACTCTCTATTAGATAGCTTGGAATATGCTCCACTAGCACCAGAGTTTAGTCTTCTCCAAATTACTGTAGAGGATTTGACTGTATCTTGCTGATCCATCCACATTTTAATTTCCTCTGCACGGATACATATTGCAGGATGCTGGAAATCCCCAAGCCCACTGGAGCTGCAAGACTGGATGTTTCATCCTGTAACACCAATAAAATGTTAATGCATACTAATAGCAACAGCAAAGGGGTTTATGGAGCGAGCTTGGAAGTATTTTATAATTGGTAGGGTATCTGTGTCACAGAGAATTTGGGGTTAGAGTCATCAAGTATTGCACTTTGTCAACACAGGAAAAGAAAAACCCTCAAAATATACCTCAAACCTACTAATTTTTTATAATTAAAGGGGAAAGATGGGAGATGAATCCCTGGGGAGAGAGTCAAACATAAATTTCATCTACATGAGAGAGCTGTCACTGGTTGGGATGGATTCAGGATCTGTGTGTTCAGTTGCCTGCTCTGCCTGGAGCCCACTGCAACCTTACCTGAGGACACTGCCTCCCTTTCCCCCCTGGAGACCAAGGATAAAAACACCATCCTGCTGTACAAACCCAGTGAATCTGGACATGGGGTGACATAAATACATCAGCAAGATGAAATCCAGGGAGCTGACCATGACTTGGCTTCCAGCAGCTCATTGTGTGTCCTTTCCACCCAGCCTGGTGGTGTTGTCCTATTTACTGCAACCTGAGGTACCAAAACCAAGGAAAATCTGAAACTGGGGTCAGAAGGACCAGATTTCCTCCCTCTTGCAGGGTTTCAGTCTGTCAGTGTTTGCTTGCACCCCTTATCCTGCCTATTTCAAATACGTGTCTGGGTGCTCTGGTTGCTGCCTGTTGTGGTGAGGAGAGAACAGGAGACAGAGAAAGGAGATCACACCCTGTCCTGGGCACCACGTGGGAGTTGCTGATCCACCCTGGCTGCCACTTGCCTCCCCTTCTCCTCCTGCTGGGTTGAAGCTCGAGGTCTCCATGGTCCGTGGGCAGGAGGGGAAGAGCCTGGATGGTCACAGCGCTGCTTGCTTTAATAGATGTGCTCCAAAACCTGAGGATTTTCCCAAGTCAACAGATCCCAAGCCCAGGAATAAGCCAGAGGCACTGCCTGACCCCGCAGGCAGCAGTGGGCCAGCTCTGGATGTGAGAGCTCCTGAAACAACCTCAGGCTGAGTTAATCCAGTGGTAACTCCAGGGGGAGAAACTGGAGGCTCAGTCCTCCCCCTCATCTCTCGTGTGACTGAGCCAAGGGCACAGCACTGTGGAGCCTGGGCTTTCCATGGTACATATGGAACAGCCAGGATGCTCATGGTGCTGTGGGGACAAGCTGTGGGGAGATGGGTGATGGAAGAGAGCAGCCACAGAGCCTGGATATGGGGGTTCTCCCCTGGTCCTGAGTGTTCCCCAGACACCCTGGGTGCTGCTTTATCCCTGTGCAGCGTCATCCCCCATCCCATCCCAAGTCCAGAGTCTGGATATGGGGGTTCTCCCCTGGTCCTGAGTGTTTCCCAGACACCCTGAATGCTGCTCTACCCTTGGGCAGGGTCATCCCCCATCTCAACCCAGTCCTGCTGGAAGCTGCCTGCAGAGCTCTCCCTCACCTCACACCAGCATGGGCTGGTGAGAGTATCCCACGTATCCTGGGCTGTGTTTGCTCTCCAGCACCAAAGCAAACAGAAGGGTGAGTTGCTGGCATGCCCTTCCCTGAGCTGTGCAGAGCAGCCCCGGCTCTCTGCTGGGGGAGCTCAGGGGAAGATCTCCGAATCCTGAGCACTCCCTGCCAGGCGGGCAGCACCGGGCTGCGCTGGCAGCCGCGAGAGGAGGAGGAGGAGGAGGAGGAGGAGGAGGAGGAGGAGTGGGCATGGGCAATGGTTGGTGTTTTGTTCATCCTCACCAGGGAGAAGAGGAGAAACAAAAGCAGGAGCAGCGCGGGGCACCGGGCTGGCTGGGTGAGGAGGAGACAAAAATAATTGTGCAGAATTTCATCGGGGAGCTTGAAAAAGGGAGATTTTGTGAGCAAATAGTCACCTCGCAGCACAGAACTTCCCAGTCTCCAATTTCAAAATTCCATTCACATCAACATCCACTTTCATGTTGCAAAACCTGGGGAAAAAAGGAGGGAAAAAAAAATGCAGCTTCACACATTTCAATGCAAAAGTCTCATTTTGGTGAGGAAAAGAGGGAGAAAGCACTGCTTTGGGGGCTCTTTATGAGAAATCGAGCTCCCAGAATGGAAATGTGGAAATAATCAGGGACCTGAGGCAGGTGGGGTTGCCCCAAAGCTGCTCCTGTCTGCTGGGGCAGAGCCCAGTGGGGCCATGGAGTGGCTGCTGGAGCTTCCCACACGGGAAAGGTGGGAGCAGAGGCGCTGTGCAGAAGCTGTGCTCTGGCACACAGGAGTCCTCATGAGCTTGGGACAGCAGGCTGATGGATCCAGCCTGATGGGAACCTGCCAGGAAGGCAAAAAGGGGCAGCTTCAGTCCCAGGAAAGGGAAGAGGATTGCAGGGAGCAGGAATGATCCACAGCAGCACCATGGATGTGAGGGTTTTCCCAGGAAAACCCTTTCTCCTCCTCTGGGCAGAAGCATGGATAGGGTTAATGCTCTGTCTCATTCCTTGCAGGTGAGGGACAGGTGATTCTGCTTAGCTGGACCAGTCATGGGGTGGGGAGTGAGGATAAGAGCAGGTTTTGGTGGGGACTTCTCCCCTCTATAAGATATGGAGTCAGTCAGTGTTTTCCCTGAGGAAAAGGAGCCAGGGTAGCTCTGCCTGGGCTCTGCCTCTGGGCTTGGCCCTCTCCTTCTCTCCATGCCAACCTCCGTGTGCTGCTTGGCATTGGCCAAGATCTTGGATGGAGCTCCTGCCTCCCTGGCATAGAAATCCCAGAGTAACTCTGCTGGAAATCTTTTGCCCTGAGGAGAAGCTGGAGAAGCCCTCAGCCTCCAGGGGTCTGGGTAGGCAGTGCTGCAAAGCAGCCCCAGGTCTCTCTGCAGGTGACCAGGACAGTCACTGGCAGCAGAGCCCCCTCAGCCAGGACCAGCAGTGACACCAGAGGAGCCAGTGCTTAGGAGAGCAGGTGAGCCCACCTTATGGATTATGGATTTTGCTTAGCTGCGCTGTGTAAGTCCCAATGTGGAGAAGTTAGCAGCTGGTTTTCCCCATTTCCCAGCTTGTGGGGAGAGCAAGTCCTTCTCTGCAGACCCCTCATTGTGTTTCTCTGATGGAAAGGTGCCTGAGGGGGTCTGTGCACCCCGACTTTGCTACAGAGCTCTGCCCAGTTTATGTCCCTGGGTGTCAGTAAACCCCTAAATCACTTGGCATCAGTGTCTTTTGAATGCTGAGGGAGGATTTTTTCTTCTCCTGCTGTACAACCGAGCTCCTCGTGCGTCGATGGTGGTGGCAGAGTGTTGCTGAGATGGCTGCTCTGTGCTTAGTGGCTGCTGCTTCTGTGAAAAGTGCTTTTTACTCTAATTTTTCTATTGTGCTGTTTTTGCTGTTCTGTGTGAGGGACAGCAGCTTCTGCCACACAACAGCCTCCTCCTAACTTTCCCACTGCGTGCTGGTAAATCCAGGACAGGCTTAACTCAAGGAGCAACATTAATCATCAAATCTATAAGCAGGATATAGAAAGGCCAAGTGTGAATAATTACTGCTCAGGTGCTAATTACCCAGGCCCAGACCAAACCCAACATATTAAACAGACAGCTAACGGCAGCGGCCTCTCGACCACATTGCTGGGTCCCCCATCGCTCTCCTGCTGCTCTCTCTGCAGGGCCCTCCTGCAAACATCTGCTAACATGTGCAGATCCCAAAATATTCTTCTGTTCATTTGTGTTTAAGCTGGGGAGATGAGATGGGAGGGATCTGACTCAAAATCGACAGATAGAAGGAAGGACAGATAGATCCTGCCTGGGTTCTGCAGAGCACAAGGTTGCTCTCCTGAGGATGGGCTGCTGGGACTGGATATGGGTTTGTTCTTGGCTCTTGTGGTGTAGGAGGACATGGAGCTGCTCCAGCTGTGGGGCAGCACCTGGGAATTGGTGCTTGGCTCATGGTGTGAGGGTGAGTTTTCCTCAGGTGGTGCCCATCCTCCCCCTGGGAGCTGGGGGTGAGTTGGACTGGCAGCCTGAGAGATGGGAGGGTCAGTTCTCCATCACTGTGTCCATCCTTGTCCCTCCTGGTGTTACAGAGCTGCTGGATGTGCAGTGACATCTGGGCTGAGCTGCTTCAGTGGCATGAGGACCTGGCTGAAGTGCTGGCTAATGCCAGATCTGAGACCCCCAAGCACCGGGGGGGGTGGGGATGCAGGGAGAGCCCTGTGACCGGTGGGTGCTGGGTTTGTGCTGACCCTCTGCTCTTGGTGAGTCCAGCCCAGCCCAGCAGCTGCCTCTGCAATTGCCTCTGGGTCAGGGAAATCAAGGAGATCTGGACCCTGCTGGGTTCCACAGGCAGCTCCCAGGTGCTTTCTGCCCTTCCTGCCCACGGGAATGGCGGGCTGGGCTCGGGCTCTGCTCCAGCCGCGGGTTGAATTTCTGCCTCTGTTACCGGAGGCAGCGTCTCTGCCCCGGGCAGGGTGACTCTTTCCCCAGACAAGGGGTTCAGCGTGGTGACACTGAGGACACCAGCAGCGGATCTGCTTGTGGAGAGCATTTTGCACTGGGAATGGAGAGCCACATGTGTGCCGCAGCTGGCAGAGAGAGCGGTGCGCGCACGGAGCCGGCTCCCTCTGCCCTGGCACGGTGCAGGGCTCCCCTGACTCTCCCATTTCCACCTCCTGCCGTTCTGTGCCAGCCGCACTCCACCTGTCCCTTCCAGGGGACCCCTCTGTGCCTCGTTCCAGCTCCGAGGATGCCGGGCACGAAATGCTGGTGATGCCCGTCCGCCCACAGCCGGGAGAGCACTGAGGGGAGAGAGGACATGGAAGGAGTTTTAGGGTCAAACTCTTCAGCACCAGCTAAAAGTCGGGCCCTGCTGGGGCACGTTGGTGCGCGCTGGGGACAGGCGGTGACACAGGAGCAGAGCTCACGGCTGGGCTGGGGCTGCAGCTCTGGCAGCTGAGCTCCCTCGGATTTTGGGTCCTCAACCCTGCTCCAGCCCGTTTGTTCTGCATCTCTCACCGGAGGGCTGGGGGCGCGGTGGTGGGTGCCTACCGCCTGTTGGGGGGGCACAGCCCCCTTCCCCGCAGCACCCAGGGGGTTCAGCCGACTTGTGAAGGGATCAAAACATTTTGTGCCTGGAAGACGAGGAGCGTGTGCGAGAGTGAGGATGGGCTTGTGTTGGGGGGTGCAACCTTCCCCTGTCACCTCCCTTCTAGCCTGAATGCTTCTGCCATCATGATTAATTTATCAGGTACTTATGAATATGCAGATGAGACTCTGGTTTCCAGGCTCTGCTTTCAGGAGAGGCTGTGATGGGCTTTCTGCTGCTGCCGCCTTCGTAAGAAGAAAAATGTCATGTACCAGCGTTTAAAATAAATAAATAACTGCGCCACCGAGAGCGTGTGAGCCTTCGCGGCTCCGCGGAGCTGTGGGATCTCCTCGCTCCTCAGTGACAGGGATTTTTGAGTGTCCCTGTGGCATATGCACCCCGACTCCCCCTCCCCGCGTGTGTACCGGCGATGCGGAGGCGTCTTTGCCAATTCCAGCCTTTGAAACCTTGACTGAAGCCCCAGAAAATTCCACTGTGAAGGCGGGCGAGAGCTGGCTCTCCCCGGGAGAGGGGAGATTTGGAGGGATAGGTGCGCCTGGGGTGGTGGAGCCTGCAGAAACGGGTGCTTGTCCTGCTGGTGGCCCCTTTATCACTGGAAACCCCGAGGTCTGGGAGACGGGGAGCGGTTTGGGAGGGTGATGAGTGTGTGCATATGGCTGTTGGACTGAAGTGAACTCTGACCCTGTCTGGCTGGGCTGCCTGGAGCAGAGGCTGTAGGAAAAGGATTTGAGTAACCTGTGGGCATCCACAGCAGCACCTGGGTTTTAAAACTTCACCCAAATACTGCAGTAGCTGTGGGTGCAGGAGCTGCTGCTTCTCCTAATCTCACTGCCGGGCCCCTCTCCAGCCGCCTCCGTGCCGGGGAGCCTCGACTCCCGGGGCAAGGAAGCGGGATGGGGCCAGGGGAGACCCCCAGGGTCCCGGCCCAAGGGGCCGGAGCAGGGAGGGGACTTCTCCATGGTCCCGTGGGTGAATCTTCCCCGGTCAAAGCATCCAGCTCTAGTTTCACAGAGCGAGCGCTTGTACGTTCAGCAGTGCTCCCGCAGTGCCTCTGCGCCTGGGCAGGGGGTTACAGGGCTTATATTTTCAATTGTGATTTTTTTTGAGGGGAGGCAATTTGGTGGAGGAGCAGGGGAGGGGAGCAGCCCTTAGCCCTTGAGGTGTCCTGAGCGGGACAGGGTTGTCCGGGGGCAGCAGCCCCGGCGTTTGGGGACAACGAGGCCGCCCCTGCCCCTTCCTCTCAGCATGGGGGGGGGGTCGGGGCCGCCCCCTCCCTCCTTCCCTCTCTCCCTCCGCGCTCCCCCGGCCCCGCGCGGCGCTGTAGGTCCCTCAGCGGGCGCCAGGGGGCGCTGCTGGCGCGGGGCGCGGAGCGGGCGCGCAGCCGGGCCGGGGGCTCCGCGCTCCGGGGGCTCTGCGGGCTCTGCGCTCCGGATCCTCTGCGGCCGCGACCCCCCCCCAACCCCTCCGCGCCCCGCAATCCCATGGTTTCGGTCTCTCGGCCTGGGAGAAGGGAAGGTTGTGCTTCCGCGGTGATGCGCGGGGCTGGGAAGAGGGGTTTTGTCCATGTGTGGATTGGTGGGGGGGGTCCCCGGGATGTTGGGGTGCAGGGGCAGCTCTATCTGCGGGATTTGAGCTGCATGCTATAACTGCGGGTTGTGCACAGGGTTAAAAAAATAATAATTCTCCCCTCCTGTGTGGGGGGTGTTGAAGGAGTGCGGAGCGGCCCCGGGCTCGTTCCTGTGGGGTAAAGGAGGGGAGGAGAAAAACACATGCACAAAAAGGGGGGAAAAAGGAAAACCCGCCCGCACCACCCAGCGGCCCCGCGCGGGGATGACAAACTCCAACTTAAAAAAACTTCCCGAGCGCGTCGGGGGGCGCGGAGGCGGCGGCGCTGCCCAGGTGCGGGTCGGGGGGTCCCGGCTGCTCCTCCCGCCGCGGGGCGCGGGGAGGGGACCCGAGCTCCGGCCCCGTCCCCACCGGCCCCTTCCCCACCTGGGACTCGCTTTGCGCCGCACAGCCTGACCCAAGGGGGGGCTTTTGTTGCATCCTGGCAGCCGGGGGGGCTGCTGGTGTGTGTGTGGGGAGAGGGTGAATCTGGATGGTGCTGGGGAGGAGACAAAGGGGTTTTTCCGAGGGGGGGGGACACGGTGTGGTGGAGTCGGAGTTTCGGTAAAGGCTCCCCGGTGCAGAGGGGAAGCAGTGGCTCAGGAGAGGGGCTTCAGCAGGCTGCGGGGTGAAGGAAAGTAAGGGCACAGCAACTTTATAATCGACTTTTTATTAAGATTATAAATTTAAACAAATCTGAACAGTTTTACCCGGTGATATACAATTCCATATGCACAAAAATACAGGCTTACAAACAAAGAAAAAGGAGCAGAAAAAAAAGAAGACCCCAACAGACCGTTTTGCAAAGCATCCTCAGTTACACACAGTGCTGATACTGTGAAGTTGGGAGTGGGCAAAAGAAAGAGGAGGGGACGACGACCAGAAAACCCACCTTTTTACAACAAAAGGTTTTTCTTTAAAAAAAGAATGTAAAAAAAAAAAAATCAAGAGACTCTACTGGAGACAATCTCTTCACAAGACCAAACACTGCTGGTTTTATGATTGGGAAGGCTGAAACCAGAACAGTTAAACTTAAGGAAAAAAAAAAAAAGAGAGGGTAGAAAAGAAAAAAAAAAAAGGGGGTCAGACCCGGCACACACATTGGAGACGTGAGTAGTGTTACACGGGTACCTGCGGCATCACAAGCACACACCGAGGCGGAGGCTCCGGGCTGCAGGGGGTGGCTCGCCCCCTCCCCGGCTTGGCGGGGCGCAGCCCGGAGGGACCCCCGGCTCCTGCTTTTCCCTTTCCCACCCTTCCCACATTCAGCTCTCAGAACCCTCCAGCGCTCCCCTGGCACAAGCGGTGGGAAGAAGTCACATCGCACACGTTTCTTCTGAGAGGAAAGTTGAAATGTTTTCATTTCTGCCTTTTTTTTGTTCTTTTAAATATATTAAGAAACGCACAAAAGCGACGGGGCAGCAGCGGCTTTCCCCTGTCCGCACCCTGAAACGCACCGAGCCGGGGGCGGCGGGACCCACGGGGCGGCCCGGGGCGGGGAGCGGGGCCGGGGGCGCTCCCGCAGCGGGGTCCCGGGGCCGGTCCCGGCTCTCACGTGGCGCTACCGGCCGCCAGCACCGGCCCCAGGAAGCCCGCCGCGAAGAGAGCCCGAGCGGACACAAAGAGGATTATTTAAATAGGTGCCTCGTTGTTTTTTTTTTTGTTGTTGTTTTGTTTTCGTTTGTTTGCTTGTTTTTGTTGTTGTTTTTTTTCTCTCATCTCTGCAAAAATAAAGTCCCAAGATCTTAGATTTTTTTTTTCTTTATTGTACAATTTATAAAACACTAGCGCGGCTCTGCCCCCCCGCCTCCCCTGCGCACCCCTCGGCACCCCCCTCCCCTCGCCCCAACCCCCCTCCCTGCCTTTGTTTCAGGGTTCCCCCTCCGGAGCCGCCGTCCCTCGGATCGCACCCCCGTTTTGTCAACAGCCCCCCCACACCCCTTCTGCTCCCCCACTTCTCTCTAAAACGCGACGATGGCCCGAGTCCAGGCTCCCAGGCTCGCCAGCGCCTGCTTGCTGCACAGCTGCCCGTTGAGGGGCTGCTCCGAGTCCGCCTGCTGCCGGCTCACCAGCCCCGTGAAACCGGAGCCGAAGATGGAGATCAAGTTGGAGATGTTGGAAGAGTCCTGGGGGTGCTCGGCGCTGTACTCCTCGAAGCGGGCGCGTTTGGTGCACGGGGCGAAGGGGGGGCCGCCCGCCACCCCGCCTCCCCCCGGCTCCCCTTCCTCCACCCCCTCCTCTTCCTCCTCCTGCCCCGGGTAATACTTGCGCTTGGTGCCGGGCGCGGGCGGCGGGGAGGCGAGCCCCGGTGCCGGCTGGCAGCAGCAGGGGCACTGCGAGCAGCAGTCCTGGTGCAAGTACCCGTTCTCCACCGTGGTCACGACGTGAGTGTCCAAATCCAGCACCGTGGTGCGGCTGCTACAGTGCGGGGCCCCGCCGCTCCCGAAGTCACAGCCGGCGGCGTAGAGCAACCCCGGGGCCGCGCTGCCTCCGCCGCCGGGACCGGCGCTGCCGGCGGCCCGGTAGAAGCCCGGGGACGAGTCTCTGCAGGGCGCTCGCTGCATCTCCGGGGGCACCGCGCACACCGGCACCTCCAGCAGCTCCGCGCCGCCCCGCGCAGCCCCGCAGCTCCGCGCCTCGCGGTCCTGCGTGTCGGCGGGCAGCGGGAGCGCCGCCAGCTCCGGCGGGGCGGCGGCGGCGGGCGGCGGGCAGGCGGGCATGGCGAGGAGCGGGGCGCCGTCGGGGTAGTGCTGCTGGCGGCGGTAGAGCTCGGCGTAGCGCTCGCTCAGGTAGAGCTGCCGGGCGTTGCGGAGCACATAGGAGACGAGCAGGTTCTTGTGGAGCTTGATGCCGCCTCGCTGCGTGCGGGAGCTGTGGATCTTCCGCAGGGAAATACTGATCAAACTCTGCGCATCGAGGGTGCACTCCATCCTCCTCCGGCCCCTCAGCATCGGCTCTCGCCGCCCGCGCAGCCAGGCACCCCGGCCCGCATCCACACGGCAGCCGGGCGGGTGCGGAGGGTCGTAAGGAAGGAGGATAAAGAGGCGGGGGGGAGGGAATAAAGGGGAGGGGGGGAAGGGGAAAAGGGGGGAAAGAGCCTGAGGTCGCTGGAGAAGGGGGGCAAATAGAGAGGGTGTCTTCAGGGGGCGGCCAGCGGCGGGAGCAGCGCGGGCATCGCCGGGGGCTCCCGCTGCTGCCGCCGCCGCCGCGCTCCGAGCACGGACGGCGCGGGCGGGCAGCGCCACCAGCGCCGCGCGCGCCCCCGCCCCGCCCTCCCGCGCGGCACCGCCCCCCGCCCGCCCCTCCGCGCGCTCCCGCCCGCCCCGCCCACCCGCGCTCGGCCCCCCCCCCGCGCCCTACCGTACCTGTCGCGCAGAGACACTGAACGCCCGCCCGGCCGGCCCCTGTTTTTTATACCACTGCGCCGGCCCCCGGGCCCCGCCCCCCGGGGCCAGCGCTACCAATGGAAAGGCGGAGAGCGGCTTGACGGGCGGGCAGCGCGGCCAATAGGAATGAGGCGGGCGCCTCGCGCCGTTCAAATGGTGTCAGGCGCTGCGCGGCTCGTGAGGGCGGCGGGGACTCGACCGGGCTGGGCGAGGGATGCCGGGGGCACCGGGGTCCCGCCCGAGCGGCGGCGGAGCCGGGGCGCCGCCTCCTAGCGCCGCTCCTCTCGCACAGGTGAGCAGGGGGCGGTGCCCACTCCGGTAGGCGGTCCCGAGGAGCCGCGGGGGCGGGGGCGCGGCACGCCCCGCCCCGTCCCGCCCTGTGACACCCCTGAGGCACCGCGTATCCTCCGCAGGACCCTCGCTGGTACCGGCACCGTCTGGGAATCCCATCCCCGCCAGTGCGGTGGGATGCCCCGCTCCGCTTTGGGCTGTCCTGAGCCCGGGAGTTGGCGGTTCAGGTGCTGGCCGCACCCCAGTGCTGCCGGACACCCCCGTGCCCCGACAGCCCCCGGCGGGGACGGTTCTTGTGGTGCCTGCAGAGCTCCCGCCATCACCCTGCGTGTGGAGGGGAGTCAGGGCTTTCCCCCGACGTGGGGGCAGGACCGTACATCAGCCACTCCTCACAAAGTGCCCCAATCACACCTGGTTTTCCCCCAAAGTGAGAGCGCTCGGGTTAATTATGGGCTAATTAAGGCCTTCCGTCCCGCCTCGGGGCACGCGGCAGCGTTGGCTCTGCCGGGCAGCGCGGCCCCTGCCCTTCCTCACAGAAGGGTGTGAGGGGAGGGGTCTGGGCTGGTCCCTGGGGGCTGGGGACTGCAGGAGCTCAGGGTGGGTTTAGGGGAGGCAGATAGCCAGGGCTGTCCCCACGTTTGTTGCTTAAAAGCTCCAGTCACCGAGGGACCCAACCACCGTGCCCGGGGAGCAGTAGCATCCACCGAAGCTGGTGACACCGTAGAGCAGCAGCCGCTGTCCTCCAGGTAAGAGCTGGGAGGCTCAAGGCAGGAGGCTGCAGTGCCTGGGTAGGGGAGGAAGGGCTCAGAGACGGGATAGCCAGGAAGAGACTGCAGTGCCGGGGAAACGGGCGCTGCTTCTGAAACGGAATCTTCTGTAAAGAGCAGAAGGCAAGGGAAAAAGGGGAGGTTCTCCACTGCCTGCACAGGTCCTCCAGGCTGGGTGCCTGCCTTGGGGTCACCCTGACATATATACCTATGGCTATGGGCAGCCTCGTGTCTGCGTGTGGTGGGGAGCCCATTGGAAAGAAAATCTCTGAACCCCCTGTTTCTGCTGCGCAGCCCAAACTCCAAACCACAGGGGCAGTGACACAAGGTGATCACCGGGGTCATCAGCTCACTGTGCAAAACCTGGGCTCCGTGGGGGCTTTGAGAGGGATGCTTGGAGGGCTTTTCTTGTTTCCTGGCCTGGCTGTATTCTGCTGGCTCAGCTTGACCATGTCCTCCACTGAAGGAAATGGGAGCAGACCCAGCACCACAGAAGATTTTGTTCCTGTGGTTGGGGCAGCATCTGAGCTAGAGCAGCTCACTGCTCCCCCAGGAGCAGCTGGCTAAGTCCTGCATGCTCATGGAACCTTCTCCACAATCTGCCTTCAGCCAGGCAAACTCGGGTGAATGATACTCTGTGCATTCCTAAGGTCGTAAGTTGCTCTTGTTCCTTGTTCATAACATAAGAAGTGATCACAACCTGTCCAAGGGGGTGGCTGTAGTTCAAGGCAGTGGGTACAGACAGTATTGGAGATGGGGGGTTATGCTGTGTCCATCTTCTTCTCCACCAGGCTCTCTCCCTTGCAATTCTCCCTGGCTGCAAGTTGGCTTTTCTAGGGCTGTGGCTGCACAGCAGCTGGAGGTTCAGGAGGTGATAACTGGAGCTGGTCTGTGCAGATACTACAGAGTGCAGCAGGATTAGGTTTGGACACATTGCGTAGGTCAGTGCTGAGCTTTGGGTGCTTTGGTGGCTTGAGCCAGGTCTTGCTGCTGCTCAGTGAGATCAAAGGCTCTGCCATCATGGGCTGTTGGGGTTGGTGCTTGTGGACTGAGCCGCAGCTGCAGCTCTACAGCATTTTCTCTGTCCTCATGGGCACTGGGGAACCAGGGCAGCAAGCACTGCTGCTGCCAACCTGTGCCATATCCTCCACTCAGCCAGCGCAGGCAGTGATTTCTTCTGCTCAGCTGGCATTTGCTGCTCTTTGGCCCACCTCCAGCTGTAAAACTCCAGCCTAGGTGGTCTAGGCTAAGAGCTTGAATTGCCCATTGGCCAACTGTGATGGGGTGGCTTGGGCAGTGCACATGGGGGCAGGCACAAAGCATTGCCCTGGCAGACACCCTCTGTCTTGAGCTCCTGCTCACCTTCCCGCCTATGACTTGAGCATGGCCTCGGGACACTGCCCAGTGCTGGCCCTCTGCTTTTTTATCATCAATTGGCCCAGCTGACCTTGAGTTGTGGATTTTAGTGAAGGGTCAGGTTTTGGAGAGCTCTGCTTATAGCAGTGCTGGGTTTATGGAGGTGCAGAGGGTTGTGCATCCTCGGGGCTGGCTGGGCACCGCAGGGCAGCCCTGGGTGCAGGAGCTGCTGCTGTCTCTGGCTGTCAGAGAAGTGCCCTCTGCTGTAACTGCCTGAGAAGCTTTGTGGTACCAGGAAAACCCGAGAGCACAGCAGGAGCCTCTAGGAGATGAAGACGGAATTAAAACTTTAATCTTATTTAGACTCTGGGTAATTAATATAAAGGCTGTAAAACGTGGGCCTGATCCTGGCGCTGGCTGCTGGGCACCGTGCTGTGGCCGGCCGGGCAGCAGCAGCTGCAGGCTGGCTCTCCTTCCCAGCTGGCTCTCCTGGCAGGTGCCAATGTTTTGTTTGCAGACACGGTGGCTTTAATCCTGGAGCTGGGATGGCTGTGCACTGCAAGAGCCACGCTGCTTCAATTTGGCCTGTAGACTCCAAAATCTCCCAGAGACAGGAATCTGGCTGATACCTGTCTTGGCACATGATTGCAAGCTCTGCTTTTCTAAAGAGGATAACGACTCCTGTCCATTTTCTGGCTCTGAAGCAGCAAGGTGGGGCAGGATGAGTTTGGTGCTTGCCTTTCTCGGGAAAACCTGTGTGTCCTGTCCAGCATCCCTATTCCCTGGTGTTGGGGTTTGGGTGCCCTTTCCATGGGCAAGGCCCCTAAGGATCCTACTGCTGCAGTGGACAGTTCATGAAAAACCATCCTGGTTAAATATAATTCCAGCTTTTACCTGGCCTTTATATGGTGAAGACCATTATTTCCCCAAAAGACAAGAGGATGGGCCCAGGATTTGCTCTCTGAAGCACAGAGCTACACATTTTCTGGTGTAGATGATGCTGGTCCTGGGGACTGCCTGTGATGTGGGCTCTGTGGGGCTGCTCCTGGGCTCGGGATGGTGCAGCTGTACCACACCTGGTCCAGCCTTGCTGATGTCCTGGTGCCAGGGCTGGTTTTGCAGCCGTCGATCTTGCAGCAGGATCCAGCAGCAAAACCTGGCGGTCCTCCGCTCTCAGCTGCAGAGTAAACAAGCTGGCAAGAGAAACCATTTTGCTTCAGCTAGTAGGAGAAACCCTTTTTAGGTAGCACTTCCAACTGGCAATGCTCTCCTTCATTAACCCCCTCCTTCCCTTTCCAATGAAACGTGAATTTGCAGCGATTGGAGATCAGGCACTTGCCAGTGCAGCTTTGCCACCCAGAGCAACGAACACAGACGTGAATTTACTGCTTGATCTCATAATTTCAGTGCAATTAGACTGGCTGCTATAAAGCAATTTCCCCTTGAGCCTCGGAGTCCTGGGCCTGGGCACTGCCCAGATTTTCTCAGACAAGGAAACGGAGGCCTTTGGGTATTGGCTGAAACACGAATTTTTTTGGGTGCACCTGGAACTTGACTCCCTGGAGATGCGTCTATGAGCTGGAGCTGCAAGTGCCTGGCATGTCTGAAAAGGAGCCTGCTTTTCAGGCTTACTTATTACAAGTCAGGCACCCAAAGCTAGTGGGAAAACAAGCCAGAACAAGGTTTTCAGGCTGAGCTCTTGGAGCAGGGCTGGCTTCTGCCACCTTCTCCTCTGTGCTGGGCAAGCTTAAGGTTGCCTGGCTCCCCGGGCTACTCCCCATCTTGGGAGGACTTGTAGGGCAGACCCACAGGTTCTGCTGCAGCCTGTGGGGACTGGGGCATGTCAGCTCCCAAAGCCAGCAGCCCTTGGAGAGGTGTATCCACCTGTATTGATTGAGCAGGCTGTGGGTAGGGCTGTCACCTCACTGTTGTAGCTGTTATCTCTCTCTCAGCTTTGGTATCACAGTCGAATACTTTGTATAAAATCCTGGAGAAAAAGGGATTGAAACCATACTGCATCCATTTAATTATCTTTTCTCTATGCTTTTAGGTGGAGAACTGTGTAATGCCTCCCAAGCACCATCGTGGCACTGGGCATGGTGACATGCTCAGTATTTTGATTTGGTCTGCTCCTATCTAAATTCACCAGCTCATTTCTTGTGTTCCTGGGAACCACTGTGCAGGGTATGGGTGCTTCTGTAAGCTTCCCCGCCATTGCTTCATGGCCTCTTGCTGCTCTGTGACCAAGCACCTGTGCTCCACGTGGTGGTGCCTACAAACTCTCCTGGTGCCTACTGGAGTGTTGGGAGGTCCCTTGGAAGAGAATTGTATAATTCTTCCTTTGACTAATGCTGGAAGGGTGGAATTGAGGTTGTTGCTGCCAGGATCCTACTGCTGATCCTCTTCTGAATGGCCTCTGCTTACCCTGCTGCAAGGGGAAAATGCTGGTTGTGTTGGCCAGCTGGTGATGTGACCCAAAGGAGAAGGAGGTTTCTGTCTGTGCTGATGTATTTTAGCCCATTGATGGCTTGCTGTGCCCACAGGTCAAACTGCAGTAGTAGATCTGGTCCTGGCTAGAGCTGAGGAGGGGAATGAACTGCTGATGGTGTAAGCAGAGCTGTGGGTGTTCATGGAGAGGCTGCAGTGTCCTGGTTGGTCTTGGTGTGATTTGTGTGGCTCATTTCATGCCCAGAGCTGCTTGTGTGATGCTCTCCAGGGGCAGCATTGTAAAGCTCCTGGCACAGGCACTTCCCCATGTCTCTAACAAACCTGTCCAGCTGTGCTGGTTGCTGTTGGTGCCTTGTCTCCTTGTTTCTGGCATTTAGAAGCCATTGATTTCCTGCAAAACCATTGCAGGATGCTAAAGCTGCAAGATAACAGTGTGTGGCAAGCTCGGGAGCTGCCCTTTTGGGAAGAGGGGATGAAGTTGGGGTCTACTCCTTCCTGCGAGCATTTCAGACATTGGACTGAGTGCTCCCTTGGGCTCTGCCAGCCAAGGAGCTCATTAAACCTCCCTGACAGATGTGGTGCTCACTCTTCTCCTGGGGTCATGTGGTATCCTGGGAGTTCCTCTGACACTGTGGGAGAGAAAGCAAGTCTGTGCCAGGGGACTCCCTCTGGAGCTGCTGTGGGGTCTTGCTGCTGCTGCTGCCCCAAAGCATCACTTCTTGGAGCCATGAGGTGCCCTGGGCAACCAGTGCTGTTTGCTGGGCTGTGGTATCTGGTAGAGACCTTATTTTAATTGCTAGGTCAGATATCCTGCAGTCTTTATTGCTGTGTAGCCAAGAGTTGATCCCTGGACTTGGTCTGACCCCGAGCTGCAGCTGTAAATGAGGCTGTGCTGGAGCACAGTCCTTACCCAAACTGGGAAGTCTGTCTCCAACACAAGCATGAATGAGGGATCTTACCTGCATATCCTGTTCCCGTCTGTCCTGGGTGGAGCAGGACTGGACTTGCTGGGGACTGAGTGGGATTTGTAATCGTGCTCCCTGCTGGCGATGGGAGCAGCAGCTCGGAGGAGGCTGGGCATCACCTGCTATAGGGTTCTGGGAGGGGTGAAGACCCGGCACCTGTGATCTAGGGCTAATCCTGCCTGTTTCCCCTCCTATCTCCCCCGTCCCGTGGTTTCTAGATATTCATCAGAGTAGGGCAGGGTCTGTCTTACCGCACAGGCAGTGTCTGGTGCAGGGGACCCTTGGGTGACTCCTGTGCTGGGCATTGCTCATCTCCAGTGACACGACTTGCCCAGGGCTCGGGGTGCCATGTGATGCTCGGCATTGAGGGCAACCAAACCGAACTCTCTGTTCCTGCCAAATTTGTAGGGAGGGCAGCTGGGGTAAAACCTGTAGTAAAGTTGGAGCTGTGGCTCACCTGGGAAATGAAAGTTGGGGTGCTGACTGGCACTATGGCCACAAGCGTGACGGGGTCCCAGTGGGGATCCCCTTCCCCGCTGAAAGTGACTCCAGGAGTGCATCGGGCGCGGGGCTCCGAAAGGGTTAATGGCTGCTCGTCTGTCGTGGAACCTCCAGCCTCTCCCGAGCAGAGCCCCTCCGGCCGAGAGCAGCGTGGCCTTACGGTGCCCCGCGGATGGACGGATAGACGGCGGCAGAACTACAATCCCCAGCAGGGAGCAAACCCCCGGGGTGTGCCGGGACTGGTAGTCCGGGGCCTGGCGTGGGGGTCCCTGCTGCCACTCGTGGCTGGGGCGGGGGGACCCGGAGGGAATGTGCCGGCTCGGGGAGGAGCCAGCGTGTTCACCCACTTTGTTGTTATATACCTTAAAGGAGCAGTGGCTGTGCCCGAGCGAGCTCCCTAGCGGAGCCGCGCAACCCGGGCTGTGGGCTTTTTAAAGATAAAAATCACTCGCGTGGCCTCCCTTATTAACGACATCTCCCGCTCTCAGTAACTCCTTCGGCGCCTGGGCATCGCCAGCCGGCGCGGCGCTGGGCCCGCCCGCCGTGGGGCTGCTGCGCTGCGCTGGACCGCTCTGGTCCTGCATCCCCGCCAGAGCATCCTCCTCCCGGTGCTCTCCGTCTGGGAGTCCGGAGCTGCCGGGGTGCGAGTGCCGAAACCCCCAGCGCTCTTCATGCCACGGAAAATCTATTTCCTTGCAGGGGAGCCATCCCCGCTCATGGTCGCCGCAGATAAAGAGCTCTGGAGAGAAGTGTGGAGTAGAGACGACGTGGGCAGCGCGGCAGATTTCTCATGCCGCTGTGGCACAGCCGTGACCTGGAGATTTCTTCCTCCCTCCGGCATAATTCAGTCTAGCACCCGGGGCCTCCAGCTAAACACCCTGGCCCGGCCCTGGCATGTGCCCAGCAGACACCCACATCAAAGCCACCGCGGCTTGCCTGGCCCCTCGCCAGCAGCTACCTCTAGACAGCTTGTGCAAACCTGGAGAGAGATGACTGCGGAGCATCCAGCCCTCAGCAGCTCCTGCCTGCTGTGGGACAGCCGGGGCTGCCTGGGGTGTGTGGTGGTAGCCACAGCTGGGTGGGCGACCCCCTCCTGAGATCGTGGTGGGGGTGCCTGTGAAACATCTGTCCCAGTGAAGCTGGGCAGCTGCAGCCTGGCACTAGCTGCTTTCAACTGCTTTGTCCCTGCTTCCCTGTGCCGGTGGTCATTGCCTCCATGCCCCTCTGAGCCTCGGCAGAGGGGGATGAAATCTCTCTAGCAGGTGAATGTGCTGGAGAGAGGCTGGTGGAGCACAGCACGGGAACCTTGCTGACTGGAAAAGCAGGAATAACCACCCAAACACAACTGGTGGTGGGGGGGCTGTGGTGCTGCAGGGAGCTGGCAGCTGAGGTGGTTGGTGCTGGGTGATGCTCTGGGGCAGGTGGCCCAGGCCTGCCTTTGCTTCCCAGGGTCACACACTGTGACTCACATGTGGGTTGTCACCAGCATGAGGGCAAGGGGAGGGCTTGGGTGGCAGAGATGAGCCCAATGTTCTTGGCTGAGCCTTTTGCTACCGGGCTTCTGGGTGCAGCTCAGCCTTCTCACAGCCTGGATATTTGCCTGCTGAGGGGCTGTACTTGATCCTTCCTTCATGGGTGTGGGTGTTGGAAAGAGCATTGGGAAAACATGCTCCTGCCTGGAACTGGGCTCTAACTGGTCTGTGCTATGAGTTGAGAACAGTGTCCAAAATGCTTCCAGTCTGGCACCTAGTCTGACATGGCTGGCAGTGGGCAGAGCTGCTGGCCTTGTTTGGTTTTAGAGTTGTCTGGGTGAAATTAATACCCAGAGCAGAGGAACTCTTCCCTGGGGTGCAGATAGCTCCTGGTGCATGAGTGCCATGGTAGGAGCAGAAGGGCTGAAGCTCATCAGAGCTCGTATTTGGAGAGCTCTTCTGTGTCTGGCCCTGGCTGCCCTGTGTGCAGGGACTCATGTGGTTAGGTGCTGGAGCACAACCCATGCAGCTGTGACCTCTTGGACACAATGAGAGCAGCAGGAAGACCCTTCTGTGCTGCAGCAGTCTGTATCACATCCTTTTCTGTGCAAAAGGAAGCAGTAGAGTGGGAGAGGCTGCCTGTGGTGAGCTGCTGGCTGCTGTATCCCTCAAGGAGCCTGGGCTGCAGGGACCCCTTGATGCTACTGTGCTGTAGATGCAGCCAGCCTGTTGCCTCAGGGATGCTGAGACAAGGAACCATGAAGGGTCCAGCCCTTGCTGGTGGTGCCAGTTCACAGCAGTGTATGGAAGCAGCAGAACAAGCTTTATAGTGAACTGTGAACAATGAGGATCCGGTGGGATCCAGCGAAAATGGTAGGGGCTCAATCTAACACCTTGTCCTGTGCCTGGCTGCTCTCCAGAGCTTGTTCAGGGGCTAGATGAGGTGGTGGGTGCTGTATACTGGGCTGAACCTGGTCCAGTCACTCACTCCCTGTCCTCCTTGGTGCTGCAGTGCTGGCAAGTTGCTGTCTTGCAAACAGCTCCTGTACATGTGTGTGCTGTGCCTGGCTCAGCAGGGAGCCTGCCTAAAGGGCTGCATGAACCCTGATCCAGCATTTGGGTAAATTTTGGGCTTCACAGAGACCTGGTGAAGATCTCTGTTGGAGAAGGGCACAGGAAACCTCTCATACAGGCCTGTCTTAGCTTTGTTGCTTATTCCTTTCTGCTTTTCATCCCTTGCCTGCCATTTGGGAGCCTTGTACCAGCAGCCTTACAGCTGCCTAACACATTGTGATGGCTGTGTTGCAGCAGGTGCCTCTAAGGAGCCCTGCACTGAGGCTGTTGAGGTGTGCACCCCTCCACACCCCCTGACCTGATTGCTTCTGACACAGTCATGCTCAGACTAGGGCTGAGCCTGGACCCTCCTTCCTGTCTGATGTTGGAGCAGAAGCCCCAAAGGGTGAAATGCAGCTGCTGGCGGAGGCAGCAAGAACAGTGGATTGGGGGTCTTGGAGGTGAAGCTGTTTGCAAACGGCTCCTGGGTGCAGTGGCACTTTTTACACTGTGTGACTTTCCCATATGCACAGGCATCCCCAAGGCTGAAGGGAACTTTGACTCTGGCAAGGGTAGGAATGAAATGTGGATAAGATCACTAGGCTAGCGTTGCTAGAGGAATTAAGAACCAAGCAACTGCATCCATAGGAACCTCAGTTCTTCCCTTATCCCTTTGCACATCGAAGTTAATTGCATTTCCAACTGACACATCAAGCTGTCCTGCCGTGGTAGTCTGCGGCAAAGTCAGCGCATCGTGGTTGCTCTGGGATATAAACCTCACCTCTGGTGTCTCGCTCTCTTGGGGGATAATGTCTTTCCCAGGGCTGTTTGTGGTATGGTCAGGTCTTAAGAGCCCAGGGCTCAAGCTGAGTTGTCTTGTCAGGTCTTTACGGGTATCTCTTGAAGGTGAGACTTGTCAGGCTTAAGCAATGGATGAAATTTTTTTAATGGGTGTTCAGCAGCCACTGTGGAGATGCTTAAGGGCATAAATTTTTTAAGAGCATAATGGATGTTAAGCTCTCAAAAATAAATCCTAAGTCTCTCTAGCCTGTGTTTCCCAAGGTATTGGCGGCTAGCTTAAAATGAGAGAGCAAGCAAAATGAAATAAAAGGCTTTTAGATGGTGCAGACCATCAGTGTGGCGCTTCTGCTTTCTTTGTGTGTCTGAGTTAGCACTTCGGGATGCTGAGGGTCAGGACAGGGAGGTCTTAATCCTTGCTCAGTTTTTTGGGCACCCAGACTGGAAAGTAGAGTTAAAGAGTTTTCTCCACAGCAGGAAGATTGGTAGGGCAGAGTGGACAGTGCTGGGTGCTAAACCCTCTGGCCCAGAAGACTTAGTGATGGCAACCAGAAAGATTTTAGGTTCTCTTGATGAAGCAGAGCCAACAAAGTCTGGGTGTGGGAGATGGGCTGGTTCCTTCCTCTTCGAGCAAGAGGCAGGAAGATCTGGACAGAGCAGCTCTGCACAAACAATTCCAGGGAGATGACAATGAAACTGTGAGGTGCTAGGGCTTCCTCTTCCACTCTGCTCAGATGAGCTTTTCCTGTGGAAGTGGCACCCCTGTGCAGGGATTTCACCTGGTCCTTGTTGCACAAGGAGCTAGGACAGCAGAAAGGAAATATTCCTTGCTGGCTGGTGCAGTGCCCCAGAGCTGGGAAATGGAGAGGAACTGGCTTCATCCTTCCCCAGCCACTGTTACCCCCAGGCTGGGAATCAGAGCCACTTGTTCTCTCTCTCCAGCCACAGCGATGGGAAGGAGGTGGGAGAGTGCTGTGCTGGCATGGGCAGCACTGCCAAGGTGCCAGGAGGCGACAGCCCAAAATTTGTTTGATGTTGTTCTCTTATCCCACCACTAGAGAAGGGAAGACTGCAGCTCCAGGAGCATGGAGATCATGCTTGTCTCCTCCTGCCCAGGGGGGCTGGTTCAGAAAAAGTGGGAGCAGTCTTGATCCCGTGCACAACCCTGGGAAGTGGCATGAATGCAAACACTGGCATCCTGCAGCACTGCACCTTTGTGTTGTTCATGCCAGCTTCCCTCCCAAATCTGGTTGGAAACATTCCTGCATTCCCCATGAGGTCAGCTCTGCTCGCTGAGGTCAGCTTGTACCTGCTGAGGGCTTGGCCCCATTTTATAGAGCTTTTCCATGAGGTGTGCCCTGGGAATGCCCTCCCCTGGGCTGTGTTAACAGTGCTTGGAGATGAGCAGTGCTGGTGCCTTCAGGAGGCTGAGGAAGTTGAGGTTCTTGGTGATTTGCACCTGGAATTTCTGTTCCTTTCTGCTCCTTTCTGGGGTTTGGAGGTAGGTGTTGAACCACTCTGAGGTGACAGGTTCAGAAACATCAAGTTGTGAGTGCCTTGGTGGCAGGAAGAAGTGAGAAAACTAGAAGATTTGGAAATGACCAGAGGAAAAAAATACTCCTTGAAGTATGGGTTGATGGAGAAATGTTATCTGCTGCCTTTCTACTTCAGCCTAACCCTCTTCCTCAGTTCTGGTAGTGATTGGTGCGTAATAATGGGAGTAGGAAAAACATGTATTTCTGATGTGGACTGGGTCTGCTCAAAGGGCTGTCATTTATGAAGTCTGACTGCCTTCCTTCATCTCAAAGGCACCTCTGGGTTCTCTGTCCCAGCACAGCTAAGCCAAGGGACAAAAGGCTCTATCTTCCCCTCTTCCCTAATAGCTGTGAGGATCAGGGCTCTGGCTGCTCCTCAAAAACAGAAGGTGTGTCTGCACCAAGAGCCTCTGGCAGGAGACTGGCATGGGATGCTCCTCCTTGCTCTGTTTTGCACATTCAGATATTCTTTCCTGCTTCTCCAGCCCTCTCCAAGCACTGCTCACCCCTGCTCAGTCTGGGAGAGCCTTTCTGGGTGGTTGCTGCTGGAGTGATTGCAGGTGGGAGAACACCCTTCTACCCACGATGAGTTTGCAAGTTCTCTGGGCTCCCAGCTGCTCTGGCTGCTGCTGCCTCCTCTTGGGGGACGACGGGAGGGGCTGAGCAGGGGGTCTCTTCTCCTTGGCACAGCTGCACTGGGGCTCTCTGCAGCTCCCAGGAACCAGGCATGGCAGCTCTTGCCCAGATGGAGGACAGGACCCTGGGGGTATTGACCGTCTGCTGCTTTGCTGCCCCAGAAAAGCCTGAAGGCTGTTTAGTGCTGCTGTTCTGCATTGAATTGCACCAAACCCCATGCTCCTTTCTGTTATCCCTGAAGATGGATGCAGATGACTCCCCTCCTGACATGTGCATGATCTGTGTGCACTTGGCTCTCCTCTCTTCCTGGGCAGCTGGCAGGTTATTTTTGGTTCTGGAGTGGCCCAGATCTGGTTTCTGCTGGGGTGAGTCCCTGCCCAGCACACCTCTTGCATCCTCCAGGCTTGTGGGAGGTGAGGAGCAATCTTCCCTTGCCCACATGTCAGCTGGAGCTGGCAGGGATGCTCCAGTAGTCCCCTGCTGAAGGGCTCATCTGGCATCCCTGTGGAATGGCTGAGAGAAGGGGGCATTGGCCAGGTCTATGGGGACTCACCTGGATGTGGCAGCCCAGGAAACCTGATCTGTGGGCCTCTTTGGGAGGAAAGGGATGGGCAGGAGCAGCTGGTGCTCTCTCAGGCCTTGGAAATCCAAGCCAACACCTCGTCACGTGCATCCCTCTTGGCTCACAGGCTGGAGGAACAGCATCCCCCTTCCCTCAGCTCCTGGCCTCCTGCCAGTGTCCTGCAGTGAAAGCCCCTTCAGAAGGGCATTATGGGGGCTGAAGGGTTTTCTGGGGACAGCCCTGGGGAGATGCTGGGGACCTCCTGCCCTGTGTCTGCTTGGGAAGGTCTCACTTGCAAGGCTGTTCCTTCTCTTATGCTCTGTCCAACTTCAGCACTTAAAATCAAGGTTTGTCCCAGCAATTCTGGGACAGGGTTTGTCCCAGCAATTCTTTGTTCCACTGCAAGAGGGTACTGCTCAAAGCATCCTCTCCACATCTGCATGGGGGGATTTTTGGAGGTCCCTGCTTACCTGGAGGGAGACGGAGGAAAAATGCAATCAAATAAATGTTCTTCACAGGTTAGACACACGTTGAATATATTCTGGGCACCCTGGGCTGTGTGGGAAAGTGAGGCTGCTTGTTTCTCTGTGCCCAGCTGTCTCTGTAGCCTGGTGGAGCTGAGCACCTTGCTGGAGGTGATCATCTTGGTGGAACTGAGCTTGCAGGAGGTATTTTGAGAGCAGGTATCCACAGTGGATGTGTGTCCCCAACTGCATTGCTGGCACTGTGTACAGAAATCATTATTCAAGGCTTTTAGTAGGCTATTGTCCTGTTAATTCCAGGATTTGGTCCTGTGCTCCATATAGATGCTTGAGAGCCTGTGTGCCCAGAGAGGAGGTGGGGTAAGAGCCCCTCCCCAGGCAGTGCAGGCTGCCATGGCTAAGGACACTGCATCCAAATGATGCTGAGGAGAGTGGGACTGAAATCATGGTGCATATACTTGTAAGGTGGTGGCTGGCAGAGGTGGACTGCCAGGGATTCTGCAGGTCAGCCTGAGTGTGAGAGCTGCCCTGATGTATCCTGGGCACCAGCAGAGGCTGCAGCACACCCTGTCCAGTGCTTCCCATCCTCAATGGCACAGCTTTTCCTCACTGAAAACTGTGTCCTTTTCTCTGGGGAGGGAGCATCCACACATCCTCCCACGCTCCTGCTCATCCCTTTCCAATAAAATGCTACTCTGACATTTCTCTCTGCTCCTGGCAGGGAGTGAAGCTGTTTCCAGTCCCTTACTGGGGCTTGTGGTGTAAGCAGACAGGTCTGGGCTCTTGTGCATTGAGCATCCTCCTTTTCTGCTCCGTATTGGGTTTCTGACTCACTTCTCAGGACCTGAGAGCCTGGCTCCTAACTCTGCAAGACTGGATCCTGCCAGCTCTTCTGTGGGAGAGCTCATCTCTCCATGAGCTGAGGGTCTCATGCTACCAGAAACAGAACCAAATCAACTGTGAATAGGCTTTAACTTACTATTCAAGAATACAATAGAAAATCAAAGCGATGCTACATCTCCTTTGACTGTCTGTGTGCCTGGTTTCCTTTGTTGCAGGTGACTGAAGGAAAGAAAATATGTTTGTTATGAAAGCACCAGGTCCAAACTGCCCTGCTCTGGCAATCTGGAAAGCAGGAGATGTAGAGGTGCTGGCTTGTGTGGACCAGGGCTGCTGTGGGTGGGTCTAACACGAGGCTGAGGCTGGTGGCTCTGTTGCCCCAAGCTGGCTCTGCAGGGTGCAAAGATCACCTGAGCTTTGCATGTTTGAAGTGGTAGGCTTTGTCCAGCCTTCATCCCTGCCCAAGCCCTTGCAGAGCACAAGCTGCCTCCTTGTGCCTCCTGCTTTTTGAGTGTACAACATGGAGCACATCTTCTGCCCTTGTGCTGCTGGTCTGTGATCTGTTTCTTCCTAGGTCTGGCTAGTCTGTTGGTGGGCACAACCTTTGGCAAAAATCAACTAGACCAAGAGCGAAATTCAAATGCACAAAGCAAAATATTTGCTGTGAGGAATCCTAGGGCCATTCTGTGCCACCAAGATATCTCATGGGATGTGTGGTAGAGCCACAAAGCTACTGTCGGGGGTGTGGTGCTGAGCAGGGAGAAGGTAAGGTGTCCTTCCTACAGAGATGAATTCCAAGAACGCTGCTTTTAGGGTGGGCTTGTTGGCAGGGAGCTGAATCCCAGCCCTGCGACCCCCCCAAGCAGTGCTCCATGTCCAAGACCTTCTCTTCTCTCTGCCTTAGCTGGTGCACAAGCCATGGACAGCCAAACAGACGTCCCCTCCTGCACCGGGCTCGGGAGGGGAGGCAGCAGCGTGGTCCATCCTCTGCCAGTGCCGGAGCCCTCCTGCCAGCCCCGGGTGTGGGTGTGGGCAGCAGCCTGTGGTTAGGCAGCACATTGGACCTGAATGCAATGTGAACTCAGGCTTGTGAACTCAGGCTTCCCTTTTGAAGTTTGACACCCGGGATTTTCCCCACCCACCAGGAGGACTGAAGACAAAAAAGAGCAGAAAAGAAAAAGGGGGTGGAAGGGGGAAACCCTCTTTAAACTGCTGGTGAGGGCATGTCAAGGAGGCTGAAGCTGAAGGGGCTGTGGGGGAGGGCTTGGTGCGTGTCTATCTGGCCAGCTCTGACTCACCAACGGGTGCAGGTACAGCCATGCTGCAGCCCTGTTTTGGGTTGAGCCTCTCTCGCCCTGTGATGCCGAGAGGGGTTTGCAGAGGCAGGGGGGAAGCAGAACAAAGGGTAAAGCTATTGCATCTTGGCAATGTGTGATGGCCCTGAACTGTGTCCCCTCTCTTGGCCCTTGCAGCCACCCTCCCTTCCCAGCTGCATCCCGGGGCTGGAGGAATCAAGAAGGGTCCATCCAACTTTGGGAGAATCAAGAGAGCTGGGATCTGGCCCCACTGATGTAAGGGTTGCAGGATTAGGCTGCCCTAAACAACACAGGCCTTGCTCCACCTGTCAGACAGATACCCCAGGGGCAGACTGGAAGGGTGTGGAGTGGAGGCTCCTCTTTGCAGAGGGAGGTTGGGAAAGTTTTCTGGTCCTGCCTGTCTGGTTTAACACTCCCATCTGGGACTTGGATGATCCAACAGGGAGCTTGATCTGAGATGCAAGGCTACGACTTATTATTATTTAAAACTTCTAAAGCCTGAAGCTGCAAAGCTGTGACTTGGGCAGAGATTCACCTGATAGACTTGATCTGCCAGGGATGGAGTTGTGGACAAAAGTTGGGTATGATGCCATTTATGGAAGGTTGTGCTGGTGCAGTTCCAAATGAGACCTGCAAAAGCAGAATCAGGATCCCACCCCGTCCCTCATCTCCACCCAGCTGTATGCCTCAGCTTTTGGTTTGAAGTCAAAGCTTTAGGAGGTTGAATGTGGCTGCCTTTGGCATCCCCAAACCCAGGCTTGACTCACATGGTGTATGCTCATCTCTCTGGAGACAAATGGATGTTTTGTGAGCCTGAGTGTGACCAGATGGGTCCTGGAGGATTTGCTGGACCTCACTGGAGAACTGAGCAATGCCTGCCCCTGTGTAAAGTGACACTTGGTCCAGTTTGTACTTCAGCACAGTGTAAAGAAACAAGTGAAATTCAAGTCCCCAACACCATCCTTTACCTCTTCCTGGGTGGGAGGGGAAGGTGCTCTTGCCAGAGCTGCTTTCACCAGGAATGACTCCATGCCAACAACAAGTGGAAGAGGGAGTTTATGACCAGATAGTGTGACATGTCCCAGTGGGAGCTCGCAGCAGCTCAGAACAGCCACCATTTCTGTGACTGCCCCATAAGGTTAAACTCAGAGACATTTCATAGGAAATACTTCCAGCTCCTGCCAGGAGCTGCTGATGTATTCTATGCCTCAGGAGGACAAATAGCTGGGGCATTGCCTGTGACAATGGTGTCTGGACCATGCCAAACTTTGTAGGAAGTCTCTACTTGATGAGCCCACCCATCCATGGCAGGAGGAGAGGGGCTTTGTAGTCTTGAGGCAGCTGGGGCTTGGCTGTACTATCGCAAAAGCTTGCGTCCCATCTTCTTCCCTTCTTCCTGGCCCATCCCCTCTTGTTGCAGACTGTGGAGTTTAGCCTTATGGTTTTAGCCCACCAAATGTCATGGTCCACTTCTCCTCAGTGGACTTGCAACGTGCTGCACAGGATGCCCTGCCCTTGGTGCCACAGCCATGCCAGATGCCGAAATCTGGAGAGCAGCACTGAAATCACTATTTCAGCTGGAGCTGCTTGCTCCTACCCTCATGGAAGGGATGCCATATACCTGTTGCTGGCTGCAGGAGCCATGTGAGCAGAGCCAGAGGAGAGAGCTGGGGTGCCTACTAAGGGGAACAGCAATTCCCCCTCTCGATTCTGGGTTTGTGAACCACACAATGAGGGAGGGAGGTAGCCATTCCAGCAAAAGGTTAAAATAAATGTGCCAGGATCCTGCTGCCTTCTGTAGCTGGAGTAGGAGAGGGAAGGAGGAAGCTGTTTGTGCAGTTGTTCATAAAAATCAAATGTGAAAGGAGTGGGAATGCTGCGGCACAGCAGAGGGCATCTTGGAGGGGAACCTGTATGCCACCTGCATGAGGTCCATCAGCCTCCTCCTGGTTCAAATGCTGAGCTCAGCACTGCTGAGACACTGGGAATTGTGTCCCTTGAAACCCTCTCCCTCTCCCCACACAGTGTGGCTGAGGGTTTGCAGCAAAACTGAAAAATGCCTCATCCTAGAACTGTGTCTTCTGCCAACTTCTCTTATCAGACCCTGTGTGTTCGCCTAGAGCAGTTGCTGTAGGGCTGGGGCTGGGGAACAGCCTGCTCTTACACTGCTCTCTTGCCTGCAGCCTGTTTGCATTCATGATTGCATCCGTGCATTAAAGTGCTTTGAGCTCCTCGTTACCAAAGTGCAGAGTCTGAGTTTTAACGAGCCACCCGTGGGAGCTGGGACTGGGAGAGACGAGCTGCCGTCCTGCTGAACCGCGGCAGGGCTTGACAACAGGCACCGCTGCCTGGAAACGGTGGGCAAAGGCTTTATTGACCACTGGAGGTCACTTTTTCAATAATGCAGTACAATCCAACTTTATTTTGTCAGTACCTTTCATGCAGGCTGCTTCTGAGCTGCTCAGCAGATCTAGTGCAAAGGCAGGGAGAGGAAAGACTTGTGGAGCTGGGGAGGTGGAGGCTGCTCAGCCAGTGCAGGGTGCAGAAAAGGCTCTTGTGCCTCAGCAAAGAGCCAGAGGAGGAGGAGAACAGAAAATGAAGCAGCCTGAATGCTGCTTTCCCGAGCTGTAGATGCACCTTCAGGCTCTTCATAAGTGAAGGAGTGTGTTTGGAGCTGGGGGGCTGGAGGAGGGGTGGGCATTGCAGAAGGGTGCTGGGGGAAGGTGTGTCAGTGCAGGTGGGGCTGGGTGCTGTGCAGGAAAGGTCATCCAGCATTTCTCAGCCTGAGATAGGCAGTTGTTGGGAAATGAAGGCCCTACAGCAGCGTGGTCAGGAATCCAGCTTGCTGCAGCTGTTTGCTCTCCTAGAATGAAGGAGCTCCGGAAACCCTGTGATTTCAGCTTACAAAAGAGGCTGGACGTGGGCAGGCTCAGGCCAATTCTGAGCAAGAAATTTTGCCTGAATCATGTTCCTTTGCTCCCTGAGTGGTTCTGAGCTGTCCTGGGAGGTCACTGTGATGACCCGCCTGAACTGCCTGCCTGCTACAGGCATCGAAGCAATATTTCTGTCCAGGCTAAAACCCTACAAGGGCTTGATCAGACACTTGCTCCCAGCCTTGGATGCTGTCCTTGGACAAGAAGAGCTGTGGGGCACTGTGAAAGACTGCCTTTGGTCACCCCAAAATCCCATGCAGGAGAGAGAAAGGACATCCTGGAACTCTCTGATGCTGGCAGCTGCATCAGAAAGCACTGGGAGGGTCCCTGTACTGGGTGGAGCAGAGTCCATGAACACAAAAAGGGATGAAGACTGGGGGTGGAAAACCCAACCAAAAGCCTTTGCCAAGGAGTCATGTTTCTTTTAACCATATAGAAAGTTGGTTGAGAAGCTGGTTGTGCCAGATCTGCTATGGGAGAACCACTTTTCCCTGCTGCTCTTTGGTGTTCAGGCTGATCCAGGGCCAGGAGTGGCCAGAGGTGACCTGGAGGGTCTTTGTGCCCAGGCTGCAGACCCCTACGACAGACAACAGGGTTGCCTCTTATGACGATGCTTGCTCAATTTGCCACCCCCTGACTCTTTATTCTGGACTAGCTGGTTGAGAAGGTGATGTTTCCATCATCACCAAAATGAGCAGGTCTGAGGATTTTGGCCAACTTGGTGTTATCATCTCTCTTTGAGAGGTGGGAAAGGGGTTTCTGTTTTCTACATCTGTTTCTTCTACAGCTCAGGTAGGAAGGGGCTGGGTTTGCATGGAAATGTCAGCATTGTGCTTGAAGATCTGGGCTGGGAATTGGTGCTGTCCCTCTCCCCAAATTGCTGCAGGACCTGGACACATGCAAGTGCTGTGACCATTTAACCACCACAGCAGATGGGACTCAAGAAATGTCAAAGCAAATATTTAAAGATCCATTTTTATAAAGCTTCTTTTTGGCCTATAAACCACCCTCCCCACAGCTCCCAGTGCTCATTGCTGTGAACTCCACTGCTTGCTGCTCCTGCTGCTTAGCCCTGCTGCCAACTGGCAGGGCCCAGAAATGTGCTGTTTTGGTTTAGCACTGGATTTTTCTCCTTTCCCCCAAACTCAGGATTTTATTTTATTTGTTTGTTTTATTTATGGAAGGGATTTTCCTGCTCTTGGCAGAGCGGAACAGGAAGTGATTGTTCTAGTGAGGGAGGGTGTATCCTGCTTGCTGCCCAGCCCCATCCCTCTCTCCTTGTTCGTGCAACAATTTTTACTGTCTTGGCTGTTGCTGGAGCAGCACATGGTGAATCTCTTGTGCTGGAGGCAGGAGCATTCCTTCCTGAGCTGTTTCCCAGCCCCTGTTCTAGGACATTTTAGAAGATGGGGAGAGGATAATGTTGTTGGAGGGGAGCTCTGAGTCTCCCTTTCCTATTCTTTTACCACCTTTTGGGGTTTTTGGGATCAGACAGACTCCAAGGCTCATTGACATGTAGCCATATACAGGTGGATGTCTTCCTTCTGCCTCAAATTTGTTTTGCAAAAGGTTGAACTGAGGAACATGTCTCCAGAGGGTGGCAAGGCTGGGACCTTGTGTCCCCTTTTGCTCCAGAATACATCAGGGACAGGTGCCAGCTTCCCAGAAATGATCCCTGACTTGTTTACAGTATGGAGCACTTTCCACTTTCCTCTTCCCTTTGCTGCTTTGTCTTTTAGCCTGGGCCCTGTGGAGCCAAGAACTGACGTGGCTGCTAACACGGGCAGCTCTGCTACTGAAAGAGCAAAAGAAAAATAAATAGCATCTCAAATTGCAGCTTGTGTGCAATGGGCCAGGTTCCTGCTCTCTTTGCAGCCCTGTGACTTGGGGTAGTTACTTCTGACTTGCTTCTGCTCTGAAAGTAAGATGGTAACTGAGCCCAGGGACATTCTGGGATAGAACCAATTTAATCTCCCAGTGCTTCCATTTCTGCCTTGTATTAAAAGCTGCTCAAACTCTCCTAGGAGAGCTGCTAACATAACTCACTGGTGTCTCTGCAGTGTTTGGAGATCCTCAGATGTGAGTGGTTAATGGTTGGACTTGATGATCTTACAGGTCTTTTCCAACCTAAACGATTCTATGATTCTATGGTTACAGAAGCTTTTAATAGCACTTAACTCCTCTGGAACGAAGTCCAAAGCAAGGGGAAATTCACAGCTGATAAGAAAAGCCATGTTGGTGCACTGGGTTAAACCCAGCATTGTGCCCTCTAATTATGCAGCAGTGGCCTGGGCTTCTGGAGTAACCAGGGGAAGACAGGATGGTTGTGCTCAGCTGGAGGGAGCCAGGGCTTGATTTAGTCCCTGTTGAGATCAAGGGGCCTTTGATTTCAATGGGTATTGAATCAGGCACTGCAATATCAAATAGGCTAATCAGATAATAACTTCAGATTGTCTGACATAGATTCCTGTCCCTGAGTTGGGGCAGGCAGAGTAAATTGGGCAGCCAGCTGGACAAGGCTGTGAGCTGTGGGCTGATAGCTCATCCCTAATGAACAGGATGTCCAGTAAGGGACTGGTGGCAAAGATGGTCTGGTACCTGGGATGGGATATGGGTCAGGCATCATCCCTCCAGAGATCTAGCATAGGGCTGTGCCCCTCTCCCACCTTACTCCTGTGTGAGAGTTAATGCAGGGCTGGCATGCAGGATAATGGCTACAGAAGCTGAAGAGGGAGAGAAATTTGGGGTGATCTTGCATCGCTAAGCCCACATTTCCAGGCTTCTGCATGCTTCCTGCAAGAAAGGATTTATTTTTTGCAGTCCTTGGTGTACCAAGCATACATGTGGAATCGTGTCTGCTGTAAGTGGTGAGACTGGGCACAGGAAGAGGCAGGATGTAATGGGATGCTGATAGTGGTGGGTTGACCCTGACTGGCTGCCAGGTGTTCACCAAAGCCACTCTGTCACTCCCATCCTCAGCTGGACAGGGTGGAGAAAATACAATTTAAGACTCATGGGGGGAGATAAGAGCAGGGAGAGATCACTCACCATTTACTGTCATGGGTAAAACAGACTTGACTTGGGGAAATTAGCTTAATTTATCAACAATCAAATCAGAGTAGGATAATGAGAAATAAAAACTAAATCTTTAAACACTTTGCCCCCACCCCTCCCTTTTCTCTGGGCTTAACTTCACTCCCAAATTATTTACCTCTTCCCCCCAAGCAGTGTAGGGGGAGAGGGAAAGGGGACTGCAGTCAGTGCATCACAAGCTGTCTCTGCCTGTTTCCTCAGAAGGAGGACTCCTTACACTCTTCCCCTGCTCAGGTGTGGGGTCCTCCCACAGGAGACAGCTCTTCATGAACTCCTCCAATGCAAGTCCTCCCCCTGGGGCAAGTCCTCCCTCTGCACTGTGGGTCCCTTCCTTGGGGTCACAAGTCCTGCCATCAAATCTGTTCCCACATGGGTTCTTCTCTCCATGGATCTGCAAAGTCCTGCCAGAAGCCTGCTCCTGCATGGACTTCCCATGGGGTCACAGCCTCCTTCAGGCATTCCCCTGCTCTGGCATGGGGCTCTCTATGGGCTGCAGTGGATCTCTGAACCCCTGTGGACCTTCATGGGTTGCAGAGGCACAGCTGCCTCACTGTGGTCTGTACCACAGGATTCAGAATCTCAGCTTTGGTGTCTGGAGCATCTCTTCCTGCTTCTTCTCTGACCTTGGGGTCTGCAAAGCTGTTTCTCTCACATATTCTCATTCTTCTCTTTGGCAGCAGTTGCTCTGGGTGTTTTGTTGGATTTTTCCCCCCCATTTCTGGTATGTTATCCTGGAGGTGCTGCTTTGTGGGCCTGTCTTTGAGCTGTCTGGCATGGGCTTTGTTGGAGGAAGGTGAAGATTTCAGCAGCTTCTCAGAGAAGCCACCCCTCACCATGCCAATCCAATACAGTGCTCCTCAGGGATGGTAAATCTCCAGAATGCCAGTTTGTGGGGTGGTTGTCCTGAGACTTGAGCTTTTTTGTGCTGAATCTTCCTATGCTGGCAGGAAACCTGTTCTGTAGCATGGACTATGATCCTTTCCCAGGATGCTCAGGGAATTGTGCCCTGCTCTTGCAGGGCATGAGATGTTCGCAACATGAGATGTTTGAAACATCCTTGATCTCTGCAGTGCCGCACCTGCACTGGGGTTCTTGGTTGTTTTTCATTTGGTAGGTCCTGGGGAGGTGTGTGGTGGGGAACAGGACAGGGTGAGGTACTCTGGGTGTGGGGTGTGTCTACAGTGATTGCAGCATCATCTCTTCTACCAGTGCACAACTGCTCTGCTGGGAGAGGGGTGGCTACTGCAATGTGGCCAGCTCAGAAACAGCCCCTCCACCTGAAACCTTGGGTCTCACCTCACTTCTGGTCTTGTAGATGAAAGGCTTTGGATGTGCTGCTTTGCAGGCGTTGGAGCCTGCAAAGCCTACTCCCTCTGGCTTTGTCTAGCAGTTAGGTTTTAAATCACAAGGTCTGATTCTGAAGCCTGACAATCACAAGGTCTAATTCTTAAGCCTGTTTTGTTTCCCTGTGTTTGGGGAAAAAACCCTGTAGTGTCCCACTCTGTGAGTGTTATGTGATGTCTAAGCTGAGTTTGAGCCCCAGCCCATCCCACGATTGCTCTCTGTGGCCGCAGGAATGTTATCTCTGAGGTCTGCACCTGCCCTGATAGACTTGGCTGGAAGTGGGTCAGTAGGTTTAAAAGTTCTGGGAAGATATGTTGTGATCGTATCAGTGTCACACCATAAAAGAAACAGGCTTGAAGTCAAATTCAAGGCAACAAATAAACTTGGAGAGGAACGGAGAGAAGAGGCAGCGGACCAGCAGATGCAGAAATCCCTCTGGGTCCTATCAAGTGTTTTGCCAATGTTAAATGCTGAGTAAAATATAGTGTCTGAGAGATCAGATCACTGGGTATTCCCTCCGGATGGGGAGATCCCGGGTTGAATATCTCTTTGGTGAATCATCTTCTGGAGCTGTCAGAGCAGAGATCTGGCATGGGGTTATCGCTGGGTCCAACTGGCTGCTGGAGGTGACGTTGTTTCCAGGCTATTTGGGCAATCCTACTTGAAGACGACACATAAATAGCATCATCCTGCTCTCTGCCACTAAAGCTCTGTTTCCTGAATGCTTGGATGCAGGAACAGCAAATGAAACCCTTCTGGGATGGCCTGAGAGGGCATTTACAGGGAAAGGGGCAACCAGAGGAGTTTTGGCAGGAGCGTGCTCTGCTGCCTTTGTCTCCAGCAGGGCTTGGGGAAGTACAGCCTACAAAACTTCTTTAACAGAACCATCTCAGAGATTTGCAAGACCCATTGAAGTGCTCTTCCAGCTGCTGGCTGTTTTGCTAGATCATATTCTGGGAGCTGAGAGGTGGGTTACTGGCAGAGACATCAATACAGGGGAAAATACCAGTTGCTAAATGACCTTCATGAAAGATGCTGAAGGGCTTTTGTGGCACAAGGAGGTATCAGGCCAACATGAGAGAAATCATACAAGGAAAACCTGTGAAAGACACGGGCCAGTTAGATTTTTTGCTTTGTTTTTTCTTTTAATCCCTCACTGAGACTCTTAAAAAGGGGAGTTTGGATGTGAAAAGACTGTCTTATGTTGCACGAAGAACATGGTGGGAGGGAGAGGACTGTGCAGCCTTCATGGTGCCATGGAGATGGATAGTCTTCTCCAAGTCTGGTCTGGGGACATGCTGTGAAGAAGAGTTACCAACTGCCTTCCTCCCTTGTTTTGGGGAGCCAGCTGTCAGCTGTAGCTGATCTTGGGGATTGCTTGCCTACATTCTTCATCTGGGATCCTTTGAGACAGTCCATGTGGACAGCATGAGAGCTGCAGATACTCCATTTGAAAAGCTGTAGAATTACTGTGAGAGGGATTGGGTTTAAATTGTATCTCTGCAATAAATCAGCACAGGCTGGGTCTCCCTGCCCCCACAGGGGCATGTTTTTGAGGGAGAATCCCAACCACCCTTTGCTTTACTAGTCCCTTCTCAGATCTGCCCAGCCTTGCACCAGGACAGTGCTCTTTAAACACCAGGAGTGCAGTCAGCAACGCTGGGCTGGCCTGCGCTGGGCTCCTCTGCGACTTCACTGCTCCGAGTACAGACAGCAAGCTGTTCTTGAGCGTGGGCTACCGGTGCTGCCAGGAAAGCTATTCTCATTCAGGAGAGAGAAATGAGCTGTGCAAAGAGAAGGCACGTCTTGTATCGATAGGCATCGCCTGCCAGTTCAACCAGTACGTGATGGTGCTGCTCCATGGAGCTGCCTCAGGAGCTTCACGGGGATATGTTGGATGTGGGCAACCCTTTGGGCTGTGCAGGTATTGATAAGGGATCCTCCTGGCTGCTGTGGCTAGAATGGTATGGCTGGCCCTGGGTGGGATTCTGCAAGGATTCCTTGCAACAGGGACAGAGTGACACACTATGATGTGACACAGTGAAGGACACAGTCCCTTGTGTGTCATGTGGGTGTTAAAAGCGATGTCCCACTGCTGCTCCCAAGGCATTTTCACCCCGTCTAGCCCAGGAAGAACATGGGTGTAGAAATGCCTTGGGCTGCTTATTGGGCTTCTGTTGTCTCTAACATTTTTCCTTGTGTGGTGTTTGAAGCTTGCTGAGGATGCTGCCTTTATGCTGCACAAGGAAGATTTTATTTCAGCCCTTTGCTTGCATCTTTTGGGAGGAAACTGCTGGGAGTTTCAACAGAAATGTCGACACAATCCTTCCTTTTGGAAAATTTCAGCTCCTGGTGGAGGTGTCTGTTTGTCAAGCAGAGTCCTCGAAGGGTTGGGTGGAGGGTGCTGGAGCCACTCCACGCTGTAGCCTGAGGGCTCTGATTTTGGGCAGAGCCAGGCTGGCAGGGTGCCGAGCTGCGGGGAGGCTCCGTGAGCGCTGGTATCTCCTGCAGATCTGGGATCTGCTCAAGTGTGTCTGCCCTGATGCCAGCCCCTGCTCCAATGGTTTGTGTGTGTGTGTGCCTGCCTATGATCCTCTGGTCTGTTTTGGAGATGGGAGCTGCCTGTGGGATTGTTTTCACCCCCAGTTTGGCACGGGGGAGTAAGATGAGGGGAACTGGCCAGAGAAGCAGGGAGATTTCAAGCCATGCCTCTGGGGTGTGAGAGGAAAGCTCGACTTCTATGTGTCTCATTATATGACATTTCCCTCCTCTTCTCCCAAAAAAGCCCCCAAAAGCTACCCATGAAGGTGGGAGACGTGTCTCACCCTGACAGCCCTTGTGATGGAAGGGACCCCAACTCATCTGTGCCTTGCCAGGACACAACCCCTTCTCCTTCCCCTTTTTGGGGGGCTGTGGGGCTCCTCAGCCAGGGGCTGGCATCCCCCCTGGCCTTGTTGGAGGCCCCTAGCCCACCATGGGCCCTGTCCCCTGCCGGATGTCAGGGAGCCAGACGGGCTGCCCTGGCCATCGCAGCTGAGCTCCCAGCCCTGAACAATGGGGCCATTGAGGGGCTGGAGCTGGGGGTGAGGCCAGGCTGGCCCGGCTGTGGGCTGCGGACAGGGAGGACAGCTGAGCCCGCTTGTTCCACTCCAGCCGAGTTACAGCCCAAAATAGGCACCTGGTGGCCATTCAGAGGCTGGGCCTCTTTGTCTGGAGGCCATGGCTTGTTTGCATGTGGGGATTTTGTGGAGTATTTATGGCTGGGAGAGGGGGAAGGAAGGAGGGAGCCTGGCAGTTGTGTGACCTTATTTTTATTTGTTTTTTGGAGTTAAAAAGGCAGGACTGATGGTATTTTTGTTCCCACCCCACATCTTCCCGTAGGTGCTTATGCATTCTTGCAAGGCAGGCACTTTTGTCCTGCTGCAAGAGCAAGATGGTCATGGCTGCCGTGATGGCTGGGCTATGGAGCCAAGGGGCAGAGAGAATAAAGCCCCATGGTGAGGTTGTGGTGCTCCCAAAAGCCATTGACTGTGGTCAGTGAGAGGGATGAGATGTCAACATCTGGTGAAGCCACTGCCCCGTCCCCATTTTATGTGTTTGCCATCTCCATCTGCCATCCTGGTTGCTAGTCCACACGTTCCTGTGTGGCTGCCCCGGCCACTTCCTGTCCCACAAGGTGCACCATGGGTGTCTGCAGACATTGCTTCCCTGTCCTCCTTCACCAGACCCCCTCTGATCTGCTTTTGTGAGACTGAAATGGATTCTGTCTGGCTCTGATAGACACTGAGCATCTGCTGTGCCCAGTGACTCTGAAAATCGCGCCTCTTTGGAGCCGTGCATGGATTTAAGGACTCCACGTGAGGTGTCTGAAGGGGTGGTTGTGGCTCAAGCCCATTTTGAGTTGTGCTGCTAAAAGCAGGGGTTATATCTGCGTTGGGAAGGGTGTAAAATTAATGCAATGTTTGGATCAGCTCATTAACTAACTGTGCTGGTCCAAATCTTGCCCTTGGAGGCATATGTGTTGCTGCCAGAGCCATCAACATAAAGCCTCTCTGCAGCACAGCCGGGGATAGGATTTGGCCTGTTTATATTCACGGTGCAAAAAGGACCGAAGGATTAATGACTGATTACTTCTCAGGCCAGCGGGAGCCCTGGGTACCCATCCAGTCTGCAGATAAAATGCAGGGCAGACCAAGACAAAGCTTTGCAACAGAACCCTCCCAATTACCTCACCGATCTCCCCGCGCGCTGTAAAATGCACCGTCAGCTCTGCAGCCGGCACTCAGCCCGGGGACCAAACACCTCCCGACCCTGCTCCGAGCCGCTCCGCGGGGCTTCAGGGAGAAAAGCCTCATCCTCCCTCCACCTCGCCCCTCTCCCTGACCTGGGCATCATTTGGAGGTGGTTTGGTGTAGCCTTGGCTGGTCCCTACCTGTCTGTGCATCCTATCGGCCCCCCCCAGCGGAGCCTGCGCGTTGGATGCAGTTTCTATGGTTACTGCAGCTCCCGGGCCTGAGAAGAGCAGTTGGATGCTGGAGCTGGCAGGACCGACGTCTCCCTCTGGATCAGCCAGAAACTTGACAGGGAGTGTGCAGGAGCGACAAAGAGGAGGAGAGATGGAACCCAGGAACAAACCCTGTGCCTGCTGGGTACAGGGGTTGCCCCCAACAGGCTGTCCTCCAAACAGGCTCCAACACAGAGAGGGGGAGGGAAAAAATAAAAAGGGTGATGAGAAAATTGCAGTTCTGGTGCTCACATGAAGGTGACATTTGTTGTAGCATCTCTAACCATCGATTCGGGAATTTAAACACATGGAAGTTTTAACTGCTGCCAGAGCCTGACTATTCTACCCATATTTGTTTTCTCCCAGCCCTTCTTTCCTCTTATTTAATTCTTTAAGGGTTTTTTATCTTGATATTTTCCTTCCTACACACACAAATTTCCTCCCTGTGTCTATATATTCCTCTTCTGTTGGTTAGGCTAAAAGTTCAAGGCATGCTTAGCCCTCACCACATGTGGTGTTGATGGCACTTGGGAATAATTGGGAGTTTTTTGGCAGCCTTGCTGCTGTGGCCACCCTGGTGTCCTGCTGATGGATGTGAGCACTGGTGTGCAAGGTTGCAAACCCGGTTGTGTGTTTGCATCAGCAATCAGATTTTCCCCTTGCCCCATCATTTCATCTACCCTGCCCCAAATACTCATTGTGCCCATCAAATTGGGTTCAACCTCACAGGCTGCACTTGCAAAACCCTTTCTTTCTGGCTTGGCCACTTCGCCTCAGACAGGGCAGTGCCTCTGAAACACGAGTGCTCTAATAGGCATCTCCATCCCTGCTCTTATGGGCAGGGTGTGGGGACAGGAATGAAAATAATTAAGCCAAAGGCTTGGGCAATGAAGGGCTCTCGCCCTGACCTGCTTGGGAGGTAACTGGGAGCACAGGTCTCCCTGTGTTTCTCAGATGAGGAAGGCTGCTCCCAGGGAGCTCTCGATGAGCCTTGAGCCAGTCAGACTGGCTCTCCCACCTCCCCAGGGCAGCTCTGAGCACTGCTGCTCTGTCAGGGAAGGGGTTGCAATGGGTTATGGCTGTCCCTGAGTCAGAGAGGAGAGGGTAGGCAGGCAGGGGAAGGATTTGCAGAGTTCTGGCTGTTTCCAAGTCTGGCAAGCTGAAAAAAGATCCCTGTAATGCCAGGAAACTGCACCCTGCCTTGTGCACCAGGATGTCTTGTGGGTGGAGAAAGGATGGAATATGAGTTGAGTGGCTCTTCTGGATTTGCACTGGGGACTTCTGCTGTTCCCAGAACATATTGTCTGGCCCTGCCCACCTTGTGAGTGGGGCCAGTGGCTCTTCAGACTACAGGGGTGGCAAGTCTCCTCCTCATACAGGGCCAGCCCAACTCCTTGCAGAGGGGAGAGGTAGCAGTGCCTGGGGAGACGTTACATGACTTCTCTGAGCTGTGGCCTAGTTTCAAAAGAGCCACTGCCCTCAAAACTGTCCAGCCCTTTCCCCTCACCTCCTCCACACACTCACATCACCACTCACATTCCTGACCTACACTGGGGCTCCTTGCTGGGCTGACAGCTGATTCAACCAGGCAGAATATTCTGGATTGATTGGGCAGATTCCTAGGTCCAAGGCAAGTTTGGGGATGCTTCTTCAGTGAGATGGTTGCAGTTGGAAAGGCTCCTTCCTCTCTGTCTCTCAGCTGGATGAGGACCAATACCCAATATCCTGAGCCTTTCTGTCTGAGGCTGTGCAAAGCCTGGGCTGGATGCAGAAGGGGTCAGCTCTGACTTGGGTGTTTCCAGAGGGACAACATCATGGGTGTTCCCGAGGAGACATCACAGTGGATACTCTGCTATAGGACCTACCAATGCACTCTTGCTTCTCTTGGGTCCTTTGGGACGTGGTGGAGCAGAGCAAGAAGCAGCAACTTACTCCAGACCCTGTAGCTCAGCCTCCATGCCCTGACTTTGCTTGATGGACTCTGCAGCCCTGGCTGCCAGCACATTCCTGCCAGCAATTCCCAGGCTGCTGCCACCACCAGAGACATCGGTGGGAGGCAGAGAACAGGGTGTCTGCAGGCCCCCAGCTCTCTGAATCACCTGCTGAGCCCTTTGGTTGCTGGGACTTGCAGCTGCTTAAGCCGTGTTTACCCTTCCCCAGTCCCTTTTCTCCCTTTTCCCCAGGCAGACTGAAGCCAGACAAGAAAGGGCAGATGCGTCTCCCCCTCGACAAGTCTCTGCAGGTGAGCCGGGAGCTGCTTGGCACGCACACCTGAGCCACCTGGCCCTCCTGCTGTGTTAACCATTTTGTGCAGGCAGGCAGGCAGGAGCAGCACTGCAGTTGGGCCGGGCAGCTCGCCAGGGAATGCGTGGGAGCAGGGGCCGGGGGATGCTCCAGGAGAGGGAACGGCCCCGGTGAGGATTCTCTTCCTGTGGCTGCAGGCGTCGAGTTGGGCCACTCCCAGTCTGGATCGGTGGCTCACGGTGGCCTCTGGAAATGGAACATCAGACCCATAGTTTTCATATTTTCCGTCCTCCTGCCTTGCTCCCTGCAGAAGGGAGCTCCTGGAGAACCAGGTCCATGTGGGAGCAGGGGATGGATGGCAGAGCTGGGCAGTGAGCAGGGTGTTTTGCACCACTGGAGATGGGTAAGCTTCACTCCTAGCCCAGAACGTTGGATGGCTCATGTCTCCGCAGCTGGGCTGGATCCTGACTGGGACCTGTTAGAGGTGTGTCCTGGCTTGACACCGAAACTGGACTCCCTGGAGGGCATCATGCTCTCTAAATGGGATCACACCTGCAGCGCTGTCCATGTGCTTTCCTTGGGTTTCAGTGCACCTGCCTGAGTGGCAGTGGGAGCAATCTCTTGGGACTGGGTGCAGGTATCCATCTTCAGGAAAGCTGCTTAGAAAGTAGCCTGGTTTTCTGAAAGAACAAAAGCTTTACTGAAAGTAAGACTTTCCCTCCAATCTACTTTCCTTGTCATAAAGGAGCCATGGTGAATTCTGCTGAAGGAAATGAAACCCAGTTTTGGTTCCATGTTCTGAGAAATGTTTGAAATACAATGGAGAATGTCTCTGTATTGGTTTTCAGCTCAGGCAAAGGGCAAAAGTTCTTGATTGATTTATATTTCAAACCTCTCTCACCCCTCTTGTCTGCCTGGAGTTCCAAACCTCAAAGTGCCCAGCTCCAAGACAGTATTTTGCACATGGGCTCATTTGGGTTAAATTCAAGGCTGTTTTTATCTGCTTCAGGCAAATGTCATTGTGATCCTTTTGGTGTCACTTTGCTGTTTCCAAGCAGGTTCCTAGAGAAATGGTAGGAAGCTGAACATGTACCTACATCTCCAAAGCACTCGGGTATTTCCAGATGATGCAACCTCAGATTCCTTCCCCACCTCCCCCCTGTTCCTCTTTGCTTTAGCCTTTTTTAGCCCTAAAGATCAGCCTGGGTTTGGGGTTTTTTTTTGTACTGTTTTAGACTTCTTGAGGCAGAGCCTTGCCTGTGAACAGCCCAGAGTGAGGGTGGTACAGGCAGGATGGCTTGGGAGATGCTGACCCTTTGTGCAGACCTTATTCCAGTCTGTAGGCCCATCTGTGACTCTGGCCTGACTGTGAAATGCTCCCCTGGCCAGGACACATCATCAGGTGAGAAATAACATCAGCTATTTGCATGCAAGTAAGCCATGGATCAGGCTGAAGAATGTGCTGTTTTGTGGGCAAGGCAGGAGAACTGTTCTGTGTGTTAAAACAACCTTTTAAGTAATTTGCTGTTTAGATGCTCCATAAACCCATGGATTTTGGCCATTGGTGGCCATTGCTTGCTGGAAGATGCCAGGTTTCTACCAGGCCTGCTCTTCCCATTGTGTGTGTCAGTGTTACAGTGCTATGTGACCTCTCAGCCCAGTGTGGGAATGCTCTGGTGAGGGGTTTTGCTTGCTGAGGCTTTCACACAGGCTGTTCTCCCCAAAAGCTGCCCTGTTGCTGAATGTGTGCCAATGAACCAGCCCAGGGAGGGACTGTTCCAGTTTTGCTCATCCTCCAGACCTGTAACCAGCTGGCAGCAATGTCAAACATGACTTGTCCCTGTAGACAGAGTCATGCTCGACATCACTGTAATTAATCCAATTCCTCGAGGTCGTGGTTCGAACATAACCTAATTGTCTTGGGGAGGCAACACCCTCTGGATCACGTGGTGTCTCCTCTCAGGTGTAGGTACTGTGTGAAACCAGGGAAGCAGCTGAGCTCAGAGGGGTCTTCTGATCCTGAGTTCTCCCCCCAGTGCTGGGAACTCCAAATGAGGAGTTGGGAACTGCAGTAGAGCCATGGTTTTGTGTGAAGACCTGCTTTTCTGCTGCCCACCTGCCTATACAGCTCAGTCTCCCTAGGAAAGAAAAATGTTTTGAAAATTTGTTTGCTGCTGGGAAAAGAGGCAAGCAGGAAGTTTGTGTTGTCTGTTGGGATGTGGGACTGGAATGGTGAGCCCAGAGAGGGGAAGGAGAAATGTTTTTCCCATCTACAAAAATCTTGAAAAAATAAAATCTTGCCCTCCTACTGCATAGGACAAACCCTTGTGAAATAACCTGTCAGAAATTTCCAGCAGGGCTCAGTCTTTCTGAGCCATCCTCTGGAATAACGAGTGACAGCATCTGTAGGCCTTGTGTGGGCTGGGGGGACCTGGGTTTCTCTTCCTTGATGCTCCATGGGGGACTGACATGGTTTGTTTGCCCTGAAGGCTCCATCCTCCCCAGGACAGACCTGGTTGGATATTCCCTTGCTGTTCCCCACAAAATCTCTTGTTTTCATTGTGCTGTAACAAGGCATCTGGTGTTGTGTTCCACCAGCTCTGCCCTGTGAAGGGACATGTGTGGTGGAAGAGACGGGGAGCCCCAGTGCCTTGGTTCTCTATTTCCTCTGCTGGGCTTTTATTTCCTGAGCAGCTACAGTTCATCACACAGTCAATGCCCTGTGCTTGAGCCTTTGCACTGGTTTTGTACATGAGGGTAGGGCCTCAATCTCACAGTTTGTCCTGCTGCCACTCTCCTAAAACCCATGGGGGAAGGAGTTTGGGCTCCCTATTTGCAGGGAACAAGAGTCCCGGTGGTGAGGCTGGGATGTGAAACAAGCCAAGCGTTTTGTTTTGTAGCTCTGTACATGGCAGCGTGGCTAAATGCAGAGGCAGATTTCAAGGCACGGTCGTTTAACTACACTGGGAACGTCTGATTCCAGGCATGCTTATTTCACAGATTTTAGTTGCACATTTCCTGGGCAACAGTTTTGCAAATGTAATTCTGCAGGTAGGCTTTGGGGGCTGAGGGCGGCGGGTGCAGCTGGGCGAGCGCTCGCTAGCAAAGGAACATGAAACCCTCTTCCCCCTGTGCCTTGTGGGTTTGGTCTTGTTTTGTTTTCCCTCTTCAAATGAAGAGTTGGAAAACATCTGAGACCAATACTGGGATAGAGTGGGAGGAAGGGGAGATTTTGAAGTCCTGGTCAAGATAATGGGAGCAGTTTCCTTTACGGATTATGAATTTGCTTTCATAGCTTGGCTCTAGTTTGTTTGCAGGGAACATGGTTTGGCTCCCACTGTCTTCAGCAAAGCTGGACCGAAGTGGCCTCAGTGCAAGACAGACTCAGAATTTGGCTTTAACGGGCCCATTCTGTTGCTTGTTAGTGGGTCAAATTTTGGAGCTCTGACTCAGGCTGAACTTTCAGTGGCTTTTGCACCTGGAGATTTAAATATCTGTCTGCAGGGGAGGTGAACACCAAACGGCATCCCTAGCTGCAGCTCCTTAAGACGTTAACTCCCCCTTCATCCCCTCCAGCTGTTTATTATTTCCCTTCTGCTGCTGCTTACCACCTCCACGGTGTGTCAGAAGAATAGGACATGAATGCTCCCACCTCAGCCGCTTCAGCACAAAGTCTGGCAGCGGCTTCCTTCCAGCTGCTGGGGAAAGGGGTTTTAGGCAGAGCTGCCAGCCTTTGCCCAGGAGCCTCGGAGGAGAGTGCGAGAGCTGTTCCACCGGCGCTGCGCCGGCAGCGGGAGCCTCCGGCACAAGGGAGCAGATGAACAAGCTGCCGGGGGTGGCAGCGGTGGTGATAACATCTGGACCCACCCGAGGAGAGCACATCTCCCGATGCTGTAAGTGCAGGGCTGGGACCTTTCGCTGCTGAGCTGCCCCGGCTCCCACTGAGTTCAGCAAGAGTTCGGGGTGTTCAGCCTCTCGCAGGTGAGGGGTCGTGCCAGCCGCTGGCATTGGGTTTGACAGGAGCCACACCCGAGGAAGCGCGCTGGGACTGCTGCCTGCCGGGCTGGGCGAGTCCCTTTGGGATGGCTCCCGCCAAGTTTCCAGGTATAGCCTATTCCAGTGCAAGAGGGACTCCACTGGAGCCAGCTGTTGAGCTGCTAAGCTCTTCCTGGGATGAGAAGTGGCTAAAGAGCCACAAATAACCTTTAAAAAGAGTTGCTGTGGAAGCCAGAGAGTCCCAGGGGAGCTGGAGCCTCCCCCCACCTCCCTTTGCTGGCTGGCGGGGGGCTGCGAGCAAAGCATTCCCATCGCTCCGTGCAGGGAGACCGCCCCGCCGCCTTGCCGCAGCCAGGGAGGCATCGCTGCTCTGCCAGCTCCCTCTTGCCTCCCTTTCATCTTTTTTTCCTCCTCCCGAGTCCCCCCCAGCCTCAATCCGACTTCAAAATCTCAAGGCAAATCCTGCTAAATAGGGAGATTTCGCCCGGCTGCGTCCCTGCCCTCCCTGGTCTCTCGCTCCCTTTGCCGTTTCTGGCCTGCTGGGTTTTGTGTTTCAGTTGTTATAAATAAAGCTCCAGGCACTGATTTGGGTATACAATGACACCTTGTGTTATTAGACAGCACAGGACAGACTTTGCAAGGGGAGCCTGCTCGCCCGCCCTCCCTCCCTCTCCTCCGCTGCCTGCGGTCTGCGGGCAGGCTCGGGGCTGGCTGGCAGCAGGTGCTGCTGCCTCCCTGCTGCTGCCCAAAATCACAGCCCCCCGACAGAAAACCCACCCAGGGCATCTCCGCCCCTGCTTGGACTGGGCTGGGTTTAAATAGAGGTGGCGGTGGGAATTTTTAAATTAAAGAGGAGAGGCAGAGGATGATGGGAAAACTCCGGACTCCCCCTGTTTTGTGCAAAATGTGGGTGGGAAGGATTTGCAGGGATGTCATTGTCACCCATCACCTCAGCCCTGCTGGGAGTGACCTCAGCTTACCTCCAGTCACTCAATGCTGTGGAGCTGGGCAGGATTTCATCCTGTAGCTGTGTCACCTGGATCCTTCCCTGCCTGGCAGAGGTGAGATCTGAGCATCCTTTCCCCTCACATTGCCACATTGTCAGCTCCCAGGAAGGGTTTTTTCTGGGGAAAGACATTTCACACCAGCCACCCGCTCGTCCCTTTCTCTCCCTGGAGATGAGCTGGCTGGAGTAAGGGGAAACTGAGGCAGATGTTAAACTACATGTGCCTGGTTTTGGCTCTTGGCATTTCCTCCCTCACTTCAACACTGAGATTTGGAGACTGGACCCTGGGGCAGCTTTTTTTGAGTTATCTCTTGTGTTTCAGTGGTCCTCTCTCTGCAGGGAACTGGAGCCAGTCTCTGAGAGTTCAAGTTGTGGAGAATTCGAAGCAGCAATTTAAAGGCAGGGAAATAAAAGTACAGCCTGAAAAGGGAAGGTGGCCTCTCATTAGGGCTGAGTTGACTTACCTAGATTATTTTAATTCTTTTAAAGACTTTAGGAAGTGGGGTTTTTGGGCACTTTTCTAAGTGGTTCTGGTTATTACCATTTTACAGACAGTTTAAGGCATTATTTGAATTGTGTTTGAGAAGTCAATGAAAATACAAAATATTAAAATTCCCCCTTGGCAATTGTTTTTTGCTTTTTGGTATTAGTTGTTTGGTTTCTTATTCTATTTTTTTCCTGTCACCTGTGCATTTGGGCTGTGAGGATGGGGTACCCCAAAACCTCTTTCGAGCTGGATGAAGAGTGCTTCACACTTGCTGGCTGTGTCACCATGGCCAGAAAAGCAGAATGGGATTGCTGTTTGCAAATATCCCATCCAGCTTCCTCCTGAGGAGCAACATGCAATGGAGTTGGTGCCTGGATAACTGCTGGTCTCCCCTCTCCCCCTCTCATGGAAAGAAGAACATGTAGCACATGGGGTTTTGGTTTTTTTGGTCTTGTGTTCACTTGGCTTGTGGAGATGCAGACTTAAGAAGAAGGTACTAAGTACCCTCTTCTCATGGTTTGTGATGCCCATGTTACTTTATAAGGTAAATAACCCAAACCATCCAATAAAATTCCAACACTGTGCATTAATAGAGTAATGGAGATATTTAACGAATGCAGTAAAGTTGCTATTCCAGAGCCCTAGGCCTGCTTTAGTAGCTATAACAGGAGTGAATAAGATCTTTTTCTGCTTTTATTTATACACATATAATATCAAATATTACTGAGTTGTTGCTTGTTAATGTTAGCCAAAGGGGTTAAGAGAAATAAAAAGGAATTTTGCAACCATATCAGGGGAAAAAGAGCAAAAGTAGGACCATTAATAAATGAGGGAGCTGAATCCAGCAATGATATTGAAGTGACTAAGTTACTGAGCTGCTTTTAAAATCAGTCTCTGGTAAAATCAGTGGAGACAATTAGGAGACTTGTCAGATACAATCATGGGCTCCCAAATAGAAGAGCAGCCCATGAGGAAATAGAGAGGCCACGAGGAATAGGGGAATGAAGCCAGCAGCTGTTAAAGTCAGAGGAAAGGCTCATATTGAGCCCAGGTAGCTGTCACTGGGATGTTGTGCCAGCAGGTCGGAGATGTCCTTGCTGTGGGATGGGTGCTTGTGTCTCACCTGGGACACAGGAGAAATGTGGGATGGGGTGGGATGGGAGAGCCTGGGGCAAGGGGGGTTGAGGTAGGAAAATAGGCTGGGCAATTTCCATCTGTGCACATGGTAGGAAGAGCAGGGCTAGCATGGGAGCAGAAGTGCTGTTTCATACTCCTAGAAATGCTCTGGAAGTCAAAAATTTGCTCCTGTGTTGTCTGAGCTGTTGGAGGTGGCAGGATTTGAGAAGCATGGCATGGCACATGTAAGTGCTTATTGAGGGTCAGAGCAGCCCAAGGGAACTGAATGGACACAATATTCCAGTTCTGCCCAGTGCCTCTGGGCATCTCACTGGAATGGCCATGGAATGAAAGCTGCCATGAGTTCCTGTAAATAAAGTGTGGTTGAACAGGGGTAGGCTGAATGGTGGGAACACCCAGCACCCATCCAAGGCTCCCATTCTCCATCGTGGGCTTTTTCTCAGGGTGGTCAATGTCACTGTTTACATTCCTCTCCCACATCATCATGAATGTTTTCATTAGATGCACAAAGTCAGTGAAGTCAAAGAAGAAAGAACTACAGAGAGAGAGAATGGGAAGATTTGCTGTAAGAGGGCAGAAATAGCCATGCCACAAGGAAAATGCTAAGTGGATGTAATTGCAACAGAGATCCAGAGGAAAAGAGCTTCTTGCAGAGCAGCTGAAGAACTGGAAGACTTGGAATAAATGTCACCACAGGAATGGAGAGCACTGGTGTAAATGGTGTTGCTGGAGACCCAACTCTTAAGCCAGTTGTGGTCACAGAAAGGCTAAAACCTTCTGTTGTGTGCATCTTGTGTAAGGGCAAGATTTGCCATTTGATATTTTTGGGGCAACAGATGCTGAGGCATGTGTCAGACAGCCCTGGAGACACTACCCTGGTTCCTTCTCTCTTGCTTGTGCTCACAGCACTTTTCCAGTGCTCAAGTCTGGGCACTGCAATGACAGTTGAGTGTAAACCCAGAGGGAAGGGATTTGGAGTAAAGTACTGCAATGACATGGAGCCTGATGGATAAGTGCAGGAGGAAAGGTTATAGGAGTTAAAGCCTTGGATTCTGCTGGTTACTTTGCAGGGATGTCCAAGATGCAAGAGACCAACTGCAGCCCTGGGTGCAGTCCTTGGTGAAATGATGTGTGGCAGAGACTGTCACTGTTGTCTAGAAAAGACACGTGTAAATGCAAAGAAAGGGATTTGGAGGTACCCAGCCTTTCAAATTTCAAGTCAAGGTGGGAGCAGTAGGACTGAATCAAACAAAGGAAAATGGAGACTGAGTGAATGAGCCAGCAGCAAGAGTGACTCTCCAACGACAGGCTGGCAGTAACAGGTTTGAGTTGTTTTAAACACAATTATGAAAATATCACAGATTTAAAGGTGTTTTGCAGGAATTTGGAAAGGGATAGGTTTGCTTCAGCCTTTTTCTCTGTGCTTGCCCTGAATTCCTTTGGCTAAACTTATTGTTTTTAGAGGAATTGGTTCTTGCGGAGCTCAGCCAGGGCTTGCAGCTGTGCAGAGGGTGGGAAAGCTCCCTTGGAGTTCCCCAGCTCCTCCTCGATGGGAGGCAGGTTGGCTGGTTGGTATATTTGTTTATTTTGGTGCAGAAAGATAGGATTTTGGAATCTGAGTTTGATTCCTAGCTTGTGGGTTGTTCAGTGAATAACAAAATCTCTGTTCCTTGGTTATCGTTCCATAATGGATGAAGGACCTTTCCCTCCCCACTCCCTGCTTTGTCATCCCTGTCACTTGCTGGGATGGCTCCTGATCCCCTGGTTGTGTGTTAGATTGACCTTCATGTTTGGAGCTGTGGGAGGGGAAAACTGGGACAGTGTTGCCCAGATCTCTACAAAAGCCCTGTTTCCCTCTAACTGCCCCAAAACGCCTGTTGAAAATGTTTGAAGGATGTTGGATAAGCAGCTTCCCAGTGTTGTGTGCTTTATTTGTTACAAAATTTGAAAGAGGGAAACTGCTGATGGGGTTTGAAGAGATTCCCTTGGAAATGTAAAACAATGTAGGGATAATTTCTAGATTATTATTTTTTAATGACATTGGGACAAGGAGGATCCTTGGAAGAATAACAACATAAGCGATCCTTTCTCTGCAGGTAGGAGTCAGAATTCTGATTCCCATGTGACTGAGGTAGCCAGTGCAAGATGAGCACTGAACAAGTGTCCATAGTGTTGGGGAGATGCATCAGCTCCAGCTCTGCTGTCTTTTACTGGAGTCTCATACAGGTTGGCCCTTCCTTCTACTTAATCCCATTCCTGCTCCTCTTTCCTCCTTTACTTCAGCTATTTAATCTAGAAAAATTCCTAATACATTTTTAATGTGGCTTTCTTGCATGCAGGTTTTCTTTCTCTTCTCTGTGCAGACACTTTTCACCCTCTAAAGTCCCTGAGCTGCACCCTGTGGCCCACAGTTGAGGTTGGCTGTGCTGGAGTACCAACTGCCAGGGCTGTCCCCTTGTCACTTCTGAGGCTCAGTGCCTTTCCCCTCCCCTTCACATGACTAAAGTTTGTACAAATCTGTTCTGGTTTAAATCTATATTATGTATTTGAGAGAGAGAGAGAGGGTGGGAGAGAGGCATGCAGACCTCACTCTGAAAGCCCAATCTATCCCCATTCCAGACTCCTTCCAGAAAGAAAGGCAAAAAAGAACCACATATCCCCTTTTCTTCCAAGTCTCATGATCTACAATTAGCCTTTGGTGGGGGGCTGCCCCATAGAGTTAAAATTCCAGAGGACACCTATTTCTAGTGGTTTTGCACACCTTGCCTCCTCCCCAGAGTCACAGGAGCCACTCAGGAAGGAGAGCAGCACACTGGCCTCAGTGGCACCAGATGCATTTAGTCTCATGTGTGCCCATTTTAGGGGTTGGAAATGTCAACTGAGCTTTGTCTTTGTGTGGGTGACCTGCCTCAAGTGTCTGCTCTCCTGGCATTGCCTCCTATTTCTGGGTAGCCCCAATGGGGTGGCTAATGAGGGAAGCCACCCACCTCTGCAAGATGATAAATCCTGTACTCGCAGAGCCACAGCCACATTGGCTGAATTTTGCCAGATTTGACCCCTTTTCTCTTGGTTGGATGAGTGAGGCCTGGAGATATCCCCAGGAAAAAGTGTCCAGCTCCCCTACAAAAGACTGTTTATGTCTCACTTGAGTTTTCTATTCAAACACCCCCCTTGCTACTGGAGGTGACAAATTCCCTGGGTAACCCCAAAGGAGGTGGCTTCCCACTGTCACCGTGGTGGGGACCCATGCAGGACACCCAGCAGGAGCCCACTGCCTGCCCAGCCTGCAGTCCCGTGCTGCTCCCTGCTCTAGCCTGGCTGAGCCGGGAGCTGGCTGGTGAGCCAGGGAAAAAAGAGGCTGCAGCAAAAGATGGAACAAACAGAATTTTTTTTTGCATCTAGAGGGGGAAGCACAGAGCTAAAAATAAAACGGGAAGATCAGTATCTGTCAGGCTGACGGCGGATTGGCTCTGTGGAAATGCATGTAATTACCAGGCTGTAGGTAGACATTTGCATGGAGCGAATAGCAAGCTACTGAGACAAGGTTACGCTTTAACCTTTAAGTCCTGAATCTGCTGGAAAACTAAGACAGAACTGCAGGAAATTAACTTAAATTAATAGAGTTGCTGTGACTGAGCCACATGTTCCTTCGATGTGTGTCACTTCACGGCACAGAGTGCCTTGCTGCCCCTGTGCCCTGGCTCCTGGAGGAGGGAGATGCTTTGGAAGCAAGTTCAGCCTGCATGGATCTCCTTCCTCACTTGGGGATTCAACTTGACTGGGGAGAGGAGCTGTGGCTTTTTGTCATCCTTATTCCTCCTTTCTTTGCACCATTTGAGTTGCCAGTCTCCAAAGACATTGTAGGAATTTGGGCAAAGGGACCCCCCCATCCTGGGGGATGCTGTGCTGTTGGGTGGTGGGTGTGGGTGAAATCCAGGTGTGCTGCTCCAAGGAGGGCCAAGGAGGGGATATGGTTGGGGGATGGATGTTTTGCTGAGTGTCTAGAGCTTGAGCTCTGTGTGCAGAACTCTGCAGGCACTATTTAGTGCTGAAATTGAACAGATTACAGCAAAGATGGTTCCTTTGTGCATAAGAACTACTCCAGTGAAAAACACAGAGGAGCAAAATCATGTTAAAGCAAAACTGTGTGCTCCCACTCTGTTGATGTTCCTGATGCTCTTGGCTTACATGTTGCCTGCTTCCCCCTCTTGCTTTGCCAATCATCCACTGGTCAGGCAGCATTGTGTGATGGGAAGAGAGGGACTCCCCACCAGGAGGGGAGATGGAGATGCCATGGGCACATTTCTCATTCCCAACTGGCACAATCACTAGAGCTGCTACTGTGGGATACAGGTATGAGCAGCTTAGTTCAGCTGAGGATGGAGGGCAAGCAGGGTGGAAAACATGAGGCTTTGAAGTCTGCAGTGACATTTTGCTTTCTGTTGTCACTATGCTGCCTTGAACTGTGGGTGCGGTTTGGAGAATCCCTATTTTTCCAGCCTCTTTGCTAGCCATGTTGGCCAGGCAATGCTTGTTTCCAAAATCACTGCCTTCTTCCCTCCAGCATGGGGACGATCTTGTCTGCTGTGTTGAAGCCTTGGCTTGGCTCAAGCTGGCTGTGCTTCTGTGCAGTGCAGCAGAAACTGAAAGTAGAAAGAGTGTGGTGGGACCAGGTGGTGCAGAGCACCAACACTCACCTCCCCAAAGGGCTGGGCCACTGGGAGCTCAAGCTGCTCCACTGGCTCCCCATCAACTTCAGAATCCAGTTTGAGGCTCTGGCCCTAATCTTCAAAGCAACTAATGGAGGAAGTGCCAATGGCATCAAAGGCTGAATTTTGTTCTGTCAGCAGCACAGAAGCTTCTCTGAGGCAGTCCAGAGCATGAAGGCTGGGATGAAACCTAGGAGAGCAATTGCAGCTGGCCAGGATGTGGCAAAGGTGGAGAGTGGTCAGGGCTTCTGACCCTGATTCTGGGATTTTGAAGTTGGTTCTTTGCTCTCTGTGATACTGGGCCCAGGTTCAGGTGCCTGAACACCATGAAATCCTCAAACCTGGTGCCTTGAGGAGTTAATGTAGAGGGAAGCTGGGGCTTTGTCTCCCTGCCTCTAGTGACCCATCTGCAAAAGACAGATAAGTGCTGCCTCATTTCTTGGGGCAGCCAGAGGACAAGCACCTTGGAGACTGCATGACCTGAGAATTGGAGACATCCTAGGATGTACTTTAGGCATGAGAGGGAGCAGAGTCCGGGCAAATCTACACCCTGCTTACCATTAGGGAACAACTTATCCTCTTTTGCTCTTTCATCAAAATAAGGGATCTTCATCTCCCCAGCCAGGCATTAGACCCCACAGGTATCTGGCCCCCAAAAGGCAGCACTCCTGGAGACTGCACAAAGTCTGGAGGATGCTGTAACATCAGATGTGGAAGGTACTTCCATGCTCCATCAATGACCTGGGATGAAGCCCGCAGTCTTCCTGCCTCGCTGTTGGGAGGTGGAGGATCAAGGTGCAAAGTTTGGCTCTCCATGTCCCTTTCTTGCTGAGAAAAGATAAGAGTTAAAATAGTCATATATTAGCTCAGGGGATGATTTGCTTTATGAAGTCTTCACAATGAGAGTGCATCCCCTTCACAAAAGGGACATGAGGATCAGATCTCCCATTGTGCTTAGTTCTGTAATCCATCTGTCTCCTGCCTCCCTGGATCCGTGTTGGGGGAGTAGAGACCGAGGCAGCTTCACACATAGAGGATATCATTGTCTTGAAGTGGTCCTGGAGTCAGATCTTGGAAAACTTTCCCTTCCCAAAGAATGCCAACCTCCTTGGAAATCTTGCTTTGATGGTTTCTTCCCCACCTTTTTGGAAATCCCCCTCCTGGATGCCTTTCTGTTTGAACTCATTGCTTTCTTCCAGCCCTTCAGCCAGTGGTGTTTTTAACTCAGGGTGCAGCCTAGGAAAAAAAACTGGAACACCCTGTTTAAACTACAGGCTTCTCCTGCCTACAACAAAGATAGACCCTAAAGAAAGCCAGTTGTGCCCAAAATCCAGGCTGTTGTTTTTCTGGCTCTGTCAGCTGGCCTGATAAAAGCTATGGCCTCTCCCTTCTCCCTCTCTCAGGCTGCTTTCGATCCATGCTTTTTTTTTTTTTGGATGTTGGTTCCTCATCAGTAAGCAGCAAGCAAGAGCCCTCCCTCGTTACAGCAGTGCAAGGCAGAATTTAAGGCAGTTGGATCTTTTGCAGGAGGAGAAGGGAAGTCTGAAATAGTTGGAGAGGGAGGTGCTGACAGTGGGGATGACCACCAGCTTTCCAGCAGGCCTTTGTGAGTGTGCATGGGGAAAGTTTTGTCCCTGTCACTTGTCCCTCTGTTGTAACAGGCTGCTTGTTCCCACAGGCTTTACCATCACTTTGTCACCTCCTTCCTGGGTTCCTGCTTTTGTGATTGTTTGTGAAATCCTGAGGGGATTGAATTGTCCTTGGAGTCCCAGCCACAAGACAGTGCCCCAGGGCATGGGGGGACAGTGGAGGAGGCTCCTGCTCTGTTCTGCTCTGCCTGTGGCTGCTCACACACAGAAGGATGCACTGCTCATGATGCAGCTCTGGAAGCACCACCTTCCACAGTGTGCTGCTTTGAGATGAATTCCAGCTGAATGCCAAATTGTAAACTTGGTGTGGGCAAGCCCTGTGGTATGGTGTGCCCATATCTACCTGAAACTAGCTTTAAATTAGTCTTGGTAGCAGGGCATAAAGGACTTGGTGTGTTGGATAAGACCAGATCTGCCAAGCTCTGTCTCTCTTGGAGTGAGCACATGCTCTACCCATCATTAGATCAAGCTAGTTACCAGGATCAAATTCCAGTGCTGTAAACCACACCTTGATGAGCCTGGGAAAGCTGGAGTGCTGTGGAAACACAGCTGACTTGGTCTGAAGCACCAAGTGCTTGGTCCAGTCTCATGTTGGGTGTCCTTCTAGCTTTGACGCAATGATACATTTTTGTTTTTGTGGAAGTGAATCAAAAGAATGAGGGGAAGTGCTTACAAACTCATTTTTAATGAAGATCCTGACATGCAGACTGATCCTTTCTCCAGATATGAATGTATTTATGCTGGTGGCACCTTGCCATTCATACAGCAACTTACACACTGTGTAATGTGATAGCAGTGTATACAAGTGAGGCTGGAGTACAAAAGATTGAGCGATCAGGGTTTTTTCCTTCCCCTGTTCTTCGTGGGGTTACACTGGCTGATACCAGCTGAGGAGAGAGTGCTTTTATTTTTCCTTAAATTGGTTTAGAGGGACACTAAGCTCCAGTATTTTGTGTTGGTTGTACATCCATGGTACTGTTGTGTTGGGGATGCCTGGTGTGATGAAACCCTGAGCTTCAGTGCAGTTGAGATTCTGGAAAGAGGGTGAAAATCCCAGCTTTCATCTTTTGTCACAAGTAGTATCTGAAGGAATTTGTACTATTTTTACTGTTTGTTTTTGTTTCTCCCCTCCCCTTTTAACTATGCACCTTAGCATTTTCTGTGGGCCCTGTCACTGGGATAGCTTCATTTGGACTTTGAAAAAGATGACTCAGCGTCATGGTTGTTTAGAATAGTTTTAAGTTATTTTTGCTATCCAGCCCCATTTTCTATCATCATGCTGCAATTACTGAAGTTCCAGCTCTGCAGGGGAATACTTGCTTCTTTTAAACAAATGGTTTCCTTTGGAATTAGAAAACTTCGTTTATGGAAACATTTCTGTGGGCCTTTGATTATTAATCTATCATGAAGAGTCTAATTCTATTCTATTAAAAAGATGAAATTTTAATTTTAGCAAACCTAAATTTGGAAGCAGCTTTTGAACCAAGGCAATTCCTTTAACATGGACTTTGGAGTGTGTGTGTGTTTCTTTTTAAAAGGTAAATCTGCCTTTTGTTGGCTCTGTGATATGTGGTTAATCCTGTTGGGCCTGATCTGATGGGACTGGTGCTGGAGGGAGCCGAGCTGGGCTGAGTATCGGTGTGGGAGATCCGATCTCCACTGGGAAGGCAGCCTGAACTGGGGCTGGCTGACACCCCCTGCCCCTGAGCCTCTGTTCTTTCTGCCTGCCAAAGCCACGGGCTCAGCCCCGGGTTTCAGTGATCCTACCTGTGCTGGAAAGGGCTTTGTCTGGTTTTTCCACTCAGTCCAAAAAGGGAAAAAAAAAAAAAGGAAAAGTGTTTGCTGTTGTGTTGGATCCATAAATGGGACTTTTAAGCTGTTGCAGCTGTATGGAGACTGCTCAGACCAAGCTGATTTCCAAGCAGAGTGGCAGGGTCATTTTTTAGTCCATTCACATGGGTTGATGTAACACCTGGTTACTTTTTTTCAGAGGTGAGATTTGCTGGTACCAGCTCTGGAGGTGCTGTGCCACCTTCTCCTGCCCTGGCTCTCAGGGACCCACTTGTGTGGGAGGGCAGAGACCAGATCTCTCTGGGGGAGCAAGAGATCAGGAAATCAAGAGGAACCAGGCTGAGGAAGGGGCTGGGGAGAGGCACGACTGCTGGGCTTCCTCTGGGCACTCTAGGTTGTTCCTGGCTCTTGATGGGTGCGAGCAGCCATGTGCCAAATCCTGCCTCTGAGTGATGGGGAATTCACACTGACAGACCTCAGAGCCAAATCTCACCCCAAGAGATTTCTCCTCTGGTGGTGTTGATGAGAAACTCTCCTCAGCACCATGATTTTAAATGGTGTGACTGGAAGGACTCAACATTTCCCTTCTTGGGGTGCACAGTAAGCCTTGCCAGGCTGTGGCTGTCCCCGGGTCCCCCACAGGACCCTCCATCATCCAGGACATGGGGCTGTGAATGGCAGGGGATATCTGGCTGTGTGGTGCCTGGGGCTATGCTGGCTGCTGGGAGCTCTGATGGCTTTTGGCCAGGGCTGAGGATGGTCCCCTGCCTCTCCATCAGGCCATGGGAAGGGGAAGAGGAGGGCTGCATTCCCAGGGATTCTTTAGGGTTTTGCTGGGCTTTTTTTTTAGGGAGGGAGTGGTGCTGCATTTAGATGCTTGATCTTAGAGTGGATTCCTCTCTCCCACTGCCTCTGGACTCTTGAGAAACTTTTTGGCCACAGCAGGGAAGGGGTTAAGGCTTCCTCACTGGCCTGGGAGCTGCTGCTGGCTGCCTGTTGCCCTTCCGGGGCTGCCGGGCTGAGGTTTGCCGGTATGTGTGCAATGCGGCGCTGGCCGGCCAAGAGCACCCAGCCCTCGGCCCAGCGCTGCGAAATTCCCGGCACAGCCTCCCCTGGCTCGCTCCTGCAGCGCTGAGTGATGGGGCTGGGGATCAGGGACCTGCTGGGAGAGCAAAGCCAGGGGCTGGAGGATTCCAGTTGGAAAAGAGTCGAGCTGCAAGGCAGCAGTCTGGGCTCCACTGAGACTCTCTTGTACAGGGGAGAGTTCCTGGACCCACCTTTGTGCTGGCCCAAGGCTCCGTAGCTTGCCTATGTTCATGTCTTCACCTTCACGATGCCACAGGCAGGGAATGGGAGGGTGGCAAGGTTTTTTGGCTGGTGCTGTGAGATTACACCTGATGTGGAGCTGAGTTTAGAGCAGGCTCTTGCTTCCTGGGGCAGGGGAGAGGGTTTAATGCAGACACAGGCAGGAGCTGGAAAACTGCAGCAACAGCAGTAGTGTTCAAGCCGAAACATTGTGAGAAGCCTTGGAGGGAGATGCAGACTTTGAGGGAGATGCAGATTGCCTGGAGTTCTCTCTGCAAGAAAAATTTATGTCCCTTATATAACTGGGGAAAAGCAAACAAAGAAACTTGTCTCCAAGTGGGAACGTGGTGTCACTGGGAGAAATCGCGCAGCAAGAGTGAGGCCTCCGCTTCGCTCTCAGGGCTGTTAACTCTTTGGCAGAAGGTCAATGCTTTTAGTGCTGATTTTCTAGATAAATCTCTTGAATATTCCTGAAGAATTGTGCATGAGTTGCCTGATTTAAGCAAATGGCAGGAATGATTTTTCACTCTAGTGCTTTCTGGGGTTCACTGGGGCTTCTTCTGCCCAGGGAAGGGATTGCTGCTGGCTTTGCCATGCTCCCTCCATGTTCTCCCACCAGCCAAAACGTTTCTGTTGCTGGAGAACTGTGCTGTGCCTTTGATCTTCTACAGCACCGCCATTGACATTGGCAGGAACAGTCCTGCAGACCAAGGCTGTTATATGGTGCTAATTTTGTAGTCTCAGATAACAGAGCCTCTCTAAAAATGTCATTTGGGGCCATTTGCGGGGTGAGTTTGACATCACTGACTACTGCTGGGATGCATGTCCTGCGGGAGGACCTGGCACACGTGGGAGGTGGCACTCAGTGTCACTGGGGAGATCTGTGGACAAGTTTTTCAGCAAAACAATTTTCATTTCTCTACTATCTCTGAACTTTTCCAAACTGACAAATAAAGCCCTTGGTTCCTCCAGGCTCTCAGGCCAATGCAAAAATCAGGTCAGTCAAAAAAAGGAATAAAAGGAGGAGTGTGATTCTGGGTTATGGTTACACCATAACTTTCCTATTAACTCAAATTAAGTTAAAAAGGAAATTGATTTAACCAAAGGAGGCGTTTCAGATGCCAGTGGCAATATACTTGATTGTGGTTTTTCTTTTTTTCCTCTGCACAGGCAATTATCAAATTAATCACCTTTGATATCAGCTTAATATTGACACAATCACTAATATATTTATCCTTGTCTAGTGACAGCTATTCAATAAGCTGCTTTTCTGTTGTTTTGTCAAACACCACTTTCTTTTGCCTTCATGTTTCTCTGGCAAGGCAGGGGGACAGTTTCTGGGTGGAAATCCCCGAGTTCCCTCTGTGAGATTCTCACCCACTGCCCTTTCACAGGGGCATTTCTATTGAAAAAAAAAAAAGAATTCAATCCAAATATAGCTAACAGCCCAAAATGTTTCCAAATTGTGCCTTGCTGTTGGGAGGGGAGCTGGTGTTGTGCAGGGAGCTGTAGAAACCCCCATGTACAGATGAACCAGCCCTTCCCAGATTGTTTGTGCCTGTAAATCCCCAGCAGCTGAGGTGGAGGGGTGGGACTGTGCAGCACACAAGCAAGTCAACAGCTCAGCTGGTGCACATTGCCACTGTAGTCTTACTTTGTTTTGTTTTGTTCTTTTTTTTTCTTTCTTTTTTTCCCCTTTCTTTAAAGGAACAGGCCCTCTGTGATCCAGCCTGTGCATGTGTGCATACGTGTCTCTCCTTTTCTCTCTCTCTCTCCATTTGTTCCCGCCTCCCCCTGTTTTTTACCCAGCGACGAGTTCCAATTACATTTGGCTGAAGGAAAGAGCTCTTGTGTGGCTCCCACAAGCCTTGTGAAAATGGGTGGGTGGGTAAAGAGAGAGTCGAGCGCTCGATAGCTGCATGGGAACTCAACCCTTATGAGACACCAGAGAATCCACACTGGAAAGGCTACTGGGAAGCCTGTTTTGTTTGCCTTCCCACCCCAAAAGTGCCTGGTTTAGAGGAGCTGGAGGGTGGTAGGGAGCAGAACATAGCTGAGCACTGCTTTGCTATCCTGGGCTTGCTGGACCTGGCAAAAGGGATGTTTCTGGAGGTTGATGGGGAAGATCTGGCAGCATGTTCCCCTGTGTGTCCTTTGGGCTGTAGGTGCAAGGCAGATGAGGGTGAGTCAGCCACGAAGAAGCAGGTGGTTAGATTAGATCTGGCCATAGCAGGGGATAGCTGGACACGGGAGGAGAAGGCAGGCTCCAGACAGCCTTTTCCACAGGACAGAGGGGCCAAACCCTGCAGGACAGTGAGGCTCGGTGGGCAGGTATGTCCAGTTGTCTGTCTGCAGCCTTGGGATCTTCAGGGATGGGCAGCTGAACTTTGCAAGTTCCTGGTTTTCCAGAAGGGACTGTTTCAGGGAGAAGCTGAGAGAATGTGATGCAAAGCAGCAGCTGCTGATATACCATAGCATGATTCCTTGCAAAACATTTACACTTTGTGAGCTTACACCATGTCAGGGTGTCCTCACTGGACCCCCCCTTGCCATTCCTGATCCCAGACCTCTGCCCTTCAGGTGCACCTAGTGTGTTTTAGTGCTGTGGCTGGGAAGTGAAACCTGACACAAGTAAATACCTTGACAGCCTGTTTTCAGCCAGCAGGGAATGTAAATTATCTCATTTGAACAGGGCTAACGCAGAATCAAGCCATTGGTCCCAAATATCCCTTATAAGTGCAGATGAGAAATATTCATGGCATCTTCACTCCCAGAATATTGCTTTTATCTTTGTGGTTCCTTGAGTGGCAATATAAAAGTTACTGATTTTGCACTTTTTATGCATCTGAACCTGCAGACTTTGAAATCAGTAGGTTTGCCTGCGTGATTTGCCTCGTTAGATCTGTATCCTTGCAGACACTTTGGAATGATCTACTACATAAGCTCCACTGTGCTTACTTGTTGTCTTCGGTGTAACATCCTATCTTGGGAACATCCTTAACCAGGGCATTGGGACAAGTGAAGGTGAGGTTGGGTTGGGTCATTCCAGGGCAAGGTAGAACCTGATCATGGGAGAAGCCTGTGTGTGCAATGCTGTTGTTGCGGCTCCTGTGGGTCAGTCAAGCAGCAGTCAAGCAGTGTGAAAATCCATGGATCCAGCAAAGAGATACTCAAAAACTTTTTACCAGAGCCATTTTGGGGAGCCATGCCCTCCAGGCTGGCCTTGGTGTGGAGCTTGGCTTTGCTTTCTGGAGCTCCCCATATCTGGGATCATCCAGATCTAAAGAGGGATGTCACTGTTCAGTCAAGAAAGGTACTGGGATGAAGAGGTTGGACTTCTTCAGCACATGCAGGCATCACTTACTTCTTCCATGGAGCCCAGCTCAGGCTGTTTCAGGGATGTTTCTGTGCTGCCCTCACCTGAGAGCTTGATTACTGTCAGAACATCTTGCTGTAGCTCAAGTGCAAGCACGGCTGGCGTTGGGGGTCTCACCAGCTCTCCTCCCATTGGTGATAATGGGAAGAGGACCAAAGGCACCAGTCTGCCTGGCTGGAACCATGGCAGGGGCAGCAGCTGGACATCTCTGGGACCTCACCCTCCTTCACAACAGCCTTTGCATGGCTGTGAAGGTCACGTTGTCCTGAAACCTTGACAAGTGTTTGCGGGCGGATGTCTCTGGGCTTTGCTTTTCCCCGTAACAGGTTTTTCCCTTTAAGAACGCACAAGATTGATTCCCTTGCAGGGCGCATCGCCGAGCCGAGCCATGTCCAAATGGTTTGCACGTCTGCATTTTTTACTGCTCTCGTTTAATATGTATGCAAATGCAGTCTCTCCTGTCCTCACTCTCTGTGTGGGTTTGCACAGTCAGGAGCACATTCCCATTACTGCTGCCCATCTCCTGCTCTGCTCGGCATTCGAGGAGACTGCCTTTGAAACACTGATAGATGGAGGTGCAAGGGGAAAAGAGAGAAATGACGGATTTTTGTAATTTCTTTGCTGGGGAGGGTGGAGGAGTTGGGAAACCAGAGAAAGGAGGTTTAAATATATGCAAAATTGTTTATTGGGAGAAAGGGGGGGTGGGCTCCAACTCTGAGAGTCAGGCAGCATATTTTGTATGCCATTCCATTTTCAAAGGATTTTAGCTGGAGGTTAGGGAAAAAAAAATCTAAGCACTGGCAATAATCTTGTGATAGTGGAAATATTCAGCTTTTCTCCTGATAAATAGACATATGTCATAACCGAATCAGTGTTTCAGGCCTGGAAAAAAATGTTGGGTTGCTTATTTTTTTTATTTTAATAAATAGGAAACAAGATGTCCAGGGTAGTTCCCTACAAGGGTGGTAGTATATGGCTGCTGCTACTTTGTTTTCCTTCCTATTTTAATAGCTGTATTTTTCCAAAGCACTTCAAAACCAGCACCTGTGAACCCCGGACACTTGTATACCAGGAGATACATTTTATAAGTGAGATGGGAAACTGCTCTCCAGCTAAGGCCAAAATGTGGGAAGCAACTTTGGAAACGTGGAAAGAAGTGGGGAACTTTTCCTGTCCCAAGTGATAATAGTTTTTTTTTTTTTTAATTAGGGCATTTGAAGTTGCAGATCTCCAGTTTTGCATCTGCTTGGAGGTAACTGTGAAGGCTGAGGAGGTCCTTGCTCTTGGTGTGGGAAGCAGGGGATGACACATCCCTTCATTTCCCAGATGACTCCGGAGGGGAAATGGAGGCTCATGCAGCTTCCCACCTCCTGCGGTGAAACTTTAAATTGGGTCAAAGAGACAGATTTTCAGGTGTATTTTAGGCACTTCAAGTCGTTCACTGTTTTAATCTTTAAACTCAAAGCACCTTTAAAACCTGGTTAGTTTTGAAGCCCATTATGGGGTGCCAAAGCCTTACCAAGCTGCCATGTCTGGTTGGGGGTGGACAGGAAAGGCTGCCCAGAGCTGGGGGCCATGTACCCCAGGGCAGGGGGAGCTGTGAGCAGTCTCCTGCTGCCTGTGCCCTCCACAAGCCTGGCTCTCTCCATGGAGCATGGATAATTAGGTTGAAGCCAGATCTTTTTCAACCTCTTCCAGGAGTTCATGGACAAAGTTACTTTTGTTTCTAGAAGCCAAAGGGCCTTGCGTGCTGGGAAACCCCCTCTGCTGCCTTAGGACTTGTCAGATCTGTGGACTTTTGCATCTCCAATTTGTGTAAAAGTGTTCTGTGTCTCTTGTGCTCAATGTTGTGAAACTCCTTTCCCTGAAGTAGCATGGAAAAGTCCCTCTGTGGGGGAGCCATGGCAGCACACTGACCTTGTGCTGGAGCTGTGGCTCGTGGAACTCAGATCTTGCCTTTGCTTTTGGCACAGAGTTAGAGGGACCAAGGAGCAATGTTTAAGAGGCATCCTGGTGTTTGGAGGTGCTCAGCTCCTGTGGTGGTGTGCAGGAGTGGGTTTTCTTCATGCAACAGGCGTGGCAATTCTTGCTGTTTAGAGATGAGCTCCACAAGCTGCCTGCCTGCTCCTGCCTTTACCTCCCCAAGAATCTGGGAAAAGCCTGCTTTGGGAATGTTGAGACATGCCATAGCTGCCAGCCCAGGTGGGATCACAGCCTCCCCTGCTCACTGGGTCCACAGCCCGCATTCAGGGCTGTCTCTGACACAAAGGGCTTCTCTTTCTGCTTCTTTTCTTTCCATCACATTTGGGAAGTTTATCCTGTCCCTTATCAACAGTCATGCTCTTGTAGGGCACAAGTGCAGCTCCTGCCCCTGCTCCTGCCTGTCCCTCAGTTCCTCTTCCAGCGTGGTTGCTGTGAAGTATCTTGTGCTGCCATGTCCTCACTCTGGTTGGTTTGTGCTTGTGATCACAGGCTCCAAACTTCCCCTGTTACTGTTGCTTTTTGAACAGTGCCTTTTTATTGGTGAGTAGATTCGTGGAGCCTTTCTACTTCCTTCATCTGTAAATTGTCCTCTAAATAACGAAGGAACCATTCTGACTATGTTTTGATGTGTGTGTCGCCCAACAGATGTCTGGGTGGTTAAAGTGCCCCCTGAGTACAAATATCCTGTGTTTGTGAGCTCTTTGATACTTGGTTCAGGAATCTTTTTGTTCTTTCTTTCTCTCCTCCAGTCCTGGGGGTCTGTAGCAGCTGCCTGCCGAAGTCTCTTCTTTGTTTTCTGCTCCTGATATCTGTGCCCACAGTGTCATTCCTCTACCCTCTCCCTTATCAAATTAGATTATCTCCTTCTCGTAAGTACTTTTGACACGTGCAGCCATGCAAAGGCACGATAAGCATATTGGAACACACTGTTGTGTGTCTGTTGTCCATGTCTCTTGTCCTCCTTGCATCTTAGGGCCAAGCTGGCACATTACCTGCCATTCATACTGGTACCATCAGATGTAAGTCAAGCTGGCTCCTTTCCTGCTTGCAGCCAAGTCCTAAACCATTGTTTTTGGGCACTGCCACATCACCCTGCATGGGAATCCCAGGCCCATTTTGTCCAGGTGTGTCCTCACTTTTCCTCCTTGCTGTCTCCAGCATCTCCCTTTGTATTCTGGGCTTGGCTGGTGGCACTGAAGATCCTTCAGGGTGTTGCAGGCTTCTCCTTGCTCATTCTTTGGTTCCCTGCCTTTCCTGGTTTCTACGTGTGATCCAGAAAAAACTCTTTGTTATTCTGTCCTTCCTCCCCATCACAAACTCGTGTTTCTGTTCCATCTTTCATGAAAAGGTCTAAGACTGAAGGTGAAATGTGATAACAGCCTTCAAAAATATGTCAGTGGCTGCTGCAAACAGGACAGGAATAAACGATTCTCCATGTCCTATGGTGGGTAGGACAAGAAATTATGGGCTTAAACTATAGTACAAGAGAGATTTAGGTTTCATGTTCAGATATCCTGGGCGTGTAGCACCAGAGGAAGCTGCTGGGAAGGGCAGGTGAGATGAGTAGGTGTCAGGAGAGGCTGGGGTCAAGGGATAGTGGGGTGATCCAGAAGATCATTTTTCATCCTCTTCAGCCCTCTTACCTTCCCTTCCCTTCCATGTGCTGGAAGCCTCCAGCTACGCAAGGGGCTTTTTGTGGCTTGCTCAACCAGGCTCATGCCTTTCTCTGTTCTTGCTTTTTGTCTCTGTTGCAGCAGTTTTGGCAAATGCAATTGCAGCAAGCCTGGAAATAGTCAGGGCAAGGCTCTCCGCCCCAAACCTTTCCTTGGTGCTTGGTGGTTCTTTCAACCCCATACACTGGTGGAGGCAATGACAGCTGCCATCAGAGCACTAGGACATGCAAAAGTGAACAAAACAAACAATTTGGTACATCCAGAAGGGTCAAGGGGGCAGGCTCAGAAGTGCTGGTCAAGGCCCTCCATGGGAAGCTGCTGCCAGCTTTGCAGAGGGATGTGTTTGGCACTGTCAGTGCACAGGTGGAGATGGGAGGGCACTGATGGCTCCTGGAAGCTCTGTCTCAGCTGGTGGTGTGGGGCTCCCTTTGGCTCAGCTCTTGGGCCGACTGTGAAAGTGTGGGCACGAGGGATGGGAGCTGTACCACTGCCAGGAGGTGTGTGCCCGCCCTCAGTGGGACACCAGGACATGCAGGAAGCTGGGGATTTGGGGGAATCAGGGAAGCAGGACTCCTTGCAAAGCTCCCAATCTCCACCTCCTCAGCAGGACACTGCAGGGCATCAGCCAAACTGCTGTCGTTGCCAAAGCAAAAATTAGGGAGCCCAAAACTCACAGAGGGCTCCATCCAAAGCAAGCACATGAGCAGCCACATTGTTCCTGACACTACTGGCTGGAAGGTTTTGCGGTCCCCTGGGCACCTTCAACTGCTTGCTCCTGACACCCACCTCTCATCACCCTTCCCCATCTGGCACTGCCATGATTGTGTTGGGGTCCAGCCACATCTGTGCTGTCCCTGTTTCCCTCCCCAAACTTCCCTGCCTCCTCTCCCTGAGGTGCTGGAGGGGTCCAGGGTCCTGGTCAGCTATGACCCCCTTCACTCACCCTGCAGCATCATCCCCTTTCACAGCTCCCTACCATGAGAGGCGGGCAGAGAGAAACAGGCAGATGAATAATTTATTATAACAATGCAAAATAGGGTTTTAAAACTCTACCCATATAAATATTTATTTTTGACTCGTTAGCACCACAGCTGCCTCCATGCCCCCCAACCTTTCTCCTTCTCCTTTCAGAAGACCCCCCCAGCCTTTGGGCTATCGTGGCTGGTTCTCCTGCTTCATCTGTCTGTCTGTCTATCCTGCCCTTGCTTTTCACATGATCTGAGCCCTGGTGCCAAATGCTTCCCGAGAAAGAGGAAAAAACCCAACTCTTTCTTGTGTACACGCACACAAAAAACAACAAGGGGAGGGGGGAGACGGAGCAGCACACACAGGCACACGCACAAAACCCTTTGAAGCCTGTGCAGGGTGAGGGTTGTTTCTGTGGTAACGGCGCGGGGATTGGCGGCGGTAGGCGAGGGCCTCCATCCCGCCGTGGTGCCGAGTGATTAATGAGCCGTTGCTGGGCTCTACAGGAGCGCCTGGGCCGGGCTGGGCACCGCGGGGCTGCTCCAACGCCACCGGACTTTGGATGCTTCTCGTCCTCCTCTGCTTGCCCCCAGGCGTGCTGGCTTCAGCAGCACCCCACATCTCTTTGGTGTGGGCTCTTGTGGGGTGTCAGCCTTCTGAGGGATGGGGCAGCCAGGCTTGGGACATCCCTTTGTCCCCTGCCCTGCTCCAGACCATTCTTGGGGCTGTGGCCTTCAGTCTGACACGGGTCCTTGCTCCTCTGCACTGCTGTTGATCCTAGAGCAGGTCCGGCATCTCTTCTGGTGCAGAGATGGACCAGAGCTGTGGGGGTACATGGTGGCATCAACAGGGCCACAAGGCAGTCCCATCTGGTGGGTGCAGGTGAGCCCACACTATTATGGGGAGTGTCACTCACAGCCTCACCTTGGCACCTGCCCTTGGCCCCATTGCTGCCCGCAGCTGCCTGTCTCCCTCCTACCCTACAGCTCCCAAGGCTGAAAGGTGGCTTATGGCTGAGCAGTGACAAGTGCTGTGCTCTCCTTATCCCATGGCCAGCCTTATTTTGTGGCACTACCCATTGAGTGTCACTGGGGTGCTTGTACCATCTCCCAGCGAGAGCTGCAGTTCCCAGAGAACCTTATGCCACTGTGTGCTTTGAAACTCACCTCGTTTTGCTTTCCACTTTGAAAAGGCAAAGGAGAAACAGGCATCTCTTGGGTGAACAATAATAATGAGTGAGTTTCAAATCTCTTTCCCCCAAAATAGCCAAACCAGAACACGCACAGCCTTCCCGAGCCGCTGTCTGAAACAGATGTGCTGCCAGTGAGCAGCTATTTATAATGTGCAGCATTCCCTTTTCAGCCGCAGCGACTCCAGCCCTCGGCTCTCGCGCTCGGCAGCTCCTTTTGAAGCTGGAGCTCTAATCCGGGGACTGTTCCTGGTGCTGCTAAAAAATCTCCTCATAAACCCACCGGGGTGCCAGCGAGCTGGAGCCCTGCCTGCTCTCTGCCTCTAAAGGGGGTTTATCATCCCCAGAGGCTGTGGGATGGGACAGTCCCAACCAGGATGGAACAGCACTGGGATCTTGTTGGGTGCTGTGTCCCAGACATCCTCACAGCTGCAGGCTCTGCAGGGCACTGATCCCCCTCTGCCTCAGGGCTGGGGGTGAAACACTTTCCCAACCCCTAATTTGGGAGGACAGAGAACAAGGGAGGGTCAGGACTCTGTTGCTGTGGGGGGAGAGGCTGGTATGGGTTTGAACTGGTCCTCAGTGAAGGAGAAGCATGGCATGATGGCCTGGAGGGATGCAGACAGTGAGAGATGAGAAAAACTGGGGGTCGAATTAAAGTGAGATTCGAGGAGGTTTGCCAGCCCTGGAGCCCACACTTACACTGGGTGTTTGCTGGCCTGGGGGTTCTGCAGCACCACTGGTACTGTGGCACGGCTGTGGCATGGGCACCTCTGGCTACCCACACCCCAGGGACCACGGGGGCTCACAGGACCCTGTCCCAGGAGGGGCTGCAGCCCATGGTGCTGCCTCAGCCCCTTGCACAGGAATGAAAAAGTGTGCTGGTATGTCGGGGCTGAGGGCTCAGCACGGCACGAGCATGTGGAAGCTGTTTATTGCCAGGGCTGCTGCAGGCCCTGCTCTGCCTCCCCCAACCAGCTGGGCTGGTGTGGCCGCTCTGCGTGGGGCCAGTGGGGCCCCAGCCTGGGCTGGGGGTGGGCCAGTGCTGGGAGACAGGGCTGGCTGGGCCGAGGGGGTTGCTTTTATCACATCCCTTCTTTTCTGTTTGTTTCTCTCCCAAGCAGGATGTTGGAGGCATGTGGATCACTGGAACCAAATCCTAGGTTTTGGGGACAGCTTGAAACCTTGTCCTTTCTTCCTAGATAGCCCAGAGTTTTGTTCCCAGCATGTCACTGCATGGTCATCTGGGCAGCTGGGAGCTGGGTGATCCAAGAGGAGCTCTTCAGAAAGGGAGATCCTGCAATAAAACCCCAGAGCTGCCTAAAATGTGCTGCTCTGGCTTTGCTCACTCGCTGTTTTGGAGGAGCCAGGGGATGGGGTTCTTCATCAGCAGGCAGAGACCACCCACGACCCCCAGACTCTGTCCTTTGACCTCCAAATCCCATCTTGAGGGAGAGTATTAGCTTGTCCTCCTGAGCACACACCAGGTCAGCCTTGAAAAGAATGTGGAGAGCTCAAAATGGCCCAGTGAGGTGTCTCTGACACAGGGTGGAATTTTGGGAAGGAGCAGAGGATGGGCTGCCTTAGCAGGACTCCTTCACCTCAGCTCTGGCAGCATGATGGATCAGCTCAGCCCACTGGGGACACAGAGTCAGGTTCCCATGAGGACGACATCCCTGGCTGAGACTGGAGCCTTCCTTGTTTCCAGTGGTAACAGACAAACCTTTGCTCCTGAAAGAGGGACTGTAACACAGCCCATTGCAGTGAAGCCTCTTAAAAGCTGGTCTCATTGCAGTTGTGTTAATTATTAATAGGATATAGGGAAGAAAACACTGGAAAACCCCAACTGTTTAAGGCAAGCTGCTACCTCATCTGTGTCCAGTGGTATGGGCCTGGCTTTCCCCTGATCCAAGGGGAGATTTATGGGTGTCCTTTCCAGTAGCTGGTGTTGGCAAGTACAAATGAAGGGGCTTGACCCCCTCTCTGAAAACCAGAGCACTCTTAAACTGAGGAGCTGAATAGATTTTAGCTTGGTCTTTAGCAAAGATTTGCCCCCAAGGAATAAAGTCTTTTTTGGCAGCATTTCTGCCCAGCAATATTCTGGAATTGCAGGATCTGGTGGCACAGAGACACTAGGGATCCTGTCCCAGCCCGGGGCACCCTGCAGAGCTGTATGGGCAGGATGGGACCCAAAGATGGTTCTTGAACTGCACCCACATAGTGAGTCAGAGCTAGAGGATCTCAGCAGGAAATTTTAAGGAAAAACAAAGTAATGGGGAATTTTAGGAAAAAGGCTTGTGGACTTTGAGGGTCTCCTGACTGTGGGTACCAGGGCTGTCTCCATATGGGTAACTGGAAGGTGTTTCCATGGAAACCAGCAATGTTGCTGCAGGGGGGACCCCATGGCAGTTTTGGGCCCTTCATAAGTGCTGCAGGAGCAGTGCTTGGCATGGAAAGGCACCAGTCTGATGGAGGCTCTTGGCAGTGCCCTGGCTCTATAATGTGCAGCTGGGAGAAGCTTTGCATTGCCCATGGTTCTCCATGCAGGGAGGAGATCCCAAACCTCAGGTGCAGGTGATAGCCATAGGTGCTGCCAGCCCATCTCCCTTCCCACCACCCCTCCCAGCAGCCCCTGCTTCCCCACAGCACTCTCCTCTCTCCCCTCTCTTCCTTTCCATTCCTCATTCCCTTTCTCTCCCTTTCTTCCCCTTGCTCCACCCCCCTCCAGACTCCTCTATGGGGCATTGATTTTTCCATCCATCAGCGAAACGCTTGAGGAAAATGAAAGAGCATCTTCTTGATCGATCAGGAGAACTCTTCAGCCTGGGGTCAGGAAGGGTTTGAATCAGCTGCTCCTCTGGCATATAATTACCCCCTCTCTCCCAAGCTGGGCCTTTTCACACGCCTGCAGGAGCAGCCACCCCGCTCTGGAGAGCACATCCGTGGGTGCATCCATGCTGGGAGAAAGTGCCTGCGGATGTGTTGGGTTTTGGGGCTGCCAGAGCTCAGGGCTGGGCCGGCTCTGTGCGCTCACACTCGCTCTGTGCCGAGCAGGGTGTGTCGAGTGGGTGTGAACTGCTCGCAAGCCGGAATCGACCGCTCTGTGTCGAGCTAATTCTATGCAGAGCTTAGTGAGGGTGGGGAGCTCCGAGGCTGCGAGTTTAGAGAAGCTGAAGGAGAACTAAATCTGATAGGAACCGGGTGCCCAATTCGCTTCTCTGTTTTGAACCTCTCATTTGCACGGAGCATCGTCTGGGGTATGCTGCACATAAGGACCGCGTTGGTAGCAGCCTGGAGATGCCTGTGGAAATGCCAGAGTTTGCCATCTGGTACCACACTGGCCCCTGAGGTCCCACTGCTTGCTGCCCTCCCCCAGAGAGCCAGCAAATAGCTGAAGGAGCTTCTCATTCCACCGTGGGGTGGCTGCATGCAAATGTTGACTTCTTCATGGCAACCGGTGTGAGTCATGCTGGGAGCCGGAGGGGGACATCGGTGCCTGTAGCTCTCCTTCTCTCTGCTTGTGGACTGTTGCCTGGTTGCATGGAGGTGTTGGCAGAGCTTCCTGCAGCTCTTGCTGGAGCTCCATCTCTGCTCAGTGGGATGTGCTCACTGCTTTTCTTGTGAGAGGTTCCTTAGGCTCATATGTGCCCTGGTGGGGTTCAGCAGTGGAAGCATGTCATGCGTGGGGGCTGTTACCTTGAGTCTTGTGATACAGCAGGGAAAATTTATCCTTTAGGTTTGTCCTAAGGGAATACCTTCTGAGCTTGCATTCCCATCAGCATGGAAAGATATCAATCCTAGAGCCAACACCAGACATTCTAGCACATCCCAGACCTGATAGGTTCAGCATTGCCAGTCTCCACTGACCTTTAGGCTCCTTACTCCCAATTTCCCCTTGTTTTCCATAGGTTTTGGTCAATGTATTTCCTGGGCTAGATGAAGGGGTTTCAGACCTAGGGGTGAACAACACATGTCTGGTTGGAGCTTGCTGGGCTAGAGCTGGGACACAGCATCTTCCTGTGGTGGCTTGTACATCTCTGTCTAACATCTCTCACTGGGCAGATGCAGCATGAAATCATTGTCTCAAAGGTGATGAGGAGCAGTAAGAGAGCAAGGGGGACATGCATTAACCATGGGGTTGTTGCTCCATGTTGTGCCACTTTTGACCTAGGAGCTCAGAGCCATTTAATTCTCCTTGTGTTTCCATGCTGCTCTGGGAACGAGTATGCATGGAAAGAGATGGGAACAGAAAAGCAGGATGAGAAACCAAAGCTGAGAGCTCCTGCTCCCACCACAGCCAGTTCTGACCAGCCAGACCAGAGCTCCACTGGAGAAGGACAATGCATAACTTTGGCTTTCTCTCTCCAAACCAGCAGGCATGAGGCTGCTCCAGCATGGATGTGTTGCAGATGTGCTGATAGCAGTGAGCTGAGTGCTGACACTGCTGTGGAGAAGGTGCAGGTAAGGCAGAACTGGGTTTATCTGCACCACAGATAATGTCTTCTGCTGAAAGCAGCTGAAACAGCTGCATCCTGGCATTGTGGCACAGTTTATTTTACAACAGGCAATAAGAGCTTGTCCCATGTCCCTGGTAAAACCTTGACATAAAGCCCCATCTGATCAGGGTGTTTTGCCTGGTGGGATTTGGCATCAGTCAGATAGCTGGGGGAACTTCTCTTAACCTGTGAGTGCTGAATCCTAATATAAATGTGGATCTAACCCAGTTTTCTTGAATCTGCATTGCTCCACTGATAGCAAGGGAGAGAGGCTGATTAATGCAGGTGGGTATGGGATCTTCCTGTTATTCCTTGCAAACAGAGGGCTTTGGTGAGCTGTCACCAGGTACTGTCAGTGCTGGGTTCAGTGCAGATAATGGGAGTGGGGGAGCTCAGCATCTCTCCATTGCTCTGCTGCCCATCCTGCTGACTACCCTTGGTCATATTCCTTGGTCTTCCTGCTGTCTCCTTGCTCCCAGGTCTGTAAAATGAAGATAAAATACAATCTGACTTGCTGAGGAGCTTGCAGCCCAATTAAGAAGTGCACGCTAATTAAAGTGAGCTCCTCCATTCCTGTTGATATCCCATAGCCATCAGTGGGGCGCTGGAAAGCTCTGGGATGTGGGAGTGCGAGGTTGCGACAGAGACAAAACAATACGCTCTCAGACTGCTGAACAGAAAGTGGATCCATGTGTTAATCTGGGAAAAGGAGTGTGAAAATAGCTGCAAATCCTTCACAACTTTGTTGTAATTTCTCCCAGATAGGATACAGCCTGCTCCACACTCCAGCCTCCTTGGCTCCCAGGTCATTACTGTGCTGAACCTGAGGCTGATGCAAGAGGAAACCCTGTCCCATTGCTGGGCTTTGTGTGGACTGCTGGAAATTTAAGGGGAAAGGGCTAATGACTGCATTGTTTGGGGGCTGCTGGGGTCCCAATGGCTTGAGGATCAGCCAGGTCTGCTCTCTGGTGTGTTTGGGGCAGGCTCCTGGCTGGCTCAGCCTGGCTGCTGGGGGAGCTGGGAGAACGCCTGGGCAGGTAGAACTGAGTGGTGCCTTTGACAGCAGCACGCTCACATCGGGTGGGTGACCGTGGGGTGTGGAAAGCCGGCCCCTCCCAGCTGCCCAGCTGCCTTTCTGCTAATGCTCATCTAATTAAACAGCAGCCTGGAGTGGCTGAAACCAGGGCAGCGGGAGAGCTGAGGTTTGCATTCAATAGGTTCCTGTCTCCAGCTCAGGAACCAGAAGAAAAACCCATTTCATATTGTCAGATCAATACGCAGGTGGCGTTCCACCTCCCTTTCCACTCACCTTCTCCAGCTCTCCTTTCTCCTCCCGGGCCAGGGAAGCTTTTTAAAACTAGAGCTGGGCTAGGATTGCTAGCTGTTGGTTTTTGCACCTCATCCTCCATCCTGGATGCCGTGCATGCCACACATGTGCTGGACAGCTGAGAGGTGCCAGGAATGGTGATTACTGGGACCATGATCTCAGTAGGTATCTGGGAAAGCAAATCTTGGCTTTAAACCGGGGCATGGTCCCTCCTTCAGGGAGGATTTTCAGTTACTAAGGTATCCAAGGAGCCGCTGAGCCAATCCACTCAGCTCCAGGACTGTGAATGTGGGTAGGATTTGACCAGCAACTTTTGTCCTGCTTGCTCAGGTATAGGCGAGGGTTAACAAGAAGCGACATTTTATTTTGCTGCATCTTTGGCTTTCTGGAAGGAGATGCTCTTCCTGGTGCTTCTGCTGTTGTAAATGCATTCTTCTTCCCAAGGTGTCTTCTGAAAATGAGCTCCAGCATGTTGTCAGTAGTGGAGAGATGATTATGGAGAAGCAGCTGTCTGTCCCCTCCTGCCAGCTCCCGGCGAGGCAACGGGAGGGGTGGCAGCTCCTCTGGGTGCTTGCTGCTGGCAGCAGATTTTGCAGTGCCTGATCCAGGCTCTGGTGTAAATAAGCAGCTTCAGGCTGTGGCCTTTTCCACCTCATCTCAGTGCACCGGGGCAAGCAACCACCACGCAGTGCCCAGCTCCATGCAACCTCCAGCCATGGGGTTTTTTTCACAGTAAGAAAGTTGTACAAATCTTCCCCAAGCGTCAGCCTGCTCAGGCAGCCTGCAAGGGGTCGGCTTCAGCTCCTGTATTGTTTTTCTCTGCAGGAGAGATATTACTGTCCTAATTCTTCATGCAAAAATGAGGGATTGGAAATGGGCTGAAGGGGAGAGGAGCTGGATGAGTGCCCCAGTGACCTCACCAACTCAGAGGATGGCAGCCCTGTCTGAGGTTACCATCTCTCTTCCATTCCCTGGTCCCTCTGTCATTAATGCTGAGCTGAATTTATTTGGTTTATTATCCATGCTTCTGCACCAGGATTCAAACACTGCCCAGCAGCATCTGAGCCATGCTGGATCACAAACCATCTCGGGATGCTCCAGCCAAGAGGGAAGTGAGCTCCACACCTGCTAGCAGGGCAGGGCTGTCGCAGCCAGATGCAAGCTCTTCCCCTCTTCCCCTTGCCCTAGCCTCAGGCCAAGCAGGAAAAATCCTTCAGCAGACCCCAGCTGGGGCTGCTGGCTGCCGGCTTTCCATGGCAACAGTCCATCAGGGGGTCGGAGTCGACAGCAAAAAATGCTGCCCCCCCTCGTTCCCCCGCCGGGGCTGCCGGTCGCTATTTTGATTGCATTCCTGGGGAGCTGGGCTGCAGATGTGGTCGCCTTATCTTGGGAAGGTCTGAGTCAGTTTTTCCCTGTGTGACAGAGCAGGCAGCTGAGGGCTGGAGGCAGGAATAAATAACTCCTGAGGTATGCCAGGGACATCTGTCCCTGGGGACAGGGTGCTGGGCCAGGAGCTTCTACCACCACCCCAATCCTGGTCACGGTGTCCATGTGTCACAGCACATATGGAGGGGACAAGGGAGATGTCTCCTTTGAGCAACCTTCATACATCCTTGACATTTCAACCAAGGGAAAAAAGTAGTTGGCCCAGGAGCATCAGTGCTGTGAGCTGGATCCTGCCCCCAGGAAGACCCGAGGAACTCATCCATGGGGAGGAAGCTCATTCACCCCACAGCACATGTCCATGATGTGTGTACTCACCACTCCTCCACCCTCCCTGGTGTATCAGTGCAGGATTCTCTGCAGCTGTGCAGGGGGTGACTGAGAGCAGGATCCAGCCCCATGGAGCACACACTGACTGTCCCCCAGTCTGCATCCAGGGGCCGTGAGCAGAGCTCAGTGTGCAGCACCCATGGTGGTGTCACTGCCTGGCTCTGGTGTGAGGGAGGTGGAACAGTCACTCTGGATCCTCTGTTGCTGTTCTGAAAGGGGAACTCCTTCCTTCCCTTCCTCAGAGAGGTGATGTCCTCTGTTTTTCTGCTGAAGAAGCTCACTCCTGCATGCTTCACCATGGAGATGTGGTGTCTCCATTCCCAGCAAAGCTGTTGGTGCAGCCCTGGTGATCAGTGCAGGTTTCATGCTGTAAGCTGAGCTCCTTCTGTAAAGCAAAGACCTGAGGCACAGCCTGCTCAGAGCTGAGGATAGTTTTGTGTATGGTGCTGTTATCTACCCAAAGCATTAACCCCTCCAGAGGTCATGCACTGAATAATTATCAGTCCAACTTAAGAAAAAACAGATCTTCATTAAGTGTTAAACACATTACAAGTTTTCCTTGATCCCTTGTTGGTGGGATCCTCAACTTGGGTTTTCCAGTATTTTCCCAAAGTCTGGCAGCTCAGGGAGCGATTCTGCTTTGTTTTCATCTTTATCTTCCATTCTCCAAGTGAGAGAGGGGTTTGTCATGCAGCCATTGGCTCCAAGAGCTGGTGGTGAAAGGCAAAGAAGATCCTTCAGTGATGGAGGGTGGAAAATGCAGAGCCCAGGGGATGACAGGACACCAGGGGCTGGCTGGTGGTTGTGGTGGCCACCATGTCCTCCCTGCTGCAGTGGGACCTGGGGCAGCAGCAGTGGATTCAGCCCATGTGGGACTGGCTGGACACCATAGGAGGCACCAGTGGCATCAGGACTGGACTCCAAGCTGGCTTCCAGTCTCTCAGCTTGGAGCAGCAACCAGGAGCCAGGGCTCAGGAGAGGGTTTCTATAGCAACAGCTGCCACTCACTCCCCATCTTGGATGTAAATTAGTTAGGATTTTATTAGTGTGCAGAATTTCAAGAGGCCAGAGCTGGCAAAGAGGCCTGATGAATTTGGGACAGGAGTGTTCAAGGGGTGTTCTTTAGGAGTTTGGGCTGAGACAGGGTTTGGGGTTTCTGAATTGTGGGAATGCCTGTTTCCTCAGAAGGGCTAAAATTGTGAGACCATCTCAAGTGGTCACAGCTGCTGCAGCTGCCTCTGGAGGGTTTTCAGTTAACAGCTTGATGATGAAGCTGCCTAACGGGTCAGCAGGAGAGTTGGTGGGTACCAGTGACCTTCTGGGCCAAAGGGATGAGAAACTGGGGATTTTTGAGAGTCACAGGTGGAGCTGCAGTCTTTGTTAAGGGGTCTGCATGTCTGACATCCCTGGGCCATGGGGCTCCTTGTTAGAGGGATTGTGTCAGGGTCATAGATATCTCCATGGACATCTGGATTTTTGCTGGAGCTGACTCTGTTTGGAAAAGTGCTCCTGGTTGTCAGTGCTGCTCTGTTGGGAGCTCTACTCTTTGTGTGCTCAAATGTAAGCACATAAGGAGCGTGATTGTAATGCCAGTTGTTGCCCCCAGATCAGAAGTCTGCTATAAAACTTGTGTGAAAAATTCTGATTTCTATGTTTTCCCTTTCCTGTGTGGTTAGGAGCTGTATTTTCAGAACTCATATTTTCAAGTCTTTGCCTCTAACCATGAGGGCTGAGGATTTTCCTGTTTAATGAAAGAAGAGGTTTGGTTTTTTCTTTTTTAAATTTTTCTTCTATAACTTCATGGCTCTGGGAGCAGGGGCTTTCTGAAGTCAAAAGGTTGTGCAACACCTTGTGATGGTGCTGTGATACTTGCCAACACTGGGCTGTAGCTGGATGGTGATGTGTAAGGTTTATATATCTACTGTAGAGATAATAAGAATGTGCTTGTGTGCAGCAAAAAAAGAGGGCTGGAAGCACCCTTGAAATACTAGAAGTGTGGGGCTGGGCTGGCTGGTTGGCAAGTGTCTACTTGATTTGGAAGCTGGATGGGGGGTGGGGGGAAAGCCAGATTTTTTTGTTTTAGGAGTTTGTCATGCTGCAAAACGACTTACAGAGGAGTGGCTGATTCTCAGCTTGGATGGGTTGTGCTGGGAGCAGGAAGGGAGTGTTCCTGCCCCATCCTGCGTGAGTGGGGCTGGTTACAGACAGACCCAGCTGCAGTCAGTGCTTGGGGGGACCCTCTTGGCCTCATCCATAAATACTGACATTATAATTACTATAACAACCTGCTGCTCTCTTCCTGCATGGCATTCATTCCCTGGCCTTAGGTAACGCTTTTTTCTTGTTGATTTGCTCCCTCCTTTACCTCCCTCTCTTTTTAATTCCTCAACACACTATGGAAACATCAATTAATTAATCTAAATAGTAGTTATTATTCAAGAACCAATTTGCTATCATGGCTTGCACTGGTGTGATGGAAATAGCCCATCCAGACAATAAGAAATTTGGATTATTGGAGCTGGGGCAGTTCCTTCTCTGGGTGTGTGCCCCAGGACAGGGCATGGTTGGTGCTGTTGGGTATAGCAGGACTCTCTGCCTGCCCAAGGTGTTGCCTGCTGGAAAAGGCAGCCCCCAAGGCAGAGTTTACTTTCAAAATAAACTGGCCTTTTGTAAGGAACCATGTCCTAAGCATGATGAAAATACTAAATGTGCTGATAATGCAACTTGAGACAGATCCACAGAGATTTTGCACTGGTGTCCTGAATGTGACTGTGAGTGGAAAAGGAATTGGTGGATGTGTAGGGTAATTGGGCTGTGAACTCTGCAGGTCTGTCAGCAGTGCAGGAGGTGCAATACTGGGCTGGAGCAGGGGTGCTGATCGATGCTCCCCCTGATTTTGGAGAGGATTTGATTCCTACAAGGAAGTCAGTGCAGGCTGTGTTAGGCAGGGCAGCAGAGTTCTGGAGACTCTTTCTGGTGCTCTGAGGTCAAGTTTGGGCTCCAGGTCTTGGGGTGAAGCGACCCTGAGATGGTCATGTCTGTCCCACTCACAGGACTGAGCAGAGCATACAGAACATGAGAGAAGAATTCTGGCCTTAAGCTGAGGGAGACAATCAGAGTCCCCACTGTCCTGATGCTTTCCAAAATTAGACCAAGCCCTTCCTGGGCAGCAGCGCTGGGGCCCTTGGGCAGGCAGCTGCTCCACTGGATGGGGACCACACAAACCTGATGCAGGGAGAGTGGTGTCTGCTCCATACCTGGTGTTAATCAGCACTTTGGAGAATGGCTGTCCCCAGGAGCAGTGGGCTTTACATTTACAGGAGGAGATGTGACAGCTTGGGGACAGCCAGGTGCCTTCCCCAGGTTTGGGTGGGGGCCTTGAGCCAGCCCCAGTTTAGAGAACTGACCTTGGTGAAGGCAGTTAATGAGGTGAGAACCCTTGAGCTCGTCCTTCAGCTCCACTAAATGAAAAAGACTTTTGGTGCATGCTTGAATTTAAGTGCATGGTAAAGCATGTTCCCATCCTTGGGCCTCAGACAGGGCAAAGATGGCTGCAAAAACTGGGACATCGTGTGACAACACAGCCACGAGCTCGTTCCCATCTCACATGAGTCTGACTCTGGGGATTAGCACTGGGCTGCTTATTTTGCAGCCCCAGAGTTGGGGCTCTGGAGCTGTCCCGCCTCTTTGTCATCTCCTGAAGCCTCTCTGCATCCTCCTCCTCATCACAGGCTCCATCCTTCCCTCTCTCTGGCGTCAGCCACTCTCCCCAAGGCTGCTCCATCCCTGCACTGCCATCCCTCTGCCTGCAGAGCACAAAGCTCGTGGCCCAGATATTTTACTTCACATCAGCACAAACCTAACCCAGATCTTTCTCCGAGATGGCTCAGCCGGGCACTGCATGGGCAGAGCCTGCCCTGCAGCCGGGTGCTGGGGGGGACCCCTGGGTGCCCCTGCCCCTCTCTGGGGCTGCAGTTCCCCCTCTGAGGCCGTGCATCTGGCTGCTCTGGGCTGCCTGGGAAGCTGGAGCCTGCCATCAGCTCGGGAGGCAGCAACAGCAGCCTCTGCTTTTCCACACGTCGGTATTTTTAGCTCTGCTGTGCATTAGCGTGCAGGAGCTCAAACTGCGAATCCTGGCTGAGGTTTTATCTGTTGTGACAGCCCTTAGGGCTGTAGTCAGACACTCTCTCGCTTGCTCGCTCCCTCTCTCTCTCTTTTTTTTCTTTTTCCTTTTTTTTTTTAAAGTTTGGAGCTTGAATCTGCTCTCTCCCCACGGAGACACTGTGCAGCTGTCAGGACAAGGGACCAAGGGTGGGGAATAGGGTCCAAAGCGTGGTTTGAGCCCCTTTACAAGGCAGCTCTATTCAGCTCCTTTCTGTATTTTTCCATTCCTCCTTGTTGCTGCTGTCAGAGCTGGAGTGGTCAGAGCTGATCCTGCAGGCTTAGGTGCTGCCTCTCCCCTGCTGCCCTGCCCCAAAGGGTCCCCAAAAAGCTGTGCTGGGTGACAGCTACATGACTACGGGGGACAGCAAAGCAGAGAGCAAAGGCCAGCCCTGTCCAGCATGCTGGGTTTTGGCAGATCTAGTGCTCTGTCTGCTGCTGCTTTTTCCAATTTCCCTTTTCCAAACAGCACAAATGTTGCCCCTGTTGGGGCTGCTTTGGGCTTCTGGCACCCCAGAGCATTGGGGAGAAATTAAAGCCCCTTGTGAGGGACTTGCTTCAACACAGAAGGTTTTTACTGTGCTTAAACAGTGTGTCTGATCTCCCTCAAGAGAACAAGACCCATGAATTCACCCCTCATCCTGGCTTCATACAAGCACCTAACACCTTGGTTTAGTTTCTTTAAGGAGAGTTTTCCTTATTGCTTCTTCTGTTCCTGGACAACTTTCCCCCCACCCCCAGGACATTTTCTAACTTCTGCAGAGCTGCACAAATTTGAAGTATCTTTTTGCCACCCCAGTACATACAAAAAATCAGCTGGAAGTGGGGTGGCAGAAAAGGCAGCATTGATGATGCCCTTTGGAAGGGTGAGGAACCAAAGTGCTGAATGAGTTTTGGCTTTCCAGCCCTCTCAGTGACCTGCCATGCCAGGCTCTGCCCACATAAGTGTGGGTTTAAAGGGAACAGAAGTCGTCTGAAAATCTGGTGCCCCTGGAATTTGTCCAAGGTCATGGGGGAAGTTGTGGATAGAATGGGAATGGGATCTGCCTTCCTGTCCCACATGGCCTTTCTCTCTAACCCTTAGCACATGCCTGCCTCACATCTTCCTGGCCGGAGCTTCCTGTACCCAGGACTTGGGATGTCCATGCCAACTCTTGGAAGAGAGAATGGACCTATGCAGGGATTCCTCCTGCTTTTCCTCCTTGGGAAGGGCTTCTTTAGGGTGCTTAACCAGAGATTGTTGAGGAAAATCTGTATTTAGGTAGCAAATAGTGATTTGGTATTTTTAAGGCTTTTAATGCCTGAGGAGATCACAGCAGCACTCCAGTGGTCCCCAGGTGGCCCAGGGCTGTGTGTCCCCAGGAGCTTGGTGTGCATGGGTGCTGAGGGGGCTGGAGGGAAGCAGAGAGGGGAGAGATGTTTGTGATGGGTCACAGCTCCTTCACACAAGTCTGCCCACAACACATTTCCTGCTGCAGTCGTGTTGTTTGCAAGTGCAGCAGGTTCAGCATTCAGCTGCTCCCATATCTTTGTCCCAGCTGGTGCTGGTGGAGATTGCAAGGCTGCAGTGAGGTGTCAGAGGGTTCCAGGAGCACCAGGGGCCAGCCTTGTCATCTGCTCAACTGGGGACAAATCCAGTGGGGAGCCTCGGATATCTCCCTGGGTCCACCTGCTTCATTTGCACTGATAAGGTGTGAAGGGATATCCCAAAGTTTGTGTGGCAAGTCCACGAATTGGGCAGCTTTTCTAATTAACTGTCCCTCCACTGTGATTCCTCTGTTCTCCCCCAGTTCCTCCCTCTCTTGCTGGCAGCAGCCAATACTGTGAGCCACAGAGACAAACTGCTTCCAGCTCGACCTGCAGCAGGGATTGCTGGAAATATCTGGTGCCTTTGCCCTTTGCAGGGAGTACCCAGGGATGAGGATTTTGCAGCTCTGTGGTGCAGAGCAGGGTGCGTGGGGCTTTGCTCCAGTGGCATTTTTTTTGTGCAGGTTGTTTGTGCTGTGTGTGTCCTTGGGAGCAGCCAGAGCTTTGGCATCTCCAAAACAGCCCCTGAGCAGCTCTGTGAGGTTGGGTTGTCAGCTTCTTCTTCTCTCCCCCAGCCTCCTGGGGAAGCCCCACTGATGGCTGCAGGGGACAGATGCAGGTACTCAACATCACTGAGAACCCAGTACAGCAGCTCAGCTTTGGAGCTGCTTCACCCTCTCTGGGCTCTTCCTCTTGCCCAGGGAAGCTGCTAACAGCAGCTGGAGCTGTTTCCTGTTGTACACAGGGTCCTCTGTCATTGCAGTGAGGGGCCAGGAATGCCTTCCTCTCTTCCTTCATCCAGGGGCTGTGACACCTGAGTAGCTGGATGAGGTCTAAAGGAATTTAAACATTGCTGGTTTTATTTCCGGATGTTAAGCTGGGAGATTAAGGAGGGGGGAGTGGGGATGGGGATAGAGGAAGTTAGTACTTGAGAAGTTTTTAAACTTAAAAACATCCTGTGGCACCCATGTTAATGCATGTTCTTGCCTTAATAGTGTCCTTACACAATGCCAAACACCCGAACAATTGGTCTCTAAACTGTTGGCTGATGTCCTTGTGGATGACAACAAAGACTCAAAGGATGATGGCTGCCATGGGGCACTTTCCCCTTGAGCCAGCTGAGCTGTTCCCTGGCTATCAGACCAGTCCCTTGGGCACGCCAGCTCTCCCTGCCCTGTGTCCTGGAAGGGGCTGGATAGAGGCAGCTCTGTGTGGGGCTCTGGGTGACTCCAGGTGCTCATGGTGCTATAAACCAGGCTTTTCCCTGCTGCCTGATATCCTGAGCTTCCCAGGCTGCAAGCAGTTCCTCTGCTTATCCCCAAAACCACCCACTTTTTCCTCATCCCACTCCTCCCTGCTCCGGAGCTGTCTCGGGCTCTCGGCGTGGCCGATGCCTCAGTGCTGCCAGGAGTTTGATCTCCAACTGCTTCCCAGCCCCCCCGTGCATGTGGGCACCAGGAGGAGCTGAGAAAGTGGGGAAGAGATGAACAGCAGGAGAAGAATTCTTAAGTGAGGGGATGGGGGAAGGATGAGGAAAGCAAGGAGGGGGGAGAAAAAGTGAGAACAGGGAGGAGGAGGAGGAGTGAAGGATGCTGCCTTGTCCTTGGATTTATACTGGTTGAGTTGCACTGGATTAGCTAAAAGTGGTGCAGAGCTGCCTTCCCCTCCCTTTTCCTCCAGGCACACGCTCCTGTTTGGAGCTGAATGCCTTAATTCACTTCAGCTTCAACCTGCTCCTAATTGACTTAAACCACATGGAAAGAAACTCTGCTTCCCCAGCTAGTGGCTGCAAAATTGCACCTTCAATGAAGTCAGTATGATTCTGCATTTAAAGAGACCCAGAGTCTGGCAGGGATGTGTGCAGGGATATTGGTGCCAGGGGCTGTGCTGAGCTATCCAGAGCCCCACTGGGCTGCTCCTCTCCAGAGGGGTTTTGGTCTCACTCTGAGCAAGTTGGGATTTGGGGGTGATGGGGGGCTTTGAGTCATGGGGATTTGGCTGTTAGAAGAACTGCTGTTTCTTCTCATTCCTCTCTCCTCTATCCCTCTTCTCCTGCTGCAGATGTCTGCTATAAAAAAGAGAAGAAGGGGGGAAAAAACCCCACCCTCCCCAAATGTCATGATAATGCTCACTGGAGGGCTGTTTCTGCTGCACATCTGATATGTATGACAGGGTCAGATTAACTGAGCCTCTGATTTCCAACCACAGCTATTCTGAAGGCACCAAAACCAATGCAAAACACCCCAAAGGGACTCCTCTGTGCTGAAGAGGAGCTGGCCAGGCAGGATGAGCTCATGGTGCTCTGGGGATGTGCCAGCCCAGTGCTAGGCAAGAAAGAGGAGAGCATGCTTTGGAGATGAATTTGGTCTCCTCAAACTCAGGCTTTCAGGGAGGCAGAGATTTTTCTTTGTATTTAAGGCTGGGGATTTCAAAGACAAAAGGGGAGCAGTGCTGGTAACTACAAGAAGGTATCTGATGTCAGAGGATGTTCTGAAAACCCCTCTTCCTTGTCAAGGGCTCCTGTCACACCTGGACATGCTGTCTGAATGGAGGGCAGGAAAGCCTTTTTATTCCTTCCTCCTATTCCCTCCTCTTCTGACCTCTCTGCATCCTCTGTCACCAATTTCGGCTTTGCTGCATTTCTCTTCCTCTGTTTAATTCTAAACCCGAGGATTTACCCAAGGTTCTGGCTCAGCTGTTCTTTTAATGAGACATTTGGCCATTTTGAGGCCTGGAAAACAGGGCTGGAAGTGACCTCTGGAGACTGATGGATCCCAGTGGCAGGAGTTATACCCAGACAGGGTTTAACTTTTTCCCAGCAGTGAGTCCACCACCCTGCACAGGGCTTCTTCCAGGTTTTCCTGGGTGATGTCCATGTCCCAGGGCAGCACTGGGACATCCCATTCCTATGGGATGCTGATGCCAAAAGCATCAGCACCCGCTCCTTGCAATGGGAGATGTTTGGGGGCACAGGGGCTGGAGCTGCTAAAGGGGAAAATGTTTCCCAGGGGAGGATAGCAAAAGTGAGGGGTGTGGGAGACCCCCTTGGCAGAGGGCTCTGCTCCCAAAGCCTGTCCTGTGCCTCACTGGGTGGGCACTCGACCCTCCCTGGGGCTGGGGGGGGCTGCACCGTGGGGTCCTGCCAGTACAAGGGACACCTTATTTGCACCCCTTGGAAGTCTCTGGTCGGCACTGGCTGAGAGTCCCCCTGGGATGGGGCTCGAGCAGGAAATCAAGATGAAAAGAAGGGGTGGAAAAAAAAAAACCCAAAAATCCCCACGGAGCGGGAAGCAGAGTCGGGAGCGGAGCCGCTCAGCTGATGGGGTTGCCATGGCGACGCGGCGGTGAGGAAAAGGAAAAGGCAGAAAATAGCCCGATGCCGGGCTGAGACCTGCGGGAGCCTGGCCCCGCAGTCTCCTCCATCCCCGGCCCTATTTCTGTCCTCCTTCCTTTCCCTTTTTGCTTTCTTCCCTCACAGTGTTTGATCTGCTCCAGCCCCTCTCCGAGGAGGCCTCAGGGGGTGACTGGGGGGTTCTTTCTCTGCAGTGCTGGGGTGGGGGGCTGGAGGGAAAGTGTGAAGGGTCCTTTTCTGTAGGGCTGGATGTGGTCAGGTCTATTCCCTTCGGGGCAGAAGGTTTGGAGGCAGCCAGGTCACACACAGAGCACCAAAATGGGTGCAGGGTTGGGGCCATGCTGCTGGTGGAGGATCTGGGATGGTACCTGGAGGGCCCAGGGACAGCACAGGTCTGGGGGAAGTACACTTCACCCATGCAAGCCAAGTTTTGTTTCTCAGCTTGTTTGTGGGTCAGGTTATGTTGTCTGTTTTGTCCTGACAGGTGATGCCCAGTTTTAAGGATGGATAGAAGTTTTGTTTCATGTGCTGGATTGTTTTCCTCTCTGGGAAAGTGATGCCTCATAACCACAGCGAGTCATTTCCCCTCTCTGAGTCAGACTGGGGCCTCTTGCATGGTGTGTGTTGGGTCTAACCATTGAACCCTAGCTCACTGGAAAGGAACAGAAACCCAGAGTGAGTAGAAAAAAAGAAAGTGTTGTGCCAAGCCCTGGGGGATTTGCCCCACAAAAGGGACACACCAGCCCAGGCTCTTTGCTTTATCACAAATACTGACTTTAAAGGTAAGGTTACAGATTCTGGTGGCCATGAGGAGATCTTACTTTTCAGTAAAAAAATAAAGGTAGTGTTTCCACCTCCTGGGGCCACAGCAAAAAGCAATAAAGGTAAATGTGACCTCATAAAGCATCAAAAAGCAGAAGATACACATAACCAGCCAACTGAGCACTCTTTGGACACAAACTCCTATAGAACCTCCTCATTATTTTGTTTGGGGCTTGGCAATGACAGATGGATGTCTGAAGCTGGCAGTGCTGCAGATGAGGAACTCATCCTGCTTCTTCTTCCTCCTCCTCCCTCCACCTCTCTCTTTTCTTGCCCCTGCAGCAGTTGCAGGGCTGTGCCTGGGTGTGAGCACCCTGTGAGTGCAGATGCACCACTGGTGTGTTTGTGTTTCTATCTCTGAGCTCAGTGTGCCTTTCCCTTTCTCCTTCCCCTTGCTGGGGTTCTGGTCCAGCAGAAACCTTCCTGGAGCTCCCACCTTCTTCCCACATGGGGAGAAGCCATTGCAGTTTCTCCCACTTCTCCCTGCTTTTGTGCCTGTACCATGTCACTCTGTGGTCTCTAATAACCTGTGCTGATGCTTGGGATGCAGATGGCCCAGCTAATGGGGATGGAGCAGTAAATCTCCATTACTGGGGCCAGTTTTGCTATCCCTCTCTGTGGCCCTGACCCTCACCTCACCCAGGCTCTCATCCCTGGGAGGCCAGAGGGGAACAGGAATTCCTCCTGGTGTCAGTGATGTTCCTGGCACAAAGGGAAGTGTTGGATCCCCCTAACCTCATCAGCTGTTATTTTGGAGGCTGGCTCCTCTTGCAAGGTTTGTTCCTCCCTTCCCTGTAATTCCCAGGGGTGTTCTTCAGACACCCCAGCTCAACCCAGAGGAGGTGTTGTGAGCAGCTTTATCTGGAGATCTCACACCTCTGTGTGAACCACCCCCTATAAACTGTCCCTGCACTCCCTTTTCCCCAAGGACAGGGGCAGGAAGCATGCATGCAGAGGTTTCCAGGTGTTGGGGTTTTTAGTGGGAATACATCACACTGAGGAAGCAGAAAGCTGCCTGGAACTGGAAAGTGGCCTCTGAACTGTGGCACATGGTGCATAATCAGCCCTTTCTGTTGACTCCCTGCCACAGCCTGGATGTATTTTGAACATGAGCATTCCTCTGTGCAGTCTAAATATTAAGCATAGCTTGACTAAAAGTTCACCTAAACCAGAGATGGACAAATATCTGAAGGTCATAAACACACAACTGAGTAATTATTTAGAGTGGTGTAAGGGATATAACTATGGGTAATGGGATGAATGGAGGAAAGGAAAATGCAGTGCAGTTGTCAGAAAATTCTCCTCAGGTCCCTGCTTAGTGCTGCAGGGGGAAACATGTGGGTCCTTGATAAACCTGGAGGGATGATTTATGGATTGAAACATGAAATGATGGCAAAATCCCCAAGGAGAAGTGGTGAATGGCCCATCTCCTGAGACTCTGCAAACTCAGCTTTGCAAATCCAGCAGATGAGAGGCCACAGAGCGCCAGGGCAGGAGAGGAGCTGTTCCACTGACAGATATTGTTGGCTGATGACCAAATGACTAGAAAATGTCCACAAGTAAGTTAAGGCTGAAAGTGAGGAACTGATTTCTGGTGAAGGAGGAGATGAGACTCTGGGCCAGCCCTGCTGGAGCAGGTGAAAAATCTGGTGGGTCTGGAGATGGAGCAGCTCATGTGAGGGGCAGAGTTTGTTTTGTGACCCAGCTGTTTACCGGTGACAAACGTGGCAGCCTCCAGGCTGTCCTAAATTCCTGTGTGATGTGTTCTGTGAAGCCAGGTCCATCCTGCCTCCACTGTTATGTTGCCAATAATAATCAGAGCTCAGGGAGAGCAGCAATCTTCCTTGGCAAACATCTAGACATTCCCCAGTGCATCTGGAGAGCTTCTTCTGACTTTAGTGGGTGATGCATCTTGTAGCACTAAGGGCTTATGTCTGTATCTTGTGAAAACATACCTAAAAAAATTGCTGGAATTGGTTTGAGGGATGTGCTGAGTTACCTTTGTAATGTTTCTACCTCAGCATCAGTTGTCTTGGAGATGGCTGCATCCTCTACCAGGGTGAGATGGGTACCAAGGACCAAAAAGGGCTCTTCTCATTCTATCTCCCTTTCTACAAAAAGTAACTACAGGAAAAATTAAAATATGGTGCTGTTTCTGGAAAGCCCTTTGCACAGCTGAGTGTGGTGTTTCCAGAGGATCCTCCGTCTCCCAGCATGTCCCACTCCTAGCAAGGATGGGAGTTTACTCTCCTGGCACTTTCTTCTCTCCACAGGGATGGTTGAAAGGTGTCCTGAAAGGATCTGGGGAGATCAAGGGCTGTGAGTGTGAGGAGTGAGGCCAGGGACTGACGTGGTCCTTTTTGGTGTCCTGTTCCACATATTGTCCCTCAAGTAGGTGTGAGGGAGAATGGAGGGTGAGGCTGCTCATGTTCCCATACCCCTGCCCCACAGGAGGGAAAACAGCCTGTGAAGACTGATGGGCTTTGGGGGCTGCTCTGTGAGGGTTTTGGTGTCCCCTGAGCATCCACAGTGTTGCCTTCCTGGAGCTGTTGGTTCCTGGCTCCTGATGCTGGCAGGAGCTGGGCTCAGAGCATGGCCATGCTCCATCTTCCTCCATCCTGGCATGGTATGAACATCTCCTCCTGCACTGGTTTGTGCCACTTTACTGCTTCCTGCTCCCCAGCAATATTTTACATCTTCCCCAGTAATGCTTGGTTTCCTTAATAGCATCTCATGTGGGATTTTTCAAAGGCTTTAGGACAATCCCAATAAATTTTATCTAATGATTTCCCTTTATCCATAGTTTTGTTGATTCCATCAGAAATCCTCTCCCAGAGAGGACGTGCAGGCTTTGCCTTTAGAAGCCAGACAGGCTTGTTCCATTTCTATCTTAGCCATTTCACGTTTCAATTAATTTTGAAACACTGAATTATTGCTCTCAGTAGCCTTTGGAAAGAACAATCTGAGGAACACCACTGCCTTGTGCTGCACCTCGAATCTGCACAGAGCAGTCATGGCTCCTGGTCAAGAGGGGATGCTTTTGGTGGGATGTTTGCAGAAGTGGTGCTCGTGTTGAGACACCATCCCCACTTCCAGAAGCTGGGATCTTCCCAGCAGCAAAGGGATGCATCTGAAATAATCTGCACTCCAGAAAAGCCCAGCTCACCTCGGAGCACAAACGCAGGAGGCTGCTCGTCCCCTGCGATGTCAGCTGACCACTAACTCGCTCCGGCTTTGTCCTTGAAACCCAGAGAGTGGGAGTTTGCCGCCAGGCTGGCTGCGGCTGTGAGGAGCGGGGAGGAGGCGGCGAAACCGCTCCGCCAAGGGTTAATAATTTCCATTGCAATTGTGTCATCTCTTCGGGGACCTCTCGCTCATTTCGCGAGCGGGCGCTGAAAGCCGAGGCACGGGGGCTCGTTCTTATTCAGCTGCACGCAGCTCCAGAAGCACCGGACAGCCGCGCAGCTGGGCTCGGCCACCTCGGCCTTGCAGATGGATGAGGAGAAAGGATTTGTGTGCCTGCGTGTGCTTTGCTTGCGTGTGTGTGTGTGTGTGTGTGTGTGTGTGTGTGTGTGTCTGAAACCTAATTGTCTGCTGTCTAATCCGTCAGCCGGGGGGACAGCTTGCACAAGCCCCTTCCAGGCAGGCTGATAAATGCAGCGCTGCCAGGCCCCTGTGCGAGGCAGTTTGGTTTAATTGGGAATGCTACGTGCCCGGATTTGGCGTGCGTGGAAGGGATGCTGCGCGCAGGGAAGTGCGTGGCCAGGCTCCCCAGGGATGGCCCCTGCCTCCAGCCGGGCTCCCGGCGGGATCCTGGGAAATGATGTTTAGTGAAGAGATGTGAGTGCAGCCCAGTGCTGGGTAGGTGAGGGTAAGGGGGGCTCCAAGTGGTGTTAAACCAGTGACAGCAATGGTGGCACTGTGTGGTCCCACTCTTACGGGCTTTGTACCTTGGAGCAGTTCAGAACCCCCAAGACTGAGCTGTAAATACACCGGGCTGATGGGACCTGGACATCACCCAGAGTATGACACAGAGCCTGTGGACATCAGTGTGCTGGCTTGGAGATGTCACCTGCCATCTGCAGTGTAAGGAGCTGTGCAGGGCTGTCCCCGCTCCAGCTGTCCCCTGCCTGTCCCCACAATGACCGGGACCTATGAATCTCTTGAGCATCTCAAGCCCTGAGCACGTGGCAGCTCAGGGACTCCCCAGGCTGAAGTGGCATTTCATCTTTAATACCCCTCAATGGATTTCCCATGAATTTGTCTAGTTGATTTTTGTAAACACGTAAGTTTTAATCATCCCCAGAGAGCTGTGGCAAGGACTTCACTGCTTAACCATGCACCGTGTAGGGAACCGTCTCCTCTCGTTTCTTTTGAACCTGCTGCCTCTTAATGTTATTGGATATCTCCTAATTCTTTTATTGGGAGACGCAGCAAGCAATCAATCTTGGTTCACCCTCTTGAGGCCACAAGTGTGCCTCTCTGGCTGCTGCTTTTCCAGGCTGAGATCTTCTTCCTTTGGACTAATTTTTTCTTTTTTTTTTTTTTTTTAATCATCCTGCTCCAGATCTTTTTCCAGCTCTGCTGGTGATGTCAGGAGTCCGTATGTGGCGACATCCTCATCCGTTCTGTAATTAAGGTGATGTCATGATTGTAGCAGATGGTATTTGCATCAGCTTTGGTTGCTTAGTGCATGTTGATGTCAGGGGATCCTTGTGTCCTGCCCAGTCATGAGTAGTTCTCAGAGGCTGCTGATCCAAAGCCTGAGACTTTTCTAATAATATTTAGCCTTTGAGTTCCCTGTCTGAAAGAGGCAGGGCCAGGTATTACTTATCAGGGATCACTCACTGTGCTTTGCAAGACATTCCTGACTTTAAGGAGTGACATGTCGATGTCATTTCATCCCCCAGATGCAGTCACCTGTGGATTGATACCCACCAACTCTTCAGTCATAAATGTACAGGTGATTCGAAGGCATTGTGCTTGCAGGTGAGAGATTAGAGGATGCCAGACTGGCCACTTGTATAGGCATCTCCCTCATGGCTGGAAAATAACAGTGTGGTGCTACTTTATCCCACACCCCAGCAGAGTCCCAGACTTGCTGCAGGGTTTGGAAGCGAAGAGGCAGGAGAAGGGGGCCCAGGTCTGGGGCTGCCCTGGCCCAGACTGGGTCATGTTGTGGCACCTCCACCCTGTTCATCCTGTGCTCCCCTGCCCATGGCTGCCCCTGGCCTGAACGTGTGACCAGTTACCAACAGACCCCCACCCAGTTCCCTGCCCTCCTCCCGCTCTCTGCTTCCCCACCCCTCCTCCTTCCTCTCCCTTTCTCCCTTTCCCCTCTCTTTGCTTCTCTTTCTCTCCACACCTGCTCCTCTCTTTCCTCCCCTTCTCTCCTTCCTCCTCCTCCCCTTGCTTCTCTCTCTATCCTCTTATCTCATCCCCTTGTTTTTCTCCTCTCTGCCTGTCCAGCTGATTTGCATGCACGCTGCGTTGGAGCAGCTCAGCTGGATCTAATGCCTCCTGCCGCGAGGAGCGGAGCCATCTCTGGACTCGGAGTACAGCGTCCCTGGGCAAGGGCTGGGAGTTCCTCTGTGCCCCCCCCACCACCTTAGCCCATGCTTTGGCCCCTTTCTGCATCACCTTTTGCTCTTCATCCCCTCTCTTTCCTTCCTATATCCTTTAGCTGTGCTGCTGCCCTTGCTGGTGTCTTCTCCATTTCTCCTGCCAGGTCCTCAGCCCGTGTGCCCACTCCATCCTCGCTCTCGGGTGGGTGCATGAGGATGGACCAAATCCCTGCAGCCAGCCTGGGGGATGCTTTATTATGACTGGTGCCATTCCTGTGGCCTTGGCATCAGTGATGACCTGAAAACCTGACGCTGAATATTCCCTGATGCTGAATATTCCCAGGTGGAGACGGTGGGTCCCCCCTTCCTCCACCTGAGTTCTGATATGGGAGCCTGGGGCAGCTCTCCTGTGCCCTCATGGCCCTTGCTGCTCATGGAGCTGGGATCGATGTGTCTGTGTTCTTCTCTGGCTCTAATCACTCCCGTTTCCATTCTGCTGATTTGCATTTCCACAAGAGGAAGATGCCCTGATTAATATCCCCTCAGAAGAGCTTTATTACGATGGCTCCTGCCTCTCTAATTGGAAAGTGGTCTTAACCTTTCATGCAAGTGGCTGGGACACTCCCTGACTGCCAGAAATTCCATGAAGGGTCTTGCTTGTCCTGAATTCCAGGGGAGTGGTAGGTTTGGAGGATCCAACTCTGCCTCCAAAGTGGGGTAGGGACCCTCTGCCCATGGAGGACTCTCCTGGGCATCATACCTCTGATACCAGGGATGGGACCATCCCCAGAACAGTGGGTTGTCTAAACAGGAGTCAAGGAAAGGGATTGTATCAGGTGGATGTGCTGGGATGATCCAAATCCAGTGAGCCCCCAGCCAGCCCTGAGCAAGCAGCTTGGTGCTCCCCAGCTCACACCCATGTGCCAGTGAGGAGAATGTTCATGTGGTGTCGATAGAGCTGTTGCCATTTACCTTCCTCTGGCTGGGAGGCAGGATCTGACCTGGCAGCTGGGATTCTACAGCTCTTGCTCCCTGGGGAGTCCCAGGCCCACCACTAACCAACACTGGCAGCTTGAAAGCCTGCCTTGCACTTAGCCGCTTTCTGATCTTCAAAGGCTCTGAATGCCCAAGGAAATCAGACCTCATGCCTTTTCTTTCCATGCAGTTCCCAGATCCAGACTCTCATGCAATTTATTATCCCTGACACGTGCCACTCCCTCCCTGGCTGTGCATGGGGGGGAGCATACCCTTCCTCGGGTACCAGAGCTGGCTGCCCTGGCCATGGTGCGAAGCTGCTGCTCCATGTGTGCTCCCCATCCTATGAAACTCAAGGCAGAGCCAGGGAAATGTGCTGGCATTGGCACTGACAGCTTCACCCTGGCTTCCCAGTGATGTGCCCTCTGGCTGAGGCTGGCAGCTGCCTGCTCCAGGCAGGTTCTGGGGTCTCCTGACAGTGGGTTTTGTGGCTCTATCCCTCCAGCCAGGGTTGGCCATCCCCACTGTGCCAGCTACAGAGCCTGTTTTGCCTATGCCTATGGCTATTTTATCAAGACCCTGGCTTTTACTTCCCTTTCCCCAATCCCTCTCCTTCTGAGGTTACAGAAAAGGTTTTGGGTTTTTTTTTAATTATTATTTAATTTTGGTATTTAAGCTGGTTTAGCGGCTGCAGCAGTGAGTGTTCCTGATAAACAGCCCCGGAGATCCAGAGAATAATCTCTCTGCTTGGTGACGGCACAGGCGCCTATCACAGCTGCTGGCAGCACGCTAAAAAGCTGTCTTCATCTGCTGCCTGCTCTATCAGCCCAGGGAGGGAGAAATTGCCTCCATCCTTAATCACAGAATTTGAAATCCCAGCTAGTCTGCACCTTTTATTCTTCAGGTTCACAGTGTTTTGCAGGGTGAGCAGGGGGAGAAATATGCAGCCTTTAGATGGAAGCAGGAGTTGGGGAAGGGACTGGGAAGAGGTGGGTGAGCAGCAGTTTTTCCCTTTGCCAGGTATACCCAGGACTTGCCACCCCATGGTGCTTTCATGGAAACTCTCTTCAGGGAGGTGAGTTAAGGCTGTATTTTTCATAGAGTCACAGAACACCACACCTGGGGCTCTTGTGTTCTCTGAGGGTTTGTGTAACACCACTGTGGTTGGAGAGACCTTGTGCACTGACAGCCACAGCTCCAGTTCTGGAGCCCCAGTGCCAGGGCAGCTCAGGGAAATCTGGTAAAAAAGGCAGATGAAAGGATAGAAAAACACAAGGAAGAGCTGAGATGCATTGTTATTTCCTCACCAACAAGAAAGATGCTCAAGTTTGTCCCTGTGTCAAAGACCAGGTCAAGTAAAGCAACTGGGTTTTTGTGGCATAGGAAGGGCCCAGGTTTATGGACAGTGTCCATAAGTGGCTGGTGTGTGATGCCAGGTCCCCAGGCACACAGGTAATGAGCCACGCCCAGAGAACGTGTGATGCTGAAGGCATAATATCTGTCAGGGGTGGTTCTGGGGAGCAGGAACACCCCTCAATACCCCACAGTGAGTGCAGAGCAGTGATGGGATGGAAGGTGCCTCTGCTCCACGCTCAGTGCCACTAAATGACAGTGTGGCACCCGTGGGCTGTCACTGCTGACAGTTGCTCAACCCAGCAGTGGGAACAGAAGCGCCCGCCATGCCAGAGCCTGGCGTCGGAGTTGCTGGAATTGCCTTTAATGAGACAGATAAAGCAAAATGAAAAGCAAATTAAGATGCAGGGCTGTGGGAGATGTCTTAAATGCAGCGCTGTGACTTTCCTGGGGGGAAGCAGGGGTTGCAAATTATGGTGGAAGCACTGGAGAGGCAATTGCAGGGGATGGTCATCTTGGATGGGCTCAAAGCAGAGAACCCTTGAATCCTTCCCAGTGCCTTTTGCAGGTACCCTACTTCTCCAGAACCCTCTGTGAGATATGGAACAGACCCTCGTGTTGCACCTTTGATCTCAAAGTGCACAAATAATGGTGTCTCAGCTCCCCAGTCCTTCCCCCATCTCCAATGCCTGGAGTGGGTTTGGGAAGCCCTGCAGTTGCAGGAAAACTTTTCTACCATGTCCCAGTGATGCTGATGGAGATTGCTGGCTCCCTGCAGCAGGGCTGCTGTGGTCCAGGGCTGTCTGGGAGGTTGGCAGTCCATCCTAAACTTTCCATTGAGCTCAGAGCATCTGGGCTATTTCTGTAAAAATCCTGTGCTGGGTCAGGAGGCAGGAAAGGGGCTTCTGCTGCAGCCAGGTCTGTTCTTAAGCAGAGAATGTTTAACACAAAAATCCTTCCTGTTTCTTAGCAAAAAAACACTCAGGCATTGACTATCAACGTGAGCAGCATTGCTCAGGCAAATGCTGTTTACACCCCGAAGCCTTCAGACTTTCTGGATTTTACCTGCTTCTCTGCAGAAACCCCTTGAGAAAATGTTACTGAACAAGGCAATACTTGGGTGGATAAATTGCCTGGAACAAACGAGCTGGAATTTGTACGATCCCATTCTTCATGTAAGAAAGATGTCACTCCTTAAGCAGTCCCTGGAGAAAGAGCCCACCCCAGGGAGCATCACCCTGGGCTACCTGTGTTGGCTGTCCCTGATCTGGACCGAGCAGCTTGGGCTTCCAAGCACTGCGGTGCTTTTTGCCATCCCTTCCCAGGAATCATGAGTGGAATCACAAACAGGGGAAAAGCAAGTTCTCATTTCCCTCCCCAGCCCAGCTGTTGAAGTGGGGTGTCCTGAGGGAGGTTTGGTGCTGCATTTTGCTGGTTCTGTGGGAGCTGATCCCATGGCCAAAGGCATTTGGGGACATATCCCCTCCAGTTGTCATTACTTGTCCCTCTCGTGGTGCAGCTATTTCTGCCTCAACTTCCCAGGAAGCTTCCTCCAACACTCCCCACTCTAAAACCATGCTGGTTTAGAGAGCCAATTTCATCCCTGCTTCCATGTCTAATTTGCATATATTTGCATAGCACGCAGGTTTATGGGAGGGGAGGAGGCACTGGAGAGGCACATCCTTTATTCCTCTTGTTTTCTTTTTTCTTCTCCCCTTTCAGCAGAATTGGATTTATTTATTTAAACCCAGTGCTGCTGCTCCGAGGGGCTCACTCCCAGCGGGGCCCCACAGGTGACTCGGTAATGGGTGACCTAATGCAAGCAGGGAGTAAACTTACAGAATTTTCACTCACTATTGTGTGGGGCCTGGCCCTTGTCCTTCCCACAACATCTTCTCTGGCAGGCTCCGGTGCTGCCTGACTTGGGAAGGGGGTAAAGATTTCCTCACCCCAGCTCCCAACTTGTAATAGCCTTGTAGAAGGGAAAAAACCAACTCAGTTTTCCCCAGGGTTTGCTGATTCCCCTCCCCCCCATCTGTCAATCTCTAGGTTTTGGTACTTCTCTGACACTCCTGAAGGGCTGTTCCATCTGAGATCCAGTAGAATTTGACACTTCTCTTGGGAAATGACAAATCCTTTCCTTTGGGATGGGTTTCATGAACCCCAGAAATGGCCCTTCTGATCCTGAGAAAGGTACCTCATTTCCCTCCTGCCATAGCCTCCCCTCACCTCAGGATGCTGGGAATGTGGACATCTGGAATAATACATGCTCAGGGGGATATGGTGACCCCAGAATAGCTTCATCCCTGTAGGCAACCAGGAACTGGGCAAACGAGGTGGTGAGTCTTGGTGTTTTGGTTCTCATTTGCTGGTGGACCCGGAGAGATTTTGGAAGTGTGAGGTCAGTCACAGCACTTCTGGGGTATAGCTAATATTGCTTGTCATAAAAAAAATTTAAACTGGTGGACCCCACCAACTCCTCTGCCTGTTGCTCCGTCCTCCTTGACCTTGGGCACATCCCTTTGTGTCTCTGCCACACTGTCCTTTGCTCTAAGATGGGTGAGATCAAAGAGCTCCTTTCCAGCCTCCTGAGGGAGAAGGGCAGATCAGCAGGACAATATCATGTTGGGGTCTTGGTCTGTCACCAGTGGGGCTGTGCAGACACTGGACTGCCTTCAGCTGGGTTTCTTCCTAGCCCAGGGCACGAGGAGAAGGCAAGACCAGCACAGGGCAGGTGAGAGCAGCCATTGGCAGAGAGGGTGAGCGGAGCTAAGTTCCTGGAGCAGTGAGGTGCAGGGTACTGGGATGTTGTGAACCAGCCCCAGGCATGTGGGGCAGTCTGGAACATCTCAACTCATCTCACATTTGGCTGGGGTTTAGTTTTTGATGCAGAATCCTGTTTGCAGCGAGCGCGGTGTTGCGGTTCCTGGTACCGCAGAGTGCGGAGGCGAATGCTGAGCTGCAGGCTGTGCTGAGAGCTGCCTCTGGCTGGGCAGGGGGAGAGCTGGCTGGCTGTGACCAGCATGGCACAGCATGGCACAGCACGGCCGGGCTCTGCCATCCTCAGGCACCGCAGAGGCACCTGGGCAGGGCGGTGTGGCCAGTGGGAGCTCGGCTGTCACCGGCCACAGCTGGGGTGTGCAAGCTCAGGGCTGGCAGCACAGCAGGGCTTGGCACAGCCCCATGCTGGACAACATCTCCTTTAAGACCTGCACTCAGAAAAATCTAGAGCATCCCCTGGAGAGAGGGCCACAAAGGCCCCAGCCTGGATGGGCAGAGGGCTCAGGGCACAGCCTGCTCTTGGCTCCAGTGCCCTCTTGCTCCCGGAGCTTTCCAAGCTGCCCGGCTCAGAGGCTGTTTGTCTGCAGCTTGACCGCCTCCCCCGCCCGTCTACTCCGCTTCCTCATTCTCGGAGCTGGGTTGAGCAAGAGCAGAGCGGAGCCTCCTCGGGATCAGGGTGAGGCCGGGGGGGGCCTCCAGTTCCAAGTTCCTTTTTTGTTGATGTTGGTTTTTTTCCCCTCTATTTTTTTCTCTCCTTCTTTGCTCTGCACACAAAGCTGGGCTATGATGAAACTCCAGCTCTGCCTTGCTCACAGCATTCATGCACGGCACATGCTGGAAATAATTGTCCTTGGTGGAGCTCTGCAAACTGCAGAGTGATTTAACTGAAAAGAGGTGGAGAGGAGTTTTATTTCTACACATGTTGTTTGAGGCTCATTGCAGCCCCAGGTTTACCTACAAGGGGGATCGGAAGCAGGCGTGGGCTCAGGCTGCATCTGCAAGCCCTGTGATCATGGCCAAGCCTGAGTTAATGTCTCTTGCTATTCAGGAGCACTTTTTACACAGAGCTTGACATGGCTTTGGTCTTCTTAGCCCCAAGCTGTGGCTGCCTGCAATGCCCCAAGTTGTGCAAGCACTGCAATGGGCTCAGTATCAACCCTGCTGTTGGTTTCTCCAAGTTTGGGATCAGATGCTACAGTGGGAATTTTTGTAGGTGCCAAGTCATGCTGATAAGGGAAATATGTTGGGTGCTCACTGAGTGTAGAGTGTTCCTCACAACCTGGCCTTAAGCCACAGGTGATTTTGTGAATCTTGCTTTACATTTTTAGATGAACAAACAAGCTGGGAACACCTGTCTTGTCCATTGCATTGTTTTGATAGGCAGAGGGAAGCATAAGCTGAAAGAGGAGGATTGGCTCCAGGACCTTTTGGAAGTGTTTGGAGCTAGGATTTTGTCTGATCTGCTTTATGGAGAGGGTCCAACTTTACAGGGCACAGATGTAGAAGCCCCACCATAAAACCATTTTGAGATTTTGTCTTGCCTAATGAGAGCTCCCTGTCCTGTGCCAGCAGGAGTTGTGTGTGCAGAGTGTGTTCCCAGCACCATTCAGGATATAACTCATTCTTTGGTTTGCTCATTATTCATACCACGTCCTCCTTCTCCAGTTCACACAACAGAACTGCAATTTGTCAGGATGTGTTGTGGAATTTCTGTCCACAAAACTAATTTTTCTTCAAACTTCCCATTCTTTCCAATTGCCAACCCATCTTCCTGTGACACTGCTCTTGGTCACTGTTGTTGTTCATCTCATCTGGCTTAGCACTTTGCAGCTGGTCAAAGTCAGATGTGAGTGTCTTCTGATCCCATTGGAATAAAGACCAAATCCTTTTGCTGTGAAAAGTTGGGGCACAACCATCCACCCCTTGGTGAGGAGGACCTTGCCACTGCTTTTTTGGTTTCACCAACTTCTATTCTCTTCTCTTCTGGTGTGAGGAACAATGCACAACCTCTAAACTGTTTTCTCCTACCAATTCAGGAAGATGTGACCTCACATGTTCTTCTCGGAGCTCTGCAGAAAGAGGCTTTTGCATTATTTACTCTGTTTTGGAGCTGGAGCCAGACCTGACTCTGGGCTTGTTCAGCTCAAGGCAATAGAGGTGGGAGTGAAGCCCTCCCAGTAACACCACTGGAGCTGGGCTCAGGTTTCTTCCCTGGCTGGTTCTCCTGGCTCAGCAGAGTCCAGCCCTGTTCCCTCCTGGTGTAACGCTGACATGGGAGTTTTTAGCTCCGTTCAGCCCTGGTGTGGCTTCCCCAACCACCACCCACCAGTCAGGCTTTGTGCTTGGGGAGCTCCATCCCAGCTGACCTGGGGCCAACCAGCCCTTTGCAGGCACTCGGTGGTGAGGCAGAGCCAAATTTTTGACTTCTGGCCCTTCAGCAGTGGCCAGGGTCGGTGTGGGGTGGGGAGGAGGAGGAGGAGGAGAAGGGCTGCAATGTCAGCCCCAGTTGGAGTCCCCCCACCCCCGCGCCCAGGGAAGAGATGCCAGTGAGGTTCTTTGCCCGCTGGCAGCCGACTTTGCCCCCATCCATCCACCCTTTCTGAAGCACCGAGCCGGGAGTGGGGGATCCATTCAACACCTGCTTTCCTCTCCCCTTCCTGCCGCCCTCATCCCCCTAATTCCCCCCCAGAAAAAAAATCTTGCATCATCTAAAAAAACCCCACATTCTCTCTGGCTGCTTTTTCTTGCTAACCTCCGCTCGCTTTGCCTCTCCTCCCCTCCCTCCCTCCTCTCCATCTCCCTCCCTCCCTCTCTCTGGGGGGAAAAAAGGTCATTGCGCAAATGATTAGTCAGAGCTCAGTTGCTGTAGCAACCGGCTGCTGGAACTGGGACAGGCGTGCAGCGAGGACAACGGAGAGGTCGAGCATCAGCCGGGCTGGGGGAGCCCAGCCTTTGTATGTGCCCGGCAGCCGGGGCGCTGCGAGCCCCCGCTCCACGCCACGCGTGGGGCCCTTCCCGCGGCAGCCCCGACCAAGCTCGGCCGCCGCACGTTCGTTTGCCGGCATCTCGATGCCACCGTGGGGTCGGTAGGGCCTTGGTGTTTCTCCGGTCTCTCTTGGCGTGGTGGCACCGTCCCTGGCCGTGAGGGAGGGTCCTGCCCTCGGCAGAGTGGCCATGGAGTGGGGCACGTCGTGGGTTCCTCCAGGGAACGCATGCCGCTGGGGTTCAGGGCTCCTTGTCCTCTTGCAACATCCCACACATGAAATATGAAGCCAAGTTCCTCCTGATCCTTCACGAGGAACCAGCCGTTAACTGTGTCCTGCCCAATTCCAGTTCCAGAGTGCTGCAGTCCCTCTGCCTTCAGTCCCCAGGCAGCTTCAGACAGAGGCTTTTCCAAATCTCCCTTCTTTTCTCCCTGCCCTAAACTTGAGGACAGCAGCCTGGCACGCAGCATCCATGGGCTGCTTGGCCTTGGAGGGCAGAGCAAGGGCTCTTTCGGGAACACTCGGGCCACATGCACGGTGGTTTCCATCACTGTGGTCAGGATCGTCCAGTGGTGTTTTGCCAAGGTTGCTGGGGGCCCTGCAGTGCTGGCTCAGCCTGCCCCAGCCTGGGCAGTGGGGCCGAGGAGGGTCAGTGGCAGAACCAGTGGCAGAACAGGCACAGCCCCCTCCAGCTGTCTGTGGGATCCCGTGCTGTGCTGCAGGACCAGGGAGGATGGAGGGGGGACCCCACCCCAGTCCCTGCCCTGGGCACTGCAGCACCTCAGCTCTCCCCCACAGCCTCCAAAGTGCTGCTCCATGGGCCCTTCAGGGGACCCCGTGTGTGAATCTGTTCCAGTCACCAGCTCCCTGCCCTGGAGAAAATATCAGCTCTAAATTGTGTGGGGTGAGAGTGCCTTGACACTGGACTGCCTCTATCCCTGCTGTTCCATTTGCACACCAGTCCTTCAGGGGCTGAAGGCCAGTTTATTTCCCAGTGTGCACTGCCTGGGTATTTGAGTAAGCTGCTCCTTGCTCTTTGTGTGTTGAGCAGTGATTTGGGGTCTTGCTTCCATCTGGGATGTGCCTGGAGTGTGAATGGGCTGGAGGTTGCAGGGGGCTTTGAGACACCCAAAGGAAAGTGCTGGGGTGGGGTGATGTGGGGGACAGCTGGAATTTGGTGCAAGTACTGCTGGGGAGGGGATATAAAACCTCTGCTTTGGACTCTGGGCAGGATTTTGGGAATGTCTTTGGTCTCTTGCTCAAGGTTGAGCTCTGTGCATCCATCTAGAAAGCTGTGGGCTGGCGTCCTCAAGCCTAGGAAATTATTTTAGTCTGACTTTGTGGGAAACAGCAGGAAAGGGCTATTTATGCAGAAAATGGCTTCCAATAAACACGCTTCCTTTGGGAGTGGAGAGAAATTGCTGAGATGTGCTGGAAGTCTTTTCCCTTTCCTGGGACTGTCCTTATTGCCAGGAGCGAGCCAGCCACGCGGCACGACCACGCCGGCGCTCGGCGACGTTCACTGCCCTGCCTCAAACCCCTGTCCCCAGCTCTCCATCACCCTGTGGGTGCAGAGGGGCTTTCAAGGGCACCTCTTACTCTGCCTCGCCCACTGATGCTCCTCTTGGTCCTATCAATGGTCCTCCAAACCTCTTGAGATTTCCCTTGGATGCCAGCATTTCCTTCTTTCCTCCATTTTTGTGGAGCTGTGTGTTTGCAGAGCACTGGCAGGGGGGTGCTGGTTTCAGGGCTTTTTACCTCATGGTTGCAGAGAGGAGCTTAGCAGAGTGATGTCAGAGTGGCCTACAGGCTTGAAAGCCAACAGGGAAATCAAATCTCATTATTTTAAAGGCTCTTTCTTCCCTGATTTTTCTAGTGTCTGGAAATCTTCAGGAGCTCTAAATGTTTGGAGTTTGCCATGCTGTTTTGCTGTGTTTCAGTCCTTTGGAGGTGGTGAGTAAACCCTGCAGATTCAGCCCAGGTCACTAATATTTCAGATTATTGAAAATAACAAAAGAAAGGAAGAGTGAATGAATCTGAAGCCTCCAGGAGAGGGCCAAAACTCCCTGTGACTCACTCAAACACTATTTCTGAGCTTGAAAACACAAAATGGTGCCTGTTTCTTGCTGCTCCTTGCAATGGGCCAGGAGATCATAACCATCCAGAACATGGTTTGGGTTATAAGGCTGCCAGGTTCACATTTTCTTCTACAGATTCTGTCTCTCAAACTCCTCCTCTCTCCTGAAGGACCCTCAAGAAGTGTTTGTGTCACCCTTTGAAAGCATCAACCCTATTCTGAGCATCCATGAGCTGGAAGAGGAATGGAGAAAGCACTCAGGGTTTTTCCCTTTATGGATGATATCCAATTAAGGCTTCAAGTAATCAGCACTGTCTACGATAATTTGGAGCACATCCATGACTGTATGAGAGCTTCCTGCACAGAAAGGACATAAGAGGGGAGAGCTGGGGAACATTCTAGTGACAGAGGTGATGCAATCCAAGGGGATGGGGAAGCTTTAAAGCCATTTGGCAAAGAAAGTGTTTGCAGTTTCACCCATAGCCCTGCAGCACCGCTCTTCATTGGGAACCACCTGCAGAGCAGGATGTGTTCCATGCCTGCAGAGAATCCCTGAAGTGGGGTGGGATGTGACCTGGGCTGGCTGAGCCTCTCCTGGCAGGAGCAGCCGGGAAGGGGAGCACACAGGAGAAGGCATGCAGCCCTTCCCTCAGCTCTCTCATCTCAGTGAGTGTGTGCTCCTCCAAGTAAATGTACTCACGAGCATTTGTCAGTGATTGCCATGGAAGGAGGCAAAAATCTATAACCTGGGGTCAGGCCTTTCTTCCAGGCTCTCATGTCATGAGATTCTCTCCACCTCCTCCCTCAAACTGCAGGGAGCAGCCCCTCTGTGCTGTGTCTCATCTCGCTGACACGGCTTGGCTGTAGCCCGTGTCCAGGAGGTCGCTGGCAGACGTCGGCTGTCGCTGGAAAATAGCTGGAGTGGCGTCCTGGGGATGCCAGGGGTGCAGGCAGCTCGAAGTGACCCCGTCACTGCAGCTGCCCTGATGGGTGAGTGCCACGTGCTGCCAGCGCTGCCAGCCCAGGCTCTGCCGCGGCGGGGTGGGCAATGCTCCTCGCTGGGGTCTGTCAAGGGAAATCCACCATGGAGTTAATGTGTGCTCTGCTTCCAGCCCTCCTTTGTTAAGGGGTTTGGCCCGGTGCCACGCGGGGAGCGCGGCAGGCAGTGCTGGGGGCCAGCAGGGACAGCTTTTGTTCAACATTGTGGCTCCTCCATGGAAAGGACGGTTGGCCAAAATGGGGCGCGTGCGAGCGCGGCAGCCGCTCCGCCTGGGGAGGAGCCCAGCTGCTCTCTCTTCGGCATTGAATTCCCTGGGGCTTTGTGGGAGCACGAGGAAGCTGCTCAGTCCCAAACCCCGCTGGAGATTTCTCTCATGTTGTGGCAGAGTGCTGCTCCCCGTGTAGGCTGAGTGGGTGCTCGGGTGTCCCATCTGTAACGCCCAGGAGAGAACTGCCTGGATCTTCCCTCGATTCAGTGGCATTGGGGCAGTGGGTGGCTGTGACATGAGACAGCTCCTCTGCCTGTCCTGGGTCAGGGCCAGGTCCTGTTCAGCTTTAAGCTGAGCACAGCTAGCAGACCGCCGGATTTGGCCATCTCCATCTGCTGGAAACACTCCCTGGTTTTGCCCAGCCTTTGTTTCCTCCCAGCTCCTCGTTATTTTTCATGGCGTTTTCCCTTCTGACTCTTGTGCTGCTCGAGGCTGTTGGTGCAAGCTCAGCATTTGGGCTCGTGCTTGTTCAGCTGAACACGGATCTGTGCGAGCTGGGCTCTTTTGTGTGCTCCCCAGCACAAGGGGTCCCAAAGAGCGAGGCTTAGCCCCACCTTGGCTCTTTAACAACAGCGGGGACAGCACGTCCACGTGAACCCGACCCCAAAACGGCCCGCGGGGAATGACGCAGCGAAGGTGAAATTTCAAAGGGAGACGGGAAGTGCATGGCAGGAGCAGGGGAAACAGAGGAGAGAATAGCCGGAGCTGACCTCAGCAGGGAGGGGAGCCCGGCCGCACGCATGGAAGGGAAATGGGAAAAGGATACAGCTGGGACCGGCCGCGACACCCGTGTGCTCTGCCCCAGCAGTGTCCCGCTTCCCGCCTTTCCCCCAGGATGGGCTGGGGCCATGGGCCGGGCCAGGGCTGGCTCCCAGCACACCGGGGCTCCTGGAAGCATCCACCGGGAATTGCCTCAAATGCACCCATCGGGGCAGCTCCGGAGCGCGGCCATCGGCAACCAGGGGTGCTCTTGGGCATCCCCATGTGCCAGGAGCTGGCAGCCAGGAAACAGCCCTGCTCTGGTGACCGTCAGCTCCGGCTCGCTGCGGACCCGCCCCGGGTGCGCTCAGGGGTGCGCTCAGGGGCGGCACGGGGCCGATCTCGTCCTCCCAACCTTCCCCGGGCCGGAGCGGCAGCCGGAGGTGTCACCGCCGTCAGGGCCGCCTGTCGAGAAGCGGCACAGGCCATCCCAGGGTAGCTGCTGTCCCTTCCAGCGCTCTCGGTTTTGCCCAGGGACGGATGACTTTTTTTTTTTCTTTCTTTTTTTTTTTTTAACATGTGGAGTTTTATTTTGAGCTGGAAAAAAAAACCCAGCCTTTAAAAAACAAACACAGACAAAGTTTTTTTTTTTTGTGAAAAATACTCAACATAATGGGATTTTTTTTTCTTTTTTTTCTTCTTCATGAAACTATGAAATTTCTAAATGAAGGGTTCCTTCTGTCCTTCTGCTCTTCCCCCCTCAATCTTCAGTGAAATTTCTCCTTTCCCTAAATCCCCATTTTTCTCCTCAGGATATGCTCTTTCAGGAGGAGGCACAGCAATTATAAAGACTGCTCTGTTTTTTTCTGGATTTTTTTTACCAAAATAGTAGAAAATTTATTAAAACATCCCTTTTGAACCTGTTACAATGGAATGAAATTAATTTTGGTTTTTTCCCCCTTCTTCCAACTAGTTCTCATCTGTTCTTAGTCTTTAGGGTGGGAGAATTGGGATAATAAATGGCAGAAAGCAGATCCTACTCTTTCTTTACTCAAGGGGAAGATTTTTCCATCCCAGTTGAACTCTTCCTTTGGGGCTGGAGGGCACCCAAAAGCCAACATCTGGAGAGGTTCACGCTTCTGACCTTCTTTTCCCTCCAGTGAAGGGATGTACAGAAGGCTTTGGGGCTGTGGGAGGCCTGGGATTGTCCCAGGGATGGTCAGGGTGGATGTGAGGACTTGAGAGCTGGACAGCAGAAATCCAGCTCTGTTCTGGGCTCTCCAGCAGCATTTCCCAGGTGACCTTGGGGAAGTCACTTTGTCACTCTTCACATTCATTTCCCTGCCTCAGAGGAGGAGAGCACTTTCTTTGCACCTGTGGGCTTAGGCCGGCATCTGATACCTTTTGATCACTGAGTTGCCACAGGAATTTGATCAGCCCCCATTGACTCAGTTGAAGCAGAGGACAGTAGTTTTCCTTCCAGGCTGGAAGTACATTGGCTGCTTTTCAAAAGGAGCTACTGGTTTCTTAGAGCTGAAGGCACTGGAGGTGGGGATGCTTCTATCCTTAGACAACACAGCTCTCTGCACCCTCTTGGCACCCAGGAACATCCAACCAGCATCCGCATTGCAGAAATTTATCCTCCCTGGTGATCTGAGGGTCTCTCCTGACCCAACACAGGAACCTTCACAAGCTTGGGGACACAGGGCACAACTCTTGGGCTTTAGAAGAAAACACTTGAGACCACAACAGGCTGAGGTCACATCTTCCAATGCACAAGTCTGGGCTCAGCAGACTAATTCAGCCACCCAAATTAAAGTCATGTCACAGAGATCCTGTCAGAGTAGGTGCTGCTCCTCTGCCTTGAATACACAGCCCATCACTTGGAGGGGGACCTGACGAGGAGCTCTCAGGACTGGACTGGTGTTTTTGTGCATGGCAGCCTCTTTTCTCAAACTGAGGGGGAAATATTGGGCTCACAGACAGCGGCTGGTGCAGCCCATGAGGGAGCCTTGGAACCCCTGGAGCAGGAAAGGGCAGCAAAGCAAACGCGCTTTGTCCAGGCTATTTATTTTGTGCTGGGGTAAGGGTTTTTTTTTCATTTCAGACATGCGATGAGCGTGTTACTCAGCCATGACTCGAGAACTTGTGAGCAATAAAGTCATCCTGAAGTCTGCCAAAAAAAATCTTCTTAGCACACCCACCTCATCACACGTTCCCACTGTAGCTACTTTGGTGCGATCTGCCGCGGAAAGGCGGCTACCTCGCGGGGAGGCTGCGGTAGCCATCTGCCTCGTGGCAGTGGCCCGTGGATGAACCCGTGCCCATCGGCACAGTGCCACGGGTGTCACCTGCCTGGTGACTGGGACCCTTCACAATCATCGTCACAAAGATGGTGGGCTGGAGCTTGCTCCAAAAGCTGAGAGAAAACAGAGCTGGAAGGGGCTGTGTAGACTGGTGTAATTTTCCGTCTGTAGCAAGGGCTGGGTTTGGGGTTTGGAATGTTGGTTTTGACCTTTTGGGGTCAAGACTGACCTGAGACCTCCATGAGGAGGAGAGCCCTGGACACATTCCTCTTCCTGCCCTGAGTCAAACCAGCTCCAGCAGGGTTGGCTGGATGAGGATGACTTGAGGCTCCAGAGCCCTGCACCAGCCACCTCTGCAGTCTGGGAGTGGTGATGAGCAGTGGTGAATCCTCCAGACTGCAGAAGAGGAAACATGCACTAGCAAACCAGGAGAGTGCTGTTGGAAGTGCCTGAGAAAATGTACATTGGTTCTAAAATTTGCATTTTTGGTTCCTTGAATAAGGAGTCAGGTCCAAGGTCCCCATGTGTGAACCCTCACCCTCTGGCTGGCCACTCTGCCTGTGGGGTAGTGCAGCCCTCCACTCAGGTGCCAGTGGCTCTGGAACTGGGAAGCTCGTGGAGCTGGATATCTTGGCTTGCTGTGCTCTGCTGAAGGCAGGATGGGTCAGGGATAGAAACAACCCCATGTCAGTGGGGTGGGATGCAAGGGATGGTCTTGGGGATGTCCCAGCACCAGTGGGGAGGTGGGACCATGCAGAACCCCCTCACCTGAACTACCAGGGTAAGAACTGCCTCTTCCATGGCTTCCTCTCCCCACCCCTTCCCTGCACCGAGGCTCTAAATAATTGATAACACTGATAAATAATAGATCTTGTATTTGCTCCTTCTCTGTCTCTGGCAGGGCGTGTGCGCTCGCAGCCTGGCGCTGCTGCATGAGGGTTACGGGGATGGGGAGCGCGGCTGTTGGGCCGGTGTAGGGAGCTCTGCAGCGGGGAGAGCATTCCGGGGAGATAAAGGGCTGGTTTGATGTGTGTTCATGTGGCGGGGCTGTTTTGCCTTGCATGCCTTTCTCTTTTGCTTTATTTTTTTCCTGGAGTGAAGCCTGGCGCCAGCAGTCTGGAACCAGCCTGACAAGCTTTTGAGTTATGGAAAGGGGGAGGAAGGGGGGAGGAGAGAGAAAGAGGGAGCGAGAGAGGCAGGGAGGAGGAGGGCGAAGGCAGAGGGAGGCAGCTGGGATGTGGATTATTAGGGGAGAACAAGAATACACACAAGAGGCTGGTGGGGTGAGGGCTGGGGGCTACCGAGGCTTTTGGGGAGGGGATGGAGCTGGCTTCGAGCAAACGTTTCAAAGGAGATTTTTTTTTTTTTTTTTTTTTTTTTTTTTTTTTTTTTTTTTTTTTTTGCGTGGAGGGGAGAGGGGGAATTGAGTCATTTTGGGCATGAAACGCAAACCTCGCCGCGTCAAGGAACAAGGAAGTTTTTTAAAGCGCCAATTAAAGGGCTCGGAGAGGTCCGGGGCTTTTAAACAGCCTTGGGAAGGGGGGGTTCCTGGCCGGCGTTCAGACTGCCGTCCCATCAGGACATTCCTTTCTGCTGAACGCTGCTGCTCCCGGCCCTCTTCTCCTCCTTTTCCAAGCTGCCGTCGAATCCCTTCCAACTCCCGCGTCCGAACCCGGGGAACTTTGCTCCGTTTCATCTCTCGCCGCCTGCCTCCCCCCGGCCCCGGCCTGTGCTCGGCGCTTTGATCACTGAGCTGCCTGCGCAGAGAGCCCCGAACCCCCGCACCCCGCACCCCCGGGACGCAGGCGCCAGCAGCCCCTGCAGCGGCTGGCATGGCCAAAAACTCCCCCCTGCCTTGATGGAGACCCCCGTCTGCCATCACATCTCTGCTCGGGGAAGGCAGCTGCTTCATGGAATTGGTCTCTGCAATGCTGGGGGAGAGGGCTCAGTGCCCAAGGACAGAGACCTGGCCCCACAGAATGGGAGGGGGCGAACTTGCCCCTCCCGTACGGGCTGTGAGGGGGGTTGGTTAGGCAGCGTGTTTGGAAAGGTCCCGTCAGGGTGCCCACAGCTGGGAGAGCCATGTGGTGCCCATGAGGGCTCCTCCTGTGCTACTTCGAGGGGGGGTCACGGCGCTGGCAGCAGCGTAGCCAGAGTCTGGAGCAAATTCGCTGGAGCAGGGGGATGGCAGCAGAGGCTGCAGCAGCTCCATGGCGTGTTTTCCACTCTGAGACCCCCTCTTCACCTCCTGGGGGTGACCAGCAGCAAGAGGCATAGGAGGGGACACAGCCTTGCTGCTTCAGCCCACCTTTTGAATGGGGAGAGAGCCGTGGCACACCAAGGAGTGCCGTGCCTGCGCTCCGGGGGAAATCCTGAGTGCTGGCCAGGGGACGGGGATTTGGAGCTGCTTTGCAGGGGCTTTGTTTGGTTTGGTTTCAGCGCAGCCTATTTAACTCCAACAACTGGTGAAGGCTGGGGAGAAAAGAGCTCTTTGTTACAGGCTGAACAGCCCCAGGTCTTTAACTCAGCTTGTGGGAAGAGCTCTGAGAAGTTGAGATAGCCCAGGGACGGGCTGATTTTGGGATGGGCAGATTTTATATCACTCACACCTCTAAACTGAAGAATGAGAGTGAGGGTTTGAATACCCAGCTCCCAAAAAAAGCCCAGCACAAGCCCTGTGAGCACCACCACCATCTGCCAAGTCTTTGTCTTTGCAGAGGAGGTGGAAGGGGGAACACCCAGTTTTCTGAAATCTCCATTACAGGTTGCCTCTGAGCTGCAGCTCTTCACAAAAAATACTTCTTTCTCTGGGTTTCCAGGAAGCAAAATGTTGCCCTCCGCTGTTTGCAGCATTGCTGGAACAGAGAACTCACTGCGTCCGAGCCAGTCCAGTGCTTTGCTCATGTCACATCCATGGCACTGGTCAGGGGATTTGGAGAGAGACAGCTCCCACCCAGCCCACAGATGCTGCAAAGACCTCCAGAAGGTCCTAAAATCCTTCCTGAGCCACCAGGAGTGATGGCCTCCCACTCTCAGGGTGAGCTGCTCCTGCCCTGGCACCTTGGCATGGGACTGAGACGTGGAGTTGACCATGGGTTCAGCTGGGTTGTCTTCACTCTGAGGGGTCCAACCAAGACCAACCTCCTCACACGTGGTGTTTCACAAGAAAACAGTGCAAAGCAGCTCAGTTGTGCATCCTTGGTCCAAATTCCTTATTTTTCCCTTCTCTTTTTCCTTGGTGACTCTTCAAGCTCCTTCTGGTAACTTCAGAACTATGCTGGCAAAATTGTCCCCCTGCTCCTCCCTGCTAGAGATGCAACACAGATGGATGCATGCCTTTTATAGACCTTCAACATCTGAGTGCTGGGAGTCTTAAACCAGTTAGTGGAGGGAGTCACTACTTTTTCTTGTATGTGGAAACTGAGGTATAGGCTACTTGTCCAGGTGAAAGGAAATCAGATTTTAGGGCCAAGGGACACAATTTCAGTTGGAAACCTTTGCTTCATCAGCTTCCCTGGAATTTCTTGAGATGTTTCCATGAGGGAGGAGACCCTTTCTCCCTTCTTCTTGCCCAGAAAGGATCAGAAGTCAGGGACAGAGCTGACAACATGGCACAGTGGACCCATGACCTCCCTTCTTGTACAAGGGGCCACAGGCAGAAATAAAACACAGTTCAGGGCTGGTGGTGCTGGAGGAGCTGGGGAAGAGCAAGATGAGTCTTGGTGGGGAGACCATGCTCACCTTTCATATTCTAATGCCTTGCCTTTTCCTGATTTGTGAGCTCTTGGGAGTCCTGCTGGGAATTCGCTAGAACGGAGGCACACGCTGCCGTCCCTCGGTAAATTACACAGAGATATAATGAAGGAGGAGAAATCAGTTACTCTGTGACTGTGGCTCCCCAGGGGACCTTAATTCAAATATTTGTGGAGCTGAGCAAGTGGGGCGTTGGGGAGCCGCCGAGTTGGAGTGTCTCTCGACAGGTTGCTTGCAGGTGGTTGGTGATGGGGAGGCAGCACTGTGGGATACAGGATGCATCCCCAAAGAGGCTTCAGGTTCTTGAAGGGTGTCCTTAGGGTTAAGGTTAGGGTTAGATGGAAGAGGAAGATACTGGGGGAAGGTGGCACTGAAAAAGGGAGGTGGGCTCCAGCCTGCAACTGGTGGCTGTTGGGATGGAGCAGCCCCATGTGTCCCTTTGCCGATGGCTTTGAACAGTGTAAAGTGACAGGGGCACCTGCCCGTCACCTGTGGCTGGGCTCTGCATCATCACTTGGGGAGGGATTGGGACAGTGACCTGAGAGGGGATAGGGAGGAGCAGGGTTTGCAAAGCCAGGTCTGTTTTCAGTACTGGAAGTAGAAAGGGTTAAACGCTGCATGGCAGCAAGAAGAGTGCAAACCCCACATTGCTCAATTTAGGAATGAGAAATCGATTTACCTCCAGCTCCATTCCCTCTGTGTGCCCTTAACCCAGGCTTCCTGCCCCTCTCCTCAGCTCCTTGGACCTGAGAAAACAAATGGGGTCCAATTTGCCCAGCCAGAAAGCTGCACCAGCAGCTGGGGCACAGCTGGGGGGGCAGCCCCTTGCTGGATGTATGCAGGACTCCTTAGGTCCCACTTCACCTTGATGGCCAGAGCAGTGGCTCCATCAAGGACACAGTGACACCGTGGCTGTGCCATGGTGCTCTCACCTGCTTCAGCAGTGGGTGCTTTTGCAGGAGCGTGGAGAGCTGGGCTGCAGGGTGAACTGGGCTGCAGGGTGCTCAGTCCCCAAGGAGAGGTGGTGCTGTGGGGACTGAGGGCAGCTGTGTTCACCTGGTGCCATTCTGCACAGCCCCATTTTTCTCTTGGAGGTCCTACAACATCACCCCAGCACTAGAAGTGATGCTGCTACCAGGAGTTGTGTATGTGCGTGTGAGACACATTTTCCCCGTGCCAGCTCCCTCGTGTGCCAGCATCACGCCCCCAGCGGGGGCAGTTTTACCTCCGGCTGCCGGGGCTGTGGCAGGGGCAATCCCGCAGCCACCCGCATTCCCAGCCCTGCCACCGGCCGGCACAGGCGGCCTCCCCACGCCGCGGCCCCCCGCACGCCCGGCGCCTTCGGGGCTGCGCGCACCCGGATCCGCAGCACGCCAACTGTTGGGAAGGGGAAGGGAAAAAAACCCCACCGACTCAGCCGAGAGAGGTGGGGGGGGAAGAGAGAGAGAAAGAGAGAGAGAATGACAGACTGCAATCCCCCTTGAGTGCCTAGCCTCATGAATATTAATAAGGTGGTAATTAAAATGCAGGGACACAGCAGGACGGATGCAGGCGCTGCCTTCGGAGCGCTGGGAACGGGGGGAGCGCGTCTTTCCAGGCAGGTTTTGATTCCGTTCTCTGATGAAAAGAAGAAAACGGAGCCTTCAACTTTAATCAGTTTAGAGTTTTTTTGACACGACATATCTTTAATTGCTGATATTTCTGCTCTTCTCAAACCCGGCTCCACCGACTCCAGTCTAAGCGGAGATAACGAACCACGCTGAAGTGCCGTGGATTCGTGCTGTATTTACGCCTCGACTTGTTTGCTACTTTCTTGGGGTTTCACCTCTCTGCCTGGGGTTGGAATGTACAGCCCTGCTGCCGCTTGCCTCTGCCGCCAGGTGTGAGGGTGGAAATGCAGCCCTGCACTCTGCCTAACACCCCCCTCCCAATGCCTGAATACAACAGATCATCAGGTGACTGATGGGAGAAGGTGGTTTACATCTTTAAAGCCATCTCCTCTGCCTGGCACTGGTATTTTTTTAATTCCAAAGAATTTTTCAATTTCACCCTGAGTTTCAGGATGATTCAGCCTTTTTGAATCTTCCAATTGTTTGTGAATTTACTATTCCCTCAAAACCAAACAGAGAAAATCCCCCTCAGATTTTTTTCAGTCCTAGAAAGATGAGAGTGACCAAGAAAGCAGAGCACAGTGCAAGTCCCCATCACAGCCTCCCAGCTGGTGCCTCCCTGCCAGGGTTGGAGCTGCCCATGGAAGGACAATGGGGACACTCCTGGACCATGGATGGAGGATAAAGGTTTTTGCCCCACCTTGGAGACAGTGTTACCCAGAGAACAACTGAGTTTCAGGGCATTGCTGTGATGTGTTGGTTTGTTCCTGCATCCTCCTGAGTCCAGAGGTGTGTCCCGGGAGGATATCCTGGCCTCCAGACTTAACTCCACTCCTGCAGTTCCATTTCTCCATCCCAAGCTTTGGAATTTTCTCTCCCCTGGCAACTTGTTCTTGTACCCTACCTGTGGGAGAGATGGAAAAGAAGAGCTGCAACATCTTGGACCCCTTGAGATTTTGTTTTCCAGTATTGGAGGTGTTGGTGCAATAGGGTCTTTTCCATGGTGTTTTTTCTGTAAGAATGTGGGATGACCTTATCTACCAGGGGCCTGGCTGTCCTGGGTGTCCTTGGATGTCCTGGGTGTCCTGGGCTCTGCCCATGGCAGGCTACATCTCCCTGCTGTCCTCCCCCATAGTGAGCAAGCAGCTGAAGCAGAAGAAGCTTTGGGCTTTACTGGATTTAACAGCTGGATCTATCCCCTTTTGCTCTGTTTTTCCTCACCCAAGGTAAATAATTTCCCACGTGAAGGGAATGCTGGTGAGCCTGGATGCAGGTAGGGGTTGGGAATTGAGCTGAACTCCTTGGCTGGAAGAATAGGCAATTTTGCAGGAATGCCAGCTAGGTTGGCTTTCCTTAGCCATGCTGGAGCTGTGAGATGTGAGGATGAGCTGGACACCCCATCAGGGATCCTGGCACACACAGACAGGTGCGGGAGTAGGAGGTGGGAGCCACAGGGCAGACAGCACGCATGGAAGGGGCCACCTTGAGATCAGCCAGCCTGAGGGGCTGGTGGATAAACAAAGCTTTGGGTGTTTAGTGGGGGAAAAATATTTTTCCTGTGTTGTTTTTTTCTTCTCTGCTTCTCCTCGTTCATCGTCTCCTCTCTCCTTTCCTGCAGTGCTACAACAGCTGGTTTGAGGCAGGACAAGGGGAAAGTCTAGCCAGTGTCTGAGCTCCCCTTTGCCCCAAACCTCCCACTGCTGCCATCCAGGCTGTGCTGAAAAACCTCGGGAAGTATCAGGTGTGCCCTGCAGATGGGGTGAGGGGTCTGGGGCACTGCAGGGACAGGGACAGCCATGGGCAACGGCCCTGGGCAGGTTGGGAGTGCAAAAGTCTGGGGTGGAGAGAGGGAGAAGATATCACCATGCTGTTAACAGAGGATTTCGGTGGTGAAACACAAATGGGACCTGGTGACTTGTGTGGGGAACAGAGGCTGGGCTTGGGCTCAGCTGTGAGGAGCATGGGAGGGAGGGTACAGGATGGGCCCCAGGTACTGATTCCTGGTGACACCCCCCTGGCAATCCCAGTCACCCCCGAGTCACATCCTGCTTGTGCTGGCTCGTGTCTCATCCTGCTGCCTGCAATTTCTCAATCCCTTTCACTCCTGCCAGCGTTTCCTGGCTGCTGAGGTTGCTGCAGGGCTTGTGGGACAGGCAGTGCTGGAGGGAGCTCCTAAGGCACCAGAGAATTTGGAATGGGAGTGTTTTTGCTCACCTAGGGATGGTCAGAGCCTGGCTGTGCTCTGGCTCCTGGCTGTGCCCTGCCTTCACGTCTTTCATGCCCTGACTGTTGGCTGTGTGGGGCCACAGGGGCTCTGGCCATGAATCTCCTGGTGCAGAGGGAGGGCCCACAGGTCCCCCTCACACCCATCCGGTTGCCTCCAGCCCCAGCTGCTGGGGCAGGCAGCTAAGTTAGGAATGAACTGAAGGCTTATTCCCCTCCTGTGTCCTGCCCTGAGCCCTGCACCGAGCTATGGCTCTGCAGGGATGTTTGGGAGAGCAGAGCTGGGGCTGCAGATCGTGCTCCTGCAGGGCTGAGCCAGCCTGGCTCACAGTCCCAGCCTGAGCTGTGCTTGGGTCCTGCAGAGAAAACAAACACTGAGCTCCATCCTACCCTATTTTACAGCAGAACTGCCATTTAAGGGAGGATTTGGAGAGAAGACATCTTCTTTCAGATCCTTCTTGCAACACTGGACCTCACTCTAGAGATCACCCCAGCAGCTCAGGGGTGATCCTCTGGCAGCAGCTTTCCTGCACCCGCTGGGTCCCTCTCCTCCTTCCCAGCCCCATCTCCGGAGGGGCTGTGCTTCCAGCTCTCCCGGAGCGGCTCCGGGAAGGGCAGTGTCCTCCTGCGGGACGCTTTGTGCCCTGGCACTGGAGCGGCGGGGCTGAGCCAGCCAGCGCGGGGGGTGAGCGCCGGCCGAGCCGCTGCCTCTTGGCTCCGCTCGGCGCTGGGCTGCTGAGCTTAGGATTTCTGGCCTTGGAGTCCTTCTGCATTGGCCAGGAGATTTCAAGGGGAGTTTTTGGCCGAGCAGGGAGATGCTGCAATACACCAGAAAGCTGGAGCCTCGAGGAGGCAGAGGGGGGTGGGGGGGTCAGTTTTTAGCTCTGCCACAGACTCGATGGGATAACCTTGGTCAAGGCTTTCTGCTGTGCTTGCCCTGCTGTAAAGCAGTGCCCTGTGCCCCACAGCTGTGCTGGGAAATCTGCTTGTGCTCAGAGCCTGGCTGGCAAGGGGGGAGAGTGGAGGGGATTTAGCCTAGGAGGAGCTTTCCCCCTGCGTGGTTTTTACCCAGGTGGGACCCTGCCTTTTCTCCTGCTTTCTACTCCCTGTGCTGAAGGAGAAGCTGAGTCCCAGCAGTCGGCAGAGGGCTGCCAGCTCCTGCCAGAGCTGCACTGCAGCAGGGCTGAGCCATGGATCCCTGAACCCGGGGTTCGCTCCCTGCAGACCTCACAGCTGTGGGGCTGGAGCTGCTGGTCCCACTGTGACCTGTGAGCAGCATCGTGTGGGATCACAGCTGCCACCCTCACCCAGCTCTGAGGCCCCTGGCAGGTTGCAGGCAGGGGTGTGTGTGCCCAGGGAGCACCTGTGGCTGGATCAGGAGCTGCCACGGGCCAAGCCACGGGGACCATGGTGCCGCATTTTGCCTACAGGAAGGCAGGATACCTCCGAGGGAACCCAGGAAGGTTATTGCAGCAGTGTAAGTTTGGGGCTGAGACCACCACTCGCCACAGGGCCCTGGCACCGTGCATCCCTTCCCCTCCATCATCCTGTGGGCAGCCCTCAAGGGACACGGCAGGGCAGGGACCCGGACCAGGGGTCCCGGGTGATGGGGAGAGGTCTGGGCTCTCCACTCCTTCTCTCCAGGGCACGCAATGGTTAAATTCCTTTCCAGCTGAGCTGGCAAGCAGAGCCCAAGCATATTAGTCAGATCCCTGTAGGGGGTGGGGAGGAGGAAGGAGAGAGCAGCGAGGAGGGGCCGGAGCGAGCCGAGCCGAGCTATTCTCCGGGGCGCGAGTGCAGGGAGGCAGGCGCAGCAGGGCTGCTGCTTCCCAGAAACTTGATTATTTTTAACCCAGGAAGAAGAAAGGAAGGAAGGGGGGGGGAAGGAGGAGGAGGGGGTAAATCTGGAGGAACTGGAAAACAGGCAGTTGGCATTTGCAGGCAGCTTTGCAGAGGGGAGGGATGGAGAGCGGGAAGGTGAGCGAGGGTCGTGGTGTGGCACAGGGGTGCCAGGGCTGCCCATGTGCCTCCCGCACGGCCCCGGCTCTGGCGCGGTGCTCAGGACAGGACAGGACAGGATGCAGAGCCGTGCCAGGTCCTGCTGATGGTGTCCCTGCTGCGGCCAGGGAGCTCCGGCTGCCCCGTGCCTTCTCCTCCGGCCTCTGCCGGAACACGGCTCTGCCCCGGCCGGCCCGGGAGCAGAATGGGGCCGGCTTCCCTCCCACCATCCGCTCACACACAGACAGCACAGCACAGCATAGCACGGCACAGCACAGCACAGCATAGCACAGCACAGCACAGCACAGCACAGCACAGCACAGCACTGCACAACACAGCACAGCACAGCACATCACAGCACGGCATGGCACAGCACAGCGCAGCACAGCACTGCACAGCACGGCACAGCATGGCACAGCATGGCACAGAATGGCACAGCACAGCACGGCACAGCACGGCACGGCATGGCACAGCACGGCACGGCATGGCACAGCACAGCACTGCACAGCACGGCACAGCATAGCATGGCACTGCACAGCACAACACGGCATGGCACAGCACAGCACAGCACAGCACAGCACAGCACAGCACAGCACAGCACAGCAGTGCATCTACACCGGCGGTTGTGGCTTCACGGATCCCTCCTCTCCCTGCTGCCAGGAACTGTGGCCGTTTCAGACAGCTGGGGACACACAGGGGTCCCTGTGGGGCCCTGACTGTGGGCACATGTTGGTGGCTTCATGGGCTGCTGTGGGGCCCTGCATCTCTCTGCAGGGCTGAGCCTTGCAGGGGCTCTCTGGGGAGCTGGGGCTCCCCTTGCTCTGGAGGCTCAGGCTGCCTGAGGGAGGAATGCTGGAAGTGTCATGGAGGAGAAGGCAAGGCCTTGTTTTCTTGCATGTCCTTCCTAGGCTTCAGTCTGGCATTGGAGACAGGCACAGAGGCCTCAGTGGCAGCCCGGTGGCAGTCCCGGTGCATTTCATGGCTGTGCCTACTCAGGTCCTTGGGAAAACATTCCCTCAAGCCCACAAGTCAGTCACAGGTCTGGGTCAGGGTGGGCTGCCAAAATCTCCTTGTGAAGGTCAAACAAAGCCCAGGCTCACAAGGAGAAGACCTGCCACTGCTCATATCACATATTTGTTTCACTGCAGCCCCCACATGTGTTGGAAGCTCAGTGTCCTCCATGGCTGGAGCATTACCAGCCCTGGCTGTGGGGCTTTGCTGGAGCTGGACACCCCATCTTGTGATGCAGAAGCCTTGAGGGAGCTGAGCACCACGGCATTGGGAGCTGAGGACACCACTGAGATGGGACGTGAGCAATGGGCAGAGCTGGCCTTCCCTTCCTCTGACCCTGGGAGCCCTGCAGTGGGAAATGGCATCATCTCCACACACACACCATGGCCAGCCAAGGGAACAAGGGGACGAGTCCCTCCCCAGGCAGGTTTTGCCACCCTGGCCCTTTGAGGGACCAGGGTGGCAAAACCTGTCATCTCCTCTGATCTGCCAGATCACAACTGAAGCTGATTTTATCCACACAGCAACATCACTACCACGTACCCAGGGGAGAAAAAGTCCTTGATTTAGCAGACATGACCAGAGCTGGCCAGAAAATGGATATTGTTCCTCAAAGGCAGCGAGGGACAAGGACAAACAGCTGAGTTGAGCCAGTTTGGGGTCAGGCGTTGCTCACAGTACAACCCTCGCTGGCAGAGCATGCTGACTGCTGGGGTTTGCTACAAAAATGCCTTCTGACAAAGGTGTACCTGCACTGAGGGGCCCAAGTGGAGCTCACCAAGGATATATGCCATGGTTTAGACCCCAGGGCAAAGTCACCCCATCCCAACTGAGCAAGCTGAAGCTGGGGAGCTTCCCTGTTGCCAGGCTGGATTGCTAGTGAGGAAATCATGTCCAACCTGCTGGGTATTCCCTCGAGCCTCCTTTCCAAGCATTAAAAGTGCTAATTAAACCAGAGCTGTGCTCCAGTGTCTGGAGGGATCGGCTGCCTTTCCCAGCAGATGGGCCAAGAGCCTCTGCAGGGACGGTCCCTGGTGCCATCCAGCAGTGGAGAGGTCACTTGGCCATGCTGCTTGGTGCTCCCAAATTTAGGAGATGGGTGGCACAGCCCTGGAGCTGGGGATGCTTCCAAAGGGCCTCATCTGCAGGGCAGACCCCTGGACAGCTGAGTGGGATCATCACCGCCCCCAAACCCATGGAAGTGATTGAGACAGGGCACTCAAATTCTCCTTCTCACCTCTTCCCCTCTGAGGTATTTGGAGCTGGCTGGCACCACAGGGCTGGGGGGGCAGTGGCTGGTGTTTCCAGAGGGAGGCAGGAATTCCTGACTCACAGCCAGTTCTGGGTGTTAATTCCCTCCTGGGAGTCTCAGCCACATCCCAGAGCTGCAGACAGCACAAAAACCCCTCAGAAGGCAAAGGGTTCCAGAGGGGAAAGGGTAACTCCTCTAGCAGTGGGTGGGGAGGCAGGATGGAGGAGAGGACAGAAGGGTTGATTTTTATTCCTGTGAATTTGCAGGAGTGACCTCCCATGATTTTCTGAGACCCAAAGGAGCTGAGGAGCTACAGGAGCAGTGTACATTGGGGTGCCCAGCTCTGGATTCACATCCCTGCTGCTTGGAGAAGGTGTGTGCATCCCCTGGACTCTGGGGTGAGCCAAGGTGTCCCTCTGACCATCAGTTGTCTGTCTGGGGAGCAGCTCCACGGGCACTCATGGCCAAATGCTGCCAGCTGGGGAGCTGCCCCTCCACTGGGACACCCCGACCTCCCTCCCAGGGGGACCTGCCATGCCCTCAGACCTGTACCCTGGGCTTGCAGGGAGAGTTGAACCCAACAGCTGCACCCCAAAAGCAGCCAAACACCCGGGGCTGGCTCAGGAATTGTTTGCACCCGTGGCCTCCTCCAGAGCCGCTGCTGGGGGGGCACCTGGGGCTGGGGCTGGCGGGGGGCGCGGGCGATGGAGGAGCCTCCGAAGAGCCCCTTGTGCTGGAGGGAGCCCAGCTAACCGCCGGCAGGGTATTTTTTTTCTCCCTCGCTCTTTGTTAAGCTCCCTTTCAGCTGAAATGGCAATGCCTGGGTGTTCTGAGCTGACAATAATTGCTGCAGTCTAGACACTGTCTGGTATGAGGCACGGGGAATCAAAGAGGCCCCTTCTCTCACTGCGACTTTCACACATGCTCCCTCGCTCTGGCTCCTTCCTTCTCCCTCTCCCATGTTCCCTTGGTCTTTGCCTTCCTTTTTTTTCCCCCCCTTGTTCCCCTCTATCTGCCTCTCGCCGAGATGGAGGAGAAGCGTCAGCATCTTCCCCCCCACGCTCTCCCTCTCTGCCGTCTGTTCCTCTCTCCCGCTCCCCCTCTCCCTCGCTCCTTCTCTCATCTGTCTCCTCTCTCCTTCCTCCACTCTTACCTTTATGCTATTCCCTTCCTCCCAAAGTTAGCAGAGAAGCAGGAGGGAGGGCTGGCAGTGCCGGCGTTTAACTCTTTCCTCACCCTCTCGTAGGTTCTCCTCCCCATCCCAGCCCCTTGCTGGGGTCCAGGGTGGCTCTGCTGTTTTGGGGTGCTGGGCTCCTCTCTGGGCTGAGGCATTGGTCCTAGGGGGGGTTGAGGGGAGGTTGTCAGGGCTGGGCTGGGTCAGATGAGGCCTGGTCAGGGCACAGGGGGCTGGACCTTGATCCAAGGGGATCACCTTTGCTCTCTTTTTGCCTTCCCCACACCACAGGTGTCTCTGGCTGCAAGGGAGCCCATTCTTGGGACACAGATTGTTCCTTCAAGTGCTCCAGAAAGCCAAAGGGTTTTTTTTCCCACCCACTCCAGACCTCAGCAGAGCTTGCTGTGCTTCTGGGAGACTGATCCCAGCTCACACATCCTCACAGCAATGCTCTGCCTCAGGCTGAACTCAGCTGCCCTGGCACTGCCCCGTGCCCTCTGCAGGCTCCAGTCAGGCCACGTCCCTCTGGCACTTCCATGGGATCCCATGTGGTCAGTTCCAGCCATGTTCAGGAATTAGGCTTTTCTGCTACAATGTATTAACAGATCATTTCCACCTCAGCCCTGGACTTGTATTAACCTCTGATCCCTGTGCAGAAGACCCATTTTCTATAAAGTCCAACAAACCCTGTCAAGTTTTAGCTCATGTGAGATCTTATTGCAGAGAACAGACCATAGGTGGGGAAACTGAGGCAAGAGACAGTGAACAAATTGGGTCAGTCTGCTGAGGTCAAATCTGCCACGGGGCCACACAATCCCCAAATTTGGGATGGACCCAAATTTGTCCATCCATGGACACAAGTGAGCAGCTCTCCTGTGACCTCCAGCATCTCACCTCCAGCCGTGCTGCTGCTTACCATGGAAAAGTCACATTAGGAAAGTATGTGATGTATTTTTAACTGTCTATAATGCAATTTAACAGCTGGAAAGGAGGAAGAACTCCAGCCCCATGCAATCCAACAGATCTCTGCTGTCTGCAAGCGAGGGCTCTGTGGACTCAGGGGTTTTGGTATGGTTGAAGACCTTGTTTGGGAAAAGGGCAGGAAACAACCTCATCCTCGAGATGGGCTCTGACTCATGAAAGGCAACGTGTGCAGGATGGAGGTGAGAGCACTCAGCAGCTCCCAGGGTGACACGCCTGTCCCCAGAAGTCACCATGCTGAGTGCTGTGGCCAGGCTCAATTCCCCAAAGAGCTCAGTCTCTTGGCAGTGCTTTGGCTTTGGGATTCTTTGCATGCTCTGGCAACGGGGCTGCAGGGGAAGGTTCTGGGATCCCTCTGCACTGGAGGCATTCACCACAGGACATATTTTCCCCTGCCATTCCCAGTCCCAGGTTCCTGCCCTGCTCTTAGGGCTGGATGTGCTGTGGAGGTGGGTGCTGCCAGACTGCATCATCCCACTCCTCCCCCAGGATGGGAGGGGTGTGTGCCCCCCCTGCTGCTCTTCCAGCCAGCCCCCAACACCTTCTGCAGTGCATGGAGGGAGCCCAGCAGGGCTGTGGTGTGAGCAGGATGCTGTGCCCAGGATCTGATGCATCTCCTGCCTTCCCTGCCCACATCCCATGGGAGCCTCTGCCTCCAGTGCACTGAGACCCTGCCTGTGAGGGGTAGAATGATCAATATTTGTGTTCCTCCATGCCAGCCAAGTGGAAGTGCTCCTGCTGCCAGTAATGGGTCTGTAATGGGGCTGAGCTCTAATGGGGATCCTCTATGGTGTGGTGGCTCTTTGGGCAACCACAGTAGGGTTTATCTGGGGTATTGGGGTTGGTTTGCTGCCTCCAAGCAGCTGGGTGCCAAAAGGGAGTGAGTTTGTTGCTGTCACTGGCATTAGTCCCCAGTGCTTCTCCTTGGAGGAATTCTCCCCCACAACGGTCCCCAATACTAAGAGGAAGAGAGTGAGACCCATCTTCAGCCTCATCCCAGGGGACACCCCAGGGCAAAGTTCCTGATTTTCCCCAGAGCAGTGTTTGGGAGCTGGAAGCTGCTGGCAGCTGGTTCCTATATCCAGGCTTTTACACACACACTGAAAAATGAGCAATGGGATGGCCCAGCAGGGAGGAGGCTCAGTGAGGGGGGTCTCTGGTGAGCATTGGAGGATGTAGGACCTAGGGATGCTCAGGGATGCTGCCATTTGCTCACCTTTTTGTGGGGGAAGTTGTGAACTCAGATGGAGACTCCTTGGGCTGGGGCAGAGCATTGCTGGGCTTAGGAAGGGCTGGGAGAGGGAAAGAAGCAGAAACACAGGCACAGGGAAGGGAAACAACTCGGTGAAGGTCATCTCTGGGCCAGTGGCACAACCAAGAATAAAATCCAGGTGTGCTGAATTGGTCCTTGGGTTGTATTCATGCGTGTGGTTGCATTAACACTGCTGTCCCTGAGCAGGGGCCAGTACTAGAAATAGTTTCCCAAAGCCACTGGTGCCCTCCAGAGAGGCACAGTGCAGGCTGTGGGGCTGGGAGAAGGAGAGGTCTGCATGTTTGGGGTCCCTTTTCCCCTAGAGCATCTTCCAATCCTGGCTGTGTGGAATGGGGAATGCTGTTGGATGCTGGCTGATAAGGCAGAGTGGTTAAAATCACTGCCTTTATTTGGAAGCTTATCTCCAAATCCTAATGAAAACACAGAGGGAAGCTGGGGACAGCAGAGGGGGAGGACTCACACCCCGGCGTGGTGGGGACCCAGCTGGGCCAGGCTGAGCAGGGCCACCTGGTGGGGTTTGGAGTCTGGGGCTTTAAAGGCTTTGGGACAAAACCCAAAGGCACAACCATGAGTCCCACACCAAAGAGGGAGAGCCTGCAGGGGCAGCTGCAGCCCCACTCTGAGAGCCCTGAATTTGGGATTCCTCCAGAGTTTTTTTTTTTTTTTTTTAATTAGGGGCTCAATGAGGAAGAAAAAGCTTGAAACCAAGGAAACAAGGGAGACAGAAAGGGAAATGTCGGCTCCTGCAAGACAGAGTGAGCTGGCTCCAGCACCCTGGGGTGAGGCTGGGTGCCTCCCCTGCTGCCCTGACCACTCCTCCGTGGCTGTGGTGCAAAAAGGTGACCAAGTTGAGATGCAATGAGGAAATGAGAAGGTGAAAGGAGGGCTTGTGCAGGGAGGGATGAAAGGCTTTGCCCTGGAGAGTGCTGAGCTGCTCAGGAGAATTCGTTTTGGTGCAAAAGGGATGATGGAGGAGGTGAGCAGAGTTTTTTCAGGGTATGCTCTAGAGCAGACAGCAGCTATGGTGGGCTCAGCAATCTGAGCTGGACTTCCCAGACACCAAAATAATATTCCCAGACCAAAAGTTATGAGGTAGAAGGGCTGGGAAAGCTGGGGATGAGACATGTGCATGTGTGTGGATGCAGCCGTGGCTGTGCCAAGCCCCATAAATCACAGCAGCGCGGCCTGAGCCTCCATCGGAGGAAATTCTTCCTTGCCAGATTCGAACATTTCCCCTCAACAGCCTCAGCTTTCCCCTCCAAGCAGCAGAGATGAGGGATCCTGATGATGGCAAGTGCAAAGGGTTTCTGGGAGCATCCCGAAGGAAGAGTTCTGTGCCCCACACCCAGGGCCATCGGCAGAGCCCGGTTCTGCCCCGCCTTGGGGCTGGTCCGGAGCAGCGCTGAGGCTCTGGGGGTGCTCACCACCAGCGCCCCATCCCGTGCTCTCCTTCCCCCATCCACGGCCGGCCGGGCCCAGCTTTGCTGTGCTGGGGGAGCGTAAGTTGATATTTTCCTGCTCGTCCCCAGAGGGTTTTTTCCATTACACAGGCAGAGCGGAGCGGAGCGGAGCTGCCTGCTCGCCCGCTCGCCCGGCTCCCCCGCCTGCAACCTCTGGCACCGCTTTTCCAGCGGCACATTGTGCAAATGTAACCTTTCAGCGAGCCACTCCTACGGCAGGAAGCCGGGGGGCTCCGCTCCTGCCAGGAACGCAGCCGGCGCGGAGCTGGAAGGCAGCCCGTTAATCAGAGCCGGCTGACAGCGGAGCGCACAGCCTGGGCAACAGATTTCTGCTCCCTCTCCCTCGTTCGCGCTGCCTCGCCTTCCCGCTCCCGCTCGCTGCCGCTCGGCTACACGGTCTGCCCTGCCATCCCGCCTGCCTCCCCATCCTCATCCTCATCCTCCGCTTCCTCTCCATCCTCATCCTCCGCTTCCTCTCCATCCTCATCCTCTGCTTCCGGCCTTTCCTCATCCTCCGCTTCCTCTCCATGCTCATCCTCCCCTTCCTCTCCATCCTCATCCTCTCCATCCTCATCCTCTGCTTCCTCCCCTTCCTCATCCTCCGGTTTCTCACGGTGCCAGCTGGGCTCCTGCACTCGCCTTCCCTACCCGTCCCGAGCAAGAGCTGCCCGTGGCTCTTGCCAGGAAACCTTTTGGAATGCAGGTGGGGACCCGTCCCAGTCGCCACCGTGAGGAGGGACCGCTGTGACAGCCGCAGCCAGGCCGAGGTGAAGCACACACTGGAGCACCGTGCCCAGGGATGCTGTGCCAGAGGGTGGGACCCCTGTGTGGCTGCAGTGCCCCCCAGCACCTTGCACAGGGTCCCCCAGTGACCCACCCAGCCAGGGGCTCCCTGTGACACCCCAGTCAGGGCTGTGCCCCTGGGGCTGGGTCTCAGTCCTTTTTCTCTCTCTTTGAGGCACCCACCTCCTGCCTGCTCCAAATAAATGTTTTATTTCTTGTGCTGGCAGCAAACACATCGGGGGGGCTCTGTCTGCACCCACACACCAGCACACCCATGCTAGCACTGGCAGCCCCTGCCCCTCAGGAAGGTTTTTCCTCAGCTCATTGCCCCTGGCTTGTGGCAGCCCCATGGGTCCAATGTGGTGTCTGGGATGTGCAGGGCAGGAGCCTCCCCCTGGGAAGAGGGACTGGGGGGAGCCAGGCTGTCCCTTCCAACCCCCATGGCTGTGTCCTCACTGGGGAGGGCTGGGCTGGGTTGAGGTGGTTGCATTGGCCAAGGCAATGGCTGGTGGGGCCAGTTTGGGTGGTGTTCCCCAGGTGCCAAACACACCTTCATGCCCAGGTAAAGTCCAGTGAGGAGGAAAAGGCAGAAGAAATCCCATCACCATCTGTGCAACAAGCTCCCTTGTGCACCCTCACTTTGGGCTTGCCAGAAGTAAAAGGGCACCAAAAATGGTCACATCTAGCCCTGTTCTTCCGCAGTTCCTCCTGCCCCTGCAAGATCAACACTGAGTGTTTTTCTCCTCCAGTGAGGTTCTGCTGGAAGCACCAGTCCTTCAGACAGGGACTGCTGCACAATGCTGTGACTTTGGGGCAAAGATTCATCTCCTCCTAATTGCATAAAAAACACCAGTCTAAGCATTGTGTGTGTTCTGAGCTCACAGGCATGGCCGAGCAGAGATGCAGGGGGCATTTTTATCTGCTCCTGGAAGTGGGTTTGCTTTGCTGAGGATGAAAGGTTTGATTTTTGGAGCAGTTGAGCTGGCATGGGCTGGGTTGTGGGTTCAAGGGCTCTTCCAAGTGCCCTCAGCCTCATCACCAGCCCAGCCACTGCAACTCCCTGCATTTATTTTTCATGTCTGATTTCTTCCAGTGTTTGAAACACAAAATGTGCTGCATTGTAGCATCTGTTTTTGTGGTATTTCCAGCCCAGCTGGAAGCAGGAGGCACTCAAAATTCAGAGATGGAAAAAAAAAAAGGATCTGGTGAGATTTTGTCTTCCTGCCAAACTCACCAAACCCGGGATGCCAGGAGAGCCCTGCTGTGGGTGCACCATCCCAGGTCCTCAACTCTTCCATCCTTTTCTGGTTGTCTGCTCTTTGCTCATCCCAAACCATCCTCTCATTCCCAAATCACTTTCAGGACGCTGCACAAAGCCTGACCCTGCTGTCGGAGCTGTGGACGGGCAGATAATACAGTGGCTGAATTTATTTCACCTTTTCCTCTGGTTGCGAATTGTCCGGGAGCAGATGGCGATTTTCTCAAGTGTATCCGTTATTCGAAGTCACTCACTGAGACAGAGATGGCTCAAACAAATCCCAGGCCCCCTGCAAAGCCATCATTTGGTCTTTCCATCTGCCCAGCCGCCGCTGTCGGCGTGGGCTCGGCGTCCGCCCGCGCGCCGGAGGGAAGCGGGGAGCCTGGAGAGCCCGTGGATGTGGTCAGCCCCGCTGTCTGCACCTCTCTCCCACTTCATCTCTATGGAATGCTGAGCTCCGGAGGGTGGCAGGAGTGGCTGGGATCCACATCCCACCTTTACTGGGGTTTGGGAGGTTTGGGGCCGCGCTGTCTCGCTCGCGCGGTGCCTTCCTGTGCAGTGACAGGGTGAGGGGAGCTCACTGGGACAGTGGCCAGCTGCAAACTGGGAAGTTGCATCTCAGGAGAAGATGCCAGAGGCTGTTTCTGCTGCACATCCCTTCCTGGCCCCGGAGGAAATGGCTGTTTTTGGGGTGGTGAAACACTGAAACAGCCCCAGGAAACCTGAGACCTGATGTGTGCGGTGTCCCTGCGGCACAGGCTGGTGTCACAGCCAGGGCTGGAGGTGCTGAGGGTTTGTGTGTGCAGGGATGTGTCCAGCTCTGGGTGATGCATATGGAGAGGGGACCTGCAAAAGCAGCCTGAGGATGACTGTAGATGGCCAGAGCCCTCCTTGTGTTGGTGGCACCCTCTTGGAGAAGCCTGGGCAGGGCTGCGAGGGATGGGCTTGGGCTGGTGGCTTCTGCCAACCTCCTGCAGTACCTCCCAGGATATCTGTGTGCCTGGGGCTCTGCTCTGGGTGTTGGTAGATTGGGAAGGGGCCAGGTGCAGGCTTTGATCCATCCCCAGGATAATCCCCACCCCAAAACCCCAACAGTGTAATTGTCAACATGAAGACAACTGGGGAGAAACACATGAATTCTCAAGCTCACTCTCAGCCCAGCAGTCAGTCCCTGGAGCTGGGGCTCCAACTTCCCCACCCAGAGAGGGGCTGAGCCAGAGAAATGCTCCCGCAGCGATCTGCTCCCTCCTCCTGGCTGCATTTCTTTTTTTTTTTTTTTTTTTACTTTCCACATCTTTCTAATTCCCTTCCCAGCAGAGCTGCAGAGGTGGCCAGAGGGGACTCGGTGTCCTCTCACAGGGATACCAGGGCCATGCAGAGGGCACTGGGGGGGCTGTGAAGGGTTTTCAAAGGGTGAAACACTTTGAAATGCAGTTTCCTCTCCCCTCTTCACCTCCCCCCGGGCTAAACAAATACCCCCCGGCTGGGAGATGCCTCCCGCATCCCGCAGGCTTTTGTTCCCAGGCTTTTGTCTGGGGCTGGGAAAGGGGCCAGGATCCCTCAGCCTCCCCAGGGACATACATGCAGACAGGGTCTTGCCTGCTTGGGATGTTGAGAGGCAGGCAGGAGGTGAGAGCTGCCTGTGCCCGCTGCCACAGGGCTTGGGGACATCCCGTGAGCCATCCTGGTGTCCCTTAGTGGCCTCCAGCTGTTGTCCCCCTTGCCTGTCACATCACTGGCACTTTCTGCCTGTCCCTGGACTCTACTCATGGGACAGGTCCTGGTCCATCCTGTGCCCACAGTGTCCCCTCTTGTCATCCTGCCACCAGCACACGCTGCAGGCTCTGTGCATGGGCTGTGCCACCAGCTCATGCCCTCCTGAGGACACCCCAGATGCCAGTTCAGAGCCACCACCCGTGGCACCTTCCAGCAGAGGGTCACCGACTCCATCCCCATCACAGGGACCTTACAGAAGCTCAAGCAAAAATTATGTGGGTTTTACAGTGACCTCTGGCCCTCAGGAACCCATCACCTGGCTTTTCATTTACATCCCAAAAGCCACTTTAATTACAGCTCGGGGAGGGATCACTTCAAGGAGCTGCTTTTTGGGGCAAAATGCTGATGGGAAAAAATCTTATGAACAGCCAAACAACCCTGAAGGGACCACGGAGACTCGAGAGCCAGCCTCAAGCCTGTCCCTGCCAGTGACAAGAAACACCTTGATGAACTCTAAGCAAAGGTGAGACTCCAAACAAACCCTTTGCAACCAAACCCTCTGGAAACCAAACCTCTTCTTTGCCCCGGGGCAAAGTGTTTCTCCGGTGACTAAATTTGGAAAAAAACAGGATTGTTTGAAACGTCCCCTGTTGTTCCTGCCTCCCGCCAGGAATTACAAAAAAGAAAATAAATACCCGATTTTTTTATTGAAACTTTGAAAGTTCCCCTGGGAAGAGCAGACACCGTTTGCCCCAGCCCAGTCCCTCCGTGCTCCGGTCCCTGCGGGGCCGGGCAGCCGGCGCTGCTCTCCGGCCAGCTGCAGCCAGAGATGTGCTGAGCCTTTCCAGACAACAAAAGCTCTCTGGCTGCCTGATTTCCCTCTGCCTTATCTCCCTCCGCGATAGCCAGGTTATCGGGAAATGGAAAAGGGCGCAGGACAGCCTGACCCCAATCCCTGGGGGACAGGAGATGGTGGCGGGTGGGGGGGCGAAGCTTTGCATGGGCGGGGGGCTGTCAGCACTCAGGGGTCCCATCCTTTTTCTCCTACTGACACCTTCCTTGCTTGAGGTGGGAAGAGCAAAACCTCTTCGGGGAGCAGCTTTGGAGCGTGGGTGAGCACCGGGAGCTCCGGTCCCCTCCTGGACCCAGCCGGGGGCAGCGGCGGGGGCTGAGCCCCGGCGGGGTGGGCGGAGGAGCTGCGGGGCTGGGCGGTGGGAGAGCAGCCCCAGCACCGCGCTTGTCACCCAGACAAGAGATCAATAACTAATTTCACTGCAGCAGCAGCGCCGGGTTTTTTCCAATAATTGTGAGCCGGCGGTGGGGAATGAGGCTCTCAGCACCGCTCCACACCAGCCTGCACCCGATCAATCGCCACACCGCTGGGGCAGCAGGAAAACTAATTTTTCTCCTTTTCTTCCCTCTCCTCCCTTCTCTCCTTCCTTATCCCACTCCATTCCCTCCTCCTCCTGCTGTGGCGCTGCCTGAGCTAAGGGCTGTGTCCCCACGCCGGGTGGGATGTGAGCTTGGGCTTTCCCGAGCTGGCCCCACGGTGCTGGGGACAACGGCTGAGCCTCCTGTGCTGCCTCAACAGCCCGGAGCACTTTGGTCCCTGTCACCCACGGGCTGGACCCGGCTCCTTGTGCAGAGCACCGGCCCCAACAGCTTGGGTGAAGGTGGCAGAGGTGAGATTTCTCCTCTCCTTGTGGGATAAGGGGCTCCTAGGGATGCTTTGGCTGCTGTGTTGTGACTTTTGGTGGCCTGTTGGTGCCTTTGTGTGGTCCAAATGTGACTCTTACATTTTATGGCCTTTTTTCCCCTGGGTTTTTATTCCCTGAGTGATTGGTTTGTTCCAGGTCAAGGATCCTACCGAGTTTCTCCTGTCACTATCCTTTATCCCTTCTGCCTCTGCAACCCGGCAGTGCCTCAGTTTCCCTCTATATCTATGGCAGAGGGGGCTGAGAACATCCCTTCCTGCTCCTTCCCATGCTGTTATGAGCCACCAGGAGTCCCAGGCAGAAGGTGTTGCTGGTTCCCAGCTCACAGGGTAGTGTGTGGTTTTGGGGTCCCCAGGACCATGGAGTCCCACAATCCCTGTGTCTGTGAGGTGGAGAGAGGGGTGCTGCATACTTAGTATCTCCCTGGGACTGAGAGATGCTCCAAGGTGGGGTCTGGAGGCACCTCTGGATTTCTTCAGCACCTCCAATGGGCTGTGTATGAGGTGCTTGGGTGGGGCAGGGAGGAAGACTCAGCTGTGAGTCTGTCACTGCAGCACCTTCCAAGCCCATCCAAGACCTGTACACCCCAATGAAGGTGGCAGCAGTGCAGCCCCTTGTTCTTTTCCCCTATTTAAGAGCCCTCTCACTGATTCCTGGGGAACATCCCCATGAATTAAAGACTGCCTTTGCTGTGGAGCACTGAGAGCTGCCTGCATAATTTCAAAGTTTTATGACTTGCCTTGCAGGCTCCTATTGATTGGGGTCCTCTCTGGCTGATGGAGCTTTTAGTATGGCCTGGACTGGGCAAGCAAGGCTGGAATCTCAGCCTGTCCAGATTAGCTAAAGCACAGCTTAAAACCTCTGTGGCATGAGCTGCTCCTGGGAGAGTCTCCATGTGCATGAGTCCACACCAGAGCTGTTTGCACTTTGAGGTGCTTTTTGCTTCTCAGGACTCCCCATGGGCCATGCCACATCCCACATGGGGTTTAACCTGGAGAATTATTTTGCTGTGTGGGTTTGACGTGGCCTTAGGAGTTGGAGTGAGGGCATCTTGAGGGGTTTCTGTCCTGCTGAGGCACCAGGCACTGCTCACTGCCCACTGGGGCAGAGGGATGCTCGTGGGATTTGGAGTTTCTGTGCAGCACCCACTGCTGGGTGCCAGCAGCAGCTTCCCCATGGGTCACACTGTGCGGGCACAGACACACATGGGCGGCAAGGAAACCAGGAGCATCTCTCCACAGATGTCATCTGCCCTGTGGCTTGGAGAGGAGCTGGCATCACCTTCACTTTCAAGCTCTCCCTGCTACAGCTGGAGCCTGTGGGGCTTCAAGAGCCATGGCACAGCCAGGGAGGGCCACAGACCCTCCTTGGTGCTGAGAGGGGGGTGGGTGCACCCCCAGCCCAAGCACACCCACACCTGCCATGCCACCACTTTCTCTGGGTGCCACACTCAACTGGGGCCTTTGCCCCTCCACCCCATGCACAGAGCTGGGGCTGCTGGCCAGGAACCCCTTCCCAGTGGCTGTCTGACCTCAGAGAATGCACAGGAGTGGCGGCGAGTGTGGCCAACCTATAACTCTGCAGCCACAGAATTGGCTACTTCCAGCCTCTCCCAATGTTTTTGTCCTTGGGGGGCCCCTGCTCTCACTCCCTGTTCCCCCAAGCCCAGGGGGCCAGTGCATGGCTGGGCTGGAGTTTGGGACAGCAGGAGGGAGGTGGTGGGAGACCCCCTGGCTCCTTTAAGAAACCCACAACCAGCTCCAGAAATCAGCTCAAGGTCACAGCGGGAACCTGCGGACTTGGCAGCAGCCAGCAAGGGAGGAGGGATGGAGGGAGGGAGGGAGGGAAGCAGCCCGAGATCAAAATGAAATCACAGCCAGGGAGAGGGGCTGGCTGGCAGCACAGCAGAGGCAGGAGGGAAGGTGGGGAGCAGCTGAGCAGGATTGCAGGGGAGTCCCACCCGTGGGTGTCCCCCCAGGATTGCTGCAGCCCCAGCCCCAGCACAGAACTTTGAAGCTTCCCTGTGCCCCCCAGCTCAGAGCCCCGTGCCCTCTGCAGCTCCAGCCAATGTGCCCATGGTGATTCAAGCCAAGGAAAGTCCCTCTGTCCCCGGGAGCCACCCTGGGAATGCTGGAGCCACTTCCCTCCCACGGGACTTCCTGGGCTCCACAGGAGGTTTTCCAGCTCCAAGAGGAGCAGAGCAGGAGGAAGCTGCTGGCTGGGAGAGTTGTATCCTGCAGCTCATGGCATGGTCCATTCCCAAACTTTTACCTTATTTTCTTTTAAAGCAGCAGCTCCCCGAGTCCTGTGATCACTGCCGAGTCTCTGCCTTCTTTTTGGGCAGGAGAACCTTTGGACCCACCCTCACCAGAGACCACAGTGGACAAAACCAAGTCTTTAAAGGCTCAAGGTGGTTAATGCAAATTAATTAAAAGCTCACATGATTTTATTTTATTTTTTTTAAATTTGCTATTTAAATGAACCTCACAATTCTGGGTGTTCACTTGCCCTCTGGACAAGTAAAGCGGGGTGAAGTGAAGGCACCAGGGATGAAGATGAACACTGTTGGAGGGGAGATGCTCACAGCAAGGTTAGCACATCCCTTCACAGCCTTGGGACCTGATCCTGTCCCAAGGCCACACAGGGAGCCCCTGGCTGAACCCATTGTGGGGTCTGGGGCCACAGGCAGGGGCTCAGGCAGTCCCAACCCAGGCTGAGGTTGAGCTGTGGCTCCAAAGCTGCTCATTTTGGGCTTGGTTCAGCAATGCCCAATTTTAATTTTCATCAGCAGGATTAATCTGTGGAGTTATTTTCCCTTCCTCCCCCTCCCCTTCCTCTCCTACCCGCTTTATTCAAAGAATTTGATCATTTCTCCCAGGAGCTCGGCACCATTAACATTCACTCCCAACGCGTGTGAGCTGTGCTGCATCCCCAAGTGCTGCTCCTGCTGCCAGCCCTGGTACCCAACCAGACTCAGGGGAAACCTGGTCATCAGCTTCTCCTTCCAACAGCCTGGGCTGGGAGGGCCCCTCCACCCCCTAAATCCACTCCTGGAATCCCCCAAATCCACACCTGGCGGTCACAGCACAGCAAAGGAGGATGGCATCCTGAACTCCAGCTTTGCTCTGCTGGAGCCTGGGCTTCTCCAGCAGATTAAAGCCAAGGGGCTCTGTGAAGAACACCCAAGGCAGAGGAATGGCCAAGAGTTACAGTTTGGTGATTTAAGTCAAGCAGATTGGTGACCTGGGGCTTTCGTGGAGTGACATAAATTTGCAGGCTTGCTTTTTATTAATAATGGTTAACTAACAAATTACTGTTGTTATTATTACTATTATTACTGTTATTATCATTATTGTTATTAAATATTGCAGGCCAGGCTGCCTTCCCTGTGGCTGGCACAGCCTCATCCATCCAGCACTGTGCCTTGGCTCTGAGTGCTCCATAGGTCGGTGTGCTGTAGATCTATGTGGAATCTATAGAATCTATATGGTAAAATATTTAATCTGAGTTTGCTTTCTTTGCTCAGATGGGCTCTGAAGGGGGCCCAAGAGCTTGAGAAATTGTGAACAGAGAAAATCAGAGCCTGGTGGGTTTAATGGTTGGCTGGACTGTGGTGGGGAGCACCATGACCTGTGCCCAAACCAGGCTGGGTTTCACCTCTGGGGTTCCCCAAAAGCTTTTCCAACCCCCATTTCAGGTCCTTTTTTCCTCCACAGGTGCCCCAGCAGCAGCACTAACCCACATGTGCAGCCCCTTGCTTTGCATCCCAAAGGGATGCTGATGGGCAGTACCAGTCCCAGGCAGGAAAAAGGGACTTTTGCAGCATCTGCTGCCTGTTGGATGCTGTGAAGGCAGCAGTGGCAGCACCTGCCTGTGTGCAGGCATTGAGCTCACCTGTGCCCCCCATGATGAACCATTTCCTTCCTGATCATGAGCCCTCCCGGGATGTCCAGCCTAGGAAGTGAAATCAGCTCTGAATGGGAAGTGCAACCAAGCTGACCCAACCCAGGAAGAAAAAGGGCAGCAAAAGAAAAACAAATTCAGAAGCTGGAAAAAAAGAAAAAAAAAAGTTGAATGCTGTGTTTGCTGCTGTCTCTGTCACTCCCCCCACTCCCACAGCCACGGTCGGGAAGGCTGGCTTGTCCCACCAAGGTGGTGCAGAAAGGGGTGATTTTTCCTTTAGCAGGATTCCTGCTTCACCACAGTCCTTTTCTTCCAGTTCTGGCTCTGGAGAAGGGAGCAGCTGGGTGCTGAGCCCGCCGCAGCCCAGCCGTGCTGCCGGGCGAGGGCAAGGAGGCGTTAGCTGAGACGGGGAGCCGAGAGCTTTATTTTTAGTCTTGGTTTAACAAGTATTAATTAATAAGAGTGCAAATGCTAATGCCGAGATGACACAAACTGCGTTGCTTGAAATGAATGTTTGGGGCTTGTCTGTGCCAGGATTTACAGCCGGATGGGTTCACAGGGGCGAAATCGTTGCTCAAACTGCAAGGATAAGCTGAGCCGGCTTCTTCCCACCGAGAGCGGCATCGGCCGTGCCGCAATGGGATGTGCCGGGGGCTCCGGGGCCGCGCCGGGGGCTCGGGGCTGGGCTTGGGGATGGGCTCCGGGCTGGGCTCGGGGCTGGCTCCGCAGCAGCGCCTTGTGGTGCCACACCAGCTCATCCCTGCCTGCCGAAATCTCACAGGAAGTTTTGCAAAGTGCGGGTTATTTTAGTCTCTGTCCGTCGGAGGTGCAGGGTCATGCCTTGCAGAAGGATTCTTTCACCTAGAGAAGATTTCAGTCTTTGGAGAAAAGGATTCTTTTTCCCCTGGTCAGATCCCTCTGTCCTGCTCATTCCCTGCCTGCATCTTCTTGCCCTGAGAGCTGGGCTTGGCTGGAGGGTTGGCAGGAGGCTCAGGAGAATGAGGAGGTGAAGAAATACCCCATGGCACTACGACTTGAAGAGTTTTTCCCATCAGCACCAGCATTCTGTCTGGTTCTCTTGGCATCACAGAAATTATGAACTTGATGCTCCATCACTGGTTTTAGGCTGTTTCAGGATGTTTTTAGGTTTCTGGTGAGGTGCTGTGAGACAGTGATGGTGGCTTGGGGTCCTGTGGGATGTTCAGCAACTTAAACCTCTCCAGTAGGGTTCTTGAATCAGTGAGGGAAGAGCTCAGTCAGGCCAGATCCAGGCCAGGTTTTCCTCTTTCTTTCTCCTCTCAACTGCAGGCAGGAGGGAGCTGCTACCTGCCTGACACAGCTGCTGCTGCTTTCGAAGCCCAGCCGCCTCCAGCAAGCCCTGCTCACCCGGGATGGCATGGCAGAGAGCTGGGGAGTGTGGCCAGTGCAAGCTGGGCACGTGCCATGCACTGGGAGCCAGGGACACTGCTCGGTGTCCACACTGCATCCTCCCTCTGCATCCTCCTGCTGCATCCTCCCAGGGCACACCTCATCCTCCCCAGAGTGCTCACTGCATCCCCCAGCCCCTGAGCTGGGGCAGAGATAGGAGCTGGCAGGACCCCCATAGAGGGACTGGATCCCTCAGCCTTCCCATGCCAGGAGTCTCCCCGTCACCTGAGGGGGCTCAGCTGCCATTTTGGGAAAGCCAAGAGGGGCTGAGCTGTTTTCTTTCAATGGGCTGGAAAGACACAGCACTGAGAGTGTGCAGGGAGGTGCCACTCACCAGGGTGATGTGGTGGTTCAGGGTGAGGGGGCACAGCGTGGGACTGTGGGGTGCTGCACTGGGGCTCAGCAGTGCCAGAAAACCCCTGGTCTGGGGTTTGGGTGGTAGACTGGAGCCACTGGGTCACTGGAGCAGGTTTCTTGGAATCAATGGTTAAATCTTAGAAATTAAAGCAATTTAGCCCTGCCTCACCCAAGCCAGCAAACAGCCCCACAACAGGGTTGGGGGTGAGGATGCTCTGGAACAGCCCCTCCCAGCCCCTCACCACCCCACGGGGACACAATCAGGGCACTGGGGACCACACCAGCAATCCCCACCCATGGCCTCACCAAACTCACCCATGTCCCCCTGGGCTGGATGAGACCGTGGCTGGGTTTTCCAGGGAGGGATGCACGGGCAGGATGGCGTGGCCGTGGCCCAGGGCTGGCTCCCCAGACAGCGCTGCCACGCTGCTCTTCAGCAGCTCTGTTCTATCATCGAATTTTAATTTAGTTAGTTGAGTTCTTTAAACAGTGTGAACTTGCTAAGTGCTTTGCATATTTTATACTCATGAGTAACATTTATCAAACAGAAAGTACAATTAATCAAAGAGGGGAGCGTTTGTAACTTGGAGTGGTTTGTATTCTCTCTCTTTTCCTCCCTGCTGTACCTTTCCTCTGTGTGTCCCTCCTCTTCCTCTTCACTGCCTTGCACTGGCCAGGGAGCCAGGACATACACACCCCATCTCTCTCCATCTTTTCTCTCACCAAAACCTGTTTTTTATGTTATGTATGTATGTATATCTACACATCTATATCTGTGTACCTATATATATTTTTATACCTCTATCTATCTGCCTATCTGGTACACAAATACATGTGTATATATGAATTATGTATATGGTATGCTGTGTATATAATATATGTAGGAATAAATGGTCCTTTTACACTATATATATGTATATATACACATGTACACACTTATATTCACAATATTATGCACACATTGTATTTATATTTTTATGGTATTTATATACATAGTATTTATATATATATTCACTATACACATTATCTACTAGCTGCAGTTTATAGTCTATCCCATCTATTATACTACATATAATAAATATGGGGTTTATATTTTGGGCTGCTGAGGGATTCAGCAGTGTTGGTGGTGGTGCTGCAGCCTCCTGACAAGAGCCAGGAGCCAAGGGAGTGAGGTGGGATGGGCAGTCCCAGCCCTGAGCTGTGCTGGGTAGACACCTGGCTAGCAGAGGTGCCTGACCAGCTCCAGACTGTTTGGGGACAGTGGCCAGTGGCTGGTGACAGGGACATGGGAAGCCCTGACAAGGGCAAGAAAGTGGCTGCAGCCCCCCAGCCCATGTCCCCTCTCTTCACCAGGCACTTCGGATGAGGTGCAGACCAGGGGCTGCTTCTGGAACACACACTAAAGGGACAGTGACCTCTGTCCCTGAGTCCTCTGTGTTTAAGGGCAGAATCACCCAAACTATGTCAGCTTTTGGCTACAAAGGCCCTTGGGCAAGCTGGATGAAGCCCCTGCTGGTACCTGGAGAAGGACTGGCACCCATGCTGGAAGATGAGTGGTGACAAAGGGACCCGTGTCTCTGCTGTGTTTCTAAGTGCCTTGGTGGCTCTTGGCAGAGCATGGAGAAGCCCTGACCTAATTCATTCTGACTTCCCAAGCCTTGGCCATGGCACAGCAGAGATGGCTGAAGGAGCTGGGCAAATGTGAGGGCAAGTTTGGCCAGGGTTGAACCCTGCTGCTGAGGCAGAGCAGAGGAGATGGGAACATCCCCTGTGGTTCCCAGGAAAGTACCTCAGGGCTCTTCCCATGGCCTTAGAGGTTTCAGTGCTCTATTAATTGCCATTAATGGCAGCAAAGGGGGCAGGAGGTGCCCACCTGGACCCGGGTTAAACGGCACCGAGGGAAGGGCCGTGCCGGCACTGCAGGACCTGCCTTGCAAATCACCTGCAACAACATGTGCCGTCCTGGTCACCTCTTCTCAAAAATGATGGTGCAAAATTAATTAGAATTAATTAATCAGAAAAGGGTAATAAGGGTGATTAGGCACCTGGGGAAAAGAAAAAAAATATTCCTGAAGAGCAATTGCAGCACCATGATTGCCTTGGAAGGTGGTGAGTGAGTGGGAGCAGGAGGGAGGGTGTGCAGGGAAACCACTGGGTTGGAGAGAGGGTCTGGGGGTGTTTTCTGTCTCCTCACACAAGGAATTACTGAGTGACAAGACTGAAACCCGTCAGAGGAAAAGCATTTCCCAGCAGCAGTGACCACGGGGAGGCAGCTGAGGCCAGGAAGGCACAGGCAGCTCTGCGGCGTGGCTGGAGCTGGGGCTGCTGCTGCCACTCTTTTTTGCACATTTGGCTTTGCACAAACTGGCCCCAAGGTTGGACCTGTCTCCAGCAGAGAGTGGGACTCAACAAGGAGTCCTCAATGCTGGGACCCTCATTCCCAGCTGGGCTCAGAAACATGGCAAGCTCAGGGACACTCAGTTTAGTTTTCCTTTTAATTTTCAGCCACACTCTGTTACCTTAATGAAATTAATAACAATAATAATATAAAATCAAAGGAAACATTTGCAAACAAGATCTGCCCCTGAGCTAAGGCAACTGCTGCAGGTTTCATTTTAATCTGAGGGGCAAAAGCAGAGCCCCAGCTCTGGAGGCAGCACCATTCCCTTCCTGCCATCATGAAGGGTTTTGGAAATAGGGAAGGATGGAGGAGGTGGCTGGGGCTTAATGGAAAGAGTCTTCAGGAGCCCCAGTGCAGCTCAGTGAAATAAAGGATAAAAGTGCCTTTTGTTGGGGAAGCAGAGACAGCAAATACTGCAGGCACCATGGAAGACACGTGGCATGGATGGGATGCAGGTGCCCATTGCCTGCTTGAAAACACAGGTGACAACTGGAGCGATGCAACGGCTGCTGGCAGCTTTGGTGAGGGGAAAACTGGTGGGTTTGGGTCATTCAGGTGCCTGTGTATGGGGACAGTCACCCCCATGCACCTCCCAAATACCCTTCCTGCCTGTGAGCAGCAAGGTGCCACCACCCTGAGCTGGTGTCCCCTCCCTGGTGACAAAGAGCCTCATTTCTTTAAAATATGAGAAACAAACTGCAAATAGCAGTGCTTTTTGTGCACAGAGATGCTCTTACTGTGTCCCCTGCTCTGCAGTTGACTAAACACACGCTCCTGGTGTCAGCACTGAGCCCCCAGCTCAAGTCACTGCTGTCCCCGGCACACTCAGGTCCTTTCACAGGGACTCAGGGGACCTGGAGGCCCAAAAACTGTCCCAGGCTGATGTTTGCCCACCCAAAGGTGGGGAGTTTATTTCTGCATATGTCTCATGGCAAGGGGATTTATCCCTGAGGCCACATCCTGGTTGTGCCATGGATTTCTGGATGGCCATGCAGCTCTGTTCTGGGGACAGCAAGACCTTGTTTGGGCCATTAGGACATTTTGGGAGAGGTAGGTGCTGGGAATGGGCCCTGCTCCCCCTGTGCCCATGCAGCATTGCCCCTCTGGCCACTGCCCTCTGACAGTTTTGGGTGGCTTCAAGCAGATTTTGTCCCTGCAGGTTTTGTGAAACTCGGATTCTGGGGAAGATGAGGGAAGGTCTCAGGTCATATTAGACAGCAGAGAATCCACACCAGCCTCCATTCCCCACTGACACAACTGTAGCCTTGTCACTGTCCCCTCAGCAATCCTCTTCCGAAGGCCTTGGGCACCCCCAGGTCCGGTTAACCCTGTCCTGCTGGGGTGGGATGATACCCCGAAAGGGGACGGTGCGCGCTGCGCTGTGGAGGGGACACGGCTGTGCCGAGCCCTCAGCGCCCCGTGCTGGCACGGCGAGCTGGGGACACCGGAGCGATGGGGTCAGTGCCCTCACTGGGCACGGGGTGAGCACCGGGACGGGAAGGGACGTGAGAGGGGCCCGTGCTGGGGGTGTCAGTCGGTACCGGGGAGTGTCGGTGCTGGGTTCTGTCGGTACCGGGTGTTCGGTGCCGGGCTCTGTCGGTACCGGGGTGTCAGTCGGTGCCGGATATTCGGTCCCGGGTGTTCGGTGCCGGGCTCTGTCGGTAGCGGATACTCGGTGCCGGGTGTCGGTGCCGGGCCACAAGCGGGTCCCGCTCCCCCTCAGGACGCTCCGAAGTTCCCGCGGCGCAACGACGGGACAACAGCGCCCCCTGGCGGCCAGGACGGGACACGGCGGGAGGCGACGGGACGGGACCGGGACAAGGACAACGGCGGGACGGGACCGGGGCAGGAGCAGGAGCCGGGACGGGGACACGCGGGCAGCCCGGCCAGGACACCCTCGCTGCTACTTGTTCTGGCGACCCCGGGTCCCGTCACCCCGGTGCCAGCCGGCCGGGCTCCCCTGGTAGCCTGCCCCTCAAAAACTGCACGGTACCCGCGGACTCCCCTGGGGCTGCCTGGCCCGCCCCAGTCCTACCCCGCCTGTTCCAGTCCGTCCCAGTCCATCCCAGTCCGTCCCACCGCTGACCAACCCCGGCCCCTCGGCCCGCAGCGCCCCCACGCGGGCAGCAGCGGGAGAGCAGGGCAGGGCCTGTCCGTGACGTCACCGTGACGTCACCGCCACGCCGCCGCCTGGTTGGCCCCCGCGGCCGCCGGTCCCGTGGGGGGGCAGCGTGCGGCCGCCGCCGGAGGTAACGGGGGGGCCCGGGGGTCGCGGCCGCGGTCGGAGGGAGCGGTGGGAGCGGCGGCACCGGGCACCGCCGGCACTGCCCGGCACGCCTGGCCACGGGCCGCGGCCGCCGGGGGGGCCGGGAGGGGCCGGCGGAGCTGTCCGGGCCGGAGCCGGGGTAGGGCTGCAGCCGGCGGTCCGCGGGGTCCGCATCGCCTCGGGACTGGAGCGCGGGGGGGCCCGGCCCCGGTGGGCGGGAGGCGAAAGGGCCGGGCCGGGCCTTGCACTGGGGACCGCCCCTTCGCACCGCATGGGGCTGCTGTAACCCCCCGGGCCCGGGAGGGGACCCCCACGGCGGCACAACCACAACCCCTCTGCCTGGGGATCCCCCGGCCGCGCACCCCCGGCCCGTTCCGCTCCCCGGCCTGCCAGCGGCCCCGGGGCTCGGGCCCCGCGCTGAGGTGACCCCTCCACGCCGTGTGACCTTCCCCCCACGGCTGCGGCGTCCATGGGGCGAGTCCTGGCCTTCACCTGCCCGCACTTCCGCCGGCCCCGGCCGCGTTTCGGGTGCTCCTGGGGCGGCAGGAAGGGTTCGGGTTTAGGTTTGGCTTAGGGGTGCTGGGTGCTCTCTGCCTCTGCTGGTAGCCTGTGACACCCTGAAAAATGAGTCACCAGGGACTCACCAAGCCAAACCCAGGCCAAGGAATAGCGTCAGTGCCCGGAGGGTGAGCCTGAGTCCTGGCCCGTGAGATCAGACAGGAGAATTGCTCGAACTGGAGCACAGACAGGAGCACTGTAGGAGCCCTCCATGTACTGGCTACACTTGAAGCCTCTGAGCTAAGGGACAGCAGCAGCTCCTGTCCCCCAGCCTCCTTGGGAGTGTGTCTGTGGGGCTGGGGTGTCTCTTATTTGTGGTTTCCTGGAGCTATGGTCACACTTACAGGACTAGAGGGGTGATTTGGCACTTAAATCCCATATTCTCTGCTCCTAGATCACAGCATAGACCAGCTCCTGGCACTACTGAGCCAAACTGGATTTCCACCAGTGACTTGTAAGTTGAGATGCCATGTCCCCCTTTCCTGTCCCTAGGCTGTTCGAGCCACCAAACCTGTCTAAGCTGCCATAGAAAAGGTTTTGTGTCTAATGGGGTATTTGCCAGCAAATTCAAGCCATGAACTCTATATATTTATTTTGTAAAGGTGTTTGAAGTCCTTGAATTTACCCTTTGGCCACCTTAAATCTAGTTTCTAATCCCCAGCGCAGTTAATCAAATCCATAGTGGTTTGAATTATGAGATGCCTGGGGGGGATTTATAGCTTGTATTGCTGATTATACCTTGACTTTATTATATTGCAAATATCTAACTTATAGTCACAGCTCAGATTTACAATCCTCAGGTAGGTGCTCAGGATAACTTTTAGCAACTCGAGGTGTAATTGGAGGTGACTGATGAGGTTGTTGCCACACATAAACATGGAATCTGTAAAATGTTAAGACAGGGAAAGGAAAGGCAGAATAGGTGAAAAGGGAGGGTCAGCCTTAAAATATAATTGTATAATTGCATGTATTGCTGAGCAAAGCTCTGCCATGCCTGTTCTGGCTGAGGCATCTGCCCAAGGAGAGGTTTTGGGCTCGTTGATCTCCAGAAAATACCAGGATTTAGATCTTTGTTCCTTCTTGCTCTCAGCTGAAGGTTTTTGTAGTTTGCAGTAGCCCTGGGGAGGGGGAAGGGGTGATAAAAGGTGTGGCAGAGCTGACTCATTCCTTGCTGGCTTGGGCTTCTCCCATCCCAGGGGAGCAGTGAGTCCCGTGTGGGCAAGTGCCCTCGGCCAGCATGACCAGCGAGGTGGTGGAGAACGAGTTTGAGTTTTACTCCAAGGCAGAGAAGTACTGGAAGGATGTGCCCGCCACGGTGGATGGCATGCTGGGGGGCTACGGCCACATCTCCAGCATCGACATCAACAGCTCCAGGAAGTTCCTGCAGAGGTTTCTGCGGGTAGGTGGCACAGTTTGTCGTGCTCCTAAAACCCCACCCTTCTCCCAGTGTGGAGCTGGGCTCTTCCCTCTGAATTTCTCCATGGGATCCTGTGTGGTTGTCCCGTTTCTCCTTGGTGGGTGCCTTGCAGTGGGACTCACCCCTCACGGTGGTCATTGCAGGATGGCCCCAACAGGACGGGCACAACCCGTGCTCTGGACTGCGGGGCTGGCATTGGCCGGATCACCAAGCGGCTGCTGCTGCCCCTCTTCAAGACAGTGGACATGGTGGATGTGACAGAGGACTTCCTCACCAAGGCCAAGAGCTACCTGGGCGAGGAGGGCAGGCGGGTGCGCAACTACTTCTGCTGTGGCCTCCAGGACTTCAGCCCTGAGCCAAACTCCTATGATGTCATCTGGATCCAGTGGGTCATTGGTGAGGGCCACTGCTTGTGGGGTCTTTCCAGCCTGTCCTGTTCCCTTGAGGAGCAGGTGTCCTATGCACTGGGGAGAGCAGCTTGAGGTCTGCATGGAGGATGAGCATCACAGCATGGGTGGGGTCCTGGGGTGGGCAGCTCATGGAGCCCTCATGGAGGGACCTTGTACCTTTTCCCCCAAGCCCTCAGAGGCCAGAGCAGAGGTGTGGGTTGGATGGAGTTGAGTAGTGAGACACAAAGTTGGACATCCCCAAGCTAAAGCTTTCCCTGCAGACTTCAGATGTCTGAAGTATTTGGTTCCAGAGGGATCCCAAATGCAATTTCTGTTTCCTCCCCTTGGTCACCCTCTGCCCTCTAACCCCAGCTCTGCCCCTCCAGGACATCTCACTGACAACCACCTCTCCGACTTCCTGAAGCGCTGCCGTGCCGGCCTGCGGCCCAACGGCATCGTGGTCATCAAGGACAACATGGCCCAGGAGGGTGTGATCATGGACGATGTGGACAGCAGCGTCTGCCGGGACCTGGACGTGGTCCATAAGATCATCCGCAGAGCTGGGCTGCACCTCCTGGCTGAGGAGCGCCAGGAGAACTTTCCTGATGAGATCTACCACGTCTACACCTTTGCCATGAGATGAGGGCAGCGGGAGAAGGTCTCTCCCGTGTCGTGACTCCCCTTCCAGGGGCCGGTGACAAGGACGGGACTTTGTCTTCCAAGTTGCTGCTGTTTGTGAAAAGAGGTGTTTGCCAAATACATTTTCCTGCTGTTGCACTTCTGCACATGAGGTCTGTTGGGTGCATGTTGGCTCCGTGCCACCTGCAGGGGCTCTGGACAGGAGCAAGAGGGTCTCCCATGCATGAGGTGATCTGTGGGCAGCTGCAGGTTGCTGACTGCAGTGCACAAGGCTCCTGCTCATGAACAGGAGCTTGGGGCACCTTTGGCATGGACTGGACTCCACTCCTTGCTTGGGTGTTTGACCCCTTGCTGCTGCTCAGCAATGAGATGGGTAAGGCAAAGGGGAGAAGCCTCAGCTGTTTCCCTCTGGTGGTGTGGGGAGGCAACACCAGGTTCTGGGGCTTTGAGGGGGCCTCACCTTTAAACCCCTGAGCAGGTCTTCTACATGGGCAGCAAAAAGGGAGATGTGTATGACCCTGAGTCCCCACATCCTCTTGCAGACAAAGCCTTGCCACCCTGGGAGTGCACTGGTGTGGTCTGAGCTGCTCCCAGACCCATCCAGCCTGTCACCTCCAGCTCCATCACTGTGACACTGTGCTCCCCCAGCACCCCACACCATCACCTGGCTTTGAACACTCCCATCTCCTCTTTGGCCACATTCCCTTCATTTACCCAAGTCTGGCCACTGACCCAAGGTGGCCAACACTGGCACAGCAGCATGCCAGGGGTGAACCCAAGTGCAGAGTTAGCTGCAGCTTGACCCTCCAGCCATTCCCCTCATTCCTGTCCTTCCCCCCACCTCTCCTAAGGAAAAACAAGCCCCTGTTGTTACTATAGAAGGCCTCGTTTAATAGTTCAGTTCCCATTCCAGACAGCAGGGCAGAATTTGATCACATTACTGGTTTTTTTTAAGCACCAGTTCATCAGGATACACAGTTCCAGTTCCAAATCCCAGTGAATCCCAGATCCACCTGATACAAACTCTTTAACCAGAACAGATTTTTCCTCTTCATCTACTGCATCTATCCCCCATGAAAAATACTACAAACCAACAAAACTGTGGGGCTCAGCTCTGTGGCCAGCCTTTGGCATGTCACGAGGAAGCAGGTGCCTAGAAAGGGGAGCCAGGCAGCCGTGGCAAGGCTGGAACATGAGCCCTCCAGGTGCTGCAATTCCTTCTGGGAAGGAGGCACTGGAGAATAAGATCCTGGGAGTGGTCACCAAGGGAAAGACCCAAGGAATGGGGAGGGAGGCACAAGGCACTCAGCTGCTGACTGCCCATTCCTCATCCTTGCACAGGGAACACACCATGATGTTAGGAAACATCCCTTTGTGTTTTGGAGCCCAGTAACTCTGAGATGTCCTTGGTGGATGTTCCTCTGTGCCAGGATGGGGTGCAGAAGCTCAGTCAGCCTCATTTCACTCCCATCCCCAGTGTCAGAAGTTCACACTGAGCAAGGAAGGCATCCACACCCACAGGATGATGCCAGATCTACTTCCACCACCAGGACCACAGGCAGGAAAGCCAGAACACCTTTTCCTTCTCCCAGCACCTTGAGGCATCTCTCAACTCCATTGGACACTTAAGGCACTGCATCACCCACCCATGGCAGGGCTGGGAGAGAGACAGGCTGCCTGTCCAGTCACAGCCCCCAAGTAATCTCCCTCCAAACCAGCCCCAGTATCCAGCTCCCCCACACCCAGGAGCTCTGCCTGCCTTCCCATGACGTGCCCCAGAGCAACGAGACCTTCACAAACACAGGTGTGATGTTGTGCCCAAGAAAACACCCCCAGAATGCCACAGAGAGGGACTCCATGGGCAGCACCTCTTGCTGCAAACTGTCTCAGAGCAGAGATATGGTGGCTGTAGGCACAGCAGGGCTGTGGAGGGAGCAGACAGAGGCACTGCCAGGCTCACAGGTCCTCGTGGCCAGCAGCAGCATGGTCAATGAGGAGGTACCTCTTCAGCCGGTCTGGGAGAGGCAGAGACTTGATTTTGTCACCCACTGGCCACGGTTTGAGGCGCTGCCGGATGAACACCCTGCAGAGGTTTTTCAGTGTCTGTGGCGAGCGCTCCAGCTGCTTCAGAGAGCAGAACAGAGTCTGGACCTTCTCCCCATGGAACCTACAGCTGCTGGTGTTGACCTCAAAATTGCTGGGCAGCTGGATGGCTTGTGAACTGGCCATCATGAGCTCCAGCAGAGTCTGACCCTTCTGGATGAGGGCTTCATCATCAAAGCGACTGAGGTGCCAGCAGAGGTGCTCAAAGGCGATGTGGAAGCCGGACCAGCACGAGGGACCATGGAGGGAGCAGTTGTAGGCAGCACCTGACTCCAGCAACAAGCGCAGCAGTGGGAAGTAGTCATTGAAGCTTTTTAAGCAGAAGTGTGTGAGGGACTCTGAGGCTGGGCACTCGCTGGGGTTGGCACCGTGGGCCAGCAGCAGCTGCGTGACACGGAAGCAGAAACTCTCGATGGCCTCGGCCTCCTCCTCAGTATAGCTGTACGCCATCTCTTCCAGCAGGTAGATGACATAGGTGAAGACAGTGTCGCCATCTTTGGTGGCAGCCCTGACATCTGCGCCTGGAGAAAGGGACAGAGAACGTAACTGACACTGCAGAGCATGAGGCCTGGTCAGCACCAGCTCCAGCATCCCTGGACTTTACTCTGACTCCATAAAGGAGTCAGGAGGGCAGTGCCTGGTGCTGCACAAAGAATCAGCCAGCCCAGAAAGGGGAGAAGGTTTTCTTTACCTCCTTCCAGCAGGAGACGGATGCTGTCAGTGTTGTGGATCTGGCCACTGTCACTGCTGGCCAGGACATGCAGCAGTGCTGTCTTCCCTGCAATGGAGCAATCAGTCAGTCACAGGACAACAGGGTGGCACCCCAAAAGGCAGGAAGGAAAACAATCCACCCCACCCACCAGACAGCCAAACGCAGGGAGTGACAACCTTTCTTCTGGCTGAGGCTTCCACTGTCCCCATGATGGTGCCCAGCTGTGGGGACAGTCACAGGCCACACATGCAGGGCTAGTGGTGGTCCCAGTGGGTATATGTGCCACGGCACAGTGAGTTTTAGAGCAAGTGGGCAGCACAGGATGACAGAGGCACAGCCCCACCCCACCTCCCCTGCACTGCACAGAGCTAGGTTCAGCCCTTTTCACACAGCCAACACACCAGGAGAAAATACCGAGTGCAGGGAGGTTCTGCCAGCTTCCTCCCAACTCCCAAACCCGATTGAGAGCGGGGAGCAGGTGCAGCAGCAAATGGCCCCAGCCGTGTGCCCTGCCCCAGCCCACCCTCAGCTGGGGGAGCTGGGTGGGGTGCACAGACCGTTCTTGTCAGCAGCGTTGACGTTGGCCCCCAGCTGCAGTAGCCGCCGCAGGCATGGCAACCGCTCAGGCTCCTCGCTGGCCAGGTCCAGGGGACTGCTCTCATGGATCTGCACAACAGGCAAAAACAGTTAAAAAACACTGGCAGGTACTGAAGACTGTGAGTGCCTGCAGGGAGTTGGTGCTGGGGTTTTATCTTGGCCACAGTAAGAGTCTCTCCAGCCTCCTCCCACATTGCTCCAAGGCAGGGGCTCAGCCAAAGGCAACCTGACCTTCTGCCACAGCAGCAGAGCACGGACAGCGGGCACAGGGATGTGCCAAGGGGAAGCAGCACAGGGTGAGGCCCGGGAGGAGGGAAGCAAGAGGGCTGTCCCTCACACCAGAGCAGCTCAGGCCTGGGGGCTCAGCCTGGCCATGGCAGGAGTGAAGCCATACCCGGTCTCTGCGGTTGATGTCGGCGCCGTGCTGCACCAGGAGCTCCAGCACGTCCGGCTGGTTGCGCAGCACTGCCATGTGCAGGGGCGTGTAGTAGGTGACTGGGTCTGAGGATAAAAACAGTCAGAGAGAACAAAACGGCCCCAGCACCTGCCAAGAGTGGAAGGGGACAGCTGGGGAGGGCCCTGGGAGCACAGCTGCTCCAATGGCTCCATCCTGCCAAAAGCCCCTGAGTCCCTGGTGTCCCTCTGTCCATCCTTGTGGCTGGGTCTCCACAAGGCACATCCACACTACTCCAGCAAGGAGCAGGAATATCTGAGCTGGTAGCATCCCCTCTTTCTGCCCCAGCTATCCCCCCCCTCCCAGGGCAGTTTCTCATCTGCTGGTTCCTCCCAGCCCAGCCCCTTTCCCACCAGCCTCACCTTCAAAGCTGAGGTCAGCACCAAATTCCAAGAGGATTTCTGCAGCTGGGACGAGCCCCAGCTCAGTGACCTTCAGCAGGGCATAGCTCACACCTTCCTGATAAAATGGGGAGTGGGTCTCTCTCTCCAGGACTCTTCTCACAGCTGAGAGCTGGCTCCTGTCATTGTCCAGGCAGGCAGGGCTTGAGACACACGAAAACCCAGCAGTTACTCAGTGAGCATAGCTCAGGTCTGCAAGGGTCAAAGTGGCACCAGGGAAGAAGGAAAATCCCTGGTCTTCTCTCTGGTCCTGTACCCAGAGTGTCTTTGACCTGCTGGCTGTGGGGTTTCACAGCACCTTCAGAGCCTCAGCTGAGCCCCAGTTCAGGCTTTGTTGCCAGGGGTCAGGCAGAAAGGGCCTTTCCTGGGGAGCCCCCATAGCTCCAGTGTTTTCCTCCACGTTCCCAAAGAACCACAGCAAAAGGAGGATCTGTAGGCTGAGCTGTTCCCCAGGACTGGGGGCTGTCCAAGCCAACGTCGTCCAACCTGCACCACCTCCCTGAGCTCCAGCCAACCCCCAAAAACACCCCGGGGTGTTCAGCCCCCTGTTGTTACCTCTCCAGGGAGCTCTGCCCTTCCGTGTCGGGCGTGGCCAGCAGCCCCAGGAGCTCATCCACCAGGGGCTGGCACTCCAGGACGATCCTGCGGAAGCCATGCAGGAAAGGCATCGTGCTCTGCCCGTGCACCCCCTCCCGGAGGCCTCCAGCACGGCACCGCTGTCCTCTCGCACGCCGGCCCCTCTCCGAGGGGCTTCTCCCTCTTTTCAAAACAAACAAGGCTTTCAGCAGGTCTGAACGCAGAAGAAAACACAGCCTCCCCTTCCTTATATAAAGGCAGCCCAGCCCAGCCCAGCCCAGCGCAGGGATCTCCTCCCACACACGGATCTGGCATCTCCAAGTTATCTCCCGCACGCAGAGCTGACGCTGCAGTTATCTGGGCACGGCCAGGGTGGGCACCAAGCCCCTGTGCCAGGAGCCCCGCAGGCTGCGGGTGCTCCCAGCGCTCCCAGTGCCCCGGGGCTCTGCCATCAGCAAAGCCCTGCCTGGCTTCTATGGGACAGGGGGCTGGAGCCACCGCAGGGACACCGAGCCCACAGATCGCTCTAAATCTCCCTGCAGCCCCGGGGAGGAAAGAGGAGCCCCCAGACCCCAGCAGGAGGAATAACGCGACCCTGCCTAAAGACCGCTCCACAAAAGATCTCTAAAACATACATCTTCCTTTCCTTATCGGTCTTTACGCAAGATAAATAGTCCAGTTAAAATAAGCTAATAATAATAATAAAAAAACCTAATTTGTTTTCCTGTTCGTTTTACAATGCTTTAAAGTCGGAATATTTTTGTTATTATCAGCACGTAGGTGTAAATAAATAAATAAATAAATAAGGGTATGCACCACTCCTGGCACGTTGAGTGGGCTGCATCCATATATTTTTAGATGCATTAAACACACCCATCACACCTTTCTCTGAGGGGATAGATCAGGCTGTAGCGGGGGAAAAAAAATCCCCAAACGAGTCCATAAACCTCGGTTCATTTTCACAAATAAACGCTCACAAATTCCAGTGCAAACCCCGCCGGCGGCCCCGAACAGCACGGGCAGGGAAGGGAGGCCCCGGCACCGCCCGCCCCTCACGGCTCAGCCCCGGCCCTGCCGCCCCTCACCTGCTCGGGAACTGCAACCGGAACCGGAACGGGAAGCGGAACCCGCCGGGGCGGGGCCTCCCCGGAGGGTGGGGTCTCGGTATGAGGGTGTGGTCAAAGGGGCGTGGCCTAAATCTGAGGGCGTGGTCTCACAGGAAGGTGCGGTCTCATTAAGCGGACTAGCGTATGGGCGTGGCTTCAGTGGGGCGTGGCCCCTATGGGGCGTGGCCTTGGCGGGCGCGGCCAGCAGGGGGCAGCACGCGGCCGCGCGCCGGAGGGGGGGTACACACACACCCCCCTCACCCCCGGGGGTGTCCCCTCTCTCACGGGTGTCACACCCCCAGTGTCCCCTGCCCGGTGTCCTGCCCCTTCCCAGGTGTCCCTCCCTGCCCCGAATGTCCCCCTCCCACCATGTGTCCCCCCCATGTGTCCCCCATCCCCGGCTGTCCCCCCGCCCGGGTGTCCCCCTTTTCCCTGGATGTCCCCCCTCCCTCTGGAGGACCCACCCAGGCCGGGCTGGCTGTGCTGGCAGCTGGCACCCAGTGGCTGCCGCCTCCCCGGGGCTCGGGGTGACTCTGGTGCCGCTGCCCGCAGCGCCCGGACCCTCCCCTGCTGAAAGAGCTACCAGGGGAAACATTAGCCCGGGATTTATTGGTACTATTATCATAATCATCATTATTTTTATTATTATTCTGGCGGAATCCGCCAGCGCGGGGAGCTCTGGAGAGCGGCAATAACTGAAGCCGCCTTGGGTTTCCTATTTACGTATTTATTTTATTCCGGTGGAGCGCTTCCAGATTCCAGCAGGCAGCCGTGGCCCCGGGGCAGAGGGGGCGAGGAGGCTGCGCCGGCTGGGCATTTTTCTGACATTCTGTCACGGTCCCTCCAGTTTCCCACCCTTCCCTTCCCCACACAAAGTGGGGTGCCAGGGTGGGGGACCCCGGTGCTTGCAGCCCCCGGACCCCGAGCCCACCTTCAGGGCAAGGCAGGGCTCTGCAGGGTGGCTGGTGGCCCTGGTGCCACCGGGACTTGGTGCTGTGCGGTGGCACCTCGATGGCCAGCTGGCCTGCACCCCCTCTGCAGCCCCCCTGGGTGGGTTTGGGGGTGTCATCCCCGTGTTTGCCTGAGCAGGGGTGGAAATAATCCCATCCAGCCCTGGGCAGGGAGCAGAGGGGGCAAGCAGCAAGGAAGAGTGAGGGACAGGGGGGATTTGTCCCTCTGCATAGAGGGTTCAGCTGGGTTCAAACCAGAGCAGCCACTCAGCAGTGGGGCTGCAGGGACCCCCCTTTGGGTGGGCTGGGCAGCTGAGACCTCATTCCAGTCCCAGATAAAGCCAGACCCTGGGCCCTCTGTGTTCCCACTGAAGCCCAAACCCTCCAATGTCCAAGAAAACCCTGGAGCCTCCACAATTCCAGTGGCTGCTCCAGACACAAACTCCATCCCTGTCTGTGTGGCACTGGTGGGGACCCTGCCGGTCCAGCCCTCCACAGTCACCGTTTTGGGGAGAAATCACTGCTCCTTTCCTGGGTCACCCCAGTGCCACCTCTGACCCCAGCCATGCTGTCGCTGAGGATGAGAGGGGACACTGGGCTGCCCCAAAGTGCCGTGCCAGCCCAAATGTGCCTTTTCAGAAGCCCAACAGAGGCTTTGCTGGTGACCCTGCTCACCCCCAGCTTGAAAGGAGGCTTTGGGGACGCAGTGTGGGACAAAACCTGGCTCCAAAGCAGCCCTGGGAGGTGACAAACCAGGAGAGCCACGGGCTGAGCCCTTCCCTTGCCACCAGCACAGTGGAAGTCCTCCCCTGCCACGAGCACAGAGCAGGACACAGAGCCCAGGGAGGGGGTCCCCAGCCCCACATTTCCTGGGAGCAGAGGTTTTGCAAGCAGGGCCATTGCTGGAGGGGTGTTTGAGAGCCTGGCTGGGAGAACAGCACCGGGCTCTGCCCCTTCCTCCCCGTGGCCTTGGCGGGGCGGGCTCGGAAGAATGCGAGTTGGCCATCCATCAGGGAGACACAGCAACAGCCAGCCGAAGAAAGAGGGGCATTTTAGGAGGAAAGCCAGGGAAATTTGATCATTAAGAAATCCTCCTGGCTGTCTGGGGGAATTTAATTAAATTGCTGGAAAGGGCTGTAAGCACATCTGGATCCAATATGTGCCGCTTTGATTTTTTTCTTTCTTTCTTTCTCTTTTTTTTTTTTTTTTTTTTTTTTTTAGTTCACTCTTTTCCCATCTCGTTGTTGAAGGAGGGGGGGAATAAAAGGGAAATAGCAGAGCCACGGAGTATTGGTTCATCTGGGACTGACTGGGATTCCTGGCAGGGAAAGAAAGAGAGGGAGAGAAAGAAAGAGCAGAAGAGAGGCAAAAAGAGAGGGAATGAGAAAGCTGGGAGAAAAATCTTCACCAAGGGGCTGGCTGGGGTGTTTTATAATGCCACCAACCACAGAGACAGGGAGCTGGGAGGCAGTGGGGGGAGTTGTGAGGGCTGCAGGGGAGAGGAGGAGGAGAGGAGCCAGCACAGGGCATGCTGTACTTTTGGGGTCTGGCAGAGATGGAGGGAGAAAGAAGAGCTGCTCAGTAAATCCAGAAATACCATTCCTGCTGGGAAGGGAAGGGCTGGGCTCAGGGGACTCCTCCAGCAACTGCCCCTGGCTGTCACCCTGTGGGTGGCACTGCCCTGGCCCCTGGGGTTGGAGGGGGTGCTCTGCTCCCCAGCCTGGGCAGGACATGGGCCTGGGCACCCCCACACCCCCAGAGCCAGTTTCTGGTCCTGGCCAGGCACTGCCAGGCCCCCACCATCCCCCACACTCCACTCTGAGCATTCTCCAGTGCAGCAGGGAGAGGTGCAGCTCCACAGCCAGAAAATCCTTCAGCTGTGGATGAGCCAGCCCAGCTTCTCTGCACCAGAACATCCCCAGGGCAAGGGTTTGGGGACGTTAGGAGGGAATACCTGGGTACCACAAGGAGCAGCACCATCCCATCCCAGGCAGTGCTCCAAGGAGGCTGCACTGCCCCAGCCCATGGTTTGGGGTGAGGAGGGGCTGGGGCTGGCAGAGCACATCCAGCTCCCTGCCATGCTGAGCACCATGGAAGCACAAGGTGTTGGCACAGCGTGAGAGAAATATCAGGAAACCCCTAGGAAAACACAAAGTGAGATTACCAAAAACTATAATATTTTAAATCTTTTTCTTTTGAGAGGAAGATGGACTGGCAAACAGAAAAACCTTTATCCCAAGGGCTGCAAACCCCTGAGGAGCCCAGCACAGCCCTGCCAGTTCACTGCCTCTGGCTCATCAGCCCAGCAGTTCTGGCCCAGCAAAGCTGGACTCAGAGCTCACACCCAGCTCAGCAAAACCCAGGTGCTGATGTCAGGTAAAGCAAACCCGCTCAGCTTTGTCCCTGCACCACCCACATTTTGCCCAAAGCCAAGAGTCACCTTGCCAGCTTCGAAGTCCATTTTAAAACACAATTTTTACCAAAATAAATAAATGAGAAGAGCTTGCACAAGCGGGTTAGGAAACACCAGGAGTGTGTGTTTCAAACAACCAGGTCTTGCTTGGGATGCCTCGTGTGGCTGGTGGTGTTAAAAAAACGATGCTGAGGGGAAAAAAAAAAAGGGCAAATCCTACAGCTAAAAAGGAAATTGCATTAATACGGATTGTTTTATTTAAAAAAAGCAAACCCTGACCTCTACTTCAAAAAAGTCATTAGACATTCTCCTTCTGAAAGGCCGACAGGGGATATTACTGAAAGGCCAGTTAATTTCTCAATGACTTACTGTTCTTGCTCTGCTCATGGAAATGTGTAAAGAGTTGGAGGGTAATTTAAGGCACCCTGCAGAAAGGTGTGTAAATCTTTGCATGTCTAAAGAAACTTTACCAGACCGTTAGGACTGGGGAAAAAAAGAAAATGCTTGCCCTCCTTTTTTTTTTTCTTTTTTTCTTCTTTTTTTTTTTTTTTTAACTTTCCTTTGGAACTCTGATCCCCTTTGATCATAAAAAAGGTCATATTTCAACCAAAAAAATATCAGCAATCACAGGGCCCGAGGAAGTGCGAACCCAAGGGGGTTTCACCGACGATTATTCCCTCCATTTAATTATTTAATGCCACGGACTGAGGGAAAGCTGTCTCCCCTGGAAAAGCCAGACAGTTCAAGAATAAGGTCTGGCCCTAAATAAGAGGAGGAAGAAGGTTATAAACGGGGATGGGGCTGCTCCTTCCCCCCCTCCTGCCATCACCCCTCCATGGGCCAAGAGCAGCCACCCCCAAAATAATCACAGCAAGATGTTCTCAGCCCTGGAGCCCAGAGTGGGGACTGGGGCACCCCAAAGATGGGGGTCCCCACTGCCCTGGGGAAAACCAGTGCCCACTGCTGAAGGGTCACTGCCAGGACTGATCCTGGAGCAGTTTTTCCTGGACAGGGGGTCATCCCCATCCTGGGGAGGGTCTGTCCCTGCAGTCATGGTGGAAAAAAGCAGGATCGAGTGAAGGAAGGGTGGCACGAGGCTGTGCTGGGTCCTCCAGAGCCTGATGGTGCCAGGGGTGATGCAGCCATCCCCTCCCTGACAGCACGGAGCAGCCAGGAGGGCTGCTGGCAATTCATTTGTGTTCTAAAACACGCACGGAGTGCAAGAGTGCAGTGGGCACAGGGGGACAGGGGACGTGTCCAGCTGGGTGCTGGCAGGGCCAAAACTCCCATCTTTGGGAGCATCTCGCGGGGAAGCGGGAGCAGAGGCAGTGTGACAGTGTGACAGCAGCCCGAGATTTACACAGCCGAGGGGACAGAACCCGACACCGGAGCTGGCTCCCAGAGCGCCCCTAGGGCCACAAATTGGTCCGACAGAACCAACAAACGGAACCCCCCACAAAAAAAAAAAAGGGGGGGGGGGAAGGGAGGTTGGGCTGGCTTGTTTGCACACTGGAGGAGCCCCCCGCAGAGCTGGAGAGAGCCAAAATCTGCCTTCAGCTGCACCCCTTCCAAGCTGGAGAGCTCTGGGAAGCCGCTTCCCCGTCAGGAAGATCAGATTTGGCAGCGCTGGCTGCCTTAAAAATCTGCACGCCTCCGACTGGAGGGGAAGGGAGCGCAAGAAAAGCTTTCGACAAATGTTAAAAGAACTCAGCCAGGGGTTTGCCTCCCTCGGCCGTGCTGGAGCAGGGATGTTTATGAGCTCAGAGCCGGCCGATCTCGCTTGGAGGTTTCGCGTGGAACCCAGCGCAGCCCTGTCCAAATGTCCCCGCAGCGGCGGGGCAGGAGAGAGGCTGGAATCAAGGGGAAAAATTGTTTAACCTCTTCGATTTCTGCTCATCGCCCCGAGCCCAGCGCTCTCCGCACACCAGCAACCAGCCCCGGGCTCTGCCCCTCTCCCTGCCTCCCTCCCACTGCCTCCTCCCTGCATATCTGTGTGCATGTATATACATACACATATAAATATATATAATTTTAAAGAGGAAAAACTCCTTTTTCCCGGTGGCTGGTTTTCATTAGGGAGGTTTCTTTCTAACCCCAAGGGAAGCAGCCTATGCGTTTTTAACTGCGGTGCAGGACGTAATTATCTCATTAAGGCGAGAGAGCCAGGCTTTTCCCAGGAGAGGTGACCTTGCTGCGGGGTTGATGGGGACCGGAGGAGGGGGGTGGGTGGAGGTGAAGGGGGGCCGTGTCCCCCGCTAACCTGCGGGTCACCTCTCCCTCCAGCCCCTCTCCCAGCCCACCCCATCCCTCCCCACGGAGCGCAGCCACTTACACTTGTTGATAGAAGCACTTAAAGCAGGGCTGGGGTGGGTGATGCGGATGGGATAAGGGGGGGAGAAAAGGAGGGGGGAAAGCGGCTCTGCCCCCCTCTCTGCCCCCCTTTCCGCGGCTTGGCTGCCGGCGGGGCTCGGTCCCTGGCAGGGGAGCAGGTCGCAGGGCCGGGGGGGGGCGAGGGGCCGCCCCGCTCGGCTCAGAGCAGGGGCGTTTGTTTGAACAGCTCCAGAGCAAAAAGCAGGGGAAGAAAGTTTGGGCTGGGAGCGTGGTTTTTTCCCCAGACGTCAGCACAAGGCGGAACAGGGGCTGGGGTGGGAGCCGGACTCAGGGCAGCCGTGATATTTTTTCCCCCCTTTATTTAAAAAAAATTATAATTATTTTAATTTTTTCTCTTTTTTTTTTTTTTTTTTTTTTGGTGGGGGGGTGGGTGGGGAAGGGGAAGGGGGCCGGGGAGCGGCCCGGCACCTCGGGCTGGGCTGCGGGCTGGGGGTGGGAGCCATGGACTCGGCGCCAGCCTTTGCCATGGACAAGCCGTTCGCCCCCGGCGCCGTGCGCGGCCCGGAGCCGCCCGAAAACGCTCAAAGCCGGAAAAACTTCAGCGTGAGCCACCTCCTCGACCTGGAGGAGGTGGCGGCCGGTATGAACGGGACTCCCGCGGCCGGTCCCCCGCCCGCCGGTGGCGGCAAGGCCATCCCGGAGCCGTCGGGAGGCAGCAGCGGCAGCGAGGCAGCGCCCCAGGACGGTGAGTCCCGCCGGGCCGGGATGGGCTCCCCACGATGGGGCAGCTTTGGGGATGGGGTGTCCCCGCCGTGTTCCCCTGCCGAGGGGAGGGTACCCCGGACAAAGGGGGTCGGTGTCCCCCCGCGGCGGGGTGGGGAGAGCTGGGGGATCGGGAGGAGGTGAGCGGCGAGGTGCCGACCCCCCGACGGCTGGGCCAGAGGGACCCCGCACCGTGAGAAAGGGACCCCGCACCCGGGACAGAGGGCACAGGGACCCCGCACCCGGGACAGGGGTCACAGGGACCCCGCACCCGGGACAGAGAGCAGAGGGACCCCGCAGGGGCATAGGGACCCCGCCCCCTGGCCAGCACCGGAGGTGTCGGGTCAGGGACCCTCCCGGGAAATCGGTCCGTGTCGGGGCTGCGCGGCCTGTGGGGTCCCCATGTCCCCCGGGGCTCCCGGTCTCGGTTTCCGGGCGCGGGGAGCGAGGCCGGCCCGGCGGGGCCGCGGGGACCGGGACACAGCGGGGACGGGTCCAGTTCCGGCGGCCGCAGCTGCGCGACTCCGGCATCAGCGGGGACAGAGCCGGGGCTGGGACAGGAGAGCGGGACCGAGCCGGGACGCGGCTTCATGGCGCTCGGTCCTGGCCGGAGGCGCGCTTTTAACGGGACGATCCCGCTCGCATCCCTCCCTCCGCTCCGCTCCGCCGCTCCCGGGCATCCCCGCTCCGGTCCTGGGCCGGGGGTGAGGAGGGTTCGCCCCATTCCTGTGGCAAAGCCGCAGTGCCGGGGCAGCCGACGGCCCCCGGAGCCCCCGGGAGCCGGGTGTCCCCTCGGGACACAGAAGTGACAGAGGGGAGTCAGAGCCCTGCCATGCCCAGTGCCCGGGCCCGGTGTCCTCCCCGAGGGGTGGCATTCCCCAAAACTGTCCTGGCTGGACTGTGCTACCCCACGTTTATTTCCTACAGCCCTGGGGTGCTGACAGCCCTGCCGAGGTGCTCAGCCCACCCGGGAATCCGTACTGCTGAAGGGGCTCAGTGCCTTCAATCCCCCCCGGTGCTCTCTCTGTCCCCTCCCGTGGCTCCTACACTGCGTGCAGGTCTGAAGCATCTTTCTCCAGCCCGCAGCTCATTCCCTGCACAACCTCCTCCCTTCATGGAGCAGCCCCACTGAGCCCCCAGCCTGCCTCTGCTCACGCTGCTGTGGGCTGGGCGCTGCTTTTTGGGGTGTATCTGGTGTTTTCAGCATTATTTTCCACCCTCCCTCCCTTTCCCTTGGGTTTTGTTTGTACTTTCAGCAGTGCTATGGGGCTGTGGGGAAGGATTCTCCTGCCTGTGGGTCTGTGGAGGGACAGTATTCCTTGTGGGATCAGCCCAGCTTTGGGAAACCCAGCCCAGTCTCACAGGGCTGTTTGCAAAGCAGCAGAGAAACAATTGCCCTGCTGGGCTCCTAATGCACCCAGAGAACCCAGTGTGGACCCAGCGTGATACAAAATCAGAGTGAGGCTGCACGATCACCACAAGCCTGTTCTTCACCCTAAAAGCCCCCACCTCTCAGGCAGGGGCCCTGGGGTTTGCTCTGCAGATCCCAGCAGTGCTGGCCCATGTGAGATATTTCCCATTAGTACCTGTTCTGGCAAGCTTGCATGGATGGAGACACCATCAGCCTCTGGGATGCTCTGACATGCTGACCAGCAGTTGAAGCATTTCTGATGTTGAAAAATACCTGTGAATTGAGAGCAGTGGGCAAGAAAAGAACAAGGAAACAGAGACAAGACCCTGTGTGCACGCAAAGCTGGACCTTTGAGACCCTTACCTGCTGCCACTGCCTTAACTGGGATGCCATTTCCTAAATTGAGATGGGGAGATCTGAAATACCAGACAAATGTCCTGCCTTTGTGAGCATCAGCCTTTTGCTCCAGATCAGCGATGACAGCAAAGGAACTTCTACTGGTAACCTTATCTCTTACTAGTATCCTGAAATAAAACAGCCTCTTGGAGCTGGCTCTCATCTTCCTCTTCACCATCGTGGGGTTTTCCTGCCAGAGGCAGGTTTGGAGCCCCACAGTTGGTGGCAGAGGGTTTGTTGTGACACAAGTGGCCACGGTACCCCTGCATCTCTCTGCAGGATGTGGCCCTGAGCTCCAGCCAGGAGCCCTCGGGGTCTCTGTGCTGCTGGGTTGGAGGAAGAGCAGTCCTGAACCCGCTGTGAAGCTGTGGGACCCCTGCACCAGACAGGGCTCACCAGGATCTGCGTTGGCAGAGTTGGCACAAGGACACTTTAGGCAGCCCCAGGCTGTGCCCAGCAGGCTGTGACCTCAACAGAACCCCCTCCCCTTGCCCAGGGAAGCTGCAGCGAGAGGTTTCTATTACTGAGGTTGGCACAGCCAGAGAGGCTCAGAGCAGAAGTTTATTCTCTGCAGAAGGGGATTCAGCCCCTCCTGACCTCACTCCCTCCCTGCTGGGGAGGGTGGCTGGAGGCAGCCCTGTGTCCAGGGCCCTTGGCACACCTCCCCTCCAGGAGCCCCTTGCAGGGCTGGCACATCCCTTCCCACTGGCACTTTGGAGGCTTTTGGGGACCAAAGCCATGCCCAGCTCCCTCTCCAGCCAGGGGTTGCTCAGCTCCTGCCTTGGCCACAGCCCCAAACTGCCCTGAGTGTGCCCAGAGCATCCTCCTGGGACGACGAATACAAATATCTGTGTAACACATTGCCCTCATGACACCCAAAAATCAGAAATCCCACAGGCCAGACAAGAGCAAGGAAAAGTCAACAGGGTGGTGAGAGCTCATTCACACCCTCATCTTCATCTTCATTCTCCCCTGGAGTGGTGCAACAGCCTCCCATGGAAAACCTTCGGCACAACTTCTGAGGTCTTGAAAGCTTGTTCACCTCCTTTCATTAGACTAACAAATAATGTGTAACGCGAAACATCTGTTAACAACAGCCCTTAATGTTCTCAAGATGATAAAGCAGGAGGGTAATTTTAGCCAGCAAGCCTTGACTGATGGCTTTTCAAACAATGAACTTACTTTTGGTGCCGCCTGGGGATGGGAGAGGGAGTCGTGCACTGGCTCCGGCACTGCTTTGGGGCTGAAAACTCAGAAAGAGTCACTTTTGTCACACAGCTGAGCTGTGGCCCCTCCAAGGGGGTTTTTTGGCATGGGGCAGCCATGCATTGACCATTTATTCGTCTACAGCCACTGGGACCTGGCAGTGGGATGGGGAGGTGGGGTGGCCCCTGGACATCCCATTTTCAGAACAGTGCCTGGAGCCCCTTCCTCATCCCCTGGGACCCTCTGACCTGTTCTGGGGCTGTGAGGGTGCTGAGCAAAGCAGTGATGCAGGAGAGGAGAGAAGAAGCAGCACCTAAAGGGGCAGAGGGCATTAAGATGTTGTTACAACTAATTGGCTTTAATTATGTAAACCAGAGCAGCTGAAAGGGGAGAGGTGAGGCAGGAAGGGACAGGGACCTGGTATCAGAGGGGAAAAGGGACTTAGTGCTGGATTTAGTGGTGGCTGATTGCCCCAGGTAGCCCCAAACACCCCCCAGTGCTTGGGTACCTTCCTTGAGGCAGAGCCATCCCAGCTGATGTCCCTGTGGTGTCCCAGTCCAGCAGGGACTGTGCTGGCCCTGGCTCACAGGACAAGGTTTGGCTGTGCTGCCTTCCCAAACACCACTTGTCCCCATCAGCCATGGGCACAGCTCGGGGACACCTTGGCCTCTGTGGCTGTGCTGGCAACAGGCAGCTCTGTAACACCAGGGCCAGGATGTGCCTTTGGGGACATCTGTGCACAGAGATGGCTCAGCCACACCTAAACCCAGTGTCATTACCTCCTGGCTGATCCCCTGTGCCTGGCTCAGTGAGACTGGGCCATGGGCACAGGGACACAGCTGAGACCCCCCTGCCCTGTAACCCCAGACCCACCAGACCTCTCTCTCCAGCACCCATCTGCTTCCCACAGCCCCAGAACTGCTGGCAGCCTCCAGGTGCTGTGCTGGGAGGCTTTCCCTGGTTTCTGGGTGCCAGACCAGGGACAGGCAGTGTGCAGGGACCCCGACACAGCCCCTGTGGAGGGGAGGAGGCTTTGGGAATTGTCTATGGATGTGGCTCAGCTCTCCGAGGAGAGGTCCCTGCTGCTCAGGGTGGCACCACCGTGCTGGCCATGGCACGTGGGATGGGGTTGGGATACACTGGAGGGGGCAGCAGGGCTGGGGTGCAGCATTTACAGCACCCATCACCCCTCACTGCTCCCCAAAACAGCCCCAGCTGGGGGGGCCTGGCTGCCCTCCCAGACTGGCAGATCTCCTGCAGGGCCCTTGCTGGGGACAGTCCCTGTTGGCAGAGCTGGGCACGGTGGCATCTGAGCAGAGGGGGAGGTGAATCCTCTCTGTCCTTGTAAGGCCAGCCCAGATGGGTGGGTGGCACCAGGACAGGAGCCCTCCTTGCTCTCAGTGACCAGACATCACCCTCCCTGTCCCCAGCACCTGCCTGGGGCACCCCCCCCTGCCTGGTGCTGGGGACAGGGAGGGTGATGTCTGTCACCCCCCCCGCCCCTCGCCTGGGGGGCTCTGAGGGCTGCAGACCTCAGGACAGGGGGCTTTTCCCCAAGTGCTCTTGGGGCTGCTGGAGCAGGATGGCCCCAGGGGAGGGCACAGTGCTTGTCCAGTGTGTGGTGCTGGCAGGTCCCCAGGGCAGCCTCCAGCAGCAATTAGTCAGTAAGCACCAATTAATCTGTGCAGGAGCCCCCCACCCTGGCCACCTCCCAGGCCTCCACATTTGTTTTTGCTCACTGTGAGGATGGATGGATGGATGGATGGATGGATGGATGGATGGATGGATGGATGGATGGATGGATGGATGGATGGATGGATGGATGGATGGATGGATGGATGGATGGATGGATGGATGGATGGATGGATGGATGGATGGATGGATGGATGGATGGATGGATGGGGAGTCTGACAGGTCCCAGCTCATGCAGGGGTTTCCAGCCACTCTCAGGGAGCCCAGCATATCCCAGTCAGGAAAAAGGGGCTGTGGAGAGGGACCCATGCTGTACACCCCAGGCTGATGCAGGGGACAGGGGACAGCCCCACCTGCAGTGTTCTGCAGTCAGGCTTCCCCTCCCTAACTGTGACACCCTCACTGTGGTTCTTGTCCTGCCCACGGTCCCCTGCCCTGGACAAGAGGAAAGTGATTCCTCAAGTCTCATCTACCCAGAAGCTGCTGTGGGGTGGCAGTGCTGCTTTCCCATGGCACAGGCAGGATAAGGGGCTGAGTGGGGTCAGCACCCTGCAGAAGCAGCCAGAGCAGCACAAACCACTGCCAGGCACAGGCAGGGCTGGGGTCACAGCTGGAAGAGACCCCAGGTCTTATGGAGCTCCTGGCCTGGGGTCCACCCTGGTACCACCTCTCTGTGCTTCACACTGAAGGGTGACACACCCTCACTGTCCCACTCCTCCCCCAGTGACATCCACTCCCCCTCTTGCTCCTCCCGCGGTGACATTGAGTCACCATCCTGCTCTTCCCTGTGCCCTGGGCTGCTGTCAGGCTCCTACTGACACCAGGGCTCTGATTTGGGGAAAATTTGCCCCGAGATGAGCTGAGCACCCCCACCTGTGCTCCAGGCTCCCCCCGCCCCAGCTCGGGGGGCTCTGGGCTGGAGAGAGGCCCCAGGAAGTTGCCCTGCCCACGCTGAGTCCTCCCCAGGGCACAGGCAAACACATACCAGCACGTTCCTGCAGCCTTGCAGGGCTCTGCAGGGTCCCCACACGTGCTCACTGCTGTGCTGGGAGAGCTGCTGCCAGAGGATAAAGGGAAAAACCCAAACTCAGGACTTGGGGAGATGGGAACCCTCTGGCTGGGGGAGCCCAAGAGCTGGAGCAGCCTTGGCTGGGCCAGGAAAATCACTTTTCTCCCTGACTTCTCATTGCTGGGATTTTTCTCTGCTCAGCACCCCCAGTGAGCTGGGTTTTGGCAGGCATTGCTGTGGGGGATGCTCCTTCTGAAACACTTTCCAGCAGGGAGAATCATGGTATGACAGTGTCCAGGGGGGCACTGGAGGGGTCCTGCGTGTTGTGGGGACACAAGGCTTTGCCCCACTCCCCTGGCAGACCTGGCAGCACCCACTGATGTGCTTTAGTCCCCAGCAGTAGCTAAGACACCCCCTGACACATCCATGCCCAGCCCAGGAGGGTGCTGGGGTGCAGGGACACCTTGCCTGTCCTCCCTGGGCTGTTGTGTCTCACTCGACCAGGAACAGCTCAGTGCAAGACGATTTCCCCTCTCTTTTGGGCTGTTATTTCAGGGAATGGGGCTGATTCACAGGAAAAATATGAAATTTCAACTCTGTGCAGCCAAGATGGGTGAATTTCAACGAATCAGCATTTTAAGAGAGCCTGGGCGTGTGTCTGTAGCTGGGAGGCTGATGAAATGATTTGGGGCTTTGAGGCTGTGTGCTAGAAACCCTCCTCCCTCCCAGGGAGTGGGGCTGATCACCCCTTCACCCAAGGCTGATTTCCTCCAGCCAGGGGGAATTCTCTCCCCAGAGCTGTCAAATCATTGAGCTGAAGGAATGAGTTTGAAGCAGGAGGTGCTTTAGGATTGGTGTCCCCACACTGACACCTCATTCCCTCCCTGCAGCATGAGCAGAAGCTGGAGGGAGTTATCATTCCAGGATGGAATCCCTGAGCCAGGGAACTGGGTCAGAGCATCCTTTAAAATGCTGGGGCAGTGGGTTATGGCTGGGCTGAGCAAGGATTTAGACCAGGCTTAATGCAGATCAGGTTGTTCCTGGCTGGAAAAAGCAGCTGGGAACAGAGTGGAAGTGTGGTGGGCAGAGGCAGCCACCCCCTGCCCGGCCTTGGTGATGCGCAGAAGGGTCAGGGAGGATGGGAACAGCAAAGTTTTGGGGAGAAAGGCCTGATTTGAGGTTTTCCAATGTCTGTTGACCAGGACTGCCCCAAAACTACCAAACTACTTGTTTTTCACTGCACAACCCTAAATTTCCGAGAATTAACACAAAAATTCCTCCCCTCGCCCTCGAGGCATTCCCGATATTTGCCTTTGCCCGAGGGACACATGACCGCGGGCGATGTTTTCCAGCCTTCCCACGGCTGACAAACGCGCTCTCCGTGCTCAGCATCCCTCAGCAGAGCCTCGCTGCCCCGGCAGAGCCAGCCCCGGCCCCGGGACCTGCTGGGGCAGCCCCGCACCCCCGGGCAGCCCCGTCCGGCAGCCCCCGGTCCTCACGCGAGGAAATACAGGCTAAATGCGATGCTGATGTGGCAGGAATTGGGGGGAATTGCTCCAGCTTGTGAGGGAGTGAAGCCATCTCGGGGACATTGGGGGTCCCCTCTGCCCCCTCGTCCCCAGCAACCGCAGGGTGCGCGGTGCGGGTGCGAGCGGCAGCTCGGAGGGTGTTAATTGAGCAGGAGGGATAATGAGGCTGCGGTGCTGCTCTTTCCTGCGGGTCTGGGGGGAAAACAGCCCCTGGGAGGCTGGGCAGGGCTGGGGGGACAGTTCAGGTCCCGGGGGATGCCGGGCGGGCTGGGAGCCTTCAGAGAGCGGCAGCGCCAGCCGCCGGCCCCCTCCCCTTCCCTCCTCATCCCCCTTTGAGTGCATATAATAAAGCAGCTTTTCAGCTGCGGCTGCAGTGATAGATCAGGAAGAATTGTATGAGTCTATTAAAGTCTGTGTGTCTCTGAATGGAGACTGTGGCTAAGCCAGGCGCCAGGCTCGCGCATTGAACCAGATGTGGAGAGGCGCCATCCTTTCCAGCCACTGAATCCGAGAGGCTGCAGGCTTCACACGCAAGGAAACTGGAGTGCACATGGCAGGGGAGCCGGGGGAGCGGCGGGGAGCACATGGCAGCGGGCCCTGGGGAGGGGGCACAGCCCACAGCTCCCCGCAGGCTCCGCAGCCCGGCCGGGGCAGCGCTGGCACCGGAACCGGGGGGTTCGGACGCCTGAGCCAGCCCGGGCTGGGCAGGGCATCCAGGGGGAGCTGTGAGAGCCTGGGGCTGCTCAGGGCATTGCAGTGTGTGTTTGGAGGGGCTGCTCTGCACCCCAAAATGGGCAGGGGGTCGGCATTGTGCCAGGTCATGCAGGGCTTGGCTGGGGTGGGATGGAGATTGTGCTGCCCCCCAAACTGTGCAGGGCAATGCCAGGTGTGTGTGCTGGGGTTACACAGCACCCCAAACTGTGCAGGGCAATGCCAGGTGTGTGTGCTGGGGTTACACAGCACCCCAAACTGTTCAGGCTGTTGCAGAGGGAGGTATGTGGCCCTGAGCCATTCAGGGGAATCACACTGTACTCCGGTGGTCCTGCAGGTGTTGTCACGTGGGGGGAGTTGTGTTGCACCCTAGGATGCACACGGGACACTGCCAGGGCTGTCAGGGGTGACTTGGGGGTGGCAGTAGCTGTGATGGGGCAGGGGAGCACTTAGGGGACCCCAGGCACAGCACTGGGGTGCAAAGGGCCTTGTCCTGCAGCAGCACAGCTGAGGGGGGCACAGGATGGTCATGGGCAGCTGACCTGTCCCCAAAGCCACTGTGCTCCATAGAAAAGACTAAAATGGAAGGACAGAGGGAGGGCAGGAAAGACAGACAGATGCCATCCTGCTGGGAACAGCTGTGGCTGGCAGCTCATGGGGCTGGTGAACCCATGGATCCCTTGTCCCCAGCAAAGGTGTGAAGCAGAGTCTGTGCAGGGGACACAGGTGACATGGGGATGGTGACAATACAGGGCTGGGCTGGGCTTGGGCTGGGGCAGCTGCCACGCTCCTTCCTCACCAGTTTCACTTTCTCATCTGGGCTGGCCACATGGCTGTAATTTGGGGGTTGTAAATACCTCAGGGGAATTTTTAAATTTAAAAAAAAAAAACTGTTTTCATTTAAATTAAAAGACACTCAAGCATTTCTATTAGTATTAGAGGTTTATAAAACTTAAAACAAATGTTGAAACTAAACTACCAGGCAACGTCCACTTCTGGAAGCCCTCTGCTTGTTTGACAGGACCCAGTTACCCCTTGGGCAGTGAGTTTTAATTCTGTATGAGAGTGTCAGGGTGCCCAGTGTGGCAGGAGGGTCTCCTTGGGGACCGGGAGGGGATGAAGGCTTGGAGGGATGAGGGTGAGGTCTCAGTTCTGCTGACCTTTGTAGGAGCAGGAGCCTGATGTTCCTGTGTCCATCCTGTCACCCCCATGGGTGATCCTGTCCCCACTGTCCCCACTGTCCCCACTGCCCCTGCCATCCCTGCTGTGAAGGTTCTGCTGTAACCTGGAAACAGTTAACCAGGCTGGGTTAAAAAAAAAAAAAAATAAGATACGAGCCACTTATTAAAATGAATGTTTTACAATAAATTTGGCGAGAGGCCACCGACCTCAAATGCAAACCAGACCGGAGGACAGCGGTGCTGCTGCTGGCAGAGGCTCTGGGACGCCTGTGTGTGCAGGGACCCCTGGAGCAGGGCTGGGATGGGCTTCCAGGGCTGGGATGGGCTGCCAGGTCTGGGATGGGCTCCCAGGGGTGCTCACACCCGTCCCACACCCCGGACAGACACTCTGGGGTCCACAGCTGGTGGCTGTGGAATGGGCTCTCAGCAGGTGCTGCTGCTCACTGATCCAATGGGTGCTCAGGGATTTGCTGGGTGTGAAAAACACCCTTTTGGCCTCAAAAAAGAAAAGGGACTTGGGGCAGTGGCAGTGGGCAGCAGGAAGGGACAGCATGGGAATTCTCATCATTCCCCCTCATCCTTGCCTGCCTTCTTCCCCCCCTTGGCAGTGACCCTGATGCAATGGGGTCTCTGCTTTAACCTTGTGGGGCTGGTGTTGGGTTTCAGTGCCAGATGCCACTGGGGCTGGCTTGCTTGGGCTTTTGCCTATTAAATTTCAAAAAAACACCTTTTTGGGGGGGCTGGGGAGGAGAGGAAGGCTGGGATCACCATGCCAGGGGTCCCTGGCTGGGAGCCAGCCCTCCACACAACGTTTCTGCTATGCAGCCCCGGCTGATTTAGTTTTATTTTTCAAACACTGAGCAAAAGTCCCCTGGAGCTCTCAACACCATGATGGCCTGAGGCACTCCCCCTCCCCTTCCAGCCCCCAGGAAAACTCACTTTGCAGTTAAATCCAGGATTTTGGTAGTTCTTTGTGAGGTGGGTGCTATCCTGGGCCAATGCTTGCACAAGTCTCATTAGTGTTAATTAATTACACATCTGTGCCCTGTTGGGAAACCAGGTAACCTGTTACATCACATGTGGGCAATATTGGCACCTCTGTGGCTGTGTCCTGGAGGCAACAAATGGTGCCCGGAAGGTCTGCAGGATGGGAAGGGAAGCAGCATCTGCTGTGCTCAGCCCTGATGGAGGGCAGCAGGGTCCAGCCTCTGTCCCACCATCCATCCCACTCTCCAGTGCCTGTGGGGAGCCACCGTGGCTGTTCCCTCTGCCCAGACCCCTCGCTGTGGAGCCTGGGGCTGACCCAAATCCCAGTATTTTGGCCACAGGGTCAGGGCTGGCTGTTTCCTTGAGCCACAGATTCACACATCTGTGAGCCACCACCGCTGTTCTAACGAGCTGGCAAAGAGGGGAGGCTGCATCCCCGAGGGGCAGCGTCCCCAGGAGCACCCCAGGGTGCTGCAGTGGTGTGAGGTGCAAGAGAGCCCAAGCACTGCTCTCATCCCAGCCCAGGAAGGGCTCCTGGCAGGGAGATGAAAGCAAGTGAATGTCTCCTTGCCGGGAAGGCTCCTGGCTGGTGCTGCCTGGGGGAGAGCCAGCGCCTTTTGTTGGTCCCTGGGCCTCCACCGTGGGGTTGGCAAATTCACAGGAGAACAAAATGAGAATTCCTGCTCCCCCGTTGGTCGGTGCTGCTCGGAACTTGGCTTGGATCAGTCAAACCCACCACGCTGTCTTTTCCTGAGGCACTTGGCTTTGCTGGGAGGGCTTTGGCTCCTGCTACCCCCAGCCCTGCAGCCACAAACATCCTCCTGAGGAACCCTTTGGTCTGACACAGCCTCTCAGAGCATCCCTGCATGAAGCCAGGAGCACCCATCCCAACATCTGTCCTGCCTCCCCCTCTCCCTCTCTGGCATTTGCTGGTACCCCCAGACCGGCACCACTGTGAATGAGGTTTTGGAGGCTCTGTGTGATCCCAGCCCCAGTTAAGAAAAGGGGGACCCCAGAGGAGCTGTGAACCCCTCTGAGTTGCACGTTCCCCTGCCAGGAGCAGGGAAGATGCCAGACCCTGCCAGATCCTGACCTCTCAAAGCCACTGTACCCAGCAAATCCGTGCAGACCGTGGGCTTTCCAGGAGCCTTTCCTCCACACCATGCCATTCCTCGAGGGGCAATTTGGGTACTCGTTGTGGAGCAGCAGCCCAGCTTTGCCCCAGCTCAGCTCCTCCGCAGCTCCCTCCCCTTGGAGCACTGACACAATGGAGGCAGTGGTGGCTCTGGAGCCGGGACAGCCCATTGTGTCGGGCTCCTGTGAACCCACGGGATGCTCCTGGCAGCTCCCGAAAGCCCTGAGCCAGGCTGGGTCACCCCACGCTGGCACAGCCCTGGGAGGGAACATTTCTCTTGCAGAGCGCCGAGCCCAGGGGATGCGCGGGCGCTCCGGTCCGGGCTGGCTGCCCTGGGCCGGTGCCACCGCCGGGGCACAGCCAGGCAGTCTGAGCCCTGCGGCCCCACAATGGCCCCACGACGGCCCCACAATGGCCCCACAATGGCCCCACAATGGCCCCACTCCAGCTCCCGGGGTGCAGGAGCCGGGCGGCTGGGGAAGCACAGCCAGAGGCTCGGCCGGTGCCGCGCTGGGCGCCGGCGCTGTCGCAGCTCCCGGGGCTGTCTCTGGAGCTGTCAGGGGGTGCTGGGGGTGCCAGGCTCTGCGGTCTGCATTGGGGCTGGGGCCAGGAGTGAGCCTGGCAGCAGGATGTGTCCCTGCCACCTTCCCCAAAGGTCTGTCACAGGCAGTTCCCATTCCAGGTACAAGGTGGGTGATGGCACCGACTCTCCCAGATCCCTGGGAGAGTGGACAGGAATTTCTTGTGCTGCTCAGCCTACTTCTCTTACTCCCACCAGGGCTTTGTGGCCAAAGATGTTCCCCAGCCCCTTCCTGAGGCTTGACAGCATCCCACCAACCCTGCCTCCTCCTTCAGGGAATGTGGCTGCAATTAATTCATTAAATGCTTCCGCTGACGCAGGAGCTGGCTGTGCCAAAACGCCGTTCCTGGGGCCTGGCCTCAGCTGGGTGAGCCCCTGCTGGGCTGTGCAGGAGCCTCTGGCATGGTGGGAAGTGCTGGGAATGTTCAGGGGCTCCTGAGCACTCAGGCTTTGCCTGCAGCCCTGTAGATTTCAGCAGCTTTCAACTTCCAGGGCACCCTCTCTAAATCACAGCACAAGACTTGGCTGGTTGGTTCCTCACCTGACGTCTCTAGCATCTGCTTCCCTTCTTCATTCTTTTCATAATCTTCCTCCTTCCCCACGGTGACTTCCTGATCTTCCCCCTCTTGTGCACCTGGATTTTGCAGCACTGCTGCCCTGGCTCCAGAGCCAACTGGAGAGCCAGCTCCGAATCCACTCACAGCTCTCAGCAGTGAATTTGGTGGCTCACTCTGGCCTGGATCCATCCCTAAGGGAAGCAGTGTCTCATGACACTCATGGGGATCTTCCTGTTCATAATCTTTCTTTTCCCAGTACCCATCTAAGCATCATGTTCCCAATGCATTTGCTGCACTAATAATGAGCTGAAAAAAGGATTCAGTGCCACCACTGGGTGACCAGCATGGGCAGGGACATCCCCACTGGGATGCAGGGATGCTGCTGGCTCAGCCAGGACCATCCTGGATTGTTCTGGCTTTTAGCTGGACTTGCTGTGATGGGTGCTCAGACACCACACACCATTCAGGGGTGCAAGGGGAAAACCTTCTGGGTTCTGGGGGTGCAGGCTGTCTATAGAGCATCCCTGGGGCTGCAGCACTGCTGGGCAGGATCTTCCCAAAAATTGTGTGTCTGTGTGGCTGGGGGCAGCAAGCTGTGGTGCTGGGTGGTTTCTGGCTGGTGCAGAGGCAGCTCTATAACCATAAAACAGGCTGCTGCTGCCTGTCAGTGAGCACAGGCTAAGGCCCCCCCGGGACAGCCTTGGCCTCTTTCTTGGTGCAGGCTTTTGCTGCTCCTTTTTAACAGAGACACTTTTCCCCCAGCAAAACTGGCAGCCTGTAAAAACGTGTCAGCGTTTCAGTTTTTTCACAATTAATGAGGTGAAACATCCTCGGAAACATTTCGCTGTAATGTTTCTCCAGTAGCTGGGACTTGCCCCTCTCTTAAATTTTTCATGTACGCCACTTGAGCCGAGAAAGTTTCCTTCGGACTCAGCACATTTGGACCCCCCCAGCTTCAACCTCCCCCCAGAGCCTTCAGCATTCCCGGGCTCTTTGCGAGGCTGGGCTGGGCTGGAGTGGGACAGGGAGGGGCAGTGGGTGAGGATGAGGAGGTGGGAGCCTTCTCCCAGCAGTGGGAGCCTGGGGAGGGGCTGACAGCCCTTGTTCCCCCGGGATACCCTGTCCCCCATATCCCTGGCTGTTCCCAGGATGGGTTTGGACCTCACAGCATCACGCCAAGTAAAGCTGGGGCTGGCATCCTGAGGGCAGGGCTTGGTGGCCCCAAAATCATCTCCCCTGGTACTGGGGTGAAGCAGTGCAGAAAATGGGAGTTTCACCGATGTGATTTTGCCCCCAGGCTGGTGCTGTGCTGCTCCTGTGCACCCAGGCTGGGCTCGTGGGTGGGTGCAGGAAAGGCACCGTACCTGGGTGACCCAGCACATGTGGAGGGGCAGGTTCCTGGCTGCTTCTCAGCCCCACAGGCTCTCCAGGGTGATTTGGGGAGATTAAAGACCTGTTGTGGTGTAGGCATCTCCCACCATCCCTACTGCAACAAACCCTGTGCTTCCTGTGCCCATGAGCAGGGACAAGTGCCCAGCTTCCCTTTGGCCTCTGGAGCATCCCTCCTGCTATATCACCTCCCTGCAAAGTCCTGGTAAAACCCCCCTGGGCTCCCAGGCTGCTCCCAACTGCATCCCAAGGTAGGGGAGTGTTGGAAGTGGCTGCTGGAAAGAGGGGCCCCCTGCACTTGGCAGCCCGTGCACCCCCAAATCCCACCTTGGCTTCAGGTGTCTCAGCTGAAGGCTGTGGAACAGGACGGAGCTGGAGAGGGCACACACCATGGAGGGGCAATTCCCAAACCCCAGAGCTCTGCTCCAGCTCTCTGCAGTCCGAGGGGAAACGCTCCCTCCCCATGGCATGATTTAGAGGAGAAGTTAAACAATTGCACATGAAGCTCTGGCAGACGTCATGGCCGGAGCTCTCCTCGCTCCCCCGAGTGCGTGAAGGGATGGAGGGAGTGCACATGTTTACCGAGAGAGACCATGGGAGAAACGAAAGACATTGTTTTTCCAAAGGATTTCTTGGCTGTAAAAGACCTCCACCACCCTGCGGCTTCCCTGATGAAGGCCCAGCGTTAATTTGTTAAATCCACATCAAGTGCCCAGAGAACCCGTTGTTTATTTTTGCTAATTCAGCCGGCCGAGATCAAATTGGGGTTTTATTTGTTAAGGATAAACCTTAATTAATAAAAGCTATTTATTTGGCTAGAGCCGGCCGCAGCCTGAGGGTCAGATATGCCACGATCATTATTTCAAGTAAAACAAACCCAAAATGTCTCTCAACAGTTTGAAAAACGTAGAAACTTAGAGGGCTGAATTTATTTGTCTTAGGAAGAATTTACAGCTAATTCCCTCCAGGCTATTTCAACCCTTAAATTATACCCAAGAAGAAAAAAGGAGGAAAAAAATGTCATTCCAGGCGTAGTAGGGAAGTAAATGGTACAGCAGATTTGATCATTTTGGGGGGGGGGAGTGTGAAAAATTTAAAGCTTAAAGGGTCTTTGGCAAACTGCTCGCAAATAAATGGAACGTGTGAAATAATTTAATGACAGAAAACGTTTCAGGGCCGTGGGGGCTGCGGTGCAGTGGAAAATAAAACACGTTGGAGGAGATGTAGCCTGGGCTTACTTGCATGAGAAGGTTGAACTTGCTGCCTTCTGACCTGAAAAATGGGGGTGTTTGCACCCCAAAGCCAAGTGGTAGGGTTGGAGTCAGGAAAACTTGTCCCAGGATGTGGTGGTACTGGCAGGGAGTGGGGTTTGCAGCATCCCCTGGGGAAGAGACAGGCTGGCAGCTGGCTGAAGTGACCATCTGGGGTAGCAGGGGTGGTGCTGGGCAAACACCACTCTCTGGAGGAGTATTTTGCAAATAAAACCCCCAAGCTGGGTGTCCAAAGGGGAGACTGAGCATGGCTGGCAGTACAGCCGATCATCCCTGAAAGACATCCCAGGGGAGGATCCCTGCCTGTGTTTCCAGGGTCAGGCAGGTGAGCTGCTGGGATTGTGGGAGCTGGTTGATCTGGATCACAGCTGCTCTGGGGCCATTTACTGTGCACTAATGGAGCTCTTGGTCAAACCCAAAGCCTTGGTGGAAATCCAGTGAAAATTACCTCTTTGCAGTGCTCAACAGCAGCTGTGGGAGGTTGGGGGCCCTGCCAGTGTAAGGGCAAGCCCAGCACCAAGGCTGAGACTGCTCAGTCCTTCCTGTGGAAAACTAATGGAAGCACAGAGGGAAAAGGCAAGAGTGGGAGAACGGGCTTGGTTGGTGCCCAGCTGAACCAGCAGAGCTCTGACCTGGGGGTGGTGCTGCCTTTGCTCCCAGGTTTTCCCTGTGGCACAGTCCAGGCTTGCCAGCATTGGTGTTCCCACAGGGAGAAGGGTTTTGGGGTGGCTCCCAGCACCCCAAAACCCTGGCATGGCATCTGTAGGACACAGAGCTGTCCCCAGGCTCTCTGCAGCTCTCAGGCAGCACTGCCTGGGGCAGGACAGCCCAAAGAGGAGGCTGGAGGTTACCCAGGCCACATCCAGCACCCCAAAACTCATCCACATCATGGGTGAAAAGTCTCCTGTCTCTCCTGGGGCAATTTGAGGCTTTTTTGTGATGCACATTGGGCCCATCCTGCTCTGTGCAAAGCCCCTGTGCCTCCCTCTCCCCATCCTCCCCCGCATGTCATCTTTCGTTACTCAGTAACGTTATCCCCCCTGTTTTCCCCCTTTCCCTGCATTTCTTTTCCTTTCAGCGGAAATTGTAATCAGTGGAAGATAAATACAGGGAAGGTGGCTGGGGGGAAGGCTCAGGAGCCCCTCTGACCTCAGGACTGGCCAACCAAACTGGTCCCTTCAGCCCAAATGAACCCCCAAATTATACCTGACAAAGGCAAGGGTTTGGCTGTCTCCATAGCCTCCCCAAGCACTGCTTTGGGATGGAACAATGATGGTGGGAAGCTGTTTTAACTTTGTGCAATTACAAACTCTTATTCCTAGGAGCCCATCGGGCTGGGGAACTGGTTTCCAATTCCTCCATCAAGGTGTCAGCAGGTCTGGTTAAATCCAAGTCCCACTGAATGCAGTGAGAGGACAGGGTGTCTTCAGGGGATCCAACTCATCCCCCTTCCCATTCCTTCTCTGATGCCACAGAGAACTGAGCCATGCTCATTTTTGGGAAGCTGATTTGGGGTTATTAAAGCATCTCTGACAGAGGAGATCCAGCCTAACTGTACACTGTAAACCTGTTGGACACTCACCACCACAATTAGAGTGCCATTTGTCTGGTCCCACAAGCCTGCAATGCCTGAGCTAATGAGAAAAGATGTTGAGGCATTACCAAGACTCATCCCTAGGCAGAGAAGAGGATCCAGGCAGGCACTCCATGTGTGGAGCTGCCATGGAGAGATGGGCTGGAAAAGGTGTGGAAGGTCCCTCCATTAAAGGCAGAGATAGGGGCTGAACCAAATGCCCCAAAACCAGCATGGCCCAGGGTTTGCAGTTCTCCAAAACCCAGGAACAGCTGGTGCTCGGACACATCCTGATCCACCTCCAGCCCTAAACCTTGATCCCAGCATGACTGCCAGCCCCATATGGGAAGCACTCAGCACCACTTGTCTCCTGCAGCTGTTTAGCTCTTCTTTCTGTGGGTTTGGGGAGATAAAGGCCAGCCAGAAATATGGCCAGATCCTACAGAACTGGATTGAGAGTTCATTTTAAAAAACTTTCCTCCTCCTCCTTTCTTTCAGCCAAATTAAAGTGGGCAAGGGAGATCAACACTATGGAAAAGTCCTATAGCCAGGTTTAAATTGAGGGTGAAGCCAAAGGGGGGTTATAAATTTTATTAATACATTTCCCAGGGTTCTGTTGAAATAATTGCCAGTTTGGTGAGGGGCAGTGGGTGCCCTTGTGACCAGACCTTTTGAACCAAGCCCTGATCTACCATTTCCCCAGAAGCCCTGTGGCATGGTCATAAACCCACAAGGAAACCTCTCACCCTGTTACATCCTGTAGCTCTTTCCCAGCCTGATGGTTCCCATTTCAGTCCCAAGCTCCCAGAAAACTCAGGGACAACCATGGCTGGACTTTATGTATTTTAATCCAGCAGCTCGTTAGCTCGCTGGAGGAAAACAGGACCAAAAAAGGAGTTTAACTAAAAGGGGCAACTGGAAAGCAGAAGACTGGCAGAACATTTGAAGCTGCAGGAGGAAGTGCTGGAGGGAATTCTGAGAATTTTATTTGTGAGCCTTTAGACACAATTGGTGGTGAAGGGCAGCCCATGGTTCCCTGGCTGAGGAAAGGGTCTCAAACCCACACATCTTTCAGGCACTGTCCATTGTGTCTTCACCCAACCAAGAAGATAATTTCCAAAATACAAGATCACAGATTGTTGATGGTCAACCAGGGCCAAGTTGCACCTACAGCACAATTAAAGACCCAGAGAAATGCCAGTGGCTGCAGAGAGGCCCTGGGAGAATGGTGTAGTTGGGAACACAGGGGTCCGAGGGACTTGATGAAAAACTTGCTGTTGGACATTTCATGGCTTGAATTATTCAGAGTTAAGGTGCAAGAAGGTTTTTCTGGCCTTAAAGATCTTGGAAGTTTCCTCATGCTCAACAGCTTGATGGTGTCTTGAAACAGCAGAGTTAATATCCCTTCCAGTAGATTTTGTTTGTTGCTCAAGCATTATCTGAAAATGCTGGACTTACTAAATAGGTATCACAATCAATATTGTTAGCAAGTATTTAATTTGTGTGCATACTCAGGGAGTGGTGAGTTCTGCCACCCTGGCCTCTGCAGTGATACAGAGCAGAAAGCCCCAACATACCCCTGCCATGAATCAGAATGTCATAAAATTATTAACATTTCAAATAATTCCAGAATGCTTTCCCACCAGTAGGTACAGATTGGATCCAGATGCTTTATGAACAGAAAGAACCATTAACCAGCACCTCCACAAGGGAGAACGACCGCGAGTCGTGCTCCCCACGAAGCCTTTGCAGGAGCTGACTGGGTGTCTCGGAAAAAGGCTTCACAAAATTGCCCAAACCTTATGATATTAGTGACAAAGAGGAGATTAATCTCAGCCTGGCTGACAGCCCAAGATCAATACTGAGAAACCAGACTACACCCTCAGCTTCATGTTTCCATGAGCCAGCAAAGCCAGAAATAAACACTGCGGAGGCTGAGCCCTGCGAGACGCGGTGCCGCTCGCTCTGAGCTCCGAGGAGCGGGGTTGGAGGAGCAGATGCTTGGCTGCTGTCCTGTGTCACCTTGGGGACATGCCACAGCTGAGGCCTCAGGGGGTGCTGGAGGTGGGAGCTGAGACCCCAATCTCTGGGGTGTTTTGGTGCTGGATTTTCATCACCATTTGTGAAAGCTTGACTTGAAATCTTAGCAAGAGCTGAGCTCCAGTTTGGATCAAGTGCAGCCCCAGAATACACTGAGACAGATATTCAAAATCAGGCCAGCATGGTTTAGCCAGACTGAAACCATCACAGGCCTTGGTAAATTTTGGGGTTAACCCTAAGCTCCAGCAGGTCCCAAAATAGGTTTTGATACTCATGGATATCACAGGGTTGCACATATCCCCACAGAGTCCCAGGTGCCTGGAGGGAGCATGGCTGGCACAGAGCAGGACACTGCAGACCCCCAGGAGGGCTTGGGCTTGGCTGGGTCATGGGATCACACACGGGTCTGGCTCTCATGTGGCTTCTGTGCCTTCCCCACAGGAGAGAGCCTGAGCCCAAGCTGCGGGGCAGCCAAGAGGAAGAAGAAGCAGAGGAGGAACCGCACCACCTTCAACAGCAGCCAGCTGCAGGCTCTGGAGAGGGTCTTTGAGAGGACGCACTACCCCGACGCCTTCGTGCGGGAGGAGCTGGCCAGAAGGGTCAACCTCAGCGAGGCCAGAGTCCAGGTGAGCACAGGTTTGTGTGGGAGACAACACCTCTGCCTTGCCCCAGGCAGGAGCAGGGACTGTCCCCTCCCTTGTTTCATCCTGCACATCACCATGACCCATAGGACAGGTGGTTGGGACATCCCTGTTCACACTGGGTCCCCTCTGACCACCTTTCCCCCCCACCTTTCCACCTTTCCACCTTTCCACCTTTCTCCCCCACCTTCCCCCATCACAGGTGTGGTTTCAGAACCGGAGGGCCAAGTTCCGGCGTAACGAGAGGGCGATGCTGGCCAACAGATCAGCATCACTGCTCAAATCCTACAGCCAGGAAGCAGCCATTGAGCAGCCCATGGCACCACGACCCACTGCACTGACCCCTGAGTATCTCTCGTGGACCAGCACCTCCCCGTACAGGTAGGTGGAGGCTCTGGAGGAGCTGGGGAGGAGGTGGCCAGGGGTAGGGCTGCGTAGAGGCTGCTCCACTGCCCCAGGAATGCAGCCCTGTGCCACTGCTGGGGATTTGGGGAGTTTTATGTGGCCGAAAGGAGCTCATCTGACTTGGCATTGGAATAATTTAAACTCTGTCTGAGCATCCACTGCCCAACACTGAGCAGGCTTCCCTGACTCCTTGTATTTTGGGGCTAGACCAGGCACCCTGGTCCTCGCAAGGGATTTGCTTGGCCTGTGGCTGACCCTTCCCACATCTCGGCACAGGAGGTGGCACGGGTCCCTTCTGGTTCCCAGCTGTTCGTGTTCAGCCATCACATCCAAAAGCACAAAGCAGGGCCTCCTGGTGCATAGTTTGAGGGGTTCCCACATCCATCCAAGCCCATAAAAATGCTGAAGCCTTGGCTGTTCTTGTGAGAGATCTCCAACAGGGAGCAGCCAGCCTGGCCTGGGAAGCCAGCAGGACCACAGAGGGCATGGGGTCTTCTCCATGGGCCATTCCTCATTCCTCCCTGCTCCCTCCCCAGCACTGTGCCCTCCTACAGCTCCAGCGGGACCGCAACGCCCACCCAAGGGGTGAACATGGCCAACAGCATCGCCAGCCTGCGCCTCAAGGCCAAAGAGTTCAGCCTCCATCAGAACCAGGTGCCGACCGTGAACTGAGCAGGGCAAAGCCCATCCCGTGGCCTCCTCCAGGATACAGCGTGGAGCTCCTGTGCCAGGTCCAGGACAAATCCGCCGCCTGCCCAGCATACATGCCACTCATCCAATGTCTCAGCATCTTCTCTCCTCTTCCCTTGCCTTCTGAAGGTAGAGTCAGTCCCAGGCCGAAGTGGCACATAATTATAGCCACATATGGAGCGAACTTGGTTAGAAACTTGCTTTTCCACACACCCTTATAATAACGGCTATATATACACACATACCCCCCACACGCTCTTTGAGGACAAACAGACTTGCCAAGGGAACAAGAATTTGCTTCCAAACATGGAAGGATCTTGGACTATTGGATTTGACCAATTTGGGTATCTTGCCCAGAGAGCCAAAGAGTTCTTGGGTCTTCTCCTCCCGCAGGGACACTGTGGGAGGATCACTGGCCCCCCTTTCCGCCAGGCTGTGACTTGCGGCGCTCAACTGTGTGTGCCAAAGCTGATCCATGTGTTCATTTCTTTGTGTGACCCCAGCCACAGTGTGGGGTTTGGGACTTCCCAAAGTTTGGAACTTTGGGAAGCTGATGGCTCACCCATGCCATGGCCAGTCTCAGCCAGCCCTCTGCACTGTGCTTCCTGCATTTAGGAGCTGCCCATGCTGATGGCACCAGGCTTTGTCCCTTCCCAGAGGGGCAAGCAGAGCTGCAGCACCTCAACAGACCCTCCTGGAGCCTGAGAGCTCTCCCGTGAGCTGGGGATGCATCGCCAATCCCCAAGCAGGCACCACTGCCCTGTCTCGGTGGATCTGCCAGCGATTCTGCAGAGCCCCAGGTCATTGAACAGTCCCAGGGAATGAGAAAATTGGAAAAAGCTGTTGGGTTTCAGCTGAGTAGGCGGCTCCCAGCGCTTCGTGCCAACGAAGGCTTCGCCTTCCGGAGGCACAGCCTCCCCGTCGGCAGCTCCGCAGATGTGCTCGGGGCTCTGGGGCCTGCAGCTCCATGGGGGGAGGCTTTTTTGGTTTTGCAGAAAGGAAATGGTTTCCCCCTCATTCCACCCTGCTGTGCAGCCTAATGAGGTTCCAAGGTGGGACGTGCAGGGGATGGACATGGGGTGGGCAGCCTGGCCCTAAGCCATGGGGCTGAGCTGTGGAGAGACGCAGCCTCCACCTTCCCCTGCCAGTTCCACAGCTGGGGTGGTGGAGGTGTGGTGTCCTTGTGGAAAAGCCCACTGGAAACCAGATCACTCTTTCCACCCACTGGAAAGAGCCACCAGCCAAGCATGGGGACACCACCAGCTCAGAGGGGTGGCCTGGGCAGAGAAGACACAGCCCTACTTCCCTAGAAGGGGTTGGTTTGGGGGCTGCAGCAACAGATCTGAGGACAAGTAGAGCAGTTGCTGAGGTGCCTCCTCCAGGTAAACATCCTCTGGTTGGTGACACCGAGGCTGAAAGTGCCACAGCTACAAAGTGCCCACCTGAGTCCCTAGAGCTCCCAGGAGCATCCTCTCCCACTCCCACTGGGGCTATCACTGCAGCTGCATGTGGGACCCAGGGCCATCAGCTGCACCCCAGGCAATGCCAGCACGGGGGGACTCACCCAGCACCCAGAGCTGGAGACCTGATAGGAGAACCATCTCCTCTGCCTGGGGGTGAACCAGCCCCTCCATCCTGTCTCCAGCCCCTGCCTTCTCTGCTCTACAGTTGGGAACAGCTATGTTCTCCTCCTCAAGCTTGGCAGGCAGGGAGAGGGCACAGCCTGACTGACCCTGCCCACCTCCTCCAGAGTCACCCTAAATACCCACCCTCTGCCCCCATCCGTATTTCCAGGGCTGGTATCCCTCCTATCTGTCATGCCAGCTCCCCACACTGCACAGAGACCTGCCAAGCCAGGGGGAAGAGGGATCCACTGTGGATCAAATCATCCATGCTGAGAAACACCACTGGGGCAGGAGGAGGGGGCCAGGGGGGTCCTATTCCCATGGAAAGCACAGGGCTCTTTTTTCAGTTATACAAGATGAAACCACAGGGATATAAATGTCGCTGCCTCTTTGAGAACATTAATGAAAATAAACCCATTTAATAGTTTGCAGATGCTGTTTCTGTAAACCTAAAAAAAGCAGGGAATAAATATTTCTTCACTAAATATCTATATGTATATATATATTTGAAAACATTTGCTCCTAATCTTAGGGCCCCTCCTTTGCTGTGCTTTTGGCAGCTTATCACAGCTTGTCAGTCAATGCTGAACTCACCAAGAAGAGATACAAATTGCACCCATGGAGGGGTAGCAGGACCGAGGGATTATTGTAATCTAAGCTCTCTCTCGCTCTTTCTATTTGTACATTTCAATGACTTGTAACAAGATCCATGGTGGATTTGGTTTTTTTCTTCTGCATGTCAGTGTTTTGGAAATTTTTGTAAGGTTTTTGTAAAAACAACTCTTGTGAAATAATGGAGGAATAAATATTTTACTGAGTAGAGACGTGTCAGTGCATGTGATAGGGACCTGAGTCTCCCATCACCAGCCTCTGTGGTTTCCCCACCTGGCCTGGACAAGCAGCCTGGGCAGAAATTGAATTAAGAGGCAGTAAGGAGGGTCAAATTCTGCACAGAAATTGAGCTGAAAGAAACCAAAAGGTAGAAATAAACCATCAGATTGTAGGGCACTTTCCAGGGAGCAAAGGCCCACAGGCACAGAGCAGGCACCGAGCACCCAAAACAAGAGGAATCAATGGTCAGGCAAAGGTGATACCAAATAGTTGAGGCAGCCAAAGTTAAACAGGGCTCCAGAAGCCCACAGCGCTGAGCTATCAAGCAGCAGATTTAATACAAGGTGGAGAAGTGTAAAGATACACCCAGGGGAAACTGCCCAGCACATGCTCAGACTGAAAGGCAGCGAGTCAAGTGGCAGGAATTTCTAGGAAAGGATCAGAGAGCAAGGCAGAAAGTGTCCTCTGCACAAATAAAGCCTGAAATCCATTGCCCCCAGATATTGTGGAGATCAATGCTATGGTGCATTCAGAGGGGGTGAGAAAGTTAATGGTGGGTGGGTGTGTGTTGGTGCAACGTGGCAGGGACTCAACAGCCTGTGAAGAAATCCGCTGCCCTGCCGAATGCCAGGAGCTGGGAGGAGAAGGGACACCTGGATTCCCCGTGTTTATTTTACTTGCCTTCACCTGCTGAATTGCAGCAGCCTCCTGTCAGGCCAGCTCACATGGAGACACTTACAGGATGTCTCTGTCACCTCCTTTTCCCAGCAGGCCATCCTCAATCCGCCCCCCCAGCCAGGGGACCACAACCCTGTCTCATGCACCCAGAGAGGCTCAGCTCCATGAGAACCACAGGATCAGGTCCCTCCCTGCAGCAACCTTTGTCCCTCCCATCACCAGTGGCTGTTGGGACACATGGATCCAAGGCTGAGGAAGGAAGGATCCCTAAACAATGCATTCCAACTTTCCCTAGAGGGGAACAAAGCTCATCCCACATCATCCCTGCAGCACCCAGCAGGAGCAAGTCCCCATACTGGACAGGCCCACCATGGTCCCATATTTGACCATCCCTGCCAAATGCTCTGCTGCTGCTTTGTAACCACTTATTTATTCATTCATTAAGTGGCTTGTAGATCATTAAAGCCAATTGTCCAACCTCCTGCACAAAGAATATCACCCAAGCAGCATCCTCATGTCCTCAGCACGTGGCCAGTGCAGAGCACCCCTTTGGAAAGCATCCAGCCCTGAGTCAAGAGACCCTTGGAAGTGATGAACTTACAGATCCCAGGGCAGATTCCTCCAGTGACTCATCACTGTTGACTGCTGGAAATATGTCACTTATTTCCTGCCTGAACTGTCCCAACTTCAGTTCATCTGCCACTAGAGCAGAAGGTCTCAACCCATGGTCAGTCAGCTCCCAGGAGCTGATGGGCATCTGAGGGGCCTCAGACCAGAAGACAGACAAGTGTGGAGAGCTGCAGCTCAGCTGGTAGGGTCTGCACTCCACAGGGGAGGGAGATACTGGGGGAAGGCTGTCAGTGAAGAGGAGCTCAAAGGTGTTGTGCAACCTCTCCCCTCCTAGGACAGGGGTGATTTTTCCTCCCTGGAAGGGCACATCCATCACCAGTACTAAATTCAGCAGGAGAGCTGCTCTCCATCCATGCACTACAACTTTGGGAGTGGGGGAAGGTTGCAAAGACATTTGCAAATGGTTTCCTTCCTCAAAGCAGCTGGTTTTCAGCCAGGTGAATTCAAAAGGGTGGGTCTCAGGTGATGGGAGGATCTCTCTGGACTGCCTTTCCTTGTTTCAGACCCCACAGCCTGACACTTGTGCATGACTTGCTGACTGATGAAAAGTTGAAGTTTGCCCCTAGAATATTTTAATGAGAACAATTTTGTGTTGTCATCAGCATTGACTGCAACAGCAGCAAGACAAAACAGAGCTCACATTTTCCAGCTCACGGGGACACCCGCCTGGTTATCCCCATCCAGAATGAATTACAGACATCTCGTGGTTACAGTATCCTCCTTTCCCTTCATCCTTGTGCTGCTGAGCCTTTCTCCCTCTGGTGGCAACGGGAAGGCCTGAAGACCCTCTGAGTCCTGCTGGCACCATCCACAAACTGCAGGAACACATGTTCCTATGACAGCAACGTGTCACCTCCCAGCAGCAGAGCCCCTCCTGACCTTTAGAGTAGTGCTTCTGTCCTGGGGGCTGTGATGCTCCCCCCAAACTCTACATTCCATATGGAAGGAGCATCTCCTCCCTGCAGCAGATATTTTGCTCGCTACTTCTTCTTCCCATCCCCACAGGGAAGCAACCTAAGGCAGCAGAGAAGCTGGAGGGTAGCTGTGCACAGAGGTGTAATGCTTTATAATTACCTGGGAAGGAGGGAGGAAGCAAAGGTTCCTTTGATAGCTGGTGTCACAAAGCCCAAGAACATTTATCACGTGTAAGGAAGAGCTATTGCATGAAGATGCACAACGTTGTATCCATACACTACAACTTCAGAAGCAGGGGAAGTTTGCAGGGACATTTACAAACTGTTTCCTCCCTCAAACCACTGTTTTCAACCAGGTGACTCCCAAAGAGCAAGTCTGCGGTGATGGGAGGATCCCCCTGGACACAGGCATCGCATCTGCTTGCTTTGGAGAGGCTGATGGGCACTGGAGCAGATACCAGCCTCCTCCCCCTCAACCCGCTCCCCAGGGAACGGCACCTTCCCTCCCTCCCAAACACCTCCATGCGCACCCCCAGCTCTCTGCCCAGCAGACGGGAGGGCGGAGGATCCGCGGGTGTGGTGCCCGGGCAGGGTCCCCGTGTCCCCCCGCACTGTCCCGCAGCCACACGAGGGTGCTGCAGCCCAGCGCAACGCACCCCGCCGCATCCCGGGCCGAGCCCCGCAGCGCTGCTCCGCACCCGACCGCATCCCGAGCCCGGCAGCGCTTCTCCGCACCCGGCCGCATCCCGAACCCCGCAGCGCTGCTCCGCTCCCGGCCGCATCCCGAGCCCCGCAGCGCTGCTCCGCACCCGGCCGCATCCCGAGCCCCGCAGCGCTGCTCCGCTCCCGGCCGCATCCCGAACCCCGCAGCGCTGCTCCGCACCCCGCCGAATCCCGAGCCCCGCAGCGCTGCTCCGCACCCGGCCGCATCCCGAACCCCGCAGCGCTGCTCCGCACCCCGCCGCATTCCGAATCCCGCAGCGCCGCTTCGCTCCGCACCCCGCCGCATCTCAAGCCCCGCATCGTTGCTCCGCACCCCGCCGCATCCCGAGCCCCATGTCTCAAGCAGGGGATGTCACACAGCTCAGCCCCACAGTTCTATTAGAAAAAACCCTGGTGGAAAAAGTTTTCCCGGTGCCAACTTCATCCTCGTGTGCCAGAGAACAGCGCTTCCCTGCTGCTCTCTTCTCCATGAGACTCCTGGATGCTCATGCCCGTAGAGCTGGCTCCTCTCATTCTCTCTACAAGTCACGGGAATCTCAGATCCTCAAGAGGGATAAGGGGATTTGTGTATTAAAATCCCACCTGCTAGAGGGAATGGGCATGTTGGGAGGGCAGCAAAGGAAGAGTGATCTGTGTTAAAGGTAAGCTGTCCAAGAAAGAATCTCGGTCCAGATCCCACCAGGGTACGGCGTGGGTGACGAGAGATCCGGGGAGTGGCGCAGGCAGGTAAGGAAGAGGTGTGTCCTGTGCTCAGAGGTGGGACGGATCCTCGGGCTTGAAGCACCTGAAAGAGTGTGGGAGGGAAAGCGCTTGTGCCGGGTCTCCACTTGCTTTTCTCCCAGCTCCAGACACCGTGAGGGAAGACACGTACTGTGTTGTGAATCACATTCACACATTTAACCACGGAAGGGGCGGAATGCACCTTAAAGATCACCTGAATTCACCTTAAAGATCACCTGCTCCCAACCCCCCTGCCGTAGGCAGGGACAGCTTGAATTAGACCAAAGTTGCTCAAGGTCTCATCCAACCTGGCTTTGGATTCTGCCAGGGCTGGGGCATCCACAGCCTCCATGGGTGGCCTGTACCAGTGTCCCACCACCTTCACAGTAAAAAAATTCTTTCTAATGTCTAACTGAACCTTCTCCTCTTTCAATTTGTACCCATTTAAGCACCAGATTGTTGTTCTGCAGTCCCAGGTGCGTTTCACAGCGCTCCTGATTCCTGTTTGAGCCAGGTGTGAAAAATAAGTTGTTGGACATATAAAGCACACACCAATCCCCAGAGACTGGTGGGTGCAACCACTGTCCTTGCTCACCTGGAGCAGCAGGAGACACTGGGCACACTTTTTGCCTACATTGATGCCAGAACAGGAATTTGGGAGCTTTGGGCTTTAGATATTAATGGGGAAAAGGCAGGAATGCCTCCCAATTAATACCTAAAGCCCAAATGCTTTAGATATTAATTGGGAGCTGCTCCCATGCAGCAACCACGGGCATTGTCCAGGGGAGAGCTGGTGGCTCTGATCACCTGGAGAGCCCTGATGGGACTGGTGCTGCCCAAGCAACCAAGCCCAGCTTGGTTTTGCTTTCCCCAAAAACTTCCACAACACTTCAAAATAAGTGCAAGGCTTGGGCCTCTCTTAAATTTGCTTTGCAGGCTTTTTATGTTTGTTTTTTTGAGCCAGGAGAGTTCACATTCCCAAGCTTTTCCCTGCAGCCAGTAAGCAGAGTTTATTTTTTTTTAATAAAAAAGGAGAAAGCAGAGCTTTGCATGTAACCTCAGCTTCCCTGAGCAGGGCATCAGCCTTAGGCACTGGACAGCAGCCGAGAAGAGGCTGAAGCAGCTGGCAGATCTGAGGTTGGAAGAGGGCTCTGGAACCTCTCTTCTTCCTTCCTATGCCAAAATCTCCATCCCAGCCACATCTCCAACATCAGCAACATGTACTGGAGAGAGTCCATTTCATAAAACCACTGCATTTCTCATTTGAAAACAAACAGGGTAAGAAAACAACCAAGTGGAGCCATTTTATGAAACTAACACAGACACTGACAGGGCAGCACCTCCCAACCATCAACAACTTAAGAAAATATGGGAATACCAGGAAAATGAAGCATTTGTTTCCCAGCAGCCTAGTGCAAAAAAACGGGGGCTACTTATCTTGGAAAACACAAGCAGCTCCTTTATGAGTCCTAAGAACAGAAAGAAGAGCAACTACCTCTTACCTGAGTTTCTCCAGTCCTTCAGGACTTTTGGGTGAACACCAAGCTTGCTACTCATGAAAGGAAAAGTGAGCAGAGCTGCTTATAATGCCCAGCTCAGCTGGATCTAAAGGATCAGCACAAATAATGCACACTTGGAAAAGAGGTGCCTCTGCAGGGCAGGTGAATGCAGAGGAAAGGGATGTCTCTTTAGAAGTCCCAGGACACTCCAGGCTCTACAGTGGGGTTTAACATCCTGTTGAGGATCCATCCTGCTGGGGCTGAACCCAGCTGCTGCACAGCTGCATCTGCTGCTCCCCAAGGAAGGATGTATCAGAGCACAACGATTTGTTTTTATTGGGAATATTTGCTTCCTGCCACCAGGATGCATGTGCAGCAGCAGTGAAACATACAGGAGTGCAAGACTTTGTGCACCATGTGAGGCAGAAAAGTTTTGTTAAGAGGGGTCTATGTTTCCCAGACATCTGTGGGAAGGAGAAGTGGCCAAGAGTGAAGTGCTGAACCTGCAATCTTGCCCACCTTCCTCGCAGTGGGAGAGCAAAGAATTCCACTCCAACCTTCACCACACAGCTCAGCCTAAGGCTACAACTGCTCTGGGATGGAGTTACTGGTACAGAAACTTCTACCTGAGCTGAGCAAAGGCTGAGCATCAGTCTGAGCAGGTGTGTCCTGCTCAGTGCTCAGTGGGGGCTCAGCAAGAGATCTCTGAGGAGAGCAGAGTCAAAGGGGCAGCCCTAGTGCACAGGACAGGTGGAAGGGGAATTTATTTTCTACTCATTCTGGCTTGCCCCTGTGATGTTTTGCAAATTCTGTGTTGCCCTCAGAGGAGGGAGGAGGCACTGAAGAGCAGAGGTTTCCTCCTGCCTTCTCCTCCAGAGGGATGCTCCATTGCTGCTGCTGCTGGGAGCAGCCCCTGGCACCTGGGGACAGCTGTGTGGCAGAGGAGCTCCTGGGCCCTTGTCACCATGCAGTACCCTGGTCCCAACACGACACTTTTGGGTGACCCTGCAGAGTAGCAATGCTCCCTTCAAAGCCCCTCTGCTCATTTCCAGAGCTTTCTGCAAACACCAGCTGCTCCAGGCCGTGAATGGCCTGGAAGCAGTGAACAGCGGGAAACAGCTGAAAGAAAACTCCCTTAAGGCAATCAGGGCGCATTTCCCAAATAGCAATGAGGCAACAGAAAGGCTACAAACAGGGGGAAGAAACTCAGTCTGATGCCCTGGGGGCATTTTCAGATATTAGTGGCATGTGGACTAGACTGCCCTTTGGGAGAAAACTCTGTCTTCAAACCCCCTGTTTTGTGCCAGCATTTCAGAAATTCCAGAAGTCCCACAACTTTGTGTCCAGCAAATGTGTTCAGGCTGTGTGTCCAGAGTGAAGGATTCCTGCTGGCTTCTCCAGGCACATCACTCTGCATCTTGCTGTGGTGAGGCTGAGATGAAAAAGCCTCAGCTGCTGCTGGCTGGGAGCTGCCAGGAGCTCCAGGTCCTGCCTGCAGTGGGGCTCCTGGCAGGGAGCTGTGTGCTGTGGTGTGGGACGAGGTGGCACAGGGAGCACTGAACGCTCCAATGGCTTCACAACATCACCCCTGAGATTTGGAGTTCCCTGACAGCCTGTCTGGAAGGCACCTGCCTCCTGTCCTCCTTGGTGGAGAGGGAACCTAAGGGATTAAATCCTAAGGGATTCACATTCCCAGAGATGCACATGGCTGGGCAGGAGAAGGGTGGCTGCTTTATAACCTCTGCAACCAACCACATCTGCTGACTAAGAGACTTTGTGTGACTCTCATGATTTTCCCTGCCTGATTCATGGGATATTCATGACCAGAAGAAAAAGGTCACAGTCAGAGTTCCAAACACAGAAAACCTTTCCTTCAATGACCCCTTCCTCAGGGGTAGTCCATGTGCTTCCACCTCTCATCCTCAGCAGGAGAGAGAGAAACCTGCCTCCACATGCCCATCCTGCATGTCCCTGCTCTCTGGATTCCGATGGCAGTGGAATTTCATCAAGGCTGCACTGAACATCCTCAGGGTGAAGGTGACCTCCCTGCTGACATCTCTCTCTCTCTCTCACACACACACACACACACACACACACACACACACACACTCTCTCTCTCTCTCTCTCTCACTCTCTCCCAGTCTCAGGGGGCCCAGCAGAGTCAGGATGAGGGGGTTTGGGTGGTGGGTCTCTCTGGCTGTTACCAGTACGGGGTGGTGGCCAGCAGGATCTGCAGGGCCATGGAGAAGCAGGGCAGCTGGGCCAGGCTGTAGGCCACGGAGCGGGTGGGTGCCCTGAGCTGCAGCAGGTAGGCAATGGTGTGCACGATCCGCCCCACGCAGAAGATGAGGAAGTGGATCCTGGCCACTGTGGGACTGGGATCCAGCAGGGAGTAGATGGCTCCGAGGAAGAGGAAGGGAAAGATGTTCTCCATGTCATTGCGGTGGGCCCTGAAAAGCGAGATAAGGTTATTCCTTCCCACCACAATTCCCTGTTTTCTCTCATTCCTTCTCCCCATCCCTAGGTGCTGCTGGGCCTCCTCCCCATTGGATGGGGCAGACACAGCCCCCAAAAGTGTCAGTTCTCCCCTACACACAGAGGCAGGAGAATTTCACACCCTGTGTCTCTCCCTTGGGACACTGAGCTCCTGAAACTTTTTCTCCGTGACTGGGATGCCTTTGGCACAGCAGATGACAGCTCCAGGGTTGGAGCTTTCAAATAAACAGAGCAAAACACAGACCCTGTGAAGCTGCAAAAAGCTCAAAACTGGTGTGGTGCCAGCACGGCATGGTCCCAGATATGGCCATGCTACACAACAAAACGCAGCTCCAGACCACAGCTTCTCCACTGGAGAAACTCACAGGGTGAGAGGGGCTGTGGTTTCCCCTCTCTCCATAAATGCATCCAAAGGGAACTGGGGAGGAGTGGCCCAAGGGACTGGAGGGGATGCTGTGTCCATGTGACACATCAGCACTGATGGAGCCAAGCCCTGTGCACCAGCTGAACATGCACCTGCCTGGGTGTCACAGCATCACTGCCACCACCCCCAGCACTAATGAAACAGGATCTGGTCAGGCCATGAGGCACCATCCTCTGAACAAGGACTTGGGGGTTCAGCAGGGCTGGAAGGACAAATGGAAGAAGAAAGAGAAGAAATGAGAGAGCTGTGAGGCAGCCAGGGCCTCTTTCAGAGGCATGGGGTAATGTCCTGCCCTGCTCTGTCCCTGCCCTGCACAGACCCCTGGCTCTGCTCCCCTCCAGGTACAGTCTGAGATGAGAAGCTGACATTGCCCTTGCTCTGGGGAAACACCTTGGATTGAATGTGTCTTCTCCAGGGCTGCAAACACATCAGCAAGGATGGGCTCTGAGAGCTTCAGCTGCCCAAGTCAGATCCCAGGCTGCCCCAGGTTTTTGCTGCAGCTGCAGTTATTTATTTTTATGGAAGTTTGTTTATCCTGAATAATCAAAAGAAGATTATGATTATTATTTCTGCTATTATTTTATTTTTGCTAGGAAGGAAACGGCTCATTTTCCATCCTCCTCCTCCCTCTGGCAGCCCAGCATTTAGGTGGCACTGGAGGTTTTCTAAAGCAAATGCTGGAGGCAGGGGGACATGAACAGTGAGGTCCCCATGCAGAGCCCAGGGCTCAAGGACAGCAGGGCACAACTCCAGTCCCTTTCCTGCACATCATCAGCAATCCAGCCCAGCACTCGGGGCACCTCCTTTGACAAGGGGGACAGCAAATCAAGCCCAGGGCTGAATAACCCGATGTTTTACCTCTGAGAAACTGGGATTCTCAAAGAAGAGCGGTAACATTCATTGTTTGCCCAATCAGAGAGACAAAAGTTATTGTAATCCTGTTCAGCCTTTTCCCAAATCCCCAAAAAGGGGCAGCTGCCTACAGCACTGGGACCAGTCACTCTGTTGCCTGTCCAGGTTGTGCAGGGATCTGGGGTCCTGTCAGAGCAGGACACAAAGAACCTTTGAGTGTCGGCATGGGATGAAACATTGGGAATCTGTGGGACTTTGAGTACCTAGAAAAGAGCTAGTCAGAGTTGGATGTTGAATGCAAACCCAGATCCTACTCTTGCCCTTGCTCCAGTGCACACCATGCTAAAGATTAAACAGCTCTTGTGAGCAGGGTCCCAAAGCAGAGCTCGAGGCAATCTGACCATCTAGAATATTGCTTGATTAGGAGCCCTTTAACTTCCCAGTTCTTGTTTGCCAGCAGCTGGTGCAGAGGGAGAGGTGGCACCAGGAATTGTGGCACCAGAGAGAATGGTGGCACCAGAGGGAAAGTTGGCCCCGCTCACCTGCGGCATCGCTCCACATCAGGGTCCTCGCGGCAGAACTGCAGCCCCCCATTGCGCAGGGCATCCTCTGGGTTTGCAAATGCCTGGAAGAGACAGTCAGAGACAGTCCCCAACTGCTTACAGCCTTCAGGAACCTCACAGGTAGAAGCTTTGCCCCTAATCTTGAAGTCCTGTTGGGATTTTACCTGCCCAAATTTGATCCCGCTCTTCAAAAAAACAAGGGTCACTGCACTTCCATGCTTACTGTTGTGCACCTCCCCAGGAGTTTTCCTTGTCCTCCAAAAAACCCAGTGCTGCCTGTGAGCAGGTCCCAAATGAGGGTTTCAAGGGAGCTCCTACCTCACTCCTGTCCTCTTCTTCCCATGAAACCCATTTAGAGGAGAGTTTCCAGCCAGCAAGATCACTGCTGGCGGAGAGCTTGCAGACACAATGCAGCCTCCAAAAGATAACTAGGACTGACAGGTTAGAGAATATTTCCTAGCTGTTTTTTTGGCAGTGGCACTGTGTGGCTTTCCCACAGGGAAATGGGATCCTACACTAATAAACTTAAAAATGAAAATTATTTGTGTGAGCTCCCCACCTATGCTCAGAAGCTGTTCCTCAGGGACCTGGCTACATCTGACAGCTTCTTTTTGCAGCCTGGAAAGGGCCCTGATGCTTGCTTTAATTATGTTACAAGCCCAAACTGTCCCAGGGCTGGAGCATCATTTAGAATCACAAGGGGAGAAGACAATTCATCAGTTACAATGATGCCACAGGGCAGGGTGTTTGTCTTCTATCTGAGAAATTTCTAGAAATTTCTATCTAGAAATGCCACCCTCCCTCTCCACTGCCGTAGTCAAGACTCCTCAAATACTTTAAAACAGATTTTACAGAAAGCTGGGTTTTATCAGGAGTTGGGGTGCAGGAAGTAAAAGTCCAGTTGACCCCAACTCCTGACAGCAGCTGGTTCTCCCTGTATTTTCCTCCCTGACCAAGAATTGTCTCCTCCAGCTATTGTTTTATTGCTCTTGCTGCTCTCCTGGAGCATTACCATAGCCAGTCAGCCTCCAAAAACTCAAAATCTTTCTGATACATGGCAAGAAAAAAGACCATTGCAATGATTTCTTCTTAAACTTTGTTTTTTCCTTCTCCTTTTTTTTCCCAGACCCTGCAAATTAACTGTAAACAGACTCTTTCTAGAAGCATCTCACCTGCTTGGCATTTTAGATCTGATTATTATTTAGATTAGGTTTCCAAAATCATAAACATCAAGCTACAGATGGTAGAAACAAACAGAAAGGGTCAAAGAGATGTTTGCAGCAGCTATGAAACAAGTTTTGCTTTCAACTGAAGTCAAAGAAAACTCAGCTTGCTTCAGGAAAATTTTACTGAACTTATAGGAATAAAAGAAGAAAGCAAAATCACAGAAACCCAAGCAAAGAGCCAGAAAGGGAGGGGAAGGAAACGAAACTGGATCTTACCTTCTTTCTGAGTCTCACTTGCCCCGTAATGATGGCAACCGCATACATTTTTAAAATGAGAATTGTGCTATAGAACGTGAATGACAGGAACACTTCATTTTCCATCATTTTGGGAGAACACGTTACTCCCCAAAGCCAGGGGAGATCTCGGGCTGCGAGAGAGCCCCGCAGGAGAGAGGCGGGAACAGCTGCGTTTAAACACAACACAAATCCTCATTTTCCAGCGAAAGCCCCCAGCCCCTGTGCCCCCCGCCAGGCTGCAGGGACAGAGAGCAAACCCCAGGCAGCACATGGAGCAGGATTCCTCGGCTGCTCGCACCCTGCCACGAGCAGCTCCCTGCGGATGAGCTGCCGGAGCCAGGAGACAGCGCCCGGAGACAGCCAGGAGGGGGCCGGGCACAGAGCTGCGAGCTCTGCGAACCAGCCCCAGCTCGACCTTTCCGAACCAGCGCAGCTCCCCCGCCCCAGCTCCCCGCGGTGCCCCGAGGGACCGAGCCGCCAGAGCATCCCCGGCCCGGCCGGGCGCTGCTCACCCCGGAGCGAAGCTCTGCAGCCGTGGAAGGAGGAGTTAGGAACCAGGTCAGCGCCTGCCCCAGCCGCCTGCAGCCCTGCACTGGAGCCCACTCCTCCGGGCCGCGCTTCCCGTCCCGCCCAGCGCTGGCTGAGTGCTCACTCCCATGGCAGAGGCAGCCAAGTCTTTCCCACAGATCCACCTGAGAGGGATGGACGGCGGACAGAGGTGTCCCTTGGCCCAGCAGCGCCCACCAGCCAGGAGCCTGGGCTGCCCAGCACCCCGGCTGGGAGGAGAGCCCCGGGAATGACCAGCCTGGAACCCAGCCAGGCACACCCTGGTCTGCAAAGCCCTGAAACTGCACGAAGTGAAGAGCTGCCTGCCCAACCCAAAGGCAGTTCGTTCTGAGAGGATGAACCAAGGCAGCCAGATGGAGTTTTGTCCTTGGTTTTGAAAGTGCCATGTGTATTTGGAGCTGGCTTTTCCTCAGCCATCAACCATTGTGGAATAAAGAGTGGGACTGGAGCCTCTGCAGGCAGCTGGGCTGCTGTTTAATGCAAACTTAACTCCTTCTCCCCCAGTGCTTGCAGCAGCAAACCTCAGGGAGCCAGAGGTGTGGGGGCTGACAGCTCTCCAAGTTTATTAGAGTGGAAGGGCTGGATTTGGTATTAATTTCCTTACAACAGGAAAAAAAAACCAAACAAACCAGGAAAACAGAAAATTCTCTGCATTTGCCTCTGAATGTTCCTCATGGCCATTCTTCCCTGGTGCTGCAAACCCAAAGACACTCCACTGCTCCATGCAATGCTCTGGCTCAGCCTCACGACATCTGAGTGTGTACATGGAAGCACAAAGCAGGGAAGAAAAGGCAAAGCTGGATGTACAATGAGACCTGCAGTGCAAGCATAAAAACTGGATGTAGCTCCTGTGATTTGTGTTGCCATGGCTTTGGGGGGGATGTGGAGTGGAGGCCATGTGGTCTAGTTTTTCTACCCGATACCCAGAAAAGTTTTGACAAACCAAAACCTCCTACCAATAAATATTCTGTACAAGAAACCCACAAATAAGAGAAGATTTGATCACTATTGGCAGCACTTTGCACTATAGTGGTTAATAAAATGTAAAAGCTGGCCAGTTTAATATCTAGCTGACAGACAAGAATTTTACTTGAAATTCCAGGAACAGTTTGACAGATTTGTCCTCTCCCACCCCACAAGTAAGTCTTGTGTCCTTAGATATGCTGAGTGTTAACCTGGGAAATTAGGATTGTGATTGCCATTGTATTGTCAGGGCTCTATAAAGCCATTCTGCAGTTCAGGCATTTGTCATGGGCAATCCAAAAGAACCATATATGTGACATTCAATAAATTGTGCTATTCCTGAAGCCAGCTGGCTCTTCTGAATGTGTCCAGACCTATAGTTCACAGACTATTGGTGCACCTGGCTCAGGACCTTAGAGTTATGTTTTTTCAGCAGTGCAGGAAGCCTTTGAAAACCCCAAGCACCTGGTTTTAAGGGGGAGGTACTTGCAGTTGGTCACCACCACCCTGGCATTGGGGAGGCTGCAGGACAAGTCCTGGCACAGCCCAGTGGAGCTCTGCTGCCTCTGTCAGGCTGCTTCCCTGGGGTGGGACTGGGGACACCAGGACATGCAGCAGCCATGTGGATTCAGGCTCTGTGCTAAGAGCTGGGGTGTTCACCAGTGAACTACATCCAAACCCACCCACGCACCCCTGGAGCTCAGAAGGGTACTGTAAACATCATAATGCCAAGTGTAAGTAGGCAGTGGCAAAGCCACATCCCAAACATTGCTCCCTCCCATCCCTCTTCTCCACAGCTGATAGGGATCAACCCACAGCAGAGAAGACCTCAAGACCTCAGTGCCCAAGGATTTGGGTTATGCAGGGCCAGACCAGCCCCACAGCATGGATGAGACATTCTCCAGCAGCCCGTTCTCCCAGGAGCCTGGGAGAGGGCAGACAGCCAGACCCTTCACCAACACATCACACCCTCCATCCAGCAGCTCCAGTTTTTACCAGCTGATTATCCAGTCCACGGGGTCTTCAGCAGTGGGACCTTTTTCCTTCATGCACCTCCTTCCCCTCCCAAGGCAGCCAACACCTCGCTGAGCAGCAGGAATATGCACCTGCAGACAAGCCAGGACTCCTCCTGCCAGCCAGCCAGACTTCTCCTCCTTGGCATGGTTCAAACACTGGCAGGGAGCCCTGGACAATTTGCATCAGCAACTGGCACAAATTTACATTGAACAGAGAGATCAGGAAGCACACCTTGTTTAGGGATAAGCCCTTAGGGCAAACTCAGGTGTGGATGTGTTAATTTTACAAAAGTTTTTTTTCTGTGTGTTTATGGATTTCAAACCCCTTTCAGTGTAACGCAGAGTGGAACTCCAGAGGGGAGGGCTATGGATGGGGATGAAGAGCAGAAGATGACTGCAGAGGCAGGTGTAATGCTCCTGGGATCCCAGCTCCTTTTCAGTTTACCAGGTTCAGGGCTCTCATGCTGGCTAGAACACATCCACACTTGCACCTTCCTGGCTTTTGAGACCCAAGGCAAGGCAGCTGCCGGAAGCGTGTTCAACCATCCCATTAATCCATGCGGAAGCAGGCTGTTAATATTAATGGCTTGATCCTCCTCCACAGATCACATCCTGCCAGGACAGAGCCCTTGGCTCAAGAAGGCCAGGTCCTAACAGCAGTATGTCTTTAAACAACAAGTCATGCCTTAAAACCTTGAGTGTGAGAGGTCTCAACCCAGGACAAGATCTACCTAAACCCAACACTGCTAGCCAAAAACACTTCACTTTTTAGAAATTTTTAATAAAAATCCATGTGAGGTTTTGAAAGATTGGGTTGTCAGGTTAGACTGACCCCAGGAGCTGTAGGAAAAAAATGCAACATTTTGCTAGAGGAGAAACTGAACTGTAGGAAGCAGAAGGGATGAAAAATTAATGGGAAATGCTCGAGAAAAGTACTTAAAAATAGAAGCCTGTAAAAGTGCTTCTGCTTTGGCAAGATTATGGAATAAAAATACCCTCAATTCCCACACAGGTTATTTGACCACTAGAGTATTGTGACTACATTTTTCCACTCTTGCTCCTCTGGGGAATTTCCCGGTGGCACAGCCTGGGCTCCACCCTGATCCCAGAGAGCAGTCCTGGGCTCCACCCTGATCCCAGAGGGCAGCCGGTACTTTGAGCAATTACAGCCCCAAAATTTTCTCTAACGAGCAATTACATCCCACAGCTAGGGCTAAGCAAAGAGCCTGAGGGGACTGCTCCAGGCTGGAGAAGATGGGCAGGTGGGTGGCACTTCTCCAGCATGCTTCCACATGCTGGTGGAGAAGGTGCAGAGCCCAGCTGGGATTTTGTTTGCCCTGGGCACACAGCTCAGCCCAGGAGCTGAGCTACATTCCCAGTTTGCTCCAATCCTACCCTGGACACTGGCACCAGCCCTCCTGCCCTGCCATTTCTTCCTGCTGCTCCCAGCACAAAGCCTTGGAGCCTGCACACTCCAGTGATCACCTGCACCCATCCTGGGAAACCCAGCTGCCAAGGGAGGCTGTGCTGTGCTGGCTCATCAAACACAACGACTTTTCAAGTAAAGGCATGAGTGCTTTAGCTGTTTATTAGCGAGAAGGGTGCTCCACCTGCCTTCCCTCCTCAGTCTGCACGAAAGCTCCCACCACCATGACGCACCTTCCGTGGATCTGTGAAATCCTCTTGCTTCACCTGCAGCTCCCTATCCCCAGACTCCTGGGCTCCTCATGCTTGTTTCAGCAAGCAGGACACAGAAGATACTGCAAAGTCAGTAAGCAGTGGAACCACCAGCACCTCTGGCCCCCAGCATTAGCATCTGTTGTGGTTTGACTCTGGCCAAACTCCAGGCACCCATGAAAGTCACTCGCTCGCCCTCCCCTGCCACAGCTGGGCAGAGGAGAGAGAAAATTAACAAAGGGTTCATGAGTTGAAATAAAGACTGGGGGAAAAACTCCAAAGGCAAAATAGGTTCAGCTTAGAGGTACAAAGTGAATTTATTCCTAACAAAATCAGAGGAGGATAATAAGAAGTGAAATGAGCCCTTAAAAAGACCTTTTCTTCTGCCAACCACTCCCTTCTTTCCACTGACAGTGCAGGGAGACAGGGCATGGGAGTTCTGGTCATTTCATCACTGAGATTTTCTTCTGCTGCTCAAGGAAAGAAGTTGTTCCCCTGTGAGACTGTGGGGTCTCTCCCACGGAAGTCAGTTCTCCGTGAACTTCTCCAGTGTGGGTCCAATCTCATGAGCAGCAGTCCTTCCCAAACTGCTGCAATGTGAGTCCCTCCCTGGGCACACAGTTCTCCCAAAACTGCTGCAGTGTAAGTCACTTTTCCACAGGGTGCAGTCCTCCAAGGACAGGCTGCCCCAACCTGGAAGCAGGGCCCCCTCTCTCCATTGGATCTCCCACTGGGTCACAGCCTCCTCCAGGCACCCACCCGCTGCGGCATGGGCACCTCTGCCATGGGCTGTGGGTGGATCTCTGCATTCTCTGTGGATCCCCAGGGGCTGCAGGGGCACAGCTGCTTCACCACGGTGATCACCATGGCCTGCAGAGGAATCTCGGCTCTGGCACCTGGAGCACCTCCTCCCCCTCCTTCTCCACCGACCTTGGTGTCTCCATGTTGTTTCCCTCACATGTTCTCACCTCCTCCTCTTCTCTGGTTAGGAAAAACTGTGTTTTTCAAAACTTCGCTTTGCTTTGATTTTCTTCTCAAAGATGTTATCACAGAGGTGTTACCATCTGTCGTGGTTTGAGAGGAAATGAAGTTTTTTGTGATGGCGTGGTCAAGCCAATCGGTGTTCAGATTTTAATATTGGCACCTGGTTTGTCCACTGAGGGCATGGATACGCTTCTGAGAACACAGGGGGTTAAAAGCTGTGAACGCCCATGTGAACTTCCTTTTGAATTCCGGTTTGGGGTTTGGAAGAGAACAGACCTTCCCTGCCCAACTCCGAGCTGGGCGGGGGGGAGGGGAGCCATGTGGCTGGAGAGAGAGGTAGGCCAGGCCTGGGCCCAAGGGTGGAGGAGAACATTGCAAGGGCTTCGGGCAGCCATCCCCCATTCCCTCCCTAGAGAGAGGGAGAGAGCCAGAGCCCGTGCCTGTGATAGCGCGGCCGGCGTGAAGGAGAAGGGGGGTGCCCAGCAGGGCAGCCAGTGTGGGAGTTCATGAAGCAAACCGGCAGAGCCTGGGACTTTTAACCCTTCTGGGGAGGATGGAAACCTTGCAAATGCTGATTCCCCCTGAAGTTGATAGGCCTCAGGCATGAGGAATGTAAGATCACTCTCCCAAATTGTCCTTCACACTCAGAAGAGCAGATGCCTGCAGCAGGAGAAAGCCATCAAGAGAGGCCCAGGGGAGGGGCAGGCCTGTGGTGGCTCTGAGTCTCAGGCAGAGCAGAGGAATCTGCTGTTCCTCAGCCAGTCCCAGGACCAAGTCAGAGGCAGTAGCATGTCCTCCTGCCTTTTCTTCCAGCTCCATCCACCATCCTTTCCTGCCTGCTCATGGGCTGCTGCCCTGCTCCCAGCCGCTCCTGCCCCAAACTGTCACTCCCAGCCTGGCTGCAGAGGAGTCACTGTCCCCTCTGCTGCTGTGACACTAGAGATGCTAGAAGAGAGGCCATCAGGCTGTGGGTGTGTGCAAGCAGATAATTTTCTCATGTTCTGAGCCTCACATGGATTCATGCCTGGGCTTTCTCTTAGGAAAGAATTCCTTGGCTATGGTGCTCTGTGCCTTCGCGGATGAAACCCTGCTGGGAGAGGGGCTGAGGGAAGTTATTTCTCCTCTCTCCTGCTCTCTCCCTCTGTCCCAGCTGGTTTAGGTGCTGGCTTCAGGCAGAGCTGCCCCTGCCACTGCAGAGACCAGGTAAAAGTGGGAAATGGGGTCAGGGCTTGGGGTGTGGGGAAGCTGTGTCTCCCTCCCACTCAGCCACACCTCAGCATCTCGTGATGTGTTTTGCTTCCCAAGAACCAGATCCCGTCAGCTGTAAACAACAAGCAGAGAACACTTGTGTTACTGCCCAAAAAGAGGGAGTTTCCCTGCCAGACTGGGAGAGTAGAGGAACAAATTACTGCCAAAAATGTCAGAATTTGGGAACATTTTGTAGACTTGGAGCATTTGCAAAACTACAACGTAGATGCAGATTCTCTGGTGGGGTGCTCTGAAACAAGAGCAAAGGTAAAGGAAGCTGCATGGCCCAGCCTCCCCATGCTGTGTTATAGACAGATGGGAATCAGGGCATGGGAATCTCAGCATTAAGAGCCCTGGCTCACTAACAGGGCTGGGAGAGGAAGCAACTGTGGTCCCTGATTCCAGCCTTATTTCCAGACCTGACATTCAACAGCAATGAGCAGCTTCAAAGTGGAAAGTAGAAAACAAACCTTTTATTTCCTGGGCTGTTAACCCTGCCTTGTAACCCAGGAAGAACAGGTTGCTGAGCTTGTTAATTTTAAAGTCTTTTAAGCCCTGTTTTCACCAGATAGGCATTTTCAAGTTCTCACAGGACAAGAGGGAATGGAAAGGTCAGCATATCATTGCCTGTCCCTGACCCAAGCTGAGTGGCTACACCATCCTGGTGAAACCAGCTCCAAGGAGAGCCTTCGTTCATGGCTTTGCCATAGAGCTTCACCCACCACAAAGCTTTTCAAAACACAGAGCTTATTTTCAAACCCCTGAGTTCTCTGTGCTCCTTTCATCACCCCCAAATTAAACAGCAGCATTTCCTCCCACCCTCCTGTGTAGGTCATGTTGTCTAGATCTCTTTAGTACACATGTCAATCTTGTAAGTGGCACTTTGCAATGTTCTGGGGGACAACTGAGCTCCCGAGAGCAGATCAGGACCTCCTTCCCACAAGACCTGACTCAGGCAGAAGTCAGAGCTGCTCAGTAATTTGAGGTTTTATGAGTCAAGTCATTGTGTCATTGGTCCAGACACATCCTAAAACTTTCCCTTTTTCCTGCAGTGAGTCATGAACAACATATCTTTTGGGCTTCCTTTTAGGCCAAGAGGTGGTATTTCACCTGGTAAAACCAGGTGGTCTGGTTTCAATTCTGATGTTGTTAATAAACATCCTCCCTACAATCAGCCTGGAAAGCAGGGAGCAATTTAGCTGTGTTATTGCAGCCCCCTTGCTGGAAGGTTTTTATTGTGCTGTTGTCTCAGCTGGCCTCTTGCTCACAGCAGTGGCAGCACTGACACAACATGGGTGTCAGGCTGGGTGACCCTGACTTTATCCAGAGCAGAATTTGGGTTGAATGATGCAAAGTAGTAGAAAAACCTCCCCACTCTACTCTGCAGGCAGGGATGCTTAGACTAACCATCCTAAATTTTCTTTGCCTGAATGATCCATTGGCAGGACTCTGAGAGCCTACCCAGGTCCCATGTGCTGATTGCTCTCTTGATTTACAGCCCACATCCTCATGTCTACGATGTTCCCAGAAATCTGTCCCACCCTGTGTTTATGCAACCCTGGAGCCCTCCATGGGGGAATATGTGCTTTTTGCAATGTTTTACAAAACATCAGAATGCTTCTCTCTAGCACAGCACACTTCTGTTAATAGCACCACTGACTCAGGCAAGAAGGAACAAGAAGTTCCCCCATCAGCAGGAGAGAAGATGGATCCCATCTGTGGGAAGGCTGTAGGGACAGGAGGCTATGGGATGCTACATTAGTGGGGCTGGAGCTGTCCCACAAGGAGAGGTGGACATCAGGAAGGGGCAAGGAGCTGTGCTGCACCATTATTGCAGTGGGGAAAGTTGTGTGAATGTTCAGTGGTGGAAGGAGCTGCTGCTCTTCACCACGAGTGAGGCCCTTCCAGGGCTGTTTCAGCTCTGGGACTGTGGTTTCAGGGTAGGACATGCCCCTGAGGGAGACAGCAGTGGATTGAGGCTCTCTGGTCCCGTTCACCCTGATTCATTCAATCTTCAGAAGTCAGAGATTAACTTAAGCTCTGAATCACAAGGTTTAATTCTCTTTCTTGTAAATTTGTTGTCATACATGAAGGTAATGTTTGATAATTACATGTGTCAAGTCACCATCCAAACTGATAAAATTAAATTACTTCTTGAGACAAAGAAGTTCCATAATGAGACACAATTTAAATTAAGATGATGATGATAATAAAAAAATATATATTTTTATGGGATCTCGTTTCCCTCTTGTTCACGTCACGGAAAGCCACACAGGGGAATTAAGAACAGCAGTTCTTGTTCAACTTTGCCCAGCATTCTCCTCCTTTGAAACATGTCTTTGAAAGCACCTCTTACTCAGCTTTACTTCAGTCCCATTAGCTTTCATCTCTCTTCAAAGGAGATTTCTCCATGCTTTTGATTATCCCAGTCATACTTTCATATTTCCCTCTATGCTGGAGCAAGCAGATGACCAGCACATGACTGCTAACTCCTTTACCCCCTGCACTTCTGTTACCCCGTTCAGAGGGGTCCCATGATGAGGGAAGAGATGAGAAAGTTGACTCCATGTATCAGAAGGCTTGATTTATTATTATATGATAGATAATATATAAAAACTATACTAAAAGAATAGAGAGAAGGATTTCACTACTGAGCTATGCTAAGAATAGAAAAGGAATGTGTCCTCCCAGACCGAGACCAGCCGGACAGGTGTTCTGTGATAGGCTCTTAATTGCAAACAGTCTGACGGGACCAATCACAGACATCCCCTGTTGCATTCCACAGCAGCAGATAAGAATTGTTTACAGTTTATTCCTGAGGCCTCTCAGCTCTCAGGAGAGAAAAAATCCTAAGTAAAGGATTTTTCATAAAACATGTTGGCGACACACTTCAAACGTCCTTCAACCTCCTAAAAACTCATTTTTCTTTTAAATGCCACAAGTCCTCACTGAGGGGTCTAGGATGACTCCACACCAAGTTATTTAGTACTCTAGAGGGGCTACTTCCAAACTGTAGGAATTCCAGCAATGTTGTATAGAAGACAGCCCTGGGACACTTCAGAGCTATCAAGCATTAGATCTGGCTGCTCATCCCTGTTCCTTGGGGCCTCTCTGTATCCTGCAGCCAATCTCCTCTTTTTCTGTGCTCTTAGTGTGGATGTAACATTGTTCTTTGCAGAGCACATCATTCTCCTCTTTTCAACTCATTCCAGCTCCCTGTTGGCCACAGGGTTCCCAGATCTCAACCACACATTTTAACAATAGCTGGAAACTGGAGTCCTGCAGGGAACATTTTATCTCAGCAGAGTACATTTTCTTCCTGTTAGATAAAATATCTCCTGGAAAAAGAACCTAAGAGTTTCAGATTCAACTTTTATTTAACATTGAGGAATCTGTATGGAGATGATACTTTACAGGTCATTCAGAGCAAGATTTGAGGCATAAATTACAGGTCCTCAGGCTTTCTTGCAATGACATTCTGAGTCCAAACCACAGAGAAGGACATACCTGGTGGAATTTCCAGGAAACCTCACTAGTCTCCACAGAAATCACCAAATCCCTTCTTGCTCAGGAGACCTTGCTCCATAACCTCCCCAGCATTTCAAGGGGCCCAGCCCCAGCCTCTCTGAACAAATGGAGAGGCTATTACAGCAACAGTCACTTTCTCCTGATGAACCTACTTGGTCTTCAGTGTCAACTGCTAATTGAGCTGATTAAAACCAGGCAGAAGTCTTTACTTGGGCGTGAGCTGAAGACAGAGGAGGGAAACCAGAGGTGCCAGTCAGAGCAGTTGCCTTGCAAGACTGATTTTAGTGACCTGTGTTTATGGCTCTTCACAGGAGATGGGTGTAAGAGCGGGGTGTTACCTTTGCTAAAAAAACCCCAAACCAAACACAGCCTCTGATTCTGGTCCAACCAGAATCGGGTCCAACCCAAAACCTTTTAAATCCTCTTTCACCTAATGGTTCAAAACCATTGGATGGGGCTGTCTGCTTAACAACACCATCACTTTTGTGCTTTGGATGAGATACAAGCCACTCAGAGCCCGTGACTGCAGTAAGGGCACACTCATGCCCTGCTCTTCCTGAGGAATCCTCCCACAGCATATGAACTTAATGTTTTCTTATTTCATGCAGCTGAAGTTTCATCTCTTTCATGCCATTTTTATCCCTAAATTATTTACAACAGAATTCTATTTAAGATAGAATATGGGCTAAAGTTTTCCTATTATTTCTTGTTCTTTCAGTGAGAACTATTGCTACACAGGCAGACAGGCTCACACGAGACCCACTCTGCTCCAAGCCAGCCTGGAGAACAAAACCAGAAATTCCTGGAGTCAAGCCAAACAGGAACAGTCTCCAATTTCAAATTCTGGACTCAATTTTAAAAACCAAAGGCAGGATCAAGGCAGGTGAAGTTTAACTCTCACAGTGTCCCCATCCTACCAGTGAGCACCTACAGCACAAAGTTTAATTCTCTTTCTTGTGGATATGTTGTCATAAATAATGGGAATGTTCTGTATCTACATGCCAAGTTCACTGTGCACACCATTCAAACTAAACCACATCCTTGGACAATAAGTTCCAAAATGAAACAAAATCTGAATTGAGATGATGATGATGGTGATAATGATGATTATCACCATCATCATCATCATCTTTTTATGGGCTCTCCTTCCCCTCTTGTTCATGTCATGGGGAGACAAGCAGAGCATTAGGAACAGATGATGTGGCTAAGCCAATGCTGCTGGAGCTGGGTGAGAGCACCTTGACTTGACCCCAAATGCAGTTCCCAGATCTAATCACTAAACCACAGAGGATGTCTAGGACAGGAATGTTTACTTTACAAGTCAAAACAGAGTCTAACTGCCAGCATCGATAGCCCCTCCACTGGGTCTATCTCTACCATTTCATACATTATTCATCTGGACCTTGCACGAAATCAGAGCCCAGAGGCCAGAAGGGGTGAAAAGGCAAGGCTGCTAAATGTTAAAGCACCTCCACACCCTGCTTTGCTTTCCTGAGTTCCTGCCCTGAGGGTGCCTCTCTCAGCTGCCAGCCCAGGTGGATTTGCATGGTCCAGTGGAGACTGCTGCTTATCTGCACCTGGCTTTGGGTGGTGCCTTTATCGTGGAATCATAGAACCATTCAGGTTGGAAAAACCTCTAGGATCATCAAATCCAATCCTTAACCTTAGTGTTCACCACTAAACCACTTCCAGAAGTGCCACATCCACATGACTTTTCCAGGGAGGGTGAACCAGGCCCTGAGCTGCTGGGTCCTCTTGCACTGCAACAGCAGAGACCCAAAGCAACCCATAAAACACCACCTAATCCTCAGTGTCTCACAGTTCTGGTTGTTAACAGTAGATAACTAGTAGTTTAACTCTTAAGAGCAATTTTCTCCAAGCTATTCTTTAACTATTTTATTCCTAGCCCCAAAATACAAGACTGGAGGGTGTCTAGGACATAAAAGTCCATTTGAGAAGTGGACACTTGTTAAGATCACTCAAGTACAGATTTTAAAACTCTTCTCTTCAAAGCCTGTGGCAGTCCTGGGAACTCCTGTTCATATGAACATAAACCTCTGGCTCTATCCAAAGCCAAATGGCTGCCTCCCTCCTCTGGAACACACAGTGGCCTATGTGGGGAACAGAGCTATTTTGGCTGTCAGGCACTTTAATAATTCCTTGTGCTTGTTCTGAGAAAAACCATCTCCATCCATCACTGCTTGATGGAGTCTATGTGTGAAAGATCAAGCAGCTTCCAGCACCAGGACTCATTCCATAAAGAGCAGAGAAGTGTCCTGCCAGCATTGTCACCTTGCGCTTATCTGTAAAACATTCAACTTCCAGCAAGTTCCCACGGCAGACAAGAAACGTGAGACGGCAGCTTCCCTCACCCACAATCAAGCACAGCTTAAACACATTCCCTCCCCTGCCTCTCACTCCCATCCCTACCAGGTAACATGACCTGTGTAGCTCCACCTGCTGCAAACCACTCAGGGTCAGATTAAAAATCCCATTTTTCTCCCTCTGCAGAGCTGTCAGCATTCATCACGGCAGAGGGCACCGGCAGCACTGCCAAGCCCTGCTCGCTCCCAGCTGCTCTGGGGAGGAGCTGTGCTGGTGCAGAGCAGGGACAGCTCTGGCCTGAAGCACCTCAGCATCCCAGCTCTGGCTGTTCACTTTGCTGGGACAGCACAGTGACACTCTGCTCTCTGACTGCAGCCTGGGCTCAGGAAAAAGGGCTTTGAGATTGGGCATCCAGATGGGAAACACTTTTCTGTTGTTGTAGGAAAGAACCTCTCAATGGAATTTTTCAGAGAAAACAACCAGGACAAAATCCAGCCTTCCTGGTACCTCAGAATTTCACAACAGTTCAGACACGATCAAATGAATTATTTCCCAAGAGCAGATTTACTGAACAAGTATATAATGTTCTGTTTCACTCAGATGCCAAATTCATCCACATGTTTCCCTGTTGGAGTGTCCCTCTTCACACAGCACACAGCACCGCAAACTGACTTAAGGGACTCTGTGATTTTGTACCCCAGATAAGGATTTTGAAGCCTGTCCAAGTTGAATCACAGGTCAAGCTCTTGAGTAAATATTTCAGTGACAAAACAGAATTGTTAAACCCTTTGCTATGAACTACCGTGTTGAAAAAAAAACTTTCATCATCTGCAAACCCCAGTTTTCCTACCTGCAAGAGAAGGATGACAGGCTCTTGACTCCCTGGGTGTTTCTAGGATTAGACAATGTCTGCTCAACGTTAATGTAGATGTTGGTATTTTGTGTTATTGCTCCTGTCACATTACAGAAAGGTCAGAGAACATATTCCATGACTCAGAGCCTTTCCACAGCATTAGTGTAGCCCTCAGAGCTTAGCCAGGCTCTGTATTTGGATAAAGCCCACCACAATCCTACTCTTTAAAGATCCCAATGTACGTCAGAGTGGCAGCCCTTTCCTGTCACTGCCTCATCTCTGTGTTTAGGATAAGCAGCACTTGGAAGATGATACTGAAATTAAAGCAGAGAAAGAAAACAAAGCAAAACCACACGTACAGGGTGTAGGGGGGTGTGTGGTGTGGTAGAAAAAGGGTAAAAATAAACAAAAATCCTCTCAGAAAAACTCAGGCTTTTAGAGAGCATCTAGCCAGAGTCATAAGGCAGGGAGAGATTATGTAAAAATGAATGTAGGGAAAAATTAGTCTCCTAGCTCTCCTTCTCCACTTAGAAACCTTCCACAGGAACCTCTTGCCAGCCCAGCAATTCATGTAAAACCGCACATTTCCAAAGCTCTTTCACAAATAAAGCATTTGGAAACATTGAGGACCTTATACATCCTCCAACAAAAATACAGACTTTTTCTGGGAAAAGCATTGATTCATAGATCTTGAAATTCTTACCTGGAAAACTCTTGCACTCCATGAACTGAAGATGGGGCTGCAGCCCTGATTCCTGGCACCCTGTCCCCTGGCTGGAGACATTTTCCTTGGCTCACCAGCCAGCTGGGAGGTCTACTGCCTTGTGATGCTGCTCTGAGAGCCCTGATAACCAGCCAGATCCCAGATTCTCTGAGCTCTCTGCCACAGAGCTCAAAGTAAGCCAGCCTAAAGTCCTGAAAATGCTGACTTTAAACCAATCAAATTGCAGGTGGCAGGAAATTCCAACACACCGGAAGCGGGGTCAGGCCAGGCAAAAATCTCATCTGAGGCTTTTCTCTCTCCTCACCCTCGGCCTTGAGTATTCCATCTCTGCATCCCTTATCTCTTGTTTTGCAACACAGATGCCCCATATCTCCATTGCCTCCTCTACCACAACAGCTTTAGCACCCCACTTTACCCACTGCAAACACCCTGTATCTTCCAGCTCATACCACTGATCCCCAAATTCCTACCATTCTGCTTCCAGTACTCTCTGCAACATCCTTCCCTTTTCCACACCCTCTCCTTTTCACCTCACCACTTTCACTGCTGATCAACATCCTAAATCACAGACACCCCAAGCCTATTGCACATTGAACACCTACCTAAAGTTCTTCTCTGCTGCAGATTTTCAGCACTTTCAGCTTGTGGCAGCTGGTTTAAGATGACCCACTGGTGGCCAACCACCTCACCACTGTGCTGGTCAGGAGGGCAACATCAAGGCACGACAGGATGCCAGTTCTGTGCCTAGGGCACAGGAGGGTGTTGAGGAACAATGTGTTCAACACACCAGGCACAAAACATTGCACTGTGGACTTTGTGGTGCAGGGTCTGTGCTCCACTTGGAGCTTCCAGACTGTTGTTCAAGGAAATTGCCATCAATGTCAGCCTCACCACCCCTATTAGACATCTCATCCATGTCCAGGCCCAGCTTGAACCCATTTAACTTGTAACGGATAATGAGATAACAGCATGACATGCAGCAGCTGAAGATTATTTAAACACCCATCTGGTACCTGTTATGCAGCATACGTCCTATGGTTGTATAGGAAATATATGCCACCTCCCTCCCACATGGAAAGGAGATCTATAGATGTATCTCATGCTACCCCTTCTTTTTGCAGATGAGGTAATTCTCCTTCTCTGTGCTGCTTCTAGCATATCACTTTGCATTTCCCATCTGTGTCTTAGGAGATGCAGTCCCTTCCAAGCTGTTGAGCCCTTGTGAAAACACATGAAAGCACCATGAAAAATTTGCTCAGGACATCTCACCCCCTTCATACATCAGTCAGAAAAGACTCTGCTGTGAAACTGATTCACCCTTTGCAAGACAACATGGCACTACCCTTTATCCCAGAGGGATTCAGGGGTGACAGTCCATGTCTATGTTTGTTGGACCACACTGATTCTACAGGGGAATGGTGAAATACCTGCTGAAGCCTGAGCGGTGAGCAAGGCAACTGGCTCACACTGTAACAAAATAAATAAAAGGCAACCAGTCCACTGTAATCAGATGGGCAGATGAGAATCTGCAGATCCCAGCTGAACAGCCTGATTTCTTTATCCAAACCCTCCACCTTCCTTTGTAGGATGACTTCGGCTGTTTTGCTGGAATGGCTCTCATAGCTCTGGCTCTCTGTGATCCCTCAGCAGCCGCAGGCTGGGTTACTGTGTATCCCAAGAAATCACGTTTTGCAACACAAGCTGTCAGCTCTGCAGATGGGCGTCCACACTTCTCTGTTTTTCTCAAACATGACTCAGTTCTCCGCAGAAACTGCTCTCGCCTGGACCAAAGCCTGTGTCTGACGCCCCATCTAGCGTTCAGCACGGACAGATGCAGAGGAAAGAGGTGACTGGAGAACTCTCAGCATTTTCAGCAGAATTAAGCCACTTTTATAAAACTTATTTGTCTCGAAGAGAGCCCAGGCGCCATGGAATCCTGCATATCCCACTTCCAGCTCCTGCCTCTGGACTCTCTGGGTGTCCAAGTGGAGATAGCAGCTGGAAAGCCCTGGAAACCCAGCTCCTTCTTTGCTTGGCAGCACACCCCGGGGCTTGGAGGGCAGCTGGGCAAACCCAGGAATGAAACCCCGTTTCAGCCTTGGAATGGGGAACGGAGGGGGTGAGCTGTGCCCCCCTCCAGGGTCGATCGCAGCCGGCAGCCTGGATTCTCCAGCAGGGAACATCGGCATTCCCCGGCTGCTCGGCAGTCGGCAGCACTGGGCGCCCTGGTCAAGACAGTCATCAAATCCTGAACAGGTATTTTGAATACTAAATAACGCTGCTCAATGTTTTTCCAATGAGATTTTAAAAATCAATTGGGAATTGCTGAAAAGTGCGTTTCACAATTTTTTTTTTTTCATGGAAAAAAAGTGCTGAGAAAAGAAACCCTTTTCCGCCTTTCTGTTTGTTTGTTTTTGGGTTTGGGTTTTTTGTTTTTTTTTTTGGTGGTGGTGGGGTGATAGTAAAGTTGTCAGGACAAAGACAAACAAACAAACAAACAAACAAAAACCTGCTCTGAGGACTTGGTTTTACACAGCAGTTTTCTGACACGTTCAATGCTGTGAATTGCAGAGCCCTAAGCACTGCTACGGAAATCCTCGGGCTGTGTAATGTGAGCACAACCACTCGCAATTAAGCCCAAAACAAGCATCTCTGTGTACTCCGTTAATCACCAGCCCAATTAGCACCTGGGTTAAGATGCTGAGAGGTTCCAGTCCTCCTCCCATCAGAGCTGGGATTGTTCTAGTGAAACCCTCACTGCGCCTATGCAGTGCTCTGCTCACAACACTTTCATTTCTCCTGGAGCAGCGTGATAAGTCTGTTAACTCATTAACACCTCCAGCTTACAGGAGACTTGGCTTCCAGCCCCTTCAGCAGCCCCAGGCTCCACGCTCCAGGAAGTTTTTCTGCAGTTTCTGTTTTGGTTTCTTTTCCTGCTGAGCCAGGCTGGCTGGCAGCTCCCACCATGAAGCTCCTGAAGGCTGCTGTGATCTTTGTTCTTGTGCCCACCCTGACGCCGGCTTTTGACCCTCTCAGCGCTTCGGTCGTTGCGGGAAGCGCTCTCATGGCTTGGCACCTCTTGTCCTCCGACTCCTGGCTCAAGTGCCGCTTCCAGGAGTGCTGCAAAAGGAATAGCACTGTGAACTTCAAAGGTGAGGCAGTGGGGAGGGCACGGCAGCCAAGCTGGTGTTCCTTCGCAGGGTGCTGAGAGCTTCCTTTGGTGGGCTTGTGGAAGGTAAGGGTCACCACCCACAGCAGCTCTACGAGGCAGAGACCCGAATATATCTCTGTAGTCTACAGGGCAGACTAACCTAATATTCCTTATCTCACAAGACGCTGTGTGTCTTGCTTCTATCTGAGCAGTACTGGAGCATTGTCCTTGCTGATTTCTTGGTTTGTATTGGCAGAAATGGGCTCTGCTGGTGTATGGCACCATCAGGGTGGCAGATGCCACTGACAGACCTCATCAATGGGTGTAAATATCTAAATATCCACGGAGGTGGATCAGGCTCTTCCCGGGGGTGCCAATGACACCAATGGACAAGCAGGGAACACAGCTTGGGAAAATACTGAAACTTTACATTTTGGTAAACTAACTCCGATATGCCTCAATGAACAAAGCCTGAGAGAGAAACATGTATTGTTCAGGGTGAACACCTGGAGTGCAGAAATTATGGACCACAAGGACATTTTGTCGGAGACAGGCAAAGACTCATTGTAAAGTCCCTACAAGAGGAAAAAGATAGTAAAAAGACTAAAATTGTGGACTAATTAACATAAGAAGCAAGAAATCAATAAGCAATGGAGGGCAGAGTAGCAACTAATGGAAGAAAATGATGTAATTTAGAACTGATGAGTAATAATTCTGTTGCTTGTTAAAAAGGCATAAATGAGTAAAAAACTTTTGTGTCTGTGTGGAGGCTGCAATTTGGCCGTCCTGGCCAGACTAAAGTAACGCTTCCTCGCTAGTAAAGAGCCGGTATCGGAGGTTTAATTTCCCTGCGGAGCTGGCAGCAGGTGAGGCGCTGTGTCCCCGGGATCTCTGCCCGGCACAAAGATGGCAGCGGTCCCTCACGGGGCGGGGACGCGCGGGCGCGCAGGCGCGGTGGGCGCGGCGCGCGCGCTCGGGGCCGTCATGGCGCGCTCGGTGCCGCTGCTGTGGGTGCTGCTGCCGGGGCTGGCGGCGCTGGAGCCGCTCAGCGTGGGCCTGGCCATCGGCGTGGCCTCGGCGCTCACCGGCTACCTGTCGCACCCCAGGTTCTACTGCAGCTACGTGGAGTGCTGCCCCCGCGCCGGGCAGCGCCTCAACGCCACCGGTACGGCGGGGGCGGGGGGCGGCCGGGCTGCCCCCGAGCTCGGCCGGTCACTGGGCAGCGCGGCCCGGGGCGTGCGCGGTGACCGGCGGTGCTGAGCTGTCCCTCTCCCCGCAGCGCTGAAGGCGCAGCTGGACAATAGGCTCTTCGGGCAGCACCTGGCCAAGGACGTGGTGCTGAAGGCGGTGCTGGGCTTCAGCAACAACCCCAGCCCCAAGAAGCCGCTGATGCTGTCGCTGCACGGCTGGGCCGGCACCGGCAAGAACTTCCTCAGTCAGATCCTGGCGGAGCAGGTCCACCCCGCCGGCCTGCGCAGCAAGTTCGTGCATCTCTTCCTGGCCACCCTGCACTTCCCCCACCACGACCAGGTCAAGCTGTACAAGGTGAGGAGGGGCCGGAGGTGGCCCGGTTACCCGCAGTGGGTGCACCCTGCGGGGGGTGTCCTGCACAACTCTCGCAGGTTCCCTCTGGGATGAGCTCAGCTGGTCGGAGCATGATGCTGATCATGATGATGCTGATCATGCCAAGGTCGTGAGTTCGATCCCTGTACGGGCCATTCACTTAAAAGTTGGACTCGGTGATCCTTGTGGGTCCCTTCTAACTCAGAATATTCTGGTTCATGTTCCTGACAGCATGAGGTGTGCAGCTGAGAATTCCAAAGTTGATGCTTAGGAGGGATAGAAGGGGAAGTTCATGTATAAAGTAAAAGGCACCAAAAAGCCGAGAAATCAAACCCGAGATAGTTTCCATTTCCTAGCGCTATCCTCTCACTGATGCCATCTACTGATTCCCGTGCTCGCTGCAGGAGAGTTTGTCGTTCCAGCTGCATTATCCTGGCTGTCCGGGATGGAAGGCACCTTCTCCACATCCCCCGCGGGGCCGTGTTTTGCATTTCTGACTGAAACAGTGTTGATAATGTTGAGAACACAGTGGTGTTTTGGCTGTTACAGTAGTGCTTGCACAGCTTCAAAGCTTGCTAGTTTTTCCCACTCATCTCGAGCTGACTGGGGTGGGCAAGAGATGGGGAGGGGGCAAAGCCTAGACAGCTGACCCCCACTGGGCAAAAGGATATTCCATAACACATGCTGTCATGCTCAGCCATAGAAAGGGGGTTGAAGAAGGAAAAAATGGGGGAGCATTGGTTTCCAAGTTGGTTGTTGCTCTAGCTCTGGCTGGACGTTGGTCTGCATGTGTTGGGTGATACCATTGTTTTGGTTCTTTTCCTCTTTCATTCACCTGCCAGTGGGTGTGGGATACTGAAATTTGATAGTCAGAATCTGTAATATACAAGAATCTTGCAGTACATCTAGTAAAGGCCTTGTTTTTCAGTGGCTTTCAACCTCTTGTTCCAGGAACAGCTGCAGAACTGGATTCGAGGCAATGTCAGTGCCTGTCCCTCCTCTGTCTTCATTTTTGATGAGATGGACAAAATGCATCCAGGTGTCATTGATGCCATCAAACCCTTCTTAGACTATTATGAGGAGGTTGATGGGGTGTCTTACAGGAAAGCCATCTTCATCTTCCTCAGGTCTGTGGCACCAGTTTCTGTAACTTTAAAATACTGAATGTTTATTTATTATTATAATGATGCTTCTTGGGCACCTCATTCAAAGGAGAGTAAAAAAATGCTCTGGAGGGAAGATTTCTCTGGTAAAGACAGTGGGGAGCAGTCTGAACTTGTGCCTTTGGCTGTAGTGGAGCAGGTCTGATGCTGTGCGTGGCCACTGCAGCATGATGAGCTCATGAAGCTGGCCCAGAGCACAGGACATAAGAGAGTTCACATTTTGGGATGGGTGTACCAAGTACTGGACCTTGCTGGCACGGAGTTAAATATCTTCAGAGCAGCTGGTCTGGTGCTCTTTGGGATTTGTGGCTCTGAGAATGTTGATAGCACACCAATCTTTTGCCTGGTTCTGAATGATGTTTGCAAAGCTTCAAGGCTGGAGTGGGCAGGAGGATGGGAGGGCACAGCTGGGACAGCTGACCTGAAGTGCCCAGGAGGATATTGAATACTGTGGCATGCCATACCAAGCAATAAAAACAAAGGTGGAGAAAAAAATGGAGTTTCATCTTTAATGTGATGGTTCTTCAGCATTTGCCTGGGTGTTTGTCTGTCTGTGGGGCAGGTGAGTTATTTCCTCCTTGGGGTTTTTTTCCCTCTTCTTTTTTTCCTTCTATTAAACTACCTTTATCTTGACCCACAAGTCTTCAGACTTCTGTTCTTCCTATTTTCTCATTCCATCCCACTGAGGTAGGAGGGACTAAGCAAGTGGCTATGTAGGTGCTTGGCTGCTGGCTGGGGGCAACCCACCACACACTGATGGCTGAAGAACTGGAGACTTTCCCTAAATTTTGGCTTACAGGATTCTTTTTGATGATTTGTTTGATATCAAGGAGATTAGCAATATACTTAACAGGCTGCAAAAGAAGTTCTGGTTCACTCATGTCTGTTTTTCACCACTGTACATTTTTCTTTTATGATCAGCAATGCAGGTGGTGATTTAATTAACAAAGCAGCTCTTGACTTCTGGGCAAGTGGAAAGCGCAGGGAAGATATTCAGCTGAAAGACCTGGAGCCCTTGCTCTCTGTAGGAGTCTTCAACAACAAGAATAGTAAGTCACTTTTCCCCCAAAAATGGGAAATTCATTCCTCAGTGGCTGAGACAAACTACTCTATGAATCCAGTCTGGCTTGTGGATCCTGTCATATGCAGGATCAAGTTTAGAAAAACTTCTACTTACGATTTTTTTTCCCTCCAATTTATCCAGGTGGGCTGTGGCACAGCAGTATCATTGACAGGAACCTGATTGATTACTTTGTCCCTTTCCTGCCCCTGGAGCAAAGGCACGTGAAGATGTGTGTCAGGGCTGAAATGGCAGCCCGTGGCTATGCTGTGGATGAGAAGATTGTTCAGGAGGTGGCAAATGAGATGACCTACTTCCCCAAGGAGCAGAGGATCTACTCTGACAAAGGCTGCAAGACTGTACAGGCCAAGCTGGATATTCATGAAGACTTTGTGATGAGAGATACGAACACCAGAGGTTGATTTCCACTTTGAGTCTCCACAGCACTTTCAGAGCTTTTGGAAATCTGTGTATTTGCACTTACACTTTTTTACTGTTGCAGGGAGTATGGTGAAAATACCAGAGTGAGCTGTATGGGCTTTGTAGCTTGTGTGTTTAGTTGTTTTTTGGTTTTTTTTTTTTTTTTTTTTTTGTTTGTTTTTTTTTTTTTTTTAACTTAACATAGAATTGGGACTTAGAGATCATCTAGTGACATCCTGCCATGGGCAGGGACACCTTCCATGAATCAGGTCACTCATAGTCCCATCCAGCCTGTTCATCTCTGAACTGGCTGGTATCCCAGTGTTGCCCCCTTTAGTTTTCTTTTAGTCTATAGAGAATTTTTAGTGTGACACACAGCACTGGATACAGCCTCTCCTGCTTTATTCTTCCAATGCTGGGATTATGAAGTATTTAATTCCTCTTTCCACATAAACTAGATTGGAACAAAGGAACACAGAGGAATTTTTCCAGATAGTTTGTACTCCGTTCCATGTACACAGTCTTGTTCACATTCCCAGTGAAATGGAGGGATGTGTGCTGTGTTCTGAACTGTGATCATGTCTGCAAGGGTGAACTCCTTGGTGCATTGCAGTAAGAAGATGATATGGTAGAAATCTTCCTGTGTCTCAGCTGGGCACATCCTACATCTCCTCGTACAGTAATATGAGAAGTCATTATGAGTTCCTAGAAATCTATTACTAAATAATGGAGAGAGGGCAGGGGAAGAGGAAGTAAGAGCTTGCCCTGTGTTTCTTTGGGGAAAAATAAATTGTTAAAGTATTCTCTTAGTAAATTTGTGACTCCAGGTCTTCCTAAACTGAGGGACCCATCTGATAGATCTGTCACAACATACTAGGCCAGTCTTTTGTACTTAAGCAGAAAAATCAATCATGAGAATTCAACTGTTGCAGTTTGTCAGATTAATCTCTGTGGGCTCCTGGGCCTGAAGCCTGTGAGGTCTGTAGTAGTCCCTCCCTGCTGCTCCTACTGGTCAAGGTGTGGATAATGGTGCTCTCACCTTGCTTGGAAGACACTTGAATGGAGAAAGTATTTTTAATAGTGTATTTTTATGCTGAAATGTAAGCAACAGCAACAAGCCTATACCTCACTAGTTAGGTATGTTTTATAAAAGAATGCCTGTGTGAAAGGGTGAGTGATGAGTTAAGAAGCTCGGAAAGATCAATTTAACCTTCACCCAGTGGGGGGACTGGGTTTTAAACGCTGTTGCAAGCTTTAACTCTTAGTCTCCCATCGAATGTTGTAATGCAAGACAGAAGTGCCTTTCACTTTGTTGGTTGTACTGTGGTTTTAAATTGCTACAAGGGAGGGGGCTGTTTTTATGCTGCATCATTATTCCCTCACTTGTATTTAAACTTCCTTTAAGAGGTATTGCTAATTATAGGTCTCATTACAATCATGTTAATTCAAATTACAATAGAGAGTTTAGCGCTCATGTTAAGTTCTAAATTAAAAGTGTTGATTGCCTTTTACAGCCCCACTGGAGTTTGTCAAACGTTGGCAAACTGTTCACAGTGATGCAATCTCCAGAGCCAAACACTAGCAAGCCATTAACCTTGGGACATTGGACTGTCACTTTTCAGTGTGATGTTTTCCCTACTGACTGATTTATTCGTAGTTGTATATGCTGCATCCAGTTTCACTTACTCCAAAAAGAAAATATTTGTGCTATTTCAAAACACTAAATACTACTGTACTGCAGTTGGAATAAATCCTAAGTTACTACTTTTCTCTTGGTTAATCATTTTCAGATATAGGAAGGTACTAGAAAGCTGCACTGCATGTTTCTCTTACACTTCCTTTCTAAGTGAGAGCAGGTGTTGGCAGCAGCTCACACCTCACTGAAGGGGCAGTTGTGACCCACGTGTTGTGCTCTGAGGATGCACCAGGCAATGTCAGGGAGCTGCCTGGGAAGCACAGGCTCTGCTGTTCACTTGGACTCCCCCACTCCTGGGACAGCTCAGCTGCTTGTCCTCCCTGGGCACACCAGGCTCTGGGGCCAGGCTGCCTCTGGCTGGCAGGACAGCAGCACTTCCTATTTCAGTGGATTTAAACCACGGCCTCTGATTTTACCAGCAGCGTGAGATCTCAGAATACTCCCTGCAGCAAACTGAACTAAAGCAGCAGCTGCTTGTCCTGGACACTGGCAAGAACAGAATTCACTCTTGGCACTGCTCAGCTCCTTTTACCTGGCCAATGGACTGTTCCTCTGGGCAGGAGACCTCTCCCCCATGCCACTTTAAGTGTGTGATCCAGCCTTAAATGGCCTATTCTATAATGGCTAAAGTTACCCAGTCATAGCAAGAAAGAGTGAGGACCTTTGCTCTGAAACCATGCAGGGAAGGAATAACAGGATCAGAAGGATCAGATCTGGGAGTGATTTCAGGCACAGCTATGTCTTTTCCCCAGATGCAGCTGCTCCTGGCCAGAACAGGAGAGAGATTAAACAGAGGCAGTCTCACCCTTTCCACATCATTCCTCCTCTCCAGAGGAGGAATGGCTTCCATCTACCCTGGGCCATTCAGGGCTGTGAGAAATACTGGCTAGCAATGCATATCAAATACTTGTATTGATGCTGCCCTGGTACACAAGGCACACAAAGCAGAACTAAGATAGTTCTGGAAGAGCCACAACACAGCTTGATTGTACTGATTCTCTTGGTACCAGACCACAGTACAAGTTTATCATCATTACATCTGCTTTTTCCCATTAGCCAGTTATTTACTATAATCAGGAAGTCAAAGAAACAGATAAATACCTGAGTTCAAAGCACTCATTTGCTAACAAATAGTAGGATTAATAATTTGTATATCACACACCTTCAGAGCAAGGACAGTTGGAGCCTCACTGGCCCCTTTTTTTCCCCCTTGCAGAGAAAACTCCAAGATGCTGTCACTGAAAATGTGGGTGGCTTCAAACAGCCTGCAGTGTTCAGGCAGTGGTACCACAGTGGGAGGAGGAGGTGAGCAACAGGGTTTTAACTGGTCTTTACAAGACAAGTTCATCCTTATTGAGCACACATGCATCTAGGAAGTCTGCTTCTACAAAAACCACATGGCTAGAATTAGTATAACAGTCCAGAAGTGCAGTTTCCATTCCAGGATTGATTTGTTTCACCAGATAGCACAGTCACATCTCCTATCTCTGCCCTTTGCACTGCAGAAGCAGAACCTGGACTCAAGCACAGCTGGAACAGCCAGGAATGCAGTGTGCTCTTCCTCAACATGGAATAAATTTGTGCAAAATTAGTATCAAATCACTGAATGCAAAGAACACCAGAAGGTAGCTAAGAAATACATTTCTGATGAGAAAAGTTTATTTTGAACAGTAACTGGAATGTAAAAAGCCTCTGCAGTGCTCACATTCAGAAACAAGTCTGACACCCTTCACAGTAACTTCAGTGGACACATTTTATGGGTTATTATTTTTTCAAATGCCTTTAGATCTGCCTCCATCCCTACCTCAAAGGCACACAGTATGGTGAGAAGATGAAAAAGAGAAATCCCTGCCAGCTGACCCCTGAATTCAACGTGTAAGTGAAAAAGAGAAACACCTTTTCAATTTCCATGGTGTAAAATTTAATCTGTACACATTTCCCGTGATGTTGCAGCTTTTCCATGAAGCTGACTCAGCACTCCCAGAGCACAGTTCTCCCTCCTGAGATCACTCCTGGGAGAGCCTGCTGTAGGCAACATAAAGACTAACCTAAAACAGGAACTAAGTACACCACTGTGGCATTTATGGATTTTAACTCATAACCTTGTGATATTAACTCTGCTCTCTGAACTCTAGTCACAACAAAGAGTTTTATATTCTTGGTTTGACATATAGGAGACTAAATTAGACACCAGTTTTTAAAGAGACAATGGCACTGTATACACAGATTTTTAAATTCCAGATTCCCCCTTACCTTTACTGGGCCCAAGCTGTTGAAGGCAAAAAGACACATGTTCTATTTTTAATGCATATTCCCACACAGGACCAATGAAGGCTTTCAGAGACACAGGAACTTTGATTAAAATTCTCAATATTGTCTAGAGATCATCCACATCAGAGCAAAATCAAATTAAAATTAGATTATAGTCTCAGTCCTTCTATACCTGTCAAGAATCTGCCAAAGGGTTCCAATGATCACCACATGATTCAAGAAGAGTCTTGAGCCCTGCCAGATCCAGGAATTCCCAAAGTAGTTCCTTCTTACCTTCACAGCACAAAGCTGAAGCACTCAGGAGCTGTGATGGTGACAAAAATGCAGAGGCACTGCTGCTTATTTACACACCAGTTAAAAAAGTGTTCCTTTCTTTAAAAAGTACTTAAAAATGAAATGTCTCAGGTCCCCCACTTTGTGATTAAGTTAAATTTGCTTCTTTGCAGGTTGTAGCAATAAAGCATTAGAAGTCATAATAATAATCCAGCTTTGCATCCACAGTTTTACATCCTTTATCTGAATAGATTCTCTCCTCTCTGGGGAAGTAGGTCATCTCCTCAGCTATCCTGCTCACAATGTCTTCATCCACAGCATAGCCACGAGACTCAATCTCAACCCTGACACACATTTTCACATGTTTGTATTCCAGAGGCAGGAAAGGAATGAAGTAGTCAATGAGGTTTCTGTCAATCAAGGTGCTGTGCCAAAATCCACCTGCAATGGGAAAGAGGTTTGTTAGCATTTCTCTAGTTAAACACTACCACGGGTTGAACGGGAGCAAGGGGCAGATCACAGCTACGAATTCTCCTAGGATTTTAGGGCACTATAATGCACAAGTCAATATAAGCCCCCTCTCATGTTACTTTGGACAGACACATAAATGTGGTCCTTTAGGCTGAATGAATGAATTTAGGCTGTGCTTGAGCCTTGCTCTCCAGGTGCTGGTCTCATATCTTTCCCTCTCTCACCTAGAGCGAGACAGATTTTCTCTCTCTTATCAGCTTTCCCAGACCAGATTTCTTACTCTTCTTTTTGGAGCTTGTATCTCAATTTTTTAAGAAGTACAGTGAGTTTGCTTCCAAGAGCATAATTATGTTAATACCTCTTTTCACCACAAGTTCTGTGTGAGGAAACCTGTGAAGCGCTTCCCCCAAAATGTGCAGCAAACAGGCTGGTAGCCAAGGTGCACATTGAGCTCCTGAATCTTCACCCATCCTGGGAGCCAACTGCAGACCCCAAACCTGCATTTTTGCTTCTCACAAACCAAAAACTGGAGGCCACATCAAGAAGAAACCATAGCTTGTAAAAATGCAGCTAAATGCAGCCCATCCCTTTTGTGTAACTTTCACCACCTCAAAAGCAATCCCAACTTTACTCACTATTTTTGTTGTTGAAGACAGACACAGAGAGTGCATTTTGGATATCTGTGAGCTGGATGTCTTCCCTTGTCCTCCCATTCCTCCAGAAATCTAGTGCCACCTCTGTTATCTTTTCAGCTCCTGCATTGCTAAGTAAAGAGAAAACAGAGACTGCGGCTGGGGGTAGTTTTAAAAGTTGAAGTTATCAAGTAAATGCATGGAGTGGACAGAACAGCAACCCTGAGAAGGCACTGTTTACCTGAGGAAGATGAAGATGGCTTGTCTGTAGGACACCCCATCCAGCAGCTCATAGTAGTCCAGGAAGGGCTTGATGGAGTCAATGAGCCCTGCGTGCATTTTATCCATTTCATCAAATATGAAGAGTGAGCGGGGACAGACACTCACATTTCCCCGAATCCACGACTGCAGCTGGTCCTGAGTGCCATAAAAGTGAAAGATGCTGAAAGAGTTGTGTTGAAAAGACAGAAAAAAAAATAGCACTTTCTGTTTATGGAACCTTGTCCTGAAGGAGTTGTCATTTTAATGGTGTCATTTTAATAGCATTGGCTTCTTGACTAAAACAAGCTGTAAATACCTCAACAAAATCTCATGCTGGTTCTGAAAAATTTTAAGACACCAAGAGTCAGGATGGGAGAAACAGAAATTCTCCTAGATATTCATATGAAAAGCAAAAATGAAAGTGCACAGTAGGACAAAAAATGGGTCCCACCAAGGAACAGCCACACAAAGCCAAGCTCTGACAAATCAGATGACTTTTGGCAGCACTTTGGTCTAAACAACCTTAATATAAGCAATATTAAATTTGCTACCCAGCAGAAGCAGTGAGAAATTGCACCTGCCATCACTGGCAGAAGGAGAAACAAAATTTAACTCTGTTTTAATCAATCAGAAGTTAAATGAAGACAATTACAAGTCCTTCTTACAACACTGTTGTCCAGAAAGGCTAGTGCTTTATTGCATTGAAAGAGTCTCTCACTTAAGCATTGCATTTTCACCTTGAGTATTACATTCAAGATCAATAATGCATTAACTAGGGGGAAAAGGGTTGATGTGCTGGTAGATGAATGAGAAATAACTGTTCTGACTATTTTCAGTGATTCATCACTTTTTAATTTATTCTACTCAGTCCCTGAACTGCAGGTGTATTGGGGATAAGCAGCAATACTTTCTGCTACTGCCTTCTCCTTCTACTTCTCCTAGAATGAAAATGAAACCATATCACTCTTCCCTAAAGAGAGGCTCAAAACACATGCAAAAAACTTTGCACGGGAAAACCAATCCTGATGGATGCTAGTACAGTTCTGTACAGATCACAGAACTGGCACAGTACACATGTTACTATATAAAATAACAGCTAGGTCTGATGTACTGATCATGCCATGACATTTATAACTCATTACAGCACAGCTCATTCTTACCTTGTAGAGATTGATGCTGTGAGCGTGAGGAAAGTGTAAAGTTGCCACGAACTGATGGACATATTTACTCTGCAGACCTCTTTTATAAATGCTTTCGGCGACGATCTTACTGACAAAGTTTTTGCCTGTTCCAGTCCACCCGTGCAAGGAAAGCGCGAGAGGCTTTTTGGCATTGGTATTGTTCAAGAAACCCCTCACGGCTTTTACAACCACTTTGCTCACCAAGTGCTGCCCGAACAGCTTCTTGTCCAAATTCTGCTGCAGAGCTGCATGGAGAGACCACACTGTCAGCGGCGGGGAGCGGGCCGGGCGCGGGCTCACCCCGCCCGCGGTGGCGGCCGCCAGCCCCGGGCAGGGGCCAAAGGGCCCGGCTGGAGCGGCGGCCCACGGGAAGGCCCCGCGGGCTCTGCCCGGCTCCCGAAGCCGCCGCTGCCCCGGCGCCCTCCCGCCACCTCCCCTCAGCCCATCCCGGTCCCGCACCGGCGGCGGCGCGCGGGTCGTGCCGCTGCAGGCAGCACTCCCTGAAGTAGCAGTAGAGCCGCGGGTAGGAGATGAAGCCGGTGAGGGCTGAGGCAGCGGCGCCCGCGATGGCGAGTCCCACGCTGATGGGCTCCACGGCACCGGCCGGCGTGAGGAGCGGCAGCAGCACCAACGCCAGGGCCGCCCGCAGCGCGCCCCGCCGCAGCTTCATGGCCCGCCCGGCCCAGCCGCCCGGGAGCCGCTTCCGCCCCTCGGTGCCGCTTCCGCCGCCGCCATGGCGGGTGCGGGGAGAGGCGGGGCCGAGGCTGCGGGGTGGCCGCCATGTTGGGGCGGGAACGGGCGCGGCCAGCGCTGAGGGGCTGAGGTGCCGCCGCCATGTTGGGGCGGGCACCCGCTTCGGGAGCGGAAGGCAGCGTGGCGCTGTGCAGTTATTACATATTACATTCTGTGCCCGGGTGTTAGAATAGAGGGATCAAAGAATCGTCATGGTTAGAAGAGACCTTTACCACCATCATGTCCAACTGTCCATCCAGCACTGCCACTGTTACCCCTAAATCACTAAAACCCACACCATCCAGTGCCACATTCTGACGCCCCCAGGAATGGAGCTCCACCACCTCCCCGCGTAGACTATTCCAAAGCCTGACCACCCAAACAGTGAAAAATTTTGTTTCTAATATCGAATCCAAATCAAATCTCCCCTATCTCAGCTTAAGGCTACATGCTCAAGGGATCTTCTGCTGACCTGCACAAGCTCAGGGGCAAACTCGCCCCTGGCCTGGCATGGAAATTCTTCCGCTTTTCTGGGAAAAAGTGAAATCTGAGGCTGTCCCTTTGCGCCCTGGAGTTGTCACTTTTGAGCAATGGGACAATCTGGCCGTCAGCACCACCAAAACCCACAAACCAGGAAAAACCCATCAGCATGAATTCCAGAAGAAAAATGTTACAATAACTTAAAAACCACTTTTACTATTTTCAAGTTACAAATCTTCACTACAAGTACCCACACTGCACTTCTGGGGAAGACATGTGGACAAGAAGCTCCCAAGAGCTTTACATTTACAAAGCAAACAACATTGCTGCTTTTAAAGGTTCTCTTTGTTTTAGTATTAAGATGGTGAAAAGAAAAATCTATAAAAGCCACTTTGTTTTCTCACTAAAAATTGCCAACCATGAAAACTCAATTTCCATTAAAAAACTTCATTTATAAGAACATATTTATATACAAAAAGTTACACCAACCAAAGAGTTCACAATCACCTGCACTGATTCACTACAAGATCACACAGGAAGAGCTTCGTAGGTAACATCAGCATCTGAAGGTACTGACTCTTCCCAACATCCATCGCAGGTCACTGACACAAAATCCTTAATTGGTGGAAAACAGGAACAACTCCAGAGGCTTCAGTCCACATTCATCAGTATCTCCTGTTCATCTTCTTGAACTTCTCATAGTGATAATCATCCGTGGCTTTTTCATTGAGGGGACGTTTGCGATTTGGAGGAGATCCTTCAAAAGAAAGAGAAGACAATTTAATATCCCTGTCCTTTCACAGGAGACATTTCCTGAACTCTGCCACCCCCCTGAGACAGTCCCTCACTATGTGAGGTTTTTGCCTTACACCCTTTGCTATTCCACCAAACCTTTGTCAGGTAGCTTTGGCAACACTTCAGTTGTGACCTTCACCACTCCACCCCTGAGCTGGAGGATGGAGGATGGATGTCTGTCTCTACAGACATCATCCAGAGTTTCAGGTGTGATCTAGAGGTGCAACAGCTCTTGGACCTGGATTGCTCCACTCCCACTGCCTCAGGGCACTCAGAGAAGAGGAAAGCAGAGCCAGATTGTTCTCTGTACAAGACCCCTGAAGAGTTTCAGTGCCTCCCTCCAACCATTCCGGTGTGGAACTCACGCTCAGGCTCTGGCCTCTCTGTGTCCCCCACTCTCAGCGGGCGCGGCTTTGGCTCCTCCTTGTTCCTCCGCACTGGTGCATTCAGCTCCTCGTGATAAACTGCAAGAAAGGAAACATCAGGTAAGGATATTATCTGGAGCACTCTTATCCTCATGGATACATTTCTATGGCCTTTGTTGCAAGTCATCTTTACCAGAAAGAACAGAAACTCAGACCTAGCCTTTTTGGAATTGGTTTCTATGGTTAACTAGGGAAGATGGGGCAGAGCAAATTTCAAAAGCACTATTTCAAGTGGCCCAAACACTCTTCACTTCCATCAGAACACACCAACCGGATTCCCATCACCCTTGTAAGCATGGAAGGACACAGCAAAAGGCTGCCTTCCCTCTAGATGTCTGCAGCATCAGAGCATCACAAAGAAATTAATTCCCATCTCCTGTCCCATAAGGTCAGGAGGTGTTTGCTTGGACACCTGTCTGCCCTGGCAGCCTGCAAACTGGAGTCTCTCCATCACACACCATCATTTCCAACAAACAGGCACAGCTTAAAGAAAACATCTTGAAATTTATGAGGCAGTGTAAGCTTTCTGGAAGTTCAGAAAGCCCAGCCATGAGAAATTAATCCATCTCCTTGCTGATGGGCAGAAGGAAAAAAACTTGGCCAGACAGGGTCTATCTGAGCATCTCAGGAAAAGCAATCCTGACACACTGATACATGGATACACAATTTCTCTGTCCCAACTGGGTCAGGAGGGACACTCAAGACTTACATCTGTTGTGCTGGACATAATTAACAGCCATGTTGGTGGGAACAAAGGAAGTTTCACTGTCTTTCTTTTTGTTCTGCTGCTCTGCCAGCAGCTTGGCCTTGGCCTCTTCAGTTGAGATGATGTTTTTTATTTTTGCACTAGAAGAAAAAAAAACAACTCATAGTTAGAAAGGGTAGCAAGCCCAGAAGTGCTATGTGCATGGAATTGGAGGACAGTAATAGCACTGCTGTGGCACCTCGTGCAGTTTTTGAGAGAGGAGGCAGTGCCATAGAAACAGACACTGCTTCAAAGGCAAAATGGAAGCTCCTAGCTTGGTGTATCACTTCAGTATCACTTCAGTGCAGGACACAAAGGGGTCTTGCAGAAAGCTGCTGGGGTCAGGTCACAGAAGAGCCTTTTCCCAGAAGTCACAGGATGGAGCTGCACCGAGCCCTGGGGCTGTGCAGGACAAATCCAGAACAAGGCTCAATCCCACCCCACCCCACCCTGGGGATGTGCAATCCAGGCATAGTGCTGCTCTGCCAGCCAACAGCTGCTCATCCTGGCAGCCCTGGGCAGCAGCCACAGATCTGTGACACACATACTCAATCCCCAGGTCCACTTCAGGAATGCCACTCAGCATCTGGTTGGACAACATCTCCTCAGTCTTCTTGGCAGAGGAGACACGGATGTTCTCTGGCAGCTCGTACAGGGAGTCCTCAGCATTCTTAAGCTTCACCTTCTGCTCCTCATTCTCCACAATTCCCTTTCTCTTCTTCAGCTCAGTCTCAATGTACTTCATCCTAAACAGCAGCACACAAGGGACAGGGCATTTAATTCTGTTCCTGTACTCTGTTCCAGCACTGCTGGAGCACAGCTGTATCCCTGTTATGACAGCTGGGAGAGAGGAAAGAATTATCTCCCCAAAAGCACTCAGCTAATATTAGCAGCAATAATTAATTGTCCAAGAAATAATCAGATCCTCCAAGGCCTTTAACAGCCGGCAGAGAAGGCTCCCACAGGGATTTAGTGCCAAGCTGGCTGGTTGGCACCTCCTAGCTTTGCCCATGGAAAAGCCTTCTCAACTCCAGGAGGCCAGAAGTGAAAGGGAAGGGAAACTTTCAGTGATAACTGGGAATATGTCCTGGAACTACTCAGAACCCACAACATAAAAAAATAAATGGTGAAGGGCCACCCAGCCTGATTCAACACCAGAGACACAACACAGCACAACTCACATGTCAGCATCTTCATCCCGCCTGTTGGTTTCTGCTGAGAAGGAAGTTCCCAAGTTCAGATCTTCCTCTTCATTAATCCTAAGTGGAAACCACAATGTTTACAGGTTTTGGTGGGTTTTTTGTTGGCTGTTTGTTTTTTTTGGGAGAGGGGTGTGTGGTGGGTTTTTTTAAAGTAATTTAACAAGTTAGAGCAAAAGCAGCTATTCAGACTGCATAATATGAAACTCTTCAAAGTGACACAACCTCTGGTTAATTAATTACCAGTTGTCATTAAATACAACTCCAGAGAGAGATTTTCAGAGCTCACATGCACTTACCTGTCCTTGCCTCTTTCTTTCAGCTTCTTCATGTCTACCATTCCACCAGATTTTATCTTAAATGGGTCATCCTGTAAAACAAGAAATAATAAAAACCCCTGAAACTTCCCTCTAGTTTAATGCTAGTCTTCAAAATCTGGATAAAACCACAGGAAACATTTAGGAATTGAGCTGTGACACCAGTCCTGCCCCAGGCTGGATTGACACAGTCAGTGTTCTCATACCATCACATCTGAGCCCCGAGGTCATGGAGCTGTCCAGCACTTACCACAAGTGTGGCTTCTTCTTGCAGCTTCTCCCCCACCAGCAGAGCTACAGCACTGGTCAGGCAGATAAAAAAAGGAGACAAAATTCAGCAGGAAGAAACACAATACTGCATTGCTTTATCCCTCTCTAAGTCTCCCTGTCTTTTCCATCCTTAGGCTTTAACATAGAAACTCCTCTGTCAGAAACATAATTTTGGCAGTGTCTGCCTGGAAGGAGGCAGATGACAAGACAGAAACTGGCTGTCACATCACACCCCTGCACAAAACTCAATTTCCCCTCCCCAGTGCCACATGCCTTACCTCACCCCATTGGGCCGCTTCCTGAGGCTCTGAACTTCTTTGGCTTCCTCAAGTTTCAACCTAAAGAAAAAAACATTTGACTTAGTACTTGACGCTTTGGTTTTATTAGTTCACTTTATTTTCCGCAGTTAACGCAGAATTTTCTATTTGATTTTATCCTAAACCTCTGCATATCAGCATCCACTTTATGGGTTTCAAGTTAAATAGATATTTTCTATTTATTTAAGCAATCCCATGCATATGAGCAATCAGAAAAAGAGCTAAAAACAAGACTCTTGGTGGATTTGTTCCTTTCTGATGCTTTCCCTCAACTGAGGAAGGCAGCACCAAACACTGAAAGGCCTGAAGAAGAAGCCAATCTGGGAAGGACGAGCCAAAATACATCCAGGCATGAGTGACTGAAGAAAGTTGATGGCGAATTGAAATCTCAAGAGTTTCTCCCTAAACTGAGAGGAATCCGTAACTGCTGGGATCACGTAAGGCTGTGACGCACGCTGTGACGTCACGCCACAACACAGCGGTTCAACACGGCAATATGACGTGACGTCACCGCCCACAGCACAGCCGTACGTGACGATATGACACGACACGATGTTGTGACACGCGGACACCGCACTGCTGAGCCAAAACAGGCACGGGTCCCGTCCCGCCCCTCGACCGCCGCAGGGCCGGGCGCGCTTGGGGTTCCCGCTGGGGCCGGCCCGGCCCGGTTCCCCGCCGGCGCCCGACCCACCTGACCTCCTCGGCGAGCTGCTCGTCCTCCTCCTCCTCGTCCTCCTCCTCCCTGCGCCGGCGGAAGGATTTCTGGCCCGGCATCGCTCCGGCTGCCGCGCCGCGCCGCGCCACGGCCGCCGCGTCCCTCCCGCTGCTGCGGCGCGCCCCGATGACGCCACAACCCCGCGACGAGGCCGGGCGACACCGCCCCTGTGCCCGCACCTCGGCCGGGCAAGAGCCGCGGTGCCGGGGAGCGGGGCCGGGAGCGCTCCGTGCCCTCCCGGACGGGGCTGGGAGCCCTCGTACCACCCCCCTCAGCCCGAGCCACGCACTGTCTTTTCTGGGAAGACCTCGAGTAAGTCACGAGGCTCGTTCCATATCTCGCAATCCCGGCAGCGCAGCCTCCGCCGGTGGCCGGTGCCTGTCAGGGACGCCGTGAAGAGAAGGCGCCGTGGGGAGCGGGGGTCCCACACCCGGGTTTACAGCCCAGCCCTTGGAACGGGACGCGGCTCCTTCAGCCGAGCCGCTCTGTTGGGTCCCCGGCCGAACGAGCCGGGGTTCGCCCCTCTAGCACCGGCTTGGGGGCTGAGCCCCGTCTGCTCGGGGAGCCCTCGGGCCCGACCCCGGGACCCCGCGGGGTCAGCGCCGCCACCGCCTCCTCCGCTCCGTCCCTCCCCGCCCCGCCCCACCGGGCCCGGCCCCGCTCCTCCCCCGGCCTGCTCGGCACCCGCCGCTCCTCCGCCGCTTCCCCGCTCTGCTCGGGCCCCGCGGCCCTTCCCGGCGGCCCAGCCTGGGGCGGGGGCGGCGACGCCCCGGGCATCCCGCAGGTGAGCGAGGGCGGCGGGGCCGCGGCCGCGGGGCTGTGCGGAGGGAGGGCGGCCGGGCCGCGCCGGGGATGATGCAGCAGCCGCGGCCGCGGGGGCTCCGGCCCGGATCCTGCGGTGCCCCGGCCTTGGGGCGGCCCTGCACCCCCAGAGGCTGCTGCCGACCCCGGGAGCGGGACCTTGCGGCTTTAGGCTGTTTCTGTTCAGCCTCGCTCGTGTCCGGTAGCGTCTGTCAGGAGGGGACTTGTGTCTTGGGGGTCTGCTATGTTTGAGGAGTGACATAGCGGAGAAGGGGGGATTTCCCGCAGGTGTTTTTTGCCTGAGAGCTCAGTCTCTAGGTGAGTCGTTGTGTTGTGACCTCCCACAATAAATCAGTGTTCAGACCTGCTCTCCTTTGCGTGTTGCACAGAAACCTCCTGGTTTTCCCATACCTGATGCAGCTGCGAGCCCGCAGCACCTGCTTTCTGCTTCTGCCTTGTCACTAGGGCAGTTCGGTAAATATTTCTTTCTTCAGTATCTTAAGTATAAAATATCTCGGAGCACAACTGCAGATACTTCTTTCTCTTGGTAGGTTATGCAAGACCAGATCTGGTAGTTGCTTTGTAGCTGAACAGTGCAAAGATTTCTTTTATTTGTGCAGTTGCTCCGAAGAATGTCAGCCTGCATGGATCTGAAACTCGACAGCTGGCTCTAGCTTTGGTACAAAACCACACAGTTGTTTTAAGAAAAAAAAAAAAAAACAAGCAACAAAAACCTAGAAATGTGTTCCTGTGGAAGGCAGAGAGGCTGGGTTTGGCAGCAGCTGAAGCGACTGAAAGTAGGTTGCAGTTACGGAGGAGCTGTTCTGACATGTTCGTGTACTGTCCTCCCTCAGTGGTGCTTGAGAAAGGCTGAAGGACTTGTTTTAGGATAACTTCTTTTCCCATCATACACAGTACATTTTGACAAGCACAGTTCAGCTCTCTGGCAGCTTTTATGAAATTCCTGGGTTCCTGAGCAGAGTTTGAGCTGTGTGTGGCAGCTATAGCTCTTAGGGCAGAGTTGTGGGAAGACAGAAGTTGAATATTGCCTTCTGAACAGTCACAAACCTTATTCTGGTGTGTGTGGTCAGGGCTGAGAGGCAAAAATGAAGCTTTCCCTGCATTGTTTAGAAAGGGAAGTGCTGTGTGGGAAGATCAGCACTCCAGTGCTGGAGAGTCTAAAGGCATGGTGTTGATTTTGGGGAGAGGGGTGGTCTCACAGATACACTGAAACCATCCACATCCAGATGACTCTACTTAACAAAGTGTGCTTCAAAACCAGTTCCCAGTTAGCTTAAGCTGGTGAAGGTATGAGGTCTGGAATTCATTTTAAAACAATATTTTGTTCATTAGATTTTCTGGGGAACATCTGGGAGAGAGATAAGAAATAAGGATGCTGAAATAGCAAATGTAGCATTGATACTTTTTTTTTTTTTTTTTTAACTGGACCAGCTGATGCATTTGGGGAAAGGGGTCTGTTTTGGTGAAGGAACTCAGAGCCTGAAATGTCCCAGTTTTATTCAAAGCTGCTGTGCTCTTGTCATTTGTATTTTAAATCAATATGTGTTACATGGTGCTATGTTACTTCTCTGTGAAACTGCATGAAATTGCTCTGTTGTTTGTTAAGCTTTTCTTCACAAGTTATTGAGATCCAGGTCAGCACCCCTTGTGGTGTTTTCTACCATACACATATGATTTCTTCTCCCTTTGCTCCTCCCATCAGTTTACTGAGTTCTAAAGAGTGCTGGGAAGACAGTGTAAAATTAGCCTTGAGGTTTATCTTCTGCCTAGACAAGGTGCTAGGCAAGCTTTTCCACTCCCAAGATAAGTGTTACTGATACAGCCTACTCATTTATAATCTTTCTTTTCTTTTCTCCCTCCTGTCAGTGATTCAGACCAGATAACACTGGGAATTGTTTCAAATGTCCTCAAAATGTTAAAAAAAACAGAGTGTAGCAGCCATGCGGCTGCTGGAATCATTAACATTGAGTTCATCAGATTTTTCCACTTCTTTATTGCAATGATGTGGGCTCTTCACATCTGCTTCATTTCCAGCCAACTGTAATATTTTGGATCCTTGTCTGTGCTATTAATATCACTTATCTTCTTTTCTCCTTTTTTAGCAGCCATGAGCAAGGTTATTTAAGCTATGCTTAAGAAATACAAACTCTTTTCATTTTTTTTAATAGCTCCATGTTACTGAGACATATTTGAAGTCTTTTATTTATCCATGGACCACGATAAAAGTGTTTATTGTGTTCATAAGCTATGAAATCATCTGTTCTTGTGGTGCTTGGAAGTATGAGCTGGGTGGAACAGTGTTTTGTTATATTTTGTACAGACTTTGAGTTATGTGGCTCATACTGTTAAAAATCTGCCCATGAAATGGTAAATTCCTCAGAGACTGGAGCCTGCTTATCGGTGTTACAGTTCATTTAAGTCTATTTCCCTCTTGCCCAGCTTCATTTGGAACTAATCATATTTTTAATGTTTGCTGAAGAAGTGTAACAAGGAAATGTTAGATTCAGATCAGCACAGTTGGGTGCATGAAGCTCACAGACACCACAGGCTAAGTACTGGTCATGGGCTGCAGCACCTTTCACTTTTCATCAGGGTTTCATGCAAATGAGCTAATTAGATTTGTATCTTTGCTGCTGAAGCTGTGCCTGTGTGCTGAGCACCTCCCAGCATTTCTGAAGGCACATTCCATGCTATGGATTATTAGCTTTATTTGTTTCTCTCTCCTCCCCATGGCTTTGCTCCTTCCCTACAATACCACAACACAGCCACTCAGCAGTGGGGCCAGACTGTGCCAGATTTGTTTCAATCTCTGAACCTTAAAGATAGATGTGGAGCTCTAATATGCAAAACATGCCCAGGTATCTCCTTACAATCTGACTTGCAGTGAAAGAAGCCATCCTTTTTTGTCCTAGGAAACCCTCCTCACATGAGTGTTGGTGAAAATGGGGGATACAAGGGACATCTGTCCCCACCTGGATTCCATAGGAGAGGTGACCAGGGATGATCTGCTGCTCAAATCCAAGGTACAGGGTTGTGGCTCTCTGTTCTTTCCCTTTTAGCTGTTGTGCATGGATTTGCATGTTTGCTTTCTGAAGAAAACACTGCCTATCTCCAGAGAGAAACTCTCTTTTCCCCACTGATGTACCCACATGTCCCATAAAATTACCCTTTGTGACCTCACAAACTTCTCATGGTCATTTTATCCTGCTTGAATGTGTCACTTAGCTAAAATGGTGCAATTGTGTTATCTGATTGGAAGTGTGGTGAAAGGGATGAAATGCTATAAGCTGAAGGCTGGGCTGTTTTATAGAGCTTTCTCACTCTTTAAGGACTTGGTTTCTTCAATATCAAACAACAAGCCTCCTTTTATCATCAATATGCAGGGAACTTGCCAGTCTTGTGGAGCTGTGGGACCAAACCTCTGGGCTTGTCTTCAGGTAAAAATAGCTTGTTTGTGTGCATGATGTAGTGGGGCTTCACTCAAAGAGCATTTATACTGAAAAAAGAGTGGGGAGAAAAGAAGAGGTTCACAGCAGAACTATACACTGTTTTTTGATGGATTCCAAGGAGGAAACTCTCCAGTAACACTGAAAGGGTAACACTGTCACAGTCTGACAAGATGTAACAGTTCAGTCCTTGTAGGGGATTGTGCTTGCCATTCCCAGCAGGAGATAATAAATTCCCCAGTGCTGGTTGTTGGCTGGGTGTTGCCTCTGCTGGTACCTATGGAAGGGCTGCAGGGTGAAACCTTGGATGTGAGGAGGGAGGGAATCCATGGGACACTGAGGCAGGCTGGAACTGTTTATTTTTACACTGGAATGCCTGGGCTTGGGGCTGCTCAGATGAGATCCCTGTTGGAGCAATGGCCTTGGAACTGAGACTTTTCCTGCGTGCAAACCTGGTTCCAGGTTTTCTTTCTTCAATCACTTCTAAATTTCTGTATATTCTAAATTTCTGTCTTCTTTTGGGCCCAGAATAAAAAACAGGCTAGAAAACTGGGAAAATAATTCTGAAGTTGCTGCTGCTGGGACTGGAGTTACAGACTGTTTTCTGAAGAGTCTAACTTGATGTGCCCATTGTGCTTTGGCTCTTTCCCCTCTCTAGATTGGTTGTCCTTATGTTGGTTGTGGGGAGTCCTTTGCTGACCACAGCACACTTCATGCACAGGTGAGCTTTTCTCTGTTCCCCACATTTAAACAGAATTGGATTTTCCCTGTTCCATGTCCTGGTAGTCCTGTGCTCCAGCTCAGGCCAGCTGCCAGAGGAGATCTGTTGTTTCATTTTGGATTTCCAGGCCAAGAAGCACAACCTGACAGTGAACCTGACCACGTTCCGTGTGTGGTGCTATGCCTGTGAGAAGGAGGTGTTCCTGGAGCAGCGCCTGGCAGCTCAGCCCCCCTCACCCCCCAGCAAGTTCCCTGAGCCGGTGGGTTTGTGGCACACAGGGCAGGGCTGGGAGCCTGGCCAGGTTTTAAAACGTTTGCCTGGTGTAAAATTAGCCATGTGATTCCTGCCATGGTGCAGTGTGTGCTGTGATGGGGATAACTTCACTGACAGTGGCTGCCAGTAGCCAGGGGACCACTAGCCCTGACTTACAGGGTGTCCCAGTAAAAAGACAAATGACTTAGGGGTGGAAATTAGATGAGCTTTGCAGTCCCTTCCAACCCAAATAATTTATGATGCTATGATTCTATGACTTGAATATCCATTCTGACTTTATTTTTAACCTTTCCAATTGGGTATCTGCATGAGAGAAGAACCTTTCTGTCACATTTTCATTTCCAATGCATGGCCCGTGGAAATTTCAGCTGTCAGACCAGAAATACAATGTACTTGTAACACTGCTGCTCATTCCTGATGTTTCTTATCACATGTACTGGAAGCAGTAATGGCACTATTTCCACTCCCTGCTACCTCAGAGAGAAGGGTAGACAGTACAACCTGTTCTTCCTTCTACTTTTCTTGAAGGCTGACTTGATTTATATGTAAGATAATATCTCTCACATCTCATTTTTCAAAGCAGTCCTGTGACTGATACTTATTTCTCTGCCTTTAATCTAGGATTCTCCTTTGCCTGCTCACCCTCTGAAAGCTGTTCCCATTGCAGTGGCTGATGAAGGCGAATCTGAATCAGAGGACGATGATTTGAAACCAAGAGGTAACTTTGCATTGAGTTGATGAAAGGGCTGGCAGGGCAGCTCTGCAGTCTGTAGGACCTGCACTGAGAGAGTTCTTGGCAGCAGAATGGGGAGACTGCCTAGAAAGGGCTGGATTCCCTCTCCTTGGGGAGGAGGAATATAGAAAGCAGCACATCTTGAAAGTGATTCATCCCTCTCTTGTTTGTGCTTTAGGCCTTACTGGAATGAAAAATCTTGGGAACTCCTGCTACATGAATGCAGCACTTCAGGCTCTCTCAAACTGGTAGGACTTAGGGCTTTCAGTGTTGTCTTAACTGACTTCACTAAATACCAAAAGTGTCACCTCTGATCTGAAACCTTCATGAGTCTTGCAAAGAGAGATTAGCCAGGCTGGGGACAGAAAAAAATAGTAGTTTTTTAGGGCAACAGAAGTGTTACAGTAGGAGTTGAGGGACCAGCCAGCTTGTGGCTATGTACAAGACTCATGTTTAGATGAATGCTTGAAGTAAAACTTCATCATTTCTGTTGCAACAGCAATTATTTATCCCAGAGAAAGCCATGTCATGTCTCTTTATTCTCCCCACTGACATCATTCTAATAACCTATATCCTAAAATATTCTCTAGCCATCCTGCTGAAACTCAATTCCAGGATCTTTTCTGTACTGAGAGCAGGTTCAGATCAGCCTTTTTCATTTGATCCAAGTGTGCATCTGGAATCACTTCTTCCCTTGGTTTAAAATCAGTACCTTAAGCATGCTTTTGATAAGGCCTGCATGAAGTTTTGATAAATGAATAGAAGCAGAGGAAAAATTTCTGTGGGCTGAATTCTTCTGTTTTTCTTTCTCTTGTAGCCCACCTCTGACACAGTTTTTCCTGGAATGTGGTGGACTGGTCCGTACGGATAAGAAACCTGCCCTGTGCAAAAGTTACCAGAAGTTGGTGTCTGAGGTTTGGCACAAGAAACGGTGCGTGGTGACACCTGACCTAACCTGGCCAGGTTTCAGAGGTGTGCTACTTCTGAGATCTGGCATCAGCAGAGAGGAAATCTGATCCTCAGGGACAAGTGCATTGTCTGAGGCAGTGATTTAACCCCCTGTGTGGTTGGGGATGTGAGGATTCCCTGGGATCCAGGAGATCCCATCTCCTGCTGCTGGTGATGAAATGGGCACATTGATGTCAGTGAAAATAATTCATTCTCAATATTAAAATTTTTAAAAGGAAAAGTTTTTTAAAATATAGTTCCACTGTTGGCACTGAAGAAAAATGATGGAGTAAGGGAATACTTGGGGCTATCTCCAAGTATTTTACATGGACTTCAGTGGCCAGCAGTTAATTGCACTGCTCTTGATTAGCAGAGGAATTGATGATTTGGATGAAAAAAGTGATTTTTACTGAGAAGAGTGGAAAATGCAGGTGACATTTTGGTTTGCTATAGATTCAAATTCTGGACCAGTTCAAAGGACAGTGCAAAATTATGTAGCTTTGTTTAAATCTGAAGATGTCTGCTCTGTGAAATAAATTAAACCCCATCAAAACAGGAATTTAAATGGCATTGCATGTTTGCCTCAAGTTCATTATTAACAAGGAATAAGTAAGATATGGAGCAAGGTGAACTGTGTCTTTGTAGAGGAGGAGGCTGTAGGCTTTGAAGCAATATTATGTCATTTTAGCATTGATTGAATTTATCTCTTTTACTGGGTGATCAGCCTGCCCAGATTTTGAGACAAACATGGTGCTGGAAAATCACACAAAGTAACTGATTGCTAAACTCTGCTCTGGAAAGAATCACTTCCCACACTCAAAGTGTGACAGAGCTGTAAGTGAAATGTGTTTTGGGGAAGGGTCTCTCTGGAAAGACAGACTGAAATGACTGCAAGGTGTTTTCTTTGTCTTGGTGTGCTTGTCACCCAGCTCATGCAGAAATCTCTACTCAGGCTTTGCAGGTGCATAATTATCTTCTGGCCTCTTTAATTACACACCACACCCTCTGTTATGGCCTGTTAGACAAACTGGCTCCAAGCCCAATAAGCAAACTGACTTTTTCTTTTTTCTTTTTCCATGTCTAAACAGCCCGAGTTATGTTGTTCCAAGCAGTCTATCCCATGGAATCAAGCTTGTCAACCCCATGTTCCGAGGCTATGCACAGCAGGTGGGGCCTGAAAAAACCCATGCCATTATTCCAAAGACAGAGGGAATTTCATTCTTGCAGTGGTGGTGCTCGTGTTTAGAAGGAAGAGCTTAAGCTTGGGGGTCATGGCCTCTCTGTGTTAATATCAGTGATCTGATAGAGCACTTGGGTGGGATTTGGGAGAGCTGGATTCTTTTTCAGGCTTGTCTCTGGCTTGTTGGAACCAAATCAATTCGTTTCCTTGTGTCAGCTTGCTCACCTCTGAAATGATGGTGGTCAAATCCTGTATAAATAGCTTTGAGATCTACTGATATCTGCTCTCTGGGAGTTTGGTATTATTTATTCATGTCAGAGCTGAGGAACCTGGATAAATCCACACTAAAAATTCAAATATATGAATGTTCTATATTATTTTTCTGGGGAATTACAGCAAAACTAAGTCTTATTTAGAGGTAGTATCCTTTTTTTCTTTTGAAGTCTTTATCAGTGGAGCTCTTCTGTTTGTTCTTTATGACAAAATGTAAACAACGAACTATGATTAGAAAATTTACTAGAGAAGTGACAGTGCATCAAAACTGTGATAGTGACAAGAAATCAAAACAAAGAATAAAAATAATGATTAATGAAAGAACTTCTATATTTGTCTTTGATGTGAAATACGTTGGATTGGAAAACTCTGATCTGAAGAGATAAATTTGAAAGGTAGGCAGGGCAGGCTAAAAGCCAAACTTCATAAAACAACTGAAAGGTCGTAATTAACTTTCTGCAGTTGTCAAAATACCAGCTTGCTTTCCAGCAGCTCCTTTGAAGCCAATGTATCAGCTCTTTTACCATCTATTATGAATGTAGGAGCTTGCAGCTAGACTGTATAGCTTTGAGTTTCTGGTTCCTCTCCCTGTTTATTAAAGATTTTAATCTGCCCTCTCTAAGAGGTGGCTTGTCATGAGCAGAAGTCAGTGTTCCTAAGATGTGTTTGTGGGAAAGAGGCTGTTCTCCAGGGCCTGCTGTTTTCATCAGTTTTCTCCTTGCTTTTTCCCTATTATCTGTGGCAAACCCTGATAAATGCTCTCCTGGTTTGCCTTCTACAGCTGCTCTCTGTCTTTTCAGTCTTTCAGCTGAAGATATTCAGATAAAAAATTGGGCCCTTAATTATGCAGGAGTTAAAGCATTTCTGTAACAGACAGGCCCTTTGGTGCATGGCCCTGCTTCAGCTGGGTCTGTGTGCTGCAGAGCAGGCTCACCTTTGTGGTACTCTTGGAGTCAGCTGTGAATTGAGCATCTCCTCTTTTGCCCCTCTCATTTGCCCTGTTTCTGGCTGGATACTGACATGGAATCTTGGTTTTCAGGACACACAGGAGTTCCTGCGCTGCCTGATGGATCAGCTCCATGAGGAGCTGAAGGAACCCGTTGTTGCAGAGACGAGGGACTTGGACACCAGTGACCAGGAGGACAAGCGGGAGGGCGACCGGAGCCCTTCAGAGGACGAGTTCCTCTCCTGTGACTCCAGCAGTGACAGGGGTGAAGGAGAGAGCCAGAGTCGGACCTCAGGGAGCATGGGCAGCAGCTCCCTGGCAGAGACAGAGCTGCTGATCCAGGATGAAGCAGGGAGAGGGATCTCAGAGAAAGAGAGGATGAAGGACAGGAAGTTCTCGTGTGGCCATCGGCGCAGCAACTCAGAGCAGGTGGATGAGGATGCAGATGTTGATACTACGATGATGCCAGTGGATGGCAGAGCCTCACCTGAGATGCTGCCAGCTCCCTGTCCTGCCAGCCCATGTAGGACACCAGGTATACCCTTCTTTCAATTGGGATATTTCCAGGAAGATGTGTTACCATCCTCCACAGGCACTGTGGTGTAGTGCAGTGGCAAACACATAGTGTGATTCTTCCTTCTTTGTGTTTCAAAAGATTTTGCATCCAAGGTTTTCCTCAGTCCCTGCCTTTCTGGACAATTGCTTCTGTAAGGAAGTGTATTTGGTGAGCCAGAGAGGTGCTTAGCTAGGCTGTGAGCTGAGTAAAGGCACAGCAGTGAGAGCTGCTTCTGCCAAGCCTGCACGTATTGATGCTTTTTAAGAGAAAAGGTTTGATATGTGTACATCTCTTTATTTGATATGCTGGCCTGGGGAAATACTAACTGTGGAAAAGGCATGGCAGAATTTGCTATATTGGCTGTATTTGCTAATGTTGGACTATGGACTTTAGGGAGAGAAAAGGGAAAGGCAGTTTGAGCATTTCTGTGTCTCAGGGAAAAGAAAAGAGCAGCAGTGTGGAGTCACCTCAAGCTGAACATATCCGATCTTTCAACGCTTCTTTATGTAAGAGTCTTACTCTGCCAGCTGGCACTGAAGGCAGCAGTGCTGTCTGTGTGGTTTAGGGCTACAGGAGCAAACTGCAAAATCTAATTAGTCATAAGTGTGAAAAAACGGCAGGTTGTTTTCTGGGGTTTTTTAGTGTGTAATTATTAGCTGTTAGGTACAGCTCCGTATGCATTCTCTCCAGTGACTGAGGGAGCTGTGTCTGCCAGCCTGTGCAAGCAGGACAGTTAATGGACACTGAACTGTGCCTTTGAGAAAGATTCTGTGCTGGAACACAGAGCTAGGCTGACACAGATTGCAGTGGAGTTGTCTTTCATAGCTGGGGTTTTCAGCAGTGCCCTTTTCCCTCCCCATTCTCCCAAACAGAGCCTGACAATGATGCCTATGTGCGCTGCTCCTCGCGCCCCTGCAGTCCAGTCCATCATGAAATGCACTCCAAGCTGTCCAGCAGCCCTCCCCGCTCCAGTCCTGCCAGGCTTGGACCTTCCTACATACTCAAGAAAGGTAGTGCAAAGAGGGATTGCTGGGAGGCAAAGGGGGGGGGGGGGGCACGTAGAGGAGGGGAGAGAAGGAATCCATCATGAATTCTTGATTAACAGATGTAAGAAGTGCTGGTTCCCCTGGACATCAGCGTGTTCTAAAACAGTTTTTGGCAAAGACTACAGTAAACCTGTAGATAAAGTCAAGCTCTGGGCACAGTGATGTTCTAGTGTGTTCTTATACTGCAGCCTGAAATGATCCATGTATGCATCTGTGTGCTGTGTTTGTCATTAATAAAATTGCTTGCAAGTCCCAGGCACAGGCTCTGTCCCTTTAGGGGAGTGTGGAAATACATAAACATTTGTCTGCCAGACTTGAAGTTCATGGCATGTGGGCCAGCCTGTTAGATGCTGTTACTGACAGAGCTTCCTGCCTCTTGGACATCTTGGGCTCGCAGGAATGGAATTAGGGCTGCAGATGTCCCTGCAGTGCTGGGAGCACTGTCAGGCTGCAGAACGGAGCCTGGCCTGTGTTGTTATCAAACTGGTCCCTTCATCCCAGAGCAAATTGCAAATCAAAATCCCTCAGTGCTGCACAGTCTGCAAACACAATGGCTTGTGCTTGTACCACTGTCCCTCCAGCTGCTGCATGAGGACATTCTTTCTTCAGCCCCTTGGCTGAGGTCAGCACAGCTGCAGATGTTCTGGCTGCATGAAAACCACTCTGTCTGCCTGCACGTGTGTGTGGGGACGGGATTTGTTGTTAAACAAAACCTTGCATTTGGCCAGTCCCTGCTGTGGAGAGTCCTCTCCAGTGCAAGACACTTGGGGAACACGTGGTAAATGTCAGAGGGGGAAAAAAGGGACAAAGTACAAAGGCAGAGGGGGAGAGGAAGTGAAATGCAAAGCTTGGAGCAAAGTGTCACAAGACCTTGGAAAACCAGGGACTGTCTGTGGCAGGGCTGGGCTTCTAAACATGTAAAAGGCTGGAAACAGGAGTTCCAGTACAACAATTTCTCCCTCCTGAGGGCCAACTGGTGTTGGTTCAGTTGGTTTCCTCTCCCACAGAGCAGCAGAATCCTCCGTGTCTCTTCACAACTTGCCTCACCATATCCCTGGGATAGGGTCTGAACATCAGGACAATGCTTGTCCTGTGTTCTTGTGTGGTTGTGTGCCTCTGTGGAGACTGCAGACTGAGAGGGTCATTCCTTGTTCTCCAGCCCAGATGCAGGCTTCTGGGAAAAAGAAGAAAGAGCTCCGGTACCGCAGTGTGATTTCCGACATCTTTGACGGCTCCATCCTCAGCCTGGTGCAGTGCCTCACCTGTGACAGAGTGAGTGTCCTGGGCCTCCCAGTCACCAGCACGGGCTTTGTGCTTGTAGATCTCATCCTAGGGAGTGGTGCTGCTCTTTGCAAATCCTGTGGGATGCAGCTAGTGTGGCCATAGGTGATGGCAGGGGAGGTGTGAGAATGGGCCATGCCAAAGAGATGTGTTTCTGTGTTTGCTGATCTGTGTTACTGAGTTGACCTAGCAGTATCACATTCACATCAGGAAACTGAGTCCAGTGCTACAAAGCCCATGACAGAAGTCAGTGCTGACAGCAGGGAAGAATAATTAGCCACAGGGAGTTGCTCCTGCTGCCAGCTCAGGTTTCTAGCCTAGGCTAAATCCAAACAGTGATAAAAGGTGATGAAGGTCAGGTGCCAGCTCCATTACACACAAGGGAAACCCTGACCTGTTCCTCTTGGATATTTCCAGGTTTCTACAACCGTGGAGACGTTCCAGGACCTGTCACTCCCAATCCCAGGGAAAGAGGACTTGGCCAAGCTGCACTCTGCCATCTACCAAAATGTGCCAGCCAAGACAGGAGCATGTGGGGACAACTATGCCTCACAGGGCTGGATTGCTTTCATCATGGAGTACATCCGGAGGTGTGTTCCCTTTGCAGGCCCTCTGTTCTCTGGGATTTGCCCTGCAGGGCTGGAAGGCAGCTGTCCCTAACCAGTGTTAACATTGGCATGTCAGCTGGAACCTTTCCTTAGAGGACAGTGTGTGAACCTCACAGGGCTTTGAGCCTTTTCATGGGGACCAGTTGTTACTGCTCCTCTAGATCTGTCACACACCTGAGAGCTCTTGTGCAGCTGATCACCCCTCACTGCTGCCTCAGACTCGCCCTCCAGAGCAAATTAATTCCTGGTGTAGTTTTCCAAATCATTTCCAGTTTGAGTAGGAGCATCAGCTGAGAGCAGCTGTGCTTTCCCTGCTCCTTTGGGATGTGGGATGAGCTTAGGACCTACAGCTAGAAGGAAATTTATCATCCACTTGGGGTTTTGTGTGCCAAAGCATTCAGCTATTTTATTTATAACTCTTAATCTCTTCTCCTCTGCAGATTTGTGGTGTCCTGTATCCCTAGCTGGTTTTGGGGTCCCGTGGTGACACTGGAGGATTGCCTTGCTGCCTTTTTTGCAGCAGATGAGTTGAAAGGTGAGTTTTTTTGGTGGGGTCTGACAGCATGGAGAAGCATTATATAATAATTTCAAAGGCAGATTAAATCTCCTAAAAATCCTGCCTTGGTGTGTCATTAGAGACTGGCAGTGCCAAAAGTTGGCAGCTCAGCATCTCTGAGCAGGAGGGAACTTTTCTACCTGCTCAGGGCTGGGAAATCTGGGTGGGTGTCCTTAGTGAGGAGCAGACAGAGCTGTGGGTTGGTTGACTGCTCTGGCTCCTCAGTTTCTTCACTTTCTCACCCTTCCTGCTAATTGGCTGCATCCCTTTCTTGCCTACACTTACTGAGAGGAGTTGTTTTGATCTTTTCTCATCCCTGGCCTGCCCAAAAGGCTCTTAATCTGCTTTCTCTGCCCTGTCTGGAAAGGTAGCTGTGTCAGCCTTGTATGCTCTGAGCAGCTGCATAATGGCTCTCTTCTCTCTCTACAGGGGACAACATGTACAGCTGTGAACGGTGCAAGAAGTAAGTTGGCATTATCTGTTTTGTGTTGCATGTCTGGAGTTTTATTTCTGGAATTTCACTTCTCTGTACTGCTGTCAGATATTTTGCTGTGTCCTATGCCTGGACAATTCTGCTGGAATTCAGGATTTGTCCTGGATTCCAAAGTGAGCAAGACCCAGCTATGCCTTTGCTGTAGAGAGTCCTCACAGCTGGTTTCTTTTCTTCCCTCAGGCTGCGGAATGGAGTAAAGTACTGCAAAGTCCTCCGGCTCCCAGAGGTGGGTAAAATGTTTCCTAATTCTCTTCTAGCAGCCACGGAGGAGATCAGGAGGCCAGAGATAGAATAAAACCAGCAGGTCTTTTGGTGGCAAAAATATCTAATCTGTATTTAGATCAGAAGAGACTTTCTCAGTCTAAGCTGATGAGCCAGCAGGATTCATGAGAAACAGGCAAAGAACTCCTGCAAAGATCAGACACACAGAGATGTGGTGTGCTCCCAGAGCTCACATGGCAAAACTGCCCTTTGGTGTCCTCTGTCCTTGGTCTTTTAGATCCTTTGCATCCACCTGAAACGGTTCCGGCACGAGGTGATGTATTCCTTCAAGATCAACAGCCACGTCTCCTTCCCCTTGGAGGGGCTGGACCTGAGACCCTTCCTGGCCAAGGAGTGTGTGTCCCAGATCACCACCTACGACCTCCTGTCTGTCATCTGTCACCATGGCACGGCTGGCAGTAAGTCCCTGTCTGGAGGGGAGGAGTGTGAGTGAGGCAGGAGGGTGGTCAGGAGTAGCCAGCACCTCCTGAGACCCCTCCATTCTCAGCCTGAGCAGCCTCTGCCCTTTGGAAAGAGAACTGAGCAGCTTCTGACATATCCCCTGCAGATCTTTCAGCCTCCCCATAGGCTTGGCTCAAACCTTTTCCCACTGTTCAGTCTTGCTGAGAGGCTCTTCCAAGAAAGGCAAATCAGGGTGACAGTGCCAGGCTCTGCTGCTCCAGCAAAGCTTGCCTGAACAGGAATTATCCTTTTTTTTTTTCGTCTCTCTCTCTGTTCTGTGCCAGCAGCTAATCCTGTTTGTGCTGCTGACATTATCCCAGGCCTGCCTTCTGTCTGCACTGCAGATCCCAGCAGTGCTGTGCTTTCTGTTCCAGGTGGCCACTACATTGCCTACTGCCAGAACGTGATCAATGGCCAGTGGTACGAGTTCGATGACCAGTACGTCACCGAGGTGCACGAGACCGTGGTGCAGAATGCAGAAGCCTATGTGCTGTTCTACAGGTGAGCTGTGCCCTCAGCTCCTTCCTGGGGACAGAACACCTGGAAATGCATTTCCCACACCGAGTTCTCCTTCCCCTGCTCCAGGAAAAGCAGTGAGGAGGCTGTGAGAGAGCGGCAGAAGGTCGTGTCCCTGGCCAGCATGAAGGAGCACAGTTTGCTCCAGTTCTACATCTCTCGAGAGTGGCTCAATAAATTCAACACCTTTGCTGAGCCTGGGCCTATCACCAACCACACCTTTCTGTGCTCCCATGGAGGTAAGGCTGCTGGACCTGGGAGCAGCACCTCTGATGCTTCCTGGGGCATTGACAAATGCAGAGAAAAGCTGCAGCTGCCATCCTGATCTGGGGAAGCTGCAGTGGGATCCTCTTTGGCAGAAACTCCAGCCTGCTCAGGGAGAGACGAGACAATTACCCATTGTGCTGCTGGTTGGAGGCCTGGGGGGATGTTTAGTGCTGGGAAACAACAGTTTTCAGTTCTCTGTGTTTAAAAACAAACCTGTAGAAAGCAGATAGGGCAGGGTTTATCTGTGTTACCCTGTCAGCAGGGCTGGCCCTCGGGGTTTGTTTAGGGAAAGGAGCTGATAGCACATCTGACTCTGCTGCTGTTTCATCAGCCATGCTGGGGAGCACTCAGTGTTTGTAAATCTCTCTCCTAAATTGGAAATGAAGCACTTGATTAGAAATTAGGGCCATGGATTGAGAAACCTCCTCAGTTAATGAACTTATGACTGCCTTGCATTAGCAAAGAATGCAGATTCTGGAATCAGAGTTCTCAGAGTAGAAAATCTGCCTTCTTATCTGTGTCTGTTGTACACACAATAATGAGATCCCTGATTAACTCTTCCTCTTGCCTTTCCTCCACAGGGATCCCTCCTAATAAATACCATTACATTGATGACCTGGTTGTGATTCTGCCCCAAAACGTGTGGGAATATCTTTACAACAGGTGAATATGGCTATTCCATTCTTTCTCCCAGTATTTGTAGAGTGTCCTGATCTAAGCCAGGATGAGCTGTATCAGTGTCTGTCCCAAAAAGACAGCAAGAGATAAACCAGAAGAGCAAAATTGTGGCTGAGTAAAGGCAGCTCTGTGCCCTCAGCTGCAGGAACCAGTGTCTGGAGTAGTATAAAAATCCCTGTCTGCAGGATGCAGGGCTGGGAAGAGTTTCCACTCTGCTGTAGTTCTCCATTGTTCTGCCTCTCCCTGTGCCCAGGTTTGGGGGTGGCCCTGCTGTGAACCATCTGTATGTGTGCTCCATTTGCCAAGTGGAGATCGAAGCCCTGGCCAAGCGCAGGAGGATCGAAATCGACACCTTCATCAAGGTTGGCATGGGAAGCACCTGGAGCAAGGCAAAGGGCAGGACTGGGAATGCAGACCTGGAGAACTGCCTGTTTTCCAGAATGTGATCTGCAGCACAGCCAGGAGATTGGCCTGGGGGTTCCCCAGTGCAGAGGGGCAGCTGGGGTATGGCAGTGCTGTGCAGACAGAAAGTGTGAAACCATCTTTGTCTTGTGCCTGCTCTGTGAGCAGAACAGGGTGTAAGGAAGGAATTTCATGGGGTTCCTCTGGAGAATGGCAAGGCTGCCTTAATGTTAGTGGAGGGCCCCCCCAAGATCTCAGGAGTGACTAAGTCCTTCCTGTTTCTCTGTTGCTGCTGTCCCAGCTGAACAAGGCTTTCCAGGCAGAGGAGTCTCCGAGTGTCATCTACTGTATCAGCATGCAGTGGTTCCGGGAGTGGGAGGCCTTTGTCAAGGGCAAGGATAATGGTAAGGATCAGGCACTGGGGGTCTGTCAGGGGGGAGGGAAATGAGTTCATGTGCTGGGACTTGGCTGAGCACTGCCCCTGGATGGGGTGACAAAGCTGGGCAGGGTTCAGGCACCAGCCACTGGGGCTGCCTGCAGGTCCCCAGGCCAGGACAAAAATGATCAAGAGAAGTTAGGAATCTGGAGGCAGCAAGGATTTTGACATGTTTGTTCTCCTACAGAGCCCCCTGGACCAATTGACAACACCAAGATTGCCCTCACGAAACCAGGTGGCCACGTGCAAGTCAAGCAGGGTAAGGCTGGTGCTTACTGCCTGAGGTGCTCCTAAAAGGTAAAAGAGACTGTTCCACTGGATCTGGTTGTGCATAATGAAGTCACAGAGCAAGATGGTGCTGCAGAGGGTGACAATTCTCTGCCCAGCCCCTGCCTTGAGTGAGCCATTTCTCCAGTGGCAGCTCCTGCATGACCAGATTGCTGCTGTGACTGGTTCTGCAGACCCCCAGCTCCTGCCTTGCTGCTCCCCAGGCCCCTTCCACCACTCCCCTTTGTGCTGGAGCTTTGATCTTGTGTTGCTTTTGATGTGGTCTTCTCCCAGCAGCTGTTGTGGTCCAGCTCCCAAAGTTAAAACAGCCTCAGGTTGTGCCTGGCAAGGTTTAGATTGGATATTGGGGAAAAATTTCTTTATGGGAAGAGCTGTCAGGGTTTGGAAGAGGCTGCCCAGGGCAGTGGTGGAGTCGCCACCCCTGGAGGGTTGTAACAGATGTGTAGATGTGGTACTTGTGGACATGGATTAATGGAGAACACACTGGTGCTTCCAGCAGGAGGTGGCACTGCAGGGGCTTTGTGGAGGGACCACCGGTTTCTCCTCCTCCTGGGATGGGCCTTTGGGGGGAGCTGTTTGGAGGGGAAATCCTGGCCTTGTGGTGCCCTGACCTTTCCCTTGTACTGCCTCCGGTGACTGCTGTTTCCCTTCCAGGTGCTGACTACGGGCAGATCTCCGAGGAGACCTGGGTTTATTTAAGCACCCTGTACGGAGGGGGCCCCGAGATTGCCATCAGACAGAACGTGGCCCAGGTGCAGGAACTGGAAAACCTCCACGGGGAGCAGAAGATTGAAGCAGAGACACGAGCAGTGTGATCTGTGCAGAGGGGGCAGGGCAGGGACGGCACAGGTACCTCTGTGAGGGACGGGAGGCTGGGAATCCTGCGGGGTCCAAATCCTCCCTTGTCTGGGACTCAAGGTGTGTGCAGCTCCCCCACCACTCCCGGGGCAGGCAGGCTTCCTCCTCCTCCTCCTCTCATGTGGCCCTGAGCACGGGGTGGTGCTGGGAGAGACTGGCACAGAGCTGCACCTCCCCTCTGGCTGAAGCCGTGGTCAGAGGCTGCAGCCACAGTCACAGGGTTGTCCTGACCTGAGCCCTCTCCCTTCCCTTTGCTTACACCAAACCAGCACTCCCAGCTTGGCCCCAGTGCACTGAGCTCTGCTCCTTTGCAGGTTTTGCTTTTGGCACTTCTCTTTTTAATTCAAACATGTAAAGATAATGAGACATTATGTTTCCAGCAGGCAGTGTTACAAGCAGAGAAACCTGGTTTTAAGTCTAAGTAAAGCCACGGGGTCTCCTGTGGTTTTGTGCTGGTGGTCTGCCACAACTTCCTAGTTTTGCTCTTTATTGAATTCTTACAAATTCAGTTAGAAGCTATTCCCTTCTCCTTTCACTCCCAAACCCACACCTTCATGGTCTGCACAATTTTATTTTCTCCTTGTGTCTGATCTCCTGTGTTCAGCACAGTTTTGGATAACAAGGCTGGAAGGCTCCTCCTTCCCAAAGCCTTCCTCAGACTGACCCTGCCATGAGCCTGTGTCTGTCTCCCCTCAGCTGGTGAGGGGGTGAAGCTGAGGAGGGGCCCTTTGTTCACACAGAGCCCCTCCAGAGGGGGCACCTGGGGCTGAGCAGGGCCCAGGCTGGTGAAGCAGCTTTGTAGGAAGGAGCTCTTTGTGCAAACAAGCCCCACCTGTGTGCTGAGGTCATTCCAGATGCCCTTTGTGTGTACAGTGGCTCATTGAATCAATTTGCTCCCAGATCTGCTGCCACCAATTCAGCAGAGACAGGAATGAGGGCAAAAAAGGCCAAACTCCACTTTTCTCAGCAGGGCTGTTCTTAACATGCTTTTTGTTCATCTTGCAGCAAGGCAGGAGTTGAATCTTTGCAAGCCTTTGAGTGCAGTTCAATGGAGGCAGAGCTGAGCTTGAGGAGCCAAACTCTGTTCATGGTGTGAGTGATGCCACAGCCCCAAGTCTGACCTGAGTGGTGCCAGACACTGCAGGGAGCTGGGACCTCCTCAGGAAAAACGGGAGGGAAAGGCTGCTCCTTGACTTAGACATAGAAGGGGGTAGGACAGAATTTAAGAAGAAAAATGTGGCCTTCATGGGTTTTTTTCTTTTTTTTTTTATTTTGTTTTAGTAAAGTATTTGTTGCATAAAGCAACTTCTTTAAAAATTGTCTATAATTGATTCAGCATGTTCATTTTACAGTTCTGTTCATGGGATGCTTGTTTAGACCCAGCCAGACCCTAGGGGAGGTCAGAGAATGAGCCACTGTTGAGATTCTCATTGTTCCAAGCTGTCTTTACTCCCCAGTGCAGCAGCCCTGGGATGTGCTGCAGAGCCTGCAGGGTTGCATGTCTGTGTTGTCTGTGTTCCAGAGGATACTGTACAGACTGTAATGACACTCCTGTGCTTCAGTGTTAGACCTTGTGCTGAAAGTGGTACAATAAATACATGTGCATTCAACAAGGCCTGCCTTGCCTGGTGAGAGGGGCTGACAGCTCCAGGGAGCAGGGTGGGGAACAAGAAAAAAAAAAAAAAAAAAGAAAATTAAATGTAAAATAAAATCCAAACTTCCTGCTGACCAGAGGCTGTGTGGGGACAGATCCTTGTGGGCAGCAGCAAGAGGAGTCTGAGGCCACCGTTCATTAACCCCACTGTACCTGAGAGTGCCTCAGAAAGCCTGGAGCTCTGGATGCTCTCTGCTCATTGACATTATTATTATCCTGGAACTTGCAAGGGAAGGAGTTGAAGTCTCATTGAGCTGTTCCAGAATTCTGCAAGAGTTTCCTGTCACTGTTGCATGGCCAAATATCCCTGCAGGTCCATTCCCCTCCCTTGGTAACACAGTCAGCAGCCTGTTCCCAGGGAACACCAGGCTCTGGGACTGGGAATTGACAGAGTTTCTAAAGCAGCCCCAGGGGCTGGAGCAGCAGGAATTCCCTGCCCAAGTGAGTGATGCAGCCTCAGCTGGAGCCTGAAATGTTTGAAGAAGCAGAACTGGAGCTGGGTGATAAGAACATGCAGTTTGTTCTTGAGCAGCTTGGAGTCAGCTGTCCAGACTTGGATCTTACAAAGAAATCTCTCACCTGGCAACTGAACAGCTCCAAACCTTCCCAGAGACACCAAGAACTGCCCTCAGGGACAGCTCAGGGTCCACAAACAGCTCCAGGGCTGCTCTGGCAAAGCCCTGACTCTGCTCTGGGTTACCTTGCCTGGTCAGGCACTTGAGGGTTAATTCTCATCCTGATTTCACCTGAGATCCAACTGCAGCCTTGCTTTCCTCCAGCTCCACAGGAGGCAGCCCTGGCACTTCTGAGCATGCCTCAGACAGCTCTGGGAGCCAGTGCCAGTGCTGATCTCTTATCAGTTCTCTTTGCAAATCATTTCCCCCTTTTTTATCAGGTCCCTTTGCTAATTGCAAAAAAGAGGAGCAGAAAGAGCTGTTCATGCAGTGGGGACTGATGGAGCAAACCTCAGTGTTGGATTTTCTGCTCCCTGCCCTCAGCTCAGTTCCTGTGTTCCTGTGTCTGGGAGCAGAGCCATTGCTCTGCTGTAACTGTGACACAAACTCTCCATCCAAAAACCTGATTTCATTTTCTTCTCCCTTTTTGTCAGCTCTACACTCCCAGCTCTCCCCCACCCCTTCAGTTGTGCCTTTTCTATTTTAAGTCAGCAGTGCTGATTCTGTGAAAGATAAATCCAAAGTCAGAGCCAGAGGAACACCCCCTCCTATTCATTATTGCCCAAAACCAAAGACCAGCAGCCTGTCACAAACAGCCCTGATCTGTCCTGAACTGACAGGGATGTTAATTAGTGCTGGCAAAGAACAACTGAAATCCTGCTGCAGAAATGTAGCAGCTTGACTGTATTAAACAAAAATAATCTTTAGATTATTTGTCAGATGAAAGGATCACCAGGTGTTACCTACTGAGTGGGAAAACTGCAAATCTTCTTGGCTCTTGGATGGGCTCTTTGCAGTCACCTGGACCAAGGGGTGATGGAGAAGCTGGCCAAGAGCTGGGAGCTTTTCTCTCAGCAAGAGACACACACACATTATTCACAACCCTGCACAGAATGGAACTGAAGATCTCAGCCAGAGTTCCAGAAATGTGCCTGGTTTTTGGATTATCTGGTGAAGGGAGGCATTGCTGAGTTGGACACATGTGCACATCCACACATCCCTGCCCAAACCATTCCTTACCAGGCTTGCAACAGCCTGAGTGTTAATATAAAACTAATCAGCATCAAAACCATCTGCCAAGACTTCCAGCTAAACCAGAGCATTCACCACAGGCATTCCATGGTACAACTCTCTTGAGATGAAATCTTTCCCCCAGGTTGCCAGTTCTCATAGGCTCCTACTGAAAAAGCACAAACCACCTGCCCTTCCCAACACCAGCTCCAGCCACAACAGCCCATTTTTCTTTCTCTCACATGACTAAGTTAAAAAAAACCCAAAAAAACAACAAACAACCCAACCACTTCATTCTCCCTTCAGTGCCAGCTGGAAAGGTCAAAGTTTGATAAAATCAGATCTGAAAGTGACACAGTGAGACCCAGCTCTGTGGGACACTCAAAGGTACAGAATACAAAAGAGCCAAATTATTACTCCTGAAAATTCCAGTAGGAAATAATATAAAATAAAAACCAAAACCAAAGCCAACAGGTACCACAAGTGGAAATGTGTCCTCACTTTTCTGAGGAGAGAACCAGGAACAACACCACACTGGAATGTGTTGATCCACTTGTTCTGTGTACGTTTTACAGCTGGAAGCAAAACTCAAATCCACCCGACAGTCAGGAAGAATAATGAGGAGTAAGAGAGCAGCCCTGGGGAGTTTTAGCCTGAATTTCTCTGTGCCTGAAGCAGCAGCCACAGGCAAATTCAAATCCCCACTCTCCACTGGACACATCTGTGGGAAGCAGCAGCTCCTGGAGAGCAGTGGCTGCACCTTAACAGCCCCAAGAGCCCCAGCAAAGAGGCACCAACTTTTCTGTTGGGAAAAAAAAGCAACAAATCGATTTTTCTTCCTGTCTGGCTGATCAAAAGGGTCCAGTGAAACTGTATTTCTGGAATTCAATGTTTATTTAAATATGCAGATGACTTTGTTTCATTGCTACAAGGTCAATATTCGCTTTCAAATGGAAGCACTTTATTTGATTGAATTCTGTCTCCAGAAATGAATGGGCAACACCAGAACCTTTTACATTGGCAATGAAATCACAACACTGAGATGCCACCAAGATCTCGAGATCAGTGCTCAAACACACATACACACACATATACAAATAAAAAAGTGCTCGACATCATCATGTTAAAATAGAATTTGGCTTTTTTTAGGTCTTCTGTCATTTCAGGCAGGAAAACAAAAAACCAAAGAACAATATGCATCAAACTAAATGAACTTCTGAAAAATACTCAGCATTAAACACAACTTTGAGTATCAGTAAATATGTCTCCTCTCTATTTACAGGTGTTAAGAAAGGGCATTAGAGACTTTTGCTGGGGATGATGAAATTTCATAGGATGTACAGTCCACGCTGCTGGGCAAGATTAGTAAATCCAAGCAGAGTTTTTATAAACCAGTCACATATTTAGTTCTTCAGCGTTTGCCAAAGGTAAATTCTACAAAAATTATTCATTACCCTGAATAACAGCAGCAGAATAAACATGTGCAGACTATGAGATATGACTGTGACTATTTCTTAAATAAGTTTTAAGATCCAGGCTTTTGGGAACTACTTGCCAAGTTTATAAAAACTCCATACATGGTCTTTTAATAAAACTTCAGGAATCAATCAGTCAGCTAAAGCTAATGCTCCTTCTACAGCACAATTTTGAAACACAGACATTGCAATTGTTCCAATGTTCCACACAGGCTGACAATAATATACTGTCCACCCAGATTAAATATAGAAAAGCAAACTTTGATCTGATTTTTACATAGATGGCACAACAATAGGTGAAAATTAATTCTTAGCTGCTGATTCAACAGTGCATTGGACACGAGAATAAAAATACTGCAGCTAAAAATATTTTAAGGATATTTTTGCACACCTGTTAATTGTTCAACCCTTTAGATCCCCTGGCAGGTGGAGACCACAAAGCCACAGGTATCAACCATGGGGATCCCGTTCTGCTCTTGATCTGAACAGCTCAGTGACCACAGCAGCAGCAGCAGTGATAAGGCAGTGATTTATGGGTTCTGACCCTCCAGTGCTGCAGCAGAACAGCCCCAGCATTGGTGCTGCCTGTGCTCAGCACATTTGGGTTGGGTTTAAATCACAAACCTTCTGCTGTTTCTTGCTGGCAGCTCTTAAGCACCATCACACAAAGGCTACAGGACGTACTGTAGCACCAAGGGACTTTGTAAAAACAAAAGTTGGCATCTTAAATGGAGAGAAAGGGACAGAACTATGAACACCACACATAACCCAGCTCAAAAATCACTTCATCCCCCGTGGGGACAGCCCAGGCCATTCCCAGTAAGGAGAGTCTGAGATTCTGGGATGTGTTTTGATGTGCTGACCCTGCAGGACAGCCCAGCAGGCAGCAGAACAACACTCACCTGCAAGCAAACCCTGAGAGGTTTCATTTGGGGTCACTGCCCATAGTGGCTTCCATGTAACATTTCTCAACTTGTGGGGATTGTACAGAATATGCTGGAGTTGGACTAGAGCCAGAAGATTCCCCCAGACAAGGTGTGGATCCATGAATTAGTTTGGCCCTCAGGAGCTTTTAGTGGCAACAGATTCTTGCAGGGCTCAAACATGTCCATGACTGCAAAACCCAAGCAATGGAAACAATTCAGGGGAAACCAAGTTAGAATATAGAAGTTTGTAGAAGTTTAGAGAGGGAATTAACCCTTTGTTAGGCAGCTGAATTCCAGATCGTGTGATTTTTGGAGATGGTGTAGCTCTCTTACCACTGTATGACATGATAAAGTGCAGAATCACTTATCCTACTTCTGCTTCAAACCAAACCATGTGAGAACAGGGTGGTCACAATTCCTGTCTGGCTGCTGGGTCCGGGTCCAGTCCATGACAAGATGGGAGAAGGAAACAGTGTGGTTTCTTTTTTTTTCCTTTCCTCTTTTATTTATCTAAAAAACCTCTGTTATTCCAACATGAACTGATGAGAACGCACAGGAGGTCATGCAAAAAGAGAAGGCAGGTCTGAAATGCTGAAAAACAAACCAACCAAAAGAAAACTGCAGAGAGATTAAACCACGAGCCACAAAATAACGTGACCCTGAGGAAGGTGGGCGCAGGCAAGGCAACAGGGCGAGCATGCAGGCTGAAACCAGAGCCAAACTGGGCTGTGAGCAGCAGCAAGGGCTGCCAACCAAAATGCCACTGTCTGTGTGTGTCTGTGTGTGTGTGAGGAACAGCAGGGACACAGGAGGGGGCAGACAGAACGAGCAGGAAAACAAGTACATACGTGAGCTTGAAGGGTTTCAGGAAACAGCAGGGTCAGAGGGGTTTAATACCTGGAATGAGCATCAGCCTGGATTTGGAAAAAGAGAAATAAAGGCTGACAAGTATTAGTGACCTTCTGGGGAAGGCAGAATGTTGAATGATGCATGTGGATCAGATTTAATAGTGACAGACTGAGAGCCCAGTCCAGCTGCTGTGACACTGTCCCAGGGGAGGTTTTCCACCTCCTTCCCACGCTCTCTGGTGAGAGGAACCTGCAGGTTCAGCACTGAAGGCACCGTGTGAAATGCTGATGGACCAGTGTGCACATCCAGATGGACTGAGGGACAAGGGGACAGAAGACAGACCAGAACATGCTTGGGACTCTCTGGCTATCCAAGGGCAGCCAGCAGATCTCTGACAGAAGTTGGGAGGGATTGGGCTGGGAGAAGTGTGTGTTATGTTTGACAGAGGGGCTGTGCCAGGCTGGCAGAAGAGTGGGAGAGGCTGATAAGGAAATCCGAGCCACAAGTAGCATGCCATGGAAAAGAGCAAGCATCTGAATGGTACTGGCATGGAATTTAGGTCTGAATTTTTCAAGTGGGAACTCCAGACAAGAGTGGGAGTCTGGCTTTCCATGGGTGTGTTTTAACTGCCTGCAGGGTAAACAGACCATTTTGTTTCTCCTTCTGTGACAAGCTCGCCCCGAGGTTCTTGCACCAGCACAAACACCTTTAGGAATCTAAAACATAAGAAAGACAAAAAGAAAGAGACTGGATTAGAAAGAGGCTGGGGAAAATGGGGTCCCTTAAGAGCAGCTCTGCCTGCAGGAGGTTAAAGGAATAAAGCAATGGAGCATCTACTGGGTTACAGGGCTTAGGAAGACTCAGACAGAAACTCTTCACCCTCAGCCCTTCCCTCCAACCTGGGATGAGCATCACTGGGATTCTGCTGTGCTCTGGGAGGAAAGCACAGGAGCAGGACCCTGCCAGCACCTGCTCCCTGCCACTGAGAAAACAAACAGCTTTTTCATTTTCTGTCAGCAAAGCAGCACTGCATCTGTTCAAGTGACAGCTCCAGAGACCATCAATGACACTGAACAACAACAGGAAATTAAATCAAAGAATTTGCAGAGGGATCCAGAGCTTTCCTTTCTACCACTGCTGCAGAGGCCCTTCCTTCTCAAGGGAAGCCAGGAAAATGCAGGTCAGTGAAGCAGCCTGAGCCCCCAAACCCTTCCTCTGGCCATGCCTGTTCCCACAGCCTGGGGGATGAGGACAAGTTTTGCCTTCGGCCAAGTGAAGCCACAGTCCAGGACATGATTTGGCCCAAACTGCTGTATCCAAGGGAATACAGGATGAGTCCAAACTTCCTGTGTATTTGAGAAACCAGGGGAACCTTCTCAGCCCCTTTGCACTTCCATCAAATCCTTCCTAATGACAGCACAAAGAAGTTTTCAAAGAGCCACAATAAAATATTTTTCTTGAGAAGAATTGCATTTGTGCTTAGAGTGAGAAGCAGCTCTGGGCCATTTGCTGTCCCTTAGGAAAGTTAAATGCCACTACTTTTTGCCATTAATTATTGCCATCTACTAGTTACTGCCTTTAAAAAAACTCAAAAATCAAAACCTCACAGGAATGAGAAAATATAATGTTTATTAGAAGAAGACACCATGGTACATCAAGCTATAGATTCCTGACAGATGATGACTCTTTAAAAAATAAGAATAGAAACAAGACAACCACACTGGCCAGATGGAACAAACCTTAACACAAAACAGCAGTTCCTATGCAAGTCCAGGTGCAGGCAGCTGAGTAACCAAAAACACTTATCAACATCAGAGGGACTGAGCAGTTACCAAAACAGCTGGGTTAAGCAGAAGAACAGCCTATAAAACCATTTATATTTATACACATATAAAAGGATAAAAACAATTCAAATTCAAGTAACTTTAGTCTTTAAGTTATGTTATATACAATTTTTGTAATATACTGAGGGAACTAAGGGCACGTATTTAACAAAAGGATTTTAAAAAGCCACAGTCCAGTTTATAATTACCAATTCCTAAATAATTTGGCAAGCATTAAATAATCAGACAGATCCTAGATAAAAAGTGCATCAGCATGGTTAACTTTTACCTATTTATTTATATAAGTCAAGGCTCTGCCTGGTGGTTACAGCAAAGAGCAGAGCTGCAGCACTGGGAATGCCAGAGCTGTCCATAAGGAATTACTGATATCATCAGAGGTGAGGGGGAACAGGAGCCAAACTGCTCATCAGCCCACAGCTCCAAAATGTTTTTTATCAAGAAGTTCAACCTCCCCAAGCAGCCTCCATTCTGCATGTCACCCAAACAAACAGCCAGGCTTTCTGCTGGGAGGGAGCGTGGCCTTGCTGCTGGGTGCAATGCAGGGTTTGTACAGAGCTGGTCACTCCATGCAGGACTTTTTGTGTCACAGGATTTCACAACATCCCTCAGTGAAAGACAGTTTTGTTGCCAAGCAGATGATGAGGTACCATAGTCAGTGACACAGGGTGGTCAGTCTCGAGCTGCAAGGCCCAACCAGTTCCTGTGTTTGAGTTCTCAGCACCAGACACCAGACAGGTACAGAAAAGCCCTGCAAGATGCTACACCCAGGTGTGCACAGAACAGCTTCCTGCAGGAATCCCAGGGGAGCAGAGCCTGCAGCTCTCCTCTCTATTCAGAAGGACAACAGTGCTGTTTGCACTAAATGGACACAGTCAGGGCAGCACCTTCATTTCAGAGATGACCTGGTACCTAACAAAGTCTTTCAGTGATGGAGATGTGACATGTGCATTCATCTCTTCTAAAGAAAACCTTCTCAAACAGAGCTCTTAAAAGAACCGTAGCAGCAAACCAGGAGAATAAAGGGTGGACAGGCCTATGCAAACCTACTCAGAGATTTTCTGAAGTGGTTTGTGCACATCTGGAAAAAAAAAAAAGAGGCAAAACAAGATAGGCATTACTGTTCTTTTTTGTGACAGGGTTTGCCAACACCCTCTGAGCAGAGGCACCCCTGTAAATGTCATCAGGAGCCCTCACACAGGGACTGGCAGGGCACAGACCCAGCTTGGCTCCTTTAAGACTGATCAGGAGGGCACCTGCAGCACAAAACTTACCTGTCCTGCTCAGCTCAGTTCTGCAGCAGAGCCCTGACAACACAGGCTCCAGCTGAGTGAAAAAGCAGCTTCTCAGAGAGCACTGAGCAGTGGCACTGAGCTGTCCCTGGCTCGTGGCACAGACACAGCCTGGCCAGGCAGGAAAGGCTGAGCCAGGACAGTCTCTGCTGGCTGGGACAGTCCCAGGAGCTGTTGTGAGCTCCCACCCTTCTGCCACCAGCCTTTCATGGTGCCAGCTGCTCAACCTTCCTTCCAAAAAGAGGAAAGGATTACTAAAGTTTGCAGAGTTTGCTTTAGTATTTACAGTGTTATCTTCAGGAATGTCATCGCTTCTATTTCAAGGACTGAATCAAGTCACCTCTACCAATACCTTAAAAATCAATTTGCAGCCTGCAACAAAGTTCACCTTTTAAACACAGCAGCATTGCCTCCAAATCTTTATGCTGCATTCTTTGAAGCATTCTCTCTTAACTTTTCTTTTAAACCAGAGACTTGAGAAATAAAAGAGGTAAACACTGTTGTTCCTGCACATTAGATAGTCACAGATTTGTTTGATTTTGTTCCTAAAATCCAGCAAAATCACTGGAAAAACTTTAAATCATCTGAAAAACCTCCATTGTGGCTACAGACATGGCTGCAGCTGTATCAGCCTTCACCCCTGGCATAGTTTGTGTTCTTACTCTGATGGAAGGTGTCTCTGCCATGGGAGAGGGTTGGAATGAGAGGGTCCCTTCCAACCCAAACCAGTCTGTGTTTCCATATTTCCAATCCTTCAGCCTTGCTCTGGATATAAAGGGGAATGGATGATCCATCTTTCAAAGATTAATAAAAGCCAACAGAGGGGGCTAGACTTTTTGCACTCTTTTGCATCTCAGCTGAGCATGTATTTGCCAACAGGAACATAAAACTGCTGTGTTATGGCAAAATAAAACAAGGCCCAGATTTTCACCTGCAGCAGACAAGGCACTGCACTGATTAACACCCAACCCAACACCGAACTGCTCAAGTTTCAGTGCTGCTTTATGGGTACAGTCCTTGTCCTCTCTTCCTGCTGTCCATAAACTCCAAAGAAAATGGTTCAGTTTGCTTTTGACTTGGATGAGGCCACTTGTTTCACACCAAGAACTCTCAAGTCTAGGAAACACAATAATCTGAAGGATTAAGTGATTGAATAAACATAAGTTATTTAACACGGTGGAATTCTCACATCCTGAATTGGAACAGGGCTAAAACCTTTTGATTTCTCAGTGTATCCCATTACCAGGTGTTCAGCACTGGCATTTACTCCAGCCAGGTCTGCCCTGCAGCACTGCTTCCTTACACAAAACCTTTGGGAGGAATTAAAAGCAACAAACAGCAGCTTATGGAGTCCAAACTCTGAATGTCTCCATTGATGTCATGTAAGCAAAAATGAAACCATTAGTTCTGGTCATCTGCAGCAGCAAATACATCTGAAATGTAGCAAGGTGGGAAAGAACAGAGGAGCTTTCTCAATGTTTTACCCATTTATCAAGGGCCACAGAGTGCTGTGTAGAGGGGTTTTGGTAAGATCTCTCCTTCCTCTTCCACACACAGTAAACTAAATTACCACCAGTTTTCAATCCAAAAGGTCCCCAGAACACAACAGGCTCTGAAAAGCTCCCACACAGACACAAACCAGCAGTCAAAATATTCCCTCCATAAAGTTCCACCAAGTGACTTTGGGACAAACAGTTCACTTGTGGATGTGTCTGAGATGGCACCTGGGTATCTGAGGAGAGCCTCAACCATCCCAAAGGGCTTTTTGTGCTTCCTGCACTAAGCTGGGCGTGCAATGGCAATGACAGTTGAGCAGACACTGTCCAGGCAAGGCTGCATTTCCCCTCTGCTTTCAAGAGGCCCCCACACTACCCTTCTCTGAGCAAGAAAAGCACATTTTGCAGTACAACAAGCCATAATTAGTCCACGTACGGAATAATGCACTTGGTGGCATTGTACAGACTCTTAAAAGGCTCTATCTGCAACACAGAGCAGCTTCAGGCTTGTATTATCTCTGTGAGAGCAAATAAAACAACAATAATAGCATTAAATATAGGTCATAGCACCTTTGGCATTTTTGTCCAAATAGACTTCAACATAGGACGTGGGGACATAGCCCTCCTCATCTTCGTTCCTCCGGATCCGCGTCCACCCGTCCCCTTTGTCTTCTTCTATCACATAGAGCATCTCTCCTTCTGCTACAGAGATGGTTCCTTCATTCTGACCTGAAACACACAGCAACAGGCACTTCAGGCTGTGCTGCAAAACAGGAATCAGGAACTCAGACCATGCACCAGCTTTTGGTGCATCACTGGCAGCCAGAGCAGGAGCTTGTGATTCAGGAGGCAGCAGTGTGTACATAAAGAACCAGACACATGTGACCCTGACAGCAGAGTTTTGGTTCTTTCTCTTGAGTTCCTGTGCAACAGGAGAAAAATCCCTGTCTTGTTGCCTTTCTACAGAAGCACACCAGAGGCTCACTTGCCCTTTGGCTATTTAAGGTTTAATGAAGGTTTCCCACTTGCCCTTGGCATGTAAACCTGAAAAACCCCAGTCAGTGAAATAAGGGTAAGGTTTGAGTGATACCTTCAAATGTATAGAGAGCTTTACACGTTCCTATGGTGGGTAGTGGTTCTTCATCATCAAACTCATCATCAAAGTCTGTTGCAGGTACTTTCATCTCAGTCTCCTGGCTTTGCTCTTCTGTGTAACTGCCATCGGGGCTGCTCAAGAGAGGAAAAACACAGCAACTATAGCAACCAACCTCAGCAGCAGAGAGAACAACTCGGTCTCCAGGCTTGGGACAAGGGAAAACAGCTCCAGCTGGAGCAGCTCAGTGGTTCCAGAGCTTGCTTGGAGCTGGCTGTGACTACAGATAAGTGAGAACCCTCATTTTTACCATTAAGAGCTGTAAAATGCAATGGCTCACAGCAGTGAGCGAGGGGGCTGCCACACAGCTCATCCCAGTCAGCAAGCAGCAATTTGAGGCTGGGTAAGGCAAGAGCAGCCTGCAGGGCCCTGGCTGTGCCTGCAGAGGTTCTGCTGAGCCCCAGCCCGTTCAGATACTGTACCTCTCTCTGTCCTGGGCACAGCTGTTCACTCCTGATGGGTTCTGGGCCTCGTAGACCCCGCTCTGGCGCCGGTGCTGCTCGCTCCGTGCCGGCAGCCGCCCCTCCACCTCTGCCAGCCAGCCCTGCCAGACAGACAGACAGACAGACAGTGTTCACCCTGCTGGGACACCTCTGACATCCAGGCTACAGAACACAGACTGGTTTGTAAGCATGTTCATGTTTTGCTTTGAGTGGCAGTGGTCACTTGTTCAAATTCTGGATTGTCTTGCTGAAAATCACACTCATTGAAAATGTAACTGGTTTTTGGCCCTGGGTCCTGGAAAAACCCTGAGAGAGAAGCAGGTAACAGCCAGCAGGAGATGATGGTGCTCTAGTCACAATCCAGTAAAATGATGTGTGGCTGCTTAGACTAGTCTGAGTAACATCAGAAACTCAGCAACTGCTGAATGCACGAGAACAAAAGCTGGGGAGAATGAAAGAGCCACTGATTTCAAATGGGTAGGAGAGCAATGGATAGTAAAACCACATCTGAAATTAATGGGCTGTATCTGTTTATGTTCAAAGCATAATGCAGAAAGTGAAGCCTTTTCTCAGCTGTCTAATCCTTCTCATGTAATTATAATGGGCTTCATATATTCCAAACACTCCCATTCTGTTCTGGAGATTTTATATCACTAAGCAGCTTCCTGTTCATGGCAGACTATTCCTTAAAACATATTTCATCTGATGGCTTCTGTCTTGCTGTTAGTCTCTAAATGGTGCTTTGCATTTATGTCACTCTGATTTTCCACAGACATCTGTAACATGATGCTTCAATCTATTTAATTAATTAAATAAGCATCTGAAGCCCTCTGGGCAGTCCAGAGAGCACTACATTTTCTCTTCACCTCCTCTTAGCACAATTTGTTTTCTGTGGCAAGTTTAACTGTGGGCTGACTGCCACAGGAGATGGTGCATGTTTGTGTTACACAAATCAGCTCAAAGACCCCAGTTAATGCAAGTGCTCACACAGCCCTTGCCCTCACACACCAAAGTGCATCAACACATCTGGAAAAGCCAGGAAGGCCCTGCTCAGACCTGAGCATTTTCTGAGCTGCTTTTTACTGAAATGTCTCTTCTCATACCTCGAATTTCTGCACTTCTAACCGCAGCTTTTCAATGTTCTGCCCAAGCTCTGCCAATCTGTGGTCCACGCTCGCTGCATCTCCCATCTGGGGGTTCTTGATGTACACATCTTTCATCTTTGTTAAGGCATCTCTGAGGGGCAAAACAAAAATCAAACACATTTAGTGCAGCTGGGGGTAAATGCCTTTAGTAAACTGTCTGGTCTTCACTCTGAGGTTTAACCTAAGCTGTTACAAAGGGAACTGAGAACACCCAGTTGGGGTTTTGGCCCTGTACAGAACCAGCCATTGAAAAAGAGCAGTAAAATTATTTGCCAGAAGAAAATTTACATTGTCAGAGATAAAAACCAGTGAGTTACCTACAACTGAGAAGATATTTGATATTGATTTTTAACCTGACATGGTTTTTTATGTACTACAACAGAACCTACTTGCTCCCCTGGGGAAAATAATAATAACAAATCTCACAACCATTGCAATCTATGACAGCTCCAACTACCTAGACTAATATCCTCCCAGTTTTCAGGCCATGGACAAACAGTTGAATCATTATCATCCATCATGGGCTGACCTCCAGCTGAGAAAGTGGAACAAAGATGTATCAATAACAGAAATGGAGGGCAAACAAGAAATTCTCACCCTGCCTGTTGTAGCTTGTCTTTAGCAACCCAAATAATCTGAGAGATATTTATTTGTTTCACACTGCTTGAAAGGAAGCTGGCTGCAGATGGTTTGTGTTTGCCACACCACAGGGACAGACAGACAGACTTGAGGATACAAAATGTGACCCCACGTCCGGCCGAGTCCCAGGGCAGCTTCTCTCAGCTGCTGATGGACATTTCAGAGCTGAAAATGGAACTGTGGGCTGGTTTTAGGCACAGCCATTCAATTTTCTCTAGGCCTTAGCTGGTGGGAGAGAGGTTAATGAGAGTCCCACGGCTCAAGTTAACACTCTTTATGCTTTAGAGTTTCCCACCAAACTTTTGACAATTGGAATCCTGTGCCTTTGCCTTGTGTGTGTGGAAACTGGGAAAAAGTGTGGGTGGCAAGGAAGTGGGACTGCTCTGTGCCTGAAGCCTTAAGGGACAATGTTGCAAACTTATGAGTCACAATTATTACTGTTTGTTTAACTCTTATTTAGCTGCTGGTGCTATTTTCTCCATCATAAACTATCTCCATTTAAACTTCACTCTGCTGAAATTCCATATCTGATTTTAGTGTCAAGGCAGAACAGAAAGAAAAACCTGCAGAGAGGCAAACCTATGTTACCACAGAAGAAAAAAACAAAGCAATGAGAAATCATACAACCACGTGCAATTTTCTTTTCCTATCCATGATAGAAAATATAAAGGAGAAATTCTGGGTTAGTAGGCAAAATAAATAGGTTCTTGAAAGCAAGCTGACACAAAATGTAGGCACATGTGTACAAATGCAAAGCAGTATTTAGGAAGAGACCAGTCTTGAAATCCTCCAGGGAAGAAAAGTTCTGTGTCTCACAAACAAAACATGCTGAATCTTTAATGCAACTACAGGATGTGAACAAACACAAAGCACAAATACAGGCTGCCAGAATCAATTAAAAGTGTGTTGCTAAAATAGCCTTATTCTCAACCAGAATGATAAATGCAGCCTTGTAGAAAAAGCATTCACAGAAGCACAGGAGTCATTATCTTCCTGCTTCCAGGAAATCTGAGCTACACATCAGACCTTGGATGATGCCATCATCTCAAACAGCCTCTCCTGGTGGGCTGCACCCACACCCATCACACACAGGGGCTCTGCTCAGTGCAATTTCACTTTTCATTGGAGGGGTTTGACTCACCTTGAATCCATCTCTTTCTGAATGTCCCTGTTTAGTTCATCAACCTTCTGCTGAAGCTTCTTCCTTCTCTGCTCAGGTGGGAGATTGCTGAAGTCTTCTGGGCCTGCTCCCTGCACAGAGTGGAATGGAGGGTGGGGGGGATAAGGGAAAAAATTAAAATCAGGGTCTGAAAGAATTCTTTGGGATTGCATTTTGAAAGCAGCTCACAAAAACCTGTGCAGAATCACAGTGGTCTGAAGCATCGTTCTCCTCTGTAGTGTGTTATCAGTCCCTGAAGGGTGAGGAATCTGGATGCCCTCAAAACAATCCCAGGAATATCCTGCTTCCCTAACAGTGGCTAATGGAAGATCAGCTGGAAAATTCCAGAATTCAACAGCAAAGATGAGAAATATTTTTAATCTACAGTTTTATCATCAATTTTTTTTTTTTTTAAACAGACTTCCCTTCTCATGGAAAGCTGATCCTTTCTGCCTTCTTTCACTCAGCTACAAACAGCATTCCTATAAAAGCAGTTCCTGGCTTTTATTCCTGTGCCACAGTTGCACTTCTCCTATGCACTGCTGACTGACTGCTGGGCCAACAGTTCATTTATGTCAGGGCTCTCCTGAACACACCAAGCTAACAGAGGCATTCCTCACTGGACTCTGCAATTTAAAAAACATGCTGCTTACTTTCCAGGGTCCACATTCCACGCCAAAGTCTCTCAGTTTTTCCTCTCTCACTTGTACTCACATAAAAACCAGGAGTTATATCAAAGCCATGGAATCAGTCAGTTTGAAATCATAACCAAAGGGGGAAAAAAAAATAAAGTGAAGACCACAGTGGTTACCTTTGTGTGATTCTGCTTGAAAACCCTTTTTCTGCCTTGTGCTATGTCTCCTCTTGGTTGCCTCAATTTGATATAGCAGATAGATGACACACAAAATACATCCACACTCTTTTCTTCACAGTTACACCTATTTTTGTCTTGCCAGAAGGCAATGGAGGCAGATTGGGTGGGCTATACTGAACACATATTAATACTGATTAGCTGCACCATAAGGGAGTGAGGTTCTTGTGCATGAGCTTCAATTTGGGCAGGTTTGGCTCGTTTGGGCTTCTGCTCCTTCCCTGTCCCATTTCTAAGGGGGAATATGGGAGACAGAAGGGTAAAACCACAAAGCTGAGGAACCAAACTCAGTGGTCCATCAGCTCACTGAGAGCCTTGAGCAGGGCTGGGCCATCAGTCTGCCAAAACTCCACATTTCTCTCTGAGGAGAGGATTTGGAGGAGACACTGCCACACAAGCTGCTCCTTAGACCTTGGCTCTGTACTGAGTGTGCTGGGACTCTGTGACTTTCTCCTGCAGCTGCTGTTCAAAGCCAAAGTCTGGGGGTGTCAGAGGGCTGGAGGACAGCCACACACAGGTCACCTTCTCCTCTGGAGTGGCCATCCCAAAGTCACAGAGCAGGCCTGAGGACACTGCTGTAGTGATTGTCAGCCAAAGATGGCATGTGCTTCTACTGAAGCCTTGATCATCTCTGCAATAATACACTTAAAATTCCATTTGTGAGACAATGAGAAAGCAAATTTAAGACAAATTACTAAGAAAGTTATGCTGATTCTGAAACTTTCCCCACACAGAGTCCCACCAGTACTTACATTACTTGATGTGCCTGGTAGAGGAGAGATCTATTTTAATTTATTCTCTAACATTTAGATTTTGCTTGACAGCAACTCCCACATCACAACAGACATGAGAGTGATTGAATCTATTTTATGGGTAATCTACACTAAAGCCACACACATCTTTTTTAAGGCAAAGCATCTGGAAGCAGCTTTGTAAACAAACAAGCGCTATCAGGAAAGTTTAGATAACATATTCTGACAGAAGAGACAGGCTTTGAAAATATCCCAGCTGTACATTGGTAGAATTCAACAGATAGAGTGAAATTTGGAAAAGCATCATTTTGGTGTCTCATTTTTGATTCTTCAAGTTGATTCAAGAGTTCTAAGCTGGACTAAATCCAGCAGTTTGGCTCACAATGCTTCAGACCAAGGCAGCAGTGTTGCGTGGAGCTGCACACCCAAGGCTGGGAGGTGACTTCACTCCAGCTTTGGGCTGTGCTCAGGAATTTCTGTCAGAAGCTGGAGCCCCTGCTCTAAAGAGGAGAGTCAAGGAGCAGTTTTTGCACATGCTGGGCACATTTCATGCTCTCCCACCTGGGCTACCTCTCAAGCTGTGGACATTGCCTACATTTTTAGAAATGCTGCAGCAGTGAGGTGAGGGGACAGCTGAGCTATTTCTGATGTGCTGCTCACAAGGTGTCCTTGCAGAAAGAGATTAAGATTCAGATTGTCCCAAGATGAAGGACTGTGCAAACAGAGCCTGTGTTAGGACCAGTTTCTGGACTGAAGCTACATGTGAGAAGGTGAGCTTTTTCAGCCTCAGTTTTGGCTCTTGCACAGTGAGGATCCAAGAGGAGATTTTAAAAAAAGCTGCTTTTTTCCACCTGAGGTGAAAATGGGTCTCAGCCCTCCCTACACATCTTTCCAATTTCTGCAATTCCCAGGGAAAGGCCCTGTCAGCCATTTTTGTCAGATTTATTCCTACATACAAAGGCTGAACTCAGCTGCACAGCACACTAGCACTGTGACCAAAAAATGAGTGGAAATCTGCTATAAATGCAGTGGACTCCCAGGACAGTGGCTTGGCAACAGCCAAAAGAAGGTTTGCACATATTCCAGGCACTCCCATCATTCCTCTGACCTACCACAGGTCCTCAGTGAGAAGCAACCTTGCTAAAGGAGCCCAACAAAGTCACTGTGCTGCCAGGGCAGCAGCAGGACCCCAAACTGCCAGAGATGCTCCAGGCAGCTCTGGTGGCCCATGGTGAGCTGGATGAGCTGCCATGAGCAGAAGAGGCCCCCACAATGATGTGTCCAAGCACAAGATAAATGTAGAATCCCAGAATAGTTTGTGTTGGAGGGGATCTTAAAAGCTTATTCTTGTTCCAACCCCCTGCCATGGGCAGGGACAACTTCCACTAGCCCAGGTGGCTCCAAACCCCTTCCAGCCTGGCCTTGGACACTTCCAGGGCTGGAGCAGCCACAGCTGCTCTGGGCACCCTGTGCCAGGGCCTGCCCACCCTGACAGGGAAGGGAAAGAGCAGCCAAAGGCACAAAGTGGGAGCAATAAGAGAACCTGGAAGCTGACACAGCTTAGGTGCCCCTGTGGATCCTCTGAGCTCCCCAAATGCCATCACTGGCTGTGGCCCTCGAGTGTTTGCACAGGGTGGGGCAGCAAACCAGGCACATTCTGCTGCTGAGGGGCTCTCCAGGGCCAAAGGAATGTGGCCAAGCTGGGGGACACAGCAAGGTGTGGAGTGTCTCAAGCAAAACAATACCTTGTGCATGGAGCTCAGCAGGTAATTTGCTTTCCCAGGTCTGTTCACCCCTTCCCTTTCCAGCTCAGTAACATCTTTATCTTACCATAGTTCAAGTAACCTTCCCAGCTGCATCCAAGATGGAATTTAAGATTCACACAGACTCACATCTCTCAATTTGCAAAGTCAAATCAGATTGAGTTAACCTTGTTAAGGTTAAGGTTTACTGAACTTTAATTAATGTCATTATTGGTTATTCTGAAGAACTACATAGGGCTGTAAAATGTAGGTGATAATGATGCAGATTTCCAGTAATACTGGACATGGAAAGCAAACTTTGCAGCTACTTTACACAGAAGGACATGCATGGCTCTCTGGAAAAACTCCAGCAAGCACTGACACCTTTATTTTAATCTTTTCCCCTTATTTTAATGTTTTAAAGTATACTTATACAGTAGTAGAATTGCTCAATACTGTTTTTCTACATTTTCATAGCCCTGGATTATAAAAGTGAAAACTAAACTATACATTAGAGTTAATTTTTTAGCAGCTTATTAGAAGACTGAATTCTGATCACCTCTATTAGACTCCAGACCTGTGTATTCAGATTTATCTGATAAATGTCAAAAAAAGCAAACACAAAGAAGAAACAAATTTAACAGTTAATTTCAGTGGCATGTCACATGTGGCACAGTGCACATTAAACACACACAGGAAATTGTGATTAAAACACAGGACAGGCATGCTGTAAATGTGCTTACCAGCTTGAGAGAAAGCTTCATGTAAAATTGGAGAGATACAGGGTGGGGGGAGAGAGAGAAAAAACAACAATGCATCAGTAGAAGAGGAACATTTGGGGCTGATGTTACAATAAAATGACACAATCCCCTTGCTGTTGGAAGGCAAAATGGGTCACACTAACAGATCTGTGCAAAAGTTCACAAGATGGGCTTGGGCAGCTGCCATGACCTGGCCAGAAGCAGGAATGGGAAGTGCAGGACCTGGGCACAGGTGAGATCAGACCTGGACTGACTGACAACTACACCAACAACACTGGGAGTTCTCATCACAGCAGTGAGGTGGGAAAAACTCACAGCTGGCAAATGCATGGGTGCCACTTTAGGTCAAAAATGTGCTGAAATGCAGCAGCCCCTTCGTGGAAGGGCTCTGGGGGGGTCAGCCCTGAGCCAAACCTCAGTGGAGAGGAGAGGAGCAGCTCCAGCAGCACCCAGCTCCATGGACCTCCAGGGGATGCCTGGTTCTTGGCTACAGCCAAAGGACAACACCCCTGGACTGTCTCTGTGGACTGCAGAGTGCTGCCCAGGCAGGCACAGAAAGCCATTTCACATTCTTGAACAATTCAGAAATAAATACTCAGACTCAAATGTACTTTGGCCATAGTCGGACAAGGTCAGGCCCAAGGAGGAGGAAAAAAACATCCACTCTCTTGACACCAGATTGGTTCTGTGACAGCATGGTAAGACATTATTCAACCTCCTTAATTGATATACATGATCTAATTCTTCAGAAGTTACCACATTTCCTGGGACAGAGCCCAAACATTATCTTTTAGTCACTCTGGGAAAGCAAGACTGAAAGCAGTGTGTGCCCATGGAGCAGTGCCTGCCCTGCCTCACCTGCACACACAGCTCTGGGCAGGTGCCCCAGGAACTCCCAGGTGAACAACTGTGCCTGGGCACACAACCAGCAAAATTCCCAAAGCCTCTTCCATCACTGCCAAATGACAGAACAGCTGCAGTTCAGAAGGATTTCCAAGAGGCAGGGGGACTGACAGTGCTCAGCTCTGTGCCAAGCACAAGTGAGCTGCTGCTCAGGATCTAAAGCCAGATAGAAAAGGAGAATCCAAACTCCACCCAGCTCATCCTCCTCCTCCTCCAGCAAGGGGCACTGAGCTGCCCTGGCAGCTCTTGGGGCAGTTGTGAAATGCTCCAGCTACCCAAGAAACTTGAGGTGCATTAAAGCACACGCTCCATGTTAACAACAGCTGGAAGGTAAAAGCTGGAAAATGCCTCTCTCCAGGCAAGGATTTGTGCTGCCAGACTTGGGAACCTCTTTCCATTCAAGTTCTCTGTCACTATCAACAGCTCCTGGCAATGGTGTTCTCAAACAGAGGCTCCATTTCTAGCAAAAACACTGTTCATTAGGATGGGATTTAAAATAAAGGCTCCACACCTCTTGTGGGCAGCTGATTTAAGAAATACACTTTTTTTTCCCCCCAAAAAATAACAATTCCCATTAGTTACCAGGATTTTTACAGCAACACATGCCAGCCATTCAAGGAAAATAAATGATCCTGAAATAACAGTGAAATGCTGCATGTGAACTGACCCTTCAGTGACAAGGCAGCAGTGACACTTCCCTCTGCAGTCCAGTCCATTAGGGAACAAACACATGATAATAATCACAATGCCATGAAGAAATTCACCCTCTGAGCTAAAGAGGCCATTAAAAAAATAAAGCAAACAAAACCAATCCACTGGAGAGAGTAATCATAGAAGGAGAAAGAATGGTCTGAAGAAATTCAGCGTAGGCAGCTTGTGTTTGCATCATTGCTTTAGCACTCCTGTGAACTTTAGCATAGACATGATCAGCACAAATTGAGATTCTTGTACATAGATACAGACAAGACTCATGGTGCAGAATAAATATTTACCTATGAAGCACTCTAAAAAGGCACAAATGTATGCTACATGCTCTAGTGGCTAAACACTACTCACTCTAAAGGCACTAAACACTGCGGAGAATCATCTGCATCAAGGCTATTCTTTTGCTGCAAATTCAGCAAATTTGAAAGGGATTACAGACACTGTATGCCCAATTCTTTTGCTGTTAAGTATGACAAAAATAGAGAACTTATTAATAGCATTTCCAAATAGTACATCAGGGATTGTTATAACCAGTATAAATTAAGCAGTTCATAGGCTGGAAACAATGAAATGCTGAAATAAGTCATGTCCACAGTTTTCCATTTCTGAAATTTATTGGTAATTTAACGTGACAGTGATTCAGTTTCTATAAACAAATATAAGCAGATTGAAAACAAATCTGCATTAAACACTACATAACTACTTCTGCCCATTCTATTGGCTTTTCACAGCTAGAAACTTGCTCACAGTTCCTGGGAGAACAAAGGCGTTTTTCCCCCAAATGATCAAGTTCCACTTCCTTGAAATGAGCAAATGTGTTTCAAGCTGTCAATTTAAACCAAGCCTAGCTTAGTCTTGCAGGGAAAATAATGAAGAGCCTAAGAGCCACAAGCTTCAATAACACATGAGAGCATGAAAGCCAGCAGGTCCATGTGTTATTGGACAGTCACGGCCACTAACCTCACTTACAGAAAACAGGGTTGAAATAAATCACTGGACTTCCATACATACAACCAAGAGGTAATTTTCATTTTTTTCCTTTTTTTTTTTTAGTGGCCCTGTAACAATCTCCCCATACTCTGCTTTGTCCAAGGAGCAGATTTAGAGGTCACATATCTTGATTCCATGAACTATCATTATTATAGACAGCTCACAGAAGCTTCCAAAGGTTCTAGGGAATGCTTCACAATCAAGGCACAGAATTCCTGTCCATCAGGGCTCGTGATGCTCAAGACTGCATTCATTAAATCATTTTAAATACATATGCAGAACCTGTTCGCAACACTTTGAATTTCACAGGTCCAGCTACTTTAATTGTGCCAATTTCAGCATTTCCAGGACTAGCAGACATTATCTTTCCTGCACATCACACTGTAAGCTGCCACTTGCCTCCCACCAAATTTTCCTTGGCTCTTTGACAAAGCACATTCCCACAGCACACTGGGGCCGGCGTTGTAAGTGGGGTTAGCGACTGTGTAGCAACAGTATGGGCTGATCACACCATACTCAGACTTACAACATATTCCCTAGCCTCAACGGCACACGTGGGTGTCCCTAAAGTCCTCTTCATGAGTTCTTTGTGAATATACAAAGACTGTGTCTGCTGGTGAGTCAGCAAGAGAAAACACACATTGGTTACACCGGGGACGAGCACGGCACCTCTGTGTTCACTGCTTCTACAGCAAAAGAGAGCTTGGTCTTGGACTACCCTCAAAGTGCAGAGTGGGAGCCTCCTGGGAGCCAGGTGGATATTAAGAGTTCAGCATGCTCAGAGAGATCAGAAAACATGGTATTTTTAAGTGCTTGTTTAAATCCCAAAGAGAAGGTATCTCTCTCAGTGCTAGAACAAACCACGGATTTAATGACCCCACCCACCAAAAAGTCCCAGTCTTGGCGCAGAGAGACACTTTGGAACAGCAAGTGCTCCCAGGGCAGGGGACAGAGCAGGCTGGAGAAGGGCTGGTTTGCTGGCTGCCTCTGCATGCTCACAGAACAACAAAGGACTGACCAGTGGGGCAGATTGAGAGCTGGGTGTCAAGGGACAGGAGGGCACAGAGTGTCAGAGGAGACGGGCGGGGAGGGACGCAGCAACGGGTGCAATGGAAATCAAATCACATCGTAATGAAGTCAACAACTTCCACTAGAAAGGAAACCACAAAATTTCCTCTGTGTGCTTTATAGAACTTGGATGCTAGCAGCAATGTCTGCCCCAGCTCCCAGACCATCCTCCCTGCTCAGCCACTTCCCAGGCTCTGGGGAGAGGGAGGGAAGCCAAGCCCAGCACACACGGAGTCATCAAAGGTGTAAGTTCTACCCCTGGATGTTGTTAGTTTGGAGGATTGCTCTTTTAAAAAATGGTGCTGATGTTACTGCTGCTGCAGCAATAAAATTAAAGAACACAAAATTAATACCAACCAGCAGAATACCGAGTTTCCTTTGTCCTCAAAATGGAATTAGAAAAAGCAGAGCAAGCATAAATGAAATTATAAGTTATGTAACTGGTTCCTCTTTCTTTGTGTTCTTCTGGCTTTAACTTCCCTAAAGAGATGAAGTTGATTTGAAGTGCTACACTAATTTCATAGTGTCTTTTAAAGCAGCTATTAGAAAAACAATCACAAAAAAACATATGACAGTTTTTCCCTTCTCCTAGCTCTGATCCATAGTAAGTGCTCCAACAGTTTTATGGTATTCTCTATAATGGACATTTCTGCTGCTGGGATTAGAAGAAAAAAGCTTTGAGAGAAACACAAAAGTGTGATTAGAAAACCATAGACACTGACAAGAGTCAGCACCTAAATATTTAAATTTTTTTAAACGGACTAGGATTTCATATTGGCAGTGACCACTGATACTGGTATTGGTGCCTCCACATTAACCTTGCATCTGTTGTGCATTGTTCAGGCATCTGTTTCCTTCCATGAAAACAAGATTCATTGGATTTTTGGTTTGGAAGCAAAATTAAAACCAGACTGGGCACAGAACATATCATAGCTAATTATACAATGTGTTTTAACAGTCACCAGTGATTTTGCCAAATGCAACCTAAGATGCTAAACCAAAATTTTCAAAGGAAATTGTTAAAACACTCTCCCTCTCCAGACAGGTTGTGATCTCCCAGATTTCATGGAGGAGATGCAGGGGAATCCATTTCTGTGTCATGTTTCAAGGGTCAATTACAATGTGCAATTCCTGCTGCTGGAATTTATCCTGCTACACTCTCAGGACTTGCTCATGTCAAATAGTTACTTTTCTTTTCCTTATTCCTTAAGACAGTGCAAAAAAGGAATGTGATCCCATTTTTTCTGAAGTAAACTTTTTTCCCTGGCTTTGTAGGATTTGAGAGCTCAGGTTATCAAGAAATCCAGGGAGCACCTGCTTGGCAATTTGGCTGAATACTCTAAAATGAGACTTAAAGAGCCTTGTGGGCACCTTCACTGAGGGTGTCTGGATGGAACTCTGCCAAGGAAGAAACCCAGCAGTGCAGAGACAATTCAGAGCAAGTGAAATGATCCAAAGTCCCAACTCTTGTTACACTGTGCTGCCCTGCTGGTCCCTGCATGACCTTCCAAAAAGCTATTTCCCTGCTGTACAGATCAAATGTCCTTCTTTTCACCTGATAAATTTAAAGGATTTGTGGGTGGTTCTTGATTTCCTTTTTGCTTGGTTAGAATGATTTTATTTCTGAAGGTCGTATGGCACTTTGATGATCTCTTAGTTCAACCATTTGTAAAATACAAATCACCAAGGAGCTCTAAAATGTGAATTTGACAAGTCTCCAAATGAGTCAGAGCAAGTTGCCAGAGGTTTTCAGCCTCTCCTCCTCCATATCTCTAAATGATCCAAGGGGTCTGAGTTCATCCCTCTGGGATAAGAGAGGTTGATCTGAACACTGGACTCCAAATCCTCAGGATCAGTCAGGCAGGAAAAGTATTTACACACAAACATCCTGGTAGCTGACAGGGGAAGGAAATGAAATAGCAAAAGAACACAGTGAAAGGTTCAAATGAAGATTTAGCAATAGCCCTTCCTTGCACATTCTCAATGAATGTGTCAGCAGAAATTTGCGGGGTTCCAGAGAAGACTACAGGACATTGTTCTCATTACTTTGCCTCTCACACAAAGGACTTGAAACAATATGGCATGCAGAATTCTTAAGGTGTGCTTGGATTTCTTAGGTAATATATAAAATAATGGCCTTCCTTCAGGAACTGTGAAAAGCTATTAGTAATAATTGCTTATATGGGCAAGCAATCAGTCAGGAGGGATCCATACATCTGAAACACAAACTGGTGAAGTGCCCAGGGAACTACAAACCAGTATTTTTAAGTCAAGTAGGAAATACTCATGTCAACATTCTGTTCTCTGAATGCCTCTAGGGAGCATTAGCAGCAGTACCTTCACCCCAAAGTGAGCCAGCACTGCCCAGGACAAGGAGGGCTCCAGCTGCCACCCCTGGAGTGGTGCCACCACCCAGCACATCCTCAGCTCTGCTGCTGCACAAGCAGAACTGAAAGTCTGCCTCCACCTGGAAAAACCACTGAGAAAAGATGCTCTGAGTCAAACTGCAACTGAGGTAAGGAGGGACACGTTCAGAACCTGCCTTTGGACAGCTTAGAAACTTCCCACTTCCCCAGTGAAACAGGGATGGGAAGAAATGGGATTTTTTGTGTTCTTAGTGTCCCATTAAAAGGCAATTTCCTAGCAAAGAACTGAAACTGTTTAAAACATTTTTATTTTTGACTGATCTGTCTGTAACCAGATGAGACAGTGCATTGTTTACAGCACTGCTCTCAGTTCTTTGTAACCAACCACTGAAGTTCCCCATGGAAATCATCTCTGCTTTTATACAGCTCCAGTCCTCAGAGCTAAATGAGTGCCTGGAGCAGAATTTGGGCTTTTCTAAGTAGTCACTTCCTCACTGTCTGCTCTAAAAAACATTTAAAATACTGAACAGTTTTGTCTCCTTCCTGTAATTTTTACAGGAGAAAATAATTCTAAGGGTTTCACCTAGAAGGCAAAGCCATGCTGTGCCAGCAAATTTTCAGTAGAACCATGCCATGTGTGAGCTTATTTTTGTTTGATAAATGGCAAATTTTATCTCAGGGACCTGACATTTTATTTACTGCTTATGAAGACCACCAATGAGAGGATTTAATTCCACACAAACACTTCAGAATTGGTTTGTGACTACAACCACAGCTGCTATCAGCAACAGGAACAGCAGCTGACCTGGAAAACCTCAGGCCACATTTCCTTCTTTATCAGCAGCAAAGGAGACAGGGACACTGAGCTTGGAACAGTGGTGGTGTGTCACAAAGTGTTGGTCCAGTGTGACCTAAATCCAGGTGAATCCCCAGATCAGCCCTAGAGTTTTTCAGCATCTTTCCACCACACAATGCTTAAACCAGCACTGACACACTGCACTGCAGCTGCTGGCAGGGGAATCCCAAATCCTGCTCCCTCAGAACCTCTTCTCTGTCATTTGGAGTTTGCATAACATATACTGCACTAATAAAGCTTATTATTTATAATATAAACTGCACTAATAAAGTTTTTGCACACAGGATATGAGTTTAAACTGTGCATTGTGGAGCTGGGAATTGTGTCCCAGACTCCCCTGACCTGGCAGCCCTGGTTTAAAGCACACCTGGACCATGGAAAGGCTTTGTTCCCACCCAGGATCAGTTCACCTTCTCCTCTCACCAGTTTTCATGTCAATACTCAGAGTTCCTACACAAACTAACACTGCAGCACCTGAACCACGAGATGAGTGACTGGAACCAAGTTCCCACTGCTCCAGTGACAATGTCACATCATCCCAGACTGAGCTTTTACCAACTGAAATCACAGCTATTATCTCCTAGAATCCCTCCTAATTTACCCATCTCCTTCTGACACAGACATTGAGCTGAACCCACCCTGCAGAGAAAAAAACTAAAAGGCTTTGACTTCTTACATGAGCCTTACTCAATGCTCAGCTCCTCTTTCTGTATTTTGTCCACCCCCTCCTCCCCCCAGACACCCAGATTTGTAATTCCCATCAGGAACTGTACTTTTTTGTGGTTTCACTGTGGGGGTTTTGACTACAAATGGCTTTATATGTTGGGAACCCTTGGATCTGTCTGCATGTTATGATCAAACACAATGGAACCGTTCACAAAACAAAAAAGTTTTTACTTAACAGAACGTGCAATAAAAGCGCAAGAAAGAAAAGAGAGAGAGAAAGAGAGAGAAAAAGAGAGAGAGAGGTATCCAGAGGAGAACTTACCCCGCGCTTTAGGCTCCTGAAGCAGTGGATTTTGGGTTTGGAGGTCATGAACTCGTTGAAGCGATGGGAGAGGGGTTCCTTTTGCTGCTTGGGAGACTGGGGGCCGTTGGGAACAGCAGAGGGTGAGGCAGAGGCAGGGGGAGGAGGAGGGGGCTGATGGGGGGATGTTAAAAGGGACATAAGCTACGTATAAGAGATGGAGAAGTGACAGAATAAAAACCAAAATAAAAAGATAAAACACAAAACGAAAATAAGCATCAAAACCAATATTTGAAATCCAGAGAAAAAACCAATTAAATAATTAAATATTAAAGGCCATGGTTTAAAAGAGGGGAGAAAGCAGTAGTTCAGAGTTGTGTTAAATGAAGAGTTGTGATAAATGAAAGTGTTAGTAAGTGATGCAACAGAAGAGTAACACAAAAGTACTTTGAAGGAAGCTCATGCAGACTCTTCCATGCAGCACTATCCCCATAAATTGCCCTGTTCTGCTCTGTGGACAGCTGCAATAATGCATATGGATAGAGCTTTCAAATACCTGAATTTAAATGGATCAGATAAGGAAGGTACCTTAGTGCCCAGTAGCGTTTCTATTATCTGGAAAACAACAAACCACATTCCTTCCTGCTTCCAAATCATACCTCAGCAATGTGCATCACACTTCACTTGTACAGATCACTCTATGAATTTGCTCAGGAGTTAGTCCTGGTTGTGTTTTTATTCTGGCTACACTGATGTAAGCACCAGACAGCGAGTCCTCTCCCACACCAGCACTACAGGAATGAGAACTTGGAGATTTTTAAAACTCAAATTTAAGTGGTTTGGTAAAGGGGTCAGAGCAAGAGTGAGGTCAAAAAAACAAAGCTATTCTGGGCTTCCATCAGTGTTACTGAAACCTGATTGAGTCCAGTCCCCCTGACACATCCTGGTAACCCCAGATAAATGCTGCCATGCATTATGGTGTAAAGTATGACAGTGGGATGAAAAAGGTTTAATGGGTACATAAGTTAATATGGTCTTTTAAACAGTCAACTGCTCAGTTAGTTCTGCTCCATTAGTTGTGCTTCAGAGTGAATCCCAGCAATTCCCTGCTCCCAGCCACCCACCTGCTGACCCCAGTGCACAGACTGGAAAGACCACGCAAATGGAAAGCCAAGGAGAGTTTGAGGAGTGTCAAAACAGTAATGCCACACTGAAGCTTCCCACAGGTAACAATGTTAGTTGGCACACATGGCACTAGGTAAGTGGTTTACAACTCCTTCTCTGAGTTAGGAACAGAAATGAACCATGGCAGAGACGTGACAACTTAAGTTAAATTAATTTAAAAACTGCAACATAATTAACGAAATTATACAAGAAAACAATAATTAAAGTTATAAAGAAACTTAAGTAACCAAAGACTACAACAAAACACCATATTAAGACATCAGTTATTAACTTTCTGAATCTAAAATTCTCTTTAAAAAAACTCAACTTGCCAAGATTACTAGACAAGACACAGGTTATTGACAGAACACATACTAGCACCAAGCTCAAGTTTACAAATCAGTACCTTATTTTTCTTGATGAATGGCCATAACTTGCCCTTGGATTTGCTACCAAACTTGGGCTCTGACTTCCCATCCCCTCTGGAGTTGGAAAGGCTGGATTCAGACACTGTCCTCTTCATGGGCTGCGTGAAATCCTCAAAGTCGACGTCTCCGGGAGGCTCAAATCCTGATTTAAAGGCTTCTATTACCATCTGGGAATCCTGGAATGGGACAGACCAACACAGGTGTGAACATCTCAGGGGAGGCTTGACATCAGATTGGTGGCACTTTGAGGCAGAACAATAAGGTTTGTCTGTGTGGGACCAACCCTGGGAGTGACCAGGCTCATTCCTGGGAATTAATGCCCTTCCAGAGCCTGTGATCAATGAAAGTCTCTCCACCTTCTGCTGGAAAGGAGTAAGAGCCTGAGAACTTTACTGACTAGAAAAGCAAATCACACTTCAGTAAGTGATTCAGAACAAAGATTTAAGGTAGAGGTTTGCTGGGAATAGAGCTGTTAGCAAATCAGAGGAAAATCCCAATAAAGACTCCTGTAAAGGAGAGCTCTTTTGTGATCAACTCTGCCACAAGTCCACAAGTTGGTTGTGAATTCAGTGACAGTAAATGGCTGTAAATGTTTCATGAGCTTTACCCAACATCTGAGCAGCCCAAGGTCACACCAGCAGCCCTGTGCCCTGGTGTGGGAGCCACTGAAGCCAAATTGCCATTTGGCACTGCTAGGAGGGATCAAAGTCAGCCCAAAACTGGCTGTAGATGGTGTACAATGGCTTTGCTCTTTTGTTTTGGACAGAGGGAAAAGAAAACAGAAACCACAAATCAAAGCCAAACTAATCCATAGCATTCTTCCTACTCAAGTCTACAAACAAAATTAATTATACATAAGATCAAATTCAGACCTCAGCTTGCCAAATGCATTTAAATCTAATGGACTCAGGGAAAAAATATCCTAATAGACTTCTTATCTACTTGTTTTCTTGGAAGAGAGATTCTGTTATACTCCAACAGCTGTATTCCAAGATCTCTAGAGATGCTCTGCCTTGGCACACAAATATCTCATTATTCTCTAGAGAAGAGCATCACTGCCCTGTTACATAAAAAGAACTTGAAGGCATTTCACAGGTTCTGTGAGTGGCTCCAGGTAAAATGCTGTTCAGGAGAAATCTGCTGGGATATAAACATATCGAAAGGCCAGGCTCCATTGAGGAAAACACAGATACAGGAAAAGCTTTGCAAAAGTCTTCATGGGATTGTGAAGATCCACATGGATTTAAGATCCTTAGTCTATCAGGTGGCACCATGAAATTCCTACATGACTTTTAGGGAGGTAAAACACTTCCCATTATCCCATCCTTGTTTGACATTAAAACTTCCTGAAATCTAAACTTGAAGATATTTTTAATGATAGACATGAAAGCAAGATGAAGAGGAATTGGAGAAGAAGGGGAAAGAGTGGGAAAAGCTGAGAGAATTGGAATTGCTCAGCCTGGAAAAGAGGAGGCTTTGGGATGACTCAGCTGCTGCCTTCCAGTACCTAAGGGGAGCCTACAGGAAAGATGGAGAGACTGCAAGAGCCTGGAGTCTGTGGATGCCCCATCCTTGGAAGTGTTCCAGGCCACACTGGACAGGGCTTGGAGCAACTGGAGTAGGGGAAGGCGTCCCTGCCCATGGCAGGGGGTGGAACTGGATGGGCTTTAAGATCCCTTCCCACCCAAAACATTTTCTGATTCTAAGAGATGTTACATTAAATATGCCACTGCTATTTTATCCTGTACATGGAGTTTTTCCCTTTTTCCCTTCTGAATTGTAAAGTGTTCCTTCCATTTATTCAAAACATCATTCCACTACAATGGAGCTAAAAATAACCAGCATGCTCCATATATCACAGAGATAATGTCATAACAGGAACTCCAAGCCCATAACAAATTCATTTTATCTGCTGCTAGAGCCCTCTGAATCAGGTTCTGCACAGGTTCACCTGGCAGTCACCACAGCTCACACTTGCCACACGACCTTTGTGTTGTTCAAGTGGTTAGGAAGGGGAAATGAAAAAAAAAATATTTAAAACTGATTTAGAAACACAGTAACAGCAAAGCAGTATTCCCTGCTAAGTCCAGGCAGTTTCTATTGGCATTAACAGGAATTCTGCAGTGCAGTGAGGGCATAAAGCAATCCAATTTACACAGTTGCATGTTTAATACCCAATCCAGCACTTTCATTATAATCAACACAGTTAGAATTGACTGCTCCAGAGATGAAAAAAATCCTTGAGGATATTTAAGGAGAAAAAAGTCTTTATGAACATAACTGTTTCCAGAGAGGACGCACTAACCCCTTTGTAGCTGCTCAGATATGACTATTTTGGGTAAATACATTTTTGTCAGCACAGTGTTTACAGGCGATCCTGGTAAATTCAGTTATCAATGTTTAAAGTCATCATTTTCCCATGTCACACTTGTGTATGAGCCATCATGGACTTATTTGTGAGCAAGAGAATATAAAATTCACCCTGATTCCAACACCCAGCTTAATTTAATGTATGTTTTGCTAAGAAGACTTGGGCAGAGTGTAGGCTGGGATGTTAATCTCCCCTGCATGATTTCACCATGCAGCACCAAAATCTGGACCTCAAGCAGAGTGTGTTGTTCTAACATGGGAATTGCTGTCCCAATTCCCCCTTTTCCCCCTCAGAGAGTGGTTTCCAGATCCCTGAGTTTCCTGTGCTGCTCTCTGTGACAGCAATTGCTGAACAGAGAGTAGAGGATTAATTTCAAAACCTCAGCCTCGGGGTTATGCTGCCAGTTCATGGCTCCAGGCACTGAACAGCTCAGAAAAGATTCCAGTGGAAAACATGTCTGGGACATTCAAACAGGCAGCAAGACATTTGCTGTCAACATTGGAATCACTAATGTGATCCATGAGGAAGGCTGGAAGAACAGAGGCTTCATGTAGGAAGGGAGCAGATCACTCTGCAAACAAAACAGAAAACACATTTGACCTTGTGGTCACTGTACACCAGGAAGCTCAACTGAAATCTTTTATCAGCTTTTCCATCAGAGAGGTTTCTTTGCATCCTGTGAAGGAAAATGATGTTCAGACATCAAGATTTGCTCATTTATAGATTGCCAGAAAACCTCAAACCTGCCAAGAAATATTTTACAGAAAGATTTTGTGATTGTTCCTGTAGGTAATACTTTAAATACTTTCATTATTACAAATCTAACTGGAATTAAGGCATTTCTGAAACAGACAGTTTTCTGTTTAGGAGACATAGAAACCCCCTCTATAAGAACTGGTGATTAAGTATCTGAAATCATCTCCAACAAGGCATGCTGATGCCTGCTTTTAAAATGCAATACTTCAAAAAATAATTATCCTAATAAAATGAGAGCATATTCCTTAATAAAAACAAAAAAAAAAAAAAAAAAAAAAAAAGAAAAAGTATTGCAGGAAAGGAATTTCTGGATGTTAAGTAGATTTGGGGAATAATCTGAGCACATCCTGCCCCAGACAAAGCAGCTTGGGACAAGAAGCTGTTCTTTGGTTTAATTCTGTGACTGCAATCTCTTGTGCTGAGCCTGAGATTTCAGTCTCCATGAATTTGAGACCAATACTAAATATGAGAACACCAATACAACACTTACATTCTTGTGATCCACTGATTCTGCAGCCTTGGTTATCTCATCCAGACACTTCCCAATGATGGGGATCACTTGGCGGTCGACTTCTGCAAAGGTTTTCATGGATTCCCCTATCCTCACGATTCTTCTTTCCTCCATCTCTTGGATTTTCTAAAATATTACATTTCATTCAGGTCAAACATCAAGATTAACTTCACAGTTTCACCCACTTTTCCTCTCCAGCTTACATCAACTCTTTTAAAACTTAAGGATTAAATATATTTTTAAGAACAAACTAGGACAGCTGCTTCTCAGGAAGGCACCAAGTGATACTGTTCCCTCAGACATCAAAATGTCATTCTTAAAGTAATCTCTTTTACTATTACTGAAAATTTTTCAATTAACTTTTGATGTTAAAAAATGCTGATTTGTCACACTCCAGCTTTAGACTTTTATAAGGATGGTTCCTAAGGCTTTTAAAAGAATTTCTGCAACAAATTCTTTCATTTTCTGTGCATGTTCAGAGCAATCTCATTTTTATTTCACTGTAGAATCCAATCAAAGATCTTGATGTCTCCCCTTCTCTTCCCTAGAAGGTAATTTCTGGTGTTTAGGAAGTCCTGCACATCATGTTTTGTTCACAGCACATCATGTATTGATGTATTAATGCACAATAAAAACATCATGTTTTGTTCAGAACACAGCTCCTCACTGCTCAGTGGATTCAGTTCCAGGATCTCCAGCATCTCTTCCAGGGGCCTTTCCTTTACCATAGAGAGAAACTGAATGTGGCATAATTCCATTAGCAGGATAGAGAAGGGCATGAACAGGAGCAGCCTGTTTCACTGGGCTGCAAGAGCAAAATCCCCTTTGCCTTGACTGATCCACAAGCAGCATCAATTCTTCACAAAACAACTTATTTAAACACCCAAAAGCAAGCCCTGGAGCTCACTGCAGGGAAGATCTGCAGGACTTGACCATGCTCACCTAGAGATCAGAGTGCTCCTCCTCAGCTCCAGCATTTGCTGGATTCCAGGAACAGCTTATCTCAAGGCTTTGGTTTGAAATGCCATGAGGCAAAAGAGGAGGTGTCCATTTAGCTCACAAGTTTCAGCAGTGGGTAATAAGTGCGTGTTTGCCACGCAAATATCAGCTCCTGCTCATCTGGTGGCAAGCATGTGACATGTCCTCCCTTGAAAAGGTTGCATTTTCCACTTCTGATGCTCATGACCCATTACAAGGGAACAATCATTTAGAAGTTCTGTTCTACTACATTAACCTCAATTCACTCATTCAAGCACAAACTCAGATCTTCACTCAGAAGCAATCTGATGGTTTTTTTATTCTTCCTCTGCAGCCTGTCCTTAGGCACCCTAAGGCACAATCAGTGGCTTGCTTAAAACCCTTTGGACTCCCTGCTGCAGAATTCTTGTGGTTCCCATTTAACCATCTGTGCAGCCTGGTTTGAACACAGGTTTTAAAGGGCTGGACTTCACAGATGCAACAATGCCCAGCTGCCTCCTGCCCCAACAATGCCAGGGATGCTCTCCCTCATCCCCAGCTGCACAGACACAGGAGCTGAACAGAGACAGATTGTGAGGATTCCAGAGGCTGTCCTCATCTGTCACAACACTTCAACGTCACCTTCCTTGTCTGCTATTGATCCCTTTATATCTAATTTAAGAAAAAGGGATAATTTATCCTACCATCTCTCAGGGTGGCAGATTGCATGTAAAATTTGCTAAGAAGGACCAAAAAAATCACCAAAAATTAGAAGTCAGGGTCATAGAATGGAGGTGATGAGCAATGTATTCTTGTCACAGGATTATGAGCTACTCTAGAGCCCTGCCAGTGCCCTTCCTTACCTGGAAGATGTTTGGTATGTGTGTGTAATAATGTTCATGCTGCTCGCTGTTGAACTTCTGTAGGGTGGAAGAATATTCAGCTTTGCTGTCCTCTGCCATCTGATGTCTTAGTTGGGCTTGCTGTCTTGCCTGAAGAAATACCAAAAGAAATTTATAATTTAGGCTACATGGAAAGCAATTGCATTGTGGTACTCCTCATCTTGCTGCCCAGGAACATGATGAGACTCTGAACACCAGCTTTTGGTTTACTCCTCTGGTGTAAAACATGCAAGCTGCAGTGTGGACAGTGTTGCTGCTCCTTTCTGGGGTTCCAATGTGCTATTTCACAAACCATTTCACATTCCATGAGCAACCTCTGCTTGAACTGCACATCAAACAGCAAAACAAGCTGCTCCCTCCACCTGCCCACAGGACAGGCACCTTCATGGACTCACTTCTTGCTCCCTCTGTGCCCTGCTGGGTGGCACCTGATGCTTTCTTCTAATGGGTTGCTTCCCTCTTGAGCACTGTTTTCTGGGGAAAGGGAAATGGGGGGAACCCAAGAGTTTTGTCTCATTTTAGCCAACATAATCATGACAAAACCTCTCAACTGTGAGCCCTGCAGAGCCCTTTCTCCACACTCCTCACACAGCCCTGGCATGAAGCACACAAGGAAAGAGGAGACTGAGCAGCAGCTGAGATGCCTCCCTTCCTATTTTTACCCACACAGATGATTTGCTTTGCTACCCAACATAGCAGAGCACTGGGCAATTAATCTCACTTCTTTCCCTAGAATAATCTGTCCCCAAGTGACCCTTTCATGTTTTCAGATTCCTCCCCTTACACTTCTGTTCCCAAGGCCTTCTGTTATCTGTTTCACTGCCCAGTATTCTTCCCTTACTGCCTCTCCCATCTGTTTGGTTTAGATGCCTTTTCCTTCCCTGCCTTTGGCCTTCACACTACAGCTCTTCCTTCTCTTCTCTTCCAAAATTCCCTATGCCTTCCCCACACTGAAGCTCCCCCTCCCAGGCTGGAGCTCTGCTGCTGAATTTTTGAATAATTCCTTCAGACAAAGCAGAAAAATGCTGCTTTAAAAACCATGTTTCAGGGGACACAACACAACCAAGAATTCTAGCATATTTTAAGTGGGCTCCCATTAAAACCAGTTCAGAACAGGGTCACTCTTTGAACTGTTCCAAGCAGACAATAGTTTCCTGACAAGAAATCCATGGAATACCAAATCATGGAATGTTTTTGTAATCATAACTGGAAGGCAACAAATTCTGCCAGGAGGTTTCAAATCTCAGTTTGTAAAGAAATAGCCTTCCTCCACATTTTTAGTTTGCACATCTCACCTAATAATTTATTTCACCTCAATTCAGATATTGCTTCTGCAGTCGATTGTAGGAATTTCACAGATCCCCTTCACATTCTTTCCCCAGAAATAATCCAAGCAGAATGAGGAGACACTGGGCACTAAGTGCATCACAGGAGATGAAACAGTGGCATCAAATGGAGAAGAATGTGACTATAACCAAATAAGTGAATCCAATAAAACACATACATCCAACTTTGCCTGTTCCCAGGAGTTTTAGCTGACCAAAGGATGAGTGCCCAATTCCAGCAAATTCACCTTCTGCAATCAAATTCCAAAAAGCCTCATCAATCATTTCCCTGCCCAAGTGCTATAAAGTTTATTAAACTTCACCATCCACACACTCACATGCAGCTACATTAAATACAAGTGGAAAACAATATATGCTTGTGCCACAAATACAAATTTACCAGGAAAACAAAGTCAGCCATGGAAAGGCAGCAGCTGTAAGAGTGGTTCACACTCATCTCCCAAGCCCTTCCTCACATCCCAGCTGCTGCAGATCAATATCCATTTGTGAGGCCCATTCTCCTCATCTACCTAAGAGGAACCCATTGTCTGAGCTGACTTTACACCAGCCCCACTCCCACTCCTACAGCTGTCTCTCCCTTTCTTTTTTTAAAATAATTTGAAATAATGCAACTCAGGAATTTGTCCCTTGACTCTATTGTTGAGGCAGAAAAACAAGAAATCCATTATTACACATTTCCAGGCAGACCCAGCAAGCATTAAAGTCATCAGGGCTCATTTTCAAACTCCTTGGCTGGATATGACAAAGTAACTCTGAGCTAAATGTATACAAGAGTAGACAGACATTCAGTTTCCAAAATTATCTTAACTGGCCCCAAATAAGAGGGGGCAGCAGATGAGTAAATAAAATTGGGTGCATTCCAAAACCAGAAATTTTGTATGAGAGCCCTAGTGATGCTTTGTTTCTCTTGGCCATTTAATGCATTTGGCAAGTTTCAAACTGTTTAAATATCTTTCCAATGAGGTATTTGGAGCTGAAAATAAATAATTTTTTTAAATCTAGAATTTTTTATTACTTCATTTCAGTATGTCACTTCCTCTAACATCATCACTACCAGTATTAGCAGAATTGTACCTTATAGTGAGACTCCTGCACTCTGATGAAGCACAGAATGATAAAAACAAGTCAATGATGTTAAGTTTCACATTCAGAATAGTGGATGAAGTAGCCCAGAACTGCAGAGAAGTCACAGAAGCTATTTCAGGAGTAATTTATAGCTGGGCTTTACAGAAAATGAAGTTTTGCTTCTTTGCTGCTCACTTGAGCGTGCAAACAGCTTCAGAGAAGGTTTTTTGGGGGCTTCTTAGAGTTAATGATAAAAGATTCGCTCTGATCAGTATTTCCAGGAGGAAAGGCTTTGGAATAATTGGGGTCTGGGAAAGCAGACCATGACTTCAGATACAGAACAATACCGGGATGCAGTTTTCAGTCAACACATTGTCTCCTTAAACTGGGCAGGGATGAGTGAGCAAGAGCTCAGATTGCAGCCCCATATGTGAAACACAATCCACCTCTCCAGGCTGACAGATTGCTCAGCTGTAAGAGATGTCAGGGCCAGGGACTCAGAATGCAGCAAAAATTCCCCTCTTCAAAGGAAAACAGAATGAGGTCACCTTTCAACACTGCAGAAAAGCAAAAGGAGTGTGTACACCTGAGGGGCTTGTGGGAAGAACAGCAGTGATCTGCTTCCAAATGTCTGGCACTGCAAAAGATGCACAGATTCCCCACATCTCCCACCCCAAACATACCTCTGTAATAGTATTTTTGCCCCAAAATAAACCTGCATAGTGCATACAGGCATTGCTTCCTCCCCCAAAGTCTGGGTTTGTTAAGGGAGCTCTTGTCTGAGCTCATGTGCCAGCACCAAAATCAAAAGGTCACAAATGTCACTGCTGGTCTCATCCAGAAGAGAGCTCCCCAAAATGAGCAACAGCCCAGGAGCTGCAGCACCTGCAGTCTTGCAGGGAGCAGACAGGTAAACTTTGGGCTCCCCTGCACCTGCAATCAGAGCTGAGCAGCCACACCAGGGGGGTGTTTCTGCAGCTCTGAGAGAGCACCCCAGGTAAAGGAGTGCAGCTCTGACAGACTGAAGGAGGTAACAGCTCCCCTGCAGCAGGTGAGGCTTATTACAGGTGACCTTATCTCTCAGAATCTCTGCAGAAGTGCCATTAAATAGAATCAAACCCCATCTTTTTCCCTTTGTTTAGACAGCCTTGCTGCTGGATGGGCAAGAATGCAGGACAGCAGCTAACTGCAGAGTAGTGTTAAATTGCAAAGTGTTGATTTCTGTGGCCATCTTCAGAACTTTGGAAATAGTTTTTAAAATAGCAGATCTCAGCAGCACACCCACCTTAGGAGAAAAACCCTAAATTCAATGGCCATATGAGCTGTCAACACACACTGTGGCATCTGTCTGTTAAGGTAGTGGGAAGAGCACAAACATTGTTGTCTCAAGATGATTTTAACTCCTTTCCTGCAGATTTTCTTCTTTTCAACTGAGGTGCAGAAACCAGACTCCCAAATAATGAGTTAGTTTGGGTAAATGACTCTACCAGGAGTTCAGAGATGCCAGGGTAGGACACTGAAGGCCTGAAATCTGACTTCAATATTTATGGGGGTATTTCTTTCCCTCTTAAAATAAGAAATTAGAAGAAAGTTAACCCTGCAAACCTTTGAAATAACTCATGTTAGAGAGATATATTTAGTGTGAGCCTTCTTATCACCTGCTAGAAACCACCTGTAGTTCATCAATAAGGTGCAGCTTCAGCAATCTCTGCACAGCAGAATGAGAACAAAGAATGACAGACAAGGGAACTCACAAATAATTCTTGCAACCATGCAGCACTAGTAAAGCTTTATATATTGGTCTGAATTAATTCAGGCCTAATACTTCATGCCTTTGAACAAGAAAATTGAACAGAGAAAGGGGATATAGACACTTTATGATGGGCACTGTCAAACCTGAAAGTGTAAGAAAATTTTTGCAAGTTGCCACATTTTACATGAAGGCTCTTAGAGAAATAAATACTTCCAATTGTATTGTTCCATTTACCTTCTTCCCCAATCCTCCTCTGATAGGAAATGCAACTTGTGATGAAGTGTAGGAGAAATTTTTAAAAACCAAGTATATTTTCTGCCATTTTGGTCTCCAATACAGAAAAGAATGAGGATATTTTGCTGAGAACAATTTTCTGAGACACATTCCAGAAACAGCAGAAGGGTCAATAGACACACTGTCTTCTGGGTTTACACAGACAAAAAATGCAGCTCCTCAGGGCTGTTATGGTGGGAGTGATATGAATAACTGAAAAGGGCAGAAAAAAACTTTGGCTGCTATTCAGCTGGTCCACACTAAGTGGAACACTTCGGCTCCTCAGCAGTTGCTCTTGTCCAGAATGGCAAAGTTTCCAGTCAAAACTTTGGTGTCACTTTGTTTCTTCTTTCTTTTCTCCCATTCTGCACCCCCTCTTTTCTTTCCAACTCAGACAGCATGTGAGATGCATCATTGCCAGGCCACTGCCTGCCAAAACAGATCTGGCTTTGGCAAATCCAAGATCAGACTAAAGTGCAAACAGAATAAAAAGAAATCACCCCTGCCCCCTCCCCTCAACTACCCAATCCCTTTAAAATAGCTTAATGATAAAGGCAGGCTCAGAAACACTTCCCCAATTTCAGGAATGCTTTCTATTGCTCCCAGATTTTTCAGCTCCAGGCTCTGGCCCTCCCTCCTGTGCCCTGGGCATGGGGAGAGCAGCGCTGGCAGCGTGGGCAGGGTCATTACTGACAGGGGGCATCCTGCCACAGACTCCAAAACAGGGCCAAGGCTCCAGGCTTGGATTTACAGAGCCTCCAAATCAAGCTCTACTCTTTACTATTTTGCAATAACCACTTGGGTCTCTATGAACTGGCAAGAAGAGAAAGGATTTGGAATTTGTTTTCCCAAAAGAAAAAAAAATGCAGAATGGGGAGTGCAAAATAACAGCAGGGAAAGAAACAAAGAAAAATCCTTTCTTTTAACATGTGAAGAGGTGGAGGAAAAATCTGAGACTCTGTGGGTCCCTGAAATCCTTTGGCTGGATAAAATACACAAATGAGCAAACCACTGACAGAGGATGGAAAATCTTCCTCACCACATCTCAGGAATTGTTATCTAGTACAGACTCACTGCACACAATTTGCCAGCATTCAGAAACTCACACTAACAAAAGATATCCCCAAACAACACAGTCCTGATGAAGCTCTAACAACAGAGATGGACTAAATTAATTAAGAAGAGCTGCACAGCAGCACCTCTCAGCACACTGCTCCGAGGGCCTGGGGAATAACTGAGCCTCAGACCCAAAAGTTGGTCTCCTTGCACTGCAATTCTCATGTCATGAATACTAAACAACCAAACTGTCTGGATGACTGAACTGTGAATCCCTGCAAACACCCAGACTAATTCATTATAAAAGAAGGATAATCTCTGTGGATGGAAGGTTATGTGGGTTTGATGGAGGAGGTAACACAAAAAGATGCATTTGGAGCACTAGCCCACAATGTTTAAATGATTTCTGGAGGTCTGTTTAGTTGTACTACATAAGCAATTAAACTCTGCCATGTGTAAATCTGGGTATTGAATATAAATAATGGAAATTATTTCTTGAATATAAATAATGGAAATTTCAGGACTGGGTAATAGATTGCTTAGCTCATACTTGGAATACTGGGCACGGTTCTACTCCTCTCTCTCCAAGAAAGAATTTACAAACACAGCCAACACAAAAGGGACAGTCAGGGTTGAAAAAGTTACCAGGACAAATTTTGTAGCCCTGAAGACCAATTTTATGGTTAAAACACACAACTTTGTCTCTCAGGGAGGTGAATTAGTCTGAGTGACCAGGGTGATGCAGAGATAAAGTCATTGTCCCCCTCCTCTCAGCATTTGCCAGGCCACACCAGGAGTATTGTGTCCAGTGGTCCCCACTATAGAAAAGGAATACCTGGACAGACTGGAGAAGGTCCAGAAAAGCCACAGAGATGATCCAGCACAGGGAAGCTGTCATGTGAGGAAAGGCTGAGAGACCTGGGTTAGGTCAGCCTGAGAATGAAGGTTTAGGGTACCTGGTCACCGTGTGCCAGGGTTTGAAGGGTGACTACAGGGGGTGGAGACTGTACAGGGAGTCACAGGGAAAGGACAAGGGGCAATGGGAACAAGTTACCCCTGAGGAGATCTCAAATGGACACCAGGGGACAATTTTTCACAGTGAGAACAATGAGCCATTGGAATCATCTCCCCAGGGAAATGGTGGAATGCCCCAACATCATTGGGGCACAATTCAGCTGAAAAGGGTTTGGGGCCATCTTGTCTAGACTGTGCTTTTGCCAAGGAACAGTGGGCCAGACAATCCTTCAATTCCCTTCCAACCTGGTATTCCATGATTCACTGGAACTGAACAGCTTGCAAACCAAATCAGCTAAATTCTGAGGCCTTCTCATGCAGGTGAAAAGATTTATTCCAATGTTTTGACAGAAAAAGAATGACTATAAAGAAGCTTTCCAACTGTACAGCATGAAATGATTGCTTTGCATTAGCTTAGAACACCAGTTCTATTGCACTGGTGATTCAAACTGCAATTGTTTAATTCAGAAGATATTCTCAAGCCTCCCCTTCACACTCCTTTTCCCTCTCTTCAGCAATCACCTCCCAAAAGAGATGTATTGTTACAAAACTCAGTCAAATTGCCACGTAGAGCATTGCTGCAGGGGAGCACTGCTAAAAGGAAATTTAAGTTCAGTTGGATTTCTTTGCCTTGCACTGAAAGTGCTCATGATCTGCTCTTTGATCTCTTATCACCAAGCACAGGGTATGTATAGGGTACATATGGAGATTTATGGAGTTCCCCAGACACTCCTGCTGGAGTCATTAACTCTCTATTGAGTAGAAATCGACCCTCTTAAATTAGTCATGATTCCAAAAGGGAAACAGCTGCTCTGCATGGAGAGGCTGGGATGGCAGGTTGTAAACAAGGCTTACTCTTCCAGAAATGCAAATTGCTCTCCTGGGGGACTCCCTGAGTTCACACACTGCATCATCCTTTAGGAAGGAAGCAGTTCAGGAAGGAGACTGGGGTCTGCATAACCCAGAGAAATAACATTAAATCACATAAACCATCATTTCAATTGATGAGAAATCTGACACACATCACAAGCAAAGATACAGAAATTTAGCCAGTTGCATTTGTGGAGCAAAAAAGAAGCAGCTGCCTACTCAATATCCAAAAAATCACAACACAGGGAAAATCTTCTGCAGTGTCAGTCTCTCCAACAATTCCACAAGCCAGGCCCTCCTGCACCATGCTCAGGACTGGGCCTGGCACACCTCCCCTGCATGTTTCACCTTGATGCTGCTGCTGTATCTCTACAAATTCACAGCAGAGAAAGGGAAAAGCAAAGCCTCTGGGACCACTCAGTGCAGGATTAATAACACAAGCACTGTCAGTCCTCTCCACCTTGCAAAACCTCCTTGGCATGGCTCTGCATTTCCTACAGTGCTGGTACACTCATGGTGCCAGTGGGTGCCTTGATGGGGACAGGGGAGGGAAGAGATCCAAGTCCCACCATCACAGAGCAGATGAGTTTGCATCTCCTGGAAAATTCGGCCTGTGAAATAGTTACAGTCTGCAGAAGGCAGATCACCCTGAGCCAGGTTGTGGATAAGTTCACTGCTGATAGACTTTGCTGACCAAACCTCAGGGTTAGTGACTGCATCTGCCTTCCCTGTGACCTGACTGCAGAAACACCCACCTGAGATGTCTCCAGAGCCCAAAATAGCTTCTTACAGCCCTCACTGTAAGGATGTGTAAGCTCCCAGTGCAGGGGTTTGTGTCCCACAGCATGGCAGTGCAGAGGCTGGAGATGCAGTTCCCACCTGAGAGCACAGCTGAGCACCAGGAAGATCAGCTAATTCCAGTTCCCACTTAGCAGGATTTCTACACCTACATTCTGCCAGACTTTGCTCATGGTTCAGCTACCCCAAGGCATCCTGAGTGTGTCTCCTGTGATAAGGAGGGGGGCACTCTGTGCTTTGTGCAGAAATTCAGCACCCAGGTAATGTGGCAGAGAAAAGAGAAAATGAAACCTCAAACATGAAACTTCAGTATCTCCTCGCAGTTATATTTAAATACTAGAAAATTACTATCATGGTGATATTCTACTTTAAGGCTTTATGCAAATCTGAAGCTATTCTGGGCCTCCAAAACATCTTGGATATTGAAGACATAATCTTAAAGTTTCAGAGTATAGGGGAAAGCTCTGAGAGATTTCAGTAAACTGGAGATCAGCCCCATTTCCCTCAGTTTCTCCACTTCAAAACCAAAGGCAAATACACCAAAAATTCCTAAGTATCTCAGATTATTGCCTAAGGTCAACATTTGACCGTGTTTATCTTCAGCCAAGGGACAGATCCTGCCTGACACCAAGTACTCTTCAAACCACTCTCCTCACCACAACTGCTGAGCAATTCAAGAGGCAAACCCTTCCCATGGCTGCCCTCAGCCACTTCCTCTTTAAAATCAGACTCTGAAATGCCTACCTGGAAAAGAAACCCTAAGAAAAACCGGTTGATTTTTTAATTTTATTACAAGAAGTCTGCAAAGGCACCACTGGGTACCACATTATCCCATAAAGATGTCAGCTTTTTAGTGATTGCAGCTCTGAAGGGAAGGCAGAAACAATAGAGCTCTGCCTTATATGTACAGTGGCTCCGTGCTGGCGACAGAGACCATTTCCCCAAATGGTCAAAAAACTGAAGCAGCTCCTCTGTGGTTTTTGAAAGAGAAGTGCTTTAAAGCACACAAGCCACTGTGATCCAAATGAAATAAAGCTTTCAGTGATACCTACAAGGCTTCCTGGAAGCAGCATCAGCATGTTGCAGCATTTATTTAGTTTATAAGGATATTTTCACAGACTGTGAGTTTCCTGCCCTGACTTTGCTGCACTGCATTTTGTGTAGACACAAACATCTCTGCAAGCTTTGGCTGCTGGTGGTTTAGAGGGAAGGGAGCTCAGGTGCCCTGCTCCACTCTCCCTCTATCCCTGCACACTGATCATGGCAGAGACTGAGCACAGCTTCTGCTCCATGTTCCTACTGCCAAAAAAGGAGTGAGAGGAAACAAAGCCAAACACTCCTCCCTCCAGGATCAGCTACCAGGCTGCTGCCTGGCAAGGGGATGGAGCCCTTGCTGACAGAAGGGGCAGAGAAGGGATGTGCCCTCCACATACCTGGTCCTACAGAAGGAATATGGATCTTGGTACATGATGCCCAGGCTACACATCCAGCCCTGCCTTTAGGCCCTTTGCCAACAGTGCTGGAGAAATAAGGAGGAAAGTGACTCTTATTCTGCTTCTCTGCCACTTGTCTGGTTACTTAATGCTTCCAAATTGTAGTACTTTGGGCAAGGGATAAGTGCTGGTAGATGGCAGCTCTGGCACAGAATTTCCTGCTGCAGTTGTCAAAGGCTACAAAGGCTTGAAAGATGAAAAGATGTGAGCATTTCAGAACCTCACACAGCTTAGCATTAGGAAATTGCAGCTGTATTCTCCTCTGACTGTATGTGTCATTGTGATCACTGTAGAATTTTAATTTCATTAATGCCATCCACTCTATCGTGTGTGATGCAAAAAATAGCTCCTGTGTCTGCTCACATTGGCAGGTACAAGCTGAAGCAGCCAAAGTGTCAATCTCAAGCCAAAGAAATGAGAGCAACCAGCCCCAGTGCCTGAGGAGCACCTTGTTCTGCCAAAGAGAAGAGCTCTGACACAGCCAGACTGCCCATTCTCCTGGCCAGGTGGATTTCTGAGAGCTTTGGGGGGCAGGAGTGCAGCAGCCAAGCCATAAGGAGCAAGAGAAATCAGAAGTGCTGCAGCAGGAGGAGGTTGAAGTCATCCTGTTGCTTCATTTGGAGCTGAGCAGCTCCTGCATCCTCCTGGAGAGAGTCAGGGAGAGCAGCAGGGCTGGTGGAACAATATCCCATTCTGCACTGGGAGTTATGCAAGAGCCTCCCAGTCACACGGGCAGAGGGGAGCAAAGAAAGGGCATTATTCACAGCCTGACATGGATGAACCCAGTTTAACACATGCACTTGGAAAACACTGTTCTCTCTGTTCAGTAATATTATTTCACATTCCACTCATTTTGATAACCTTTTCCTTCTCCCATCTACTCTGTTGACTGCCTGGAAAGTGGAGTAATGCTTTCTCCTGAGAGCTGCCAACATGCATAACTAACAGCTTTTTCTTTTAAGATACCACTGAGCCTCATTTTGCAATAAATAATTTACAAATTCACACAATAAAAAGCTGGAGGAATTTAAAAGGGAAGCCTCTCTGCTTCACTTGACAGAGGAAGAGCACCAGGGTAGGAAACTGCCTCCCAGAATTTACCTAACAGTCTTAGATTGATACATCACCAATATGCCACCTTTTACTCTGACCAGAAAAGGGCAGCCTTGGAAAGGAAGGTAGAAATAAGGAGTTTCAGTCCCCTATTTCAAACAGTAAGTCATGTCTTTGTATCCCTTTGACATGACCTCAGCTTTGGAAAAAAATCTAGGGCAAGCCCTAATTTTATCTATGAAAGAAGTATTCTAAAATCACTTTATACAGATAAAGCAGAGATGATCCCTCTCTGTTAGAAAAACCCACATGTGGTGCTACATCTTTAACAATCTGTACATGCATTCATCTGTCAAGTGCCCTGGCAAATCCAGAAAGCAACAAAGGATCAAATCTACATGGTGAATTTGCAACTAAGAGCCAAGCAAATTACAAGACCACAGAGGTATTTTGTCCTTTGATATGCAACAGCACTTGGGGGAAATTTTCTGAGCTTGTTTATGATTTACTGTCCTCATTTCCAAGATCATCTTTGATCCTTTGTGCCACACAAGGTCCTGATGCTCAGCACACCAGAAACACGAGATGCCACAGATGGAAAGGGAAATTTATATTTCATATCTTCACAGGACTGAAGTAACTTAGAATAGAATGAAGCAGACTTCTTGAGAAGCAAAACCTACATTTTACAAGGAGACCTCAGACTAGAAAGATTTCTTACCTATAATTCACTTTCCTTTCCTGTCCCTGCAACAAAACATTTGGCATATTTTAAGCTTCAGCTTTTACTTTTTCCTTTCTCTTTTGGTTGCCTTTTCTTTTTATTTTTTTCCTTCAAGAAATAAACATTTTCAAGTGTTCTGGCTATTTTGTGCCTGCCTTACTCAAACTCAAGGAGGACAAAACTGTCCTTACACATTGTAATGTGGAGTTTCTGATGCACATTAGTGCATCTTCTGAGCAAATGCGCAACTCCAAAAACAGAAGCTATTTAAAACATTTTCTTCCTCTTCATTGCTTCCTTAAGTTAGAGGTATTGGACTTGGACCAGTAAAATTTAAACTTTAAGCATCCTTCCACACATCCAATTTCAAATCAAAATAAAGAGAGAAACTATTTCCAGACAGATGTGCTGAAACAGGACTGGATGTTTAAAATTAAGCATTAGTTCAAAAGCTTCACTGAGTGAGGATCATTGTAAAAAAGCCACAAATTATTCTGCAACCAGCCAGCAACTGAGAAAGGAAAATAAAAGCCTCGTGCCATCTGTGACAAGCATGGATTCCAGGATCCTGTATCACATGGAAAGCTCTCCTGTCTAAATATACAACTATGAAAAACAATTTTGGTAATACCTCATTGCATCCAATGACATTGGGAAATCTTTGAAGTGCTGCTGCAAGGGGAGGAAGTTTGGTTCTACCTGGATCACAGAGGGAATGAAAATGTGTGGAAACTGCAAGCAGCCCTCGGGGAGCCCTCAGAAGCCTGGCTGACACAGAACCTGGGGTGTTAGTCAAAACTGAGCTTGCATAAACTCCTTTAGAGTCATATCAGCTCTGTTAAACTGAGATACCACCCACTAAAAAAACCTGACTGTAGCTGTTTAGTTTTTATATCAACAAAGGTGTCTGCAGAGATCTCCCAGGTTTTAATTAACCAGCAGACTGACTCAAGTAAGGCATTAAGCCTCAAAGGGTTTATCCTAGCAGGAGGATTGAGGAAATAAACCTATCACATCCATGTTTACAAACAGTCTCCACCCTCCAGCTCACCTTTTCAACATCTGCTTTTGTCACATTGATGTCAGCATCCATTTTCTCAAAATACTGCTGTGCTCGGTCAGCTTCTTTGCAATCACGTTCAAACCGCCTTTTACTCTGACAACAAAAACCAGAAACCTTCGTTATGGGAAGCAAAAGACACCAAAATCTGCCTAAAATTCAGCCTGGCACTAAAACAATCTGTTGTAACAACTGAAGGATTTTAGGGCTCTCTTGTTTACACTGGAATACATTTCCATATTAACGAATTTCAAAAAATGGAGTTACCAGAGGCACATTTTTGGTTCCATTATCCAGGCTGCTATTATTTCAGTATTTTCCCTTTTAGCATCACTTCCACTCTTGTAGATGGAATCATTCTCTTCCAACACTTAACCCCTTCATTTTTGTAAACGATTGAGGGAGTTAGTAAGATTTATAAATTTGCAAGTAGGACTTTTGATTATTGATAACCCCTTTTCTATTCTCTCCTGTACTTGCAGCCTTACTGTTCATTCATCACATGAATGACAATTCCAATGGATATTTACTTTTGGGAAGCAGCATCTGGCTCAGGAGAGGTTCCTGTTCAATTTATTGACACATTATGAAGCTGTTCAACTGGCAGTGGAATATCTGAACAGGACCTTTAGGGACTCTGCAGTTTCAGCAATGCTTAGCACACTTTTCAAGTCATATCAAATGAAATGCTGCTCGTGATAGACAAAGAGCCCACAGAAGGCAAATGTTCTGTTAAAACAGACTTTTTTCAGGACTGTGAGTGTATTTAAGACAGCAGGGTTTTAAAAATCCCATTTCTACAATTTTTATCCATATACCTTTCTCTTTCCAAATAAAACATTGGTAACCATCTCTTTGAAAACAATATATAAATGACTTGAATGTCACATCTGAGGAATTTTCCACTTACTGCTTCAAGTTGTTTCCAGCAAGTTTCAATGTGTTGTTGTGCCTTTCTGCCATCGTGGAAGTGCTGTTTAGAAAAAGAAAAGAGAAAGAAAACATTTTGAACAATAAAAGCACAAACAGTCAAGTACGCTCAAGAAAAAGCCCAACCAGAAATCATTCTGACAGCTGGGTTCTGCAAGGCTGGTGAATTGAGCAGGTGGGTGATGACTATCTAATGTCTCAGCAGGCTGCAGATGGATATTTGCATCAATTATAGTGGTTAGTTCGACTAAAGCTAATTAATCCCTTTAGCAATTCTACCTTGTATTGTTCACTGTATCTCATAATTATTGGTTTCCCGTATCATGGGATCTGAGCACTTTTATCTGATGAGTATTTCTTTGGTGACAGACTGAACACTGGCTCCAAATTAAAATTTCTCTCTACATGAATTTACCAAGATGCACTTGATTGGCATATTCTAACAACTGATGTTTGTCCTGATTTTCATTCAGACTCAACAAAAAACCCTCTTCTTCCTAGTTACTAGCTGTGTGTCAAAGCCAGCTGCTCCTGCCTCTCAAGAGGTTTTTGGTGCCATGGGTCGCCCCAGAATCCCTCCTCTCCCACACTCTGGGGGTGAGGGTGTGCTCAGAGAGTGAGTGTAACACCAGTTTTAAACTGAGATGTCAGCTAAACAAGGAACTCCTCTCCTGATGTGCTTTTTGAAACAAGAATCTTAATTGCAGTTGGTTTAAGTAACAGTTCTTAGCCCTTACACAATGTTCTTTATCAAAGAATCTAATCTGCATTGGAGTTTAACCCTCTGTAGAATCACAGAATGGTTTGGATGGGAAAGGATCTCAAAGAACATTTTGTTCCAACCCCTGCCATGGCAGGGACACCTTGCACTGTCCCAGGGTGCTCCAAGCCCTGTCCAGCCTGGCCTTGGACACTTCCAGGGATGGGGCAGCCCCAGCTGCTCTGGACAAGCTGTTCTTCCATATGCCTGGCTTTCCCTCAAGATCAGCAATTCATTCCAGATCATTCTGTAAGCCAGTGACCCAGCTCTGGACAGGAATGTGAATGCAGACCCAGCTGACTGCTACTACAGGTTACTTCCCTCCACACACCACCCTGTAAAATAAATAATGAAGCACACTGAAACAGGAAGAGAGAGGCCTTTCTTTTGTATTATTTACAGACAATTAGTTGAACTCAAATACAGGAATGGTGTCACAAAGTAAACTTGAAAAATAAAGGCCAGATATTGCCAGATAATGCCACTAGAATTCATGTGCTCTCACACCCAAGTGCAATCAGATTTTAGATAAATCTTGAGGAATGCGATAGCTGTGGTTTGTTGGGTTAAAAAAAGCTCACACTTCAGATCATTAACCAGCTACAAAATGCCAGAGTTAGAAAAATCTGCCTGCAAGCACTTTACAATTGGCAGCTCCTTGATTCCCTGCATCTTCCACTACAGAAACTAATATTTTACTGTGTCAGGGGAGCAAGGGACATTTCAGAGCTGCCATTCTGGCTCCATCAGACATGACAGCAAAAAGCCCCAAACCTGCAATTCTCTATCATGCTATATCCAATAGGCTCATTTAGCCTGAAAAATCACAGTAATGTTCAACATGGCTGCAGGAACAGAACAGCACCAGGGCTGCCCTGGGTGCTACCTGTAGTCCCAAACAATGTCTGCTAAGGAGGGATGCTCACCTAGAACTGAGCACAGGGACATCCTACACCTGTATGTGTCTGGATGGTGCTTATCTCCACATGAAAATTGTAAAAGCAGACAAGAGAGGCCCAGTGGCAGAAATGTTTTCCATTCAGGCCTGTGCCAAGCTCAGCTCTGGCTCTGCTCCTGCCCACTGAGAAGGGAGCACGTGTGGCCACTGGGCCATGGGAGGGGGAGCAGTGACAGCCTGGCACTGCTGGGACAGCAGAGACCTTCTCCAAACACTGCCTCACCACACTGTGACATTAAAAAACCCCTGACATCACTGTAAAACTGCTGGGTGGCAGGGAAAGGCTCCAAGTTGATTTCAGTTCCCTTTGTAGATCCCCAAAGTCCTTTCAACTCCGCGTGTGACAGATGCTGCCTCTTCCCTGCCAGGGGCTCCTCCTTTCAGCCTTTTGTCATTAGAGTTTAGGAAAACAGTCCCAAGGAGCAACAAAAACAGTCCCAAGGAACAACTGTAATTTAACACTACATTTTTCAACATTTTGCTAATGAGCATGAGAAGCTTTAACAGTGAAGCTGGAAGTAAAATGACTCTGATGGATTCATGTTGCCTTCCCTGCTTCCACCAGCCCCCATTTGTGTGCTCCCCTCTTTGCTGGGGTAGGAAGGGACCTGACTTGGGAGCAGCTGGACTGTGGGAAACCCAATACTGTCAATGACCCATCAACCTCAGGAAAACAACATGCCAGGTTTGTTTAACAGGAAACAATTGCAGAGAGGAGCTGAAGGATGAACTTGGAAACAAAAGCCCATCAGATAACAGAATGTGTATTTTTAAAACTTTGTAGTTGAATAATGTAATTTTAACAAGCCATCCCCGCTACTTCTAAATTTGCCTTCTCTGTAAAACAAGCTGCACAAGCTTCTGGAAGTACATATAAGAAGTATGAGACTGTATCCAGTTCAGATATTGCTGCATTTTGATACTTTACTTTTTTTTTTTAGAAACCTCTCTGCACAAATGGAACACTGAGATGCAAAATGGGCATTGTTGAAGATTATTAAATAGCGATAAATAAAGGTGCATCATAAAGGTGCATCACATCTTGAAGAGTTCAGGGAAATACTGTTGTTTTTTTTTACTTAAACCAATTTCTAAATATACTTATATAACCCTTAATTCTTACTGTGCTGTCCCATATATATCCTTGTTGTAAGCTAAGGCACTTCTGGTTTTGCAAATCTTTGCCCTCCAGTGGTAATTTCTGCCTTCCAAAAATTCATTTGTGAATACAGCAACTAAGTGGGGCCTTCCAGCTATCTATATTTCTTCATGGCCCAGTTTTATGGGTTAGGAAAGTCAAGGCACTACGGTCAAGTGATCTGCCTAAAGTCATACAGGAAGCCTCCAGTTTCCTCAAACCATGCACTATCTTCAACTTCTGCAAACTCATTTCCTGTACAATCCTCTTAAACAGCAAATGTCCTCTACCTTCACCTCCTCCCCCCTCCAAAACACCAACAAGAATAACTGTAAGCTCAACTACTCCTTGATAAGGTTTCAAGATATAAGTTCTAATTTAAATAAATTTCTTTGAACAAATTACATAATTGATTGTTCTACACCTGAACATTTAGCAAATGGAAACATGACAAATTATTTAGAAAATCCTGTGGCAAACTACCACTCTTACTTACAGGCATTTCAGCAGCACACAATGATGAATTTAGAGTAATTCAGGCAATATTGCTTTTTCCCCCTCCCAAACTGAACGTCCAAACTAATGGCCCCAATCAGGCTATTTAAAAAAATCAGAATATGAGTGAGATGTTCAATAAATCACGCCTCAAGTGTGCCAGTAAGACATTAGCAGCAGTGTTGGTGGCTCACAAGCCATGATTTCCTCCAGACTTTTCACCCATATCCACAGAATTCTAAAAACACATTAGAAACACAGTATAGTGAAGAGTTTGGGGTTATTAGTGTTCATTAAGTCAACCTCCCTAGATCACCTTGAAGTCTATACTTTACAGTCTTTAGCTGGCAAACACTGTGCCAGATTTAAGATTTCCCTGAGCAATATTTTATTGAACTATTAAACCAACTAAATGGCCTAAAACACAGCAGCACTGCCCAAACTCAAACCCTCCATGACCACAACTGTCCTTTCTCCCTGTGTTAAAGCCCATTGTGCCCCAGGGTGCTCTGAACAATCCACAATGGCCACATTTTGACTGGACAACTCCATCCATTCCATCTCACAGGAGTAACACAATAATGCAGGTTTTAGGTGATCTCAGGAGAGTCCACACAATCAATTTGGAAAAGATCTCCATGACTGAGCTCAAGTCATGACCAACCATTGTCATTTCAACCAGAACTGAGTGCCATGTGCAGTCTCTCCTTGAACACTCCCAAGGATGGTGACTCCACCACCTCCCTGGACAGCCCAATCCAACCATTTCCATGAAGAAATTCTTCCTGGAACTCCAAAATTGAGATACTTTTAGCAGAGTATTAAGTCACTCATGTGAGGACAGTGGATGAACTCAACTTTTTAAAAGCTTTTGTTATAATCAAAAAATTCACAGCTCAAGGAATGATCTTTTCCCTTTGCCAGTGCAGCCACAGGGATTGGTGTGCTCTCCTCATTAGGATGCTGCCTGTGTCTGGAACAGCTGGGGAGCAACCCTGGCTGCTGTGCAATCAAAGACAAACCTCTCATTGACTTTTGTTGGGCTCAGATTTCACCTGTGTTGATCAAAACCCCGGGAGCAGCGAGCGAGGGTCCCACAATGCAGAGCCTGTTCCTGCCAGCACTGCCACAATTAGGAGCAGCAGGATATTTTTGCAAAACTTCCTTGGTATGCACGAGGGTTTACACAGCCCCAGAGCTCACCCAGCAGACAACAACAGCTTGTTATAAGATGCATCTTTTTTTTTTTTTTTTTCCCTGACCTTTTGAGAGGAGCAGGAGAAAAGATGTTGCTAAAAGCATCTAATGAAGGACAACACACTCCAGTATTTTTGCTGAGGAGTTCCTGGGCAATTTTAAATTAAATAATTGTCTGAAACATGTAAATTCCCAGCATGACAACAGGGCTGCTTAGGCTCTGTCTAAATTGATCCAGTGAAACCTTTTTAAAAATAGGCTGTAATAAGACAGCCTTGTTTTTCTTAAACAAACAGGAGTTGATTACATGGTTAAACTAAAGACTTGTACATCTATAGGATGTTTGTATTAGAAATAATCATAAAAACAGTGTTAATTTATATGCATGGCATATGGTTCGTTTGACAACATCCTTTTCAAAAACTCTCAGAAAATATATGTAAGGAAAGGGGGTTTCATTCTCTTTTCTATTTACATGTGAGATAATAAAACAGACTGACAAAATAGTTACCTTTGGCTTCTGTAACAAGTACTCCCAGCTCACACTGATAATAAATAAAAATACAGTACTTCATCCTCCAATTCAAACTCTTATCTCCAGTTTTGTTACAAGTGATTTCTAAAATAATAGCTAGTGATTAAAGCACACCAGGGACGGAAATAAGACAACACTATTTTTTCCTCAATTTTCTCAGCAACATTTGCAAAAATCCTTGTCAAATGTTTTTCTTTTCCTGGCTGCAAAGACAGGAAACAGTCTCCTCCAAAGAAATCTTTGTTTCCAAAAATAGCAATATGTTCTTGAGGTCTTATCTCTCTCAGTTATAGTAAGAGGAGCATAAGACAGTCTTGTGAATGTTGACATGAAATTCATGACCATTTTAACACATATTCATCAGCTACTTAATATTGGGACATAACCCAATATGCAATATCTGCATTTTTCTCTGCAATACCCATAGGAACATTATTCTTGACATGTACTTATCAACTTGGTCAAGCCTGGAACAAGTTATAGAAATATCTGTTCAAGGCTGAACTTAACTTGATGGAAGTATCTGCTCCTGGAGTGGTGCATTCCAAAGAAATTCCATTTAATAAGCACTATGGACCAAAGCTTCCCAGGCTTCAAATTCCAGATCAGCTGCATGTGACCACCTGAAGTAGCTGTCCCTGCTGTTACTGAGCCGTGACAGCAGAATGATGGGTGGGGTTTGGAGCAACCTGGACCACTGGAAGGTGTCCGTGCCCTGGGCAGGGAGTTGGAATGAGATCATCTTTAAGGTCCCTTCCAAACCAAACCAAATTCTGTGATTCCCTGGTGATTGGCACAAACCTAAGAGACTCTATAGCAGTAATATTTATGGTGACTTGTCATTTTCATACTACATATGACAGATAAAGTCCTTGTATTGGGAATTGGAATTCAGAACTTCTCAGGCACAGAGACAATCCTGCAGCTTCCAGTACAGCTCCATGGCAGCAGAGCTAAGGGATCCTCAGGAGCACTCTGCTGCTCTGGCCAGCTCCTGGAGAGGTCCTGCTGGACAATCTGTCTTCAGGGCAGCAAGGCCAGCAGGCCCTGGAACCACTGAGCACACAGGTGTGACAGGCTGTTTGGAGATCATATACCCTCCTCCAACCCATCCCTAGGGATTAATCTTGTCCTTAGAAGCTCACCTGTGCCCAAGTGCTCCACAAAAGCAAACCTAGGGCTTTTCAAATAGAGATTCATCATTACTACTAAAAACTGTGGTGTGAAAAGTTGTTTGTGCTATTATATCTTTCAATGAAATTAGAGGAACATGCTGCTCTAGCTTCCACCTCTTCTCATTCCCAGCATTGTCACCAAGCTCTCCTTCCACTGATCCACAGTTAAAAGATGTCATTTCAAGTAGTCTGTGACATTCCTGTGGAAGACTTGCACTACAAAAACTTGAAGATGTACAAGTTAATGCCTTAATGTGCAAGGAAATACTTTTAGCTGTTTCCATAGACCCTTCATTCACCTAGACTGAAGTACCAAGACTTGCATCAGAAATATAAAATATTAAATATCAGCAAAAATGCCAGCTGAATATGCCCACGTGTACCACAGGCTGGGATGAACACCATTCTCCACAGATGCACCACTCATCTGGCTTGATGTTGCTCTTTCTTTTCAGGCCAATCTCTGTGGCTGTACAGGCACAACACAAAGGGAAAAATACATCCATGGCCAATGCTCAACCCCCTCAGCCTCAGGCAGCTCTCAGTCATGCACTGAGCAGGAGATATTCCAGTTCATGGAAGGCATCTCTCATCTTGTCCCTCTAAAGGGCTCTTGCTGTGCAGAGCAGTATTCAGGCTAATTCACAAAAAAAAGAACTATATTTGTTAGTAAACAGATTTTGTTTTCCCAATCTGATTCCTTCATGTCGTAAACAGAAGCAAATTTATTTATTTGGGCTATCATTTCATAGTTCAATGTACCCGTTCAAAACTGGGAAGAGCAGGATATGAAGTTCAGTGGTCTCAACTTTGCATCCTGCTAAATCCAAAGGTCACATTATACCTTTCAGTTGGGTGGGATATTAGTTTCCCACACAAAAATGCTTTGGAAACTTCCATAATAAGCACTTACTTTTTCCCTTCACAGCACAATTCCATGATAACACACCAATATTCAACACAGCTTCATTGCACTTACTATCCATAATTTGGTGAAAACCAACAAACACCCCATAAGAACACAGAATTTATTGTGATCTTTCCTAAATAATTTTCTGCATTCTTAATTTTTTTTAATAATTACCATTTAACACTCTACTGGTACAATTTAACTTAACGAAATACATCTGAAATACCTCAAAAGACAGAGGATGAATATTTAGAGTAGGACTGTTGTGCAGTGTATTTTATCAAGCACAACAAATTCCCATAAATACTTTTATATTTAGATTAAAAGTAAGACCTTCATCCATAGGGCAATGAGCTGGAAGTGGGTTAGTCACAAAATAAGAGTTGGGGAAAGCTTAGTTTGAGTTGCATCAATCTGAAGTTTGGTAAATCACTTCCTTTCACTGTCACTTTTCCCTTTCCCACCCCTCACTTGGCCATTGGTTTGTGACTTCTGGAAGGCAGCAATGTCTCTCTGTGCCCCTGCAGCACAAAGCACAGCTGTGCTCCAAACACACACAGACCTTGAGGCACATCCCAAATGCAACATGGAAAAATCCATTGTGCTCCTGACAGGACTGTGTGCTGCCACCCTGCCTCATGCTGGAGAAATCCTCTGGAAAACCACAGGACTCTTTGCAGAACAGGGCACTATTCAGAATGAGTGAACGTGACAGAATTCCTCCAATTATTTACTTTTCATCAACACCTGAGAACCTACAAGAAACAGAAAGTCCTCTGAGAGGCACCCCCTGGATGAATGCACACAAGGAGGGTCCACCATAAAGAACCAGACCTGTTTGGCCCCCATGGTACCCATAAGGATTCATTCATTCCCACACAAAATGGAATGTATTGACATCAGGTAAATTCTCTCCCAACCACAGAATCCCAGTGCTGCACCAGTTCAGTCTGCAGCAAAGCCCTTGGCTTCTACCTGACTTTCATGCTTGATTGTATGGAGCCAGACCAGCCCCAAGGGGAGGTGGAGGCAGAGGTGAGAGCAGCAGCAGTAATCAGAGGGATAGTTCATGACTCCCAAATACATTTTTAGCAAAGCTGCCATGAGCAGTGGCTACCCAGAGCAGCTGCTGCCAGAGGAGGCCGTGAGTCAGACCTAGTTTGTGACCAGAGATCTAAATCAGAATGGCCCCAGGAAATAATTCTTGAATTTCTATCCAAATTACAGAATTGGATGGATTCCTCAGCCATAGTTGGATGTATAAATCAACTAGGTCCTGTGAAGTGCTAAGGGAAAAAAATAAGCCAACAAACAGAAAATCTCAATGGTTGGCACAGTACATTTCTGTTGTATTGCACTAAATCTTACACATTTCCAACCCAGAAGTGTATTACATGTCAGTGCTTGTGAAGTAAAGTCCAAACACTCATCGTGACATGACAGGATCACCTCCTTTTCTTTAGTCAAAGATGGACAAGATTAAGAGCCAATTTTGTAATACTGAAGGTCACAGAATCACAAGGTTGGACGAGATCTTCAAGATCATCCAGGTCAAACTTGACACCTTTGAGAGCCACCCCAAAGTCAGGCTTTGGTGACATTGGGGTGACATGAAGCATGATTGCAGAAGAAAGTTCTTTCCCTGAACCACTCAGAGGTGATTCCCACCCCATTTGTGTGACTTGATGACATCTTCCAACGGCAATTCAGTCACAGGCATCTAACCTCAATAACCTCAAGAGGAATGTGGATGGGACATGCCCTTCACACAACACAGAACTGAAATTTGAGCTTTTAGCCAGCTAACAAAGACCCTGAGGTTGAGAATTTCTCCTGAGAGAGCATGGACACAGTAAGATCAAGAGAGTACAAGAAGAAGTTCAAGTGAGGAACTGCTCTATAAAGAGTTTCACTTCACTGGGCAGCTGGGAAGAACTGAAACAGCACAAGGAGTTCTCCCTCTCACTCTGTGAAAAGCAGGCAGGGTGTGTACCTGACTTCAGTGACTGTGAGGGCAAAACAACTCATTTGGTAGAGAGACAACATTGAGAGTAATTTTATGGAAGAAGACTGTGTAATATCATCAAGTAATTGATTTACCTTTGTTCATAAAGATATTTAAGAATCACACAAGATGAAACAAAGCACAGGATCTGAAAAAATGTAAAGTTAACCCAGAACTCACCCAAGCTCTAAATCAGATCAGAGAAAAAAGGAGGTATCTCTCTTTTGAACAACAGCACCAAAGCACTGACCTTGCACACCATTCCACTTGTCCAACATGCACACTTGTCCTGTCTGGTTTTGATTAGTTGCTTCTTTCCTTATTTGCACCACTAGCAACCATCTTTTATAGGAAAAAACATGACATAGGCAGCCATCAAACACACCTTTCAGAGAGCCAAACAAACCCAACATAAGTTCAATTTGCATGCCAAATGAATTTTACCCAGCATAAAACCAATGTAAGGCATGATACAGTATCAGTTCTGCACCACTTCCAGGCCAGGGGCTTGCACTTGTCAAGGAAACCCCAAGGAGTGATTTATCACTGTGTGACCCCAGTCATCTGCTGGTGTAATTCCACCTGATCAATAGAGCTAAATGAGCATGAAAACAGAGCAGGGCAGGCAGGAACCAGACCCCCACGTGTTCAAAGATCATCAGCCACACTCACTGCCTGCAGCTCCAGCAAACACTCCTGTGCATCAAAGGGGCATCCTTAGGAAACAGAAGCTGCATTTAGAGATACTTTTTCAAATATCTCTAAAAGTTTGAAAAAGTTCTTCCCTGTGAGGGTGCTGAAGCCCCAGAGAAGCTGGGGCTGCCCCATCCCTGGAAGGGTTCAAGGCCAGGTTGGCCAGAGTTTGGTGCAGGCTGGTCAAGTTATCCCTGCCCATGGCAGGGGGAGAATGAGGTGAGCTCTAAGGTCCCTTCCAACCCCATTCTGATTTGGCTGACCACTTTCTGCTGGACTTGAGTTCATCTTTCACACATTTATAGTTATGATACCTCTGTGTATCATTTCCATCTTCCAGGTGGGAAAGTAAAACCAAAAGAGCAAAAGGTGCTCATCTACCACAGCCATGCTGAAATCACTGGAAATTTTACCATTTTACAGGTATTTGGACACCTGAATGATTTAATTCAAGACTCAGTGGAGAAGAATGTGGGTGTCCCAACTCCTACACATGGACCCAGCCCCAGGAGTGGCTCATCCAAATGATTCTTTGGACCTGGAGCACAGCAGCTGATGGCAGAACAAACAGCGAGCTCGAGAACTCTGCCAACAAAATTTCTGGAAATACCAAGTCATTCATTAATTGATATCATAAAAGGTTTTGCCTAAGCTGCAGCTCTCTGTAATATTTACACAATATCCACCCTCTCCTCCTGCAGATCTCAGCAGGATCAATGCTGTTACAGGATGAAGTGAGAGGCTGTGTATGAAAAGTGCCTGAGGGTGGGAACAGTTTCCTTTTCAACACTGTTTTCTCATGAATGAGAAATCTACAGGAACCAGACAAGGATTCCTAATTCCTATAAGCTTGATTTATGTTGCAAGAACAAAACAACTGTGACTGACAACTGTTTTCTGTTAAAGGCCAGTAATTATCAGCAATAGAAGGTAAATACACTCACTTGCTTTTTGCTGTTCCCGTAATATTGGCCTAGTTCTTATCACTAGGCCAATATTAAACTAATTTTCCTGTCATTCACCCCTTACTTATAAGAGCCATACTTACTAGAAAAGTTTACAAACAAAACAAAAAGCCAATAGTTACTGCTCAAATTCTTTACAAGAAATATTGCAAGGCTTCTTCCATGGTACTTAGAACATCTAGATATTCCAATCAACTCATATGCCCATGTAATTGAGAAAACATAAAAACATAAGAGTTGACAGAAAAATGCCACACTAGAATGCTGCTTTTTTTTCCACTTTTTTCCTTCTTTTTGTACAGATCCATGGTGGATACAAGGTCACAGAGGGGCTGAGAAAACATTCTCATCACAGCTATATGTAAAAGAACTTTCCATGCTCTCCCTGAAAGATTACACACCATTCTGCAGATTAAAGGTATGTCTACATATTCTTTTCCTCTGTTGACAGAATTATCATTCTAATGCTATACTTAGAAAAAGGTGGTGATTTCCAGGGCTCTGCTCCCACACAGCACCTCAACACATGCTTAGTGTTTAGTGGGACTATTTATAAGTGTATAAGTTCTGCAGGAGTATTTTTGCACTTTCCAAAATAGACCAACAGCTTGGAAATGAAATATAATGCCTGATGCTCCCTTTGCACTTTGCTTAGTCATTTTATACCTGTTCTGTGAGTATTTGTAGGGCTTAGAACCCTTCTTCTATGCTCACACATCCAGGAGATAAAAGGGTTCAAGGCAAGGAAGGAAATCACAACTCAACTATCCATTTTACAGAGCTGGTGATGTGCAAATTAATCAGCTTTGAACATTCAGTGTAGCAGGCACAGAGGTCCCTAAAGTACCAGCTGCAATAGAGCACTAACATAAAGCTATTAATTCCACCAGTCTTGAAGGACAGCAGCTTGAAACCTGCATTCCCTCCCTTCACCAAACAAGACAAACCCCCTATTTCTCATTAAAATAATTTTGAAAGAGTCCCCTTGACCAGATCTGGCTGAGAAGCACAAAAAATGTGAATCAAAATCCAAATAATTCTCTCAATCAGTCTCAGCACTGCAGTTCCTCTGTTTTTTTCAGGCTTTCCACAGTGCTGCTGGACTCTTCCCCAAGCAAGCTTTTGGCTAGCAGAGCCTTAAGCACAGATGGGTCTCTGACCTTATTTAGGAGGGATTCTCCTGCAGGCATTCCTGTCTGATTTTATAACATTTGATTCAAATGGTTCAGCAACGTGGCCAGGGCACATAACCCAATTCTTTAATGCTTGGTTCACTAGCACAGCTCATGTTTATTAACTACAAATAAATCTCACTTAACATTGAACTCCACTACCACTAATTAGCTGTCTTAAATAGCAATTCCTTGTGAATAATGAATAAAAAAGGATGGGTTACCGATTTCCTCTCCTGTTTCAGCTCCTGCACGTAGCGTGTTAACTCTGCAGTGATCAGAGAGGTCATGTTCTCTGAGATGACCTCATGCTGTCCAGCATAGTCATTCATTTCATTTAACGTGGCTAGGAAGGCTCTAGTTGATGTGTACCTGCAAAGGACAGAAATGCATTTTGGTTTTAGTCCCTTTATTTTCAGACAGACACAGTGCAAAGGGAGCTGGGATCCTCCTTAAGCACTTAGCATTGCTCAGAATTAGCACAGATTCACTGGAAGGAATTTCTCCAAAGGAAGCCTGTCCCACACACTGACAGTTGTCTGATAAGTCTATTTCAATTTAGACAGTTTGACACTGGCTCTTAAAATATCACCACTTTAGAGTGCCAGGTTCTTTATCAGCACAGCTCTGGGGCTTCAGTTTTCTAATCTCTACTCACCAAACATTTCTAGTTGTACTCTCTCAATTCCTACAATTCAGTGCACAGAGTCATCAGTATATCCTACCTGGAAAAATCCTGTCTAAGCAAGCAAAATTTTGGCCAGCATAGCCTAGAAAAGAAAGTTTTTCATAGTGTAAATTTGATTTAAATCAGATATAGTTCATAAAGTTTTCAAATAAGTAGAGATTTTACTAACCAGCTGTTCATTGTCAACCCATATTTTTTTAGTACCTTCCATCACAAGGTTTATTTTTTCATATCAAATAATCTCCCATACAGCATTCCATGTATTATGGAAAGGAAGAAACATCTGTGCACACAAATTTTGAAGCAGCAGATTATGTCACTGGTATATTCAGCCCAGTGCCAAGAGAGCTGCATTTAAATACCCCAGCTGGCTGGGCTGGGCAGCTGGGAGCCAGCAGCAAGACACTACTACATACTAGAAAAACTATTGTTGTTTTTAGAACTATTAAAAACTATTCTAATTGTAATATAGTAGTGGCCTGCACTGGTAACATCACCTAAAGGTGAAAAATCAAAGCAAAGATGGAGATATTTAGAGGAAATAGAATGCAGTGGTAAAAGTAGGGATGAAAAAGGCATCAGATGAAAATAAAAACAGGAGAAACTAAAAAGGAGACTAAAAGGGACAAGCAGAAACATTCACAGTCAAGATGTGAAATGAGAGAAATTCCAGTTGCAAAAAAAAAAAAAAAAAATCCCAAGGTATAAAAGGCACAGAACTAGAGATTGACAATGAGCTTGAAAAAGCTGATTTTTAGCCAGGTTGTCTCCAAGCAGCATCTGAGGCATCCAAAGGTCACATGACAAATCCTCAGACATTGTTTTGAGACATGGAGTAACTACACTGAGGTGAACACTGTATTTATAAAGGGCAAAGGATGCACAGGATCTTCTGTGCCACATCACATAGAATCATTCAACTCCAATATCCTTTTTCAGCAATGAAGGATGTGCCAAAACCCATTGTAGTGAACTCAAAATACCCATTTATGGTAGAGCTATCCAGAGGCAGATTTATTCCTAATCTTGTGTACAGACCAAAACCAGCCGCTGTGCTGGTAACATAATCTTCCTTGTGTAAATATCAATATTTCAGCAAACAATGGCATAAATAACTGATTCCCAAACAATGTCACCAAAAATGAATTAAGAAGCAAGCAAAAAGCCTGTTATCTCTGTTGCACAAGCCCCTGGAGTAGCTGTATAGAGCAGCTTGGGGGCCTGACCCAAAAAATCTGTATTAATATAATCATCCAATTGGACCCATATCCTAACTCTTTTGAAACATGTCAAATTTCAAGGTCAGGGGTTTGAAGCTGCTGCTGGGCTCTCCAGAGGCAGAGCAGCCTCCTGGAGCACCAGGCTGAGGGTCAGCCCCTGCCATGCCTTCCTTCAGAGCTGCGTTACAAAACCCTGATGTTGAGAAACTCAGGGGTCACAGTGCTCTAAGGGGAAAGGTTCTTGCTCTGATTTAGAGTCTGGTGGGAAGCTCATCTTCTAGAAAATTCTCCTAAAAGAATATATGTTTATTCTCCCCAATGGCAGGAGTGTTCTTAGGGACCTGTGGGGTCTCATCTCCTGGACCTTGTTGCTCAGAGAAGGAGCTGAGCTCTCTGCTGCTGCCTGAGAGCACAGCATCAATCCCCTGCCATGGGGACAGGTCTGAGCAGGTGAGTCACAAGCAGACAGGTGAGGCTGTGCCACATCCTTCAACAGCAGCAAGCCCCAGGACACTGGGAGTACAACCCTCCACCCTGCTCTGCAGGAGCCACTGTGGTGTTAGAACATTACTCCTTTTGTAAGTTACTAATCTGTGTTGTCAGCCTGTTTGAGTCATTTAATACTTACACAGAGTGCTTGAATTTCATGCTAAAATTAACAACTGCCTCTGCTCCTGCTGAAAGCTGATATGAATTTGGTTGTTCACTTCAGAGAACCAGGATCAGTCTGGCTTGAAGGTTTTAAGGCACATTAAAAAACAAATGAAACCAAAACCCCAACCCAGGCATCCAGAAACTGCAACATAAGGGAACTGAGTAGTTACAGGCCAAATCCACTGTTTAATATCTACCCCACAAGCCTGTTTCTGCATCTGTGATGTCTATATTCTTACACTTGCATTAAAACCTTGGGTTAGAAGCCATATCCTAGGTGATGACCCAACCTTTGCCATGCCTCCATTAATGTGGGCTCACCCAGCAGGGGATCATGAACATACCTGTATTCTTCCTCCTCTTTGGAGTTCTTCTTGGGTTGGTATTTCTTTGAAAGATTCCTAAAATTAAAAATACACAGACATAAAATAATACTTTAAAATATCCTTTGAAGCTTACTGATGATCTTTAGCTGCACACACATGCTGTGAGGCTGGAGTTTCCATCTGCAGTGAGCAGACACCTCTCCTGAAGCATGACTATAATCAGGCTTTGATTGTGCTGTAGTAACACTCTAAGAATGGGCTGCACAGTGCTCCGGTCTCTAACTACAACAAAGCAGCAGATTCTGAAGCCAAGAAGTTGCTAAATTAAGGTCATGAAGTTGATACACCTGGGTTGTGGTTCTGCTGATGCACTGATCTCCTCCACCTGATCTAGAGGAGAGGTTCTTTTAGAGTAGGAGTCATGCCAGGGAAGGGAGATCTGAGGCAGAAGGTGACACTCTTGGCCAGGCAGGTTTGCCTGCCTTTAGCAGAATGATTAGAAGGCAAAAAAAAACTTCACAAAGCTGTGGGAAGCTGAACTGAGATAGCAAAAGGGGGTTCATTTTGTGATTATCAACTAATGCTGGGGGAAGTGTGACATTTGATTATCCTAATTAGCACAGATGATTGCATCTCATTATCCGCCCGCCAACTACTGATTTAATTTTAAAACACCAATATGCTCTTGGAGTGATTGTATCTTAAATAAGAAACCTGAAACTTGCTGGGAGCACATCTGACAGTGATTGTATGGTTTTCATTGCCCTACAAGCCTCTCATCAGCAGCAAATCCAGGGCTTTGGAAGGTGTGGTGCCCACCTGGCCCTGAGTGCACCTTGCTGGTATCAGCACCAGGATGCACATTGAACTGCAGCACAGCACACCCTTTAACCAGTGCACAGCACAGAGCTGACCAATTTTAAGGGCTTTTCAGTGCTCCTCTGTCCTAAACTGAGCCCCATTACTCTGTTCTGTCTGGCAGCCTTTCACCCTGCTGTGCAAGGGAAGCCATTTGGTTTAGTTTTACAAGGTTGTTTCAGTGATGAAGAGCAGCACACAGAGAGTATTGATGGAATCACTGTCCGAAGGAGGACTGAGTTTTATCAACTGATCCATGCCAAACTCTTTGGAGAAGTCCCAGAATACATAAAGTTGTAATCAAACTGCTTTTCAGAGGTGTAACCCCTTCCCTGCTGATGCTGGTTTTGCTGCTGACTTGGGGACAGCAGGGCCTCCCATCTCACATTTCTTATTCCTTTTGTTCTCCTTGAGGAATTAAGGAGCATCTGCCCCAAGAGAGGAGCAGCCAGAACGCTGGCAGATTTGCACAGACAAACATGTGTTCCTCAAAATTTAAGTATCTTGACTGGAAGGGATCCAAATGAGTATCTCCCTCTCAGTCTGTGCCTTCTCTCCAAGAATATGCTCTGAAAAAATTAACTTCTCTAGTTCTGCAGCTTCCACCAAACACCAGCATGGGAAGGGTTCTGCAAACTGTTCTGCATGATGAAAATAAATTTTACAGCACCCTTTGCATGCCATGGGAATGCCTCCTTCCATGCACCAGCTTGAAGGGAAAAGGAAAAACCACAAGGAAAAAAAGCACAGAAGGCTACAGTAATAAGGAATTTTCACACAGTTAAAACTCCATCTCCCTGCACTGTCACGCTGCCCAATTAATTCTGACACACACAGCAACTGGCTTCCTGTGAATCTTTAAAGGTGCAGAAATGCTACAGAGCTGAGGAGGGGGGGAAAAATCCACAGTCTGCTTTCACAGACAAAAACCACTTACCAAGGATTAGCATCTGGGTTAAACACTTCATTATCTTCTATGTAATTTACACAACATGCAAATTGAATGTTTATATGTTGAAGTTCTCCAATTATTTTTTGCTGTTTTCTAAAATCAGATGCAGGGTTTTAACCAGGTACACACAAAACCCCCCACAAGTGCTAGAGAATCCAGCAGTGCTGCTGGAGCTCAGCATGTCCTGGTGCAGTGGCACCACCAGCACTGCCCAGAAGCAGTGACAGTGACACCTTCAGTGCTAACAGTGATTACAGAGGGAGCTAGCACTTAATAAAACCAGCTCTGGAAAGATTCTCTGCTACTCTGAGAACCCATCTCCAGAAGTGTTTCTATTTGCTTTTCACTCTGCATCTCTTTTTTTTTTTTTCCTGCCTTTCCAGCTTGTTTCTCTGCTCCCATATTTCAACTTGGGTGACAAATGTGAGAGATGTCAGACATCAGGGGTTCTGATTCTCACATTATCCTGACACCTGAAGCATTTTCTCCAACACATTTTCCTTGAGGCCATCTATCCATCATCACATTAGGCAAGGGTTTTGACACCCTTTGTGATGCTCTGAGTGCATGTGCTGCAAGGGATGTGACAAGGACACAGCACCTCAGCACTGGGAGCACAGCATCCAGCACATCAGTGTCCCATGGAAGTTAAAATACCTAAAATAAGCATTCTACCATGGTTCCCACATTCCAGCCTAGCTTAATTATTAAACAAATACAATGCAAAACAATTCAGAAAATAACCAAGTCAGATCTGGACTCCCACACCAGGCTAATTGCAAATGCTATGTAGGTCCAACCAAAAAGATTAAATATACATCTGCAGAATGATAAAGAAGAAAATAAATGTTTTTAAATAGAAGAAAATTAAACTTCAGTAGATGACCAGGCTTAGATGCAGATAGTTAGAGAGGAGCAATAGCTAGGTAGGTAACCCAGGGATAGAACAGCAAATACAAGTTATACAGAAAGAAATAAATTGCAGCAGCTTTACTTACATTACAAACAAAACTGAGTTACATCCACAGGAGTACCTGGAGTTAACCTGTCTCTTTTTAATAACATTTTCTGCATGTTATGACATGCAGTGATGTGGTGCAGCCCTTTTACACCAAATGGATGTGGTACAAAAAAGGTTTGCACCAGGCTTAAGGACACTTATTAAATAAAAGCAGATGCATGATTTATTTTTCTTTTTTAATGTCCAGCACTGTTTTACCTCAACACTTGACAAGTCTACATTTTTTTGTTTTTTTCTTTTATAGTTCTAACTTCTTAGTTGTCTGCAAGCAACCCTGTGTTTAAGAGCTCCTTGGGGACAGAAGCATTTGTCCTCAAATCATAAAAACAGAGAGGCAGAAAACAAATAGACCATGTTTTTTTGGGCAGTCTAGAATAGAATAAGAAATAAAGCTCAGGAATTCATAGTTTTTACATGGTCACAGGTAAAACAATCTTTCACTTTTGTTTACATGTTGTTTGGGTGTTTATTTTAATAACTAAGCTTTTTGTACCTGGATTTTGTCATCCTGAATATCCCAGTGAGTCTAGTGCAGGATTGTTCCTAAGACAGGCCAGCTCACCCAGATACTCTGCTGGGCTTTCCCAGTCCAGTCACACTCTCTTTGTTCCAGCTCATTTTGCCTCTGTAATTCAACCTCTGCTCCTCTCCATAGGATGTGAGCAATTTGTTCCTGCACGAGTCATTTTCTATTTCCTGCTTGTCTGTAGCAGAAACCCTGGGGAACCCTCCTGGCATTCCCCTGGGAGAGCACACAACCATCAAGGCAGGGATTTATCTACTACCAGCTCCTCATGAATCACAGACCATTGTGCATCTCCAGTCCTCTCAAACACAAGCAAGTTCTGGGTGATTTTTTCCTTTTTTTAAATAGACACTGTGTTAAATACACAGCTCAACTGAAACATCAGATCCCATCTCTATAAAAGCCAATAATAATGGAAAGATTTCTCAAGATTTATTATCACCATGTAAATAAAAGGTGAGTTTACTGGAGGGGTTAGGAATAATTATTCCTGCTCTCCCCCTCCCAGTTAACACCAGCACTTCCAGTTTAGCCCTGGTCAGTGGCTGATAACAATGTTGTCCAGCAGGACCCCCTGTGTGCTTTACTCCCTTCTCATCCCTGATCAATTCTCAGTTTTTTCTGCCTCACTGGGAAAAGCAAGGTGATATCTACTCCTGTGGGAGGGTTCTTAGCACCTCTTCCCCAGGACCTGACCTCAAGGAAGATTTTTTTCTGTTTCTGGTTCACACATTCTCGTCTATGACTACAATCAAACCAGACAGGGACAGGGAGAAAGTACCCAGCAGCAATTATTTGAGATTAATTCACAAAAATCTCTGCTCTGGTCAGGAGACACCTCAAAAGATTGTAAATCTGTAATTCAAATCTCAGGCAGTAACCTTCTTAACTACATTGGAAAAATTACCAAGGGCTGTGGCTGACTTTCTGACCTGTAATTCCTCCCCATGCACGTTCAAAAAAGGCCTGTCTCAGTAAAAGAAAACCTAAACTTCTCCTAACAAATGATCATTATTCCATTGAATTCTTAAATCCTTCAGCATTTTTGCACAGCAGCCCCAATTTCATGGAAAACATTACAGTGCTGTTCTCAAAGCCTGAGCCATTAATCATGCATAAACTGTGAGTAAGCCCTAGTGTGCTGCTCAGCCACCTCAAGAACCTCTCTTTTTGCAAAACATATGATTACTAGCAGATATAATACAACAGGATCTTAGATTAACTTTTACTTTCCAATCTCTAAATTAAAGCTATTTTCTAAAAGCATTTATTATAAACAAAATCACCACTGACACAGCAAACTTTGATGTGATTACAGGCTCTGAAGAGATGCAACTCAAAGTCCAGAATTTTACATATCAACTTACCTAAGCTGCTTTGCATAGCTGAGTTCAATCTCTGTTCTTTCTTTTACAAACTTGATGTACTTTTCCAGAACATCAATACCCCACTGCGTGTGTTTTTCTAAGTTGTCAAACTGGTCCTGCAATGAATTTAAAAAAAAAAAAAAAAAAGTTTAGTCTCATTGAACACAGAGACAACTTAAAATTAATTTACAAAGGGAGTATCACCATACAGAAAGTGTTGTTAATATTTTCCGTTACCAGTTAGATACTTTTATAGTGAGACAGGTTTTTTAATCAACAGAAATCTGTATTTTAACACAAGCCCAATTCAGTAACACTCTTCATTACTCATTTCTGAATCAGTTTCATTCCATAAATACTGGCAATTCTATTAAATACCATCTTCTAATATAAATACTTAAATGTAGGATAAGAAATAGATACTCATGACTGTATTTTGTTTTCCTCTGAAGAACTAGTAGAAGTTCCATGAATTTGGGATCTATTCCTGATTCATAACACTGATTTTCATATGAATAGTGTAGATTTAAACTCCAGCTTCGCCAATGCTATGAATTTAAAATGTTATTGAGAACACTTTATCTTTTTACAGAGCAGACTTCAATTCCTTTGTAGCCTGTTTGTTCTAAAACAGACGTCACAATGCTCCCCAAAATGACAAACTGTTTTCTGAAAATTTTCTTGTCCACCTCCATTTAGATACAGATACTGCTTTGTTCTTCAAATATTGTTGCCCTCAAAAACAGTCACACATGTTTTCAATGAAATCAAGAACATTCCACAAGTCAGTCTGGGATTTGCAAATGCCAAAAGAAATTAAGCAGCCCTAAATCCAAATTAATTATCCAAGCCAGTTTGCAGATTTCAATTATAATCACCTTATTTTTCAAAATATGGTTAGTTCAACACCACTCAAATTCCACAATCCATTCCACACAGCTTTGCAGAAATTACTGTTTCTACAATACTTGAAATCTAATTTTAAACTGTAATACATTGAATACTTATTCTGACAGACATACACTGTAAAATAAACAAGGGCTTTAATATCAGCCTAACTTATTTGGGATCAGATTCCATTATGGTTTACAAGGAAAATAGAGACTAAGTTTGTACAATCTACAAATTAGATTGACCACGTTGTCTAAAAACCTACACACAGCACTAGATTTGGGGTGGGAGGCTGAGCTGCCACTACCAAAGATTCTGACACAAGTGATGCTTCTCTGCAAAAGATTTGGCCCTGTGACTCAGTGTGCAGAGCTATCACTGAGATACAAAAGCCAGACAAGCCCACTCCATTTAGACACTGAGCAGAAAAATCACTGAAAGCTACAACAAAGCCTGGTTTGTGAATATGTTGCTTTTATCAAATACCACTTTCTGCTCTGTAGCACATCTGGCTGTGACAGAGTTACACTGGTGGCAGGAGGGACTCTGCCAGCCTTGAACAGACATCTACACAGGAGCTAATAAAGAAAATAAAGCTGCTTTAATTCTAATATGAAGGGGAGAAATAGGAACCATGTTAAGAAGAAAAAAAATCTGCAAAACACCATCAAGAAGGGAGTTAAATCAGCAGGTAAGGCTTGTGGAATGGGACACACAGGGTTTGTGCATTGTGTGTTTGCTGTGCTTTAGCATCAGGTACTATTTCAAACCAAGTCAGCACAACCAGACTAGGTTTCAACTTAAGTTATATCAGTTTTAGTCAATTAAAGAGGCACTGGATGCAGAACAGCAAAAAGGTAATAGTATAAATTTAGAAAAATAGTAAAGAACCTTAAGTGCTCCAGGACTGTGTTCCAGAAATTACAAGAAAGTGTCTAAGGGCAACTGAAGTAAAAAAAAATCCAAACTACACAAAATAAAATCCTTACTTCCAACAGTATAAATCACCCTTGAACCAGTGTAGCATCAGTCACTCAGAAAGAGGATGTGTGCATTCAGCAGAAAGGGAGTACACAGACTAAAAACATATATGTTTGCCTATATACAAATCTCTATTTCACACAGTGTCACAGCTGGGGAGAAGGCAAAATCAGGGGTAACAATGATCCTCCTCCTATGGGATCAGGGCCCAGCTCAGCCTGGAGTCTGATGCCAGCACAGAGAAGCCCCTTCTGCTCTGCTTCAAATATACAACCTCTCCATCTCTGGGTTTGTGCTGGAATCAGGAGAGTAATGCAAACATGGCCTTTTTAAGGTTTCTGATAAAGAGGTCTTCTAGCTCTCCCACACCCTACTCTTCCACAATTTACATTATTTAACATAAACACATGCATATAAAATAAATACCCCATGGGGAAGTCCATTAGTCACAAGTTTACATGGATTCACACACTCCTGATTTAGAGAAGGGAAATCTCGGGCAGGGAAATTCACCCTGTAATCCCTGTAAGCAAATTTAACCACCTTTCTTGGTACAAATGTGATCTGATAAACTAACTTACTATCCTATTGTGACCCCATCCAAAGAGGAAAGGTCAAGGTTTCCCAGAGGAAAGAATGCCTTTCCAGGAGATCCTGCCCTTCAAGGTAATCCAGATTTCAAGACAGAGCAGGTTCACCCTGAAAAGACAACCCTGGTGGTGGCTTGTCCAAACCTCCCACCATCATCCCACCCTGAATCAATTCTCAGAGCATCATTTAGATCAGAGTTTGAATAAAAGCCCAGAAATGGCACCAGGTAGCTGCCTCAGTGTGGGCTGGCATCCCACAGAGGGACCTGCTGGACTGTTTCTAAGGCCTCACTAGGACAAGTTGGTGAAATAAAACTCCCTGAGGAGCAGTGTAAGAGGAGCACACGGTGGTGCAGCTGTCAGACAGATCAACCAGGGGAAGATGCTGAACTTCTATTTATAAAGTGAGATGAGGCACTTGCCCCGTGCCAAGCTCTAGGCAGAACCACCTCAAAAGCACAAGCACTGACCTCCACTATCAAGAGAGAGGCAAGGGGAAGGTTTAACTCTGCAAATTTGCTAAAGAGAAGAGTTTCTGTTCTTTTCTGGGCATGGAACAGTGCTGGCCCAAGTGCCATTTCACTCAGCAGCCAACGCCCCACAGCAGTGTGTTACACTGGGGTCATGCATTCCATTGTCCCTTCCCTTTGCTGAGTGCCTTGAGGATGAAAAAAAGTCAGTAAAATTGGCAACACCATCACTGGCTGAGCATGAGATTCCAAAGCAAGGGCAGTGCAGCCAGAGGGACACAACACAGATTGTCCTCCTCGCTCCATACATCTGGAAGGACACTGAAGGTAGGCAAAGGCTCTGAGTTAATGAACCAAGGGATGACAGAGGACACAAAATGTGTTGATGGTACAGCATAACCTTCAATTCACGGAATCTCAAAGTCCAGGGATACTTGTAATCAATGCAAAATAGGACTTCTGAAGAAGAGATTTTTGAGAGCAGTTAACAACAATATCATGCCTTCAAATAATCAATATTGAAAACACTTTTTGGAAATTGATTTACTTTTATCAAAGTTCATTACAAAAATGGATTGTCAATAGGAAACTAGAGTTAAAAAACCCCACCAGTTATTCTGGAGTCTGATGAGAACAATACATGTTTTCAGCACAAAGTGCACCAGCCCTGGCAGAGAAGGTTTAGCAGGTGAACGGCGCCACTGCAGCTCTGCAGGTTCAGTCATCAGCTGCAAGAGGGCTCAGGTACCCCATGAGCTGCTGTTTCAGCTTTCAGTTTCAATACACAGACTCTCCTCTGTTCGTTTTTGCAGCATCCTCACCCTTCCAGTCAGGGAGAACATTAGGAAACAATAAACTCCACAGGGCTTTAGCATTCAAGAAAACAAGGCAAGAAATATGATGCAACATTCAGTAAGAATGCTCCCACTTGGCCACAGTAAGGGAGAAACAAAAGGTCACACCGCACCTGTTTTCTCAGAAAAAGAACCACCAAAACATTTTCTAGAAGAATTCACTGCTTTCCTCTGGCTCAGAGACTGGTTCACACCTAAGAACATTTTTAGAGCAGAAATGCTGCACTGACAGTCAGCTGTCTGTCACAGCAGGCTCCCACCACTGCCTTCATGTTACTATGTCCTTCCAACCTGCCAAATCTCACCTTCTCCCAGCTTCCAGTGCCTCTGTTTACTGTGGTATCAGCTTACTAAAAACAATAGACTTCTAATTGGCCATCATAATATGCATGTAATTAAACAGCTCATGGAACTGTAACTTACCCACTTCATCAGATTCCATCTGCTTCCCAAAGCCAGCAACATGTGCCACTAAAAACTCCCCCAGGTGATGGAGGAGCTGGAATACAGGAGCTGTTCCACCTGACTCAGGTGGGAAAGCACAGCCCCTCCTGCTTGAAAAAACTGTTCAGTGCTTAACATATTCTTGAGCACGCACACAAAAATCGAAGCTCAAAAGAGCAAAGTAGAACTTTAGTCATTAACTTGAACAGGAATTTGACATCCAAGTACCCAGAATGCTTTGACTATTTTAACCCTAAGGCAAAATGTGTTTCTAAATTCTTTTAATAACTTCATTTCTGTTCCCATTAATTCTCTCCCGGTGCTTTTACCACTGCCCAACCAACCTCCCATCCATGCATTCTTTCTGAAATTCAGTTGCATGCTTGTTACCCTGACAATGCTTAAAATGGAAATAGTGCTGCCCATTTGCTTTGCTTCATTTGAATGGTTACTTTAAGCTGTCAAATCCCCTTCACTTCTTAACTGCCCTCCTGAAGTCACATTCCCCAGCTATGCAAAGTATTTTGGGAAGAGGAAAGTTAGCCATCAAGGGAAAAAAAAAAAAAAGGCAAAAGAAAAACCTTCTTTCCGTTTCTTGGCCATATAACATGGAGTACAACCAATTATTGAGCAATAAAGTGTTTTTCATGAGGTCTTTGAAGATCAGCTCAGTGAGATATTCCTTCCTCTTTCTAGAAGGCTTCCATCTATTGCAAAACAGTTCAACACAGCATTCAGATCCAAAGATCTTCACTTGCCACCAAGGAGCTTCTTCAGCCTCAACACTGACTGAAATAAAGGGGGTGCCCTCACTTTTCTCTTGAGCTGCAGCCAGACAGACTCACCCTGCCCAGTTGCAGCACACAGCCAGGCCAGAAGGACTTGGGTTCCTACTTGGTTTCAGCTGAGAACAAAAACATTAGATTCTAGGAGAATTTACCAATTAATTCTGCAATTTAAATCTTCCTGTCAAACCTGCCCAAAGTAGACTGAGCTGGCAGCATTTACTGTACCAGTATCCAGGCTAAACTGTCACTGTCACCTTTTCTGCTGCTGTCAGGGGTGACAGTGCAGAACTGTGAAATTAGGAATGCTAACACGGAGACAAATAATGAAGAAAGACTATAATGAAAAGTCAGATGTTAATAGCAAATGAAAAGCCTTTATTTTTAGCATATGCCTCATGTAGTTCTCATGCAGCAACACAATAAAAGACTCAGAATTCTTGAATACTCAGAATATTTGAAGACTTTCTACTATCTCATTCCCCAGTGAGTTTGATTCTGTTTCCTCACAAGATTATTTGTTTACTTTGATTAATAACAAAAATAGTAATAGGGGAATTAATATCTAATTTTTACCTCTGATCATATCTTCTCCTCCCATATCTCTTTTTTTAAACACTCTCATTCACTTTCATAGGCAAAAAGGAATTAAAGTGAAGATCAAGAATACATTACAGTGTTCAATTTCTAAATTACTTTTTTAGATTCCATGGTTTAACAACTTCAAATTATAAAAATAATTAACGAGAGGATGAGCCCTTCACAGGCTCGGCTGAGTCCCATATGGCACTCACTGCTGGCAGAATACACGGGAATTCAGATCACAGATCCTCAGAGACCTACAATAAAGCTGTATGCAAATGTTAACAGTCTCCAGGCAAATTAATAATGAAAGAAAATGCATAAAATACAGGCTACCACTGCAAGAGCCTTCCAGAAAACAGAGATGAGTAGAAAATACCAAAGCAATTCAGCATCTGTTGACTCAGCCACTACTGATGAGAATCAACTTCCTACACAAAACTTGTCAGCAAGTCAGTGAAACCCTCAGTTAATGACACTAAACAAATATCCCTGATTATATATGGAACACAGGACACCAACCTTTCCCTTCCTGCAGCAGAGACAAGGAGCACTCACAGCACCATGGAGCAGAGAGGGATGGGGCAGGGACACCATCTCTGCCAGTTCACACTCACTCAGGGCTGCGGCTTCACTGGTTGCTTTGTGAGTGAACCTTTCATTCCCCCACACATCCGGTTCTTGCTAACAAAGCTATTTATGAGCACATGCATTTGTCATGCAGATCACCTCTTCAGCCACACATGCTTAATTTCATTTTATCCTTCAAGTATTAAATAAATTCCTCCCAGCCTTTTCACCAGGATGCCTAAACAGGCATGAGTTCTGCTTGAGCTGAATAATAAACAGACCAGAGAAAAAAGCCATCTCACTTGCCCATCTCCATCTTCCTTTCATTGCCATCCCCTAAAGACATTTTTCCATAAACCCCTCAAGGTTAACTATGCTATCACTTGTATTCACCTGGTAACTTTATCTAGCTAGGAGACCACAAAAAGAAATAGAAGGTTCTTTGCTGCATCATTAGGAAATTGAATGTACTTCAAACCTGTGTGAAAGGGAATTGACAGAAAGCAAGAGTGGAAACAAACCATGTTTTAGGTTGAAATACCTTTTATGTTGCTAGACAAACTCACCTCTACTGTCCTGCCTGTTTCAACAGACATTATGAATAAAGCAGTTTCTGGGCCATATTTCAGCCTTGAAATGCTTAACCTCCTTCAGCATTTTGCAGAAGCTGGAAAGCAAAATAAGTTCTAATACTCATGCCAGTTTAAATTTGAGTAGAAAATAACATTGTCCCAATATAATAGCAAGGCCCTTTGCACAGCCTTGTAATTGCTTCTGAGACCAACCACACTCATCCCCACCCCAAAAACCACCTTCCACAAACTCAAGAGTGACCCCTCCTGCTAATTAATCCAGGGAGCTATCCCACAGTCAGGTTTTGGCCATACCTTAACCCAACCTGGATAAAAACCTGACTTAATTCCAACAAGAAACACTTCTGAGAAAAACCAAGAGCAGCTGGCACAAAGGCCAGCACCTGGAGAGCACCATGAATATTCCAGCTGCTCTGAGGCATGGCCAGTCCTGGGAGCACAACCAGATCATCAGGGCTGACAGGGAACCAGTTTGATTGCAACATCTCACTAAGAGTTCCACCTACAGCAGAGCTGCACAGGAACATCCCCACTAATGAAAGGGGTGAGCTTGGTACTGGTGAAGGTTCAACCTCCCTGTAGAGAAGGTGCCCAACACACAGCACTGGGTTACAGAGCCCACAGCAGAAGTGAACAGCAGCAAAGCCAACACCAAGCTCCCAAAGCAGGGCTGGGAGGGAGAGTGGCTCTCTGAGCAGCAACAGGTCAGCAAGAGGCCAGCTCTGCCTGCTGGAGAGGTCACTGGGAGTACAGCCATGGTGACCCACTTTAACAAACACCTCTTATGGAAGCCATGCAAAACCCAGCATGTGGCTCACGGGGAGAAGCTTCCCGGGGCGAGTACAACCCATGTCATCCACTGCCAAGACATTCACACACACACATACACTGTCTCCTCTCTGCTGACAGCTTAAACTGTGAAGTTTAAGCTGTCAGCAGAGAGGAGACAGTGTATGCTCCTTTTGCAGCAGCCAGAAGGTTTTGAGTAGAGGCCATGGAAGCAGTGGAGCTCCAGGAGCAGGTAATCCTGCAAGAAACCTCCTGGTCTTGCCCCCAAGAGCTGTTCTTACCACTGCAGCAAAAAGAGCCTTCCTCACCAGAGCCCAAACCAAATGAAGCCCCAAACCCTCCACCACCCTCCCCATCCTGGGGTCAAACCAAACCTCCTCCTCCCCCCACGTATCCTGTAGAGGATGTGGTAAAGCAGAACTTGCAGTCCCTCCATGGCAACAGGGCAAGTAACTGTGCTAACACAGCAGCCAGGAAGGAAGGTGAGAGAGAGGATATACCATCTGAGAGGATGTGGTTGCTGGTACTGCAGCAGCTCAGAAAGATGCTGAAAGAGGTAAGAGAACAGAGAGGAGTGGGAAGGCAGGAGGATATGATCAGTTCAGCTGCAGCAGGACAGAGCTGATGAGCAACAGGTGATGTAGAGAAACAGCAACTGAGCCAAAGAGTGGATAGTGAGGGACAAATAAGACTAACCTTTGTTTTCTTGGAACAAGGGAGTTTTTAATGGTAAATTTTGTAGGTTACATGTCCCAGACTGCATGGACAGAAGTACATCCGTCATGTAGCACTAGGTGCTATTTTGGTGTTATTCAAACAGGTCCCTGAAAAGGCCATACTGAGGCATCATGTGCTGTTATCAGTGGGAGAGCCTTCTAAAGATAATGTCTCATCACTTGAAAAAGGAAATGTGCTTCTTAGAGGTGTCAGTTTCATGCTCTTGTGCTCTTGAAAATGAATTTTATAGCTCTCTTTGAATAAGGAAAAAGCAAAGCTCAAAAAACACCATTTCAATGTCCAAGGACACTTTTCATAGATGGCCATGATGCAGCAGCAATTCATTTCCTTCAAATAAATTTATACACTTTGAGGTTTGAGGCACTGCATGACTTTGCCACAATGAGAACCATCTGTCACGAGCCACCCATTCAGAAAGGAACACTTCTTTTCAAACCTACAATTCTGCTTATAAAACGCACTCAAGAAACCCCAGAACAAGACACAGTTTTGTTTCAAAATACATTATAATGTGCAAATTATAACCCAGGATGTAAGAAAGCTCTTAAAGAACAAGATAATAAGAGAGAAACTTCAACTAATACCAGATGTTAAGTTGGACTATTTTTATTGACGGACTGAGTGCATTTCAACCTTTTCATGCACTTGTTCAGTTATTTAAATAGGATATAAAATGCACATGTTATTTATTTTGGTGATTCTAGTGCAATTCAACTGACTTAAGTGAACTTATTTGTACTAGGTATGAGAATAAACAGCAAAATCTAGACTTTAAAATCCAGACTCATTAGCTAAGCAAAGGCTCATAACTACTAAAATCTACTGGGACCACAGAGATGATGCATCTCTACCATTAGAATTAATTAAACCCACAAATCTCATTTAAAAAATAAACAAAAAACAAGGAAACAAAACAAAGCAATGCTAGCCTCCTCCTTCTGCTCATCCTGAGGGAATAGGAATGGGATAAAGATTTGGTTTTTTGCTGACAGTGTCCAGAGCTGCAGCCTGAAAGCTGCAAGGACCCACAGGGATTCACTGTTCCGTGCGTTATAAACAAGAACTTTGAAAATGAGCAGATCCTCCTGGTTTGTGGGGCTCTGCTGCTAGGAGGGTATAAATCATGAGCTGCAGCAGAGCTCCAGATCCGAGCTGCCTCCCCCAGGAGTTGCAGCATGGTAACAATGCTAAATATACTGCTGCTGTTGTTTGAAAGGAAGGTTTTTCAGTTGACAAATGTTGCAACTTTTCACTGTTCCCCAGCACCATCCCACTTCCCCCATTTAATACACACCCATTTGTTTCTTCTGGAATTATTTGAACAAATGCAATTTTAGAACTAATTCCCAGTAAATCTTTTGCTGTCTGGCCACATCTTGGATTAACTGTTGACTGATTTTCATCCTCTTTTTTTCTCCCAGTCTGTGAAGCTCTCCCTTAATAATACCAGCTGTTAAAACAAAGATCAACAAGAGCTCTTGCCCACAGTTTCCCCTTTGGGCAGCTGTGTACTGATTATTAAAAATGAGCCATAGAGGG